>NC_080543.1:55462921-56903754 GCF_028640845.1 Ahaetulla prasina
GTAAGAACAACATTCAATTTAAAGGCCTTATTCAAAACCAGAGTCCTATTTAACAATCAATGGGTCTCTATCCTAGACAAATGCTTATGTACAGATTATAAATCAATTTCAAACAAAGCTAAAAACAACAACTATACCTTATCTTCTGATGGACAGAGATATAAATACTGGAATGTGGCAGTTATATTTTTACAGAATCTTGGACCAAAAACATCCTTGTCTGTTCCAAATTGATGACGAGATTGGCGAACAATGGAGTCAATAACATACAGTCCAGGAACTTTATATTCAGGTTTACACTAAAGAAAGAAAACATATCACCATTTCTAAATGCACAACTGAAGTTTAACATATTAACATTAATTACTAAGTGCTCATAAAATAAGTCTGTTAGATAACCTGGGTAACCAGGTTTGACCAAAAAATATTCCTTTCTTATGCATGAGCTTCTAGCATATTTAAGGGTTTCAGAATGATGCCCAAGATCATGTTTCTATCTTTCCAGTACTTTCTCCTTTCTAGTACCTGGCTCATATTCTCAGAACTACAGTTTCCTTTTTTGTTTTTCACTACCTGCTGTCCCATTTCTCCATGGACAATGTGTTGCTTTAATGCACCTACTTTCTGAGAAACCAGCATCACTGGTTCTTTGCAATGGGCTATGATTCTGTATCTGAGTTTTTAACTTGAAGACTATAGGATCACTAGTGATGGAATTTTAAACAAAATACAAAAGTCACACATGACCAGTTGTTTCTCTCTTAAACTTTTCAGTTTAATTTCAAGTATTTTCACACTCTACTTCTTATTCAAATAGAGAAGATTTCCTCTTCTCTATTATTTTCCTTGATATGGATAGAGTTTATTTTATTTATTAAATTTCTATGCCACCACCTCTCCTACAAGGAGACTCTGGGCAGATCACAAATGATAGAAACAAGTGAAAAATAGATAAAATATTAAAACAAACTGACATTAAAACATTATTAAAAACCGCTAAAACCACACCTAAAGAATCAAGAGACAGAAGGGATGGAGATGAGATCTTCTTAAGGCCTCCCATATTGCAAAGGTTATATACAATCCTACGTGGTAAGTAGAACTGGAGCAGGATGTTCCCATTGGTGGAATACAGGCATTTATTTGAGCAGTTTTTCCATCCACCCAAACAGAATGCTGACAGGATGAAGACTATTCTATTTCAAACCTGATCAGAATTGTTAAGGGAACAGGTTTAACCTCACTCTACACTGCCAGCCTCCATGAAACCTAGGAAGTAAAATAATTCCATGATCTGTTCAACATCCTTTCTCAGATGTTATATGTGACAAAATGTTAATATGGAGAGTCTTTACAAATTATTTTGAGTTATGTAATTCCACTTACCTTTTTAATAAACTTCTCTACAATTTGGACTACATGTTTGTAAAGCTGAAAGGAAAAATTAGATATGTTTTATTTGGTGTTTTATTTCATTCTATAAAATATTTAGAAAAATACTAGTTTATTTTTACAGGTATAAATTGCAAAGCACTATAATTATAATTAAAAGCAAGATGGAATCTTTTAGGAATTATGGAACACTTTAAACATCAGTTCAAATTTAATAAATCTTTTAAATTAAATTTTTAAAAGAGCTTTACACATATCATGAAGAATACATACTAAAAAGATGGATCCAAATATTCAAGGTTTGCAAAATAATGAAAATGAACAAACTCTTGCTTCACTTGTAAAAGAACATAATAAAACACTACAAATCTTATATTTTGCTATGATAGGCCAATTTTGTCTATGATAGAAGAAATATTCTTTATTAAGTTACCTTAATAGCTTTAATGGCAGCTTTAGTGATGAGAATCATCTTTGCACGAGAAATTGGAGGCTTCATCTCCATCAATGAGAAGAGCTTAAAAAAATAAAAAATGTAACAAAAATAAAAATGCAATATTTCTAGATAAAGAAAAATGTTATTTACTACCCTATGTAATTATTCTAAAATTATACTTATGAAACCATTTATTCTGATTTGGAATCTTAATACTAGATAGACTGTTCTCTACTTTTATGAAAAGTTTAGTACTTTGTAATGCTATACATTACCACTCCATTATAAATATTTAACTCATTAGAATAAAAGCATGTTCTATTTTAGAAATATGCAAAATCAAAACTGCAAAGGAGCGTTGATTTTCAAGTTCCTCCTCAATAGCAGCAGATAAAATGACAGAAAATAAGGAAACCTAAGAATTGCCAATACTCTCTTGCACCTACTAAAAATAAAGTAGAGAAGCAGACAGAATCAAATGTATGCAGACATTTCATTTCACATGTTCAATGGACAAGATATTTAGAATCAATAGTTCCTCCTAAAGTAACAGTTATAGAATGGGCTAAAATGACCTTGAACCATCATCCTCAAAGATATATTAGTGCCATATACTGTTTTTTATTTATTTAAAAATTTCCTTTCATTAATGAGCTCAAATGAATTTCGACCTAAAAAGAAAAAAAGCTAAAAACAGAAAATTTCTTTCGTGCTACCCTTAGAATATCCCAGATACAGTACAAATAATACAATATACTACAAAAGATTATTACTGTATTTTTTGGAGTATAAGATATACTTTTTCCCCCTAAAAGAGGCAAAAAATTTGGGTGCGTCTTATGTAGCTTTTTCGAAGCTTTTTTTCAGCCCCAACGAGGTGCTAGCTATCTTCCGCGCTTTGCCTGCTTTTCTCATTACTGTTCCCTCTCAGCTGTGCTTTAGAAGCAGCTTTTCAGCCCTAACGAGAATGAAGCGATCTTCCAGCTTGCTTTTCTCATTGCTTCTTTCTCCAAAGATCAGCTGTGCTTTAGAAGCTGCTTTTTATCTCCTACTTGGGTGTGTTCAAAACCAGCAAACTAATGTGCTGAAGCTGACCAGACTAAGGATGCTAACCAGATGAATACCTGGTAAGCAGATTTTTTTTCCTATTTTCCTCCCCAAAAACTAAACTAAACTGCATCTTATACTCTGAAAAATACAGTAATTAAAAAAATAAGATCCTGAGAAAAATTTAAGAGCGTTTAGCATATACTAATGCTGAACTGGAAGTCAAGATAAAGGAAAACCGGTAGAAAAGTAAGTCTCTCATTACAGCCCAAGACAAGCAGATAAAAAGAAGAATTACAAATATAACAAAATAAATAGCAAAATAACATGAAAGATATAATAAAATTTAAAATATACATCCATCAGCCTATATATCATACTGATACCATTTATATACTACCAAACCAAGTCCAAAAGCAAATTTTACCAAATTGTAAATGATGTTTGGATTTCCTCTTTCAGGAGAGGTGCAATCCCACATAGGGTGATAACTGAAACCCACAAGGTATCCACATCAACAGCATCTCCATTTGCTGAGATTCACTTATCCCATCCTATACAGTTCCTCAGAACTGCCAGTGTAGGGTCAGGATTTTCATCTACTACCCAGAACTCACACCGTATAAAACACACACTATAGCTTTATGAAAATTTCAGGTTCTAGCTTCCTGAGGTTCTGTATGCTTTTCATGCATACAGATGAAGGGTCTGATAATACTATGATTATGATATACACAACAACATGAAATCACAGCTGCCAGTTCTTTAGCTGGTATTGAGTTTGATATGCATCAATTTCTTCTCAAGAAGCTAAGATGTCATAATGTATTAAATTAGCATATATGTGATGCAAGCAGTGTAGACTTTTGTAATTGACAGATGTAAATTTTGTCAATATGCAAATTGTCTATGGGGTTTTTTAGGTATGGCACCCAGTAAGTGGATAACCACTGGGACTACAGTGGCTGGTTTATGCCATAATCTTTCAAGTTCCATTTTCAGATCCTGATATTTTGTGATCTTCTCAAATACTTTGTCTTATGTTCTACTATTCCCTGGTATTGCCACATCAATTATCAGTAACTGTCCAATTATCCACAGTTAAATCCAATCTGTTACAAGCCAAAACTTTTTGTATTCAGAAATATTTTAACCTGGTCATTTTCAACTACTTTTTCAACTATATTTTTCCACCAAATTTTCATTACTGGCACATGGCAATTTTTATAAATGCTCCAGTGCATATTTTGGCAACTGTTTATAACTAGTTTCTGTGATATTCTTGCACTAGCTTTATATATGATCTATTGTTTCTTCTGCTTCTTTGCACATTCTGCACTTCAAATCATTTTGTAATTTTTCAATGCCAGACTTGATTGCATTATTTCAAATAGCTTGAACAACCAAAATCAAGCCTTCAGTATGTTTTTTTGATTTTCCAATTGTAAGCCATTGCCAGGTTTCACTTTCCCCTCATTTTTTTTTATTACAGAAATGGACCATATAATGCAGTGGTGAGTTTCAAAAATTTTTACCACCGGTTCTGTGGACGTGGCTTGTTTGGCGGGTATGGCTTGGTGATCAAGTGACTGCGTAGGTGCAGTTTGGTGGTCATGTGACTAGGTGGTCATGTGACTGGGTGGACGTGGCTTGTTGGTCATGTGACTGGGGGGGAATAGCTGGATTATCATGTGACTGGGTGGGCGTGGCCAACTTGACATCACTTATGTGAGGGGTTAGGGTGCCTGGCCTCTTCTCGCCTCAACAAGATACAAATTCCCTATCTATTTATTTACTACTACTGAACATCCAAAATATACTATTTAATCCTATGTATATATGCCATATATGTACATACATATTACATAGTATACAGCAGAGATCACCAACCTTTTGGACCTCAGGAACCACCAAGTTCATAATTTTAAATCCTGCGGACCACTAATACGAATCCAGTGCACTGCTTGCTGAAGAGCCTGGACTCCCAGTGACGGGATGGGGTCCTTCAGGCACTCTCCCGCCTCTTTCTCTCTCTCTCTCTCTCCCACTCTTTCTCTCTCATTCTCTCTCTCTCTCTCTCTCTCTCTCTCTCTCCCCTCCCTCCCACTCATTCTCTCTGATTTCCTGTCTCTTTCTCTCTCTCATTCTCTCATTCTGATTCTCTCACTTTCTTTCTTTCCCTCTCTCACTCATTCTCTCTTTCATTCTTTCTCTCTTTCATTCTGTTTCTTTCTCTTTCATTCTCTCTCTTATTCTCTTTCTCCCCCCCTTTCTCTCTTTCTCTGTCTCATCTCTTTCCCCCTTTCTCTCTCATCTCTCTTCCCCTTTATTTCTCTCTCTCCCAGTCTTTCTCATTCTCTCTCTCTTTCTTTCATTCTCTCTCTGTCTCTGTCTCTTTCTCTCTCTCTCTCTCTCTCTCTCATTCTCTTTCTCTCTATCATCTCATGGGCCAGCCAGTGTCTTGGATCTGAGAGGAAGTCAAGCATCTCCCCAAGAGACCAAGGTGCACAGAGCACCAACAAGGGCCGGAAGAAGCAGCCCTGAGATCCAGCAAGAGACGAAGCTTCGCTCCCGCTCTGGAATATGGAGTGAATTTCCATCCCTCCTCCCCTTCTCATGCTAGGCGAGGAGTGAATGGGAAGGGAGGGCAAGGGGCAGGGACAGCCACTGGTGGGTTCAGCCAACAGGAATCTACAGCAGGGGGAAGAAACAGCCCAGGGTTCCCGCCATCCGTTGCTTCAGCCCGCCTGCACCGCCACCCCCCCTTGCACCATTACCTCATTCTGGCCAGTGAGGACTGCACTGCAAAGTTGCAAGAACCTCCCTCAATATTTACAGCCCCATCATAAGCTGCCTGGCCAGTCCCATATTCCAGAGCTCTAGTCACAGGATTGGCCATTGCTTATCCCGGAGCAGCTCCTCCACCCGGGTGCACCGCGGACCACCAACATTTTCTCATGGACCACCAATTGTCCACAGACCACCAGTTGGTGACCACTAGTATAGAGCCATGATGGTGAACCTATAGCACACGTGCCACAGGTGGCACACGAAGCCATGTCAGTGGGCATGTGAGCTCAGCTCTGGCGCACATACGCATGCCGGCCAGCTGATTTTTGGGCCTTCTGGGCCCACCAGAAGTAGGGAACCAGGCTGTTTTCTGCCTCCGGAGGGCCTCGGGGGTGTGTGTGATGGGGAAGGCCCGTTTTTCTCTCACACCTGGCTCCAGAGCCTTTCTAGGAGTCCACCCCACCCCCACAAAGGCCCTCCAGAGACCAGAAATGGCCCAATTGCCAACTTCCGGTAGGACCAGGCGGCCCGTTTTTTGCTGTCCCCACCCTCCAGAGCCTCTCAAGGAGTCTGGGGAGGGCTAAAACAGTCTTACCCATCCACCCACACGGAGGCCCTCTGGATGCCAGAAATGGGCCATTTTCAGTCTCCGGAGGACCTCCAGGGGGGTGGAGAAGGTATAGAGTGGTATAGTGTGTGTATAGGAACACAAAAAGATACATTATCTACTATATATACTGTATGTGTGTGTGTGTGTGTGTGTGTGTGTGTGTGTATATATATATATATATATATATATATATATATATATATATATATATATATATATATATATATATATATAGGTCTTTGGTTATTCGGGTTTTCTCCCGTAAAATTGGAAGTGTCTTGGCGACGTTTGAAGTTTCATTCGTCATCATCAGGCTTCAGCTTCGTGCTTCTGGGAGCAATGTGTGATCGCAGCTATTTCTTCCTTTTAACTGCTAGTGGGGGTTTGAACTGATTGGGTGGGAGCTTGGCTGTGCTCTGATTGGCTGGGGGTTTTTCTGTGCTCTGATTGGCTGGGGGTGTGTCCTGTGTTGGTGGGGGCTTGGTTGTGCTCAGTCTAATCTGTGCTGCAGGGGGATTTGAGCTGGTGAGCTGCACTGCTGCTGTTTGGCTTCGTGTTCGTGGTCGTGCTACATCTTCGTAGTGGGTGTCAGTCTGCTGCATGTATGGATTGGAGAGGTTTCTCTGATTATTCTGTTGTTAAAGTGTTCAGTTTTGGCGATAGTTCTTTAAAAAGACCAGAACTATCGCCAAAACTGAACACTTTAACAACAGAATAATCAGAGAAGCCATCGAGATAGAAAAACGCCCACACAGCATGAACAAACGAGATGATACCTCCCGCCTACCAGCCATTTGGAAACCTGCCCTTATTGACAAACGTGTCCCTAACACGAGGAATGACACCAGACCCACACTCACGAGGTCCACACAGGATGTCACCACCACACATCCACCCAGAAAGCACACCCAAACCCACACTGATCAGGAAGCACGACCAAGGACCAGAAGCCAGACCGCAGCTGCAACATTAGCCACTTCAAACCTCTCCAATCCATACATGCAGCAGACTGACACCCACTACGAAGATGTAGCACGACCACGAACACGAAGCCAAACAGCAGCAGTGCAGCTCACCAGCTCAAATCCCCCTGCAGCACAGATTAGACTGAGCACAACCAAGCCCCCACCAACACAGGACACACCCCCAGCCAATCAGAGCACAGAAAAAAACCCAGCCAATCAGAGCACAGCCAAGCTCCCACCCAATCAGTTCAAACCCCCACTAGCAGTTAAAAGGAAGAAATAGCTGCGATCACACATTGCTCCCAGAAGCACGAAGCTGAAGCCTGAAGATGACGAATGAGACTTCGTCGAAACGTCGCCAAGACACTTCCAATTTTACACGGGAGAAAACCCGAACAACCAAAGACCTATATATATATATATATATATACACACACACACACACACACACACACACACACACACACACAAACCTCTTTGAAAGCTATACACATTCAACCTCACTTATATTTGGAAAAACACACCCAGAGTCCACTTTCTGCCACACATTTAACTATAACTTCTGTATATTTAGAACATTACACATGCCTTCAGATGTTCTTCCCTAGCTTGCACATAACTGTTAAGAGCCAGGAGAGGTCACAGATTGAGTAAAATGTGTTGAAACTCACTTAACAACGCTCTTGCTTAGCAACCAACATTTTGGGCTCAATTGTGGTCATAAGTCAAGGACTATCTCTGCCTTCCTCTGCATGGCAGCCTTGTCCTAGTAAACTCCTTCTTCTTTCTGGCAATTTTCCTCTCTGTTAAAGGCACCAAAATAATGTAAATGATATAAGGTTTCCTGCTGGACTAGATGGCCTCTAAGGTACCTTCCAGTCCTAGATTGCAGTCCTGTTTCAAAGTGTCTTCTGAAGCTACATCTAGTGCCAGGATTTGTGGTCCTTCCTTTCACTTCCCTTTCTCTCTCCCCCTCCCTTCCTTCCTCTTATTTTCTCTTTCTTCTTTCTTTCTTTCTTTCTTTTTCTTTTTTTTTCCTCCCTTGTCTCTCCCTTCCTTTTTCTTCCTTTTTGTCTCTTTTTCTTTGCTCTCTTTCTTGTCTCTCCCTCTTTCTTTTTCTTTCTTTTCTCTCTTTCTTCTCTCTCTCTCTCCCTTCCTCTTTCCCTCTCTCTCTCTCTCTCTCTCTCTCTCTCTCTCTCTCTCTCTCTCCCTTTTCTTCCTCCTTCAAAGTCTAGGAGAGTGAGACCGGGAGGCCTGAGAGAAAGCACCTGGTGGCGGCCACAATCAAAACAGGAGCTTCAGACCGCAGCAGATGGGGGGGCCAAAACGGGAGCTTCAGGTTGCAACAGGCAGAGCAGCCAAAATGAAAGCTTCAGACAGTGGCAAGCGGCCTTCAGGACCCTGGGAAAGTGCAGGCTTTCCGGTTGACACTTACAGGAGTCCGACTAAAGCACAGTGCTCCAAAACACTTTCTCTCCCAGGCAAGAGCAGCAGGGGAAGAAGCAGCAGCAACTGACCTGGAAAGCACATGATGGAGCCCTCCATATGCTCTCCAGTGACATGGTTTCTCTCCCCTCTCTCTTGCTGGGGGGGGGGGAGAGTTTTTTTTGTAGCACTGCACTTTGGGTCCTGATAAATCCAGAAAGCACTGTGCCAGAGAGAAATAGGATTCAACCTGTTTCTCTCTGCCTGGCTTTCCGGATGGGACTTACACTTACAGGACCCAAAGCACTGTGCTATGAAAGACGCTCCGCTAGCAAGAGAGCAGGGGAGAGAAAATAGGTTGCCAGTGAACAACACTCCATTGTATTGCTTTTCTTTGTCACTATTCTGTTTGCCTTTTTATTACATTTTTTGATATTCAAGTTTTGTTCCTTGCACATGCAGTAAGTTCCAATTTCTAACTTGCATCAGTACTTGTTCTTGGGTATTTTTTACATAATCAGGCAATATATACTTTTCTTCATTGTCATAATCAGTGGTGGACTGCTGTCAGTTCTGACCGGTTTGGGCAATCCGGTAGTTCTGATGATCAGCTGGGCCCACCCACTCGCTCTATCTTGTCCTATATTTCCTTCTTTCTGGCTTAGCTGATCTCCGCGCCACCACTGTCTTACCGGGGCTGCCTTAGAAGGTAAGCAGCTGAGCTTCAAATTGCTGTATTTTGAATGCTGCACGGAAGCACTTAGACGCATGTGCATGTGAAGTGCACGTGCTCACAGAACTGGTTGTTGAACCAGTTGTTAAACTGGTTGCAGCCCACCACTGGGTATAATCTATCAACATCCCTATGGGGATGTAATGCATAGTGAATAATCATTGGTTTCTCTTTTTTTTCCCAGTCCAAACTGTCCAGTTCAGCATGTGTCCAGTTAATAATTCCACCAGTGTGTCATATTAGATGTTATGGCCCAAGTATTGATGGTTCTGATGGTGTTTCCATTGTTTAAATGTGTAGCAATTTTCTCACTCTTTGGATATATTCTTTACTAATCACATTTTTTAATTTGTCCATAGTTAAAGTTATTCAACTGTAAAATTATCTGATATTTATAAGCTTCATCGTGATGGCACGTAATGGTTTGGCCATTTAGCATTTCACTTCAGTTCTGGATTTAACCCCAATTTATTTATATTTTACCACATTTCTCTAGGCCAAAGTCCACTGCTGTATCTGTGCTAAAAAATTCTTACACTTAGTCAATAAGTAAATTTCAATTTCAGATTTTTCATAAAGCTTCAGATGATCCATATAATGCAAACGTAAGATATTATTACCATTTTTTCCTATTTGATAACCAAGATGTTTCTTTAAAATCATTTACAATAGAATCATGGTAATGACAAATAAAGGCAATAACAAACTATAGTTTTCAACTCCAATGAATTCTTTTTAAACACTTTAAAAATTGTTTCAAAATTTTATGGACCGTAATTCTCAAGATACTTAAAGCAATTGAACTGAAGCTACAAACTTCAATTCTCCTCTGCCAAACACTTATGAAGGCAGATTCTGATTTATAGTATAATTTCTAATACCTCACAATAAAAAAAAAGATGACATTTGCTTAGAACTGTAATACAATCATTAAATCCCTAAATGTTTGTATTTAAGCACTTTCTCACATAACCAACTAAGGTTTCTATCCCCAAAATTATTATTTTCCCTTCTCAAGGAAAACAGGGAAGTTAGATTGTTGTTGCAAACTTCCGTACTTTATATGAAATATACCTGTAATATAAAATAAAATACATTTTTCCAAGGTCTAATTCCACTCTATAAACCAATGCAGCTATTAAGCATAAATAAAATTGTTTTGTAATTGTTTACTGCCACTTGGATTATATGTGGCTTGGAATCTGTCACTTGTTTTTCCAGGAAAACGTAATCTTGGTTGTTGAATCTAAGTTTGAGCAATATTATTAACTTTATTTGCCTGTATAATTCTTGATCATTCCTTTTTCTAAGTGCTGTTAAAACACTGAACTTCAGATTCAATAGTTTCCCCCAACAATTTACATAAAGATAAGCCAAATCCGCCTTTTCCTTATGGCCATTCTATTTTTACTGTTGACTCTACCATTTGGTGTTTCCTCTGCCAGCAGTGGTCAGTTCTATAACTCCTGAAAGCTGGATGGAAGGTTTTCATTCTAGTGTTCCTATGTTTTACTTGAATATACTGTTCTCTACCACTTAACCAGTGCTTTCTCTCTTTGACTTTGAAAATAATTGAAAAAATATTTTTCATATATGCACATTATTCAATATTCTTTGCAGTTTTTGCAAAAAAAAAAATCTCTTATTTGGATTTTTCTTCCACAACCTCCTTGATTTTATCAATCTACTAAACATTTTTTTTCATATCTCCCATTATTGCAACTCCCAAACATTTCTGTAACATAATTTTTTATTTAGATTCAAGCAGTTTCCACGTTTTTTTTTACATACACTTTCAAGTCAGTCTATTGTAAGATACTGTGTTCTGACAACAAGCCTTGTGCTTTCTTTTCTTGCAATTATTCAATTTACTAATGCAATACAGTGTATGGAGAAAATACAATGGGAAGGATAACTTAAATGACATTTGTATTTTTTAAAAATCAACTTCTCCAAAAAACATTTTAAAATATTCCATCCTTAATAGGCATAGATTAACATTATTAACAGAATATTTTAGGAATGACTTGTTTTACTATCCTACCCACCTCTCAAAGTAGCTACTGTATTTTTCACACTATAAGGCGCACTTTTCCCCCCCAAAAAAGTGAGTGGAAATGTCTGTGCGTCTTATAGAGCGAATGTTGCCAAAGCCGTGCCCACCCTCTGGCCCCTACCCATCGGTCATTTTCTATTTTCGGCCCGTTCCAGACGCGTCCTGTTTTCGGCCCATTCCAGGCAGTGGGGATTGTCACTGCCACCAATTGCCGCCACCAAATTGCAGTGCTCAGCAGCAGTCAACACCGCCTGGAACATGCCAAAAATGGGATGCGTAAAGGCCAAAAATGGGGTATGTAGCAGCGATCCCCACAGCCTGGAATAGCTGATCGGTGCTATTCCGGGAGGTCAGTCCAACTGCCAATCAGCTGCTCGTGCTAAATCCAGCTGTGCTGAAGCTGACCCAGCTGTTTGCTGTTTGCTGCAAGGAGGCAAATTGCTGGGAGGCAGAGGCAGATTTTTTTTCTTGTTTTCTTCCCCATAAGAAGCTAGGTGCTTCTTATGGCCTGGAGCATCTTAAAGTGCAAAAAAAAAAATACAGTACCTGAATTGCCCAAGTAAGTAAGGTATACTCACATAGATATCCTTAATGTAATCATTCTTTAGAAGAACAATGTCAATATGGTATTGGATTTTTTTATATTTCCCTCCAGAATGAAAATGCAAACATCTTTATGAAAGATTATTTCTTCTACCACACAAGATTTTTTTGTATTCATATTCTTTACAAAGGACATGTATAAAACAAATCAAAGTAATACTAATGAAAGCAGTTGGCTAATACAGACTATGTGACCAGACCAAAACTTTTGGCAAAGAGAAAGGGAAATCGGAAATCTTTCTTTAGAGAGTAAGTTTTTCCAAAAGTCCTTAACAAAACCAGTATGGAAAATATTTCTTAAAATCAGAGAACAGAAATGCTAGAGTTAGCACAGTGGAGCAAAGCATCACTTACCATGTCTATCCTTGAATACATACAGCAAGGGAAGCACGCTGGTTCCATGGTGAAAACTATTTTTCCCATTATTCTTCTTAATGCTTTATCAGGACTCAATAATAACTTAACACCTTTACTTTCTGTCCTATACTGATGACAGTTCAGAGCATACAAACTGTCAGCTGTGTGAAAACTAGGAATGTACCAAAAAAAAAATCAAAACTTTCAGTTTCAATGCTCTCCACTGCTAAAATATCCTGAACTCAAAATGGCCACACCCAAGTACAGTATTGGATATCTGTTTTGAACTAAAACAGATGTTTCAAACATTTCTAGGATAGTCAGAAGAGTATCATACTACTTCTAGTAATAACGGAACAACCCAGTTAAATCCCAAAATAAATGTTTAAATTTGAACGTGTTGCAGGTTCCTCCTATCCTGCATTATAGACAGGTATGCAATACAGTTAAGTGTTCAAATGCCAAGATACTTTATTTGTTTGGTGAGTTTAATACACAGGGCCATTTTTTAAAAAAAAAATGTTATTCATATCATGTCCTTCTATGACATAGTGACAGAACCAGACAAAAGACCAAACAATTTTGTTCAAAAAACTAGAATAATTATATCATAAAATAAAAAAAAATTTTTTTTGAAGAGTATGGTTGCAGTTTCTTATTTCAAGAATAATTCTTAAGTTGTGTTATGGTATTTTATTGTAATTTCTATCAAAGTGCCTCCAATTCTGTAACATAGCCACTTACACTTTGTGATTCTATATTGTGAAGACAAAATCGCTAACATTCATCTATATAGCAAGATGTCTTCATTAACTAAGACTGTCAGAGCTATTTCTTTCTGAGCCCTTGACTTCTTTCTCATTCCTTCTCATCCAGTCTGCTGTAGTCATAAAGGTGCTAAATGAAGACTGTCGTCTTTTTTTCTACTTCTAAAAACTCCATGCTCACTAAACTATTCAGATTGTTCAATTTTACTACCGTTTCTCCCAAAATAAGACATCCCCTGATAATAAGCCCAATTGGGCTTTTGAGCGCATGGCAATAAGGCCAAGCGCTTATTTCAGAGTTCAAAAAATATAAGATAGGCTCTTATTTTCAGGGAAACATGATAGTAAACTGTTCTAATCATATAAATGTTATGATTGGCTAGAAAAGCCATTGGCTGGGGCAAATTGAGCTTGTAGTATCTAATATAGGGAGAGACCAAAAATTATGTTGCCATTCTGAATAAGTTCAGTGAAGGGTTAATGAAAAGGGTACAGTAAGTTTCTATTCAAGCTGGTGGTCACTGGAGGGTTACCAGATGGTGGAGAAAAACTTACTGAAAGGAAAGGCTAACCCTCATCCTTCTAAGATAGCTCTTCTGATGGTAAATGTGTCCTGTTGTTTCTTTAGAATTGTAGTTGAATTTTGTGTTCAGTCATATATTAAATTCATATGTAATACCATAGAGGCTGGACAATTCATATAGCCGATTTCCAAATAAGACATTTGGTGTACAATTCATGGATGAGTTCAAAACAATAGTATAGTGGAGTTTTTAAAACCAGTTGAAAGTCACATAAAGGAAACCTATGAACAAGATGTGACTTCAGAAAGATAGCTACACACAGTACTCTCTTAAATATATGAAGGTGGATGGTCCTTGGAAATCTGGAAGGCCTCATATCAGCAATGACATCTTTATTGTGTTCCAGACTGTCCTGCTTGGAAAAGGCCTATGCCCCCAGTTCACACATCCATTCCATTCTAAGAATTGTTGCACAAATCAAGTTTTCTATCAATCAGATTACCATATGCAGTGTGTATGTTTGTTACACTTGTGCATGCACAAGCTAGCTATATTTTCCTTTTTTTCCATGGCTTATGGGGAAAAAAAATCTATAAAATTGACCTAGGACTTATATAAACCAGAGAAGATCTATATGTGAAAAATTGAAGCTGTGATAGACCAGATCTTCTTCCTCCTTTGCTAGCAGCAAAGGTACAATTGTTGATTTAATATATTTGGACTACTGATGTCCAGCAGAATAGCCTAGGTCAGGGATGTCAAACTGGTGGTCCATAGGCCGGATGCGTCATGCGCAGCTATGCCCACCCCAGCTCCGCGAAGAGGGAAAATGTCATGAAACGTCATGTGACTACAATGTGCTACTGCAAATTTGACACCCGTGGGCTAGGTTGTAGTACATTATTTGCAAGGCCTGATTTTTAACCTGCAAATCGCAACTGTAAACAATTCTGAATGAAGCTGGACTTCTGAGGAGGTGCAACAGAGGTTTGTGGGCAATTGAACCAATACTGGTTCAATCTTGAGCTAAAAATCACCCTGATGACCTCTGCCCTCTTCATTTAAGTCTTGGGCAGAATACAAATCAGGAAGGAGAGCAACAGAAAGGCTTAGAGTGGAACTTTGGACTATAGGAAGTTCAGTGCATCTGAGGCTATGATTCCCTCCATAGAAAACCACAAGATGAACTGCTGACTTCCTTGGCAACACAATCTATACTTGTACACTGGAAGATGTTAGTGTAACTTTAAAATAATGTAGGATTAGGTCATCTAGATGTGCTTCTTGTCTGAACCACCTTGCACTAATTTTGCATTTCTCCCCTCCTCATTTTACTTTAGTCTCCAGAAAACTAGGGAAGGTCCCTTCTGAAACACTTCCCATGCTTTTTCCCCACCTGCGGACTGAGTTGCCTCTAATCAGACTGTTGTCTTGACTGAGGATCTTCCTCCTACCTCCCAAGGTCATTCCCACATACCATTACATTAGCTCAACCAATCCGTCATTCAACTTCCAATACGCTCTGCTGAGGGATAGATGAGGGTCTATCTAGAGGACTCCCTCAATATAAACCAGAACTCTTTGGCAACTGATATATATTCAGGTTGTGCTGTTGTTCATTGGGACATTATTGTGCTAATGATATAGCACATACCCAAATGCCCAGCATCTATGGATCACATAGCCAGGCAGTAGGCATCCCAATATTAAAGGCTGGTATCACATGTGACTAGGATGAATGGGAATATTTCCCTTATCACTTTTACTATCTAGAATTTTGAGCTTACAGAAAACTAAGGGAGAGAGAAACTGAAACAGTAGAACAGTGGTTCCCAACCTTTTGGGCACCAGGGACCAGTTCCTTGGAGAGAGGTTTTTCCGCAGACCGGAGGGGGCGTGGTTTCGTGTGCTGCCTGCATCCTGCAGATGGGGCTTCGCTTGTTTGTGCAGCCCGATGTCAATCCATGGACCAGGGATTGAGGAACCCCTGTAGTGGAGGTCTAATGAATAGCACCAAACAAAAATATGGGTAAAACAAATTAAAAATGCTACATAACACCTTGATTAGATTTAAATGAAGTATGTGAAAGCAGCAGCCCTTAATCAGAAAAAAATTGAAAGCCACTATCAGAGATATCCATAGTGCAATAGCATTCACAGGAAAATATTGGCTGTGTGTCAGCCCTGCTCAGACACTCACTAATAGTACAAAGAACACATTAATGGAAAAAGAAGGTAGCTGGACATCCAAACTCAAAGGACTCTGCCAAGTATAAGTTCAGTGGAACTTTGGCTCAGCTCCCTGTTGCTATAACCTTCTAAAAAGGCAGTATCATCCATTGCACAACCTATGGATGAACCTTAGCCATGGCCATGAACCATGCCCATATATAACTTCATGAAGGTCTGGATTTGTAAATTGACAGAATGACCTGTCAAATAAATTCAACGCTTTCTGGCAGGTCATCACTTTTTGCTTTCTTTAGTTTCCTAGCATTTGGAAGGAGAGCCAAACCTGCTATGGTATACCAAATAATTCCTAGACACAGATGTTATGAAAGGAAGAGCAGACTGTTTTCCTGATTTGTGGAAAATACAGATGCAATAGGTACCAGATTGCTGACTGGCTGTCACACTTCTTTTGTGGAAGAAGAATAGCAAATTATCTTCTCCATAGGAATGGATATTAACTCTCCAACTGTGGAAGACCATCAAAGGAGCTACTTTATGATCTCTATAAGCATTCTTGGTGCTTATAGCTCTAAGGGGAAGATGATGTATTAAAAATGTAAGCCCAGAAATTTGAATGCCTAAAACCTTTAGTGGCCTAGGTAAAGACTAAGCACACATCCTGAATGCTAGCCAGACGAAGAACAGCAGCAATATGATCATGTTGAACTTACAAGTATTGCAAATCCATAGAGAAGATTGGAGTTATTTTATTTTAATAACAAAAGATGACTACATATTGGGAATCTTTTTGTGGGACTGGTTCTTTGACAGTAAGTTGGAACATTTAAAAATTCTAACACAATCCGAGAGGCTTTGGGTGAGTAAACAAAGCCTGTTCCCTATGGCATTATTTTGGTACAGGTAGTCCTCACTTAATTTATTTTATTTATTTAATTAATTAAACTTTTATACCGCCCTTCTCCCGAAGGACTCAGGGCGGTGTACAGCCTACATTAAAACAATTAATATACACACTAAAATAACAATTAAAAAACTTATTCAATAAAGGCCAAAATTAAAACCGTCCAATTGACCATATAAAATACCCAGTAAAATATTAAAATTTAAAAATTGAAAATTTAAAAATTGAAAAATCAGGCCAGTCCCGCTTGGATAAATAAATAAGTTTTCAGTTCCCGGCGAAAGGTCCGAAGGTCGGGCAATTGGCGTAAACCGGGGGGAAGTTCGTTCCAGAGCGTAGGTGCTCCCACAGAGAAGGCCCTTCCCCTGGGGGCCGCCAGCCGACACTGCTTGGCGGACGGCACCCTGAGAAGATCCTCTCTGTGAGAGCGACGGGTCGGTGGGAGGCATGTGGTAACAGCAGGCGGTCCCGTAAGTACCCAGGCCCTAAGCCATGGAGCGCTTTAAAGGTGGTAACCAAAACCTTGAAGCGCACCCGGAAGACCACAGGTAGCCAGTGCAGACTGCGCAGGAGTGGTGTTACTCGGGAGCAATGTGGTTGCATTCTGGACTAGCTGGAGTCTCCGAGTGCACTTCAGGGGTAGCCCCATGTAGAGAGCATTGCAATAATCCAGACGAGAAGTGACAAGAGCATGAGTGACCGTGCATAAGGCATCCCGGTCAAGAAAGGGGCGCAACTGGCGGACCAGGCGGACCTGGTAAAAAGCTCTCCTGGAGACGGCCGCCAAGTGATCTTCAAACGACAGCCATCCATCCAGGAGAACACCCAAGTTGCGCACCCTTTCCATTGGGGCCAATGACTCGCCCCCAACAGTCAGCCGCGGTTGCAGCTGACTGTACCGCGATGCCGGCATCCACAGCCACTCCGTCTTGGATGGATTGAGTCTGAGTCTGTTTCTCCCCATCCAGACCCGTACGGCTTCCAGGCAACGGGACAGCACTTCGACAGCTTCGTTGGGGTGGCCCGGGGTGGAAAAGTACAGCTGAGTATCACCAGCGTACAGTTGATAACTCACCCCAAAGCCACTGATGACCTCGCCCAACGGCTTCATGTAGATGTTGAACAGGAGAGGCGAGAGAATCGACCCCCGAGGCACCCCACAAGCGAGGCGCCTCGCGGCCGATCTCTACCCCCCTGTCAACACCATCTTAACAACAATAGCTGAGCCTGCAATTATGGCGATAGTCCTGAACAGGTCGGTACGTGACTGCATCCAATTTTACAACCTGCTCTCTGGGACTCATTAAGCAAACGCAATGGTTAAGCAAACTCATTGTTCATTATGGGCCATTTTTTTCCAGAACCGGAAGCATTGTGCTTCCCTTGTGCCCTGCAGAAAAGAGGGTGCTTCTGTGTAACCATTGTTTCAACAGTTCCACACCTACAAGTAGATAGTTTTGGTTGTCTGTCTGTATGTCTGGTAGAACTGACCAAAATGGATTGTTTTTCCTTGGTTTTGATCAGTATTTTCCTAAGGACTCTCCAAATAGTTTGCTGCCACTAAGCAAGGGAAAACTAGAATTTACTTGGACTGGGCATTTTATATATTCCATTTTTTATCCACATATATCTCATCATCATCATTTTAGGCATTGTCTATTCACTGCAGGATGAAGGCCTCTTCCACATGTTTCCAACCAATATGGTCCTGAGCTTTCTTTTACCAATTAGGCCCACAATACTTGTTGACGTCGATCCATCTTGTTTTAGCTCTCTTTCATGGACGTTTTTTAATCAAGTGGGATCCATTCTATTACTGCCTTGGTCCATCTGCCATCCGTTCTTCTTGCTATGTGATCAGGCCATTTCCATTTCAATTCTTTTGCTCTCTTAATCATGTTGTATAATTTTGTTTTTCTAATCCATGTGCAGGTCTTTCTATCTTGTCTTGTAATGCTGAGCATTAATCTATCTGTAGCTATTTTAAGAATTATAGTTTTGATTAGTTTGCCAACAGTTTGTTATCTTGATAACAAGTCTCTGGAAATCAGGTATAAGAGTTGTTTGGATAATATTCTGTATGCTAAGACATAAAAAGTGATGGCCCCAGATGCCTTATATGGTACTGATTTGGTGAACCTTCTTCAAAATAATATTGTTGTATCAGCAGGATTGACTGTGACATCCCCATATTGTGAGATCAGAAACCCAGAATCCCAAAAGTCCATAGGGTTATTCATAAGAGGACCACTCTAGTGAAGAAAATTATTTTCGTCTCGTATGTTCTAATGGCACAATTGATCTAGTTGACAATAGTTGCTGGCCACCACAGATAAAACATTGTGCATAATTTGGAGGGAGAAGAGAATATGAACTTTATAATTTAATATTTGCTTCATTCCCTTCATTCTAATGTTACTTTAAATTAGATTTTAACATTTAATATTAAAATATTATCTTTCCCACATAAGCTTGTACTGAGCAAGGAGACTGGTAACACATATCTGCCTGAAGGTATGCAGTAACTCTCCCAAATGGTTACCTCTACAAGTTATGCAACATATTGTATATATACCACTCTATAAAATGGAGAAAATAAACCCTGTCAATATTGCAAACAAAAGCTTCTTATATTGATAATCACTAGAAAATGATAATAGAAACTGTCTTTCCTTGTACAGCAAGTCTCCAGGTTAAAAGTGCCCTGGTATAAGAACAACCTATAATTGAGAACAGAGCCTATTATAGAAAAAAATGAGTTAAATACACAATGATTCAAATTAAATACACAATGGTTCATTACACAATATTATACACTAAAACTGTTCCAGGTTGCATACAAATTAGACTTAAGGACCGATTTCAGAAACAGAACTGATTCTTAAATTGAGGACTATTTGTACTACGTTCTGAGCTTCTAAAATACCATATTCACACAACAGTTACCTTTCCAGGTCTACAGGCAATGTCCTTGAATGAGTTGTATGTATCATACATCTCAAGAATAGAGAACCATTAAGAACAGTGCTTGCCACCAAATGATATAAAGTATTTGGGATTTCCTTCCTCTATACTTTCACTCTTGCCATCAAGCCTTGCAATTTCTTCATTGCACTACAATGTACTATACTTATGCTTTTTTACCTATAAAGAAAAAGCTAATACATTTTGTGAGGACCATAAGAATTTACAAATTAGACAAAATTGTGGATTTTTTTCCTTTCCATGTTTCTCTTTTATTTTTAGTTCATGTCTCACAACAGAAAGTAAAAATAAAATACTCATGATTGGAGGCAGAAGGACATATAACCCTTTTTATACAGAAACTAAAATTTATACTGTTAGTTAGAAGGTACACTGTACATCCTTGTGAATTACTTGAAGTAGTGTCTTAATTTATATCAACTTATCCATATTTTAATATCTGGATCAGAGGACTTTCTCTGTGACCTTTCTTTGACAGCTCTTTAATTGTCAAAAGAAGAAGAAGGCTCTATCAATAGAATGCCACACCATCCATTTGTAAGAAAGTCTCAAGACTTCTATTTGAGTGAATGTGTTTTCAGTTCAAAATAGTTCCACAACAATTAGGCCAACATATTCTGAAGTGGGAAAGCTGTTTTAAACTACAGGGTAATAGTCTTGAAATGGAGTGTTTCAAGTTTGGGATGTTTCAACTTCAAATGATTTTATTACAGTGACTGCTTTGACTTTGTTAATTAGTGCTACAATTTTAATATTTTATATTTAATTTATAGATAAAACATAGTTGGACAGCTATTTCTCTTAAAATGTTTTAAATTCTATTATACTTTATACCTAGAACTGCTTAAGAAGAAAATATTCAATTACATATTTTATTCATTTATTAAATGTTTATGCCATTCATCATAGTGATAAGCGACTTTGGGCAGATATAATACACCTTTAACTCAATATATCTGAGACCAATACTCATTCACTTTGAAAATTAACCTAACATTCTTAAAAATAATTTTAACACAATGACTTTAAGAAAAATGTTACCATTTTCAAAAAAAAAATAATTAAAATTATTTAATTACTGTTTGTACTGTTATTGAAACAGCAGGAATGAACAGAACTACCCTTTTGTAGACAATAAAATTTATATTTTCTATATATCAAATGATTAAGAATTAAAAAGTTTAGGACTTTACCCAAATTAAAAACAAGGGGCATGTGTCACTTTAACTGCCTTATAACACTAGGGACATGCAGAATATATATTCCTTATGTATTTCTAGGAATGTGCAGGAAAGAAATAGAATCACAGAAACAGCAAAACCTTGGAAGTCTAGTCCAAACCCGTGCCCAGTATAGAAATCATCTTCCCATTGAAAACATATAGTACTGAAGCACCCACAACTTTAGGGTCAGGCTGTTCCTCCATTGAGAGAAAAGGGAAATCTCAAAGCACACACAGATATACTTTAATCTCCAGCTATTGAACTAGAATGGGAATGGGAGCAATGCAGCTTCTTCCCATCCTTCTTAGGACACATATATGCAACTGCTATATAGAAATAAAGATGAATGCTATGACTATGTCTCAGACCTAATCCTATCTAAGTATGCAAAATCATATTTACTCATTATGGATCATTAGGCAACTTTCCATTTTCTTACTAGAAATTTTATTGAAATTAAATGTTATTTCTAAGGTAAGCAACTACTGTATGCAATAGTTAATGGTGTCCATTTTGAAATGACAATATCCCTTCCAATTATTTACTCACTTTTGTTGTCACTCAGTTTAGACATTAATGGCTGTATGTTGCATTATTTTGAGGGGACAGCACATTTACACTGTTATACAAGCTGTATACTCACTACTTTACATTGTAGCCAAGTGTCATTTCTTCAGTGCTGTCACATGAAAAGATATACTTAAATATTTACAAAATGTAAAGGGGTGTACTCACTTCTGTGACATACTGTAGATGAATTACATTTATTGACTCAAAGTAAGGCAGCACTTTATCTTCTCAACCTTGGCGGTTTTTAAGATATATGGACTTCAACTACAGAAGTTCCCAGTCAGCGTCCTGAAGCTGCCAAGGCTGAGAAAGACTACTTTATAGCATCTTTATCTGACCCCAAAAAAGGAGTAGCATTCTGAATCTGCCATTCAAGTGTAGGAACCCTGAAAAGCATAGGAGAAGCATTTGAACTCTAGACAATTGTATGTAGATCTCTGTTACTCACCTAATTTAAAGATTAATTCTTTATGGATCCAAAAACCAAAGAATCCACCACTTTTGTAACGAATTGTGCTTTAAATGCAGTTTTGTCATATGTAGCTACAAATTACTTATATCTATATTTAACCAGGAGGGATATACAGGTAGTGATTTAGTGACCATTCAAAGTTACAAAAAAGTGACTTACAACTGGTCCTTGCACTTACAACCGTTATAGCATGCCCACAGTCACATAATCAAAATTTCACCACTTGGCAACCAGAATACATTTACAATGTTTGCAGCATCCCAAGGTCATATGATCACCATTTGCAACTTTGAGTTTTTTTCCAACAAGCACAGTAAACAAGGGAAGTTGGATTTGCTTAAGCTACAAGACTCACTTAACAGCTACAATAATTCACTTAACAATTGTGGCAGAAAAGGTCATAAAATTTGGTGTGATTCACTTAACCATCTTGCTTAATAACAGAAATTCTGATCTCAATTATGATAGTAAGTCAAGGACTACCTATAGTGATCCATTAGCTCAATTTACAATAATTGCTGTGAATTAATTTTATAGAGCTTTCTGTTCAATGAGTTAAAGCATGAAATTTCCATTGTACTTTCTGTTAAAGAAAACTTATATTCAGATATGTAGCTAAACAAAACACATACACATCCTCTGTAGTTCATAGTTTTAGTACTACTTTTATGAATATTAATTTGTGAATTACTGCAAAAACCCATGGGAAGTTTCAAAGAAATGTATAACACTGTTTGAAATTCTATAATACTGTCTATAAAATAAGTTATTTGCTCAATACAGGTAATCTTCGACTTACAACAGCTTGTTTAGTGATCATTCAAAGTTACAGCACCACTGAAAAAAGTGACTTATAACCATTTTTCACACTTGATCACTGCAGTACCCCCCCCCATGGTCACATGATCAAAACTGAAATAATTGGCAACTGGTTCATATTTATGACGCTTGCGGTGTCCCAGAATCATGGCATTACATTTTGCGACCTTTTGACAAAGTCAACGGGGAAGCCAGATTCACTTAACAATTATGTTACTAACTTAACAACTGCAGTGGTTCGCTTAACAAATGTGGCAGGAGAAGTATTAAAATGGGGCAACATTCACTTAGCAACATATATTTTTGGCTCAATTGTGGTCGTAAGTCGAGGATTAATTGCAACTGCCTCTTCATATTCACAACCTTGCTGTTAAAATAACGTTCCAGAGTGTCTAATTCATCTTCCCTCAATCTCCTCACCAATTTGAGCACTACTGTTTGTCTCCCGTTTCCCTAATACAAAAATGGGTGAGACTTCAGAGTGGCTCAAACATCTAACCAACGTTTTGAAAGATCGAATACTAGACGGTAAACGATTTTTTTTTCTGGTTTCACGCTGAGCTCTTCATTACATCTGTACAGGAAAAAGGCCAAACACTTCCTCTTCGCTCCACCCCATCTCTCTCCTCAAACTGGCGCACATACACACAATGGGAATGCCCACTCCGCCGACAGGAGGAGCGTGACCTAACGCGCAGATAGGCGCGCAGCGACGAACTTCTACTCCCTTTCTTTCGGTCTCCCCCACCGCCCCGACTCTCTGCCTATACAGCTGACCTTAAACAGCTCTGCAAAGTTTCCTCCACAATTTGGACCGCGGCAAACTAGGTCGTTTCTCTGAGGGCTAACAGGTTTCATAAGGCTGAGGGAATGAGCCTCACAGGCAAGGGGGAGCCCTCGGAGGTAGGCCTCCGAGGTCTCGTGTCACCCGATGCAGCTTGGACTCACACATGCCGGGCCCAGGAGGGGGGGGGAAGCCCAAAAGCCCGGATAGTTCTTCCACTCAAGCCCGTCCCCACTACTAACACCTCCTCATAGTTCCAGTTAGGGACCGTGCCAACAACCACCTCCTCCCATCCAAGAGGCCGAGCCCTGCCGGGCCTGGCTGCCCCGCGCTCGGCCGCCGGACTCCATTCTCACCTCCTGGTTGAAGGCGTTCACTGCCTCCATGTTTGTCGGTCGGCGGCCTACGCTACCGCGCGCGAGGAGCTGAAAGGTGATGGCCGAACGTCGTTTTCAGCAGCGTCCCGCCTTCAGGGCCTCGGCGCTAACATGTCCGTTTTGGCGGCAGCCCGCAGCGACTCGTTGGCGAAGTTTTCGCACAGACCGTCTCTCTCTCGCCCTCTCTCTCTCTCTCTCTCTCCAGCGGAACGGCAAACTGCACGCCGCGAACAGCACCCTGGGATAGCAAGGGCCTCCCAAGCCTCGCGCCACCCATCGGAGGAAGGAGACCGCAGGACAAAAACCATAGACACACAAGTGAGCGAGTGCGCACGCGCGCAAAGAAACGCATGCGATTGAGCTTTCTTTTTTTTTTCCCCTTCTCGGCTTTGGCGGAATACTTCCGAAGGCTTTCTTAAGGGTACCCTGCCCTTGATTAATGAACATTTTGATGTCTTCACGTGAACGATAAATACGAATATCAATCAGCATTTAAATAATACACGCCGGTTAAAATCAAAAGGGCGATTTTTAAAAATTCGTTACTTTTTCCATTCTTGCAATTTAAAAACGTCAGAACGAATGTTGTAATCCTGTGGACGGTTGGAAATGAACCCATTGCTGGTGGGGATTAAGGTGCTTCAGGAGTGAGGCTTTCTGGGTCTACCAATCCGAAAAAATTACCCATCTGCTGAATCACAGCCTCTAACAGGAGGTGTTTCCAGGTAGAAGGTTCTTAGTAGTCCTTGACTTACAAGAATTTGCTTAGTGACTGTTCAAAGTTACAAAGGCACTGAAAAAATTTACTTCTATGACCATTTTTCACACCTAAGACCACTGCAGCATCCCCATGGTCACGTGATTTACATTCAGATGCTTGGCAACTGTCTCACATTTATGATGGTTGCGGGGTCCCAGGGTCATGTGATCAGCTTTTGCAACCTTCTGACAAGCACCAAGTTAATGAATCCAGATTCACTTAACAACCTTGTTACTAATTTAACTGCAGTGATTCACTTCTGTGTCAAGAAAAGTTGCAAAATGTTGTGAAACTCACTTAAACTTCTCACTTAGCAACAAAAATCTTAGGCTCAATTGTGGTAGCAAATTAAGGACTATCTGTACATGATGGAAGTATCAGCCAGGTGGTAATTATTAATTATTAAGAAACTGCCTAATAATGTATTTTATTATATAGCCCTTAAATTCAATTTGGAAAATTAAGTCACTGTACAGTTTATTAGTACAAAATGCAAAAGATATAAACAAACCAAATTACAGTATAAATTCTGTCTTTAAAAGACAGATTTATAGCTAAAAATAATACTTTATAAACCTTTTAACATCAGAAAGGGACCAAATCATAACTCACGGGAATGTATCATATATTTTTGGAATTGATGTAAGAGAAAACATTGTTTCATAATAAATGAGTCCTTGAAAGCGGAACATTTTCAGATCCTGTCCTGCATTTTCTAATATCCAGACAGGTTGGTAACAGGTGAAGTGGTTCTTTAAATAGATCAATTTGGACATTTAAACATAAATATCAACACCTTAAACTGTGAATGAAAAATGAGTTACAATCATTACAGATCTTTCACTACAGATATCATGTAGAAAGAATAACATGCATAAGACGAAGGAAAGGAAAATTCACTTGCTGGTATACAAAGTCTTTGGTCAGGCTACATTAGTCATTTTGGTACAATATTAATGTAATCCAAACAAAACAAAAAGTTTCTAATATAGTAAAAATGCATTGGACTAATCAAATAACCATTATTTCCAAAGTAAATGGTTTTTTGTTTTATTCTGTGATATTTTCTCCTTTGGGTCCAGTTTTCAAGAGTAGCTACAAACACTGCGGTTGTCAAGTCAGTACATATGTAGGGCAGAGAAAAAAATTGCCAAAAAAACCAGTTTGTTTAACAGTTGCAACTACATTCCTTACTATAGCCAGCATTCGTATCTAGTGGTGGTTAAGGCTCGAAGAGTAGCAAAGTAGGAGCAATTTAGCCTTGTTTGAATTTATTTTTCCTTTGCTGTTTTATCCAGACCATTATGAAACACAAATATTATTCAAGAATAGTGACTGCTTTTTAGAGTTAAAATTGCAAATGGAATAGTAGGCTAGAATTATCTGTATAGGCATACTGCTCTGAAGTACTCCAAAGTTTCATGGTTTATTATCTCGAGTCTCTGATCAGCATAAGACTTGAGATAATTTACACCAGCAAACCCTAAGGGGAGGATTGGAAGGATCACAAAATAGTGGTTTCAAGGCCAAATTCTCCTAGACTAGTTTAGAAAGTCACCAGCCACCCATCCTCCTAGAGAATGAAATATTTTGAGGAATATTAAAAAGGCAGGATAGAATATTTCCCCTAAAAGGAGAAATGGGAAAAAATCTTAAGGGATTTTTTTTCCCCTTAAGGGAGACAGAAACCAGCACCAATCTCCCCGCGCCAAGCAGAATCCATTTTGTCAGCTGTCCCAAAACCACAGTCTAGTTCTGCTTCATCAATAAAGGGAACTTTTGTTGCTAATCAGCCTCCATTTTATTCCTGGCTTGGACCTGGAACTGGATTTTTCTTCCAACACTATCCAAAAGGATGCCTGGGTCAATTACATTAAAAGCAATCAGAACAATCAAGGGAGGTGTTTTGGCTCTTCCTGCCCAAAACCACTATTCAGAATTTTGTGCCAATCCTGAAACACAAATGATATATCAAACAAGTGGGATTGCACAAGGGAAAGATTTCAATGAAACGTCAGGGAATACAAATCTATAAGTGAAAAGAGACCTTACTCATAATTAAATAAGTCAATTAATATTTGCTTAGCTTCATATCAAATTCCAGCACATGTACACCTCAGAAAGATTAGTTGAAAACAGCAAATAAAAGCAACTAGGCCTCCTTTTGATCAACTCCTCACAATTTTATATAATACAGAGGATAAGATAAAGCTGCTAGCTTAAAGGGACTGTTGCCTTATCCAATAAAACAAAATGTTTTTCTTTGTTGTGTGTAGCCAAGAAAATCAGATAATTATCTAGTAGCTGAAGCACATTTCTAACTTCGCTTTCATTATGCTCCTGTCCTTCCTTATTTTTTAAATTTTACAAGGAGTCTATGTAATGATCTCCGTTTACCATTATTTCTTCCTCATTTTTTTCTTAAAGAAAATGGAGATGTTTCCAAGTAGAATTATAGTGTCAAATCATCTTGTTTTAAAAGGATTTAACCATTATACAGTATTCTTTTTTGTCTTTCATTTTGTCTCAGGCAGCAGGCTCTGTATTTTTGTTCATAAAAACAACAGAAGCATAAGATCTACAGATATAGATTCTTCAGTTCATTATTATTCTAATATAATATATTCTTTTAAATATTCTCATGTCTTTAAAAAGCAAATGCTGTGTGGGTGTATACTGAATTCCATGGTTTAAAGACATTCTAATGGTTTGTCCACACAATCTCTTTGTCCCAGCTCAAAGAATCTCCATTAGCCTTTTCCTAAGGAATGTCCTCCATCTTGTAGCCAGGGTGCAACTGAGGCAAGATGAAGCTAGTTTCAGCTGTTCTGGCTTGAAAGTAGTTTTTATCTGGAAGAAAATTTCCCATAAACACTAGATATTCTAGGTTGCACTAAGAAGTTAAAGGTTGGTGACCTGGGATCCAAATGATCTACCTCAAGACTGGTCACTTTTATCCAGCTGCTGGGGTCTTTACCTGAAATGGCCATTGTACTTAGCTGCCAGAGAGAGCAAAATCCTGCCCTGCACCAATCTGTTAGTTTATTTTTAATCAGAGGAATATGAATCATAGAGAGAAACAAGTAAAGTTCTTTCTCAGATTGCTATTCCCTTTGGTGAGTGGGAAATAAGAACAAGGGGCAATTTGCTTTTAAAACCCCACTCCGGTCCTGTCTCTGATTAACAAACAAAATGTATCCAAATGGTCACAGAATTGGCAACTCCAAATCTCGACTAATAAATGCCCTGTCATATACATTGGCAATAAAAATCAGACTGCCAAATACAAGTTGGATGGAAACGACCTCGTAGACAACCCCCACTCTGTCAAGGACCTAGGAGTACTCATCTCAAATGATCTAAGCCCCAGAGCCCACTGTAACAGCATTACCAAAAAGGCATTAAGAGTTTTTAACCTAATTTTGCGAAGCTTCTTCTCCAGTAACAACGTAATACTAACTAGAGCAAACAAAACCTTTGCCAGACCAATTCTTGAATACAGCTCATCTGCCTGGAATCCACACTGTATATCGGACATTAATACGATTGAGAAGTCCAGAGGTACTTCACAAGAAGAGTACTCCACTCCCTTATTCACAAAAGAATTCTCTATGCCACCAGACTTGAAATTTTGGGCTTGGACAATCTGGAACTCTGCCGCCTGTGGTATGATTGATCTAAGGACAGTACACAAAATTATCTTCTACAACTTCTTAACTGTCAACAACTTCTTCAGCTTCAACCTCAATAACACATGGGCAAACGATCGGTACAAACTCAAGGTAAACCGCTCCAAACTTGATTGCAGAAAATACTACTTCAGCAACAGAGTGCTCAACACCTGGAATGCTCTACCCGAGTCTGTTGTTATATCCTCTAACTCTCACAACTTCAACCTTAAACTGTCTATCATGGACCTCACCCCATTTCTAAGAGGTCCGTAAGGGGGGCATGCATAAGCACACCAGCGTGCCTACCATCTCTGTCCAACTGTCCCCATTTATTTGTATTCATTTCTTTCGTTCATATCCTTGTTTATATTTATACCTGCTATCTTGTAAATGTTTGCCAAACTAATAAATATAAATACAAATTGTAGAAGCCTTAGTTGCATTTGAGTTATTCTTCGAAGCAAAGGAAAACCTTTCATATTCTTTGAGCAATCTTATCATTTCATCCTTTCAAAGAAAGAAATCAAATAAGAACATTGAATCAGACCTGGCCCAAATATGGAAAAAAAAATTTTTTTCTAAAAGCAGCATTGATTATCAGCAGCACTGATCAGAAGGGACATGGGCTCAGAACACAAGTGGCAGAGTTCACAACAGCAAGGACAGAATCTGCTTCCTTAGAAGTGATCAGTTTAAATACAATTTGAGTCCCATAAGTTGAAGAAATCATTCCTGCTATTTCTGGAAATTTTCTTAGTCTCTTCATAAAACCAGACTCCTGCAGTATGAGTGTGTTGCAGCAAGTCTCCAATCTGTTCCAGTTGGAGTTCAATGACTTTCCAAATGCTGCCTCAAACTTTTCTTCACTGGTAGATTTTATGCCACAACTATTTTATCTAGAGGCTGAGTTTGATGTGTTGGGAGTGAGAGGTAGTTTCATGCCTTCAATAATTTTAAAGAAACTATCTAATCTCATCTCTGTCATCTAATTATCATGTAATTTTATAAATCCAGATGTCATCGGTTATTTTCAATACTTTTCTAATTAAATCAATTGTGTTTGTGGATCCTTTCCCTTGAGTTGAGATCTTTGGTGTGATCTGTGAGATGCTGGATAAGTCCCTCTATATTATTAGGTAGCTTGCTCTTCAGGATGCATTATTACCATCTCATTCCCTGAATGCATGGGATAAGCTAAAACTCCTATGGGGCACTGTCATCCATCACCCCAACGTCATCTGCAGAGTTACAGTCATAGTCTATTTAGGTGTATTCTGCTACCCTCTGGGAATAGTCCACTTTGTTCAGCTCTTTGAATTGAAAATCTTATTCTGGTCTTATGGCACTCTCAAGTTTTTCAGCTCTCACTGTGGCATGAGCAGCCTTTTTGGCTTTCACCTCATCTGGAGATGTTTGCAGCTAGTTGTTTATAGAGTTGCTTATAAAAAAATGTCTTTGGAGACCTGGAAAAGATAGTCTCACATGGTCAGCAGCTTCCTCGTGAAGAGCCAAACTAAGGATGCCTCAGCAGCAGCAGAAGCAAGACCACGATGGCAGCTCAGGGTGGCAGGGTGCTCAGAGAACAGCAGAGCTCAGAGCGGCAGGGGCCTAGGAGTGTAGTCTGGTGAGGGCAACTGCAACTGGGACTGGGCTGAGTGAGCTGCAGCTTTGTGCTTCACTTGTGAGCCAAGCTGGAGCTGGACTTTGTTCTGTGCTGGAGCTCTGGGACAGCTTTTTGCCAAAGAGTTATGATTTTCAATTGTGCTCATTTTTTTTAAAGTGCAATGTTTCTGGGATCATTGGGATATCCTCAGTTCAGACATGACTAGGCAGAAAATTTTATGCTTTAAGCAGGTCAGAAGTACTGCTATTAAAATGAATTGAACAATTAATGCTTAGTATAGTACTGTAGGAAGTTAGTACCAACCCCTCTCCTAGAAAATTGAGATGTTTTAGGAAATATTAAAAGGACAGAATATGTCCCCTAAAAGGGAGGCAGAAACTCAGCCTCCCACCTTTGTCAATGGGCCATAAAGGCCTGGGGCAGTCTATTCTACATAACAAAGATCTACCTTTTTCAGGCAGAGCCATAATAGGAATTGCCCAAAGCCCTTTCATTACATCATCACCCAGCAAGAGCCAACCAAGCCTGGGACTCAAAAGACAACCTACAAAGTTCCCCCTGCATGACCGGATGGGAGTCTAACAACCAATCAGAACACAAGCTCAAATTCAAAGCCCAACAGAGGGCATAAAACCCAGGCACTCTCAGCATCTCTGCCCTTTTTGCCCAGGATCTCAAGCCATGTGATCCTGTTCATCGATTAACCTTCTTTCCAAGCAACTTCCATGAAACCAGTGTCTTTTTTCCCACTTGGCAGTGAACCCAGATGGACATTTCTTTCAACAGTACAATGGATTAAAAAGCCTAGAGTAACATATGCAAAATAACACAAGGAATTTGGGTCAGAACAATTACAGTTTACAAATACTAAATGACTTCATTTAGTAAGTACTTCATCCCATCTATAATGCCAAAAAATAATATGAACCTGGACTTCACACAAAATGGCCCCTGCAACAAGCAGGAACCTCACAGAGAGCTCAAAAACAAACTATCACACTTTACACAAAAATAACACAAAAACTACACAACTGACTCACACCCAATGCAAAAGCTGCTAGACTTCACACAAAATGGCCCCTGCAACAAGATCTGCTGTACCGCGTGATCGTTGGAACTTTTTTTTACTTTTTAAAGCATTTTTTTACTATCGGTTTGGATGAACCGCTCCGAACCGATAGCATTTCACCCCTGGCTCGCCTCTCTCCCCACTCAAGCCCGTGAAGAGTTCAAAGTGTGCTCTCACACACACTCTCCTCCCTTCCCACTTAAGACTGGGGTAGCTTCTGCAAAAACCCCAGGAAGAGCTCAAAGCTCTAACCCAGTGGTTCTCAACCTTTATAGTGCTGCGACCCCTTTAATACAATTCCCCACGATGTGGCAACCCCAACCATAAAATTATTTTCGTTCATAGGCCTAAGTAACTGTACTTTTGCTAATGTTATAAATCATAATCATAATGTAAATATCTGATATACAGGATGTATTTTCATTGTTACAAACTGAACATAGCCAAAGCTTTATGCTTAATCACAAAACAATATGTAATTATATTTTGTGCAAAATATATTTCTTCTTATAATGAAATTACAAATAAATGAAGGTGTTGTGACCCAGGTTCCTGGACTCGGACTCCTGGACTCGGATGATTCAGAAAGTGAGGGAGAAGACCTGGCAAGGCCTGCTTCTCCTGGGCCCTCTCCCTCCCTGACACCCACCCAAAGGGAGGAGGAGGGGCCAGCAAGGCCTGATTCTCCCGGGCCTTCTTCTGATTTGGCAACGCCCAAGAACAGTTTTGGAGTGATGCAAGACTGCGCAGACGTGACCGGCGCGCGCAGCAGAGGAAGCGTTGGGACAAAGCCAAAGAATGATGGTCATGCAGTGACATCTGCAGAGACTATAAAAAGGAGGCGGAACTTCCTGGTTTTTTGTCTTGGACAAAGCAGTGAATTTGCGCGGGCAAACTGTATCAATGGAGGGAAGAATATATTTGTGAGTAATTCTGGCCTTATCTATAATTTCCTCATTATCTCCAGAGACTTGGCAGGCCCATGGGTAGACGTGGCCAGAACATTTATCTTGTAAATAAATTAGAAAAGGAGGCCTTTGACTGACTCTTTGTTGGGAGTATTGGAGGAGGGAAACAGAACAGAAGGGGGGGAAAGCGGCAAACTGTTTTTTTGAATTTATCGCACCTGAAGCCGTATTGGCTAGCGATCTGAACTGCTTGCAATTGCCTTGAGGACGGAGGCATTAAAGCGGAGACTCCTCCCCTATTAAGTTTATCGTGCCTGAAGCCAGATTAGGCTAGCGATTGGGAGTGATTGCAGCTGGCTTGAGAGGGAGACATCAGAGCAAAGATTTCTCTCTTTTTTTAATTCATCGCGCCTGAAGCCAAATTCGGCTAGTGATTTGAAGAGCCTGCAGCTGGCTTGTGGAGTCAACCATTGGAGCACGATTCTTCAATTCGCAAGTATACTTCCCATATTTCCAATGGTCTTAGGCAACCCCTGGCAAATAGTCATTCGACCCCCAATGAGGTCGCGACCCAAAGGTTGAGAACTACTGCTCTAACCCCATGCACCAGTCCACCATCAGTCTACCGGCCAGTATAACCTCTTCACCAGCTTGCCCGCCCTCCCTATCCACCAGCCTGCACCCTTAGGCCTTACCTTTGCAAGCAGTGGTGAGCAGAAGTGTGTGGCAGTGATGAGCAGAAGTTTGCAGAAATGTGGCTGCATTCTGCAAGGTAAATATAGGCTGGAGGATGGAAATGAGGGTTGCGGGAAAAGCCAGCCATACAAGGAGTGGCTGGGAGGCGAGGGGTAGGGCTTAATCCCACCACTGCACAGGCCGGATAGGTTGTGTTGGCGGGCCATATTTGCCCTGCGGGCCGTAGTTTGAGGATCCCTGTTCTAGTTATATTGCACACTTCGTACTAGTACTATCTTGCCATACCTGCTCTAAACTTGCATGTTTAGATATGTACCGGTAGTAATTGTTATATTTCTTTTCTTCTCCAACTAGTTTTTTTGTTTTGTTTTTTTTTATTTTTTGAATTTATATCCCACCCTTCTCTGAAGACTCAGGGCGGCTTACACTGTGTTAAGCAATAGTCTTCACCCATTTGTATATTATATACAAAGTCAACTTTTATTGCCCCCAACAATCTGGGTCCTCATTTTACCTACCTTATAAAGGATGGAAGGCTGAGTCAACATTGGGCCTGGTGGGACTTGAACTTGCAGTAATTGCAAGCAGCTGTGTTAATAGCAGACTTAGTCTGCTGAGCCACCAGTTACCTCATTTAATCTTTCTTTATCTTTCACCTTATCTCAATATACCTTCCACTGTCAAAAGCTGATACGGGATATTTCTGCAAGCTTATAGACTAGATGAACAACAGTACAAAAACATTTTATTCTAGTTGAAATGCAATCATTCTTCCTGAATTAGATCATATTTAAATTACATCTATAAAGAAGATTAGAATAGTTCTGCAGGTAATACAACAGCTGATTCTGATGTTTTGTCACTATATATTGTTGAAATGATTTTTTTTTTTAAAGAGATAAATTTGACATTTATTTGTGATGGTGTTATTAGTGTACCAGTAGATGGCACTTAACTACAGATTGACTCATTGGAATCTCTTTTTATAGTAATGGTCTGTAGGATACGGGTGAAGGAATAGAGCATGTGTGACAATATGTATCCTTGTAGAGCAGTCCAGGACTGACAAATTCCACAACTGACTATTCATCTTAAGGCAGGATTGGAAGAATCAAATTCATGGTATTGTATGTTTTTAAATACAAGACTTATTTTTCACATTGTTTCCTGTGAATTGTCCTGAGAGAGAGAGAGAGAGATCACAATGCAAGCAAAGTTAAAGCAAACATTTTTAAGCAGGATAATTTTTTTAAAAAAACCTGTGAAATATGGATTCTGCCTAAGAAGAGACTCATCTTTGAGGAACTTTGACCATCTTAGATTGGATACCCTTATTTTTTCCTCAGAGTTTCTGGATATTTGCATATTCAAACTAAGAATAAATTATAACCATGGAAAATAAACATGATTGCTTTTGTCACATGTGGCTTCTTCTCTCCAAAAGTTAAGGGTTAATTAAATAATTTGAGCCAGGCACCATAATTAGAGTAAAAGCAGCTGAAAATACATGTTGGTCTTGATTTTATGCATTTATGTACTTTTTTTCATACAAACAGTTGAGGAAAAGTTCTTAAAGAAATACTGAGTTACTTCTAAACCTTTTGTAGCTGTGGTGGGTTATTACCAGTTCGCTCCAGATCGGGTGAACCAGTAGCGGCAATGGTGGGAGGCTCTGCTCACCTGCCCTGACACTTCTAAACATGCGCAGAAGCATTGCACATGCACACACGCTCTCATGAGCAAACTGGTAGATACAGGTTTTGAAACCCATCCGTTTTTTAGGTGGTATAGGCAGACACAAAGTGCAACATAGACCAGGAGGTTATCTTTTTCCTGCCAACACTAATTGACTTCAGCTCCCAGTTAAAAGAATCGGTAGAAAAATTCATATCTGCAAGGCCTAATAAGGAAAGAACTGGCTCTGAAGAGTATAGTAAAAATTAGTCATGCATCCAAAATTAATCATAAATTCTGACACTTTTTCAGAAAATGTAGCTATTTGGAAATGGTTAGATATTAAGCCCTGGGGACCAAGAATATTGCCCCCAAATGCTAGATGGCAAGTATCATCTATGCCTCTTCATTCTATGGTCAGAATACAATAAATATACTTTTAATCCAAATAGCCCATGGCTCCAATTTTAGGGGAACTCAGAATGGGCTGTTCCTTCTCCAGAATACACAAATCTGCTTTCCTTACAAGCCATTTGTCTCCAAGAAATATATTTGACAACTTATCCAAGGAAGGGGGTATAGAATAGTAGCTGAGTTTCTAGAATAGAATTCTGGAGATCTTAAACATCCTCTGCCAGAAACCCTCTGGGTCCTATACCCTGTTTTGGAATAAACAGATTGATAGTTCTGAATGTCACCACCTATCTCCTGGTGTTCTCCTTCTAAATTCAGTATGTGAGAGAGACAAGGCTGTTTTTGTACTGTGCTGTCTTTCTGGAAATTAAAAGGAAGAAAAAAGAAGGGGGGAGAGAAATAATTTCTCTTATAAATAATAATTTCTCTTATAATATATATTTCTCTTCTCTGTGTAGCTTAGAGATTTGTAGCCCTTTGGAAATAGAACAAGTCAACAAAAAATAAACAAATGTTATTAAAACAAAAAATATAAAATTAAAAAATTTCTGTTTAATTTTTAATATAAATATGCAATGCTCCAGAAGGACCACAAGATGCTGATGGTCTGCCACAAAATCTGCTGTAAATTGTTTAGGATTCAGATTAAATAATATCCATGTACATGTTCAAGTTGATTAAAAATGGATACAAAACTACATTCATAATTTTTACAGAGAAATAGAGACAATGTAATATATAATATAATATAACAACAGAGTTGGAAGGGTCCTTGGAGGCCTTCTAGTCCAACCCCCTGCTCATGCAGGAAACCCTACACCATCTCAGTCAGATGGTTATCCAACATTTTCTTAAAAATTTCCAGTGTTGGAGCATTCACAACTTCTGCAGGCAAGTCGTTCCACTTATTAATTGTTCTAACTGTCAGGAAATTTGTCACATAAACAAAATGAAAGAAAAAATCTAATACAAATCCCTGGGTAGAGGTAACTATTCAAACATAATGCTATCTCAAACATCTGTTCCCCTGTTTCACGTTCACAACAGATAATCAACATAAACTGAACTTCGCATCGCTCAGGACAAAATATTATTGCACAAGTGGAAAAGTATCAGTAATCTTCTTAGTCTTTATTTATTGATTAGCCCTTGGGCCATATCAAAGTGCAAAGTTCCAAAAACAAATTATTACTAAAATTTGATAAAAGCTATTTAAAATGGAATTGGATAAAATATAATTTAAAATGAAATTGGAATAATCTGGAGTAATCTTCTTAAAACAGGGTGTCAAACTCGCGGCTCACAGGCTGGATGCATCACATGCTATCTATGTTCATGCCTGGTTTAGCAAAGGGGGGGAAGTCGTGATACGTCACGTGACGACACCGTGACGACGCAAGTTTGACACCCCGACTTAATAGCAGCGAAGAATCTTTGTCCCTTTATTTTCACAGGCCAAAGCCAACTTCTTTACTAGGCAGTAAAATCTATTTTCAAGCAACAGTTAGATTTCAACTTTGGGGAAGGTGTATAAAAATGTATTTCTTGTTAATATACTTCAGTACTTTTTGTCACCATATCCTTATAGTCAAAGTAATATTTAGGAGTCAGTGACCAATGTAAACATGTTATGCTCCTTAATTTCTGAAACTCAAAGAATATAAAAGGTTTCCAAATAAAATGGAACATGTTATTGTGTCATTTATACTGAAGTGAACTTCCATTCAATTGTAGACATTGTCTCTTTTTTATTATTAAAAAGCAACATTTAGTTCTGGTATTTCTTAAATAATTCTGCAAGGTTATAAAGTGAGCAGACAAACAAATGGCAATTAAGAGATTCCTAATCAAGTTTAGAATTTGTCTGAATGGACACTAATCAAAATTAGTTTTTCTGAAGATCCTGGAATGAAAAGTAATAAATTTGCAAATTTGTGATTACCGTATATACTCGAGTATAAGCCGAGTTTTTCAGCACGTTTTTTGTGCTGAAAAACGTCCCCTCGGCTTATACTCAAGTATATACGGCTTATACTCGAGTTTTTTTTTTTTCTTCTTTTTTTCACATTATACCGGATGGCGCAAACTTGGCGGGCTTTTGCATTAGCGCGGGGAAGCCCTGCCGGTGCAGTGAGAGGGCGGGGCGGGGGAGCCGCCAGCCTTCTCGGCTGAGGGAGGGAGGGTTTCCCCGACCGGGAGCTGCCTCATTTCCCACCCTCGGCTTATACTCGAGTCCCCAGTTTACCCCAGTTTTTTGGGGTAAAATTGGGGACCTCGGCTTATACTCGGATCGGCTTATATTCGAGTATATACGGTAGTAATTTAAAAAATGCACTGGAGGGGGTTGCTGATAATTTATTGGAAAGGGAGGCTTCTGATGGACAAACTTTGATTTCCATAAATTTATGAATCGCTTTTTAATTTGTTCATACTAAATCTTTAAGTGTCTACAGAATAGTTCTGAGATGGCAAACCTAAAGCATGCGTGCCACAGGTGGCATGAGGAGCCATATCGGTGGCCAAACAAGCATTGCCTTAGCTTAGCTCCAGTGTGAATGCATGCGCCGGCCAGCTGATTTTTGGGCCTTCCGGGCCCATCGGATGTCTGAAAACAGGCCATTCAGCTTCTGTGAAGACCTATGTGTACCGACAAGGAACTTGAGAGTATACAGCAACAACAAACCTTTGTTCACACCTAAACTTAAGCAGCTACATCATTCCAAAGAAAAAGCCTACAGAAAAGGTGATAAAATGCTGTGCAATCAGGCCAGAAATGTATTAGCAAGGGAGATCAGAACAGCAAAAAGAGGCTACTCTAAAAAGCTAAAGAATCAGTTCTCAACAAATGAACCGGCAAACATATGGAAAACCCTTAAAAATATCACCGGCTACGGCAAACCTCCTTCCTAGGCTGAAGGAAATCAACAACTGGCAGATGACCTGAACATGTTTTACTGCAGGTTTGAAAGGAAACTACAGCCACCTATCTCCACAACCCCCATCTCAGACACACCAACAACAGCTAAGCCTCCTACAACTGACCCCATCCCATTGGGTTCACAACCCCTAGTGACCACAGAAAAGGAAATGCAAGACCTATTTCACAGACAAAAGCCAGGAAAAGCTCCAGGCCCAGACAAGATAACTCCTTCTTGCTTAAAAGTCTGTGATGACCAATTGGCCCGTATCTTCAATAAATCACTAGAGGTGTGCTATGTTCCTTCTTGCTTCAAATGCTCTACTATCATCCCAGTGCCGAAGAAGCCCACCATCAAGGAACTGAATGACTACAGACCAGTTGCTCTAACATCTGTAGTCATGAAAACCTTTGAAAGGCTAGTGCTATCCCACTTGAAAAACATCACAGATCCACTGTTAGACCCAGTGGTGGGATTCAGCCAGTTCGCACCACTTCGGGAGAACCGGTTGTTAACTTCCTGAACAGTTTGGCAAACTGGTTGTTGGAAGAAATCATTAGGACAGAGAACCGGTTGTTAAATTACTTGAATCCCACCACTGGTAAGACCCCTTGCAGTTTGCATACCGAGCAAATAGATCAACAGATGATGCTGTTAATATGGCTCTGCACTACATCCTACAACATCCTGAATCTCCAAAGACCTATGCAAGGGTCCACTTTATAGACTTTAGTTCAGCATTTAATACCATCATTCCAAACACTCTTCTAACTAAGCTAAACCAACTACAGATACCTGAACAGACTTGTAAGTGGATCGCAAGCTTCCTAACAAACAGGAAGCAGCAGGTGAAGCTAAGCAGAATCACATCAGATACCTGTAAAATTAGCACAGGGCCCTCCCAAGGCTGTGTGCTCTCTCCACTTCTCTTCTCTCTGTATACCAATGACTGCAGCTCCAACGATCCATCTGTCAAACTACTGAAGTTCGCAGATGACACAACAGTGATTGGTCTCATTCAAGACAATGATGAATCTGCCTATAGACGGGAGGTCGAACGACTAGCCTCATGGTGCAACCGAAACAATCTGGAACCGAACACATTCAAAACCGTAGAAATGGTGGTAGACTTTAGGAGAAACTCCTCCATACTTCCATCTCTCACAATACTAGACAACACAGTAGAAACCTTCAAATTTCTAGGTTCTACCATTTTGCAAGATCTAAAATGGACATCTAACATCAAAAACGTCATCAAAAAAGGACAACAAAGAATGTTCTTTCTGCGCCAACTCAGAAAGCTCAAACTGCCCAAGGAGCTGCTGATCCAGTTCTACAGAGGAATTATTGAGTCTGTCATCTGCACCTCTGTAACTGTCTGGTTTGGTTCTGCAACCCAACAAGACAGACACAGACTTCAGAGGATAATTAGAACTGCAGAAAAAACAATTGCTACCAACCTGCCTTCCATTGAGGACCTGTATACTGCACAAATCAAAGAGGGTTGTGAAAATATTTACAGACCCCTCACATCCTGGACATACTGTTTCAACTCCTACCCTCAAAACGACGCTACAGAGCACTGCACACCGGAACAACTAGACACAAGAACAGTTTTTTCCCAAACGCCATCACTCTGCTAAACAAATAATTCTCTCAACACTGTCAAACTATTTACTAAATCTGCACTACTATTAATCTTATTATCGTTCCCATCACCTATCTCCTTTCACTTATGACTGTAACTTTGTTGCTTGTATCCTTACGATTTATACCAGTGGTAGTCAACCTGGTCCCTACCGCCCACTAATGGGCGCTCTAGCTTTCATGGTGGGCGGTAGGGGTTTTGTCTGATACTGAAGCACTTTCCTTTTTTTTAATTTAATTGACTTTTTTAAAAAATTTCATAGCATTATTTAAAAACATTTTCATAAAATTTTCATAAAATTCCCTGTGACAATTTAAATTTCCGAAAATATACTATTTGTATCGCCTGCGCATAAGTTTAGTTCACATTACGTAAGTGAAACTAAATGGTGCTATAGTGCGACCGCTATATGGTGAAGGTGTCATCTACATACCAGATCCATATATTGGGTTGTACTTGTGGAAGTGCTATTGCTTCAAGACTTTGCATAATGACCTCCACTATGAATCCTGAAACTGGTGATCGCAGATATATCTTTAATTTGCTGATAGGTTTGTCCATCTAATTGAAAGTATGTGATTACACAGAGGTTTATAACATCCATAATTCTGGGGCCTTTCAATCTTTGTGTATGTGGTTAAGTTGGGTGCGCTATCGATCAATGTTGTCATAGATTCTTTAGCTAATTCCAGGTCTATGAACATGGAAAGAGCTATGACAAAGGATTTACCTCAAGCATCAGGTTGTGAAACAATTATCATGGAGAAAATGTGATCCTAAGAGTCAACACTGGCTTGATAGCACACGCTCAATAAAAACATTAAGTACATTAGTTAACTTGCAGCCTGGAGACAGGAGCAACATTCATGTGAGTCATATGAATCAGTGGTAAAATTCAAAAAATTTTCCTACTGTTTCTGTGGGCGCGGCTTGGTGGGCGTGGCTTGGTGGGCATGTGACTGGGAGGGTGTGGCTTGGTGGGCATGTGACTGTGAGGGTGTGGCTTGGTGGGCATGTGACTGGGTGGGCGTGGCTTGGTGGACATGTGACTGGGTGGGTGTGGCTTGGTGGGCATGTGACCGGGTGAGTGTGGCTGCACAACTGACTCGCACACAATGTAAAAGCAGCTGGACTTCACACAAAATGGCCCCTGTAACAAGCAGGAACCTCACAGAGTCACAGAGAGCTCAAAAACCAACTATCACACTTTACACAAAACTAACACAAAAGTTACACAACTGATTCACACCCAATGCAAAAGCAGCTGGACTTCACACAAAATGGCCCCTGCAACAAGCAGGAACCTCACAGAAAACCAGGCACAGCTGATTGTCTCACAGCTGATCGGTAGTAAAAAAAATGCTTAAAAAAAAGTAAAAAAAAAGTTCCGAAGATTGCCCAGCACAGCTGATTGTCACACAGCTGATCGTTGGAATTTTTTTTAATTTTTAAAGCATTTTTTTACTACCAATTCCGGCAAATAGGTAGTAAAAAAAATGCTTTAAAAAAGTTTTTTAAAAAGTTCCAACGATCACGCAGCACAGCTGATTGTCATACTTTTTAAAGCATTTTCTTTCTACCGGTTCAGGCAAACAGTAGCAATTATTACTACCAGTTTGGGCAAACCTGCCCCAACTGGTAGCATTTCAACCCTGATATGAATAAATCTCTCTAATAAGTTTTTTAATAGCAGGATTTGTAGGTGCAGTCCCATCAGGAGGGGGAAATAACATCAAAAGACTCACAGTATTTTGTTTCTTTGTTTCTGATCAACATTTTAAAATCATTTATATGTAATATATTTCACCAAACACACTATCAGTTTTATTTCAGATTCAACATGCTAAGCATTTTATGGCAATATTTTGTTTTCAGTACTCACTGTATGGTTGCTAAGTAACTATGCAGAAGCAGCAATCTGCACAGTTCTTTGTCTGGCTTAACATACAGGCTTTTGAAGTATGTGATGCTACCAGCATTACCACCAACACATTTCTTTTGCATAGTGTGTGAATGTGTCAATCAGGTTGTGAGAAAATTTTACTTTAGAACACTTACACCCTTCTTTAAAAAGGTATTATCTCCACAAACAAATGAAACATATACAAACTTTGAAACACTGAAATAAATCTCAAAAATGGTAGTTTAAAAAGGATAAGGAAGAGGTGGAGGTGGAGGAGGAGGAGGAGGAGGAGGAGGAGGAGGAGGGGAAGAAGAAGAAGAAGAAGAAGAAGAGGAGAATCTTGAACATCACGTTTCCACCTCAGAGAAATAACCTAATAATAAAAATTAGCCAGAAGTACCATGATCATACTCTGCTCTGTTTTAAACATTTTTGCAACCTTACTGCTATATAAACCATAGTATGTAAATTTATAACATGTATTAAAAAGTTATGTGGGTGCAATGGCTCAGCATTAAAGCTGACAGCTGGGTTTAAGACCCCAGCACTGTGCAACTGGTTGAGCTCTTGTTACTTGCTCCAAGTCCTGCCATACCTAGGAGTTTGAAAATATGCAAATGTGAGTAGATAAATAGGTACCACTTTGGAAAGTAGCAGTATTCGGTGCACCTTTGGCATATTGTATAGACATGATAGTCACATGACCACAGAAATGTCTTCGGACAATGCTGGCTCCCTCAGCCATCCCCTAAAGTCAAGCACCCCCGGACTGGGGAAACCTTTACCTTTATTAAACAGTTAAGATGAAGGTAAACCAAGAGCTCTGATTGAACTAGAACAAAGGAAAGTATATATGTGGTTTAAAATGCGTATTAAGAGTATAAAAGATGAGTAGTTGAATATATGAAATGCCTGTTGAAATTTCAGAAGATCATAAATCAATATATACTATATATAAACAAAAAATATGTCATAAAAAATTACCAGATATAATAACCCCATGGTAAAATTCCAGAGGATAACAATGATCATATGTTGCTCTTAAAAGAACAAAGGAAGCTAAAGTAACTTAAAAGCAAACAGATTTAATATGGCACAGCTTTTCACAGACTAGAGCTCTCTTCATTATATGCTTGAATTATTATCCCCAGTGGCAGATATACATGTGGTTAGGATGGCCATGTGTTTTCCTTTACAGAAAATAGCCCTTTACTGAAAAAATGCCCTTTCTTTAAAGTTTATGTCACCTATCCCCAGTTCAAATATCAAGAACAGCAAGAAGGGAGAGTGGGAGCCTCAAAGCTGTCTTTTAAGACAATTTGGATATCAGATACAGTAGAAGAAACAGATGGATACCTAGATCATTTTGCAGCATGATCTACTGCACTGCCATATAAAATATTGTTCATTATTTATGAAGTTTTCATCAGTACTTAAGAGTTAAGTAAAAGTAAAGTTCAGCTGGGGTTTTGATGACCATATGGAGATATCCAGGCAGCTTGCATGGCAAATAGCATTGAAGCAGTTGGCAGTTGCCTTCTTTTGGATGTGTGGATAGGTGGGTGTATAACTCAATTATGTTTACAGTCCTAGGATTCTCTGGTGGTCTCCTAACCAAAGACTAACTAGGACTGATCTTGCTTACCTACAAGTCCCAAAAATACTGGCTTGGCAGTAGTTACTTTAATGCCTATTTGCCTCCTTCTTTATCCTTGAGTTTTTTGTAATGCATTCCACAGTTTTGGTAGTGTAAGTGGCCACACTGAAAGTAAAGTGTGATCTATGGAGCTAAAACATTCTGAAAACAGCAGGGCTGGCAGTGGAAATGACTTTCAGTGCAAAATTTGAGTATATTTAGTGGAGCCCAAGACATGTCCCACCTCAGGTGTGAAAACAGCTACAACCTCTACCAGCTTTATACTTTCTGTCTTGTTCAAAGGGGCTCCTTCTCAGAGCAAGACACTGTGGGCGAAGTGTCCATGGAGACTGCTGGTGCTGCTACAGTACAGATGGTCTCCATGGACACCATGCTCGCAATGCTTCCCTCTGAGGAAGGACTCCTCAGAGCAAGCCATTGGGGCTTGACGAGCACTTTGAAAAAAAGTAGTTGCAATTTTCCTGCTTTCCAGGTGAGCAAGCTTTGCTGATCGTGGCTCTTATTTATTCCTATATGTCTGTTGCCAGTGAGAGTTTGGCATAGTTAATAATAGCTGATTCAGCCATTGATTTTCAATATTAGATGGGATATCAGATCTGGGCTCCAAAACTCCAGATGACCATAGGAGTTTATCTTTATATTAAACTGGAAGTCCATCAATATTGTGACAAGCTAAACTTCCAGAGGAAGACATTTTCCAGGGCATGGAGGCCATGCTAGACACCATCAGGGAACAGAATAAAATATGCAAAGATGAAAATGTAATAAATGTAATAACTAAGAAGTAGACTACAATTAGAGAGATCTTCAAGTCACCTTCAGCTATTTGGCTGAATCATTCAATCATTGTTATTCAACATGGTTTATGGGTCTCTTATTGTGAAAACAAACTTTATGCTGTTTACAGCTACTGAAGCAAAATAGAGTTATTACTTTACATAGAGTTTTCTCATTTTTTACTTAAAAACAGTGTTTAATTATACAACTTAGATAGTTGCTTATTTCACTCGCAGTAAATTTAGTCAGCAAACATGAAGGTTAAAAACAACAAAATATAAAATAAATAAAATATCCAGAACAATGAGTATAACGTATGCCCCTGATATTTAATCCAAAAAAACAGAACTGAAAAAAAAATCAGTCAACAGAGTTCACTTAACCTTCTGGCTCAAAGGCCACGAGAGGCAGGATCTCTTGGGGGATGCTACACCATATAGCAGACATTGCAACAGAGAAGGTTTCTATACCCCACAACACAACACAATATAAAACAACACTGTCTTATACATTGGCACCTACAGCATGCCCACACTGTCAGAGCGATATGCAGAGACAGGTGGAGACAGGCAGTTCTGCAAATAACTAGGCGTTGTGCTTATGTCACCAACATTAGCTTTCTGTATGGATATGTTCTTATTACCACATTTTGAAAAATTATAGCAGAAGATGTAATTTTAAGATAGAATGATGCTATCTATCAAAAGTAATTTTGTCATGGATCTTCATAAATATAAGAACTTTATGTGATACATTTTATTTTAGGATTCATCAACTTTTTCTCAAATGTTGTGTTTCGAATGCAAACTTTTTGACTCAAAGCTTGTCCAATTTAATCTACATCTATTATGAAGGAAGCATAACAAGGAATAGGAGTGCAAATGAGCAGAGAAAATATAAGGAAGCCAGTGTCCTGTAGCTAAACCCTAATTTATTTGTGAGGTCAGAATGAGATCTTTCCTGGATTTTACAGATTCTTAGCATGAAAATTAATGCTCTGGTTCTTACCATTTACTACTCATAATTTTACCCTAGTAACAAATGCTCTATTTCTGAGGCCCTTTCTACTAAGTAAGTGTGATTCTTACATGTTTCTGCTTATTTATTACATAAATGAAATATACTAAATGAACACATTTATTTTATAGTTAAATAAAATTGTGTTCATTTGCATTGGGTTCCATATATCAAATCTTTTTTAAAAAATTTATTTATTTAGCTCCAATAAAATACTCAAAAGTATGTTAATTTCTGTGTACATGTAGCAGTCTTTTAAAACGCATTCTCCATAACTCAGTTCAACAGCAGACTTCTCTCATGTCTTCATTAGTGACAAAAACAGCACAGAGACCCAATTTGAGGCAAGTTAATTGTGTGAATTGTCACACTATTATTGCTAAATCTCATTTGCAAGTATCGTCCTATATTGAAGTCAGAAAAAAGTAATGTTTCCTATTTTAGGATATAAATTTCTTAGAAAAAGATGGCTTTCATGTTAAATGTTTTAATTTACTCAACATTTACTGTACCTTCTACATCTTAATTATTGCAACATAAATCTGTGAAAAACACAGCCAGGCTATTGCACTTTCAAGAGCAATTATTTATATATTTGATAGGGTTTATATATATATATACTTCCCTTTCTTTCCAGATGTTTTAAGTGAAGTGGGGGTGAGTGGGGTGGGGATTGTACAATTTTGGATTATTTCCCAATTAGAAAAAAAGAAATGTAGCTAGATAAAGGACATCTTCAGCTTCCCTCAAACACTACAATTCTATATCCTAGATTAATGAGCTTGAGGTCAACTAGAATTAATAACATTTTCCAAGTCAAATTGTAAACCGACCTGTACGCTTTCACAGAGAGGGACTTCTCAGGGGTGCCATCCGCCAAGCAATGTCGGCTGGCGGCCCCCAGGGGAAGGTCCTTCTCTGTGGGGGCTCCCACACTCTGGAACGAACTTCCCCCGGGTTTACGCCAAATACCTGACCTTCGGACATTCCGTCGCGAACTGAAGACATATCTTTTTATTCGCGCGGGGCTGGCTTAAATTGAATTTTATTAAATTTTAATTTCTTATTAACTAATTTTAAATGGGGTTTTTAGTTCATTGTATACTTTTCAGGCCAATTTTTTAAAATAAGTTTTTTAATTGCATTTTAAATTGTATATTGTACTATCTGTTTTATTTTGCCTGTACACCGCCCTGAGTCCTTCGGGAGAAGGGCGGTATAAAAATCAAATAAATAAATAAATAAATAAATAAAATCATGTTTTAGCAGTAAATTTCTTATGCAAAACCTTGATGATATTATCAAATGTTTTGAAACTTTGAATCTTCCTTGGCATTCAACAGAGCATAGTGATAGTTTTTCCTCAATATTCAAGAGTAAAATGAAATCAAACGTATGAAAGCATCAAACTCCATCCAAGATATATTCTCTTTGGTAGAATGAATTTAAAGAAATTGATTCCATTCCATAAATTAGCATATCATGGAGTTTTTGAATTTGGATACTAATCAGTTTGAGCAGCACTAATTATCTATAATTACCAGTTGTCAGGGATTGAGTCCAATTCAATGCCACTTTACTACCTCAATAAATTTTGAAAAAATTGAAATATTTCAGTGTTAATAATTTTAGTTCTAATCATAGATTTACATTTTCTTAAAAACAGGATGTGTTGCCCAAATAAGTTTTTAAAAAACCCAGAAACTTTGGGAAATTACCATTTTAAAATGAGAAAATCAGGAAATTTCAGTCAGCAACAAACAAAACTATATATATTCTAAGCAAGAAATCTGCAAAGATCTTGTTGGATCAGTGGGACTAAGATGTACAGCATAAAGGCTGAATCTGTAGATCTCAGTAGGTCCAGTCCCCATACAAAAATGGAAATTGACAAATGGGCCTAATGTTGTTAAGCAGGCCTACTAGAAGAAGGGAGTGGGAGGAGCGTAATGAGAAAGGGAACAGGAAATGGAAAAAGAGGTGGTGCAACACAGAAATCTGGCAAGGAAGAACAGTTCTCAGGCTCAAAAAAACAACAACCCTGCTACATAAACATAGTTCAGCAGCTGTTTCCTATTTTATTCTTACTATTTTCTGACATCATTGTGCCTTTGAATCTTCTGCCTAGTTGCGCCTGTTGCTGAATAAAGAGTTAAGTGTCTGCAGGGATCGGTTTTACTGCTGGTGTGAAGTTTGATAAGAATTGTGTTAAAAAAGACTAAGGGAACTCCAGAGAAATTAAGTAACATATTTTTTTCCCAAGGGTCTTCATTGATTTGACATAAAACAGAACTGTTTTCTTAACTGCCTTTTTCAGGAGGAAAATCTGAAAACCAAGATAATTAGGAAGGGAAAATAAATTAAGTGACAGGTATTCCAGACAAATTGAATAAGCAAATCAGCATCTACCCAAGGAATCTTAAAGAAGTTAAATGTTTTATTCACTGCATTTCCAAAAATAATAAAACTGGAAGAAGTAGAGGAAAAATTAACCAACATTTCAGGTCATCAGAAAAAAAGTTGTCTTAGGGAAGACAATGCAGTTATGAAAAGCATGCACTAATATAAGTGGATTTTCCCCCCTTATATTACAATATGAAAACCTGGAATTGCTAAACTTCATCATAAAATTTAGGACTTATTTTTATAAGTATTTATTTAAAGAACGTATTGTTAAAACTATGAAATGCATAGATGGTAACCAATTTAAATATTTTTTAAAATGATCAAACACTTATATAAAGAATGAGACATCAACAGTGGTTAATCTTTATAGCAACATTAAATACCTATTTTAGGGAACAAAAGTAAAAAGGGCTACAGTACTGTCTTGCTAGTGAATGTCCTAGATGCCTTTGAACTGCCACTCTTATATCTTTAAGCTTTTTCTATATTCTTAATTGTATATATTAGATTACCCACAATAAGAAATACCACACACCAGTCTTCTGAACTGCATTTGAGTTTGATATATCACACTTTTCATATGCTCATACAGAAATATTGTTGCTCTCAGATCAATATGTTGGTATAAATTTAGTTTTAACTATTTAAAAACTCTTTTGTCTTGTTTACTTTAGAATTATCATAAAATATGAGAGCCAGAGTTATGTGTAATGTAGTGGTTAAGGCACCAGTTTAGAAACCAGGAGCCTTGTGATTTCTAGTTCTGCCTTAGGCACAAAGTCAGCTGGGTGACTTTAGGATACTTACTTTTTCTCAGCTCTAGGAAGGTGGCAATGGCAAACCATTTCTGACAAGTGCAGGAACTTGTCCAGAATTGGACATGAATGAACTGAACAAAAATATTGTTATTATACATTATATACCAAAGTCAATACTGAACAATCTTGAATGGTTCCATACTTAGAACGGGCTCCTATTGAAATATAATCACTCTTTTCTTTTAAGCTGATTAAATACCTTATTGTAGTTCCTTTATCAAAAACTATATGGTAGCTTTTTCATGTTTCTACAGATTCCACTTGCTAACTCCAAAAAGCCCCCCCTTTTTCTGGTCTGGCTCATGCTGAAAAAATGTTTACAAGCCCTCTTTAAAAGAGTTACCATATGTGCAAGTATTTTGAGCAATGTCTGTGTGGCAACTGTAATATTTTTGATTCAGTCTTTGGGATCACTCAACTGGAGGCAGATTTGTTGGATCCACAGATGTTCTTTTATTTTGTCTGGTATTAAATTGTTCTGACAATTTCATATGTATTCATATTCTCCATTTTTATTTGTATAGGAGTATGATGAACAGAGTACTCTAGAGTGCTATACTTGCTATATTACCAAGTTATAAGATAAAATAAGATGTTGATAATAGAGACAAGTGCTGCAAGTTAAAATAATGTACAAGAAAAGATGGAGCTTTTCTTTCAGCTGCTAGGGAAACTGCCATTTCAGCTTCAAACCTTTTTATCTACAGAAAAGGAAGGCAAGAGTTCTACTGGCAGAGCTGTCACGATCTGAGCTCTGAAGCTCATTTCAGCCGCAGAAATCAGTGAAAAGAGTTAAGTGCCTTTGAGCACAAAAGGTGTCATTAAAAACAGCGTAACAACATTGTCAGGGTAAGAATAAAAGATCTTGAGAAAAATAAACGCTTTGTTCAGGAAAAAGACATGCAACGAGCCTAGGATACGGCTCGAGTGTCCTAATTATAGAAATATGCAGCATCTTCGTGCATTTAAGGTAGCTCGTGTTAACATTCTCTAGAAACGAGTTTCCTCGTGATGTGGCTCGGCTTTAGTACTGGAGACAAATTGCACTAAATAAAACGGGAGGGGGGGGGGGAGGTGCAGGGAATAACGGGGAGGAGTCACCCGAACTTCAAGATCTCGATCGTTGTCGAATGTCATTATTTCTTTTATTGCATCTGTCCCTAACCGAGCGATCGGGTTACATTACGGCAAATTCAGCTTGAATGGAGCCTTCGCTCCCCATTCCCCCTCCCTCCTCCCCAGCTAGAGGGGAAAGGAGCCCCCAGGAGCAGCACCGGGAGAGAGCGAGGCAGTTAGCCAGGCACGGTACAAGAGGGAGGGGACAAGTGATCGACAGATCCAATGAGGAAACGGCAGCCAACTGGCTTCCAAGGAGGCTGGAGACAATTGATCTGCGGGAGCTGGCTCAGGTTCCCTCTTCAACGTGAGCAGGAGAAACCTTAGCTATGTAGTTGTGCTACTCGCCCTAGCCGAGCCTGGAGCTTCGTGGTGGTCGCAGATACTCTGGAATCTCGGCAAAGCCAAGGCTGGAAGCGGGTTCCTTGCTTTTTTTCTTTTTCGGCGTGCCATTATTTCATTGACAAGAAGCAAAGCGCTTCAGTCCGTCATTCAGCCGCCGGCAACTCCCCACGTGGACTCCCGGGTGCGGATCACATTGGCAAGCGGGTGCTGCAGACTTCAAGCAGTAGCAGTAGCGGCAGCGGCAGCGGCAGAAGAGAGAGGCGGCTTTGCAGAGGAGTTCGCCGGTGCCGCTGCGGCTTAGCGAGCGTGCAAGTTGCGGGAACGGGCCAAGGGGAGAGACGCAGCCCGAGCTTTTGATCCGGGGCGCCGCGATTGCAGCAAGAGCAGGATGCCGGCAGCTGCTGGGGACGGGCTTTTGAGCGAGCCCACGGCGGCGAGCTTCAGCGACGACGAACCCACGACGCCTCCCCTCAGTCCGGAGGGGACTTTCCTGGCCGCCTGGGTCAACGCTTCGGCCTCCCGGGAGCGCATCCGAGAATTCCAGCACACCAAGCGGGTCGGCAACTACCTGATCGGCCGGAAGTTAGGAGAAGGCTCCTTCGCCAAAGTGCGGGAAGGGTTGCATGTTGTAACCGGAGAAAAGGTAGCTTCTTACTGCAACGCTTTCCATTCTTCTTGGCCGGGACAATTTCCCGCCAAAGAACCCCAGGCAGTCATTATTAGCAGGCATTAGGAGCCTCTAGCGCGGCCGCTTCTACTCCTCCCATTTTGGGAGAGAACTGGGACGGACGGGGGCCCCTATCTAGTTAGCTATCGGCCGGCTCCGAGGGTTTTGTAGCACCGCCTTTTCCACCGACTAAATTGGGTCTTCTCCCCCCCCCCCAAAGTAGCCCGTGCAAAGGCCCGTTTTCCTAGCCCTCTAGTTAGTTGCTTTCAGCCGTCTCTTCCCATCCCGCCACCGCTGCTCAATCCCCATTCCTAATCCGCCTGCAAGGGCCGCTGTTCGTTGCTTTCTCTCTCTCCCGCAGACGTCCCTGCTTTTACTTCACAATTGTTGAGGTGCTTCCAGACGATGGGCGCCTGGCGCTTCCAGTCGAAACATAATTTGCAGCCAGCTATTCTGCCCGTTGCTTCTTAAGAAGGCTTCGGGAGCGATCGCCACTTTAGCAGTTATGGCTCACGCGATGTATTCTAGCTTGAAAGCCTTGGGTCTTTTGCCATTCCTTCTTGATCTTCTTTCCCCTAGTTAACAAAGAAGAGTTGTTGCTGCACAATGGTCGTTGATTTGTAGTATTGGAGATGCAATTCCGTGGGAAGCCCCCTTGAGGGAGAAAAAAAAAGGTCAGAGGAAGCCGTGAGAACAGGAATGGGTTACAAGTGGAAGGCTGTGTTTTTACACAATCCTTTCATTGTTCCCAATATTTTACAGAAGGTCCAGATGTCATAATCTTTTGTTTGCAACCCTCCTGTCTTTTTCTGCTACTTGTTTATTTTTCTTTTTTGGGATTAATTAAAAATGACTCTTTAAAAAGTCTACAATATATTTTAATTGGCAGAGCTAGAAACCTTCCCTGTTGAAGCCCTTAAATTTCCCCATGAACATTTAGGAGTTCTCTGTTTGACACAGGGTGCTTGCAAATTGCAATGCCTTATTTGTAAACATCACCTGAAAGATTTTAAATGAAGTAAGAATAGAAAGAGGGGGTGAGTATGTTAATATTAGGGAGACAGTAAGAAGACAAAGGATGCCTCCAGGTATCTTCCACTGGTTCCAAAAGAATAGGTACAGGATTCCCATCCCATCTTCTGATCTTTCTCCAATCATCTCCTGCCGACCTTTCCCTAAAACCTGGCAAATGAAAATGTCTAAATTAAGAAAAAAATCTTGTCTGGAAGCGCCCAAAACCATACAAGACACTCTATGCTTGTGTATATAGTAAAATTTAGTGAATTTACTGATGTTTAGTGGTAAAAAAATATGGACTAATCTAAGTTGTGATAGGCTATTACAGCCTTCCTCAACTTGTTTCTTTGGAATTTATTGGATGGCAACATGCATAACTCCTACTCTATTCTTATTGATTGGATTATTATTCAATGTCTTTCCAGAATATCTAGTTTGAAGAATCTCGTTTATTGCAATAGAATTAATTAGGAGTGGTCCCAGAGAAGCTTTTATTTTGCTGCCTTTCTGCCCCATATTCATAATCTTGTGCCAGGGCAAAAATGCTCATTTGAAATTGCTCCAAAGTTTTCCCATTCTTTTAATGTTTATGTATTGGGGGGGGGGGAAAGTCAGAATTGTTTCATAGTGTATTTTGATTGACAGAGTAAAGGAGACATTCATCTGAATACATCCTTCATGTTCTAGATCCCTGGAATAGTCACCCTAAGTGACTGAAATTCAAGATAATAAAAATATAATATTTAATAATCTGAAATTTCATTTTTTTGCTATTGGAAACTCACTTGTGGTTTTGTAACTTTTTGAGCTTGTTAAATTCACAGATTACTGTGTAAATGAGATTACTGAAGAAACTCTTCATTACTGTTCACAGTATTCAAGACAACTGAGATAAGTGACTTGGTGATAGAAACTGCAAAACATTTTGTCAGTTATTTCTGTTACCTAATGTTGGAAAAGTAATAGCTAATTACTAAATACAGTGTCTTATATTTCTTTGAACTCCAAAATAAGCGCTTGGCCTTATTTTCAGGGAGGTCTTATTATTTTGGGGTGCGTGGGGCAAGACGGGGCTCCTCTTGCCGTCTTACCTGATTTCCAGCTCTGTCTCCCTAGCCCTAACTAGAGGAAATGGTAGGGACCAGTTGCGCATGTGTTTAAATATTTTTGGGGAGGGCTTATTTTGGGGGAGGGCTTATTTTAGTGCATGTGCTCAAAAGCTCAATTGATTTTATTATCAGGGGATGTCTTATTTTAGGAGAAACAGGGTAATTGTTAAACCTTATTCAGTGTAGTTGTCTTGGCAATACTCTGTAAGTGCATTACCGTTGCCTTATTCTGCATGATTTTCAACTTCCTGATTTCGCCTATAGTTCTGGAATTAAGCTAACAGGGAAGTTGAAAAAAAGACAATAGCAAATAACTCTTGTCAGGTGAATTTGAAGAGGACTTTATTTTTTTTAATCCAAGTACCTATCTAACATAAATATTGTTAATATTTTTCAGGCTTAATCTACTTTCTTTGAATTAATACTTAGGCCACACATTAAGTTCAGGATTTACATACTTCTCGTCTGCGTCTGGAAAAAGTGGGCAAGGCCTCCTCACATCCGAACAGTTTACCATAATGCTTTAGATATTGCTTTGAAATCCATTGGTAATTTGTGGGGGGGCAGATACGTTGATTATGCTGCCTCTTCCTCTGCCTGTTACATTGAATAATTAGTTTTAAGCTCTAAAGTAGTCTAGAACATTGAAACCATAAATCAAGGTGGTATAGCTCTGATATATTCCTGAAGTAATAAAAAGTCTGTCTACATATATTTTGGCACAACAATAGTTTGATGATCCTAGAAGACAATATTAGTGCAGAAATTATCTAAAACATATATACCGCAGTAAATGTGCAGAATCTGATTTAATTTTCTATTTAACATACCATAGATAGATAGTTGGTGGATACTGTATTTCTTACAATTGCTCTTAAGAAATTTGAGCATGTGCATATTTTCTAAAAAAACCACACTGCTTGATGGAGCTTATTCTAAACTAAATATGCATAAGATTTTAGAAATGGAAGGGATCATTTTGGCATTCAGTTCCCTGTTCAGTACAAGAATTGAAAGTAAAAGATCTCCAGCAGATAGCTGCTTGAATAGATCCAGTGAAGGAAAGCATATTATTGATTGATCTTACAATGAGGAAGGTTTTTTTCCTAATGTTCTGTTGGAATTTTGCCTTCACGTAACTTATACATTATTCCATATTTGTTACTCAGGTATCATAGCAAATTAGTCTTGCTCTTTTACATGAGCCATTTGAAGTATTTAAAGAGTGTTCATAATATTTTCGCTTTTATGTACTATGGGCTAAGCACATTCATCTCTCTATCTCCCCGCTTTTCAAATTTTATATCTATGGTATGGTGAGATGTCTAAACAACTTCCATCCTGTCAAACTAGGGAATTGCAACAACGAATTACTCTGTAATTCTTTTCAGAACACCAATATGTCTTAAAAGTGCTCTGAGAACTTTGGTCTAATACTGCAACAATGATAAATCAGAAAACCAAAATTATGGCTTTTGCCAAAAGGGCAAAGCTTCTTCTCTGGAGCATTAATGGCAATGAAATAGAACAAGTGACTAGCTTTAAGTATTTAGGCTAGTCATGCATGCCACTGGATCGAGGAAGGCTCACTGTATATATGCTGCTGTTATTAGACAAAGACCTTCCAATGCAATCCCCAAACTTTCTGATCCACAGGAGGATATTATGTTCCAGCTACATTTAAGCATTTTTGGACTAAGTTACTAGTCCAGTTTCTCTATGGGAACCCTGGTTGGCCCTCCCGCTTCTTGTTTCACCTCCTTGGAAGAGAATACAATCTAAATCAGGGGTCACCAAACGTTCAGATCTCAGGGACCACTAAATTCATAATTTTAAATCCCACGGACCACTAATATGATCTGCCTAATGACCAGCTGGGTGGGCATGGCTAGGTGGGCATGTGACTAGGTGGGCATGGCCAACTCGATCTCATGTCGAGGAGCACCTCGCCAGTCTCTACTTGCCTCTCACCACCCAGCCACTCCTCACCTCTCCGCCCAGGCTCCTTAGGGTCCCAACAAGAAGCAGTTGTTGGAGCTAAGCAGCCACCAGGAGAAAGAGTTCGCAAAACAGCTCAGTTCAAATTGGATGTGACCGAGAAGGAGGCTCAGTAGAAGCACCTCACTGAGGTCTACAAGCATAGCCTTTCCAAACAGAGGGAAGACCTGCGGGAGTGCAAGGCCAGGTACTGGCGCCTGGAGGCTCAGCGGGCTGAGATGGTCAGACACTCCAAGCCATGATGCAGTCCCACTGGAACAAGGTCCTCCAGCTCTTCACCACCAGCAGCACTTCCCTCTAGTCTTTGCCCAAAGTCCCGCAACAGGAGGCCGAAGCAGACCCCAAGTCGGAATTTCTGCCCCTCTCCAACCCACACAAAAAGACCCTGAATGGGGAGACTCTGCAGCATGTTCATTGCACATATCTGTCCCTGGGACCGTAGTTTGAGGACCCCTGATTTAGTGCAATATAAAAAGTGCAAATAACTTTTCTGCGGACCACCAAAATTTTCTGGTGGACCATCAGTGGTCCATGGACCACCAGATGGTGACCACTGATCTAAATCAATCAGAATAGCTCTCCAGATACTTCTGAGGATCTCAAATGCACATCTACGACTGGAGATAAGTATGATAAAAGTTGAGTCAAGAGTATGTCCAGATCCTATTAATCTTTGAAGCTTAATTTCTATCATTAATTTTTAAGGACATTTTTTAGTCCACTTGGGTCAAGGCTTTGAATCTAATCTTTTATATCTAGACTACTCTCAAGTTCTTAAGTGGAATCAGATTAGGCAAAACAATCCCTGAAGCAAGGGACAGAGGATACAGAGTGGCAAGCAGTTATAGGAAAAATATTAGAGGTAGAGTCCTACCTCTAATTGGTATATATTCTAGTCACGCAGAGTCAGCCTATGTCCAGATGGCTCATAAATGAACTACTTTTAGTACTGTTCATATAGCTAAGTCTTGTACAGCAGCATGGAAGATCCATTGAACCCCAATGGACTAATCTTCTATAATGCACTCTGTGTAAACTATATTTTAGATATTACCATTGTTGTAATTTTAGATGTTAGCATTTTTAATATAATTTTAGTGCTTACATTATAATTAAATATAGGATGCATTCTGAACCTTACAGATGTTAGGTAGTTTTATATATGTATTTTAATTCTGTCTTAAAGCTTTTTATCAACTACTAAATTAGAAATACAATACACACATTCATGTTCACAGGACACTGTGTACTGCTCTATGATGCAATAAACTGAACTGAAATAGAAACAGGATAAAGTGGAATGATTTCTATACATTTTTTGATAACAATACTTGTTTTGAAGCTGTCTAATTGTATTTTCACATCATTCTGCTAGTTTATGTTCCGTTTCTATCAACTATTATTGCAAGATCATTTTGATTTTATCTATTGTCTTCGGAGGTATTAGCTGTTTCACCTAATTTTTTCTCTGCAGATTAGATAAATCTCTTCTTCATTCACCAGTGTTGGTGTTCTGCTTCCAAATACTAGATCATAACATTTGTTTTTAAGAAAATTGTGGAGAGTAAATTAAACAAATGAAAGCAATGTCTTGGGCATTAGAAAGGAATAAAGATATAATTGAAAATTATTAGTTAGTTGTCACCATATATGTTTAACATTTGTGTGATAGTGTTACCCATGACTTTTTATCAGTTTAAAAAATAATTTAAAAGATATTCCGATTAATAGTTAGGAAAATTTTTTAGAGCATGATATGGAAATACTGTAGAATGCTATTTTAGAACTTGGTGTCACCATTGTGGAAAATATGCCACTCGGTGGTTCAGATTGTGCAGCCTGATCTGGTAATCCTAATTATATCATGCTTCACATATACAAGTATCCAAACTCAGCATGTACAGTATACATTGGGACCCAGATAAGCTGTCCAATTCAGCACCGCTCTTCATTTTTTCCTGAATTTTTCAGGGACCTGTTCAAATTTGTAACAGGACAAAATAAATTATGTTAGGGTAATCAGAACTGGGCTGCAAAAATCTGGACAGCAGCAAAGAGATTCGGCAGTTGCATTTTTGTAACCCTAACATGGTTGCCCTAAGTTACCTAAGGACTAGGTGTGTAAACTTTTCCTTTCCCTCTATCATGAATCTTTTCCTGTTAATGCATCTAATAAAATATTTTAGTTTCTGCCAGTACAGAGACACAGTGAATGGAACCAAATCTTTGAATTGTTATTATATAGCTGCTTACTGATTGGGAAAAATATGTAGAGAATGACTTTTGGGGGTTTTCCACAATTCTAGGTTCAGCAGTTGCTGTGGAAAGAATCTATATGCTCTTTTGTGTATTGAAATAACATGTAATATGCATGTACCGTATTTTTTGGTGTATAAGATGCACTCCCCCCCCCCAAAAAAAAGTGGGTGGAAATATCTGTGCGTCTTATACAGTGAATATTGCCGAAGCCCTGCCCACCTGCTGGCCCCCACCAATTTACCTCCTTGCACAAACAGCCTGGTCAGCTTCATCACAGCCTGATTTAGCACAAGCAGCTGATTGGCAGTTGGATCGGCCTCCCAGAATACCACCTATCAGCTGTTTCAGGCTGCGGGGATCCTCACTGCCCATTGCTACTGCCACCTATCACTGCCACCACATTGCACATTTTCAACCTCCGCACGTCCCATTTTTGGCCCGTTCCAGGTGGCAGGGATAGGCAGCAGCAGCAATGGGCAGTGGTGGCAACGATCCCCGCCGCCTGGAATGGGCCAAAAATGGGACCTGCAGAGGCCGAAAACAGGGCGTGGGGAGGCCAAAAACGGGGCCTGCTGAGGAAAAAAATGGGGCGCCCAGAGGCGGTGAAAGGCAGCAGCAGTGATGGGTGGCAACGGGCGGTGGCGATCCCTGCAGCCTGGAACCCTGATAGGTGGTATTCTGGGAGGCCAATCCAACCGCCAATCAGCTGCTTGTGCTAAATTGGGCTGTGCTGAAGCTGAGTAGGCTGGCTGCTTCAAGGAGGTAAATTACTGGGAGGCAGGGGCAGATTTCCCCCCCCCCATTTTTTTCCTCCCCAAAAACTAGATGCATCTTATATTTTGGAGTGTCTTATAGTCCGAAAAATACAGTATTTCTTTTCTCCTCATCTTGCATTCATATCATTCTATTCTTCTATTTCATCAGCATTGCCCTTCTGTTTGTGTGCTCTGAGAAGGTCAGAATGGGTTGCAAGCATTTCTCATGGAGGTCCATGACCAAGATGGAGCAGGGTTTAGAATCGAATTGTCACCAGTGCTCCAGCTGCTGCCCCCCCCCCAAAATCTCTTTTATAAGGAATCACTGCGGAATTTTTTGTTCCTGGATTTTTTTCTGTATAGCTTCCAGCTTGATGGGGTCAATTCATATTTCTTTTGTCGTCTTCTCCTAGACCAAATTTAGTCCTGTTCTCTTGTTTTCAGAGAGGTATCCTGCTGACAGATTGTTGAGTCCAAAACCCCTTTGTATAATTTTTTTCCAACGTTACACTGGATTGGAAAGAAAACAAGTCAGAGAATTCTTATAAATCTTATAGTGTCGATAATTCTTCCCCTCCCCTTTTACAATAGGCCTACTCTAGATACTCGACTGGAGAGGAGGAGAAAGGGGGGCTCAGAATGGAACAGTTGTCAATATTCCAAATTGCCTCTCTCATAGGGATTCATTGGGGAATTTTTTTTCTGGAATTTTCCCTTCTTTACAGCTCTTGTCTGGATGTAGCCCATTTTCTTTTGTGAATTCTCCAGCAAAGTTTAGTTCAGTTATGTTATGTTTTTAGAGAGTTATCCTGATGCCAGAAAGAGATAAAAAGGTTCCAATTACTTCATAGTTTCCCCCCTATATTCCATGGGTTGAAAATAATAAAATGTAGGTGTTAATCCTACTTTAGAATCTGAGAAAAGTCAAATTAGATCCAATTGGCCTTTTCAAAACTATTAGATAATAGTAGAATGGATGGCATTTCTCAATGAGAATTCAACATTTTTGTTTTGGATTGTATGTGGATTAATGACTAATAATAAATTAATGTGACTGTGAAATTCAGATTGTACTTTCCTAAATTCTGTTCACTTTTTAATTTGTGTCCCCAAAGTATACCAAATGCTTCATTTATCTTTGAGGTAATTATTCTTACAAATAAGATTAATGGCATTTCAATTTTGCAATTATAAATAAAAAAAAACTAAAATCATCTAATTTTTTTTTTAATCCAACTGTATGACTAGTTTTTTCTAAAATAAATTTCATATTTCTTTATAATTTTGTCAGATATATAATTGTTTCCTTTGACCAATGTGAAAAGTTTCTTTAACATATATTGCTATTTTAAAGTAGTGTTAGTTTTAAAAAAATTCCTTCCCAGGAGTATTTAAAAAATTGAGATGGGGGCTATGAATATATAATCAAAGCCATCCCCCTTTTTATATTAGTTGCATATATAATGCACATCAAGAAAAGCAGGACTGCAGTCCCAGCTGTTAGTTTGATTTTTTTTTTACATAGGTACTTATAAAATTTGTGTACCATCTAATGTAGTAGTTGAATGACAATGAAAAAATCCCATTGTTACATGACAAAATGACTAGAATTGCTTACTATTTGTAGGATTGGATCCTGAGAGAAAAGAATTATACATTTTAGCCAACACTTTGGATTCTTTGATTTCAGCTATTGAAAGATACATTTTATTAATGCTACTGCAAATTTTTAAAAAATCAATTATTTGCTCTTTGGTATGAAATCAGATTTTGAAGTATACTACTTTGTAACTGCTAAAGATAACCAGGTATAAAGACAGAATAACTAATATTAGAAAGATCTTTTTATAGAAAGGTCTTTTTATATTATTTTTTAAATGCAAACCGCTGTTATGCTCTGTATTTTAGAGTCTTGGAAATGCAGGGAGGCTTATGTAGGAAGAGCAAGCAGTGCTGAAAGCTGTAAATTCTTGTTAATATTCCACAAATTCATAGTGAAAGAAGAAACAGCTTTCTAAAAACAGCTGAGTAGTACATCTTTTTGAATTTGTCAGTGGCTGATCGTCTTCCATAGACTTTTTAAAAACTGCATACTACCATAACAAGTTTATTTTTTTCAAACAATGTCTTGCTTTATATTTTGGTTATTTATAAATGTGGTATACAAAGAATAATACAGATGCAGATCTTTACAGATGTAGAATTATCATCTATGTATCTGTTTCAGTGGACTTCATATATTTCATTCCTATAGATTATTTTAGGTAAATTGTATGGCTGCTCAAAGAATAGGATTAAGTATAGGATTAACAACTATTTACATTTACATAGGGATTACATATGCAGGAAAAGGAACATACTTTTCTTATTTGCTTGAAGTTGCTATGGTAAAAAGATTTCCAAAATATAATATTTATCACATCTGCTACTACATTCTTCTCCATTTGTCATTTCAGAAGTATTTATAATATGTTTTACTTAATGTGTGGCATGTTTCTATGACAATATACGTGTAACTAAATTAAAGTAGTTGAATATATCAGTGGTCCCCAACCCTGGGCTGCAGCCTGTTATCAGGCCATGCCCCTTTCAGAACTAGGCTACATAAGTGGCATGTGAGCACGTGCACATGCACAGCTCCACATATGTGAGCAGCAGGCATGCATGCAAATCCAGTTGCACAAGCGGTGGGCGTGCGCACACAGTTGCACGCAAAGCTCCATTTTTGAGAGCAGTGGGCATGCCCGCCTGAATGGAGCAGTGCACACACACACACAACCATCCCTCTCCCCTCCCCCTCTCCAGAAAGGTTAGGACCACTGCAGTAGATTATCATATTACTGATACTCTCTTCATTAGCCAGCATAAATTGAATCCACATTTCCTGTTAGGTCCCCATTCAGAACTAATGACTGTACTATAAAATGCGGGAGCACACCCACGGCCAGGCATCAGTTGAGCCCTCCCTTAGTCAGACCTCTGTAGCTGGTGAAGAAGTTAGAGAACAGGAATTATCAGATGATGAGGATCTCTCACCAGATCAACCATCGTTTGTGGGCCTCTTCAAGCCTCAGATCTTTCGATCCCTTTTGCACAAGGCCAAGACCACCACAAAACTGGGCAAATTCCAGTTGTGGAATTCCACTTCCAGTTCCACTTTCCCTCTATTCGAAGAGCCTACCTTTGAAGCTGAGGAACTTCCTGGACCTAAATTGTTCAAAGATGTCATTCTGCGGCAATGGTCTTTGCCAGTCTCAAGGTCTAACCCTAATGCATTGGATAGACGACTTTATAACATAGCTTCTGATTTTTCCTCTATCCTCCAGGTGCCTCCAGTGGATCTCCCCATGGTATCCCTTTCATCCTCTGGTAGGGATGGGTCCTCCAGAAGAGAGCTTTCGCACAGAGGACAGGAGGTTTGAACATGCCCTTACTAAGGCCCATCAAGCAGCAGCATTGGCCATTAAGGCTTCGTCTGCCGCTTCATTCTTTAATCGGGCATCACTTCTATGGACTAAACAGCTACAAGACCACTTACCCATTGGCGATACTAGGGCTCACCAACACGTGAATAAAACCGTGGCCGTCCTAGAGTACTCAGCCAACGCCACCCTAAATGTTTCACATTTCGCTGCCAAATCTCTTGGAGCCACCATTACTTCTCGCCACCTTCTCTGGCTCCACCTCCGTACTCTGGCGACTTACTCTTCGGAGCCCCTCTAGAGCCTCTCTTAATGGAGTCTAAGGACAAGCGTAAATTCCTGCCCAACATCTCACGGAAGGTCGAGTCCAGACCTGCTTCTTGATTTCATCCCTTTCGGGATTGGAGGGCAACTATTCCAGGCCGCGATCCCAAAGATTTGTCCCTTCCCGTCAGGACAGATTCCAGGATAGACAGGCAGGATTCAGCCAGAGGGGACAACCCAGATGTTCTTTCCGGGGCGGTTGGGGTCACTCATTCTGCTGTTTTTGTTGACAGCTTGACCACTCCTCCCATTGGGGGCCACCTGGCCAATGGGAGGTGTCCACCTCGGACACCTGGGTCAAGGAGACGGTTCAGTTGAGCCTCTCCCTGGAATTCCTCTACACCACCACCCAGTCGATTTCTCAGGTGTCCCCTCTCAAGGGATCAGACACACAGGCTCCTGTTGGAATCCGCAATCAAACACCTTTTACACATCCAAGCCATAGAACCAAGGCCCACATCAATTGTCTTGGAGGGACCTACTCCCGGCACCTCATGCAGGAAGAGGGAGGTTGGGCCTCTGGGCAGAGACACACCTGCTATCCATAAGGGCCTCACACATCTCAGGGAAGGCAAACACGCAGGCGGATCACCTCAGCCAATCTCCGGTGGACCCAGGGGAATGGAGCTTGCCTCTGGCCCTCTTCCAACAAATAGTGAGAGGCTTCAGCTGCCCCGAAGCCGACCTCTTCCCAGACCAATCGACAAATGGAGAGGTATTTCTCCAGGTTTCTGGCCCCAGGAGCGGAAGGCATGGACACCCTGCGCTGCCCTTGGCCACAGGGCTTGCTTTACGTTTTTCCCCCAATTCCAGTGATTCCCAGGCTTCTTCGCAAGATGCTGGAGGAAGCGGCAAACCTCATCTTGATACTCCTCACTGGCTGTGCCGTCCCTGGTTTGCCGACCTGGTGGCTCTGTCGGTGACTCCCACTTGGAGACTTCCTCGGGACAAGGTGATCCTCAGCCAGGGGGCACTGGTTCACCTGGACTCCGGGTGGCTCCAGCTGACTGCCTGGCGATTGAGCGGTGCCTCCTGAGATGTCACAGCCTCTCTTCTAGAGTCATCGCCACCATTCAGGCAGCACGCTGTCCCTCCACTAATCGCATCTATTCTTCTACGTGGTTTTCTTTCACGGCTTGGTGCAAGATGCGGAATTTCATGGGAGCAACACGGACAGGGGTTTTACTCTCGTCTGTTCGTGATCTTGAAATCTTCGGGGGGATGGAGGGCATCAGAGTAGGAGATGTCCTCACATCAGTTGACCTGACAGAGGCTTACCTCCATGTCCTCATTCATCCGTCCTACCAAAAATTTCTTCGTTTCTGCCATGCAACTTGTCACTACCAGTATTGTGCTCTGCCTTTCGGTCTCTCCTCAGCTTCCCGCGTTTTCACCAAATTGATGGCGGCGCTGGCAGGCCACCTCTGGACATTGCCGATAAGGATTCAGTTCTACTTGGACGATCTCCTTATCCAGTCCATTTCGGAGAGCCTTGTGTGGCAAGAGCTGGAGACAACCCTTAGGGTCTTGCAAAGCCATGGTTTTTCTATCAACATGGCCAAGAGCCACTTGGTACTGACAACCCGCATCCAGCACCTGGGGGTGGTGATCGATACAGTCCAGAGCAAGATCTGTCTTTCCCAGGAATGCCTGTCCAGCTTGCAGTCTCTGGTGAGGTTCGTCATCTCCAGGAGGACCGCGTCCTTGAGATCGCTCTCCCAATTCTTCAGAAAGATGGTGTCATGCATTGGCATTGTCCCATGGGCACGACTCCACTGCAGGGATCTGCAGTGGCTCATTCTTCCGTATCAAGGGGCTTGCATGATTCGGCTACCCCCCAAAGTGATACTCTTTCTCAGGTGGCGGTTATCCCCAGCAGTAACAAAAGGTCATCAGTTCAGGGAACCTCTCTGCCTGGTTCTTACCACGGATGCCAGTTTTTACAGCTGGGGGGCTCACTTGGACTCGGCCATGGCCCAAGGTTGGTGGACTCAAACCAATCTCGGCCACAACATAAACTGGCTAGAACTCTGGGCGGTTCATCTCGCCCTTCAAGTCTTTAGGACAACGTAGAGGGCCAGCACATCTTTGTTTGGATGGACACTGATTACCAAGTAAATTTGTTCCTTCAGATGAGGAATGAGGTGCTTATTTTCATATCAGTCAGAAATCCATTCTGTAATTCAGATGGGCTTAAATATGACTGTTTCTTCACTTAAACTGAAAATCAATGTCTAACTCAGAATCTATGTATTTTGTCTTTTCTTTAAATTCATTAAAATGAAAAGTTACTTAATACAAAGCTTATTTAGAGAGGGCTGTAAAAGCACTATGAAGCAGTATATAAATCTAAGTGTTATTGCTATTATAACTACTTGGTATAAGAAAAATAATATACCCCTAGTTTTCAGATTTTGCAGTAAAGACCTAAAGAGCAACATCTGCATGCCCAAGCATTCTGTATTTGAAACAGTAGCACTCTTGTTCCACTTTTTTTAAAGGAGGAGGTTTCTACTGAAGGAGACCATTCTTAATTTTAGGTTCAACTTATCCAGCAGTTCTATAGTTCTCATCATAAATGGAGTTCTTATAAAACTTTGGTGAATTTAAAACAATTCCCTGCTTCTTAACTCTACATGTAACCAGAGTACGTAGGAAGGTATAATTTTGAAGAATAAGTACATAAATATTTTTCTACCCTGCCTGCCCTTTCACACTGTGTTTAGTAGTTTCTGTCACATTGATGCTGAATGGGAAACAATATACAGAGGCCTATTCACCAGCTGCTAATTTTTATTACTCTTCCCAGTAATGAATTATGATTGGCTGAAAACGTGAGTGTTATACATGAGAAAGATAGAACCTTTTAGCTAATGTGGGGTGGGAGGGAGTGGAATAGTTGTGAAATAACTTATTTTATTTTTTAAAATAATTTTTTGTTAAATTTTTGAAAGATGTAATATTTCATGAGCAAATCCTATATGGTAGATGTACAAAAAAGAATAAGAATTAAGCTTTGCAAGCAGAGCATGAGGTAAGTGCATACCAAAGAATTCTAAAAGATTTAATACTTTGATGAGTCCCATACCATCTTTGTTAAATAATCATCTGTTTTCCTGGAAGAGTTGTATGGACCAAGTATATTTTAAATTGTTCTATCCCTACCACGCTTCATGACTTTCTACATTACAAATCTTGAACAAGAAGAATATTTTTTTCTAAGGGACCCATTGATTGCTACTTTAAACTGACTAAATTCTACAAAATTTATATTTCTTTTCTAATCTTTTCTTGCATTCTGAATCAGGTTGACTTGATAAATATCTGGCAGAAAATCTACTTTTAAGTTTACAGTTTTGGAAATGATTTAAGCATTGCACATTGGTGGAGAGTCCTACCATAATTTCTCTCTTTCTCCTTGTAGATTTTTTCTCCCTATAGAGGGCCAATATTTCTTTGCAATAACTTGCAAAGTTAGATTAAATAGATGCTAGGCGAGATCTTATATAAAAATAGCATCTGGTTTCTTGTACGTAGTGGATTTTTTAACAGTTTTATGATGTGTAAGGTTATGTATCTGGCCATTTTTTGTATATAAATGTCTTTTTAATAGCATGACACACAAGATTTTGTTTATGGCAAATGTTCTTTGAAAGGTAGTGATATTATGCTAGCCAACAGGTTCACTTATTTACTAATCAATCATGAACTGTTGCTAATAATCCTTGTAAAATATTTATATTGAGTAAACTGTACTATTTTGGGAAGAGGAGAACCTTTTTATCTTCTTTTATAGCTCATATGGACAAAGGATACATTGAGGAATTTAGAATTGCTTAACATGCTTAGAATAGATTTTAACATCCGATGACCCTAGGATGTTAGTTCATCTACTTGCCAACTCTCTTTTTCCAACTTCCTCATCTTCAAGGAGACGTATGAAGGGAAGATTCCATGACATTCCTAGAAATGTGTCTGAATGGAAATGGGAGACTATGCAATTTTTTTTCCCCTTTGGAAGCTAAGAGAAAATACAATAAAGGGAAAAAAACCCTGAGCTGATCAGGTGTGTTGCTTCTGGTCTCTATGTGTTGTGCATCAAATATCTTCTCTACATAAGCTCATGACTTTGGATGTACTTCCTTCACAGCTCTGCAGACAGCTTGATTTCGGAGAACTGTTTTGTAGCAAAGTTATAACATAGCCAATAACTCAGTGAGGCTCAGTGAGTGTCAGCCTTCCTGGATAAACCAGACAGGAAATATGACTAAATGAACTAATTCTTCTTTATGGTAAGGCTACAGTAGCTTGAAGATCCACATACCTGCCAACGCTTTTAACTGTCTGAAAAATTAAGGCAAGTCCTTTCTGAGTTTCTTCTCTAACTATTAATCTATTGTGAGCTCCTGCTTCTCTTGTCTGATTGTTTCTTAGGCAGCATCTCTTCCCCTTATCTCCCAAGGTCAGCCACCCATCCGTTACAAGGAGGTTGTGAGGGGCACAATGAGATTTGGGGAGGGAGTATAGAAGTGTGATAGAGACACAATGAGGGTGCATGAAGGTACGAATAGGTGCAGCAAAGTTTAGGAAGAGACACAAATGATGTGAGGGAGGTGCAGCTAGGGTAGGGGAGGGTTCATGAGGATGTGAAAGTAATCTATGTGGCACAGGCATAGAGGGGCTAGGGGAGGGTGTGCAGGTGGGTAGGATTTAACTCCAGCAACTTTCCTTGCCAGATTCCCTATTGACTTGCTGGGGAAACTGGTAGAGAAGGTTGCAAATGGTAATCACAAGCAACATATACATTTAATAAATAAAATGTATAAATAAATAAAACCAGTTGTCAATTGCCCAGATTGTGATCATGTGACCATGGGAGTGCTGGGATAGCTGGAACTCTGAGAACTAGTTGTAACCCCTGGTTCATTCAGTACCATCATAACTTGAACAGTCACTGATCATAACTTAAGGACTATCTGCATATCCATTTAGCTCCTTGTCTGTCATACTTCAATAGCCTTGTTTAATCTAGCCAGTGTTGAAGCACTCCAAGGATGAATCAGATAGTGATATGAATAATAGTTTATTTTGCTTTTTTTAAGTTACTTTCAACAAGTAAGAAAGCAATAACTATCTTCCAGACTCAGACCATGTACACTCCACCTGCTTTTTCCTATGGAGTATAGTTCTCTTCCTTTCATTACATTATTTGTGATAATTCCAAATTAAATTCCAAATTGATTAAAGATTGTTATGGGCTTTTAAATGTACAGGTATGGAGCCCAGCATTAATAAGAATTTTTTTGGCACCATTCAGAAAAAATGTTTCTGGAAAACTCACTAGCTTTTTTTCAGACCATGGGGAGATTCTTTTTATGTTTCATGCTATTCCATACTTAGAATGACATTAAAATATTTCCTCCATAAATACTATCCACGCTTGAATTTCAGTCCAAGGCTGCAATACTGTGCTCGCTGCTGTGACAGTGGCAAGCAGGTGTTTTGTAATTCTCCAGCTTCAAACTCTGTCCTGGGATATAACATTGTAATATTTGTAAAAAGGGTTCAAGGGTGAAATGCTACAAGTTTGCACTAGTTCAGACAAACTGGTAGTGATAAAAACTACTGGTTCAGGCAAACCAGCAGTAAAATAAAGCTACTGGTTCATCCGAAGTGGTATTTCTGACAATCAGCTGTGCCACACGGTTTATAGCTAAATGCAGTGCAACTGTTCTCCCCCTCACTGTTCTATTACCTTCCCAAGACTTCTTTTTCTGTGGGAAGCGTGTGTTTGGTGCGCACTGCAAATGCGCGAGCACCATGCTTATGACACGTGCTGCGCATGCGCTCATGCACAGCATGCTTTTGGCACCTGCTGCACACGCACAGCATCCATTTGGCATGCATCACGCATGTGCAGACAGCAAACCGGGGGCGATCCGTGGAGGATTTCATCACTGAAAAGGTTGCTTGTTTTTATTCATGTGTATTAAATATATTTTAACAAGGTTATTAAGACTTTTTCAGGAAAAGTTTTAAATAAACTTTTAGACACACAGATATTTTTTTAAATAAAATGATCTGCTTTCAATAATTTGTATGTCAGGGTAATTTGCAATGAACATGTGCCTGCTTTTTAAAGCCCTTTTCTCAGTATAATTATAGAAACCAGTGTTTTGTTTCCTACCAGCAAGCTATTGTACAAACACCATGACTTGAATTTTTTAATGGAACTGAAAATAATTTAGACATAATGAATATAAGGAAAAGGCAGTTCTGACAGCATAAGAAACAAGTACTAAATTAGACAAGCTATTTCACTTCAGGATTGCTTTCCCCTACCCATTTGAACTTCATCGCAAATGGTGAGGAAAATTAATTAGCTGTATGCATTCCTCCTTTCTAACAAAAATGGTACTTTTAATTTCTATCTTTTGATACTGAAGAAAGAACGATTATTACACATACCAGTTGATAGTTATGGTCAAAATATTTTACTAAGACACAACTGCATTGTTTGAGAGTTCTACTCCATTAAAGATATTAAATTGGACTTCTAGAAAAACATTGAAGCGCCATTTTCTGACCCTTTCATTTGCTTTGACTTTCTTTACAACTGAGATACTTAATAATATTATTTCGTAGCCTTTTTAGTTCAAAGGATTGACCTCTGTTTAAAGTAAAGGGAAAAATGATAGGGAAGTGATATATTTAATTGAGAGAAACAAAGATCCTTAATCAAGACAATCCTGTAAAAGACAAAAATCAATCACCAATTTCTATTACCATGTTCATAAGCAAACTAAGATGATGATTTAAAAAAAATAAGCTATATACAGCATATAACTTGAGAGCTTGATTACCTGAACATAGGCTATTCCATATGAAAATTGTAATATGTAGCTGAACTAGTTGTGAAAAATTAAACAAAAACCCAGAATTTACCAAGACTACAGTTTTCAGTGCACAACATGCCATATTCTGGTTAAAAGAAATTGTTGAATGTGATTTAAACATTTTTCCTTGCAAATATTGTGACAACCACCTTTCATTTAAAATAATTTTTAAAGCTTTTAACAACTTTGTTTAATGCAAATAAGGTGATCTGCTGTTTGATAGGTATTCAGCTGTAAGAGACTGTAAGAGACCTCGCCCGAAACTATTAAATGATTTAGATGCAATTTTTTTAAAAAAAAATTACCCTCTCTAACTTGGTGTCCTCCAGGCCCAAAATTCTAAAAACTAAGATCTCCTAACAATTGGGGGTTCGGAAAGATAGAATAGAATTCTTTATCCTTTATTGGCCAAGTGTGATTGGACACACAAGGAATTTGTCTTGAAGCATACGCTCTCTGTGTACATAAAAGATACACAGAGAGCGTATGCTTCAAGACAAATTCCTTGTGTGTCCAATCACACTTGGCCAATAAAGGATAAAGAATTCTATTCTATCTTTCCGAACCCCCAATTGTTAGGAGATCTTAGTTTTTAGAATTTTGGGCCTGGAGGACACCAAGTTAGAGAGGGTAATTTTTTTTAAAAAAAATTGCATCTAAATCATTTAATAAAATAGAGACTATTAAGTTTGGGGATGAAATACGGGGGGGGGGCTGCGGATCTTGTGGGCATTTCGGAGACTTGGTTGGGCATTGAAGGGGGGGTTCCCCTGGTGGAGATGTGCCCACCGGGTTTCCGGGCATTTCATCAGCCGAGGGCCCAAGGTAGGGGTGGAGGGGTGGCGGTGGTTATTAGAGAGAGTCTGGAGCCGATGGAGGCCACTGTTCCTCAGATAGCCGGTTGTGAATCCCTTTACGTGAAGTGGGAGCGTAGGATGCAGGTGGGCTTGTTGATCACGTACCTGGCTCCTTGCTGCGTGGCAACAGCCCTGCCCGAGTTGCTGGAGTTGATAGCCGGGATGGCAGTTGATACCCCCAGGCTTATGGTCATGGGGGATTTCAACTTGCCATCAGCCGGTGTGTCGTCAACGGCGGCTCGGGAGTTCATGGCCTCCATAACGGCCATGGACCTGACCCAATTAATTGACGGCCCCACCGACATCGGGGGAAGCACACTGGATCTGATTTTTGTCTCTGGACAGTGGTTGAGTGATCTGGAAGTACGAGAATTAGCCATTGAACCTCTGTCATGGTCAGACCACTCTCTCCTTCGTCTGGACTTTCGGACCGCTGCTCCACACCGCAGGGAGACGGGACCAATACGTTGGTTCCGTCCCAGGCAACTGATGGACCCGGAGAGGTTCCTGATGGAGCTTGGGCCGTTCCCTGACGATCTGGCCCACGGCTCGGCCGAGGAGCTTGTTGCGGCCTGGGAACAGGCCGCGGTGGGCGCCTTGGACCGCGTCGTGCCTTTGCGGCATCTGACCCGGCGTAGATCTCAACCAGCTCCTTGGTTTTCCGAGGAGCTGAGGGAGATGAAACGCCGGAGAAGACGCCTAGAGAGCGCGTGGAGGTCCAGCCGTTCTGAAGCTGACCGAACACTAGTTAGGTCTTTTACTCAGACCTATCTAGTGGCATTGAGGGAGGCCAAGCGGGCCTATGTCTCTACCCTCATTGCGTCAGCAGAGAACCGCCCAGCCGCCCTGTTTAGGGTGACTCGCTCCCTCCTTAACCAGGAGGGTTGCGATGACCCCTTACAGGGTTGTGCTGAGGATTTCAGCAGGTATCTGTTTGACAAAATCGCTCAGCTTCGGGACGGTCTGGACCAAAACTGGGTAGTTTCGGGCGAGGTGACGGAGGCTAGTCTTGTTGAGACCATCTGGGAGGAGTTTGACCCTGTGGCTCCCGAGGACATGGACAGGTTGCTGGGGCGGCTGAACGCCACCACATGTTTATTGGACCCGTGTCCCTCCTGGTTGGTGCTGGCCACCCGGGAGGTTACACGAGGCTGGCTCCAGGGGATTGTTAACGCTTGTCTGAGGGAGGGTGTTGTTCCCACCACCTTGAAAGAGGCGGTGGTGAGACCCCTCCTCAAGAAGCCTTCCCTGGACCCAGCTGTTTTGAGTAACTATCGTCCAGTCTCCAACCTTCGCTTTGTGGCGAAGGTTGTTGAGAGTGTGGTGGCACACCAGTTACCCCAGTACCTGGATGAATCTGTCTATCTAGACCCGTTCCAGTCCGGTTTCCGACCCGGGTACAGCACGGAGACAGCTTTGGTCGCATTGGTGGATGACCTCTGGAAGGCCCGGGATAAAGGTTATTCCTCTGCCCTGGTTCTCCTTGATCTCTCAGCGGCTTTTGATACCATTGACCATGGTATCCTGCTGCGACGGTTGGAGGGATTGGGTGTGGGAGGCACCGTATTTCGGTGGTTCTCATCCTATCTCTCCGACCGATCGCAGACGGTGTTGGCAGGGGGGCAGAGGTCGACCTCGAGGCGCCTCCTTTGTGGGGTGCCACAGGGATCGGTTCTCTCGCCTCTCCTGTTCAACATCTACATGAAGCCGCTGGGCGAGGTCATCAGTGGTTTTGGGGTGAGTTATCAACTGTACGCGGATGACACCCAGCTGTACATTTCCACCCCTGACCACCCCAATGTAGCTGTTGAAGTGTTGTCTCGGGGTGTGGAGGCCGTGCGGGTCTGGATGGGGAGAAACAGGCTCAAGCTCAACCCCTCCAAGACTGAGTGGCTGTGGATGCCAGCATCCTGGTACAGTCAGCTGCAACCGCGGCTGACTGTTGGAGGCGAATCATTGGCCCAAATGGAGAGGGTGCGTAATCTGGGGGTTCTCCTGGATGGACGGTTGTCTTTTGAAGATCATTTGGCGACCGTCTCCAGGAGAGCTTTTTACCAGGTTCGCCTGGTCCGCCAGTTGCGCCCCTTTCTAGACCGGGATGCCTTATGCACGGTCACTCACGCCCTCGTCACTTCTCGCCTGGACTACTGTAACGCTCTCTACATGGGGCTCCCTTGAGGTGCACCCGGAGACTTCAGTTAGTTCAGAATGCAGCAGCGGGTGATAGAGGAGCCACTGTGGCTCCCATATAACACCGATCCTGCGCAGGCTGCACTGGCTACCTGTGGTTTTCCGAGTGCACTTCAAGGTGTTGGTTACCACCTTTAAAGCGCTCCATGGCATAGGACCGGGATATCTTCGGGACCGCCTTCTGTTACCACATGCCTCCCACCAACCGGTACGCTCTCATAGAGAGGGCCTCCTCAGGGTGCCGTCAGCCAGACAGTGCAGGCTGGCGACCCCCAGGGAGAGCCTTCTCTGTGGGGCACCTACCTCTGGAATGAGCTTCCCCAGGACTTGACAACTTCCAGACCTCCCGACCTTTCGCCGCGAGCTTAAAACATATCTATTCTTTCGAGCAGGACTGGCTTAATAGGGTTTTAAATATGGATTTTATTGGGGTTTATTTTATATTTTGTATTGTATTTTAAATTTAGGCTATTGGAATAAGTTTTTTAAATATTGTTTTTACTGAAATGTATCGTTTTTATTTTATCTGCCTGTTCACCGCCCTGAGTCCTCCGGGAGAAGGGCGGTATACAAATTAAATTATTATTATTATTATTATTATTATTATTATTATTATTATTATTATTATTATTATTATTATTATTATTATTATTAATTATTATTATTAAATGGTTCACAAATCTTTTCAAATATTTGTTTTTCTTCCTGTGATGTTTCCTGTGACTGGAAGACAATATATTCTTTCTGGTTCTTCCTACAACTTTACTTCCACCTTCTGCCAACAAGGAACAGCTTTCTAGTATGCATAAATCAATTTGCTTTCAGCAGATGAATCCTTAAGAATAATCTCCTTAAATGTATGATGGTCAACTTCAAAAGCATATGCAAGGCCAGTTACTTGTTAAGGCAGGATGGATTTACATGATAATTAACCATGTGGAACAGCTTCAAACTCTTTTCTGTAATAAAGCTACTGCATGCTTAAATAGCTATCTCGAGTTTAATATAATTAGTTACCTGAATCCATCTTCTGTTTAAATACATGGATAGATATTCTGATTTGTAAAATCATAAAAATTACCTTGTGGAATCAATATACAGTAATGTACTAGCATGTTGCACAATTACATTGCTAAATAACTTCTATTTTTAACAAATTTATTTTTATTATCACATTTTTACAACTGCCATCTCCCCCACGGAGCATTACTTTGATCTTTTCATTAAAAGTGGAGCTAGTTCCAGTCTTGGCAGAAGATCAGCTTGTTGCCTCTCTCTCTCACTAATGTTCCTTCCTCTACCCCACCCCCAATCTAATCCAGGCACAACTTTTCACTTTTGATCTGCAGAAATTTATCATTCATTTCAATCCCCTAGGGCACCAGTTAGAAGGTGAGGTGAAACTGCACTGACATTAGCAACTCATATTTTATCCCAGAAGTAGTTTACAAGAATTACTTTCTGTTGTAGATTAATTTTATTACTTTAATTATTGTGGCAAGTTCTTTGTTAGAAAGGAAGTAATCAGAATGCTAGTCACTGGTAGAAGCAATTTATACAAAGAGAGTAATGGGCCTCATGCCAGGTTACATTTATGTAAATAAGATTATTGCTATTGAAGTTAAAGATAAATTAAATTCTGTCCCCTATCCTGTTGCTTTATCACTTCCCTGCCTCAGACAGTTCTAAGAGAGTTAGTTTATTCCAAGAAGGATTGGAGTGCTTCTTATTCTACTTCGAACCTGGATACTTGACTGATGGCTGCAGCTAGAAGTGCATAATCTGCATAATCTGGTATGTCAATTGTGCCATGCTTATTCAGGCTGGCCATAATGATATAAGTCTTAGCAATGCTATCTTAGTTTATTGCAGCTCTGCAATAAGGTGATATGAGCTTTGAAAGAGGCTTCAGATAGTGCCATTGTCCAAAGAGTAGCAGTGAGAATTGCAGTATACTCTTGTTTATGGTAAATATACATATAATAAGATACATATTTTCTGCTTCATTCAATCGTACCAATTCCTGGAGACTGCTTTGATTACTCCCTGTAGCTTTCTTGGCAAGACTTTTCAGAAGTGATTTGCCATTGCCGCCTTTCTTGGTTTGAGAGAAAGTTACTAGCCCAGTGTCACCCAGCTGGCTTTGTGCTTAAGATGGGACTAGAACTCATGGTCTCCCAGTTTCTAACCTGATGCCTTAACCATTACACCAAACAGGCTCTCTTATACATTATAATTTTAGAATAATTGTAATTATAATAGTTGGTTGCACATTCAAGACTATGTTTAGACTGGATTTGGAATTTTTATCCTTCTGTTGAATCCTTCCCCGTGACCTAAGATAGGCAGATGTTGTTTGATGGAGTTAAAGTTATTGCTGTTTCAAGTAAAGCTGCTGGTGATGACTTTCTCAATGCTGATTGCTCTTATCTGTTGACAACATTGTGAAGTCACAGCTGCCTTTAGCCAGTCTTGACCTTCATGTGCATCAAGTTCTTCCCAGGAGATCTAAGATGTTGTAATGTATTGGTGAAATAAGCAGTATATACAGATCCAAGCAGTATTTTTGTGTTAGTCTTTCTACTTCTATTTGCAACTCATTGGTTTCTTATTTTCTCCAGTTCTTTCTCTTCTGTCTCCTGGGAGTGCAACATCCAGTGTCCACTTTCTTGCTTTTCTTATCTACACTTGTTAAATTCTGGGATGTTATGTGACAGATGCTTGCCTGTTTCAATTATCATTTATCATAATATAAATTATTAGCTGATTTCCAGACATATTTATCTAGTAATATCATTACTAACTTCTACATAAATTATATCCATTTATGGTATACATTTTTACATATGCAAACGTATTTTTCATAAACGGATTTGTTTTTGACTAAACCAATTATTACTATAAGTTTGTATAAACAAACTCTCTCGTGTAATATTTGGATACAACTCTATGGATACTTTCCAAAAAGAAAAAAAGAAAATGGAGATTGTGTTTAGAAGTACACAAAATGATTCATTCAGAAACTTGTACTTTAGTCATAGAGGTTTATAATGTGAGGATGGATGAACACTAGAATTTAAAAATAAATTTAAATATTACATTTTCAAGTGTATTTTTCTATTGTAAATTAAGAAAATGTCATAATTTAAAATATTAAAATATATATATCAATTTTTTGTTTCTTACTAGGTGGCAGTGAAAGTTATTGATAAAAAAAGAGCGAAAAAGGACACCTATGTGACCAAGAATCTGAGACGGGAAGGCCAGATCCAACAAATGATTCGTCATCCTAACATTGCTCAACTGCTGGATATCTTGGAAACTGAAAATAGTTACTACCTTGTCATGGAACTATGCCCAGGAGGCAACTTAATGCACAAAATCTATGAGAAAAAAAGGTTGGAAGAGCATGAAGCACGCAAATACATCAGACAGCTTATATTAGCAGTTGAGCATCTACATCGGGCAGGGGTTGTTCACAGGTAAGATTCATATTTTTGAAATAATACATGCTTATTACCATCCATATCCATTTCCCACTAGTTATTAGTCTTCCACTGATATTCTTCATATGTATCAGAATTGCAACTCTCAGAATTCCAACTTGGCATAGCTATTTTTTAACCTATGGTAAAACTCAATGAGATTTTGTAACAAAAAATACGATATGGAATAAATCAAACATCTTTTTTCTTTTGTCACAAAGACTTTTATTCTTGACCTTTTTAATCTGGTTTATCTAGTCTGGTATGCCTCGCACTCATTTGAGGGTTGGTTTGTTTTTTTAAAAATGTAATTCTAGAAATGGGAAAAATAATCCCAATAAGATTTGCAGATTTTATTTTTTTCTTTCTCTTAACAAAATAACAGAGTTGGAGGGGAACTTGGAGATCTTCTAGTCCAACCCCCTTCTCAAACAGGAAATCTTATAACATTTCAGACAAATAGTTGTCCAATCTCTTCTTAAAAACCTCCAGTGTTGGAACAACAATTTCTGGAGGCAAGTCATTCCACTGATTAATTGTTCTGTCAGAAAATTTCTCCTTCGTTCTAGGTTGGTTCTTTCCTACTATATTGCATCTGTGAGTAGAAAAAAGCTCCCATTTTTATCAATGTCTCTAAAATGAAATCTCAATCTGCAAGGTACTAGTGGAAGGTTGTATCTACCTAATAGCCAGCTTCACCTCAGTCCAACAGTCTTCTGGAAGTAGACGGGTAAGGATGAATATTTCTGAGCTATGGTGCAGTGAGTTGAATTATTCATCAGAGTAAGCAATGATGAAAATTATTTATGATATAGTATATTCACCATGTTTCTGTTAGATAGCATGTAAAATTCTAATTTAGAGTTGTATGCAAAACAGACTAATATGAATTACCTTTTCTATGGAATGATGGAGATTTAGAATTCCAGCAGAGATAACACGTCAGGTGGGCTTTGAGGCTATGTTTTTTTCAAGCACTGTAGTATGGAAGGGCATTGTTACTCAAGTGAGTCTTAATTTCAGTCTGGTATTGTCATAGGTAAGCAAGGTAAATAGTGACTGATGATGCGAGCTTCAATCACACTTTAGGGTCACAAAATGTTTGCTTGAATCAGCAGTGGTTAGATTAAGTACACAAATGGAATTGTATATAATTTAAACCCAATTTGCTGAAGCAACTTAGTGTCATAGAGATGTTTTGAAACCTAACTGCTAGTTTGCAAGACTACATTGAAAATGCTATCAATTTGTATGTATTGGGAAGCATGTAGACCTTGACTTCATGGAATATTTCATGAAACACTCAGATTATGAGAATCTTTATTTAATGTACCGTATATACTCGAATATAAGCCGATCCGAGTATAAGCCGAGGTCCCCAATTTTACCCCAAAAAACTGGGGTAAACTGGGAACTCGAGTATAAGCCGAGGGAGGGAAATGAGGCAGCTACCGGTCAGGGAAAGCCTCCCTCCCTCAGCCGAGAAGGCTGGCGGCTCCCCCGCCCCGCCCTCTCACTGCACCGGCAGGGCTTCCCCGCGCTAATGCAAAAGCCCGCCAAGTTTGCACTAAATATTGTATAATGTGAAAAAAAGAAGAAAAAAAAAAACCTCGAGTATAAGCCGTATATACTCGAGTATAAGCCGAGGGGACGTTTTTCAGCACAAAAAACGTGCTGAAAAACTCGGCTTATACTCGAGTATATACGGTAAGTTGTGCATACTTTTATGACAGAGACTCTACCTATAACGTATGCTTTGGAATGTGATTGAATAGTAGCAAAAAGTGCACATTCAAGTTTGAGAGAATGTATTTTCTTTTTCTCATGGTAGAAGAAAACAATCTTGAAATTCTCTTTTCAGAAGGTATTTCAGGAAACCTTTGTATTGTAAAAACCAGGATATTCTCAACAACTTTTAAAGTAATTTTCAAACTACAGATACTCAGTGTAATTACTGTCAAAACACCAAGGAAAGGAATTTAATAATGTTCCAATTGCAAAGACTGCTTCCTGTGTATCTGTTTTCCACTGTTTAATTGAGGATCTGGGTGCATATCTTTTCAAACTTAATTATTCAGATAACTAGCAGATCTTGAGAAATAGGACAATATATAATAGAGAACAGTCTTTTGCTTGTTAAGACTTGAGTTGGATATGGGAGACAAAATTTAATACTTTTTATGAAATGTTCTCTGCCAATAACATTGTAAGTACATTCTAATTTACTGACCATTATTTCAGCAACCGTTTGACATTACAACAGCGCATTTACAATTATCACAGTATCCCATGGTCATCATTTCTGACCTTCACAGCTGATTTCTGACAAGCAAAGTCAATGGGGAAGCTGGCAAGAGATCACAGGTTGTGGTCATGTGACATCAGACTTAACATCTGTAGGTGATTCACTTGACAACCACAATCAAAACTGACATGTAAGACAGCATGGTTACATGAGATTTCATTTTGCAACTTCATTGCTTAGTGACAGAACTGCCAGTCTCACCGCAGTCAGTAACTGAAGACTACCTATATGCACATAGAGGAGCAGCCCAAAGCTGAGCATGATACATGTATCAAAATAGTAGATTGTTTTTAATGCCTAACTAAGGAAATGAAAGAACTTGCTATCATACAATATCTTTTAATTCCACATACAAATGAAATAGTGCTTAGAGTCATCCAGTGTAGATGATTCCCTACATAGAAATGGAAAAACCAGTGTTCAAGGTGGCTTTATAAAAGGCAAAAAACATGAGCTACTGCTGATGTATGCTGGATAATTTGGAAAGCCAAAGAATGGCAAGAAAAAGTCAGTATGTGCTTCATTGATTGTAGAAAAAAAACGATTGTGTCAATCGGGTTAAGCTGTGGAATGTGTTTAGAATATGGGGATCCCTAAACATATAATTGTCTCCATGTGACTTTGAAGATGTGGGATAAATAGAGTATTGGTGCTTTTGAACTTTGGTGTTGAAGTTACTTGAGAATACTGTAGATAGCCAAGAAATGCACAAATGGATCATCAAACAAATCAACCCATAGTTCTCACTCAAGGCTCAAATGATCTGGATGAAATTATCATACTTGGCATATTATCGAACAGTGTTGGTGAACCTTTGGCATTCTCACGTGCCATCCCATGTGCTGGAAGGGGGATGTGAAACCATCCCACGCCGAATGCACAGCCTCGCCGGCTCCCATCGCATTCCTGTGCTCAAATGCGTGCCAGTCAGCTGGCCATTCCGTGCGTGGTGTTGGCGACCCCGGAAGTGCGGCAGTCCATCGCGCATGCACAGAACACCAACCCGGAAGGCCGGGTGCCGGCTCACAGCTGCGTGATGGACCGCTGTTCTTTTATGGTCCGCCGGCACCCTGCGCGCGACAGACAGCTGACTGGCGCACATTTGAGCACAAGAATGCAATGAGGTGGCCATGCTGCACGTTCGACGCAGGACGTTTTTGCATGCTGCTTGCGCACGCGTGCCATAGGTTCGCCAACACTGTTATTATATAATAAGACACCTAGCTCTCTGGAAGAAGGCTCTGATGCTAGCAAAAGTGGAAGAAAAATAAAGAGGACAACCAATAGCAAGATGGAGGGATTCAATTAAAGTGGTGATGAGTAGCATCATTGAAAGCACCAGGTTATGGAAAGATAATGAGAAAACTTACTGATTTGGTTGCTAAAATCTGATATTAGTTTGATTACACATAATCAGATCACTTTTAAACTAGCAGCTTTACTTCTACTTTCTCATTGTCGGGGGAAACGGCAGTCAGATATGGGAAAATCCTCTCGCTTGCTGTAAGACCGAGTCTGCAAAATTTTGATAAGCCCCGCCTTCAGGCTCTATACTCCAGCTTTTCGACTCAGTCCTTGCCAGGACCAGACGTGTCGTAGCTTTTTTCCTGAACATTTGAACCTTAACTGCTAATTTAGATCATCTTACCAGCGTGAAAGGTTTTCAAACCCGACTCCGCTGAGGGCTGGTTTTCTTTCGGCTGTAATCAGTCAACCGGCGGATTTCCTGGGTCAGCGACCACGGGCTCGTCCCTGACGCGTGCCCAGAAGGCTCGCTGTTGTTTATTGGCACAGCGGGCAGGCGATTGCTGATTTACATAGGAGCAGCTGCCGAGGCGTTGGAGGCTTCCACGCCACGATCTATCGCCTTTGAAGCTGTAAGTGGCTGACAAAGGGGAAGAAATCCCCATATTCTCCTCATCGCGCTTGAAGTCCTTGTGGCTAGCGATTCAACTATCGGAGCGGGGGGGAACCCTTTTTTTCTGCATTGCACCAGAAGCCCTTGCGGCTAGCGATCAATCTGTCGGTAGGGGTGAAAACAATTCCCCATTCTAATACATCGCATTAGCAGCCCTTTGGCGAGCGATATTATCAAGATCTGAAACAACAGCAGGAACTTCGAATCGCCACTAGAACAAGTCTTGACGATCCTACTTCTTCTGACCTGTTCCTTTCAACAAAAGGAGGTCGTGAGTAATTAGTTTCATTGCCGCTGCTTTTCTTGTCGGAACGGTTGGTTTTTGGCGGGCTAGCACCTAAGATGGCGGTGGCCAGTCGTGCTGGGACAAGCAAGAGTTCCACGGGCAAGGGACGGAGCTGCCATTTTAGCGTCCCAGGAGAGGGCCCCTCAGGGAATGTTCCCCAGGTGCCTTCCATAGGGGATCCTACCCCAATTACTAAAGCTCCCAAACCTCATTCTAAAGCAGAGGAACGACGCCACAAGGCGATCGAAAAAGCCATCAGCAAATCCTTGAAAAAGTCTAACAAGACAGTCAGAACAGTTCCAGAGGAAACTCCACAGGGTGATAGGCCTCCTTCCAATTTTTTGGGCTATTCTTCTCCTGTCAATGCTGGAGCCTGGTCTCCTGACCGCTCCAACACAGCAGACTTGCTTTCCTATTCTGAGGCGGCGCCTTTATTTCAAGCCTTTCCTGGTCAGTCTGAGGCGGCGCCTTTATTTCAAACGCTGCCTATTTCAAATCTCCAGAACACGGGCCAACAAGCCCCAATGGCTCCCTTATTCCAGCCCTTACCAGCTCCATCTGATACTGTCACCTTATTCCAAACCTTGTCTTCCACGGACCACCAGGCCATGGCTGCTTGCAAACAACCAACATGCTGCCTGCCTTACCCATGAATGCTTCGGCCCAGCTGCCACAACAACCCATTATACAGTTGCCAGATTAATTTGGCTTGCTTATTTCTGAGGCTATCCGCCAGGGGGTGACACAATGCCTTCAACAGGGTTCTACCACTCCTCAACAGGTTTCTCAACCCCACAAACACCTCCCGCATGGCTCAGAGCCTAGGTGTGAAGTACCTGAGCATGACCAGCAGCACGAGCATTCCCCTGTTTCTATTAGCCAGGAGTCCTTTTTGGAGGATGAGGACACGAGATAATTGGCACTGTCAGACGATGAGGGTCTAGCCCCTGACCAGCCCTCCTCCATGGGTTTATTCAAGCCCCACCTTTTCCGCTCCCTGCTTTTCAAAGCACAAACTTCCACTGGTCTAGGAGTTACGACATCTGATACTACTGGCCAGACGGCACAGGACCCTTCAGGTCACTTATTTGCAGAACCCACCGTGGTTTCAGAGACCATTCCAGCTCCAAAGCTCTTTGTTGACATTGTCCAGCGGCAGTGGCAAAACCCAGGCTCTGGATCTAATCCCAATGCCCTGGACAAAAGATTTTATAACGTGGCCTCTGACTTGGACAAATTACTACAAATTCCCACAGTGGATGCCCCCTTAGTAGCTCTGACAGCCTCCTCCCACCTCACCGATCCAGCTGATGAGTCGCTACGTCCAGAGGAAAAGTGTGCAGACCGTACCATCGTGAAAGGTCATCAAACCTCTGCCTGGTCTGTCAGAGCCTCCACAGCGGCTTCGTTTTTCAACCGCTCAGCACTCCTATGGATCAAACAACTCCAGAGTAGAATTCCATCAACGGATCTTAGGTCCCATCAGGACATAAACAAAGTAGTGGCCGCATTGGAGTTCTCAGCTGACACCTCTCTTAATGCGGCCAGGTTTTCAGCCAAAGCCATTGGTTCCGCAGTGTCATCCCGCCGACTCCTCTGGCTTAGACACTGGCAAGCTGATACCAGAAGCAAATGGCGTCTAGCAGCCTCTCCATTTTCAGAGACCAACCTCTTCGGCCCTTGTCTTGATCCCATCGTGGTAGAAACCAAAGATAAGAGGAAGATAATCCCATCACTATCTCGAAGAGGAGAACTTCGCCACCAGCCATATTTTCGGCCACAGCCATTTCGCGCATCGGAATCGGGAGGTTTTCCCTCTCGCTCACAACGTTTTTCGCCCAGAGGGGCCCAGCCTCAAGACGGGCAGGTCAGACCAGAATCTCGTTTCTCCAACAGGAAGCCCTTCCGAGGGGGGAGGGGGAGGGCGTTTAGACTTTCCAAGTAATCCGACGTTGGTTTTTCCCATTGGCGCTCGCTTGACACATTTCTACGCCCAGTGGGAAAACTCAACTTCTGACAGGTGGGTTAGAAACATCATAAAGTGCGGTCTCTCCCTTGAATTTCACTCCGACCCCCCCGACGACTTTCTTGCGCTGCCCTGTTTCACCTAGCCCAACTACCAGGTCCCTCGTTTCCGAGGCCATTCGTCATCTGGTGGCTATAAGAGCAATTCAACATGTGCCCTTAGACCAACGAGGGTGCGGTTTTTACTCTTGACTATTCGTGGTGCCTAAGTCGTCGGGGGGCTGGAAGGCTATTCTCGATTTGAAGTCCCTCAACTGACATATTGTCTATCACAAATTCAAAATGAATTCTCTCTGCACCATTTTGGAGTGTATCCACTCTGGTGACTTCCTCTCGTCTATTGACTTGACGGAGGCCTACCTTCATATTCCAATCCTCCCTGCCCACCATAAATTTCTCCGTTTTTTTATCGTGGACATCACTACCAGTACAGGGCCTTGCCCTTCAGGATGTCATCACCCTCTCGAATTTTTACAAAGATTCTGTCGGTCCTGTTGGCCCACATTTGCATGACCCCAATTAGACTCCAAGCCTACCTTGACGATATATTGATTATGTTATTTTCATTGTCTGCAGCTGACAGGGATGTGTCCACCACTATCCAGATCCTCCAGGATCATGGATTTTCTATCAACTGGGATAAGAGTCACCTTACCCCTTCCACCCATATTGTTCACCTAGGTACGGTGATAGACACGACCCGATCTATGGTTTTCTTTTCAGAGGAAAGACGGGATAGCCTGTCCAACTTAGCGGCTCATTGTCAGTGGGTGGGATCTATTTCCCTGCTACAGTTATCTCAACTTCTGGGGAAAATGGTGTCCACCTATGACATTGTTTCTGGTCTCGTCTCCACAGCAGGTCCCTGCAGTGGTTCATGCTTCCACACGAACGGAATCGTGTCAGCTACTCTCTCAGGAAGGTTGTCCTCTCTAACAATGTTCGAACATCTCTGAATTGATGGACTTCCCCGGCCATCTTCCAAGGAACCTATTTCAGGGAGCCACCTCATTTAACCATCACCACGGATGCCAGCCTCTTTGGCTGGGGAGCGCACTTTCGGCTGGGATGCCCAGCATAGCATCAATTTTCTGGAACTGCGAGCCATTTTCCTGGCCCTCCAAGCATTCTCGACTCACATCGCCGGTCTAGACGTTTTGATTCTAACAGACAACGTCACGGCGAAGGCCCATGTAAATCGGATGGGCGGAACGCATTCTCGCTCCTTCCTCCAAGAGGCTCTTTGTCTGGGCCGCTAGGCGGAATCACACCTCAGATCCCTGAAGGCTCTCACATTTCAGAAGTTACCAACATTACAGCGGACTCCCTCAGTCGGGGTACGATCGATCAAGGGAATGGGCTCTCACATCAAATCTGTTCAACGAGCTATCATCCCATTTTGGCCGACCCCTGGTGGACCTATTCTCCTGGGCCTCCAATCACCAGCTCCCAAGGTACTTCACATGGTTTCTGTCCCAGGGCGCGGAGACAGTAGATGCCCTGCGCAGCAGGTGGCCTCGGGGCCTTCTCTACACCTTTCCCCCACTGCCCTTGATCCCCAGAGTGATTCGGAAACTTCTGGAGGAGAGGGCTGAATTGCTCCTAGTGGCCCCATATTGGTCCAGGAGGCCTTGGTTTGCGGACCTGCTTGCCCTGTCAGTGCAGGACCCATGGTGGATACCGGGGAGCAGAGTGGCCCTATGCCAGGGACCGTTACAACATCCGGACCCACAATGGCTCTGCCTAACCGTTTGGAGGTTGAGCGGCTCCTCCTAACGAGAGCCAATGTCCCCTCCAAGGTCATTTCTATGATTCAGGCGGCCCGCCGCGACTCTACGTCTCGTATTTACCAGGCGATATGGTGGACCTTTGCTTCCTGGTGCAAGGCTCGCTCCAGATCGGCTACATCGGCTTCTGTCCTCCACATATTGGAATTCCTCCACGACGGCTTCGAGGCCGGCCTCGCGCCAAACACCCTGAGACGGTAGCTAGCAGCCATATCTTCGATACTTACCTGCGGGTCATCTCATTCCCTTTCCAGGGAACCTCTTCTGCGCGATTTCCTCCATGGGGCTGCTAACCTGAAGCCTCCTGTGGTCCATCATTTTCCATCGTGGAGTCTACACAAGGTTCTGTCCGCCTTGACCCGGGCACCATTCGAACCGTTGAGGGAGGTCTCGTTCCGATTCCTCTCTTTCAAAGTTTCCTTTCTGATAGCCATTACATCAGCCTGTAGGGTTTCGGAACTTTTGGCATTATCCACTCGTCGAGATCTGTGTGTTTTTCACAGGGACAGAGTGGTCCTATGTTTGGACCCTACTTTCCTCACCAAAGTTAACACAGTCTTTCATCTCACACAAGAACTCATACTTCCGAACTTCTGTCCAATTCCTCAACGGCCACAAGAGTTCGTCTGGCACACCCTAGACGTCCGCCGGGCCTTGAAGATTTACATTCGCGGTACTGAGTCAAAACGCAAAACTGAGGCTCTCTTCGTATCCTTTCAGCCCTCATCTATGGGAACGAGAGTTACCAAATCGGTCCTGTCCAGATAGATCAGATCCACGATAATCACAGCATACGAAAAGCAGGATCTTCCGGTTCCTCAACGTATTTCTGCATACTCCACTAGGAGTGCCTCCACCTCGGCTGCTTGGGCTACTCAGGCATCGCTGGAGGAGATATGTAGGGCTACAGCCTGGTCCAACCCGATGGCATTTATTCGACATTATCGACTGGACGTGTATGCATCCTGTGATGCTGCTTTCGGCAGACGGATCCTCCAGGCAATCCACGAAGATTCAGAGTGATGTCGTCCTTCTCCCACCCAGACAGACATATAGCTTTGGTATGTCCCATACCTGACCGCTGTTTCCCGTGACAATGAGAATGGGTATTGGCTTACCTGATACGCCCCTTCTGGGTGAGGGGGAAACGGCAGTCAGTCCCACCCTTTTATATCAGCTGACTGGGGGGGGGAGCCATCGGGGTGGGTGAGCACTGATTCTTTATCATTTCAGCTCGACACATCAGTGTCCACGTCCTCGCCGAAAAGCTGGAGTATAGAGCTTGAAGGCGGGGCTTATCAAAACTTTGCAGACTCGGTCTTACGGCAAGCGAGAGGATTTTCCCATACCTGACTGCCGTTTCCCCCTCTCCCAGAAGGGGCGTATCAGGTAAGCCAACGCCCATTCTAGATTCTTTATCAGATGCCTCAATTGATAAGATACTCTCTTTATATTTATAGAGATGTCTATAGTATTGAACAGTGGTAGTCAACCTGGTCCCTACCGCCCACTAGTGGGCATTCCAGCTTTCATGGTGGGCAGTAGGGGTTTTGTCTGATACTGAAGCACTTTCATTTTTTTTAAATTAATTGATTTTTTTAAAACGTTTCATAGCATTAAAAACATTTTTATTAGATTTTCATAAAATTCCCTGTTGACAATTTAAATTTCTGAAAATATACTATTTGTATCGCCCGCGCATAAGTTTAGTTCACGTTACGTAAGTGAAACTAAATGGTGCTATAGTGCAACCGCAAACAAAAGAGCCTCGTCCCAGAATAGCTCAGGCATCTCCCCCCACACCACCCAGCTGTAACAGACAAGCAGAGCTGGTAGCTGGTGCCCCCCCAACCCAATCCACGATGCGCGAGAGGCATGCGCAGACAACCATACACGGCACATTACTGTGGAACTGGTGGGCGGTTAGAAAATTTTACTACTAATAGAGATACAAAAGTGGGCGGTAGGTATGAAAAGGTTGACTATCCCGGTATAGAATGACATTTAATAGCCTGCAAAAACAGTGGATTATAAACTATGTTTCTATAATGTGCATATAATCAGTAGTAACTGCTGCAATGAGCCTGATGCATTTAGGTTGTAATGTGAATCAATCATACATTATTTTCATCTTTTCTGAAATAATTTTTATTAGAAAGATTATCCTACTATTTTTGATTTTGTACCAAGAATGTTAAAAGGTTCCCCAGTGTAACCTTTCCAGTACATTTGTCTTATACCTGATTAGTTTGTTTTCATTCAGGTTTTACCATACTATCATGTTGTGTAGTTTAACATATTTCCTGAGTTATACATGATATTAGATATCTAAATGTAATTAATGCTTAGGTGTAATATATTCTGGATGTGATACATGATACAATACGTTGCACTGTTTCCATTGTGATTAAAAGCAATAGTTGGTATTAATGTGACTTGCAGCGTTTGGTTCCTAGTGTGTATTTAATAAGGTTTTCCTTCAGTATCATTTCTTTGGCTTTATCATTTTCAGTAATAAATATGTGTCATAATTTGATGTAAATTGTTATTAGGAACTCTTGAGTTACTGGAATTGTTCCATCTAGTTGACTCTGCTAAGTACTTTACTATAATAAAGTACTTTTGACTGTTGAAAGGTAGTTATTAAAACATATTACCATATTAGGAATATTTTAGACTAAGAAACACTTCCTTTATTTTATTTCATTATGACAAACAGGGAGAACCATCTCTTTCCTCTCCTGCCATCCTGAGATAATTGCTCCTTGGTATTTGCTATTTGCCTTGGGAGAAAAAGATCCTGCTGGCACTTGTGCTTTTTACTCTCTATTCAAACAGCTTCAAAAGGCATTTTTCAGTTTACCTAAAACCTATCTGGTATTCTGTTCTGCGAAAAAGGACATTTTCACTTCCTGTCTATTCTAATCCAAGTAATTATCCCATCCAATGACAGTTGTGTTAAATGTAAAATTTGTAATGAAGCATATTGAATACATAGACGGTGTTCTGAACATAAAATCCCTAGAAACGGTTAAACGGTAATAAAACCAGTTAAGATGGCAGCTTTTTGTATAGGTATTTGAAGCATCTTAGATTTGTTTCATGGTATGCATTTCTAATTAAAGTATCATACTGCTCATTTTATTTTAGAACAATATACCTGCTAGAATTGGATTCATTGTCAGAAGTCTTGAAGACTGACTTTTTAAAAAAAGATAGATCCAAAGTTAGCTTTTCTTCTGAAGTTTTTCATTCACACTTTTTCATTTACATTATGGCACTTTATGTATTTAAGTAAAAGCAGGTATTGGCCATCTTTCTCTAGCATTTTTGTGGAAAACACAGTGAAGAGGTAGCAATGTAAATTAATGAAATATGCCTCTAACATGGGGCTGGAGCCCCAAGGAGCCTTAGAAGATACAGAAAAAATGATTGCAGAACTTCATGGAGCCTTGGGTCTCACATTGATCGTTCTTAATAGAATAACAGGATATTTGATTCATAATTGATATTTTGAAGATGTATGTTAAAGCTGAACTAGCTTGTTCTTTATAAATTTTTACAGGAATGATTAAATTTACTGCATTCTTTTTTAACAAATATATTTATTGCTTTTATGGCATTGGCATAATGCCTGTTTGCATCAACTTCAAAATAACAGATCTATGTATTCAGTTTTATGAAAATATAGCCAAATGTATTTTATTTCATATTTATATAAAAAACAAGAATTAAACCAATTTGTACAAAAAGATAATCACAATCGTTAATGAAATTTGAAAATATTGAAAGTTCAGTTATTTGAAATCTCATTTAATATCTTTGTATATTGCAGAGATCTGAAGATAGAAAATCTTTTGCTAGATGAAGACAACAATATCAAGCTTATTGGTATGAACGTCTTATAGTAATTTTAGTCTTCAGACACTAATCAGCATTTTTGTCATAAATTAACACAACACCTGGATTTGAAAAATATTGAACTTTTACTATTTGGTTATATATGTAATTCAGGTGTTTCTTTACAAACACACAGAATATAGTAAATTTATATACATACATACATACATACATACATACATACATACATACATACATACATATTGTGAAACCTTTCATCTAAAGCATGCTGAATGGTTGGAGAAGTAGAATAAACATCTTCCTTTGGCATTTGGATTCCTATTTTAAGTGACTTGAAGTTTAAGATCTTTTTGATGCTGCAATCAAATGGGATCTTTGTTCACATAGTATGAAGCGAACTTTAGTGTTCAATCAATACATTTGTCTGCAAAATTAAAATAACAAGTACCGTGAGAAAACTCAAAGGTTTCTTGATTGTACCTCTGCCTGTAAAAATGCATTGTTTGCATTGATCATACACATTCTGCAGAAATCATAAATGAGTCATCTTTTACTACTATCCATATAAACTCCCATTTATGTTAATTGTGGGCATTAAAAGGAAAATATCTCCCTTATAAAAGCACCTACTTAGGGATTTAATTCTGCCGAGTCAACTCGTTTTGTTGCAACAGCGAATGTGAATAAAGTGAGTTAAAAACAGGCATTACTACCTCTTAAGTGGGCCAGAGAATCTGTGAAACAAAGCTTTGTCTCCCATGGCTTAAGGACTCTTAGGAGGTGACAGCTTGGCAAAATAACTTTGGGGAAAGGCACCACTTTGGGAAAGACCTATATAACACTTGTATATAAGAAATAGCATTCACCAGTGTATTGAAAAATGCATATTACCATCAGCCAATCAACAACTTAGTTTAAAGCCTAGGTGACAGCAAAAGAATTTTAAAGTTGTATTAACATCTGATAGCTTTTGTTCTTATAAAGGGCTGTTTGATTACTCCAGAACATCTAAAGCTGGCTTCAGTATGCAGTCACTGCCAAACAATATATATGAAACAAAGCTAGAATATAACTATTTTGCATTTGCTTTAGTTGCCTAAACATTTTCTCACTGTAGTCTGTGTAAGAAGATGCTCTAAAATAGTGTTTCTCAGCTTGGCAACTTTCAGATGTGTGGACTTCAAGTCCCAGAATTCCCTAGCCAGCATGCCATAGAATAGGGGTGTCAAACTATTTCACTGAGGGCTGCATCAGGGTTGTATTTGACCTCTGGGGACTGGGGTAGCCATGGCCAGCTCAACATCACTCGTGTTGAGAGCGCATGTGGTGGCCTGAGCACATTGCTAGCAAAAACAGGCTCCCAAGTTCCATTTTTGGCTGTCACGGTCTCCTGCAACCCTCTGTCAGTGAAAACAGAGCTCAGGAGGACTGCATGTGCCCTCCCAGGCTCCATTTTTGCTTGCAGAGGCACTGGGGGTTGGTCCTTTGCTGTGGCCCACGGGCCAGATCTAAGCACCCCATGGGCCGGATGCGGCCCCCAGGCCTTTAATACCCCTGCCATAAAACATAAGAACATACTATAGAAATTTCCTTAGTTTTATACAATTCTGACAGCCTCAAATGCAGCAGATTGTTATGTATCCCAGAGCAAAGTCTATTAATACCCTTTGTTAAGAAAGGACCACTCTTAAAATGAGGAAAATAACTCATTATTTTCAAAGGAAATACTAATATTGGTATTCGGCAATAATACCTTTTAATGGAAAGGTTTTGATTTGAAATAATAAGTTATAAACATTTTAATTAAAAAGCGTAGGTTACTTGAGTATATTTAAGTGAATCACAATTTAAAATAGAAAAGCACTGCCTATCTAGGGTTCTATTAGTGCTGCTTGCTTGCGGTTAAATGTGGCTTTTTCATATTTAGCCCAGGGGTGAAATGCTCCCGGATCAGACCAGATCGCGCGATCCAGTAGCGATGGTGGCAGGTGGTTTGGAGAACCAGTAGCAATAGTCTGTGCCCCCCCACCCGCCCATGCCCAGCTCAGCCACACGATCATCAGAGGGGTTGTTTTTTTTTTTAAAAAAAGCATTTTTTCAGCTGAAGAAAAAATGCTTTAAAAGTTAAAAAAAAAAAAGCCTTTGATGATCGCACAGCTCAGCTGTGTGCTAGCCAAAAAAGGGGGGTGGGAGTCCGTTTTTCCTCCCAGTAGGCTTCCCTGAAGTTTCCCTAAAGCCTGCTGGGAGGAAAAACAGACTCTCCCCCACCCCATTTTTGCCTTGTCCAGCAAGCCTGCTGGAAGAAGAAACGGACTTCCCACCCCACCCACCCCGTTTTTTGCCTTGTCCAGTAAGCCTGCTGGAGGAGGAAACGGACTTCCCACCCCCCACCCCATTTTTTGGCTTGCCTTGCAAGCCTGCTGGAAGAAGAAACGGACTTCCCACCCACCCGTTTTGCCTTGTCCAGCAAGCCTGCTGGAGGAGGAAACGGACTTCCCACCCCCCCACCCCGTTTTTTGCCTTGTCCAGCAAGCCTGCTGGAAGGGAAAACGGGGTGTGGGGGGGGTTTCGTTTTTGAGAGAGAGCAAGAAAGAAAGGAGGCAAGGAAGGAAGGAAGAGAGGAAGGAAGGAGTACAAACCTGGCACTAGACGCAGCTTCAGAGGATAATCCAGGGCTGGAAGGGACCTGGAGGTCATCTAGTCCAACCCTGCTCCAGCAGGACATTGCTAGTCAGTTTCTGTTGTTTGATCCCCCAATCACATAGCCACGCCCACCCAGTCACATGAACCCCCACCAAGCCACGCCCACAGAACCGGTAGCAAAAAAAATTAGATTTCACCCCTGATTTAGCCCTGTTGTGTTTGTTATATCTTGCAGCTGAGTATTTTATCTGCATATGGACACAATTCCTATGGGGTTCCATTTAAGAATATTAAGCTATTCACACTCAGTAGTATACTTAACTCTTTGTCATTTTCCAAGGTGGATCAATATGTAAAAAAACTTGCTGATTTTAAAATCAAATGCCCTTAGGGAGCTATAAGGTATAGATAGGTCTTAGCAGAATAGGGTGCTTCACAGAGGCAAGAAAACCAGAATTATACCCCAGGAAATTATGTTTATGCTGTTGGAAGATTATTTCCATTTTTTTTGTATAATTTAAGAGAGCAGCATTCAGATTACAATTCTGTAATCTACCTTTACACCCAACCAAGTGCTTTATAGATATGATGGACTACAAAAGCAACGCTAGGTAGGAATGATGGTAATTATGATCCATTATGTCTTAAGAGTGCCAGTTGAGGAAAGCTTCTGCTTTAACTAAAACAAGATTTATAAAAAGAAAAATAAAATCCTATGAAGGTAATAAACGATAACTATTTAGAGACTACAGTCTTTCTAATGCAGCGTTTAAATGTGTATTCTTTGTTTTTTTTCCTCACAGACTTTGGCTTGAGCAATTGTGCAAGTATCCTGGGCTACACTGATCCATTCAGCACCCAATGCGGCAGTCCTGCTTATGCAGCACCAGAGCTTCTTGCAAGGAAGAAATATGGTCCCAAAATAGATGTTTGGTCCATGTGAGTTAATATAGTTTAAAAGCCGCATATTCTCTCTCCACATCGTGTTTACACTAGCAAAAATTAAAAAGTTTATTTAAAATGGAACATTTTTACAAAATATTCCACTTTGAAAATGGATAACTGATTTTATTCGCTAGCATTGGCATAGTTTTTCTGTTTTGTTCTGTCATCTAAACCTATAGTACTGCACTCCATCTCTTAAGTCAGAATTGGATAAACTGAAGCTCTGAGGGACTCCTCTGTCTCCTTGCTGTGGCCCTTGAGCTCCAGACACAGTCGCCAAGAGCCAGAACTGTTTCCCACCATTTTGATATGAAAAACACATACATGCTGTGGGCTAAGCCCTAAAATAGCCCTTTTATACTTCATGTTGGAAGAAATCATAAATCAGGGACTGAACATCTTTACATCTGTATGTTTTCAGGGTCAGGCATTGCTTTCCAATTAATAGGGTCTTAGGAGGTAGGGGAGATTGTTGTGGTTTAAATACACCAAGAATGTCCTAACATGTTGTTTTATGTGCCATAAATTACAGCTGCTTACCACTAAACATAATCTCTTTGCATCTTTTATTTCATTTCCAGTATAACTTTTTGCTTACCCTTCCCCCCCCACCTTCTTTTCCAGTGGTGTGAATATGTATGCAATGTTGACTGGGACACTGCCGTTTACTGTTGAGCCATTCAGTCTGAGAGCTTTGTACCAGAAGATGATTGACAAAGAAATGAATCCATATCCTACTCAGCTTTCCACAGGTAAATGTATTTAAGTGTTGCTGAATTTTTTTAGCTTCTATTGCAGATGGCCCTTAGTTAATAACAGTACTTGGGATTGGAAACTCCATCACTATGTGGTCAGAAAGCACATGGCCATATGATTATGCTGATTTACAATTGCCTTTTTTAGGTGAATCCCACATGGCACAACATCACATGATCATCATTTACAACCTCCTGCTGGTTTCCCCATTGACTTTGTTTATCGGAAACTTGCACTCAAGGTCACAAACGTTGATCATGTAACTGTGGAATGTTGTGATATCATAATTGCAAGCCAGTTGCCAAGCATCAAAATCATGATCACATGAATGCTGCGACAGTTGCAACTACAAGGACCTACAAGTCGTAAGTCTTCTTATTCAGCACCATTGTAATTTTGAATGGTTGCTGAAGCAGAACTACCTGTAGGCTCATAATTAAAGGTGGGCACTGCAGTGTTAACTTCTTGTGGACAAGTGTTTACACAAATTGTTGTTGTTTTTTTATTCAAAAAGTTTTACAGAAAATTTTTTCCCCTTTCCCCCCCCTTCCCTCCCTTCACAACCCCTTCCCCCGACTTCCCGGAACGAGCACAAGGTATAGTTAAAAATAAAACAAACATATGCTAAAAAATTTTTGTCCCAACTTAATTATACCCCTACAATCATCAATTCCTAACTTCCCCCGAAAACAATAAAAAATAATACATCATAATCATTCAAAAACAGTTTGATAACTCTTAGTCTGATATCTACTTTGAATATAGTTAATCCATTTTTTCCATTCCTTTAAGTATCTTTCTTGCATATTATCTTTCAAAAAGGCTGATATCTTCGCCATCTCAGCCAAATTGGCAACTTTCAATATCCATTCTTCTATTGTAGGTACTTCTTTTTTACACAAATTGTGAAATTGCTAAAGAACTTGTTCCATCATTTCAGGTATTATTTTTTATTAGTAGATTAAAGAACTTTACTGCTCTTTCATAGAACAGGCTGCCCAAGAGTAAATTCTATTGATCTCAGTGGGACTTGTTCCAGCTTTATATCTAAAAATAATTCATCTCAAAGCACCATAGAGGTATGAAAATATTATTTGACCTTTTTTCTGTGGTAGACCGAACCTTGTAGAATTATTTTTTTAGTTTTCACATACATTTAAAGATAATAAATAGAAGTAATGTATCTGTGATTAAATTCAGTTTCCACATTACTAAATATTTAAACAGTTGTATATTTAACTAAGGAGAACAAAGACTCTCCCTTCAAACTGTCACTGTTTCTTTCCAACAATTTCCTTGATATTCTGCACAATTAATGCATTTGATATTTTGTGCAAAAGATTTCCCAGAAACAGTCAGTAGTACTGGCTGGTTTATATTCATACTTCCAGTTCATGGTAATCTTATATTCAAAACCCCAACATACTGAAAGTGTTAGCCACATCCTGCTGAAATCCTGGATAATTCTTTTGTTGGATTTAGATACAAAATGCTGCCTTTCCCACCCCAAGTTTAGAAGATTACATCTAAAGAAAAGGAAATATTTTGTTTATGAATTCTTGTTTGAAGTGGCAATTACGGGCAATTTGGAGCTATATAATTGCATACCTGTTTCTTTAATGAATCATTTATACTTTGTTACATTTTCATAGTAAATTTATCTTGTTTTGTTCCTGTGTGGAATTAATGTAATTCAACTAACCCAGTGTTTCAAATGGTCATGTGTACTAGATGTTTCTGGGGCCAAAAGAAGTAAATAGAGACTTTCACTTTTTCTTGGGCAGTATTTGGAGAGGGGTATTTGTTAATTTTTATAAAAATAATATCATTATTGTGAAAAGTAACTAATATTATTATCAAATTTATTTGCTGTCAATCTCGCTGTTCAAGGTGATCCTTAATGGAAAAAAATCATAACCCTCCCAAATGAAAAAAAATCTAATATTAAAAGAGTAGGCAGTTTTGACGAGTTAACAAATTGTAAATATTACCGTAACAATTTAAGTTATTTCAGTGTTATGCTATTTAAAGTGTTGTGATTCTGCCTGTATACTGTAGTTCTGACAATATTAACAATGTGTTTTCCAGAAACAGCAAATTATGGCATGCTGCATAACATTATTGAGAGGCTGTTTGGTGTGATGGTTACAGTATCAGGCAAGAAACCAGGAGATTTATGAGTTCCAATCCTTCTTTAGGCACAAAGCAAACCCAGGTTGTTGCCTGTGGACTAGTTATTCTTCTTCAGCTCTAGGGAAGTAGGCAGTGGCAAAAACATTTCTGAAATTTGCTATGAAAACTGCAGGAACCTGTTTAAGCAATTTCCAAGAATCAATACTGACTCAAAGGCACAAAAACAATTGTGTACAGCACACATCAATGTTAATTTAAAGTTGTCCTTTCAATGATTACAATGTAATGTCTATGGGACCTTATTTGTGAGATGGTTGGAACAACTATAAACAGCTAGAAATCTAATGTATCAAATCTCACCAGTATGATTTTAAAGTAATCAAGGGTCCATATGGGGACTGAGGAGCTTCATGCTGTCCATGAGTTATGGATTGCTTATCTTTAGTATAAAATAAACAATTTCAGGTAACTAGTCACTTTTTGAAAGCTGTTTTATTTGCCTTTTGAAAACACATGCTAGTATTATATGTTTTTAAAAGACATAGAATCCAGAAACAACAACGAAGTCAGATTAATAACATTTAGTTGGTTATGTTACAATTAATTGATATATATGTTTCTCAGTAGTAGATCTTATTGCATTTAGTCTTAGTCTTAAGACTAAAGTAAGAGGGCTTACAGCCTTAAAAATTATTTTTAAAAATATAACTGTTCTGTTACTGATTTTCAATTGGCTGAGTCCAACTTTAAGGAACTTGGCTATAACCTCAAACTTACTCATGTTCAAATATTTATTCTTGTTTTATGACTGTTGAGCTTCAGATGTATCTCATCTACAACAGGAAAATGAAGTAAGGTTGGGAATGTCTCCAAAAGGTTGTTTGATAGGCCACCAGAGTTTAGTTTTGCTGTATTTCCAACTTATTTTGGATCATCCTTCTTTCCTGTTTGACATAGCTACAATTGAAGATGCATTTACCATAGATTTATTCCTAAGAAGTAGCTACTTGTACCTTATTAAAAAGGAAGTGTAGCATGTTAGTGTATATGGCTCATAAGTCTGTTTCCCAGTTCACTTAATTGTTGGCATTTGCAAGTGTTGATTATTTATATATAACAAATTTTTGTACATAATTTAACAGAATTGTAATGCATCTTAAAGAAAACTAGATATTAATAGGAGATGTATTAACAAGTTAGATCAGTATTAAATTAGGCCAATTCCTCCCAGGGATTTTTAGCATTTTAGGAGTCATCCAACTATCACTGGCTTGATATAACAGTAATTAACACAAGATTTATAGTCACAACAATGGCTGAGGTGATACTAAAAGACACTATAAATCATGAGTGATGAAATGCGTAGTCCTATAGTTTGAGAAAAAGAGGGTAGAAGAGGATGGGGAAAAAATAAAGCAGCAGCATGATGTTCAAGGTTTAGTTGAAAGAATAACTCTTATATGCTATGAGGTATTTAGTTCCTGAGAAAAGGATGAGGAAGAAGAGAGAAAAACATCCTTGTTAACAGGCTATTGTTCTTTGCTGCTTAATGTCCAGTTTATGACTATTCTTCCTGTGTCACCAACTTAGTCAGGGATTATGGAAGTAAATTTATAAGTGCTTTAGTTGCCATATGTTAGAAAGTTGCTCAGTGTTGACTAACATCACTATACATGATTTATAAGACCTGCAAGCTCCAGATCGTTTGATTACAGACTGTCAGTATAAGCTCAGCCCCACCTGATTCTCCTGAGATGGCAGCTATGATCAAGCTACCATCTGTGAAATTTGAAAAGGATAGCTTTAACTTCTTGGTATCATAATGTTGGTCTGGAGAATAAAGTGCTGATTCTGGGTTGAAAGCTCTGATGTTTTATTGGTGGAAAAGGATCAGAGAAATTCCCATACACCAAATACACACAAAATTAAAAATGATTATTTGCAAATTCTTTATGCAAATATTCTTGTGTATCATATGTGACATAGACCGTATAATATCCAGCTCAGCAGAAATATGATTGCTGCAGGATGTCCAAAACAGATGTAATATTGCCCAGATAGTATCTAATCCTGATTTATTAGACAGCATCCTTTCTCTTCCTTGTCTTTGATCTATTGTGGAACATGAGCACATACTTCCTTTTCCTGATTTCATGTGGAAAACCTTTGACATCATTGTTTGCTAGGATAGTGATTAAGCAAATCCCTTTGTACAGTTGTGAAAAGATGGGTGACAATCTGCTTGTGAATGATATCCTTTAAGACAAATTTGATGTCTTCTTGTTACACAGAGAGAAAACACAAATTCTGCACCTTATGTGCAGACATGTGAAATGCAGAAATAGATACAGTTCTGTTCCTTTTAGTTGGGTTGGTATTCCTAAGAGCAGAATACTGTTAGAATGTTTTCCAAGCATTTACCAGTATTATTTTAGCACAGAATTCAGATGTTTTCTCTAATCATCAGATAATGGACCAAATAGACCACTCACACAATTGCAAGTGGTGATTCTTCTGGTGAAAGTTACATGAAGTAGAAATGCCAAGTTCAGTGCCTCATTAATTTATTGCTGTCTATTCATTTAAATTATTATTAAACCATAATTCATTGCAATCATCCATGGTTGATCTATACTAATCAATGCTGCAATCACTGAATAGTTAAAAGCATATATGTGTCCTTCTGCTGCTGAACAATAAGATTTTTTTATTTTAAGTTCCTTTTCTTTGTCTAGAAGACAGTTCCCATGTGACTAGGAAGGTTCAGTAGATATATTTAATTGCTTCATACCTAAATGAGACACTATATTTAAATAAAATATTAGTTTCACTGCATCTCCATCAGCATCAATGCAATTGTCAAAAGGACTGTCATTGTCAATCATAATTATATTCTTACAATATTCTTATTATTTGTTAAAATATAGAATTTAGTATTTCAGGTTTAAATCTGTATTTTAAAACCTTAGCATAAAAAGTGGATAATTAGGCACTGATAAGGCAATCGGTCCAAATTCTGCCATAGCAATATTTATTAACTACACTAAGATGCAAGACTTGAATGTTACACGAAGCAGTAAAGTTATTGGTTTGGTTTTGCCTTGATGTATTGAGTCAATCTAGCACCATCTTTTATAAACCATGAGTTAAAATTATTTGTAAACTTAACTACTTTGAAGTATTCAAGAAAACTTGAATAAAAGTAATCATTGTGTCATGCAGTCTGGGATATAGCCATTGGAATTTATAATTCAAGGCTGGTCAAAATGATTATTTAAACTACAACTGTTTATAAAGATTGAATTATCTATCTTATTTGGGGAGAAGTTATTTTCTTAACTACTGAAATTATTTTTTTCACTATTGTATACCAGTAAGGGACTTCCTTAGCTTATCAGCTTACTTTTTTAATGCATAAAAGCAATGTGTAAATGTAATTACTGTATTTCAGATTTTGAGAGAAAAACTGTAATTCTAAAATACCTTAATACCTTATTTGGCTTCAAAAGAATAAATATAGTTGCAAAGAAAATAACACTTCCTCCCCCTCCCTTTTTTTTTCAATGTCTTTGCAGCAGCTGTAAACTTCTTAAAAATTCTGCTAGAACCAGATCCTGCAAAGAGACCAAACATCCAACAAGCATTAGCAAATCGTTGGCTTAGTGAGAATGGGAAAGCACTGAATAATGTTATTTATCCAAACAGGTAATACACAAAAAACAGAATGTGCTGGGTATTCTGCCAACATGATAAAATTCCATCAAAGACATTGAGGTGCCTCTGATCAGAAAGCTGGATTGGAGGTTGTGTTTCTTTCTTAATTTCTCTTTCTTCACATTCCTCTGCGCTCACTTCTTAATTCCTTTGGTATTTCACAAGCTTGAAAATTCTCTGGGGAAAAATCATAGTGATAAAGAACAAAGTTATAAAATAATACATTTTTCAGCTAAGTTGCTCAAGTAATCAAAATGTTCTCCTACTATTATCTCAGCATTTAAGAGGAAAAAAATGTAAATGCAGAGAGCATAATTCCTTTGTTAGACAATCTTCTGGATTGATAACTTCAGGGAAATTTGACCTGGAGACGTCTCAGTTTCTTCACTCTCCTTCAACTTGACCGCTTGGCTGCTTCCTACTCTTGGGTTTCATTCTGCTCAGTCTTCATGGGTTCCCTAGGAGGAGGACAAAGTATGGTGCAATGATGATCATTCTGTGTTCTGATTTAGGATTACTCAGATTAGTTCCAAAAGTACTGATGGATCGTTAGGCGTGCTACATTGCTTTTTCACAGCTTTGCTGTGGAAGTTGAGCCTTCCCAACCTAAATAAAGAGGGTTTTCTTAGGATAAAAATCCTTAATAGTTGTGAAATGCTAGTTACTATGGTAATGACGGTTATGTAACACATGGGTGGATATTAATACAGCAGGGAGGCTGGTACCTTTCTAAACATCTAGTTTAGCTTTTATATGATGGATACAAACATTACATTTATGTTCTGCTGCCTGGTTGCTGCTAGGCAGCAAGAATGAACAATATATACTACAGTAAATGAACTGCAAGAAATAAATGACTGATTTGCGTGGCAGAAAATGAGACAAATCATTATCTAAACATTGGTGTTCTGCTACCAGATCTGTAAAGCACTGAAGATATCACACATTTTAATGCAAAAACTCTCTTGCAAGTGGAAAAAGTTATAAACTTGTTTAGAATGTTACACAGATGGATCATATATGCATTTTAAATATCACATCAATATCCCAAATGTGATCCACACAGTTAGGATTTTCCAGTTAGAAAAATTGCAGTGTCTCAGGCAGGACATTGAATGGGGAGAGCATAATTTGTCATCAAAGTCACATTTTATGAAGTCATACATAGGAATTGGTTCTGAGAATTATGATTCAATGGTATTTGTAAAAAGAATTTATTGAAGCTTTTTTTATCCAAATCAAGCATAGAATATAGTAGCAGCCATGGAAACAAGAAAGTGAAACAAAATAAAATCCTGAAACACAACCCGGAGCGTAGTAAAATCTAAAAGGTTGTCTAACTAGATTTTAAATTGAAATTGATCAATCAGTGTAGGTGCCAGGTAATCTCTGATGGAAGGGTGTTTTATAATTGCAGGTAGAATCTGTGAGCTGGATAAGTTATACTGTAAAACTGTCAATTTACTGAATATAAGAAAGAATGGGCTGTCAGACCAACACTAAAGTTATATAAAGGCTTACTTAGAAGTAAATATAGTTAAATAGGGAAATGCTTAGCTCCATAAAAATACATAGTATTGTAATCTAAAACTCTAATTCCAGTAGTAGCCAGCCAGCTAATACTTATAATACATTGTAATAACTTCACAAATATAAAAACATACTCTTTTCTTCAGAAATCAATAACCAAGGGTAACTGGTCGAGCATGCAAGTGTAAATTTTCATTTCTTCTAATACAGATAGTAGGACAAAATACTTAATTTTCATGACACTAACAAGCAGGGAGGAAATGAATAATCTGTAATTTTTATACTTATCAGCTGTTTGGATTTTTTAAAATGCAAATATTTGTTTAATACAGCCTCTATAGTTTGATCCCAAATACGAACAAATCAAGAATCAATTTTCAGGAAGATTGAAACAGTCTTTGGTCCATTTCTTTGGAACGTAATATCAAATGTGCCACTTTTGCTGATATTTTTCACTCTGTAGAACCTTAGGATGTGGGGGAAATTGTTGAATTTGTGAAACCTGCTGCTTTTAATAAAGATTTATTCTGCATGTCTAAAAGAAGCAATAATGACAATTTGCTTTAATAAAATAAAAGTTCTTTGAATCCTACAAGGGATAATTTCCAGTTAAGTTTTCAGTATTCCTTTGAAGGGAGTGGGGGAAGTGCTGTAATATGTACAGGTAGTCCTCAACTTACAATTGTAATTGAGCCCAGAATCATGGTCATGAGTCGAGTCAGTTAGGTGGGTCATTACATGACTGACTAATTTTACCACAGTGTTTTGCAGCAGTCATTAAGCAAATGTGGTGGTTGCTCCTCTTTGAACTAATATAACATTCTTTATGTAAAGATTTGAAAAATGTTTGCCATTTTTGTTAATTCAGATGTGTCATCCAGAAGGTTGACAGTGCTTAGTTATATGAGCAAGTGGCCTCTCTTGTTAATATCTATGAATCTGATTCTGTATATAATTTAAAGAACTGTCAACCATATATAGCTTGGCATCAGGCTTTGTGACAATTACATTGACCCTTATAACCTCAACCTTGTTTTTAATTTGGCCGGCATCAAGAATAGATTTGGTGAGATTATAAAAAACAGAACAGTGGTTTTTTGCAGGCTTTGAAAATCCCTGCCAGAGAAAAAATGTTGGAATGTTTTTCCTTAATTAAGCAGGCTTTTGACCCAAGTTTAGGTAGATGCTATCAGTTTTAACTTATATTCAATTATACTTGCTTGTGTTTTCAATTCTCTTTTATTTTTATAGCCACTGAAAACAAAGCATAAATCCAATGTAAATTACCGCTTGGGGAATTTTATTAGTTTTGCTAATAATTTAAATCAGTACAGAGAAAATACAATAGTATTTATTTTTTTGATGAACAAATTCCACATAGCTTTTTATAAGATAGTATCGTAAGCACACTTCTGAAAATAAATAATTACTCATCTTTAGTTGTATGTTTCAAAAAAACAACAATTGCATTTATTTTTAAGACAAAATAAAATGCAGGCATAAGTTGCAGTGACAATGGATATTTTTCATCAATATCTGTATAATTGGAAGCAGTAGTAATAAAATGAGAAATCTTTTGTAATCAGAATTTTCACATTGAGCCCTTGATTCAGCCAAAGTCAAGCACTTTTAATTTACTTAATTTTAATAGAAGAATTTAGGAAGTTCTTAATTTCTTGCCACTGAATTTTTATTCATATTAAAGCTTCAAAAAAATCATTCATCTTAGTTGCTTTGAAAATATTTATATAGAAGTCACATGCAACTTTTCTACTACCTATTGAGAATAAGGCTGCAGAAATAATCTGAAACAGAAACTGGACACTTTTAAGAATCCAGCACTGAATGGTGGTCTGAATGAATTGAAAACTTCTTAATTGAATGCATTTATGACAATATTTTGAAGGGCTCTGTTTTAAGAGTTTTATTACATTAGTTTACAACTGTTGTGTCAAGCTCAATTTCATTGAGGGCCACATCAGGGTTGTGTTTGACTTTGGGGGGGCCAGGGTGGGTGTGGCCAGCTCGACACCACTCATATCAGGGGGTGCCTGTGGTGGCCTGAGTGCTCTGCCAGTGAAAATCGGCTCTTGAGCTCCGCTTTCTGTTGCGATGGCCTGCTGCAAGCCTCTTCCAGTGAAAATGGAGCTTGGGAGGGCTACACATGGGCTTCCCAAGCTCAGTTTTCACTGGCAAAGGCACTGCAAGCCGGTCCTATGCTGTTTCCAAGGCAGTCCCATGGGCCAGATCGAAGTACCCTGTGGGCTGGATCTGGCCCCCGGGCCTTGAGTTTGACACCCCTGGTTTACAACTATCTGTATAACCGAAGCTCTGTTCTAACCTTTCACAAAGGATACTCTCTGGATTAGCAGTTCTAGAATTTCTAGACAGACAGTAATGCTAATTAGGAGTTCAGGAAATGTCAGTCAATATCTAGAAGACACCAGATTTTAGAAGACCGTTTAATCAGTTTTTCCATTCCCTGTTGTGCAATTAACTGTTCTTTATTATTTAACTATTTCTTGAAGTAGAGATCAAGGTTGTGCCCATTGGCTTTATTTCACCATTCTTTAGTAGAAAGCAGAGAAACATGTACACTCAAAATTCTACAATAGAAGTGAAAATAGTTCTGACATCAGTCAATCAGTCAATGTTTCTTTGAAAATAAGGAGAACTATATTATTAATGGTCAGTTTCCCCACTAAGTAAATAATGATTCTTTTAAAATGTGGACAACCCTCCCCAAACTGGGTTGTGAATATCTACCATATAGATATATTTCAAGTATACAACATTTTTCTTTAAAAACATATTAACAATTGGTAGCTTGCTCCTTTCAACACAGCCTGAACACAATTATCAGCTCAATTTTTTATTTTTTTTTATTTGCATTTATATCCCGCCCTTCTCCGAAGACTCAGGACAGCTTACACTATGTCAAGCAATAGTCTTCATCCATTTGTATATTATATACAAAGTCAACTTATTGCCCCCAACAATCTGGGTCCTCACTTTACCTACCTTATAAAGGATGGAAGGCTGAGTCAACCTTGGGCCTGGTGGGATTTGAACCTGCAGTAATTGCAAGCAGCTGCTGTTAATAACAGACTGTCTTAGCAGTCTGAGCCACACAGAGACCCCTATGTCCCTAATGAACAAGAGACCCTAATGAAATTAAATCTTTTTACCATATTAACTAACATGTTGATTTTCAAGAATGCCTTTAGGATTGCCATCTTTCTCCTGAGAACCTTGGAGATAACCAACAGGTAGTCCTTGAGATACAACCATAGTGAACCCTGCCCATTACAATTGCATTTCACAACTGCTGTTAAGAGAAGCATTCCACTTAACAATCCCATCATCATTGTTCTTCCCAGTGAATTGTTAAACAAATGTTCAGGTTGTTAAATAGAGCATGGGGTCCCTCAGGAGTGGGGGAGGCCCGTGGAGATCTAGCACAGGCCCAGGCCTACCTTCTCCTTCCTGCCCCTTGGATCCTCACAGGCCTTTCTCTACTGCCAATAGATTTCCCCAAACCTTAGATCTGATTTCCACCACACTAGGCCAAGTAGCCTCCTCCTCTTTTGAAAAGATCTAAGGCCTTCCAGAGTGTTGGAACAGATTGCTTTATCTCATGGCCATGTGCAGGGGGATAAGGCCAGCAGGAATCAATGGAAGAGGGAGAGAGGAAGATAGGTGGGAGCACTGCAATGTCCCTGTGGATGAATGAACATGGGGACTGCAAGTGGCCGTACCAGGCCAGGACCAGGTCATAAGTAGCTTTTGGGAGATCCACCATAATTTCAAATGGCCATTAAATGAACTGATTATAAGTTATGATTAATCTTTTTTGCAGAATACATCTACAAGACATAAGTCAGAGTGTGCTGCTGTATATGACAGAAAAGCTTGGCTATAAGAATAGTGATGTGATCAACACTATCCTTTCAAACAGAGCTTGCCACATGCTTGCCATCTACATCCTTCTTAATAAGAAGCTAGAACGCTATACAGCAGGCATAAAAGTAAGTATAATTTTGGATAATTGTTGAACCTAACGAAGTTGAATAAAATAACAGTAATCAAAAATGGAGATATTAAGAAATAATTACACTATGCATGGGGAAATCCTTCAACTTTGCAAAAATAGGGGGGGAAAACCATGAGCCACCTCAAAATATGAAGAACTTTAAGGGAACAGTCTTTGAAACTAGACATTTTTACTGATCATAGATTGCTGAGCATCTCCTGGAAGGAAAATTGGGGAATGGAATATCTGGGGGGTGGGGGGAGAGAAGCATAGCTGATTTGAATAATTAAGAATATCCTTGGGCAAAAACTACTTTCAAAGCCTCTTGTGAAAGCTTTCTCTGTACATAAAAGCCTTTTTCCAGTGGTCGGTCCCACTCTGCCAACATTTCATTATTCTTTATTATAACAAATAAATTTACCTTAGCAAGGGCTAGTTTGTTTCTTTTAAGTTTCAGGGAACAGTGAAGCTATAGTCTACCAGGGTAAACTGGTAAACTTTAATTGAAATAGAGTCAATTTGATTCTACCTGCTTATCACACGTACATTTTCAAACTATTTAACCCAGTTAGGAAATAAATAGGTTTGAGCAGCACAGTAAAGTAATCAATAACTTATTAGATTGTGAGAAACATAGATATTTTTTCTCAGTATGCAATGCTTTTTATGATTTTGGAACTGAAAATAATTTAATTATGTAATACAAAAAAGTTAGGTGAGCAGCATTGCTGTACATAATTTTAATAAATTTTCTTAAAAACAAATTTTGCACAATCCTAAATGTGTTTCTTTTGAAATTATGTTTATTTTAATGTAATTATTGATTTGTCTAGAAATGACTTAGGTGGCTTTGAAAGATGTGAGTAAATCTATATTAGAAAAGAATATTCATATTTTTCAAACACTATGCAAATGTCTGAATTAAAAGTAAATCAGAATAAACTTTTTTTTTTTTAGTCCAGTCCTGGGGTGTGATTTATTTGCTTTTTATACCCACATAGGTATGTATTGTATAGATTTTTACAGCTAGTCCTCGACTTAATGTCCATAATTTCTGTTAATAATTTGCAAATCAGATATATATATAAGTTTAGTTTTCAGCACGCTTTTGTGCTGAAAACGTCCTCGGCTTATACTCGAGTATATACGGCTTATACTCGAGGTTTTTTTTTTTCTTCTTTTTTTCACATTATACCGGATGGTGCAAACTTGGCGGGCTTTTGCATTAGCGCGGGGAAGCCCTGCCGGTGCAGTGAGAGGGCGGGGCGGGGGAGCCGCCAGCCTTCTCGGCTGAGGGAGGGAGGCTTTCCCTGACCGGTAGCTGCCTCATTTCCCTCCCTCGGCTTATACTCGAGTCCCCAGTTTACCCCAGTTTTTTGGGGTAAAATTGGGGACCTCGGCTTATACTCGGATCGGCTTATATTCGAGTATATACGGTAGATTTAGTAGTTTAAAAATGTTTTGAGCCAATTTCACAAAGGGATAGGAAATTAATATTGTAGTAATGTATTAGACAGTATTCATCTAGGGGGATAATATATGTATATGTATATGTATTCTTTAATGCACTTTTTAAATGTCTTGTTGGTTTGTTTTGGGTCTTTTCTACATTTGTTTTTTAATTTTTGGAGTTTTGCATTTTAATTTTTTTTAATCAAATAAAAATAGAACCAATAAAAGAAAGTAAAATAGGAATCATAGATCAGCTCATGACTGATGCTTGCCCTTGCTGTCTATAGTCTAATCCATTTAAACAAAACAATTCTCACCTCTGACCTCGTGCAACAAATCTTTATTTGCCCTCCAGTATCACCAGTACAGGTACAGTATCTGTTCCATTCTTTACATTCCCTTTCTGTCTGATTATTGGGGAAATTCCACAGTATGACAAATATTTGATTTACTGTGTTGCAATTGCAGTGGCTGGAATTTTCCTTGCAGCATTTTGCAGCATATCACTATATCACATCTATTGCAAATGCTTTCTGGCTTGATCTCTTCCAAGATATTTCAGCCCAATTCTTCTCTGTTTTCTGCTTCTCTTTTCATGTTTATTTCTCAGTCAATGTGCCATTTTAATCCTTGGATTAATAACAACAACAACAACAGAGTTGGAAGGGACCTTGGAGGCCTTCTAGTCCAACCCCCTGCCCAGGCAGGAAACCCTACACCACTTCAGACAAATGGTTATCCAACATCTTCTTAAAAATTTCCAGTGTTGGAGCATTCACAACTTCTGCCGGCAAGTTGTTCCACTGATTAATTGTTCTAACTGTCAGGAAATTTCTCCTTAGTTCTAAGTTGCTTCTCTCCTTGATTAGTTTCCACCCATTGCTTCTTGTTCTACCCTCAGGTGCTTTGGAGAACAGCCCGACTCCCTCTTCTTTGTGGCAACCCCTGAGATATTGGAACACTGCTATCATGTCTCCCCTAGTCCTTCTTTTCGTTAAACTAGGCATACCCAGTTCCTGCAACCATTCTTAATATGTTTTAGCCTCCAGTCCCCTAATCATCTTTGTTGCTCTTCTTTGCACTCTTTCTAGAGTCTCAACATCTTTTTTTACATCGTGGCAACCAAAACTGAATTACTATTATCATTGATAAAAACAAATAGTTAAATAAAACCTGCTGTGGGTACAAATTCCCACTGTCATTTGCTTTTTATACCCACATAGGTATGTATTGTATAGATTTTTACAGCTAGTCCTCGACTTAATGTCCATAATTTCTGTTAATAATTTGCAAATAGATTTAGTAGTTTAAAAATGTTTTGAGCCAATTTCACAAAGGGATAGGAAATTAATATTGTAGTAATGTATTAGACAGTATTCATCTAGGGGGATAATATATGTATATGTATATGTATTCTTTAATGCACTTTTTAAATGTCTTGTTGGTTTGTTTTGGGTCTTTTCTACATTTGTTTTTTAATTTTTGGAGTTTTGCATTTTAATTTTTTTAATCAAATAAAAATAGAACCAATAAAAGAAAGTAAAATAGGAATCATAGATCAGCTCATGACTGATGCTTGCCCTTGCTGTCTATAGTCTAATCCATTTAAACAAAACAATTCTCACCTCTGACCTCGTGCAACAAATCTTTATTTGCCCTCTAGTATCACCAGTACAGGTACAGTATCTGTTCCATTCTTTACATTCCCTTTCTGTCTGATTATTGGGAAAATTCCACAGTATGACAAATATTTGATTTACTGTGTTGCAATTGCAGTGGCTGGAATTTTCCTTGCAGCATTTTGCAGCATATCACTATATCACATCTATTGCAAATGCTTTCTGGCTTGATCTCTTTCAAGATATTTCAGCCCAATTCTTCTCTGTTTTCTGCTTCTCTTTTCATGTTTATTTCTCAGTCAATGTGCCATTTTAATCCTTGGATTAATAACAACAACAACAACAGAGTTGGAAGGGACCTTGGAGGCCTTCTAGTCCAACCCCCTGCCCAGGCAGGAAACCCTACACCACTTCAGACAAATGGTTATCCAACATCTTCTTAAAAATTTCCAGTGTTGGAGCATTCATAACTTCTGCCGGCAAGTTGTTCCACTGATTAATTGTTCTAACTGTCAGGAAATTTCTCCTTAGTTCTAAGTTGCTTCTCTCCTTGATTAGTTTCCACCCATTGCTTCTTGTTCTACCCTCAGGTGCTTTGGAGAACAGCCCGACTCCCTCTTCTTTGTGGCAACCCCTGAGATATTGGAACACAGCTATCATGTCTCCCCTAGTCCTTCTTTTCGTTAAACTAGACATACTGAGTTCCTGCAACCGTTCTTCATATGTTTTAGCCTCCAGTCCCCTAATCATCTTTGTTGCTCTTCTTTGCACTCTTTCTAGAGTCTCAACATCTTTTTTTACATCGTGGCAACCAAAACTGAATTACTATTATCATTGATAAAAACAAATAGTTAAATAAAACCTGCTGTGGGTACAAATTCCCACTGTCATTTGCTTTTATTTCTGTTATAACTCTTCATTTTATTTTAATGTTAGAATGAATAGTACTTATCTTTCAGGGCTATTGTGCTACAAAATAAAATCAATCCATTGTATCTTACATTTGAATACATTTCCATTGCAATAAATCAATAACAGTATCAATATTTTATTCTTAAATGATATGTCTCTGTGTTACAGTGGATATCTTACTAGTATGTGATAGATTATGTGCTCTTAAGATTTTCTCCTATATAACGATATATATTACATTCTATTAAGTACATGAGCCAAGTTCTTTTTAAAAACAAAATACAAGTCATTCAGATTTTGTAGGGATTTTTTTTGTAATAATTTTTTAGTCTACCAAAAATGACTAAAAAACTCATCTAATCCAGTTGGAGAAAAACTGCCAACTTCTTGGCCTTTGAATTTTGCTTTTGATTTATTAGATTTATTTTTGACAGGTTTTTTTCTTCCTGAAGAAAATCCTTAGAAATATCCCTTTTCTTCTGCATAAACTTCATGCCAAACTATGGTCACCAATTCCTGAAATAAATTTTATGTATCAAAAACTGATGTAAAGTGAAGAACATCTTCATCACAGATCATGAACTCCAGCTGCTTAGTGGCCCTATTTTGATAAAAGTACAGAAAAATGCATAGCATATCACAAACTTGCACGCTGCAATCTGGGTGAATCATTCAGCTGCTGGCCATGTTGCTGGAAACCACAATAATTCGGATGCAGTCAAAACTAAACAAAGGACTATACGTTGTCCTTCAACATAGTTTTTAAAATTGTTTTTATTTTTTCCTTTCATTAAAAAGTCTAAATTTCCACCATTGCTTCTTTGAAGTTAAATAAATATTAATTTGTGCATTTCATCATTAGCCTGTCATTTGAGTTCACATGATGATTCTTTTTGTGAAATGTGAAAAATGTGACCATTAATAAGGAAATTTATTATAAACTCTCTGCCCTTCAGATAGTTCCCGTTAATCATATTGGAATGATTTTGAGGCTTTTTAATTTAAATATCAAAGAAATTGTCTGAACTAAGTTTTTGAAGTGCTATACTGTACCTGCTTTCCAGTTTAATTGCATTGTCTAGTTTATAGAAATGGGAAAGTAATAAATATGTGTTAACTCATATAATAATATATTTAATATATAGTAATATATATTATTATATAGTTTCTCCGAAAATACAACCTATTCAAAAAGTAAGGACTAGACAAATTTTTTTGGGGTAGGCTTAATATAAGCCCTGCTTGGCCCCTTGATCAGAGCCCGTGAATTAGCTGAGCTGCTCTGGCCACTGCCTCCAGTAAGTTTGGCTGCTTTTGCATCCAATTGCAGCCACAAAAGAAGCCGGAGGCCAAGCGACACAACCCACACGCCCTCCTTACCTAAAGGTGATAGTCAACGGCAGGCCATTCCATCCACGGAACAGCTGCCTTGTGGGTACCACTCAGGCAGCCGCCTCCAGCAAGCATGGCCACTTTTGTAGCCAACTGCTTCATGTGGAAGAGGAGGCTCTACAATGGACCCCATTTGTTGCATTGGCCGGGTGGGGGCTGCCCACGCCGATGCCGGTCCTTGGGGTGCCACCCTGAGCAGGCGCCGAGCTGGAGGCAGGGGAGAGTCAGTCCCCTTACCCCCAGTTGCCTGCCTTCCACTGTTTCTCAACAAATGTCTGTGTGTCAGAGACAGAGAGAGAGAAAGAGAAACGGCAGAGAGGAAACCCTTTCAAACAGCATTGCCTGCAATTCTTGTTACTCCCCTGTGTCATTCTCTTTCTCTCTCTGACTGTCTTCACACACACACACACACACACACACACACACACACACACACACACACACGCATTTGATTGGTTGAAAGGGGCAGGCTGTGCTTTGCTTCTACCGTAAGGCTTTCCCCCCCTCCCGTCTTCAGCGTATCCCAGGATTGCAATGCTGAAGGCTTGGCAGGAAAATGGGTAGGCATGACATTTCAAAAAGCTCCTTAATCCGCAGCTGCTGGCTCCCTTACTTTGTGCTTTTTATACACATACTGACATATCCACCCTGCCTGGGGCTGCCGTTTCCCCCTCCCAAAACTCCATTTCCGAGTAAAGAAGAGCGCTGGGGCGGCACTGGACTTTCCCCCTGCCCTGGCTCCTCTCAGCCTCAACTTTGCACCTGAAAGTCTGAGGGCCACTTCTCTGGTTGAGCTCCATCAGATCTTGGTTCTGGGAGAGACCCTTGGAGAGCCGAAGGGAGGCTGAGGGCAAGGGGCGAGGCAAAACTGATCTTTGCCTTCTCTCCCAAAAGTGCTCCTCAGGCGCAGTCACTTTTTCAGCAGGAGACGCGCCCCATGAGCCTCGGGCTGGCCTTCTAAAGGGTATTGTAACAGCAGCTATCCATAATTTTTTTACCGTTATTTCGTCATGACCCAATACAGTGTTAAAAGTTAACATTTCTGTAATATTACTGTAGCTACGGAGGAAAGGACGATGTGCAGGAAAATCTCTCCCCCCCACCTACAGATCGTTCTTTCAAAGAGGAGCCCTGCATAGATGCACATCCAAAAACGCTCCCTCCATGGCTTTGGAGCCTCTAGTCTTGCAAGGAAGGCAGAGGTTTGCTCCGAAGCTATGGCGGCAGAGTGTTGCACAAGGAGACCAACGCAGCTACGGTAATATTTCTGAATGTTAACTTTTAACACCCTAATGGGCCATGTGGGTCGGGACAAAATAATGGTAAAAAAATTGTGGATAGCTGCTGCTACATTACCCTTTGGAAGGCCACCACGAGGTGCATGGGCGCATTGCTTGGCCTCCTGCTGCTTTTGCGGCCACTATCAATGGCAAAAGCAGCCACGCTTGCTGGAGGCAGCAGCCAGAGCAGCACCCACGAGACAGGTGTTCCATGGACAGAATTGCCTGCTGTGACTGTCACCATTAGATAAGGAGAACACAAGGCATGTGGGGTGCATTACTTGGCCTCCGGCTTTTTTTGCGGCCGCAATCGGTTGTAAAAGCGGCCACACTTGCTGGAGGCAGCAGCCTGAGTGGCACTCATGAATCAGCTGTTTTGTGAATGGTGGGATGGTGTGCTGCGACTCTTCAGGAAGCTGGCACAAGGGGCCGCTCGCTCTGCCCCCTTGCCTCATATCGGTACATTGGAAAAAAAATAAGACACACACACACATCGAAAAGAAGTCCTAGCCAGTTTTTCGGGGGTCAAAAGAAAATAAGACCCAGTCTTATTTTCCGGGAAAATAAGTAATATATAGTCAGTAATTAGTAATTAATGTATTTAGTAATATAATATTTAGTTATTGATCTGTAGCAATTTTTAAATTTAAAAAAGCCAATATTTGTTGGGCTAATTTAACGAAGTGTTGCATAGAATGAAAATAATACATATTAAATGTTTAAGTATATTTTTCCTAAAGTTATATCCTTATTTACAGTTCATATTTGTCTTCTTTTTCCATCTTTCTAGAAAACTGAAGCTTCTGATAATATGTGCACTAACCAATTGTGTCGGTTAGAAAAATACAAATCAAATAAGGATTCCTATGAGGTAAATCTTTTATTTTAGTCATTTGGAGGCAGGCAGTATTTGGATTTCCCACTGGTTATTACTATAAACCAATAGACCTTTGATATAACAAAGAATACAAAATTAAATCCATTCCCAAACGTTTAATGATTTTGTAAGAGTTGATTTGAATTGACAACCTTAGAAGCTGAGTGCATCAGATTTGTAAAACTTTTTGCTCCCAAAAATATCCTATCATGTACCATGAATCATCCATATCCACTATATCTCTAGACGCTTTTTCTTCCAGTGTATGTAAAATAGTGGATATTATCAAGATTTACAGGGCATAAAATGTTTTAAAAGGGGAGAATTGATGGGAGGGAGGACATTTATTCCAAAATAGTCCAATAGCAATTCAGTAACATACAATGTTGAGAGGGCAATAAAGTGACAACTGATGGAAAAAACAATGGGAAATAATGAGTAAGTAGCCAGCATTGTTAATGTTTGTGTGTCATTTTAAATTTTATTGATGGAAATAAAAAACATCCATTCATTGATAAAATATATATATATATTTTGTTGTGAAATCAGAAAGAAATGCAGAAATATTCCACCCCCAATTCACCTTAAAGCAGCAGCTCAAACTCACGTGCTTTTCTGAAGCAAATCAGAAAGAAATGCAGAAATATTCCTCCCCCAATTCACCTTAAAGCAGCAGCTCAAACTCACGTGCTTTTCTGAAGCAAATCAGAAAGAAAAAAGAAAATCAGCAGGTGAAAAGAGCTGATGTAGTTCCCATCTTCAAAAAAGGAAAAAAAACAGATCCAGGAAACTACAGACCTATCAGTCTGACCTCAATACCGGGGAAGATTCTGGAAAAGATAATCAAGCAATGAATCACCGAACACCTAGAAGCAAACAAAGTAATAACCAAAAGCCAACATGGGTTTGTCAAAAACAGATCATGCCAGACTAATCTTATCGCATTCTTTGACAAAATGACAAAATTAGTAGACCAGAGGAATGCTGTTGATATAATTTACTTGGACTTCAGTAAAGCATTTGATAAAGTAGACCATAACCTACTACTAGATAAAGTAGAAAAATGTGGGTTAGACAGCACCACCACCAGATGGATTCGTAACTGGCTGACCAACCGCACTCAACGTGTAGTCCTCAACGGAACTACATCCACATGGAGGAAGTATGCAGTGGAGTACCCCAAGGCTCTGTTTTAGGCCCAGTACTCTTCAACATCTTCATCAATGACTTGGACGAGGGATAGATGGGGAACTCATCAAATTTGCAGATGACACCAAGCTGGCAGGAATAGCCAACACTCCAGAAGATAGGCTCAAGTTACAGAAAGATCTTGACAGACTTGAACATTGGGCGCTATCTAACAAAATGAAATTCAACAGTGAAAAAGTAAGGTTCTACATTTAGGCCAAAAACAAAATGCACCAGTACCGTATATGTGGTACCTTGCTCAATAGTAGTACCTGTGAGAGGGATCTTGGAGTCCTAGTGGATAACCATTTAGATATGAGCCAGCAGTGTGCAGCAGCTGTTAAAAAGCCAACACAGTTCTGGGCTGCATAAACAGAGGATAGAATCAAGATCACGTGAAGTGCTAGTACCACTTTATAATGCCTTGGTAAGGCCACACTTGGAATATTGCATCCAGTTTTGGTCCCCACGATGTAAAAAAGATGTTGAGACTCTAGAAAGAGTGCAGAGAAGAGCAACAAAGATGATTAGGGGACTGGAGGATAAAACATATGAAGAACGGTTGCAGGAACTGGGTATGTCTAGTTTAACAAAAGAAGGACTAGGGAGACATGATAGCAGTGTTCCAATATCTCAGGGGCTGCCACAGAGAAGTGGGAGTCGGGCTGTTCTCCAGAGCACCTGAGGGTAGAACAAGAAGCAATGGGTGGAAACTGATCAAGGAAAGAAGCAACTTAGAACTAAGGAGAAATTTCCTGACAGTTAGAACAATTAATAAGTGGAACAACTTGCCTTCAGAAGTTGTGAATGCTCCAACACTGGAAATTTTTAAGAAAATGTTGGATAACCATCTGACTGAGATGGTGTAGGGTTTCCTGCCTGGGCAGGGGGTTGGACTAGAAGGCCTCCAAGGTCCCTTCCAACTCTGATGTTATGTTATGTTATGTTATGTTATATATATTTAAAATTATGATATACTACTTAAAAGTTAGTCTAAGCTTCTGTATAGATTAGGAACTAACATAGTTTCTCTCTGGCAACCATCCAGAAGCGCAGTTCTCTTTCTGCTTCATTCTTCCTGAGAAGTAAGTAGAATCTGCCCCATTTTTCCTAGCTCTCTCTCCAACCTCAGTCTGGCTATTACCATTAAAATGCAGCTCACAGCCCTTGCAGAGAGAATAGATTTCAGATTGCTGCAATAGACCTAATAATATTGTGAAGTTGCCAAAATTGTTTTAAATACCCAGGCAATTAGAGAGTGTTGCTTTACCTTTTTTCTGCACATAATTGTCCTTGACATAAAACAAAACAAAAATAACAGTACAGCCTAGATATTGAAAAAAAAAACCAAAATTAATAGAACAAGATAATAAATGGAAAAAAAGTATTTTGTTCATAAAAGGATTGAATCCTTGTTGCTGAAAGAAAGTTTTCGTTATATGTCATATCCTGCTTCAGTGCCAATTTTGTTATTAGTGCATACTAACAAGTGGCTTTTAGGGTCCTAAGGTTCTTTCATTTATTCTGAAAAGAAACACATTTCAATATTCTTCAACCATTACACACAAAACGTCCTTTTAACTTGCATTTATAGACATCCTGTTGTGATTTGTGAACAGCTATTCTGAACATAAGAGACGCTTGAAAGTGCATCTGTGTATTACCATGGAGATGGAGGCAGACACCATGTAGTGTTCTGCAGTACCTTCCATAAAATCAGGAACTGCAGAAAATGCAGAGGAAAACCCTTTTAGTAGTTCTCACTGGAGAACTTAAAGGACTTCCTGGGTGAGCCATTATCTTTCTTTTCCCACATGCGAAAGGAATCGACCCCTATCACAAAGTGATCATGTGGATGAATTAAATGAAGACTATAAGTACACAATAGCAATACTGTTCCATAGTGCTTTACAGCCCTCTCTAAGCAATGCTATTGAAAAGTGCATTGTAAAATACTGTTAATAATACTGTTGATGATCTGTTTACTACTTTCAATATTATTTTTGAAACCTGTTCTCTGCATGGCTGTTTTCAAAAATTATTTGAAAATAAGTTTTTCTAGAAAGTAACAACTCCTTAATAATGTGATCATGTGATTCCATTGCAGTAGCAGCTGCACTGGTTCAACCAATTCAGAGCAGTATTGTCTGCTTTTTAACAGTCTGGGTTTGGCACCAAACCATTTGGATAGCCATTTCCATTCAAAATATTTTGCTTGTTGAGAAATACTTCCCATATGTGCATGTGCATTTCAGATGTTAAAAAAAAACCCAAGAGAAGACATAATAGCAGTCTACAGATACTTAAAAAGACATGTGCAAGCGGTGATGACTCTATGTTGAAACTAAAGGTAGGGTAAGGACCAAATTATTGATATGAAAAAGCTAAATATAGGCAGAATTTCCTAATGATTAAAGCTATTAAGTAGTAGAATGATCTACTTAGATCTGGAGTGGACTTGAGTTTTCCTGACAGATTGCAAAGCCACCTCTCTAATCTGGTTTAGTAGATTCCTGCATGAGCTGGAAACTAGACGAGATCACTTAGAAATGTGGTGAACATATTTTCCTGGCAAACTTGAAAAAAGGGGAAGATCTGAAAGAGGTTCATAAAAATTGTTTCTGTTTATAATTTTGATTTACTGAGGACAATTCACGAGCAAAACCAAGAATTTTTTCCCCAAAATGCATATTCAAATAAACATTTCTAAAATCACACAGTGTATATGTATTTAAAAAAACAATTCAATTTCTATAATTTTCACATGAATATGAAAGACTGTGCATTAAATGGTACCATTAGTACAGTAAAAAGTTAAATGCCCAAAATAATGGACAAAAGAGGTTTTAAAAAATGTATCTAAAAGACAATTTTAAGAGGATCTTCAGTAAGTACTGTATATTTACTTACTGTTCTAATTAGTTACAATTTCACTGTTTTATTATTGTTTTTGTAAATTTTGCCACTCTTGTTTGTTGTGGGCCACTTAGAAATGTTTAGATAATTTTGAAATGTTTTAAAATAAATATAGTCAATGCCTGCATCCATTTTGATATGATCAAGAAAATTGCAGACATGATATATTTATTTCCATTGATCTGTGACTTTTCAAATTCTGGATAAAGCTTTTAAAAAGTTTTTAAACTTCTGAAGTGCTTCTGGCTAACCAATTTTATGTGTGCTTTAAATTTGAAGGACAAAAAAAACAAGGAACAAGAAGCAAAGGATGAGCTTTCTCATCCATTCCTGAAGAAATTTGAGAAAAGTCCGCCAGCATACAAAGAGCCTTCCTCCTGCCTTACAACGCAGATGCAAAACAAGAAGTCTCTGTTAAGTGATCGAAGAGCAAGTCATGGAGGACTGCCTGAAAAAGGTATGTGAAAGTGTTACCTTTGTTTTTTCCCAGACTTATATAGCTTTACTATTTGAAGGGTAACTACTTGTGCTTCCTTCAAAGTTCAGGTGTGTTCTCAGTCCCAAAATAGTTACACATTTGTCACTGGGGAGTCAGAAGTATGCACAGAGGAGTAGTGGCACATTGTTAATTACATTTTTGTTATGGTAGTATATTTTCATATTTAGGAATTGGGTTTTGCCCAGCCCCATGAAGCTTTTTTCTCACCCTTATTAAGTAAGTTCTCACTTAATTAAAGCTTGCATCCTGTGAGGGGAGGTTTTTTTTTTTTTAAAAAAAGCCTAATCTCCCGTAGTTGTTTTTCATTTGATGCTTTCTGTATTATATCATAGATTCTCCTAGTAATTTGAATCCTTTCCATGAAGCAGCAACAGGCAAGGTGGGCTGTGTCACCTCCTACTCTTTGGAATACCTTGAAATTCAGCAACCAGTTCCAAGAACCCCAAGACTCGGGAAACGACAAGATTCACCTCAACAAGAGCCCTCAAGTCCGGGCAGTCAGAATTTGGATTCTCCTTTGATTCTGAACATTGTGCATTCTTTTGAAACTGGTGATCGAGAGGATCAGATAGACCAAGTCTCTCCATCTCATCAGTATCAAATGCTTAGCTCACCAGTAAATTTTGGTCGAAGAAGTTCCAGTGAAAGAACATTGTCTCCCCTCTTCCAGCCTGGGGGCACTTCTCCTAGTCCCACTAAAAGTCCAGGGCACCCCACTCAACTTTCATTTACCTACGATGAGAAGAGCAGCTCTTTCAAAGAAGAATCTGTCTCTCCAACACAGCTGAATGTCTCCAATCCTTTGGGGAGCCCTAATTGTGTGAAAAGTAGAGGCCGATTCCCTATGATGGGCATTGGACAGATGATGAGGAAAAGGAATCAGTCAGTGGGATCTCCCACAGAAAAGTCTCTGGAAGCAAGAATGCCTCAGTTGCAACAAATGAGCCCCACGCAAATTTCATTCAGTATCACAGATCCTATAAATGGCCAGTGCTGAGCCATTTTAAAAACCTCAAATTATTTAGTGCTGGTTTTGGGGACCCTCCCATTGAAACTTACATTCACTTTTTTTTCTGTACAGTTTGTTATTGTATCAAAAGCCCAACTATTGTGGCATTTGCTCATGCAGATTACAAAAAGATAAGTATGTCAAGTGATGTAAAGTGTTTTTTAAAACCTACATAATCTTACGTAGGTAGCGTTTGGCTGTATTCTTATATTATCTATAAATATATGTAAACAAGAACACTCCAGGTTAATAACTTGACTAAATGGTGAAATATTAATTGGTTAGAATGCTACTTTTATTTCTGAAGCTATGATACTGAATTTGTGCTTTTCTGACACCAACATTGTACACATCACACAGAGGAAGGAAAAAAAATGTATCATTTCCCCCTACTTCTCAGATAAATTTGTCTTCTTAGGTACATCCAGGAGGAAAAAGAAATATAGCAGAAAGAACTTGGAATAAAAGCAAAAAGCTAGACAGAATGAAACATAGGGGAAAAAACAATTTTACTATATCTTAAGTATTACATCACTTAAAATCTGTATTTTTTCTAAAGAAAAGGCTGACTTGCAAAGCTATGCTACCAAACAGGGATATAATCATCTTAAAATAAGGAAATCTGTTTTCAGATTTTATTTTCATCATGAGACTATACTTTTAAAAAGGCTTATCTTTTTTGTATAGTTGTACTATTTCCGTGAAACTGTCCATAGAACAGCTATATAATCTCCGTTTTAGTAAAACAGTGTTAAATATACTTGAAATTGTTGCTGGAAAACTTTGCACTGTATTAAGAGGATGTGAACCATGAACATATCAGCTGTCCATTTACAAAAGTAATGATTGGACATTTAGCAGAATATTGAAAAAAATCAACAGTATCATAAACCAGAAAGATTAACATTTTTGACAAGTAAATATCTTCTGTATTTTAAAGTTCTTTTTATTTCACAGTAAAAAAATGTCAACATAAAAAATAGGCTTCTTTTGTGCAAATATTTGGCTGAATTGTTGATCATAATAAAATTAGCCTGGCAGAACAGTAGATTGTCACTAATAATGTGTGCTTTCCCTCTTTTTTAGCATGCACAATATGGGGATGTTAATATCTTAGAAGGCAAATCAGAACTAAATACTTATTTTGATACTTGATCTTTCTGACATATTAAGAAAGGCCAACAGCTTCATAGAGAAAACAACTCATTTAGCTTCAAGACTGGACAAGCATTTAAAGTCATAGTACTCCTTTTAAGTCAGTGAAGCTGTTCTCATACGGATGAGCACGTCAAGATGAAAGCACTCTGGCTGGGTTTTTTTATTCCAAAGGTATTACTTTCATCCAGGAGTAAAAAGATATTCCCTTGTACAGGAAGATCTCCATAATTACTCATAGCTGTAAGGTAGCACTGTACCCAGCTGCAAGCCCAGTTGCTGGGATCAGCTTTCTTAAACAGCCAATGAATGGTGATGCCTGTACTTTTGGGAGTGTACGATTAGATGTTTGTCTGTATAGAGAAAATTCCCTATAAAGAACAAAGTAGCAGTTGAGAAAAATTTAAGCTTAGTCTTGTCCCTGATTGGCAAATTTTCCCAGCATCAGAATATTTTCCCCCAATGAATACACTTACATTCCACCTTTTGTGTCCACACATGCAGTCTACGATTTTCTTTATATTCATATTCTACCTTTATTATTATTTATAAATACCTTAAAGCAGTTTACATATCTAATGCTCTTGCCTCCTCCTAAAATGTGAAATTGCTAAAATTACAATCAAATCTGCTCTTCATGTTCTCAAGAAACCACAGAATGAAAGCACGTTGTGCTTCACTGCTTTTGGTCAGGGCCAAGGTTGTAAATATTTCAGAAAAAAGTGTTTCCCTATGTCCAAACCACATCCCTCCCCCATGTATAGGAAAGTTCAGTAGGGCTAGTAATAAAATCCGAAATACCAATGCTCTTCGCTTTCGTCACCTAGTTGACCTTGACTGGGCAACTTTATTATGGTTACAGCCTTGCCAGTTTCCTACAAGCAAAGTTAATGAAGCTGGAAGGGAAGATTGCAAGTCACTGCTTTTGCTCAACAACCTCTCTCCAGCATGTACGCACACTCGCACATGCAGCAGCATCCCTCTAGCCCACAGGCACTTGGGCAGTGCCACACAGAGCCCTTCCAGCTCACCACAGTAACTTCTTCCCACTACTCACCCATACCCTGGCTGCCTATGAGCTACCGGAGACTTGAAACTTCCAGCTAGTTTCTTGATCAACTTTCTTTGTGGGAAGCCAGTAGGAAGTTGCAAGTAACAATCATATGAGGTCCTTTCTTAATGATCCATAATTTTTAAGAACTGTAATAGGGCTCCTAGGATTGTTATCACTAAGATGTCATGTGATGTCTGCTTTATGATCACGTTACCTAGTAATGGCATTTCTGGTCCTAATTATTGCTATTAAATGAGGACTATACTTCCCCCCCCCACCCTAGACCTTTTCCATGAACAAAGCAGACTGTGTTTCCCATTTGTAAAGCAGATTACAGTTCAACAGAGCAAGAATGTAAACAAAGAAGCACCTTCCTGCAGTGGGATTATGATAAAGATGTATTATAAATGCATTAATATCAGAATGAATTGAGTGTTGCTGGTTTTTGTTATTGAAGTGTTGTTGCATGAATATTTCATGTATACGACTCTATACATAATTTTGCTTACCAGTTGCTTCCTAAGTATGCTTGCTAATAGAACACATACATGCATGCATTAAGTACTGTCTTGATACTCATAACAGAATTGTGAAGTGTAATTCTTGAAAAATGGCACTAATTTATGAGGACAGTTATTAAATAGGGGACATATTTAGGTAATTTATATAAATCACTTAAATATATGACATATTCAACTATTCTACAACAGTTATAAAATTATCCATATATATAACATAAAATCTATACTAAAGGGGACAAGTGCATGGACTTGGGGAGGAGACTCCTAAACCTTAAACCTGTTTTTCATGAAGAAAGAGGTGTAAGACCTGTACTTCATACAGGACTGGTAGCTGAAGGACATGGAGCAGGTGGGAAATTGGAAACAGAAAGTGAGTGGGAATTCTGTCTTATGCGCTTGTTTGGAGTGAGCAATAATTAGCTGAAAGACTTCTCAGTGAGCTCCCAATCACAAGCACATAACATCATGCTAAAAGCATTTGAGTTATGTAGTAGGTGAAAACCATGTATAGTTATAATGAAATATATAGTAATAATAGATTTGTTTATTAGTGTAATTAGAATTATTCTATTATAATGGGTGCCTAATGACACAGCAGAGCTCTGACAAAATCTAAAAATTATATATCAGAATTCTGGGGGTTACAATTGCAAAAAAGGTATATATAATATTTTCATAATATTTTCGTTAATTCCTATTGTTACTATTTGATAACTAACTTCAATTGTAATTTCAGCTCCAATATGAAGGAATTTATTCATCTGGTTTATACCCATTTGTAATCTTTTAGCAATATGATCACTTTGAGTCTGTTTTTAAAGTTCCAGTTCTGACTTCTGCAGTTCAGTTTAATTTATGCTATTAAACTTTCAATAAATTGAGTTTATTGAAATGAATTCTCTATCACAAAGTTAGCCACTTTAAAGAATCAGCTTACTACGTGTAGCAGCCATAGTGCTGTTGTGATTAAAATGGCCACTAATATGGAAGGATATACATATCAACTGGGCAAATAGTAAATTGAGTTAAATAAAACATTTGCTCAATCTGTGACAAAAAGAGAAATGTTATAAATATCAATGCAGAGAATAAGCTGGTTCCCAGCCCTGACATTCAACATATTTTTGTATTGTGATCTAATTGATGGTTCTTGGTTAATGAAACTTTTTCCAACATGGTTCCTCCTAAAGGCCTTACGGGTAGGATTTATGGGATTTGTAATTTCAAAGGCATTAAAGTGAGGCTTCTTTAGAAACTTGCTGATATTTTCATGGTTTAGGAGAAAAAACTGGATTCCAGATCAATGGTGAAATGCTACCAGTTTGCACCAGTTCAGGCGAACTAATAGTGATAAAAACTACCGGTTTGGGCGAACTGGTAGTAAAAAAAAGTTACCGGTTCCTCCAAACTGGGATTTCCGACAATCAGCTGTTCCACACGATTTAAAATAGCTAGAAAGTTGGAAATCCTGCTTTCTAGTAAATCTATATCATGTGGCACTGCTGATCCTCCCCCCTTGCTGCTCTATTTACCTTCCCAAGCCTCCTTTTGGTGTGTACTGGGCATGTGCAAGCATGCACGCAGCATACGTTTGGCGCACGGCGCACATGCACCGCCAGCAAACTGGTGGCAAACCGGTTCAGATTTCACCACTGCTCCAGACTGTATTAATTAGTTTGTCTGTGGTTTAGGCTCATAAAGGCTCTAGAACTTTGTAATTTGGGAAAATACCTTTTGAGGACAATCAGGTTTCAGGAAGCCAACATCAGGGAAGGGGAAATGGCAACTGTTAAAAGAACAGGAACAGATCTGTATTAGACCAGAACAAAGGGCTCTGGTCCAGCATTTAGTTTTCCACAAAGATAGGCTCACAAGGAAAGTACAAAGAAAATAGATGTCTTTGCAGATGTTCCCTAAGCAATGACATTCAGAGGTGGTGGTGGTGGTGAATTTCTGCCTAAGGACTGCTGTTAGCTTTACTCCTTGTAATGATTTTTAATCTCCTTTTCAGGGTAGTGCAAATCCTTTCCAGGAATGTCTTCTAGTAACAAATACCTCACTTAAACTGTGTGGTGACATCACAAGACTTTGTCTTATTTATTCTGAATCTTCCACGTTAACATTTTGAAAGAAAAATGGATAGGCATTTTACATAATTTCCTATATCTTTATTGTGGCTTTTCTAAACTTAAAAGCCAAAATATTGTTATTTCAACTTCAAAAATTGCTGTGATCTCTTTATGACTATTGCTTGTTTCTGTGTTTTTTCTTAGTGTAACATCATTTTTTTTTAATTTGGCAACCATAACTATTCTTAATAATCATAATTACATCTATTAGCCACTGATCCCTTTTTTAATCACTGTATGTTAAGCAATTTACTAATAGAAAGATTTAAGATGTTCTTCTAACTCTGAAATAATCTGTCACTGACCTTTTCCCACCACCTACAAAAGGGTGAGCTAACCCACCCACCCCATCACAAAGCCAGCTTCTTGTAAGGCTAAATTTAGTTGGGAAAGGAAACATTCTTTTACCTTTTCAGATCAGTTGCCTGCCTTCTATCTATCTAAGCAAATGCCCTCTGAACCCAACAGCTTAAGCATTTAGTAGAGACATGCTGCTACAGTGGATTCTGGTTAGTAGAGATATGTAGGCATGGCTCCCTGGATCTCCCTAAGTAAAAAGACCGATTATAAGCCTCTAGAAAATCTGTGTGTTTTAAATGAACTCAGTCCTGTCAGATAGACACTGCCTGAATGTGAATACAGTAAACCTTCAGTACACATCATTAAAATGATTAATTTCTCTATATATGTGGTATATATCTATTATAATAAAAAGTATGATTTCTGACTTGAAGGGCTGAAAAATACCAATATGGGTAAATTCTGCTCCCAGTAGTCTGAATTTTTTTGACTTCAGCAATCCTACCCTCAACAACAAAATAAGGGTTGTATTGGCCATTGCAACCCTCCTAGTCCACCTGACCAAGCCAGGGCCTGAATTTAGTCAGAAGAATAGTAAAACCCCTATCTTAACACAGAATTACAGAATTTTCAAAATGAGTTAAAATCCTTATTACATGACCATTAACAGCATTGCATATTGCTGGACCCCTGCTGAACAAAACTACAGAAATTAAATTAGCTTTTCATGAATCATCTTAGTGAAAAATAAAAATGGGGGGGGGGGAGATAATGCTATTGCTGCTTTCACTCAGCATGACACAAACTGCTATATTAATACACAGAATCAGCATTCATATTCATTGCTGTAATGAGAAAACAATCCATTACCTAGCAACAGGACTATTTAACATCTTACATATCAGTAAATATCATGTACCTCCATTTTGATTGAATATGTGCTACAGTAAGGTGATTTGCAAATTAGTGTCCAGAGATCCTGTTTAGAATAGCATGATAATTTATTATAACTTGCAACATATTGATTAAAAGGTGACAAAACCAGTCAGCAGTTCAGGCGAACTAATAGTGATAAAAACTACCGGTTTGGGCGAACTGGTAGTAAAAAAAAGTTACCGGTTCCTCCAAACTGGGATTTCTGACAATCAGCTGTTCCACACGATTTAAAATAGCTAGAAAGTTGGAAATCCTGCTTTCTAGTAAATCTATATCATGTGGCACTGCTGATCCTCCCCCCTTGCTGCTCTATTTACCTTCCCAAGCCTCCTTTTGGTGTGTACTGGGCATGTGCAAGCATGCACACAGCATACGTTTGGCGCACAGCGCACATGCACCGCCAGCAAACTGGTGGCAAACCGGTTCAGATTTCACCACTGCTCCAGACTTTATTAATTAGTTTGTCTGTGGTTTAGGCTCATAAAGGCTCTAGAACTTCGTAATTTGGGAAAATACCTTTTGAGGACAATCAGGTTTCAGGAAGCCAACATCAGGGAAGGGGAAATGGCAACTGTTAAAAGAACAGGAACAGATCTGTATTAGACCAGAACAAAGGGCTCTGGTCCAGCATTTAGTTTTCCACAAAGATAGGCTCACAAGGAAAGTACAAAGAAAATAGATGTCTTTGCAGATGTTCCCTAAGCAATGACATTCAGAGGTGGTGGTGGTGGTGGTGAATTTCTGCCTAAGGACTGCTGTTAGTTTTACTCCTTGTAATGATTTTTAATCTCCTTTTCAGGGTAGTGCAAATCCTTTCCAGGAATGTCTTCTAGTAACAAATACCTCACTTAAACTGTGTGGTGACATCACAAGACTTTGTCTTATTTATTCTGAATCTTCCACGTTAACATTTTGAAAGAAAAACGGATAGGCATTTTACATAATTTCCTATATCTTTATTGTGGCTTTTCTAAACTTAAAAGCCAAAATATTGTTATTTCAACTTCAAAAATTGCTGTGATCTCTTTATGACTATTGCTTGTTTCTGTGTTTTTTCTTAGTGTAACTTTTTTTTTTTAATTTGGCAACCATAACTATTTTTAATAATCATAATTACATCTATTAGCCACTGATCCCTTTTTTAATCACTGTATGTTAAGCAATTTACTAATAGAAAGATTTAAGATGTTCTTCTAACTCTGAAATAATCTGTCACTGACCTTTTCCCACCACCTACAAAAGGGTGAGCTAACCCACCCACCCCATCACAAAGCCAGCTTCTTGTAAGGCTAAATTTAGTTGGGAAAGGAAACATTCTTTTACCTTTTCAGATCAGTTGCCTGCCTTCTATCTATCTAAGCAAATGCCCACTGAACCCAACAGCTTAAGCATTTAGTAGAGACATGCTGCTACAGTGGATTCTGGTTAGTAGAGATATGTAGGCATGGCTCCCTGGATCTCCCTAAGTAAAAAGACCGATTATAAGCCTATAGAAAATCTGTGTGTTTTAAATGAACTCAGTCCTGTCAGACACTGCCTGAATGTGAATACAGTAAACCTTCAGTACACATCATTAAAATGATTAATTTCTCTATATATGCGGTATATATCTATTATAATAAAAAGTATGATTTCTGACTTGAAGGGCTGAAAAATACCAATATGGGTAAATTCTGCTCCCAGTAGTCTGAATTTTTTTGACTTCAGCAATCCTACCCTCAACAACAAAATAAGGGTTGTATTGGCCATTGCAACCCTCCTAGTCCACTTGACCAAGCCAGGGCCTGAATTTAGTCAGAAGAATAGTAAAACCCCTATCTTAACACAGAATTACAGAATTTTCAAAATGAGTTAAAATCCTTATTACATGACCATTAACAGCATTGCATATTGCTGGACCCCTGCTGAACAAAACTACAGAAATTAAATTAGCTTTTCATGAATCATCTTAGTGAAAAATAAAAATGGGGGAGGGGATAATGCTATTGCTGCTTTCACTCAGCATGACATAAACTGCTATATTAATACACAGAATCAGCATTCATATTCATTGCTGTAATGAGAAAACAATCCATTACCTAGCAACAGGACTATTTAACATATCAGTACTTACATATCAGTAAATATCATGTACCTCCATTTTGATTGAATATGTGCTACAGTAGGGTGATTTGCAAATTAGTGTCCAGAGATCCTGTTTAGAATAGCATGATAATTTATTATAACTTGCAACATATTGATTAAAAGGTGACAAAACCAGTCAGCAGTATTGTACTTACTTTGGGCAAGGAATGTTGCATATAGCACAGGTACAGCTAAGAGTAAAACTATTTTTTTGCATCCTGAAAAATACTATGCAAAGTATTTATTGGCCAAAGCAATTTTGGGTGATAGTCAATATCTATATGGAAGATTGAAACTTGAATGTAAAAAGAGTAGATGATAAATAGCATAAGATAATAAGCTTGAAATATATATAAAAAGTAAATAAAGAACTTCAATTAGGTAGAGAAATGAAAGAAAGAAACGTGGATACATTATGTGTCTGTGAAACTAGATAAAAGGAACATTGTAACAAAACTGAATGAAGGTGATAAAAGCATGAATGGTGAACTTATGTTTAGGAAAATGGCCTATAATTTTAAATAAATGGTGTGAACATAAGACTATCCATGGATACACAAGGAAAGGAAGGGAAGTCTAAACATGTTTGATTATATTGTTTATATTGATGAAAGACTGAGAATTAGTGAAAGATACAAAGATGATAAGGAATTCTGAATGCAGGACAGAATATTATTAAATGGTGTCAGGAATGTTAAAGGAAAATTAAAGGATTTTTAAAAAGATGTAGAACAGGGGTGTCAAACTGGTGGCCCGTGGGCCAGATGTGTCATACGCAGGCCATGGCCACCCCACCTCCACGAAGGGAAAAAACATTGTGAAACGTCATGTGACGGCAACCTGACACTGCAAGTTTGACCCCCATGATGTAGAAGTGAAAATAGAATGATTGCATTAGGAGAAAATACAAGTCTGAATGAAAAAGTATTAGAAACTTCCAATAGACTGAATGCAAAATGGATTTAAAGAAAGTAAATATAGAAACTGCTTGGAGTGGTGAGAAAAGAAATATATTATCAAGTGCCCAAGAAGGAAATATGAAAATGAATATTTGGGGAAATCTTGAAGTGAAAGTATATCTGGGTGAGAAAAAATATAATTATTATACTGATTTACTGCCAAATCAATATAGACTTATGTCAATTTACAACACAGTTAACAGGAAACATCCCTTATTAGTAAGAATGTCAATAGTAAATATAAATAACATTGCAAACAAATAATTACTAATCAAAGTTACAAAAATAAAAAAATACAGTCATGTGAAAAAGAAAGAACACCCTCTTTGAGGTCTATGGTTTTACATATCGGGATGTAATAAAAATCATCTGGTCTTTAGCAGTTCTTAAAAGTAGGTAAATACAACCTCAGATGAAAAACAACACAAGACATATTCCACCATGTCATCGTTTATTTTATAAAAATAAAACTAACTGCTAAGGACCCTATTGGAATCTAATTGGAATTTCAATAGGTAAGTAGCTTGTTTCCCCCAAAATAAGACATCCCCTGATAATAAGCCCAATCAGGCTTTTGAGCGCATGGCAATAAGGCTTATTTCAGGGTTCAAAAAAATATAAGACAGGGTCTTATTTTCGGGGAAACACAGTAATCACCTATGATGTAGCAATGTGATGCATCAACAACATCCATCATTTTGAGATTAAACTTCCTAAATTACCCCTATTTGTTTACATCTTCAAGAGGTAAATGCTGAAATGAAAGAAATACCTCTAAAATGCTGAGGTCCTGGGTAGAGATCACTTGAACAACAGAGATTAGTTATCTGTGGTATGTAAAAAGGAGTACTTCTCTTCAAATTACCTAATGGCTTTTGAATGATTTATGCTGTCTGCAAACTTGGGGTTGTTGATGCAATCTTATATTTTATCATTTAGAAATATACTGTTACCTATGTAGTCATAAAAGTCCAGAAGGGAGTTTATTTTAGTGAACTGAGTTAAATAAAAAACAACACCACCACAATTGAAACCTGCTGGAATATGTGCTTCATTCAAAAAGGAGTAACAGGAAAGAAAATAAAGCTGTTTCCCAAGGTTGCAAAGCAACCTGGACTGTTTGGTATGTGTAAAGTACCCTGGTTGGTTTGCAGCCAGCACTATGTGATTGAGAGAACTATATCCAGTACAAGGTGTCAAACTGGCGGCCCATGGGCCAGATGCATCACGCGCAGGCCACACCAACCCCAGCTCCGTGAAGGGAAAAAACATCGCAATACATCATATGATGGCAACATGACGCAGCAAGTTTGACACCCGTGCAGTAGAAGATGCAAGAAAAAACTTGGCAAAACTTTGCAATTATTATTATTCTCCAGCCTTGATGCTCAACATTTAGAATGCCATCATACCTAAAGAACTAAAAGGATATATACATCTTCACACACACATACACACATAGTTTGTTATGCAAACAAACTTCATCACACCTCCTTTCTCACTCCTTATGACACAAAGATCAGATTTTTCCCCCTCGCCCTAGCAATTCCAAAAATATATAAGCCAATCCTGACCATTGTTTTAATAATTATGCATCAGTTTTATAATGTATATTCCTCCTGTTTATGTCCCACAGATTTTCCTGATGCAGAATTATCAGAGGTTGGCACTGTGAGGTCAAATCCTATCCCAGTTGTAAGCTCAGTGGCCAAACAGAAGCCCCCTGGATTTGCTCTTCCTCTCTTTATAAATGATGATGTCTTTTCAGTGAATTCCTTGGAGTAGGTGAACAAGGAGAAACAGCAGCTGTTTGGAATGCACCATCGATTGGGCTCAGAGGGAGAATCAAATGAATAGCTGCTTGGAAAACGATGAGGAAGAAAGAATCTTTTTGTGGGGGGGAAGGTCCACTGAAAGCATCTTTTCTCACAAGTAGTCCCACAAAACCTGGGTTTAGTTTACTTCCAAGCACATGCAGGTATTCTTGATTATATTTGATCAATGCTATTGGAAAAAGTAAAAAGGTTTTTGAAGCTAACCCTCTTTCCCAAACACATGCATTATTCTTTGTCTCCAGATGCATAGCATATGGTTAGTACTATCATGTCTTTTTTTAACTCCAGTTCAAAAGATTCAGTCATTTGGTTCCTCTTGCATGAATTCTAATCCATTTCTGAATTAACAATGACTCCAAATGTTGCATCATCTGCAAATTTTATCAACCCATTCCTGCTTTCGTTCCCAAATCATTAAAAGAAAATCCGTTTGAAATGGATTTTAGAGCTAATTTTTCTTTCACTGGTTACTGGTTGGCATGCGAAATCTAGGAGGCTTAGGGGATTTTTAATGAACTGTTTTAATCGTTTTTTACCGGGGAGTTTTAAGGGGAATTTTAAGGGGGGGAGGGAAATTGAAGGGTTTGGTTCGGGGGGGTGGATGGGTGGGGTGGGAAACCCGTCAGGGAGGGAGCTAGGTCCACCATGTGTTCGCGGCGGTAACTTAATAGGTCCTGGGGTTGTGGAGAGGGGTGTCGTTCCAGTTTGTCAGGGTCGAGCTATTACTACGGTAAGTGGGAGAGGCAGATATGACGGAAGGGGGGGCCACATCAGGTTTCGGGGGCTCGCCCTCACTGTTTACGAGCGATTGCGTGCTCCGGCCCCCCAGGATTTTCCCGTGACCCGAGTGGCCAGAGTACTCGGGACCTGGGCCTTCGGCTGATGTTATGTAATGCCAGGTCCGTGGTTAATAAAGCCCCCCTGATCTCAGATCTTATTCAGGAAGGGACCGCGGACGTTATGGGCATTACGGAGACCTGGTTGGGCACCGAAGGGGGGGTCCCCCTAGTGGAGATGTGCCCACCAGGTTTCCGAGCATTCCATCAGCCGAGGGCCCAGGGTAGGGGTGGCGGGGTGGCGGTTATTATTAAGGAGAGTCTTGAGCCGAGGGAAACCACTGTGCCTCAGATAGCTGGGTGTGAATCCCTCTACGTGAAGTGGGGTCGTAGGACTCAGGTGGGCTTGTTGATCACGTACCTGGCTCCTTGCTGCGTGACAACAGCCCTGCCTGAGCTGTTGGAGTTGCTGGCCGGGTTGGCAGTTGAAACCCCTAGACTGTTGGTCATGGGGGATTTCAATTTGTCATCAGCCGGCGTAGCATCCTTGGCAGCTCAGGAGTTCATGGCTTCCATGACGGCCATGGACCTAATTCAATTAATTGACGGCCCTACTCATGTCGGGGGAGGCACCCTAGACTTGATTTTTATCTCTGGCCAGTGGTCCAATGATCTGGTTTTAAATGATTTAGTTGTCGAACCTTTGTCATGGTCAGATCATTTTCTCCTTCGTCTAGACTTTCTGACCGCTACCCACCACCGCAGGGAGATGGAACCAATGCGCTGGTTCCGTCCCAGGCGCCTGATGGACCCGGAGAGGTTCCTGACGGAGCTTGGGCTGTTTCCCGAGCACCTGGCCCACGACACGACTGAAGAACTAGTTGCGGCCTGGGAACAGGCCACGGCTGGAGCTTTGGACCGTGTCGTGCCTTTGCGGCCTCTGACCCGGCGTCGGTCTCAACCAGCTCCTTGGTTCTCTGAGGAGCTGAGGGAGATGAAGCACCAGAGAAGACGCCTAGAGAGTGTCTGGAGATCCAGCCGTTCAGAGGCTGACCGGACACTAGTTAGGTCCTATAGTAGGACCTACCTAGTGGCACTGAGGGATGCGGTTGCCCACGCTTCCTCCTCATTGCGCCGGCAGATAACCGCCCGCCCCCCCTGTTTGGGGTCCCCCGCTCTCTCCTTCAACAGGAGGAGCGGGAGGACCCCCTACAAGGGCGTGCCGAGGAGTTTAACGGTTATCTATACGACAAAATCGTTCAGCTTCAGGACAGATTGGATCAAAATTGGGTAGATCCAGGCGAGGGTTCCGAGACCCGTCTTGTTGAGGTGGTTTGGGATGAATTTGATCCTGTGACTCCCGAGGACATGGACAGGTTGCTGGGTAGGCTGAACACCACCACATGTTTACTGGATCCGTGCCCCTCCTGGTTAGTATTGGCTACTCAGGAGGTGACACGAGGCTGGCTCCAGGGGATTACAAATGCTTCTTTGCGGGAGGGGATCTTTCCCACTGCCTTGAAAGAGGCGGTGGTGAGACCCCTCCTCAAGAAGCCTTCCCTGGACCCAGCTGTTTTAGGGAATTACCGGCCAGTCTCCAATCTTCGCTTCGCGGCGCAGGTTGTAGAGAGTGTGGTGGCATGTCAGCTACCCCAGTACCTGGATGAAGCTGTCTATCTAGACCCGTTCCAGTCCGGCTTCCGGCCCGGATACAGTACGGAGACAGCTTTAGTCGCACTGGTGGATGATCTCTGGAGGGCCAGGGATAAGGGTTACTCCTCTGCCCTGGTCCTATTAGACCTCTCAGCGGCTTTTGATACCATCGACCATGGTATCTTGCTGCGCCGGTTGGAGGGGTTGGGAGTGGGAGGCACCGTTTATCGGTGGTTCTCCTCCTACCTCTCTGACCAGACGCAGACGGTGTTGATAGGGGGGCAGAGATCGACTCCAAGGTGCCTCATGTGTGGGGTGCCGCAGGGGTCGATTCTCTCACCCCTCCTGTTCAACATCTATATGAAGCCGCTGGGTGAGATCATCAGTGGCTTTGGGGTGAGATACCAACTGTACGCTGATGACACTCAGCTGTACTTTTCCACCCCAGACCACCCCAGTGAAGCTGTCGAAGTGCTGTCCCGGTGTTTGGAAGCCGTACGGGTCTGGATGGGGAGGAACAGGCTCAAACTTAATCCCTCCAAGACGGAGTGGCTGTGGATGCCGGCACCTCGGTACAGTCAGCTGCAGATGCGGCTGTCTGTCGGGGGTGAGTCATTGGCCCCGATGGAGAAAGTACGCAACTTGGGCGTGCTCCTGGATGGTCGGTTGTCCTTTGAAGATCATTTGGCGACCGTCTCCAGGAGAGCTTTTTATCAGGTTCGCCTGATCCGCCAGTTGCGTCCCTTCCTGGACCGGGATGCCTTATGCACGGTCACTCATGCTCTCGTTACCTCTCGCCTGGACTACTGCAATGCTCTCTACATGGGGCTCCCCTTGAAGAGCACCCGGAGACTTCAGCTAGTTCAGAATGCGGCTGCACGGGTTATTGAGGGAGCGGCTCGGAGCTCCCACATAACACCTATCCTGCGCAGACTGCACTGGCTACCTGTTGTTTTCTGGGTGCGCTTCAAGGTATTGGTTACCACCTTTAAAGCGCTCCATGGCTTAGGACCGGGCTATCTACGGGACCGTCTACTGCCGGCCTCTATCTCCCATCGTCCGGTGCGTTCCCACAGAGAGGGACTCCTCAGGGTGCCGTCAGCCAAACAGTGTCGACTGGCGGCCCCCAGGGGGAGGGCCTTCTCTGTGGGGGCTCCGACCCTGTGGAACGAACTTCCCCTCGGACTTCGACAACTACCTGACCTTAGGACCTTTCGCCGCGAACTTAAAACTTATTTATTTCGTATGGCTGGACTAGCTTGATTTTTACCTTTAAATTTTAATTGAATTTGATGGGTTTTTAAAGTTTTGTAATTTTATGGGGGTGTATGTTATTTTAATATTTGGGCAAATTTAAATCAGTTTTTTAAGGGATGTTTTAACTATTGTGTATATCTGTATTTTATCTGCCTGTTCACCGCCCTGAGTCCTTCGGGAGAAGGACGGTATACAAATTAAAATATTCATTCATATTCATTCATTCATTCATATTCATATTCATATTCACTTCATGCAAAGCTGCAAAATTTACACACAGCTGCACATACACAAAATATTTTCTGTCTTTAATTTAACAAACTTTCTCTATTTTCCTTGGACTTTTCTTACCACATTAACTGATCCAGCATAGAATGTTTTCATGCTGGGCAATTTCCCCATTACTTCCAATAAAATGCACTCAAGCTTTGAGGTACAAAAAAAAAAAGATACACATGAGCTGTGAAAATATTTCTATTAAAATAAAGAAGAAAACTCGTTCTGAAGAGAACAATGTCTCTGATCTGCATCCTTTGCAATTTGCACATTTTAAAAAAGTATTGTTATATAAGATCCAGTTAAGAAATGGTGCTTCCCATCTTAATAGAATGGGAATAAATAAATACAATTAATTTCTAAATAAGTTTTGTGTATTGGTATATAACAGTGCTTCAAATATTTTCTTTGCCTACAGAGGGCCAGAATGTTGCGTCCACATACTTTCAAATACGGAAACATGTATCCCTATCACAATAGTACTAAAATGCATGCTTTAATATTACAAGTGTTTGAATGTTACCTTGGTAGATTCTTTCTTAAAGCTACAAAAGTAAGATGAGACAAGTCGAGACTAGGATAGGCTAGACTAGACTAGACTAGAATAGAATAGAATAGAACAGAATAGAATAGAATAGAATAGAATAACAGAATTGGAAGGGACCTTGGAGGTCTTCTAGTCCAACTCCCTTCTTAGCCAGGAAAACCTATGGTTATCCAATCTCTTCTTAAAAACTTCCAGTGTTGAAGCATTTACAACTTCTGGAAGCAAGTTGTTCCACTGATTAATTGTTCTAACTGTCAGGAAATTTCTCCTTAGTTCTAAGTTGCTTCTCTCCTTGATTAGTTTCCACCCATTGCTTCTTGTTCTACCCTCAGGTGCTTTGGAGAATAGTTTGACTCCCTCTTCTTTGTGGCAACCCCTGAGATATTGGAACACTGCTATCATGTCTCCCCTAGTCCTTCTTTTCGTTAAACTAGGCATACCCAGTTCCTGCAACCATTCTTAATACGTTTTAGCCTCCAGTCCCCTAATCATCTTTGTTGCTCTTTTCTGCACTCTTTCCAGAGTCTCAACATCTTTTTTATATCATAGTAACCAAAACTGGATGCAATATTCCAAGTGTGGCCTTACCAAGGCATTATAAAGTAGTATTAACATTTCACGTGATTCTATCCCTCTGTTTATGTAGCCTAGGGCTGTGTAGCTTTTTGGCAGCTGCAGCACATTGCTGGCTCATATTTAAACGATTGTCCACTAGGACTCCCAAGATCCCTCTCACAGTTACTATTATTGAGTGAGGTACCACATATACTGTACCTGTGCAAGAGAAATGCCCAGAAATTATTTCTGGATATAAAATACGCTAATGGCAAGAGAAAATATAATGCTTAATATATATATCTTGATATTTTAAATGTCACAACACACACTAGCCTTTTGTATGCAGATGGAAATACATCTCCAAAAGAGTATAAGACATTAAAGGCATTTTACAGATAGTTTTCCTTTTTCATCAAATATTTTTATGCCAAACTATGGTTTTATACAATCAACATTGCATCAATTCTCAAAGGTGCTTTTTCCAAAGGCAACTGGAGTGTTTTTTTTTCCTTGAGGAAGACGAAGAAAACATTTTGCTTCTCATCCAAGAAGCTTCATCCGTTCTGATGGTGGGGGGGATGGAAGGATAAATTCTGATAGGATGGGGGGAGGAATGATGCAGATGACTGCAAAGAAATACAATCCTTCCATTCCCCCCCTCATCCTATCAGAACCTATCCTTCCATCCCCCCACCATCAGAACGGATGAAACTTCTTGGATGAGAAGCAAAATGTTTTGTTTTTCTTCTTCAAGGATAAAAACAGTCCTTTTTGAAAAAGCATTGTTTTTGAAAGAGAAAACTATGACCTGGATGACTGAGTACATCAATTCTAATAAAGCAAATTTTCCTTCCAAAACTAAATCATGTGTTGAGAATTATGGGTACTGGCTGGAATAGTCTCAGCAAAATCATCCTTCAGTCTATGAATAACTTCAGACATTAAGCTCAGTTGAAGTTGTTTGCAAGCTCAAGGCTCTTTCAGTTTAGAAGCACACGAGATTATGTCCTCTATTTTCCTATCTTTTTCTCTTTCCCAGTATCATTCCCATTAGCATGACAATTTAGCATTACCTGTCTTATACATCTCAGAATAGTGGCTCGCATGTTTTCTGTATAACAATATAACATAACAATATTTCAAGGATTTTTACAGTTGTCTTCAATGTATTTCTTTGTTCTATTTGATGACCCAAATTGCAGTTGACAGATGGATTACATAATGCTGCTGGCTCTTACTTGAGGTTTACTAGCACTATAATTTGTTTCACTGTGAACAGTCAGACAACAAGGGGAGATAAAAGTCACAGTCCTCTCGCCATCTTGTTCGGAGGCAAGTAAGTCGACATTTTCTCATTTATCTGGTTGGGTCCTACAACCAGTCCATCCATGGCTGTATTAGTCTGTTCATTCTTGAAAGGCACCTCAGTCAAGGCTCATGTCTTGAGTTTAATAAGGCCATTTGTAAAACACAGTGTTTCACACCAAGTAAAACACAATGTTTTCTATAATGAAAAATATTAGATCTACTGAATCAGAGAAAGCCATAGAAAATAAAGATGATCTTCTGAGACAAAAAGTCCAAATTAAGAAAAAAGGGCAAGAGTCATTAAGTAAATTTCACTGCTTCAAGTGAAATATGCAGAATGTTACGATCCGAAAATATTTAATTTAAATGTATGTGGTTACCCGTAACTAACTTTGCATTTAATAATGAAGAATCTTGCAACAGTTCCTAATTGTTTGAAGCCTTCTAGATGTGTTGAACTATAATTTCCAGAATTTTAGTCAGCCAAAAGGAAAGTACAGTCCCTATACATCCATTTGGAGAATGTTAATACATTCCATGTAGTTGGAAGAATTATTATGAATGCCTCTGGAACAGAGTTCAGGGATCATCTTATTTTCCATGGCTGACTAATAAAGACACATATACTGCACATAAGCAATAATATTTCCCATGTCACTTGTGTCTCTCAGATGCTAAATAATTGGGTCAATTATTACAATAGGGAGGCTGCATCAGCCAATAAGAACCCTGTATTTGGAAGGGCTTGACAGCTTTTCTTATTCAGGGGGCAGCATTTTCTCTTTTTTTCTTCTGCCCTTCCTAGGAGCGGCTCAGGAGCCAAGTCCAAGAAGCTTTAAGTACTCCAGTCCTCTGCAAACAATAGAATCTCTTATGCCACCAGGCTCAAAATTTTAGGCCTGGACAACCTGGAACTATGCTGCTTACAGTCTGACCTAAGCATAGTACACAAAATTGTCTGCTACAACATCCTACCTATCAACAACTACTTCAGCTTCAACCTCAATAATACTCGGGTAAACAATTAATACAAACTCAAGGTAAACCGCTCCAAGCTTGATTGCAGAAAATACAACTTCAACAACAGAGTAATCAACGCCTGGAATGCTCTACCTGACTCTGTTGTTACATCCTCAAACCCTCACAGCTTCAACTTTAAACTGTCTACCGTGACCTCACCCCATTCCTAAGAGGTCTGTAAAGGGGGTGTGCATAAGCGTACCAGCATGCCTATCGTCCCTGTCCTACTGTCCCCATTTATCTGTACTCATTTCCTATGTTCATGTCCAGCTTTTTATACTTTAAGATTTTCTGAATTTTAGTTCCCCCAAAGATCTAAAAGGCCTTAAACTTTACAGAAGAAGGACTAAGGACCACAAAGCGTAGATCTGTCTCTAAAACCGGCTGCACAACTTTTTTCATACCAAAGGATGGGTTAAGAACAAGAGGGAAGTGGGGTCAGGAAAGAATGGTTTTAATTAAAATTAGATTAAATGGAAGAATATTATTCTCTAGGATATGTAGTCATTCTCTCTTTTATCATATTACTATTTAGATTTATCCAAGCTTGAAGCCTCAAGCTGTACACTTTACAGTAGCTGTCACAGATATAAAACCAAATGTACCTCTGCTTTTCTTTTCATATTGCAACCTCTTTTTTCTCGCTCCATGTAAATGAATGGAATGAAAGTTCCCTACCCTACAAAGATTATAAAAAAACACAAATGAATGGGGTAAAGGAAAGGACCCCTGTGGGTTAATTCCATTTCCTATGAATGGAGACATCATCAGACGTTCTATACAGCTATGGATATAATATTCCTCCATGTGGAAAAGCAATTTATTTTGCTGCCATAGCTGTCAAACTAAGAGGTTGGAGTAGGTTTCCTTTGCCAGATGTGGCACTAGCTCATTACAGATCTTTCTCCCTGGAAACAGTTACCTCATCCCATTGTTTTGTGGTTCTACTTCACACTATCTGGCTGGGGGAAAATTCCTAGACAGAAATGAAATGGAAGGTAGGATGAAGAGTGTCTGGATAGGCTTATTCTGTCCTGACGAGGCTTCAGTCTGATTTTCTTTGGATTAAGTCTCAATGGATACTCAATGAATTTGTCTCCGAGTAAACCTACCAAGTAGTGTGCTGTAATCTATGTAATATATTGCAACACATATTTAAAGATCCCAAACATTTTTATATTTGTTCAATGTTCATGTTTGGTATCTCCCATTATATATGGAAGACTAAGAACTGGATTATACTGAATTAAGTGGAATACGTATAAAGATCATAAATTAAATTAATGAAAAAATTAGTTATGTTGTGTTTAGGAAGTTAGAGAAAGGGGAAAAAACTAGTAGCTCAAGTGGCCTGATGTTATGGAATGGGAACAGAGGTGGGTTTCAGCAGGTTCTGACCAGTTCTGGAGAACCGGTAGCGGAAAATTTGAGTAGTTTGGAGAGCCGGTAGTAGAAATTCTGACTGGCCCCACCCCCATCTATTCTCTGCCTCCCAAGTCCCAGCTGATCAGGAGGAAATGGGGATTTTGCAGTATCCTTCCCCTGCCATGCCCACAAAGCCACACCCACAAAGCCACACCCAGAGAACCAGTAGTAAAAAAAATTGAAACCCACCACTGAATGGGATTGATAAAGACGTGTTGGGAAATATAAGTTTAACTATGAACAAAAAAGGGCTAAAATGCATGTTAGAAAATATTAATTGGTGATGGTGATGATAATATCATAGAACTCCTTAGTTTACCAAAATGCTGAAGGAGATGAAATGATATAAGAGATGCCTAGACTACCACTGGCGAAAAACAAAGAATAAAACTGACTGAGTATAAGTAAGAGCCTTTATTAGGACTAATCTTGGGGCAATAAGTGCTGCAAAGCATGTTTACTACTTATTAGACAGCAATTTGTCAGTAATAGCCCTTGCCCTTTGCGCCATCCTTCTTCTCGAGATTCAATAGGACTTTACTTTCTTAGCCTTCCAAAAATTTGAGACCTGGTTTTCCCTAAAAGCCTTGGGATACTATGAGGCTGAGACCCTAAAGCTCTATTGGTTTTTTCTGAATGTCCAGAAATGTATTGTGTTTGGGGGCACTGGGAGATTCTTTATTGGCTTTAATGTTTTTTTACTACTTTTATTGTTTTACTATTGCTTATAAACCACCCGGGAATATGCTGTGTAAGATGGATGGCTATACAAATCGAATAAACAAGCAAATACATATATACATAAATAGGATTCTGAGGCTGAGCATAGCTCAATTTCCAACTACAAGATCTCACATGTTGTATCCAGGGGTGGGCTTCAAAAATTTTAGCAAGGGGTTCTCTGCCTGGTTTTTGGGTTGGCATGGCCATGGTGGGCGTGGCCTAATTGGCCTCCTGCACCATGAGGGGGGGGGCTTTTTGCCTTATCCGAGCTTCAGAGGCTTTTCTCGAGCTTCCAGGAGGGCAAAAATAACCTCCCAGACTCCGAAGGCCCTCTGGAGGCCGGAAACGGGCCCAGAAACGGCTTTCCCGAATTTTTGATAGGCCCGTTTTTCACCCTCCCTGAGCCTCTGTGCGCACCCTGCACTTACCTGCATCCAAAATTGGCTGCATGGAGACTCCTGGGAGGGGAGGGGTGAGGTGGGCAGGGCCAGCTAGGAGTGGGATTTGGGGATTCTCTAAACTGCACAGAATCTTAGCTAGATTCGAACCCGCAGCAGCCCACCCCTGGTTGTATCTCCACTAAACGTATGCCCGAATTTGTGGACATTTTGAGCCAGTGTTTGTTACGAAGTCTGAGTTTTATATGCTCAAGTTTGAGGCATTTGGGGCTCTTCGGGGTTGAAACCTTGTTCCATGTTGCAGATCAAATGTGAAATTGACAAATCAATATAATACGTTTTATTTTAGAACTGGATGGTAGGTTAAATTTTTTTAATGTTAAAATATAAACAGGCAAATGTTATAGCAAACCACCAATCCCTTAAGAGCTTCACTGATATCTAGGGAAATGTTATGAAATGCCAGATTGTCACATATATTCTTTCAGATACAACTGAACAGTCTAGTACATACTACCCATTGCCTCAAGCCTTAGTATTACTAAAAACTTTAACATGTCTTCCTCTGGATCAAGATGGACCAGATGAATCTAGCCAGGTCCCATGATCCTTGCACAGAAGATCCTGAACCTTTCAAAAGTTTGTGTAACCCTGAACAGAATGCAGTCAAGGCAAACACACCTGGAGTTCCATGACTTGAGACAAGGACAAAAGCAATTAACTGATATAAAACAGAACACACAACAACTTAACTAGAGACACCACCTGGCGTTGAACCAAAATGTCTGAAAAACTAATAGCTTTTGAAAGTAATTAACATCACAAAAATGTTTAGGATCTGGAGACGTTCCAGAATACACTGGTTTAAAAGACCACAAACCTTTTGACAAAAGCACAGACTAGATATAGAACTAGGTATTAGTTCTTAGCTGAGATCTTAGAGATAGAGATAGAATGTTAGATAGAGATTGGGATAGAGCTGTTTAATATTAAGTACAATATTTTGTACTTAATATTTGGAGTACAAAATATTTCTCACTTTGAGAAATGTTTACTTGCCAAAAAGTAATACACCAAGTTTTAAAAAATGCAAAAAATGAACTGGTATACTGATTTTTTTTTTGGTTAAACTTTCATCATGAAATGAGATGTGGAATGACATAGTGACAAACCATTAGTACAATTTTTTTTTTAAAGCCTAGGAGCTCCCATTCTTTTCATGACAAAGGGACAAATTTGAGATAATGGGTGTACAAAGGAAACAAATCTAATCCTTTTTATGTTGGCAGCATCTAGTTTAATAGCTGAAAAATGTTTTATTGTATTTTAGACTGTGCTGTACATTTCTCTTCAATTTGGATTGCTAAATCTTCACCAAAATCAGTGCACTTGCCTTTGAAAACGTGGAGTCAGTCACTATGTTGCCCTTTTCCCTGACCTACTGTCCTTCCTCATCCATTCTGCTTGCTTCTATGAGTGGAAAGCTTTCATCTAACAGCAGGATGAAAATCATAGCAAATGCACTGCTCGCTAGTTTTAGGGCTTGTAAAGGAAATCGGCATGGGAGTGATCAAAGAAAATGTGTTGCCTAAAGACAAATTTAAGATTTTTTTTCTTTCTTTCTTTCTTTCTTTCTTTCTTTCTTTCTTTCTTTCTTTCTTTCTTTCTCTCTCTCTCTCTTTCTTTCTCTCTTTCTTTCTTCTTTCTTTCTTTCTTTTTCTATTAAATTTCTACATTGCTCATCTTAGCAACTCTGGACAATTTACAACAAATCATAAAAACAAAGTTAAAAATAATATTAAAAATGTTTAAAAGAAGGAGTTGAAGGCATTGATAATGTATGTTCGTTTATATTTCATTGAGAGCCTAATTATACTTTCCCAACAACTTAACATATTTGATGTAAGATGCCTGCTGCAAAAAGGGCAGCGTCAATAAGAGGTTCAAAAAATATGGATCCGTCACTATTACTACAAGAAATTGCTCCTGTGAACTTACTTCAGGCCAGGAAGGATAAGGATGGCAACAGAAGTGCAACAGCTCAATGTTCAGAGTGTGGGACAACCCTGAGCATTTCACTTCTATCTTTTATGGAGCCTTTTTCCCACTTCCTGTACACAACATGGCTGTAGAAGAAGGTAACCATGGCTGTTCAATACCGAAATATGATGAGAACTATTAAAATTTCTATATCCCATTCCAACTGCAAGAAGACTACAACTGCAAGCAGCAGCAGTTGCATTTTATTCATCAGCCATAGGGAGCAGGAAAAGCTTGAAAGATAAATGCATTGAAAACATAAAAATAAAAAGGGTAATCCTGAGCTAATACATCAGACTAATATTTGCTTGGGGCTCGACTTACTTGTTTGTAAACAGTCAAGTCAAATAAATGTTTTTGGTACCTCTTAGGAACCCACAAGTGAAGTGTTAATACTACTTTATAATGCCTTGGTAAGGCTACACTTGGAATACTGCATTCACTTTTGGTCGCCACGATGTAAAAAAGAGGCTGAGACTCTAGAAAGAGTGCAGAGAAGAGCAACAAAGATGATTAGGGGACCGGAGGCTAAAACATATGAAGAACGGTTGCAGGAACTGGGTATGTCTAGTTTAATAAAAAGAAGGAATAGGGGAGACATGATAGCAGTGTTCCAATATCTCAGGGGTTGCCACAAAGAAGAGGGAGTCGGGCTGTTCTCCAAAGCACTTGTTCTGTCCCCACCAACCACAACCAAGCAGACATGCAAGCTGACTATATCTGCCAGCAATTTACTCCGACGACAGATATCAGTTCTGGCAACGAACCTGCGATTAACTGCCAAGTTCTCTTATCTCCTCAGACCAGCGTAACTGCAATTCAGAAATAAACAGAAGCTAAAGTCTTAGTCTCAAAATATTGCAGCCAAAGTTTCCAAGAGTCAGTTTTTGTCTGTCACAAGAAGCTATAGAGCAGCTCCTCCTGCTTTTATACCCTGTGGGGTGTCGGTCCGTGACTCAGCACTAGGCCTGCTCCATCCCTTCTTTTGTTGTTCCTGCCTCTCCTTTCTGCAATGCCTGGGATTTAACCAGGACTGATTGTCAGCAGCTGGGTCTTGAGGCATTTCCTGGGAGGGGGAAGGTGCGGGAGAAAGAGGCCTCATCATCTCCTCCACCTGGCCTGCCTCTGGGACCTGGAGCGGAGCCAGAGAGGAAGGTCTTGCAGAGGGAAGCCCTGTCGGCTCTTCCCCCTCACTCTCTGCGTCACACTCTGCCAGGAGGCCAGGCTCGGGGGCTGAAGACACAACAGCACCTGAGGGTAGAACAAGAAGCAATGGGTTGAAACTAATCAAAGAAAGAAGCAACTTAGAACTAAGGAGAAATTTCCTGACAGTTAGAACAATTAATAAGTGGAACGACTTGCCTGCAGAAGTTGTAAATGCTCCAACACTGGACATTTTTAAGAAAATGTTGGATAACCATCTGTCTGAGATGGTGTAGGGTTTCCTGCCTGGGCAGGGGGTTGGACTAGAAGGCCTCCAAGGTCCCTTCCAACTCTGTTGTTGTTGTTGTTGTTGTTCTTATTATTATTATTATTATTATTATTATTATTATTATTATTAAGTCCATTGAAGGATGAAAGGGAGAAGGTGGGCTGCAGCAATTGTTCCCAACCTCCCTATAAATTTGACACTAGCATTTCATTTTTCTAGAGTGGCCAGCCAGAATCTTTCCTTCTCATCAGTACATGGAACAGTTCTTCAGAGGCTAAAGTGAGATTGAATAAGAACAGCATTTCCATTGCCACTTTTAGCTTAAGAATGACAGGAGATCATTTCACCTTTTTTTTTTTGTTTTGTTTACATTTATACCCCGCCCTTCTCCGAAGACTCAGGGCGGCTTACAGTGTATAAGGCAATAGTCTCATTCTATTTGTATATTTTTTACAAAGTCAACTTATTGCCCCCCCAACAATCTGGGTCCTCATTTTACCTACCTTATAAAGGATGGAAGGCTGAGTCAACCTTGGGCCGGGCTCGAACCTGCAGTAATTGCAGGCTACTGTGTTCTTAATAAGCCTTAATAACAGGCTTTACCAGCGTGAGCTAAACCTTCCCTTCCTCAATTATTATAAACTAGTAATTCTACTTTGCACTATATTTTATAGCTGATATTTTGGTAACTCTTCTAGGCTACAGCTTCTAGGTCATCAGTTCTGCTTACTGTTTCTAATTCTTCACTCTCTGACTCTACAGCCTGGAAAATCTTTCCCATATATGTAGAAACACAGACAATAATTCCTTGAAGATGAAATATGTGCATACTGTCAATCTACTTACCACTTAGAAAACAAATCTACATCCATAATTTAAAAAAAACATTATATATGGAGTCAAAAGAATAGAACCAAAATATACATATTGGAATATTTGTATACTTATAATAGTCTTTTCCAGGGTTTGGTTGTGCAATTTTATCCTTCATTCAAGCATATCATTTTTTAGGTCAAGATGGCCTCCTATCTGCTTTCATTGCTCCTCTGAGGATATTGTATTTATTAATATTAAAGTATATTACTTTGATGGCTTGTTAATAATTTATGATGACCAACTAATGCCTCATCAGTGAAAACTAATGGGACATTCCCTTCCTCACCAGGAATCTCTTTTACTGCTTTTACAATCTAGTTATACTTCATATGCTCTTCATATTTGGAATATCAGGGGACTGCTTTAAGATGTTTAAGAGTGTCTGCCAAATTCAGCAGCTAGTCAGGGTACAAGGAATGTATCATAGTTAGGGTTACTAGATATCTGAACAAATAAAGGAGGACATGGGCAATTGGGAAGGAGGACAAATGCTTAATTTTCTTGGCATCTGTCACAAAAATTACAGCAAAAAATGAGGGGGGAAAAAACCCTTTAGGCCTAGATATATACAAGGTAACTTTTCCCAGCATCAGAACAGCTTATTTTTCAATTGCATTTTTTTCCAACCAATCTTCGTTTTCAAAAACGTACTCTAGTGATAATATATAATTAACAGTGCACTTTCCTCATTGCATTATAGAAATATACAATGAGTTAAGTGATCTACAGTGATCATAGATTTGAGGGGGGCTGGATTGAAGCGAATTGCTGCAATCAGGAAATAAGTCAGAGAAGGTAAATCTAGGCTGCTGAGGAGGTCCACAGAAAGAAGCCATTTACAAGTTTACAAATGACTTGTTGTGAACACCGTTCAAAGGGTTTTTTTTTTTTTAAAAAAAAGCAAAACATTCAAAAAGCTAGGCAATATTTGATTTTAAGACTATGCCTTTTGGATGGAGGACATGTCCTCCTTTTGGGATATCTGGTAACCCTAATCACAGCGGCCTTAACAGTCAACTGCTGAGCAGCTTTAAAAGCACATATCAATCATTGATCTCCCTTAACTTACTTTAAAAACCATCCTGTCTGTCTGCTTGTTAACTTCTTCTCCAGGGAATATTCTCTGGAACCCCATTAAAGTGGTGATTAGGGGAAGGACCCTCTTGATGGTGACATCCAGACTTAAGACATTCTCTTCCTACCTGTTATAGAATTCAATATATTTCAGCACCAGGTGAGGCGCTTTTTAGAGTTCTCCCATGCCATTTAGAGCAGGGGTCTCCAAACTTGGCAACTTTGAGACTTGTGGACTTCAACTCCCAGAGTTCCTCAGCCAGCAAAGCTCTGAGAGTTGAAGTCCACAAGTCTTAAAGTTGCCAAGGTTGGAGACCCCTGATTTAGAGGTTTCTCTTGATTGATTTTCTTTGCTTTTTCCTTGTATGTTCTGTTATTTAACTGTGTTTTGCTTTTATTTTTATTTTTTATTTTTTTATAAATTCATAAAATAGTGGTAAGTGGCACAGTCTAATCCAACTCTAAGATAAACTGCTAGCCATCATGATGCCACTGGTATAGAAATCTTATTATTATTATTATTGTTGTTGTTTTTGTTGTTGTTGTTGTTGCTGTTGTTATTTTAGAAACCTTGAATTCTGAGAGGAAAAAAATGTAATAGCCCTGAAATTTATAGCTGAAAATAATTGTAAAACGGAAAGAAATCACTGCAGATTTGCTAATTGTATGTGTCAGACACATTCAATTACACACACAAAGACATAGCATATCTATGGAATTAGTGGGAGAGAAGAGATGGAGTGAGATTGAGAACAGTTTTTATTCCATTCATGAAAATATCTGTTTCCTTCTTCTTGCCCTGAATGAGTCATAATGGATAAATTCCAAAACATCACTCGAGTCTGAAATGCAGTTTCCCCTAGGCAGATACTGAAGTACACTAATTCCATCAGCTGAGGACAAAGTGAGCTGTAATACTGTTCATTGCTCTCTTCAAATAAAGAAATAGATCCCCTACAGTAGCCCTGGTTGTTCTTCAAACTGGCTAACTAAGAGTTAACATTCTTCTGGCACATCAGGGAAAACACCAGCTTAATTTGAAGACACATGTGGAAGAATAAGAATGGCTGCTATTAAAAATTGTATTGGCAGAAGGCTCTTGTCCTTAAACTAAATTTCCACTGCACTTGTGATCCACAGCCCAGTGCACTTCTTATTTCTATTCCATTGGAAAACAGAAACCTATCCAAATCTAGCTAGCCAGAATTGTTGCTAATGGATTGCACTCAATTTGTTGGGAAGCCATTTGTGTAGCCGTTTTGGACCATTAAATATGCTGTCTTTGGATTGCTATTTTCAGCATTCTGATCCCCTCAAGTGTCCAGCAGACTAGACAAGAATAGAAGAATAGAATAGAACAGAATAGAATTTATTGGCCAAGTGTGATTGGACACACAAGGAATTTGTCTTGGTGCATATGTTCTCAGTGTACATAAAAGAAAAGATACCTTCATCAAGGTACAACACTTACAACACTTAATGATAGTCATTGGGTACAAATTGAACATTTAATGATACAACACTTAATGATAGTCATATGGTACAAATAAGCAATCAGGAAACAATCAATATCAATATAAATCATAAGGATACCAGCAACAAAGTTACAGTCATACAGTCATAAGTGGAAGGATATGGGTGATGGGAATGATGAGAAGATTAATAGTGCAGATTTAGTAAATAGTTTGACAGTGTTGAGGGAATTATTTGTTTAGCAGAGTGATGGCGTTCGGGGGAAAAACTGTTCTTGTGTCTAGTTGTTCTGATGTGCAGTGTTCTATAGCATCGTTTTGAGGGTAGGAGTTGAAACAGTTTATGTCCAGGATGTGAGGGATCTGTAAATATTTTCACGGCCCTCTTCCAGACACTCTGGAATCATTCCGTGACAGCTGAATTGTAATGATCTGCTTTCTCCTGCTCACAGATCCCATGGGAGACAGAGGTCGGGTGGGGAGAACTTCAAACCAGATAGTGATATCATACGTATTTTCTCACATTTTAAACTGGCATTTAGCTCACTCTCATTTAAGTGCTGATCTAAGACTGCCATTTGCAGAAAGGATTTGTTCTTTATTTAGCTGGCATTATTAAGCCAATGTGAATTGCATCTTACGATGGAGACGTGACACTGGTTGAACGTGCTATAGTTACAAAACAAAGCTGCTGGAGAGCTACTCATGAATTTGTAAGAAGGATTTTGACATTTCCTTCTCTGACTGTGCTAGGCATACCTCTGTATTTCTTTTTTTCTCTCCCTCCCCCCTCTCTCTCTGTATGTGTTTGTACTCACTATTGTATAAAAATAGTTCTGAGAAAAAAAATCATATAAAGGGGAAAGGACATCCAACAGCCCAAAAATGTTTATGGCTTAATATAGAATTGGAATAAAATATTGCTAAGATCTACATAGTTTGCCTTGCCAAGCAAGATGTGGATTTAATATGCTTCCATCAGTAAAACTGATTAAATAAAATCCTGAAAATAAGCAGGAGATTCTATATCCAACAATGTATCATCTTCTCCTTTTGCATTGCACTTAAAAAAACAGAGAAAGCTTCAATCATACCATACAGATCTCATTTTTTTTTTACCAAACTGTGCAGACAACCCTGTCTAGAATGCCTGTTGCTAAATATTAGCAAGAAATCTGATTGTGATTTTGATATAGTAATATCAAAATACTCACTTCGCTGCCCCATTTACCATATTCAAAAAGACAAAAGGTAAGTTATTCTCTTCTTGATGAGAAATTTTCTGAAACCTGCTTTTATTTCCATAATCAGACTTTCAATTTTAAATATCAGCAGAGGAGGGGAACTCAACATAGGAAAACTGTTAGGTTCGGGAAGTAATGAGGCTGGAGACCAGGGTAGTGACAACAGCTCTTTAATATAGGGTGAACCCAGCGACAGGCTGGGCGAAAACCCTCTCCTTTTATACAGTTCTGTTGGAGGTTTTGACCAATCAGCAACGTGCTGATTTCCCGCTCAATTATTTAAAGGTACAATACTAATACATAACACTCCTCCCCTCCCAGAAAACACTTTGCCTCTATTTACATATTTATTTATTTATTTATTTATTTATTTATTTATTTATTTATTTATTTATTTATTTATTTATTTATTTATTTATTTATTTATTTATTTATTTATTTATTTATTTATTTATTTATTTATTTATTTATTTATTTATTTATTTATTTATTTATTTATTTATTTATTTATTTATTTATTTATTTATTTATTTATTTATTTATTTATTTATTTATTTATTTATTTATTTATTTATTTATTTATTTATTTATTTATTTATTTATTTATTTATTTATTTATTTATTTATTTATTTATTTATTTATTTATTTATTTATTTATTTATTTATTTATTTATTTATTTATTTATTTATTTATTTATTTATTTATTTATTTATTTATTTATTTATTTATTTATTTATTTATTTATTTATTTATTTATTTATTTATTTATTTATTTATTTATTTATTTATTTATTTATTTATTTATTTATTTATTTATTTATTTATTTATTTATTTATTTATTTATTTATTTATTTATTTATTTATTTATTTATTTATTTATTTATTTATTTATTTATTTATTTATTTATTTATTTATTTATTTATTTATTTATTTATTTATTTATTTATTTATTTATTTATTTATTTATTTATTTATTTATTTATTTATTTATTTATTTATTTATTTATTTATTTATTTATTTATTTATTTATTTATTTATTTATTTATTTATTTATTTATTTATTTATTTATTTATTTATTTATTTATTTATTTATTTATTTATTTATTTATTTATTTATTTATTTATTTATTTATTTATTTATTTATTTATTTATTTATTTATTTATTTATTTATTTATTTATTTATTTATTTATTTATTTATTTATTTATTTATTTATTTATTTATTTATTTATTTATTTATTTATTTATTTATTTATTTATTTATTTATTTATTTATTTATTTATTTATTTATTTATTTATTTATTTATTTATTTATTTATTTATTTATTTATTTATTTATTTATTTATTTATTTATTTATTTATTTATTTATTTATTTATTTATTTATTTATTTATTTATTTATTTATTTATTTATTTATTTATTTATTTATTTATTTATTTATTTATTTATTTATTTATTTATTTATTTATTTATTTATTTATTTATTTATTTATTTATTTATTTATTTATTTATTTATTTATTTATTTATTTATTTATTTATTTATTTATTTATTTATTTATTTATTTATTTATTTATTTATTTATTTATTTATTTATTTATTTATTTATTTATTTATTTATTTATTTATTTATTTATTTATTTATTTATTTATTTATTTATTTATTTATTTATTTATTTATTTATTTATTTATTTATTTATTTATTTATTTATTTATTTATTTATGTCATTGTCAGCTGTGGATTCAAATTGGTATTGGTCATTACCTGTTTTCTGTTGGTTTGGTTTGGTCAGTTATTCGTTTCCTTAACTGATCTATGTGGCGCCCACACTCTGTTGTCGGGTAGCTCTACCACGTATGATTTTGGGCCAGTTACTTTAATTATTTGTCCTGTGAGCCAACTCGGGCCGTCCCCATAGTTTCGGGCCCACACCCGGTCGCCTATGCTCATTTCCCTTGTCTTTTCTAGTTTTCCCTTGTAACCCTCTGGTGTGTAATGGGGGTTCAAACGGTCAAGTGGGCACCGGAGTTTCCGTCCCATTAGCAATTCGGCTGGGCTTTTCCCGGTGGCCGTGCTTGGGGTTCTGTGCTGGATGGCTAGGAAAGTCTATTTTGTTTGCCAGTCACCTGGCTTGAGCCTGACACGCCTCCTTAGCGCCCGGACGGAACGCCTGCAAGGCCATTCGACGAGGGTGGAAAGGCGCAGAGAGGGCATGTCGGATGCCTTCCTCTGCCAGGTATTCTTCAAACTGGGCTGCCGTGAATTGAGGCTCATTGTCGGACACCAGAGTGTCCGCAACCCGTGAGTTGCGAATAGGTGGCGAGGGTTGCGATTACTGCTCGGCCGTAGTGGATTTCATGAGTATGATCTCCAACCATTTAGAAAATGCATCCACAACTAGGAATGTTTGGCCGTGAAAGGGCCAGCAAAATCAATGTGGATTCTTGACCAGGGCCCTTGGGGCTTTTCCCATTCTCTGACTGGGGCCGTTGGGGTAGAGGTCTGGACTCTTGGCAAGCCTTGGCATTTCCCTACCCTCTCAGCAATCTCTGCGTCCATGAGTGGCCACCATACATAGCTTCTAGCTAACCCTTCATCCTTACGATCCCTGGGTGACCTCGTGGAGGAGGTCCAATACCTTTCCCTTAACTTTTCAGGAATTATTACACGATCACCCCATAACAGGCACCCCTTGAGCCGAGAGCTCATCTCGCTTTTTAACAAATTCTTTGAACCTTTCGCTCGGCGCAGGGGCCACCCTCTGTACCCAACCGAGTACAGTCCTTAACACAATGTCGGTATGATGCCCGAGCCACTTCCTTAGATGTGACTGGGCCAGAGTCCAATGAGTCAATAAGTAGGATGGGTGTCCCTGGAGTGGGGTCTTCGGTCGCCCCTGGTAGTGGGCATCGGCTTAACGCGCCTGCATGCCCCACTTCTTTTCCTGGTCGATGCTGCAGCTTGTATGAGTAAGCGGCTAAGAATATAGTCCATCGGGTCAAGCGTGGCGAAAGTGCCACAGGCGCTGGGCGGTCGCCAGCCAGTATCCCTAGTAGCGGTCTGTGGTCAGTCACGATTTCAAAATTCCGCCCAAAGACATACTCATGGAATTTTTGACCCCTGACACAATGGCTAGTGCTTCTTTGTCTAATTGGCTGTAGTTCCTCTCTGGGAGGACATCGCTCTAGAGTAGAACGCTATAGGGGCTTCTGTGCCGTTTGAAGTCTATGGCTGAGTACAGCCCCACCCCATAAGGGAGGCATCGCAAACCAACACTAGGGGTAATGAGTCGTGATATTGGATGAGCAGGCTATCACTTGAGAGCAGGTTCTTTACTGCTTCAAAAGCCCTATTTTCTGACTTTCCCAAGACCAAACAGTATTTTTCCTAAGAGCCTATGCAGCGGTTCCAAGAACGGTTGCTTTGTTCTTTAAAAGACCGTAAAATTAACCAATCCTAGGAATGCCTGCAGCTCTGCTTTGTTTTTGGGCGCTGGAGCCTTCTAATTGCCTTAACCTTGCTCTCAGTAGGGTGAATTCTTTCTTGTCTATCCGTAGCCCAAGAAATCGACGATTCGACCCCTATCTGGCATTTGTTTGTCTTGACTTTTAACCCGCTGTCCGGAAAATGCTCAAGACCTTTCTTAACCGCCTCCCCAATTCCTCCATGTTTTCCCTGAAATTAGGACATCATCAAGTAGGAACTACCCTGGGAGCCCTGCAGTAGTCGTTCCATCAGGTTTTGGAACAGCCCTGGTGCCACACTGACCCCAAATTGCAATCGGTGCACTTGAAGGCCCCTGTGCGCCACAATCGCTTGGGCTTCGCCAGCGGGCGCTACTGGCAGTTGTTGGTAGGCTTGGGCCAAGTCTAACTTTGCAAAGACTTGCCCTTGCCCCAAAGAGTGCAATAAGTGTTGCACCACGGAACCGGGTAAGCGCTTTTCTGTAAGGCTTTGTTAAGCCGCCTTGTAGTCAGCGCAAATTCTAATTGACCCGTCCGGTTTTATGGGGTGACGATTGGCGCCTCCCACTTTGCGTGATCGACTGGCACCAAGATCCTGATTAATGAGCTTATCCAGCTCCTTATCAATTTTGGTTTTAGGGCAAAGGACTCTCCTCGCCTTAAGCCTAATGGGGGCTACCTGGGGTCTAAGTTGAAGGAAATAGGGGTCCCTTGTACTTGCCCAGGCAGTCCTTGAAGACATCTTCGAACTCGTTAAAGAGAATGTCTTTCAGGTTACAGTCACTTGTAGATGCCAGTCACTCCCATGCCCAGGGCACGAAACCAGTCTAGTCCCAACAGACTGGGCAGAGTTCCTTCGACGATCGTGATGGGCAGGGTCTTTTATGGACCGTACTCGACTCGGACGGAGGTGGTCCTCGAACAGGGATGCGATTCCCTGGTAGTCGTGGCACTCGTAGCCGTTGTGCTTGCAGGTGGCGCCGCGACGGACGGCAGCGACTTCGCCAAAGTGTCCCAGGACATGATGGTGATCGCTGATCCCGTGTCTACTTCAAGCCTGCACCGACTTCTCTATCTTGGGCTTTGTGAAGATCTTCTTTCCACTTTGGTTGAGGCGCGCCTATAATGACAGTCGCTTGGTTAGACTGCGCCTTTCTTGTTTGAACCAATCGCGGGCCGCCTTTCCGGTTCCGCTTTGATTGGCCGATTTGAATTTTCGGGCGGAAGGTTGGGCCGCCTGCAAACCTGAGCTAGTCCTTTCTTCCCACACCACCGCATGTTGCGCCTTTAAACCTGCAGCGTTGGCGCTGGTGCTGCCCTCCGCAGCTTCCGACTCCACGGTCCTCAATGTCGCTTTCGGTCCGGCAGACCCCTTCCTCATCCTCGCCTCACCGGATTCGACTGAATCTCCTCCTGGTGTACTGGCGCTGGCTTTGGCGCCGCCTTTGGATTGAAGAGGCTTTGCAGGGTCTCTGCTGCTTTAGTAGACATTTCGTGTGCTCTGGCTTCGCCCAGAGCGTGGCTAGTGTCAGGTTGCTCTTGGCTAGCAGCCGCCGCCAGCGGATGTCCTTGACCTCGGATGAGTTGCTCGAGTAGCACCGCCCAGGTCTCGGTATCCGCAGTCCTTGGACGCCTTCAAAGCGCCATGTAGTCACCGATGGACTCGCCTCCATCTGTCTACGCTTCTCGAATTCAAACCGCTGCACGTATTTGGACGGCGTCGGCGCGAAGTGGTTCTTCAGCAACGTTTGCAGAGTCGGCCACGATACCGATTGTAACGGTGTTGGCTCTGCCAGGGCTTCCGCAATCTCTATGACCTCCGGCCCACAATGGCTTAAGAAGTAAGCCCTTTTGCGGTTATCAGGAATCCCCTGAAGTTCGTTGGCTTCTAGAAAGCTTTCGAAGCGGGTCATATATGTTCCCCATTTCTCCTTGACCGGGTTGTACGGTGCGGGTGGCGTGTTTGCCATTTCCGCGTTTCTGCCCTGAGTTTGCTGGGTTCGGAACTATCGTGCTTCAGCTCGGTTCTGGTTCTCTCCTCCCCTCTCTCTCTCTCTCTCTTTGTACTCACTATTGTATAAAAATAGTTCTGAGAAAAAATCATATAAAGGGAAAGGACATCCAACAGCCCAAAAATGTTTATGGCTTAATATAGAATTGGAATAAAATATTGCTAAGATCTACATAGTTTGCCTTGCCAAGCAAGATGTGGATTTAATATGCTTCCATCAGTAAAACTGATTAAATAAAATCCTGAAAATAAGCAGGAGATTCTATATCCAACAATGTATCATCTTCTCCTTTTGCATTGCACTTAAAAAAACAGAGAAAGCTTCAATCATACCATACAGATCTCTTTTTTTTTTTACCAAACTGTGCAGACAACCCTGTCTAGAATGCCTGTTGCTAAATATTAGCAAGAAATCTGATTGTGATTTTGATATAGTAATATCAAAATACTCACTTCGCTGCCCCATTTACCATATTCAAAAAGACAAAAGGTAAGTTATTCTCTTCTTGATGAGAAATTTTCTGAAACCTGCTTTTATTTCCATAATCAGACTTTCAATTTTAAATATCAGCAGAGGAGGGGAACTCAACATAGGAAAACAGTACACAGTGGCAGAATTAGAATTTTCTCTGCATGCTTGCTTGTAAGTTTATTTCATGGACTGTACATTCACTCTTTCTCAATATGAACAAAGAGGAAGATTTAAACCTAGCACCAACAGCAATACCTTCCTGTTGAGAACACTTTGTACCTCATCAGCTGAAAGGCAGTAGGAGGTGCACAGTTCATATTGGGATAATGCACATGGAAATATACTTTTGTTTTCCATTTCATTTTGGTTGCCTCAAGATAGCTCACCATAAAGCTACAGACCATATAAATTGCCTCCAATTCAGGGGTGAAATCCAGCAGGTTCTGGAGAACCGGTAGCAGAAATTTTGAGTAGTTCAGAGAACCAGTAGCGGAAATCTTGAGTAGTTCAGAGAACCAGCAAATACCACCTCTGACTGGTCCCAGAGTGGAGTGGAAATGGAGATTTTGCAATATCCTTCCCCCAGGAATGGGATGGTAATGGAGATTTTGCAGTATCCTTCCCCTGCCATGCCCACCAAGCCACATCTACCAAGCCACACCAAGCCCACCAAGCTACGCCCACAGAACTGGCAATAAAAAAATTTGCATTTCACCACTGCTCCAATTCCCATGGATGGTAGACTATGCAAAGACATTTTTTAAAAGGATCTATTGGTCCTGAGCAGGGAGACCGTCTGTTCTGTCTCCTTCCCCACTTCGGATTAACGAGCTGACCTTCAGCCAGTGGATTCATGGCTCTTATAAGTCCTGGCAGAAATCGCAGCTGCCTGCCAAAGTTCAAACAAATGACTCACATAGCAAGACTTTCAGCTCTTTTTGAAACGGTTCAGCTAAAGTTTTGCTTCCCGTGGAGTGAGAACAGTCCCAAAGCTCCTTATATATCCTGTGGGGTGGGACTCCTGCCCCACCCTTCCCTTTGCTGACACCGCCTCTCTAATCTTCAGAAGTGCGGGTCAATCCAAGCTTGATTATTATTATCATCAGCTCGGTCTGAAGGCGTAGCCTGAGGAAGGGAGGAATCAGGGGATGATGGCCTCATTACGTCCTCCGACTGGTCTGGTTCTGGCTCCTGGAGCCAGGCCAAAGGAATCAGTGCTCCCGAGGTAAGACTTACCGGCCCTTCCCCCTCCCTCTCAGAGTCACTTTCGGGCATGGGGCCAGATTCGGGGGCTGGAGTCACAACACTGTCGTTCAGGGATAGTTCATATAATTTCATGCAAAACATAGCAATAGCATTTATATACTGCCCCTTAGTGCTGTACAGCCCTCTCTAAGTAGTTTATAGAGTCAGCATATTGTTGTGCCTCGTCCACTTTCCCCGCAGCCGGGCCCGTCTTATCTGCTTCCGAATGCTGAGGAATGTCCTAGCATGCCTCCCGGCCCCAGCCCTGGCTCCATGCCCAGACAGGCCGAGGAAGAAGAAGTGCCTCCAGCCCCCAGCCCTGGCTCCATGCCCAGGCAAACGGAGCAGCTAGACCCCTCCCCCTCCCCCACAGCATGTGAGCCTGAGGAAGGTCAATTACCAACAGCTGCAGACTGGAGTGACCCTCGCTTCAGGAGAATTGATAGGCGGCGTCAACAGAAGGAAGGGAGGGGCAGGCCTGGATAAGTGCTGAGTCATGGAGCCACACCCCATGGCCTATATAAAGGATCTGCTTTCTGGCATTCTCTGAGTCGGGCAAAGTCTACCTTATCTTGCTGAAGTCACTTTCTGGTCTCCTGCCTGCCTTGAGAACTTTGCTAGGACTTTGGCAGAGCTGCAGAGGCACGCCTGATTCAGATTTCCCTGACCCGACCGTCAGCGGAAGAGTGGGACACGACACATATTTCCACCAACAATCTGGTTTCTTGTTTTACCGACCTTGGAAGAATGAGAGACTGAGTCAACCTTGAGCCAGTGAGGATCGAACTCCTGGTAGTGGGCAGAATTAGCCTGCAATACTGCATTCTAACCACTGTGTCACCATGGCTCCTGTCATCTCAAATTCACTCTCTGGTGTAGGAAGTTAGCACCCACCCCTCTCCTAGGAAAATGAAATATTCTAGGAAATATTAAAAAGGCAGAATATTATATTTTCCCTAAAGGAGAAACATGTTTCTAAAGACAAACTCAAAGCCTCAGCTCCCTGCACCCCTCCCCGCCAGCAGATATTTTGGTGCCAACCTATCTACAAGACAAATTCTGGGCCAGCTTATCTACAACACAAAAGACTTTCACCCTCAGGACATAATAGAATTAGCCCTCTACCCATCTCACCACATGGCCCCATAGGAGTCTGACAACCAATCAAAATACATTTCTTTCACAGGAACAGGAAGCTCCAAGGCGGGGCCCAAGAGAGGGTATAAATCTCTCTCTCTCTCTCTCTCTCTCTCTCTCTCTCTCTCTCTCTCTCTCTCTCTCTCTCTCTCTCTCTCTCTCTCTCTCTCTCTCTCTCTCTCTCTCTCTCTCTCTCTCTCTCTCTCTCTCTCTCTCTCTCTCTCTCTCTCTCTCTCTCTCTCTCTCTCTCTCTCTCTCTCTCTCTCTCTCTCTCTCTCTCTCTCTCTCTCTCTCTCTCTCTCTCTCTCTCTCTCTCTCTCTCTCTCTCTCTCTCTCTCTCTCTCTCTCTCTCTCTCTCTCTCTCTCTCTCTCTCTCTCTCTCTCTCTCTCTCTCTCTCTCTCTCTCTCTCTCTCTCTCTCTCTCTCTCTCTCTCTCTCTCTCTCTCTCTCTCTCTCTCTCTCTCTCTCTCTCTCTCTCTCTCTCTCTCTCTCTCTCTCTCTCTCTCTCTCTCTCTCTCTCTCTCTCTCTCTCTCTCTCTCTCTCTCTCTCTCTCTCTCTCTCTCTCTCTCTCTCTCTCTCTCTCTCTCTCTCTCTCTCTCTCTCTCTCTCTCTCTCTCTCTCTCTCTCTCTCTCTCTCTCTCTCTCTCTCTCTCTCTCTCTCTCTCTCTCTCTCTCTCTCTCTCTCTCTCTCTCTCTCTCTCTCTCTCTCTCTCTCTCTCTCTTTCTTTTCTTTTCTTTTCTTTTCTTTTCTTTTCTTTTCTTTTCTTTTCTTTTCTTTTCTTTTCTTTTCTTTTCTTTTCTTTTCTTTTCTTTTCTTTTCTTTTCTTTTCTTTTCTTTTCTTTTCTTTTCTTTTCTTTTCTTTTCTTTTCTTTTCTTTTCTTTTCTTTTCTTTTCTTTTCTTTTCTTTTCTTTTCTTTTCTTTTCTTTTCTTTTCTTTTCTTTTCTTTTCTTTTCTTTTCTTTTCTTTTCTTTTCTTTTCTTTTCTTTTCTTTTCTTTTCTTTTCTTTTCTTTTCTTTTCTTTTCTTTTCTTTTCTTTTCTTTTCTTTTCTTTTCTTTTCTTTTCTTTTCTTTTCTTTTCTTTTCTTTTCTTTTCTTTTCTTTTCTTTTCTTTTCTTTTCTTTTCTTTTCTTTTTTTTTTTTTTTTTTTTTTTTTTTTTTTTTTTTTTTTTTTTTTTTTTTTTTTTTTTTTTTTTTTTTTTTTTTTTTTTTTTTTTTTTTTTTTTTTTTTTTTTTTTTTTTTTTTTTTTTTTTTTTTTTTTTTTTTTTTTTTTTTTTTTTTTTTTTTTTTTTTTTTTTTTTTTTTTTTTTTTTTTTTTTTTTTTTTTTTTTTTTTTTTTTTTTTTTTTTTTTTTTTTTTTTTTTTTTTTTTTTTTTTTTTTTTTTTTTTTTTTTTTTTTTTTTTTTTTTTTTTTTTTTTTTTTTTTTTTTTTTTTTTTTTTTTTTTTTTTTTTTTTTTTTTTTTTTTTTTTTTTTTTTTTTTTTTTTTTTTTTTTTTTTTTTTTTTTTTTTTTTTTTTTTTTTTTTTTTTTTTTTTTTTTTTTTTTTTTTTTTTTTTTTTTTTTTTTTTTTTTTTTTTTTTTTTTTTTTTTTTTTTTTTTTTTTTTTTTTTTTTTTTTTTTTTTTTTTTTTTTTTTTTTTTTTTTTTTTTTTTTTTTTTTTTTTTTTTTTTTTTTTTTTTTTTTTTTTTTTTTTTTTTTTTTTTTTTTTTTTTTTTTTTTTTTTTTTTTTTTTTTTTTTTTTTTTTTTTTTTTTTTTTTTTTTTTTTTTTTTTTTTTTTTTTTTTTTTTTTTTTTTTTTTTTTTTTTTTTTTTTTTTTTTTTTTTTTTTTTTTTTTTTTTTTTTTTTTTTTTTTTTTTTTTTTTTTTTTTTTTTTTTTTTTTTTTTTTTTTTTTTTTTTTTTTTTTTTTTTTTTTTTTTTTTTTTTTTTTTTTTTTTTTTTTTTTTTTTTTTTTTTTTTTTTTTTTTTTTTTTTTTTTTTTTTTTTTTTTTTTTTTTTTTTTTTTTTTTTTTTTTTTTTTTTTTTTTTTTTTTTTTTTTTTTTTTTTTTTTTTTTTTTTTTTTTTTTTTTTTTTTTTTTTTTTTTTTTTTTTTTTTTTTTTTTTTTTTTTTTTTTTTTTTTTTTTTTTTTTTTTTTTTTTTTTTTTTTTTTTTTTTTTTTTTTTTTTTTTTTTTTTTTTTTTTTTTTTTTTTTTTTTTTTTTTTTTTTTTTTTTTTTTTTTTTTTTTTTTTTTTTTTTTTTTTTTTTTTTTTTTTTTTTTTTTTTTTTTTTTTTTTTTTTTTTTTTTTTTTTTTTTTTTTTTTTTTTTTTTTTTTTTTTTTTTTTTTTTTTTTTTATTCAAATTTATACAGTTTGTAACTCTTATTTCTATTTTGTTGTTGATTATGATGTTCCTTTATATCTCACAGCAAAATATAATTTCTATTTCTTCTTCTTCTTCTTCTTCTTCTTCTTCTTCTTCTTCTTCTTCTTCTTCTTCTTCTTCTTCTTCTTCTTCTTCTTCTTCTTCTTCTTCTTCTTCTTCCCAAGAAATTCTCCCAACAGTTTAGTCACAACATCTCTCAAGTCTTCTTGGTCAGAAGGAATATCTTAAAAGTTATAAATTAAATTCCAGGCATTTCATGGAAGAGTCCTTTGGATTCTTTCAGAGTTGGACCGGCTAGGCCAGGGGTCTGCAAACCTGGCTCTTTTAAGACTTGTGGACTTCAATTCCCAGCAAAGCTAGCTGAGGAACTCTGGGACTTGAAGTCCACAAGTCTTAAAAGAGCCAAGTTTGTAGACCCCCTGGGCTAGGCAAAACTTATTGGAGGAACTTACTCTAACAAAGGAGGGACTTGCCCTATTATCTAGAAAGAATTTTAGCCTATTAATCTCAAGGAAATGGACAGGATCTTCAGGAATGTTAAACTACCAGCAATATATAACATCATCCTGAGTAACACGGGGGTGGGTGGGTGTTTTGTACAATTAAACTCAATCATTAAGGTAATTAATTCATCCTTGAATGAGGAGGTTGTGCCACCACCACTAAAGGAAGTGGTGGTATGTTCTGCCTAAAGAAGCTATTACTGGACCCAACAGGTTTGATATTGAATCTGTCTCCAACTTTTCCTTTTTAAGTGAGGTTCTCTTTGATCTTTCAGAGACATTTGATATCAGTCATTGTATTCTTCTGGACCACCTCTGTGTGGGAGCAGAATTCTTATTATATTGGCTTATTATAGTGGTTGCTTATTAGTTTGATTTTTATAATGGTTTTAAAGTGCTAAATTGCTGTAAGATCACCTTTATATGAAGTACTAGTCTAATATTGCTTTGAAAATTCTTATTCAAATTTATACAGTTTGTAACTCTTATTTCTATTTTGTTGTTGATTATGATGTTCCTTTATATCTCACAGCAAAATATAATTTCTATTTCTTCTTCTTCTTCCTCCTCCTCCTCTTCTTCCATTGTCTATCCACTGCAGGGTGAAGGCCTCTTCCACATGTTTTCAACCAATACGGTCCTGAGCTTTCTTTTGCGAATTGGGCCCACAATATCTGCTGATGTCATTGATCCAGAGGTAGGTTTCAGCAGGTTCTGACCAGTTCTGGATAACCAGTAGCGGATATTTTCAGTAGTTCAGAGAACCTGTAGTAAAAATTCTGACTGGCCTCGCCCCCATCTATTCTCTGCCTCCCCATTCCCAGCTGATCGGAAGGAAATGGGGATTTTGCAGTAACCTTCCTCTGGATTGGAGAGGGAATGGAGATTTTACAATATCCTTCCCCTGCCATGCCCACCAAGCCATACCACGCCGACCAAGCCGCACCCACAGAACCGGTAGTAAAAAAATTTGAAAGCCACCACTGCATTGATCCATCTTGTTTTAGGTCTCTTTCGTGGATGCTTTTTATCAAGTGGGACCCATTGGTCCACCTGCCATCAGTTCTTCTTGCTATGTGACCAGCCTATTTCCATTTCTTTCACTCTCTTTAATAATATTGTATACTTTCGTTTGTTCTCTAATCCATGTGCGGATCTTTCTACCTTGTTTTGTAATCTTGAGCATGTATCTTTCCATGGCTCTTTGCACCACTTATAGCTTTTGTATCGATTGCGAGGTTAGTGTCCATGTTCCACCGGTGTATGTTAGAGCAGATAGACACACTGAACTATATAAATATAATTAAGAATATAGTTAACCAAAATCTGGTTCCTCCTGGCTGAATCTTTAATTGCTTCTAAATGGTCCCTAGAACAAGTTTCAATTATTATTTTTAAAGTCATATTAATCTGTTGTTCTACTCTTGTTATCGCTAATTCTTCCTTCCAACCCCTTTTTTGCTTTGCTTCATCTCAGTGGGATATAGTTTCATCCAACTATCTCTGTGGTGATAGAAACTCACTATTAATTAGTGCTCTAATACAGTATTAGTAGCTGGATAATTCTGGAAATTTCCAGTGCAGAAATGTTCACAATCTACCAGTCCTCAAAAGGGCTGATGTTTGCCAAATAAGCCATAGTAGCTTAACTGGAGACATTTTACTGCAAGAGACATGTGCACACTAATCCTTAGAGTTTTTCCATATAGCTACTGTTATAAATGATTCTAAATTTTTTTTTCCTTTTCTTTTTCTTTTTTTATTCAAAAAGTTTTACAAAAAATTTTTTTCCCCCTTTCCCCCCAACCCCTCTCCCTTCACAAACCCCCTCCCCCCTCCCCCCCTGGCTTCCCGGAACAAACACAAGGTATAGTTAAAAATAAAACAAACATATGCTAAAAAAAATTTTTTTCCCAAAACTATTATACCAATTCTCCCTCTCTAGCTCTGACTTCCTCCTTACATAACCAAAATCCTTCAAAAAATTAACAATAAACAGTAATAAAATATATAGATCAGTAGAACAAATTAATCCTAAAATATTTAAAACCAGCTAAAGCATAAAAATCCAATCCAGTTCAGAGAATATCTCCCTTATAGCTTCTATAACCATATAATTTTCCCCCCAAGTCTTTCTTACATAAGATCTTTCGAGAATATTCTATTTAAAATTCAATACAACAGATTATAAAATTTCAATACAGGGAAATTACAATATCTATTCAACTTTAGTCCTTCCTCGTCAAAATCCAGTATAAATCCAAATATCTAGTCTTTTATGATGGTTATAAAACATATAATCAACCCATTTCTTCCAAATCTTCCTTACGTATTGTCTTTCAGAAACGCTAAAATCTTTTTCTGTTAATATTTCAAAAAAAAAAAAAATTCTTTCAAAAATGATACTTTTGTCTCTTGCCATTTTTGATGCATTAGTCTCTGTCTTTCCTTCATTACTCCTTTTGAAAAGTCAGTCACAATATAAAAAAAAAATGATTCTAAATTAAAATGGATTAACTGGCCTTCAAAAAGTTACAGCAATGGAGAAGCATTTATTTCTCCTAGGAAAAATGCTGTAGTCAGCTAAGCAGAATTTACTTCATAATGAAGGTGGCATCACCCAGCTGTCTTTAGTAAAAGTCAAAAAGTTTAAAATTAAGCAAAGTTGGATCTGGTTATTTCTTGGACAGGAAATTGTGTCTATTCGATCAGGCAACTGAGGGTGCGGGGAACCTGACAGAATGATGGCAACCCACTTTTGTATTGTTCCTAGAAAACTGGTAGATTTGTCAAGAGAAGTCAAACTCTTTGGAAGGGAATTTTCACATTTTAGCTGCCTTTCCTATAAGACCACTTGTTTGTTTTAATCTTATTTGTATAGACAAGTGCAATGTACTTGTGAACCTACTGAAAAAGTGTACAGGTAGTCCTAGGCTTATGATCACAATTGAGCCCAAAATTTTTGTTGCTAAGTGAGACATTTCTTAAGTGAATTTTGCCCCATTTTACAACCTTTCTTGCCACAGTTGCTAAGTGAATCATCACAGCTGTTAATTTAGTAACACAGTTGTTAAATGAATCTGGCTTCCCCATTGACTTTGCTTGTCAGAAGGTCACAAAAGGGGATCACATGACCTCTGGACACTGCAACGATCATAAATGTAAGTCAGTTCCAAGCGTCTGCATTTTGATCATGTGACCATGGGGATGCGCCAAAGGTCATAAGTTTGAAAAAGGGTCATAAGACACTTTTTTCAGTGCCATTGTAACTTCAAACAATCGCTAAACGAACTTCTATAAGTTGAAGACTGACTGTAAATGATTCTCTTGTGGAAATTATTTGTTTATTTGTTTTTTTATCCAGTTCACTTTAGGTGCAGTCCGATTCCATGGCAACTCACGGACTCTCAATATAATAAACACTAAAAACACAATTTTGGAGATTAGGTGCAATAACAAGCCAAACTTGTAGAAATATGAAGTTTCCTCTGGCACTTCAAACATACTATATGTGTCCAACTCCAGCTTTAGTTCGGTTGTTACATCCAGCCTTTGGTTTTCCAAGGAGGGGCTGAAGTGGTTTTAATGTTCCCTAAGTAGTTTTCCGCGTGTGGAAATCAAATGAGTTTATGTACTTACGGTTCAGGAAATGAAAATGGGCAGGTTTGAAAAAATAAGAGATACAAATTCAATTAAACCAAAGACAAACTAACTGTTTCATTTCCAGTTTCCTCAAGAGACTAACATAAATACCTAATTGCTGTGATTAGGGCCTTGGGGAAAAGATTGCAGGAAGGGTCTTGGAAATTTCTACTTGACATATATGCTTCTAATTGGAGAGGCCCGCATTATTCATTGAGGTCTGTCTCTTGGCTTAAAGTTCTTGAAGGCCAGATCATGGGAAAGTAGGCCGAGCACATGAAAACAGATAATTATAATTTTTTAAACATATTCATGCTCTATAAATGCTCACGATTAAATCGGAACATCTTATTGCATTCCATGACAATGTATGAAGAGACAGGAAATGATCTCATCTGGAGAGAAAAACACAGCCCAGTTCTTTACATTATTATGTAAAAATAAATTACAGGTAGCCCTTGACTTACCATCACAGTTGGGACAACAATTTCCTAAGCACAGCTGTTGCTGTGTGAGTCGCACCTGATTTTTATGAGCTTTTTTGCCACAGTTGTTAAGTGAATCAATCCAATCTTAAGCAAATCTCGCATCCGCCAATTTTGCTTGTCGGGACCCAGCTGGGAAGGAAAATGGTGATCACATGACCCTAAAACATCACAATCATTGTAAATAGATGTGGGTTGCCAAGTACCCAAATTTTGATCATGTGACTGTGGGTATGCTGCAACAGTCATAAGTGCAAGGACCAGTTGGAAGTCCCTTTTTTCAGTGCTGTTATAACTTCATAAGTCACTAAATGAATGATTGTAAATTAAGGACTGCCTCTACTACTAAGTAAGAGGATGCAAGGTTGCAGTGCCATGTTTACTGATTCATACAGGTAGTCCTTGATTTACAACAGTTCATTTAGTGACTGTTCAAAGTTACAACCGCACCGAAAAATGTGACTTATGACTGTTTTTTACAGTTACAGCCTTTCCAGGATCCCCATGATCATGTGCCCAAAATTCAGATGCTTGGCAACTGGTTCATATTTATGACCGTTGCTGTGTCCTAAGGTCATGTGATCACCTGTTGCAATCTTCTAACAAGCAAAGTCAATGGGGAAGCCAAATTCACTTAACAACCATGTTACTAGCTTCTCGACTGCAGCGATTCACTTAACATTTGTGGCAAGAAAGCTTTTAAGATGAGAAGAAACTCACTTAACAAATGTTTCAACTAACAACAGGAATTTTGGGCTCAATTGCGGTTGTAAATCAAGGACTACCTGTACTTATATAGGATAATGCAAAATCTAGTGACATTATAGACATTGTTATTTTCTTGACAACGGTACCGAAATGGTTTATAGGTAAATGTTGCTTTAGCAGTCCTAATTTTTTGTAAACTCCTGCGCAGGCTGCACTGGCTACCTGTGGCCTTCTGGGTGCGCTTCAAGGTTTTGGTGACCACCTTTAAAGCGCTCCATGGCATAGGGCCGGGTTATCTACGGGACCGCCTACTGCGACCAGATACCTCTCACCGACCCGTGCGCTCTCACAGAGAGGGACTCCTCAGGGTGCCGTCAGCTAGGCAGTGTCGTTTGGCGACGCCCAGGGGAAGGGCCTTCTCTGTGGGAGCTCCCACCCTCTGGAACGAACTCCCCCCAGGACTCCGTCAACTTCCTGACCTTCGAACCTTCCGTCGCGAGCTCAAGACACATTTATTCATCTGTGCAGGACTGGCTTAGATTTTAAATTTAAAGGGGTTTTAAATTGATTTTAATATTTATATTTTATATTTATATTTCTATTTTTAATAATTGGGCATTAGAATAAGTTTTTTAAGGATTATTTTAATTTGTATATTGATGTTTTATATGCCTGTGAACCGCCCTGAGTCCTTTGGGAGATAGGGCGGTATATAAATTCGAATAATAAATAAATAAATAAAATAAAATAAATAAATAAATAAATAAACTGTCCAGAGTCACAGAAAATGTTTGGACAGCCATATAAAATTTCTAAATAAATAAATAAATCCTGAGATTTTTGGAGTATTCTCAAATTCACATATTAACCAGGTTGACCAGGTTAACTTTGTCCCAACTCTTCCGCTGCTGCGCCGGTCACGCCTGCGCAGTCTTGCATCACTCCAAAACTGTTCTTGGGGCGTTGCCAAATCAGAAGAAGGCTCCAGGAATCAGGCCTTGCCGGCCCCTCCTCCTCCCTTTGAGTGGGTGCCAGGGAGGGAAAGGGCTCAAGAGAAGCAGGGCTTGCCAGGTCTTCTCCCTCACTTTCTGAATCATCCGAGTCCAGGAGTCCGGGTCCAGGAACCTGGGTCACAACACTATCCCTCACCGCAGGGCCCTTCCCCCGGGGCTGACGATCGGGATGCGGTCGGGCTGGGTTCTGCTCATGGAAGGCCTGCACCAGGTCAGGGCATGAACGTCGGAGGCATCTACCCAGGAGAAATCAGTCCCGTATCCCTTCCACGCGATCAAGCCTTCGTAATCTTGCATCACTCAAAACTGTTCTTGGGGCGTTGCCAAATCAGAAGAAGGCTCCAGGAATCAGGCCTTGCCGGCCCCTCCTCCTCCCTTTGAGTGGGTGCCAGGGAGGGAAAGGGCTCAAGAGAAGCAGGGCTTGCCAGGTCTTCTCCCTCACTTTCTGAATCATCCGAGTCCAGGAGTCCGGGTCCAGGAACCTGGGTCACAACACTATCCCTCACCGCAGGGCCCTTCCCCCGGGGCTGACGATCGGGATGCGGTTGGGCTGGGTTCTGCTCATGGAAGGCCTACCCAGGAGAAATCAGTCCCGTATCCCTTCCACGCGATCAAATATTGGAATGGCATGAATAAAGATCATTGATGGTTCTCTTAAACTTGGAGATGTTATATTATGTTATGTTATGTTATGTTATGTTATGTTATGTTATGTTATGTTATGTTATGTTATGTTATGTTATGTTATGTTATGTTATGTTATGTTATGTTATGTTATGTTATGTTATGTTATGTTATGTTATGTTATGTTATGTTATGTTATGTTATGTTATGTTATGTTATGTTATGTTATGTTATGTTATGTTATGTTATGTTATGTTATGTTATGTTATGTTATGTTATGTTATGTTATGTTATGTTATGTTATGTTATGTTATGTTATGTTATGTTATGTTATGTTATGTTATGTTATGTTATGTTATGTTATGTTATGTTATGTTATGTTATGTTATGTTATGTTATGTTATGTTATGTTATGTTATGTTATGTTATGTTATGTTATGTTATGTTATGTTATGTTATGTTATGTTATGTTATGTTATGTTATGTTATGTTATGTTATGTTATGTTATGTTATGTTATGTTATGTTATGTTATGTTATGTTATGTTATGTTATGTTATGTTATGTTATGTTATGTTATGTTATGTTATGTTATGTTATGTTATGTTATGTTATGTTATGTTATGTTATGTTATGTTATGTTATGTTATGTTATGTTATGTTATGTTATGTTATGTTATGTTATGTTATGTTATGTTATGTTATGTTATGTTATGTTATGTTATGTTATGTTATGTTATGTTATGTTATGTTATGTTATGTTATGTTATGTTATGTTATGTTATGTTATGTTATGTTATGTTATGTTATGTTATGTTATGTTATGTTATGTTATGTTATGTTATGTTATGTTATGTTATGTTATGTTATGTTATGTTATGTTATGTTATGTTATGTTATGTTATGTTATGTTATGTTATGTTATGTTATGTTATGTTATGTTATGTTATGTTATGTTATGTTATGTTATGTTATGTTATGTTATGTTATGTTATGTTATGTTATGTTATGTTATGTTATGTTATGTTATGTTATGTTATGTTATGTTATGTTATGTTATGTTATGTTATGTTATGTTATGTTATGTTATGTTATGTTATGTTATGTTATGTTATGTTATGTTATGTTATGTTATGTTATGTTATGTTATGTTATGTTATGTTATGTTATGTTATGTTATGTTATGTTATGTTATGTTATGTTATGTTATGTTATGTTATGTTATGTTATGTTATGTTATGTTATGTTATGTTATGTTATGTTATGTTATGTTATGTTATGTTATGTTATGTTATGTTATGTTATGTTATGTTATGTTATGTTATGTTATGTTATGTTATGTTATGTTATGTTATGTTATGTTATGTTATGTTATGTTATGTTATGTTATGTTATGTTATGTTATGTTATGTTATGTTATGTTATGTTATGTTATGTTATGTTATGTTATGTTATGTTATGTTATGTTATGTTATGTTATGTTATGTTACTTGAAATATTGGAAGCGACCCTTCAGCCAGCGGGAGTCTCGTCGCTGTGGACTTCAGATTCCTCCGACCCGTCCTCGGCGACAGTGACGGGTGCTGTTGGGCACCGAAGGGGACTCGGTGTGGCCTCAGGAACCAGAAGGGACCGGTGAAAACGGGTGGATCCGCATGGATCGTGGCAGGGTCAGTCGGTAGGCTACCGGGTTGATGACTGCCTCGACAGGAACGGGCCGATGAATCGGTGGTCCAACTTCTTTACCGGGCGGTCGGACGGGAGGTGTTTGGTGGAGAGCCACACCGGTCTCCAACTGCCAGCGGGCGTTGCCCGTCGGGAACGGTCGGCGGACCGTTTGGAGTCCTCCTTTGCCCGATTCAGCTGCTGGCGTACCAACTGTTGGGCTGCATGCAATTCCGTCAGGAAGGTCTGCGTTTCGGGGACAGGAGGGTCCGGTGGTGCCAGAGGAAGAGCGCGGATGGTACCCACATTGGCAAAGAACGGGGTCATCTGAGTAGAGGTGTGCTGAGTGTTGTTAAAAGCAAACTCCGCCAGGGACAGGTAGTCGGCCCAGTTGTCCTGTTGCTGGTTGATGAAGCAACGGAGATACTGTTCCAGGATACCGATGAACTCCTCTGTACCCCCGTCGGTCTCCGGATGGTGCGATGACGACAGACACACCTGCACCTCCAACGCGCCATCAGGCTCTTCCAGAAGCGGGCTGTGAACTGAACTCCGGTCCGAAACCACCCTGTCCGGTAGACCATGGAGGCGGAAGATGTGCTGCAGAAAGAGGCGGGCGTTTTGCGGCTGTGGGCAGTCCGCGGCATGGGATGAAGTGTGCCATCTTGGTGAGCATGTCCACCACCACCAGCACCGTGGTGAACCCAGAGGACGGCGGCAGGTCCGTCAGGAAGGTCTGCGTTCGGGAACAGGAGAGTCGGTGGTGCCAGAGGAAGAGCCGCGGATGGTACCCACATTGGCAAAGAATGGGGTCATCTGAGTAGAGGTGTGCTGAGAGTTGTTAAAAGCAAACTCCGCCAGGGACAGGTAATCGGCCCAGTTGTCCTGTTGCTGGTTGATGAAGCAACGGAGATACTGTTCCAGGATACCGATGACCTTCTCTGTACCCCCGTCGGTCTCCGGATGGTGCGATGACGACAGACACACCTGTACCTCCAACGCGGCCATCAGGCTCTTCCAGAAGCGAGCTGTGAACTGAACTCCGTGGTCCGAAACCACCCTGTCCGGTAGACCATGGAGGCGGAAGATGTGCTGCAGAAAGAGGCGGGCGTTTTGCGGCTGTGGGCAGTCCGCGGCATGGGATGAAGTGTGCCATCTTGGTGAGCATGTCCACCACCACCAGCACCGTGGTGAACCCAGAGGACGGCGGCAGGTCCGTCAGGAAGGTCTGCGTTCGGGAACAGGAGAGTCCGGTGGTGCCAGAGGAAGAGCGCGGATGGTACCCACATTGGCAAAGAACGGGGTCATCTGAGTAGAGGTGTGCTGAGAGTTGTTAAAAGCAAACTCCGCCAGGGACAGGTAGTCGGCCCAGTTGTCCTGTTGCTGGTTGATGAAGCAACGGAGATACTGTTCCAGGATACCGATGACCTTCTCTGTACCCCCGTCGGTCTCCGGATGGTGCGATGACGACAGACACATCTGCACCTCCAACGCGGCCATCAGGCTCTTCCAGAAGCGGGCTGTGAACTGAACTCCGCGGTCCGAAACCACCCTGTCCGGTAGACCATGGGCGGAAGATGTGCTGCAGAAAGAGGCGGGCGTTTTGCGGCTGTGGGCAGTCCGCGGCATGGGATGAAGTGTGCCATCTTGGTGAGCATGTCCACCACCACCAGCACCGTGGTGAACCCAGAGGACGGCGGCAGGTCCGTCAGGAAGGTCTGCGTTTCGGGAACAGGAGAGTCTGGTGGTGCCAGAGGGAAGAGCCGCGGATGGTACCCCACATTGGCAAAGAACGGGGTCATCTGAGTAGAGGTGTGCTGAGAGTTGTTAAAAGCAAACTCCGCCAGGGACAGGTAATCGGCCCAGTTGTCCTGTTGCTGGTTGATGAAGCAACGGAGATACTGTTCCAGGATACCGATGACCTTCTCTGTACCCCCGTCGGTCTCCGGATGGTGCGATGACAACAGACACACCTGCACCTCCAACGCGGCCATCAGGCTCTTCCAGAAGCGAGCTGTGAACTGAACTCCGTGGACCAAAACCACCCAGTCCGGTAGACCAAGGAGGCGGAAGATGTGCTGCAGAAAGAGGCGGGCGTTTTGCGGCTGTGGGCAGTCCGCGGCATGGGATGAAGTGTGCCATCTTGGTGAGCATGTCCACCACCACCAGCACCGTGGTGAACCCAGAGGACGGCGGCAGGTCCGTCAGGAAGGTCTGCGTTCGGGAACAGGAGAGTCGGTGGTGCCAGAGGAAGAGCGCGGATGGTACCCACATTGGCAAAGAACGGGGTCATCTGAGTAGAGGTGTGCTGAGAGTTGTTAAAAGCAAACTCCGCCAGGGACAGGTAGTCGGCCCAGTTGTCCTGTTGCTGGTTGATGAAGCAACGGAGATACTGTTCCAGTATACCGATGACCTTCTCTGTACCCCCGTCGGTCTCCGGATGGTGCGATGACGACAGACACACCTGCACCTCCAACGCGGCCATCAGGCTCTTCCAGAAGCGGGCTGTGAACTGAACTCCGGTCCGAAACCACCCTGTCCGGTAGACCATGGGCGGAAGATGTGCTGCAGAAAGAGGCGGGCGTTTTGCGGCTGTGGGCAGTCCGCGGCATGGGATGAAGTGTGCCATCTTGGTGAGCATGTCCACCACCACCAGCACCGTGGTGAACCCAGAGGACGGCGGCAGGTCCGTCAGGAAGGTCTGCGTTCGGGAACAGGAGAGTCGGTGGTGCCAGAGGAAGAGCCGCGGATGGTACCCCACATTGGCAAAGAACGGGGTCATCTGAGTAGAGGTGTGCTGAGAGTTGTTAAAAGCAAACTCCGCCAGGGACAGGTAATCGGCCCAGTTGTCCTGTTGCTGGTTGATGAAGCAACGGAGATACTGTTCCAGTATACCGATGACCTTCTCTGTACCCCCGTCGGTCTCCGGATGGTGCGATGACGACAGACACATCTGCACCTCCAACGCGGCCATCAGGCTCTTCCAGAAGCAAGCTGTGAACTGAACTCCGCGGTCCGAAACCACCCTGTCCGGTAGACCATGGAGGCGGAAGATGTGCTGCAGAAAGAGGCGGGCCATTTTTGTGGCTGTGGGCAGTCCGCGGCATGGGATGAAGTGTGCCATCTTGGTGAGCATGTCCACCACCACCAGCACCGTGGTGAACCCAGAGGACGGCGGCAGGTCTGTCAGGAAGTCCATGGAGATCGCCCCCCAGGGTCTGTCGGGTGTCAGCAAGGACTGGAGGAGCCCGGGAGGGGCCCCCGTGGCGGCCTTGGCTTGCCGACACGGTACGCAGGATGTCACGTAGGCATGTACATCATGGCGCACTCGGGGGCACCAAAAGGGCCGTGGCACCAGGTGGAGGTCTTGAAGAACCCAAAATGTCCTGCTGCAGGGTTGTCGTGGCACTGGGTCATGACGAGGGCTCGGAGTGGTCCTGTGGGCACATATAATCGCCCGAAACTTGAGTAAGTCCTCCTCCAAGGTCCAAGGAGGCGTGGGGCCCACCTCCGCTCTCCTTTGCTGCGACCAGGCGTCCTGGCGCTGCGCCTCGCACCTGGGCCCGCAAGTCCACTGGCTCCCGTGCTGCGGCCAAGGCTTCTGCCGGCAGCACTGTCCGTGGAGGAAGGGGGTCCTTGGCGCAGAGGTACTCTGGCTTGCGGGACAGGGCATCCGCCCTCCGGTTGTGACCGCTGGGAATGTAGGTCACGCGGAAGTTGAACCGGGCAAAAAACAACGACCACCGGATCTGCCGCTGGTTCAACTTCCGAGCTGTGGTGAGGTGCTCGAGATTCCGATGGTCCGTTCGGACCTCCACCTGATGTCGGGCCCCCTCCAGATGGTGTCGCCAAGCCTCGAATGCAGCCTTGATAGCCAGCAACTCTTTTTCCCAGATAGTGTAGTTGCGCTCGGAAGGATTGAGTTTCCGGGAGTAGTAAGCGCAGGGAAAAAGTGTGCCGCCATTCGTCGGAGCCTGTAGCAGCACCGCTCCCAGAGCCACATTGGACGCGTCCGTTTCCACCACAAAAGGCCGGAGCGGGTCGGGATGCCTCAGGACGGGTTCCGTGACAAAGGCTTTCTTGAGGGCTGTGAATGCTTCTTGCTGCGGGGGACCCCACCGGAACGCAACCTTCTTCCTGAGGAGCTGGGTAAGTGGAGCCGTCAGTGTGGCGAAGCCCGGGATGAAGGTCCGGTAGTAGTTGGCGAAGCCCAGCAGGCGCTGAACATCCTTCACCCGACGAGGGCTTCCCAGCTACACAAAGCTTCTACTTTACATGGGTCCATGGCTATGCCCTCGGGCGAGATGATATGCCGAGGAATTCTATGGAAGTCCGGAAGAAGACGCATTTCTCCAGCTTCGCATTGAGTTGTTGCTCCATAGCGTTGCAGAACCAGACCGGCGTGTCGAAGGTGGCTTTCCCTGGACCGGGAGTAAATCAGGATGTCGTCAGGTAGATAACCACGAACCGATCCAACATGTCTCGGAACACGTCGTTCATGAAGTGCTGGAAAAGCGGCGGGAGCGTTGGTCAACCCAAATGGCATGACAGTGTATTCGTAGTGTCCGTATCGGTGCGAATGCCGTCTTCCATTCGTCTCCTTCTCGCATCCGCACCAGGTTGTAGGCCCCGGAGATCGAGCTTGGTGAAGATCGTGGCCTCCGCAACCTCTCCAGTAGCTCCGGGATGAGCGGCAGGGGTAGCGATTCCGCACCGTAATGGCGTTTAGCCGGCGGTAATCACAGCACAGGCGCAAGTCCCTGTCTTCTTCTTCACGAAGAGGACCGGGGCCGAGAGAGGACTTTGAAGGCGGATGAACCCTCGGGCCAGGTTTTGTCCAGGAAGTCCCTGAGGCGGCCAACTCGGGCTCCGACATGGAATACAGGCGTCCCACAGGCAGTGGTGCGTTGGGCAGAAGGTCCACGGGCAATCGTGGGGCCGATGCGGGGTAGTCGGTCCGCCTCCTCCCCGCTGAACACGTCGGCGAAGTCCGTCAGCCCAGGAGGCAAGGTAATGGCAGCAGTGGGGACATTCTGGCCGGCACAGGTGTGGCGGATGTGATCGACGCACTGCAGACTCGGGAAAGAGATGGCGTTCGCGACCAGGCCACCTGAGGATCGTGGGTCCGAAGCCAGGCCAACCCAAGGACCAAGGAAAATGAAGGTCCGCCGTGACATAAAACTGGATCGCCTCCTCATGGTCCCCAATAGCCAGGCGCAAAGGCTGGGTGGCGAATTTAATGGGGCGGACACCAGTTCTCGTCCATCAATTGTCTCTACCCGCATCGGAGGGTCCACGGAACCACGGGACCGCAAACTGGGTCACAAAGGCCTGGTCCATAAAGTTTGTTGTGGCCCTGAGTCCACCAGCGCATGCGCCTGGAGCCCGTCCGACTGGTTCCCCAACCATATCCGTGTGTCCAGAATCAGATGCCGAGGGGCCCAGAGTCTACTTCCATAGCGTCCAGTGGGGGCTTAGTACGTGCCCGACCTAGGGTTTCCCGAGGTCGGGCCTGCTCCGTTCGATTGGTCACGCTGTGATTCGGGGACGGCGTCGTGCCCCACTTCGCTTTCTGGGGCAAGAAGCGGCGAAGTGGCCGGGCTCCCACAGTACAGGCACAATCCCCCTTGGCGCCTCCGGTTCCGCTCCTGGGCTGTCAGGCGAGGTCTGGCCGCTCCCAACTCCATGGGCTCTTCCGCAGCGGTTACAAAACGTGGGGCGACCCGGGGTGCTGGTGGTGCAGGAAGTGGGGGTGCAGATGTCGACGGCGGGTCCCGGGGGGTGCGACGGGACGGTCGCCGTTGCAGGCGGGCATCGAGGCGGAGACAAAGGGGCACCAAGTTGTCGAGGGTCCGCGGCGCCTCCACCCGGGCCAGCTCGTCTTGCAATTCCTCTGAGAGTCCCTCCTGGAACGCGTCCACCAGCGCTGCATCATTCCAGTCAGAGTCCTGGCACAAAAGACGAAATTCGGCGATGTACTCCTGCAGGCGTTTCCCTTGACGGAGTTCCTTAAGGCGCCTGGTTGCCGTCAGCATTGACGGGTCCTCATACATGGTGCGCAGGTGCTGCCAAAAACGCTGTTGGTCCGCCAGCAGGGGGCTGTCCTGGAGCAAGAGGGGCGTGGCCCATCGAGCAGCCAAGCCGGAAAGGTTAATCATGAAGGCCACCTTAGCCCGGTCGTCTGGGAAATCCTCTGGCCTCATAGCCATGTAGAGCTGGCACTGTCCCAAGAAGGTCGGGAACATCTCAGGCTGCCCAGAAAACTTATCCGGCACGGTTATCGGGCACTGCGGCGAGGAGGAGGTGGGAGGATGGGGGGCTGCAGGCACATTCTTGGCAGCAAGTTGGCCTGCCAAGTGAGCCACTTGCTGCTGGAGCTGTTGATTAGCCGCTTGTAGCTGCTGTAACTGCTGCTGTACCTGCTGCTGGTCCATCTTTGGTGGAAGATGTTTTAGTCGGGGTCTTGGACAAAATGTTCTGTTTCCCTTCCCCCAATACTCCCAGCAAAGAGTCAGTCAGAGGCCTCCTTTTCTGATTTATTTACATATATATAAATGTCCTGGCCACGTCTACCCACGGGCCTGCCAAGTTTCTGGAGATAACGAGGAAATTACAGATAAGGCCAGAATTACTCACGAATATATTCTTCCCTCCATTGATACAGTTTGCCCGCACAAATTCATTGCTTTGTCCAAGACAAAAAACCAGGAAGTCCCGCCTCCTATTTATAGTCTCTGCAGATGTCACTGCATGACAATTATGACTTGGCTTTATCCCAACGCTGCTTCTGCTGCGCGCGCCGGTCACGCCTGCGCAGTCTTGCATCACTCCAAAACTGTTCTTGGGGCGTTGCCAAATCAGAAGAAGGCTCCAGAGAATCAGGCCTTGCCGGCCCCTCCTCCTCCCTTTGAGTGGGTGCCAGGGAGGGAAAGGGCTCAAGAGAAGCAGGGCTTGCCAGGTCTTCTCCCTCACTTTCTGAATCATCCGAGTCCAGGAGTCCGGGTCCAGGAACCTGGGTCACAACAGAGAGGTTCTCCATTTGAAAAGGTGCCATAAGCTCTATAAACACCATTTGGATACCAGATAGGATCTAATCAACCACAAGAGACTTTGGTTTATGCCTTATATGTAAAGATTAACAGCATGCTGGAACAAAACAGCATGCTGTTGTTATGTTATGTTATGTTATGTTATGTTATGTTATGTTATGTTATGTTATGTTATGTTATGTTATGTTATGTTATGTTATGTTATGTTATATTATATTATATTATATTATATTATATTATATTATATTATATTATATTATATTATATTATATTATATTATATTATATTATATTATATTATATTATATTATATTATATTATATTATATTATATTATATTATATTATATTATATTATATTATATTATATTATATTATGTTATGTTATGTTATGTTATGTTATGTTATGTTATGTTATGTTATGTTATGTTATGTTATGTTATGTTATATTATATTATATTATATTATATTATATTATATTATATTATGTTATGTTATATTATGTTATGTTATGTTATATTATGTTATGTTATATTATATTATATTATATTATGTTATGTTATGTTATGTTATATTATGTTATGTTATGTTATATTATGTTATGTTATGTTATGTTATATTATATTATATTATGTTATGTTATATTATGTTATGTTATGTTATATTATGTTATGTTATATTATATTATATTATATTATATTATATTATATTATATTATGTTATGTTATATTATGTTATGTTATATTATGTTATGTTATATTATGTTATGTTATGTTATATTATGTTATGTTATATTATGTTATGTTATATTATGTTATGTTATGTTATGTTATGTTATGTTATATTATGTTATGTTATGTTATATTATGTTATGTTATGTTATATTATGTTATGTTATATTATGTTATGTTATGTTATATTATGTTATGTTATATTATGTTATGTTATGTTATATTATGTTATGTTATGTTATGTTATATTATATTATATTATATTATATTATATTATGTTATGTTATGTTATATTATGTTATGTTATATTATGTTATGTTATATTATGTTATGTTATGTTATATTATGTTATGTTATATTATGTTATGTTATATTATGTTATGTTATGTTATATTATGTTATGTTATGTTATGTTATGTTATGTTATGTTATGTTATGTTATATTATGTTATGTTATATTATGTTATGTTATGTTATATTATGTTATGTTATATTATATTATATTATATTATATTATGTTATGTTATGTTATGTTATATTATGTTATGTTATGTTATATTATGTTATGTTATGTTATATTATATTATATTATATTATATTATATTATATTATATTATATTATATTATATTATATTATATTATATTATATTATATTATATTATATTATGTTATGTTGTTATGTTATGTTATGTTATGTTATGTTATGTTATGTTATGTTATGTTATGTTATGTTATGTTATGTTATGTTATGTTATATTATATTATATTATATTATATTATGTTATGTTATATTATGTTATGTTATGTTATATTATGTTATGTTATATTATGTTATGTTATGTTATATTATGTTATGTTATATTATGTTATGTTGTTATGTTATGTTATGTTATGTTATGTTATGTTATGTTATGTTATGTTATGTTATGTTATGTTATGTTATGTTATGTTATATTATATTATATTATATTATATTATATTATATTATATTATATTATGTTATGTTATGTTATGTTATGTTATATTATGTTATGTTATATTATGTTATGTTATATTATGTTATGTTATGTTATATTATGTTATGTTATATTATATTATATTATATTATATTATATTATGTTATGTTATATTATGTTATGTTATGTTATGTTATATTATGTTATGTTATGTTATGTTATATTATGTTATGTTATGTTATGTTATATTATGTTATGTTATGTTATATTATGTTATGTTATGTTATGTTATATTATGTTATGTTATGTTATGTTATGTTATGTTATGTTATGTTATGTTATGTTATGTTATATTATGTTATGTTATGTTATGTTATATTATGTTATGTTATATTATGTTATGTTATGTTATATTATATTATATTATGTTATGTTATGTTATATTATGTTATGTTATATTATGTTATGTTATGTTATGTTATGTTATGTTATGTTATGTTATATTATGTTATGTTATATTATGTTATGTTATGTTATGTTATGTTATGTTATATTATGTTATGTTATATTATGTTATGTTATATTATGTTATGTTATGTTATATTATGTTATGTTATGTTATGTTATGTTATATTATGTTATGTTATGTTATGTTATGTTATGTTATGTTATATTATGTTATGTTATATTATGTTATGTTATGTTATATTATGTTATGTTATGTTATATTATGTTATGTTATGTTATGTTATGTTATGTTATGTTATATTATGTTATGTTATGTTCCTCCATTAGCTTGTAAGAACTTCCAGGGTGGGCTATAGTACAGATTATAAACATATGCAACAAAATTACAAATTACAAAATTACAATAGTAAAAATCAAATTCAAAGAGGCAGAGATAAAAGCAGCAAGGGGAAAGTTAAGAAGAACCCCAAAGCCTAAAAAAAGGGAGTGCTTTGATTTATAATTCAATAATAAAAATTAGGGTAGATATCATCCAAACTGTGGAAGAACAGGTTTCCACAAGGACAGCAAGGATACATTCTCTTATTTTTATCATGATAACAACCCTGTGAGATGGAACCTGTCAAAATGTTGGAGTCATGGAAAAGCAGCAAATTCCTGCCTTCCACACTAAAGAAGAAAATCTTGTCTGTCTAACAACAACATGAAGCAGTCAGTATGTTCTTAAATTGCAAGGCTATTTAAGAGATGTAAAATCCACTGCAACCCACAAGTGAAGGGAACCACAGAAAAATGACAGAGATCAAAATGGTTGCCGCAAAATGCAGCCAAAGTCACTTGTGGCTAGGGAGGAGCAATGCAAGTCTTTTAAAAATACCCCAATTTTTAATCCCAGCCTCTGATTTTAAAGATGAGCTGGGTGGTTATTTTTGTGCTAATGACAAGAGAAGTCTTCCATCAACAGTGCTTTTGACAACAGTTGGGAAAGAGCAGATGTTTGCCCATAAATTAGAGCATTGGCCCCACATATTTGTTTGATAATTCAGATTCTTCTTTTCTCTGCAGGATTCTTATGTAAAACATCCATAACCCTACCTTTGCTGTTTGAAGAGATTTTAGAACTAATTCAGACTCCAGCTTGGAAAACCTAGGCCAGTGATGGCTAACCTTTTTTGCCAGTGCATGCCAAAAGTGGGGGGGGAGGGCCACACACATGTGCCCACAGCCATAGTTCAATGCCCCCTGTCCCGCGCATGTGTGCGTGACCCCCCCATGCTCCCCTATACATGTGCGCACTGCCCCCCCATACCGTGTGTTCTATACCGCGAACAAGGCAATTAACCAGACGGAGGCTCGGCTGAACCAACAACTCTTTTATTCTGATAATTAACACGAACAAGAACAGTAAGGCAAACTCTGTGGTAGATTGGCACTCCCTCAGACTGCTCCTGTCTGACAGCTGCTTAAATAGGAGCTGTCAGACAGGAGGAGCCAATGAGGACTCTCTGATCTCCTGCTAACTTGGCTGCTCACGTCCCAGACAATCGGAAAAGATAGTAACAGGCTTGACTGTAACCGGTTGTAATTGCGAGGACACAACACCCCACTCCCCCCAGATGGCGCAGGCGTAGTCGGCTAAATAAGCCAGCTGATGCCGGCTCCGCCCAGAGCACCTCAGTTCCGGAGCGGGCGTGGCCGAAGACGGAGGTGGAACTTCATGTTGGGTGTTTATTGGAGGCCTTTGGTCCCGGCACTGGGGCCAAATTCTCAAGCCGGGAAGTGTCACGGACCCCAGGTGAGTCTGCTGACAAGAACACTCCAGTGGGGGGCAGGGGGCTCGGGTCCTCCGATGGTTGTACGCCAGCAGGGGTTGCTTTCATTGTGGAGTCCGGTTGTGCTTGTCCAGGTGGAGGAAAAAATGTTTCAGCCTTGCAGTCCGATAGATGATGGTCAGGCATGTCAGGGGCGATCCGCTACCGCAGCTGATTTACATGCTGCCACCAGGTCTTTCCATCAGGCAGGCAGTTCCTATAAGAACATGGTCCAGTCAACTGGAGTATTTGCCCAGGTAGCCAGCGTCTGATCCCCCATAATTTTGGGCAAACACTAGGTCCCCCACTGCAAAAACCCTCGGCGGGCTATGCTAATGTTTTAGTTTTTCAGAGGCATACGAGGGATGTAAACGGTCGAGTATTGTCCGAAGGCGCTGTCCCATTAAGAGCTCCGCCTGGCTCAGTCTGGTTGAGGGGCAAGGGGTGGTGTGTTGTGCCATCAGGTACCGGCTGATTTTTTGGTGCCAGTTAGGGGAGCCTAAGCGGCTCAATGCCTCTTTAGCCGAGCTCACGGCCTGTTCCGCAAGGCCATTTGCTGCCGGGTGGAACGGAGCCATGGGGGCATGGTGAATGCCCAGCCATGCCAAGAAAAGCTGGAAATGTGCCAACGTAAACTGGGGCCCGTTGTCTGTTACTAAGGTGTCTGGTACCCCATGGGTTGCAAACAGGCAATCTAGGACCCTTATGACTGCTTCGGAGGTGGTGGATGGCATAAGTGCCAACTCCACCCATTTAGAGTAAGCATCGACTAATACGAGAAAAGTATGTCCCAAATATGGGCCAGCAAAATCCGCATTGACCTTAGCCTATGGTCCTTGCGGCAACTCCCACTCTTGGACTGGCACCGCAGGGGGTGCTGGCCTGGTGGTTTGGCACGGTTGACACTGACCCACCCATTTCTCGATTTCCTGGTCCATTCCGGGCCACCAGACATAGCTGCGGCCCAAAGCCTTCATGCGAACTACCCCAGGGTGAGCTTCATGGAGGCAGGCCAAAATCTTAGTCCTCAGGACGGGGGGAACTACTACCCGGTTGCCCCACAGCAGACAGCCCTGCAGCACTGACAACTCGAGCTGCCTGCTGTTGTATGGCATGAACTCTGGTGGTGCAGGGCTCTGAGGCCAGCCCCTGTGCACCCAATCAAGAACCTGTGATAAAACTGGGTCCTTGGTGGACTCCTTACAGATGTCCAATGCCGAGATAAGGGAATCCCAGTCATCTATCATCAAAACAGATGAAGCGGGTGCAGGGTCGCGGCCAAACCAGGGCAACGGGCAGCGGCTGAGCACGTCAGCATGACTGATGGCCTTGCCCGGCTTGTACAGGAGGTGATAAGAATAGGTGGCTAAAAATTCTGTCCACTGGGTCATACGAGGTGACAGAATCGGTGGTGTCGGGTGGTCGCCGGCCAACAAGCCCAAGAGGGGCTTGTGGTCCGTGACCAATTGGAAAAAACGCCTGTAAACGTAGTGGAACCACTTGATTCCGGCTATGGCCGCCAATGCCTCTCAGTTGAGCTGGCTGTAATTGCACTCAGCCGGTGAAAGGGCTCTGGAATAGAAGGCAATGGGTGCCTCAGACCCATTTGGAAATACGTGGCTGAGGACAGCTCCAACGCCGTAAGAGGAGGCGTCACATGTCAAGGACAAGGGAAGGCTGCTGTCATATTGAACCAGGACGGCCTCCGAACTAAGAAGGTGTGTCACAGCTCAAAAGAAGCCGCGGCAGTTCTGTCCCAAACCCAGGGGGCTTTGGAGTCTAAGAGGTGGTGCAGCGGCTCTGCTACCGACAACTTATGAGGGAGGAAAACAGAATAAAAATTCACGAGCCCCAGGAATGCCTGCAGCTCAGCTTTATTGGTGGGAGTTGGGGTGTTTTTTATCGCTGCCACCTTCGCCGGAGTGGGGTGGATGCCCTGGGCATCCACTAGGAAACCCAAGAACTCCACCTGGGGCACCCCATCCTACAGTTTTCTCTTTTAAGCTTTAGCCCCGCCTGTCTGAGGCAGGTCAACACCACCCTCAGTTTACAGACGAGTTCTGACTCATCTCCCACTGAGATCAGGATGTCGTCAAAATAAGGCACAATGCCCCAAAGCCCATGGAGCAGGCGCTCCATAAGGCTTTGAAAGATATCAGGAGCCACACTAACCCCTAGTGCACTTAAATGCTCCCCGGTGGGTGACGTTGGTTTGGGCCATAGCAGTGGCTTCATCCACTGGGAGCTGCTAATAAGCTTGTGCTAGGTCTAATTTAGCAAACAAGCGACCCTTGCCTAAGGAATGGAGCAAATGCTGCACTACAGGGACTGGGTAGGGGTTGGCTTGAAGCGTCTTATTAATAGTCCCCTTATAATCAGCACAGATCCGTATGGAGCCATCTAGCTTCATAGGAATCACAATGGGGGTTTCCCATTTGGAGTAATCGACTGGTACTAATATGCCTTGGGCAATGAGCTTATCCAGCTCCTTATCCACCTTGGGGGCAAAGCGCTAGCGGCACCCTTTGAGCTTCCAGGCATATGGGCACCACTTGGGGGTCCAATTTTAACGATATCGGGGTCCTCTTTTAATTACCCAGCTGCCCGTCAAAAACGTCTGAAAATTCCTCGGCCAGCAACGCGGAGACATCAGGGCTCGTAGTGTGGACACCGGTGACATTAAGGTGCAGGGCAGCAAACCAGTTGAGCCCCAGGAGGCAAGGCAAGTCACTTTTGACAACTATCAGTGGCAGTCGGCGAGAAAGGCCCGTAGGTTACCCAGAAGGAGCCCACCACCATGGTAGGAATTGTCTTCCCTTGGTAATCTTTGAGGATTACGGAGCAGGGAAGGCGGGAAACAATCTCCTCAGGGTGGCCCAAGCAATTAGAGATCTTTTGGAGCCTGTATCCACCTCCATTTTGCATAATACCCCTTCAAGATTCACTGAGAGGTAAATCTTATTGACGGGGGTTGTAGAGGTAGTATGGGTCATGGCAATCTCCGAAGGCTCATCGTAACGGGAGATGGTGACACAATTTTCCTGGCGGGCAGGCATTTTTTTGAAAGGACGCCTGTACTTCGCGGGCTTGGAATATCCAACACCAGCAGAGAGGACTGCCCTACAAACCCTGGAAAGGTGGCCCCGCTTGCCACAACGGCGGCACACGGCCGTCTTAAAACAGCAATCGGCCCTGCTGTGGTTGCCGCCGCAACCGAAACAAACATCCTGAGGAGGTTTGGTGGCAGCCACAGCTCTCTTCATGAGAGTTTTCCTGAGACAACTCACCTCCTCCTCCTCCTCACCAGAGGTATTCTCCGGTCCGGAATCCTCACAATGGACAGACAATGGGGTTCCCACAGAGCCTATTCCGTTCTGAAATCACTGAATCTCGGCCGCTGATTTCTCGGCCATTTCGGCTGCTCTCGCCTCGTCCAACGCCACTTGGAGGGTCAAGTCCTTATGGGCCAACAAGCGTCTCTGGAGTTGCAGGTCCCTAACTCCGCAGATCAACTGGACGAGGAGCATCTCACCCAGCTCACAAAAGTCACACTGCAAGGCAGTGGGTCTCAACGATGCCATATAGTCGTTGACAGACTCCTCGTCCCTCTGAAAACACTGACAGAAAGCATGCCGCCTAGCAATTCGGGACGGAGTCGGGGCATAATGATTTTTAAGCCTCTCGATCAGGGTCTTCCAAGGCACCTCAGATATGTGTTGGGGAGCAGCTAGGGCCCTAACAGTCCCAAATACCTCACTGCCGCAAGAACTGAGGAAATACTCCTTCTTGTGGGCACTAGACAGTCCTGTGAGGTCATTCGCCAGCAGGAAACATTTGAACCGTTCAAGGCAAAGGTCCCAGGTTTCAGTAGCCAGGGCGAACGGAGAGAATGCAGGTAGAAATGAGGCCATGGCCAAGGGAGTGCTGAGAGATGCCATAAGCGAGGTCCGGTGTGACTGACTTCAGGCGCCTGACACTTCGGCCTGACAGTTCAGATTGGAGACGCAGAAAGTCCGCCCTCTTTCGTCGCCAGTGTTCTATACCATGAACAAGGCAATTAACCAGATGGAGGCTTGGCTGAACCAACAACTCTTTTATTCTGACAATTAACACGAACAAGAACAGTAAGGCAAACTCTGTGGTAGATTGGCACTCCCTCAGACTGCTCCTGTCTGACAGCTGCTTAAATAGGAGCTTTCAGACAGGAGGAGCCAATGAGGACTCTCCAATCTCCCGCTAAATTGGCTGTTCGCGTCCCAGCCAATTATTTCTGACTGTAATCGGTCGTAATTGCGAGGACACAACACCCCGTTTTGGGCCTAGCAGGCTACCTGAAGCCTCCAGATGGCAAAAACAGCCTTCCCTATCACCTGGAAGCCCTCCAAAGGCCGGAAACGGTCCATTTCCTGACATTTACATTTCCTGGTAGGCCCATTTTTCACCCTCCCCAGGTTCCAGAAACTTTTCTGGAGGCTGGGGACAGCAAAAATGGCCTTCCCCACCCATCCCCCGGAGGCTGGAAACAGTTGGTTTCCTGACTTCCGGTGGGCCCGGTAGGCCCGTTTTTCACCCTGCTTGCTGGCCCTGGGCGCCCGAGGGAAGTGCTGGGTGGCTATTTGGAAAGGTTTATGCAAGCCATGGGATAAAGCCTGAGCCTCCTCGATCAGGGCGCCTCCCTGGGAATTGCTACCCGGCCTGGCCCGGGTGTTTGGAAAAACAGTACACTGCTGGAAGGGGAAGGGGAGAGGAGGAGGCAGGGTCTTACCCAGAGGCAAGGTGGCAGATAAAGCTGCAAGGCTTTGCCATAGTTCTTTCAAGCGAGCTGTCCCCGCACAGCTCTCAGGTCCCTGTCCAAACTGGCCTGGAAGCAGCACGTCACTAGCGTGGCGGCAGCTGCTCTTGCCGGTAACTGAGCCTGCAAATTGGTGTGGTGAGCTCAATTATCGGTGAGAGCAGCTGCCGCCTCGCCAAGCTGCCAGGTGACTTTTGGCATGCAACACCAAAAAGGTTCGCCATCATTGAAGTAAGGAGTGAAGGGATGAAATATTTGAAATTGGTCTTTGACTGAATGAATTTTTGCGCTTTCGTTTTGGCCAACTGGAGGGCACTAATTTTACTCATAACATAACATAACATAACATAACATAACATAACATAACATAACATAACATAACATAACATAACATAACATAACATAACATAACATAACATAACATAACATAACATAACATAACATAACATAACATAACATAACATAACATAACATAACATAACATAACATAACATAACATAACATAACATAACATAACATAACATAACATAACATAACATAACATAACATAACATAACATAACATAACATAACATAACATAACATAACATAACATAACATAACATAACATAACATAACATAACATAACATAACATAACATAACATAACATAACATAACATAACATAACATAACATAACATAACATAACATAACATAACATAACATAACATAACATAACATAACATAACATAACATAACATAACATAACATAACATAACATAACATAACATAACATAACATAACATAACATAACATAACATAACATAACATAACATAACATAACATAACATAACATAACATAACATAACATAACATAACATAACATAACATAACATAACATAACATAACATAACATAACATAACATAACATAACATAACATAACATAACATAACATAACATAACATAACATAACATAACATAACATAACATAACATAACATAACATAACATAACATAACATAACATAACATAACATAACATAACATAACATAACATAACATAACATAACATAACATAACATAACATAACATAACATAACATAACATAACATAACATAACATAACATAACATAACATAACATAACATAACATAACATAACATAACATAACATAACATAACATAACATAACATAACATAACATAACATAACATAACATAACATAACATAACATAACATAACATAACATAACATAACATAACATAACATAACATAACATAACATAACATAACATAACATAACATAACATAACATAACATAACATAACATAACATAACATAACATAACATAACATAACATAACATAACATAACATAACATAACATAACATAACATAACATAACATAACATAACATAACATAACATAACATAACATAACATAACATAACATAACATAACATAACATAACATAACATAACATAACATAACATAACATAACATAACATAACATAACATAACATAACATAACATAACATAACATAACATAACATAACATAACATAACATAACATAACATAACATAACATAACATAACATAACATAACATAACATAACATAACATAACATAACATAACATAACATAACATAACATAACATAACATAACATAACATAACATAACATAACATAACATAACATAACATAACATAACATAACATAACATAACATAACATAACATAACATAACATAACATAACATAACATAACATAACATAACATAACATAACATAACATAACATAACATAACATAACATAACATAACATAACATAACATAACATAACATAACATAACATAACATAACATAACATAACATAACATAACATAACATAACATAACATAACATAACATAACATAACATAACATAACATAACATAACATAACATAACATAACATAACATAACATAACATAACATAACATAACATAACATAACATAACATAACATAACATAACATAACATAACATAACATAACATAACATAACATAACATAACATAACATAACATAACATAACATAACATAACATAACATAACATAACATAACATAACATAACATAACATAACATAACATAACATAACATAACATAACATAACATAACATAACATAACATAACATAACATAACATAACATAACATAACATAACATAACATAACATAACATAACATAACATAACATAACATAACATAACATAACATAACATAACATAACATAACATAACATAACTCTTTCTAGAGTCTCAACATCTTTTTACATCGTGGGGACCAAAACTGGATGCAATATTCCAATAGAAGTACAAATATCAGGCTCATCATTTCTAGTAGGACTAACGTGAGTATAGGTATCCAGAGGTGGAGGGGAAGGGATGATGAAACAAGGACTAAAGGAAGTCCTTGATTTACAATCACAGTTGAGCCCAAAATTTCTGTTGCTAGCGAAATAGTTGTTAAATACGTTTTGCTCCATTGTGCGACCTTTCTTGCCACAGTTAAGTGAATAACTGCAGTTAGTAACACAGTTGTTAAATACGTTTTGCTCCATTGTGCGACCTTTCTTGCCACAGTTAAGTGAATAACTGCAGTTAGTAACACAGTTGTTAAATACGTTTTGCTCCATTGTGCGACCTTTCTTGCCACAGTTAAGTGAATAACTGCAGTTACGCTGGCTTCTGAGGAGATAAGAGAACTTGGCAGGCAATCGCAGGTTCATTGCCAGAACTGATATCTGTCATAGGAATAAATTGCTGGCAGTTATAGTCAGCTCGCATGTCTTCTTGCTTGTGGTTGGGGAGGGACAGAACAGTATCTCAATATTCCAATAGAAGTACAAATATCAGGCTCATCATATCTAGTAGGACTAACGTGAGTATAGGTATCCAGAGGTGGAGGGGAAGGGATGATGAAACAAGGACTAAAGGAAGTCCTCGACTTACAATCACAGTTGAGCCCAAAATTTCTGTTGCTAGCGAAATAGTTGTTAAATAAATCTGGCTTCCCCATTGACTTTGCTTGTCAGAAGGTCACAGAAGGTGTTCATATGACCCTGGGAGACTGCAACCGTCACAAATATGAACTGGTTGCCAAGCATCCAAATTTTGATCACGTGACCTGGGGATGCTGTAACAGTCGTAAGTGTGAAAAACGGTCATAAGTCACTTTCTTCACCATGAGTGTAACTTTAAATGGTCACTAAACTAATGGTTGCAAGTCGAGGACTAACCTGTACACCATCATAACTCAAACACAAGTCTTTTGTTTGTCATGATATCGTATGGAGATACAAAGGGAGCAGAGCCTGTGGCAGTGTAACACTGCTTAGTCATTTGGAAAATATCAGATACTTCTGATGGAAACCCATCGTTTTGAGATCTTCCTCTGAGACACATTTAGACTACCTTGCTCAAAATTCATCTAGAGATAAGAAGAGTTTTGTAGGCAGCCAGTGTCGATTCTTTATTTGTTTTGGATGTTTTCATTCTAAGTACCATCAAGAATATTAGTAATAGAAAAAATTGTCTGTAGGTCTTTTTAATTTATGCAAAATATTCTATGCAATAAACAAATGCACTAGAGGGGGATGACAATTGTAGGACTCTAAGTAACTCTTGGTTGCTCCAGCAACGAACTGCAGTTAGTAACACAGTTGTTAAATACGTTTTGCTCCATTGTGCGACCTTTCTTGCCACAGTTAAGTGAATAACTGCAGTTATGCTGGCTTCTGAGGAGATAGGAGAACTTGGCAGGCAATCGCAGATTCGTTGCCAGAACTGATATCTGTCATAGGAATAAATTGCTGGCAGTTATAATCAGCTCGCATGTCTTCTTGCTTGTGGTTGGGGAGGGACAGAACAGTATCTCAATATTCCAATAGAAGTACAAATATCAGGCTCATCATTTCTAGTAGGACTAACGTGAGTATAGGTATCCAGAGGTGGAGGGGAAGGGATGATGAAACAAGGACTAAAGGAAGTCCTTGATTTACAATCACAGTTGAGCCCAAAATTTCTGTTGCTAGCGAAATAGTTGTTAAATAAATCTGGCTTCCCCATTGACTTTTCTTGTAAGAAGGTCACAGAAGGTGTTCATATGACCCTGGGAGACTGCAACCGTCACAAATATGAACCGGTTGCCAAGCATCCAAATTTTGATCATGTGACCTGGGGATGCTGTAACAGTCGTAAGTGTGAAAAACGGTCATAAGTCACTTTCTTCACCATGAGTGTAACTTTAAATGGTCACTAAACTAATGGTTGCAAGTCGAGGACTAACCTGTACACCATCATAACTCAAACACAAGTCTTTTGTTTGTCATGATATCGTATGGAGATACGAAGGGAGCAGAGCCTGTGGCAGTGTAACACTGCTTAGTCATTTGGAAAATATCAGATACTTCTGATGGAAACCCATCGTTTTGAGATCTTCCTCTGAGACACATTTAGACTACCTTGCTCAAAATTCATCTAGAGATAAGAAGAGTTTTGTAGGCAGCCAGTGTCGATTCTTTATTTGTTTTGGATGTTTTCATTCTAAGTACCATCAAGAATATTAGTAATAGAAAAAATTGTCTGTAGGTCTTTTTAATTTATGCAAAATATTCTATGCAATAAACAAATGCACTAGAGGGGGATGACAATTGTAGGACTCTAAGTAACTCTTGGTTGGCAGAGTCTCAAGTTGTGTTGGTGCATGGTCAATGCTACTGTTTGAGCACAGTGGGTATTAAGCTGCATTCAGTGGCATGCATCTAATCTTCAGCAATTTTGTTAGGAGAAAAAACACAACCATAAAGCCTTACAGGATGAAAGGTTTAGGAATGATATGCTCTTGCCTCCATATGCCAGGCTGCCAAGATCACAATTCTAATATGGAACATAGAGATTAGTTTTAGACAAGCAGATTAATAACCCCATAATAAGACTTAATCAAAACTCACTGACAACATGAGAAGTATAATGTGGCACATTAATATCCTTTGGCAGGTCTGAAATAAATGAGATAACGCATCTGGCACTTGAAATGGGACCAGCTGGAGAAGGACAACTTGGTTTCTACATATTTAAGCATTTGGCATTTAATAGCTAAAAGAGAACACTGTTCAGTGATAATAAATAACAACCTAACACTAACAAATTGCAGTGATATAATTTCTTATGGCCCAGTTAATCCTTAAACTCATCAAAATTTTCAAAACCATCTGTCCTGCAACTTATTTTCTTTCTCAAGTTTCACAAGCATATGAATGCAACATTTCTGAGGACCATTGCTAACATCATTATTTTAAAATGATTGTTCTAAGATAACAGAATTTTGATATTAGCGGTCTAATATTGAATGACACCAAGATGACTTAAACACAAGTCTTTTGTTTGTCATGATATCGTATGGAGATACGAAGGGAGCAGAGCCTGTGGCAGTGTAACACTGCTTAGTCATTTGGAAAATATCAGATACTTCTGATGGAAACCCATCGTTTGGAGATCTGCCTCTGAGACACATTTAGACTACCTTGCTCAAAATTCATCTAGAGATAAGAAGAGTTTTGTAGGCAGCCAGTGTCGATTCTTTATTTGTTTTGGATGTTTTCATTCTAAGTACCATCAAGAATATTAGTAATAGAAAAAAATTGTCTGTAGGTCTTTTTCACTGATGCAAAATATTCTATGCAATAAACAAATGCACTAGAGGGGGATGACAATTGTAGGACTCTAAGTAACTCTTGGTTGGCAGAGTCTCAAGTTGTGTTGGTGCATGGTCAATGCTACTGTTTGAGCACAGTGAGTATTAAGCTGCATTCAGTGGCATGCATCTAATCTTCAGCAATTTTGTTAGGAGAAAAAACACAACCATAAAGCCTTACAGGATGAAAGGTTTAGGAATGATATGCTCTTGCCTCCATATGCCAGGCTGCCAAGATCACAATTCTAATATGGAACATAGAGATTAGTTTTAGACAAGCAGATTAATAACCCCATAATAAGACTTAATCAAAACTCACTGACAACATGAGAAGTATAATGTGGCACATTAATATCCTTTGGCAGGTCTGAAATAAATGAGATAACGCATCTGGCACTTGAAATGGGACCAGCTGGAGAAGGACAACTTGGTTTCTACATATTTAAGCATTTGGCATTTAATAGCTAAAAGAGAACACTGTTCAGTGATAATAAATAACAACCTAACACTAACAAATTGCAGTGATATAATTTCTTATGGCCCAGTTAATCCTTAAACTCATCAAAATTTTCAAAACCATCTGTCCTGCAACTTATTTTCTTTCTCAAGTTTCACAAGCATATGAATGCAACATTTCTGAGGACCATTGCTAACATCATTATTTTAAAATAATTGTTCTAAGATAACAGAATTTTGATATTAGTGGTCTAATATTGAATGACACCAAGATGACTTAAACACATTCATTGGCCTCCTCAAGGGCTAGACATTATTTTTATAGGTCATATTCATTTATTAATGAAATCAAGTTATTGAAAATAAACTGAAGAGTTAAGTTGCTGAATATTATATAATACCAGTCTTATTGATTTCAATTGACCATCTTCTCTGCTTAGTCCCCTTATGTAATAGTAAGCAGTATTTCTGAATAAATGAGTAGGATTATATTGATAGCATGCAATTCTGAACAATTTGCTAAGGAGTAATCCAAAGACCAGGTCACGAATTCTATGCAAAGCAAAAACGTCTTCTGTTTAAATTTTAAAAATGCATTGTTAGCTGTATTAGTCAAACTATTAGGTCAAAGGAGTAATGAAAAAAGGCATTATGGCAAATGGGCATATTAGATAACCTTAACTAACTGGTGAGCCTTACGTAATCAGAATTGATGATTAATTTACATGCAAGAGAAAAAATATACGAATTATCTGTGTGGTACTAATTTAACGGAATTTTAATGAAGACACTGAATATAACCTATATGCCAAAAAATATACCTAACCTATAAAACTTATAAAATATTGTTGTCTTCTATTTAATAATATGAAATTCCAAACCTGTTATGTATCGATTTGTGTGAGGAAATTTGCATCAGATAAGAATATCAATCATTTTTTTTTTAAAAAGGCTTCAAAGGGATGTAAGATGATAGGAAAACATTATCTTTTCTCTTGAGATCCATTAAATTGGGAAACAGCCAGGTCAACCTACTACATGTTTTCCAATCAGCTGTGAAAAATTTCAGAGCCATCACAGCTTGATTACGTTCAGCTCAGACCAATAGGAGGACTCCTTCATTCCAAGGTATCCTTAAATCAGCCAGATTGTGCCATTTCCTGTTCATGTGTTCTAATCAGAGTCCTAAGTGGACACTAACCATATTCCCACCGTACCAGTTACGGCCAAATTGTTTTTCTGCTCTGTAGAGGAAACTGACACTGCCACCACTTCCACGCCCCAAACCCTCAAAAACAGTTTGATTTATGACTGCTTTCAAACCTGCTGACCTTACAATGCTGAAATGCAAGGAACAAAACTCAAGGCCCCACTCCAAACTGCTGCAGGTCATGTGGTAACAAAAACCAATTCACCTCTGTTCCCTACAAAAGGGAAATAAAATAAATCTGGTATAAACTAGCCTTTTGCTTCATGTTGCGTATGTCTGGTTGCATGCAAAAACAAAAAGAAAACTCTCCCTAGGGGAAAGATAATAAGCTACCTTTTTACATGAGCCTCAGAAATCAGGAGAGGTGATGGGAGAAGAAATCCAGACCATTTTTAAAGCATCTGATTTTGTTATGGTTGCAAATACAGTGATACTTCCGGAATCAAGAGAGAGCTGAGTAGTTTTTAGACTGGCTCAGAGTCCTTGATTCTTGTAGCCTTCAGTTACAAATCAATACATTCATTCTTGCCCTGCAACCGTTTGTTTAGAGACCATTCGAAATTACAATGGTCACGTGTAAAGTGACTTATGACCGTTTTCACACTTACAACTGTTGCAGCATTCCCGTGGTCATGTGAAGTGTGCATGTATTTATGACAGCTGCAGTGATTCACTTACATACTGTGGTAACTTGTAAAATGGGGCAAAATTCATTCAACAACTGTCTTGCTTAGTAACAGAAATGTTGGGCTCAGCTGTGTATAACTCAAGGACTACCTGCATATCAGTTTTATAATTGCACTATTTAGAGCACATGTTTTTGTTCATGGAAAATCTATTGTACAATCATGGCAGAGTTCTTTTTAAATATCTAAAAAAACGATGTCCTTTAAATACACAAAACTGTAAGCATCTCAAACATGGTAACAACTGCAGTCAAGAGATGGCAATCTGCTTTTTTCCAGCTAATATGCTTCAAAGGGACAAAGGGACCAGGCTGCATTTCTCATCCACACTGGACAGATGGTGAGATGCAAGTTATGGTATATTTCCAACTGCTTCTTTGGCAGTTTCTTGATTGGGGCATTGTTTACTTGATTGTTGGATTGATGTTGATCTTGGAGTTAATCTATGCTGATCTGGGTGCTGATTGCTGGTGGAGAGAAGCTTGGGACTTTTTCTTCCTTTTTGGGCTGGGATGATAGTCTGTTTTGTATAGTTCAGAGGTAGTCAACCTTTTTATACCTACTGCCCACTTTTGTATCTCTGTTAGTAGTAAAATTTTCTAACCGCCCACCGGTTCCACAGTAATGCACCGTGTATCGTCTTCTACGCATGCCTCTCGCGCATTGTAGATTGGGGGCGGGGGGGCACCGGCTACCAGCTCTGCTTGTCTGTTACAGCTGGGTGGTGTGGGGGGAGATGCGCAAGCTATTCTGGGACGAGGTTCTTTTGTTTGCATTCGCACTATAGCGCCATTTAGTTTCACTTACATAATGTGAACTAAACTTATGCACAGGTGATACAAATAGTATATTTTCAAAATTTTAAATTGTCACGGGGAATTTTATGAAAACCTAATGAAAATGTTTTTAAATAATGCTATGAAATTTTTTTAAAAAGTCAATTAAATTTAAAAAAAGGAAAATGCTTCAATATCGGACAAAACCCCTACCGCCCACCATGAAAGCTGGAACGGCCACTAGTGGGCAGTAGGGACCAGGTTGACTACCACTGGTATAGTTTATAATACATGTTGTTAATGTTTATGTATCTATTGGTGGCTGATTTGTCAGAGTGCCAGGCTTCTAGAAATTCCCTGGCATTTTTGGATTTGGCTTGGCCTAGGATGGTCACATTCTCCCAAATGAAATTATGGGTAAATCTGTCTATATGTTGTGAAATTAAAGAATTTTCATCCTGATTGCTAGTTGGTGTTTGTGGATGCGTTCTGCTAAAGAAACCAACAGTAAACAGCCCAATCAAAGAATCTCTAAGACCATCCACACCAACACTAGCAGTCAAGCTACTAGAACAGTGGTGTCAAACTCAAGGACCATGAGCCGCATCCAGCCCACACTGAGGCCAGATCTGGCCTGCATGCCCAACCTGGAAACTGTAATGGTCTGGCCCATGTCACTTTGGCCTGGTCCACACCATCCCGGCATGCGTCCACGTTCACAGGCCCAGTTCTCTGTTGCCGCATGCGGGGCAACTAAAGTAGTCTGTGGGACTATGGTAAAAAAAGTAGTTCAGACCTTCCAACCCTGCCAGATCTTTTTTTGTGTGTGTGAGAATTTGGAAAGGCTGAATTATTTTTTAACTATAGTCTCACAGACTACTTTAGTTGCCCTGCAAGTGGCAATGGAAAATGGAGCTGGAAAGCAGGTTAGTGAAGGGGTGTGGCTGCCCTGGGAATGGGGGTGGGGGATGAGGGTTTGGCATGGGTGGCCTGGCTGAAGGGGTCTCAGGTAAGCCAGGGTAAGGTGGGTGGGGCAGCTCCACACCCCCTGCCTTGCTTCGTCCTCCACCTCCTACAGCCTCGCTTTGTTCTTCATTCTTTGCCATTTCTTCTCCTTGCTCGCCACTATAACCTAGCACAGTGATGGCGAACCTTTTTGGCACTGAGTGCTGAAAAGGGAGCATGCATGCATGCGGCACCAAGTGCCAAAAAGGGAGCACTTTGTGCGCACTCCTCAGTGCCGCAACCAGCAAGAGGAGCTGCCCAGGGGGCATGCACGCACCAGATAAGGTACTTCTGGTTTCCGGGCTGGCCAGCAAGTCTTCTGGTTACTGCCGCGCATGCACACGCACCGATCAGCTCACGCACATGTGTGTCTGGCTAGATGCTTCCAGACCCAGAGGAGGAATCTGTAGTTCTGCATTGGGGAGATGAAGTGTTTATCTCGGACTTTTAAGATCGGAAGGGCCAGAACGAGGGTCAGCACCAATGAGAATTCTCCCTGCTTGAGCGTCATCAGTCTCCGGGCAGAGTGCTTTGGGACTTCACCTGAAGGAGGAGAGACAGTTCTGCAGAGAGTGAGGAGCGGAAAAAGTGGGAGGGGGGATCTTGGCCTGAATAATCAACTCTGTGCAAAACTCTCTCCTCCACTGGATGAAGTCAAGGGAGACTGTGCCCGGAGACCGATGAAGCTGCAGAAGGGAGAATTCCCATTGGTCCTCCTTCTTTCTGCACTCTCCCAATTCCAAAGTTTGAGGAAGCCCCATTCCTGGCTCACAGACCAGCTCTTCCAGTTCTGGAACTCCCGCACACACAAAAGCCAACTGATTGTCATGTGTGCATGCGTGTCAGAACCCCGGAAAAGGAACAGGCGATGCCGCAAATGCCAGGCAACTTGGCTCCACGTGCCACTTCGGGCACACGTGCCATAGGTTCACCATCACAGACCTAGCAGGAGGCTGAGCAATACACTGGTGTGGCAGCCACAAAGCGAGGCGTTGGGGGATGGGGGGTAGGCTGCCCCCCACATCCTACACTGGCTTACCTAAGCATCCCATCAGCCAGGCACTGAAGTGCCGCAACTGCCGCCACAGCGAGAGAGAGAGAGAGAGCAAGAGCAAGAGCAAGAGAGCTCTCCAACTTCCAACCTCTGTGTGTGTGTGTGAGGGAGAGAGAGAGAGAGAGAGAGAGAGAGAGAGAGGGTGAGTGGGAGAGAGAGCGGTTGACCAATCCATGCTTCACTTGAGGCAGCCAAGCTGCTGGCAGTAGTGGAGGTGGCAGGAGCCACCTTGACTCCCCCTTCCCCAACCAGCCAGCCCCGCCTGACCTGCTCCCTGCCTGGCCAGCTGGCTGGTGCAAAGCATCACGGTTCTTCTCGTCGTCGTTCCCGCTCAAGCAGCAGTGGGCTCCGTGGGACAGGGTCTCATTCTTGCCCCGGCACAGTGAACTCTGGCGGGCTGGATGCGACTGTGAAGGGACTGGCCCCACAGTACTTCTTCGCTCAGTTGAAGGCTTCATTCAACCTTCAAACAGTAAGGCCAGCTGTGGAATCAGAATCAGCTGCGCACAGGAACCAATGCCATCCATGGCCCTGGTGCCCTGCTCACTTACTGTTTGATCGTACTTGTCTTTCTTCAAGGACTAGCTTTATTTCTTTTCTTTTTTTTTTAGTAAAAAAGTTTTATTTTTACAATCATGTCAAACAATTCATTCAATGTACAGTTATATACATTTAGTCGGGCCTGCCCAGTCACCACCCCCCTTTTTAACACTCCCCTCTTCTACCTTCTTTTACTATCCAAACCTTCCTCTCCTTCTCTTATCTACATCCTCTCCTCCCTCCACCCTACACCTTCCTTCTCCCTCTTCTACCCCTCTTCCTTCCTCTTCTCCTCTTTCCTACCTCCTACTCTCTCTTTTCTCCCTCCCCACCGTTCTAAAATGGTAACTGGGCAGACCCGACCCTACATTAATTATATTTATACATCTTCAATAATCCCTGTACATTCACCATCACTCCATCTCTAGCCTCAACCCCCCAATTCCCCTCCCCCATACCCCCCGCCCCCCACCCCGACTTCCCAGAACAAAATGCAGGGTATCAAAACTAACAATCATAATCTAAAATAATTCCTAAATTATAATCTCTAGTCTCTCCACACTTAATCACACTCTCAATTCCCCTCTCCTTCAGAAATATATCTAATACAAAATAATCTAGCTTGTAATTGTCCATATTGGAACCATGTATAATTTTTCCCTTCTTCCCCCATCTTTTCTCTAGATTTTAATTGTAATTCCCCCTTTTCCATACAAAGAAGTTCTTTATAGGTAACTACCTCCATCTTTTGATATATATTTATATTTTCTATCATGTGTCTCGGGATTGCCCATATTGGAATCTTTCCATCTAATTTATATTGATATTTCCTCCAAACCCTCAATAATGCATTTCTAATTATATTATTTTTAAATATTTTATCTACTTTCTTATCATATAATAAATAGGGTTATTTATTATAAGGACTAGCTTTATTTCATATGGACACGGTTTTACTACTAAAAGTTCCCACCAAGATTTGCTAGCAGGCAGGAGACACAAAAAGAAGTTTTATGTCTTTGGTTGTGGATTTCGTACTTCAGCATGTCAGACATGCACACCAAGTCTATTTAGTATGAGAATTTTTTATTAAAAAATTGCCCACACATTACAGAACATGATAAATATTTTAATAGCCATTGTCCTATTTGGCCTGGTTTTATTATCAGGTGCTGTTATTGCTGTATTTTATGTCACTGATAACATTTTTCATTCTAAATAATTCCATACCGGATAATGGAAGAAAACTGTCTTCCTAGCAATTGTCCGTTGACTCACTCCTTCCCAAAAGTGAATATTAGTTCAGGAAATTCCATTTCCACTGCTCTTCTGTTCCCAGTTAGCTATTACAAAGCTCCTCTTGATTTTTAAAACTGGAATTCTTAGGAAATTTGTACTATTAAAATAAAACAACTCACATGTTATTTGTTCATTATTTTAATATCGTGCATCACTTTGATTGCTAACCAGTAGAAGGTTCAGTTCAAGAACATTAAGTTGGAAGCAGAATTTTAATAAATAAATGTAGGAAATATTCAAAACCAATATATATTATTTATTTCGGCTTTAAGAAATAACTCTGAAAACAATTTTGTTGCCAAATAATTTTGCAAACATGTTTGCTACTTTGTTTTTTAGAATATTTTAAAAGATCCTATTCTGGCCAGATTCTACCTGTGAGTCATAATGCATTTTGATGATATACAGAAGGTAATTTCTCAGGAAAAGTACATTAATAGAAATATGGAATAAGTTTTTTAAATAGTTTTTATTGTAATATATTGTATTGTTTTACTTGGCTGTTCACCGCCCTGAGTCCTTCGAGAGAAGGGCGGAATAAAAATTAAAATATTATTATTATTATTATTATTATTATTATTATTATTATTATTATTATTATTATTATTATTATTACTATTATTATATAACATCATAATACATTGTAACTTCTACTTTTGTAGAGAAAAATAAAATTTAAGTTTTCTTATTCTTTGGGCTCCCATGTTCATTTTAGACTGGATTACTTTAAGATTCCAAGACCTGCAGGCCCCATTAAGTGCAAAGAGCCATTGGAGGCAGTAGTATAGGTACCTCAAGTTACAACATGTAAATGTCAACTAGAAAGATTACTGCATGTGGCAGATTATCTGGTTCCTTTTCAGCCTGGGTCTGGGATGGGGAATATGCTGGTCACTCAGGTTGATGACATAATGGGACATGATAGAGCTAGCATACTTCTTCTTATCTCAATAGAACCTTTAGCTGCATCCATTGATTATGGTATCCTTTTGAGAGGGATTGGATGATATAGGTTCTTACAATGGTCTCATTCCTTTCTATATGTAGGTTCCAACTAATTCAATATGCTAATGGTACCCAGCTTTAAATCACAAACCACTAAAGTCAGGTTGAACTGGAATAGCTTATAACACTTGTAAATAAAGCAATAAAAATAAATAACTCCAGGCTAATCACACAGACTGGAGACTGTGAGGGACTCGGATGGAATGAAACAGAATACAAGTAGTCCTCAAATTACAATAGTTCATTTAGTGACTGTTCAAAGTAACAAAAAAAATTTATGACTGTTTTTCACATTTGCAACCTTTGCAGCATCCCCATGGTCACATGATCAGAATTCAGACACCTGGCAACTAACTCATATTTATGACAGTTGCAGTGTCCTGGGGTCATGTGATCAGCGTCTGCAACCTTCTGACAAGCAAAGTCAGTAGAGAAGCCAGATTCACTTAACAACCATGTTATTAATTAAAGAACCACAGTACTTTAACCACTTAACAACTGTGGCAAGGAAGGTTGTAAAATGGGGCAAAACTCAATTGCTGTCTCACTAAGCAACAGAAATTTTGGGCTCAATTGTGATCATAAGTTGAAAACTACCTATATTGCTGAATCCCAGCAAGCTGGAATTATATATGTAGCTCTCGATGCGGTAGCATTTCTTCTGAAGGCACTGTTTGTTCAATCAGGGGGCTCTCCTGGACTTTCATCTGCTGCTGGAATAGCAGGTAGGAGCACAGCCTGAATAGCTTCATTATGCCTTTTTTGGTGCAAGACATAACCGGTGGCATAAATTGTGAATCTTCCAATTTGTCAGCTATGACACTGTAATTGATTCACATGGTGCTGCTCTTCGAGTTGACTTGGAAGCTGACACAGAATAGGGGAGCCTGCTTGCTGACCAGCATGAGGTACTTCAACAGAGTAACACTATTCTACAAGAGATGATTGGTTGCCAGTAGGATTCCATGTCCCATTCAAAAAGACTGTGATCACATATCACAACTTGATAAGTTGGGGCATTGCCAGTTTCAAGATCATCTTCAGGGAGATCTGTTTACTACACACAGTCTAGCTGGGAGAGAATGCTCCAGGTGCCCATCCAGAGAGACATTCAAGGTTAGGAGCTGGAGATTAGCAACTCCCTCTCTCTGGCACAACCGATCCCCAAGCTCGAATGAGACCCTTAATGTCTTTTAGAAAAATGGTGAAGACACTAAAATATTCTTCTAACTGTAATAGTAGATATTTTTTTACTAATTGCTTATTATTTTAATGAATATTTCATGAATGTTTTTAGTTTTATATACTATAAATCTGGAGTTAATAAAATAGGTAGCATACCCAGGGATTCAAAAAAATAATTAGAGCAATTCTGTCTCTTTATAGTTTAACTGGTAGAGAGGGAAGAAGGTACGTGCCGAGTCCTTGGCAGAACCCATCCTTATATCCAACATTTTTAACATGTGAATGAACATTATGATATAAAAACAGTTTTATAAAAAGGCAGCATTATGACTATGAGAATTAATTATCTTACCGGAATCTTTTAATATAGAAAAATCAATTCATCTAAAAGCATAAAAATATATTTTTTCTAGACAGCTGTAAAAAAAAGAGATATTGACTAGAAAAGTAGGAGCATACACATCAAATAAATAATGACATATGAACAATTCTTTTGTAAAATTAAGTTGGGAAAATACATGGAAATGTTTGGAGAAATCAGTTTAATACATTTATAGATGTAAACAATATATTAATTTTTCAAAATCCTTCAGGATCTCTAAACATTTCTTCATCCTTTATAATGGAAAAAATATCCATTATATCAAGGCTTAAGTATATGGACCTCCTACTGTGGATCAAAATGCAGGTCCTTCCAACTGTATGTCATCTCTCTAATGTAGCATGTGAGATTTCAGATCTTAAAAAGAAATTATTGTGAAGACTCTTTTTCTTCTTCCATTTTTTCACCTCTTCCAATAATGCATCATGATTGTGCAAGTAAGATTTTAAGCTTGAAAGCGTGCTGTCTTTTATTTGTAATGAGTGCAGTCAATTAAATGCACTTTTAAAATGTTTTCAAAAGAGTAGGATTAAATAAACTGATTGTTTGTTCACCATCAATTACTATCCTGTAGGTTTTTGACAAAGCTTTCATTACAAAGCTGGATTTCAGTTTTCTTCTTTAAAACTTCATCTCACTAATTGTAAGTTCTGTTTGGCTTGAAACATTATTTGTATATTCAGTCCAACATTTCATTTATAATAAAAGCAAGGAAGATTTAAATGACTAAAAATGGTAATGGTAACACTTATTGAAGTTTAGTCTAGTGGCAAGACAGCTTAGTTAAATTACAGACAAGAGCACACAGTAAACAGTGGTGCTTTTTCCCCATTACAAAAATGCCTGTCCATATCTGCCATTTTGATCCTCTTTTCATTTTCCCTACAAGTGAAAGAAGACAGAACAAGCCACATCTCTCACTCTGTTAAAGCTAACTTGTTTGTTCTTGATTTCAGTGATGGGTTGCTCCCGGTTCTGTCCGTTTCTATAGAACTGGTAGTAAAAGCGGCAGGAGGCTCCGCCCACCCATCCCGACATCATAATTGATGATCTGTGCATGCGCAGAAGCGTGTGTACTCCCATTGTGAACCAGTAGTAAAGGTAAATAGAACCCACCCCTGTTTGATCCCCATTATGACCACAAACCAGTTTCACAGGAATTGGACATAAAGTGGAGCTGTGTTTGAATAAAAAACAAAACCAGAAATATCAATCACACATCTGAAGACAAAGAGGAGGAATGGGAACATATGGAAGAGTGCAGCTTACACAGAGCCATTCTCATAAGTGGCATCTGTGATTTCTGAATAAAACCATTACACCCTCTAACTGCCTTATTTGTGTGCCTTGTTTGCCACAGGATAGTCAAGAGCAGATAATACTTGGCCAATATATGTTATGACCATCCAGAATTGTATTAATAGAAGTGAGTAGGCTAATACCCAGGATGTCAAAGGGTAAATATGGAGAACATGTCCTTTAGGCTTTCAAGTAACTGCTTTTGTAACATTTTGGTTTCACATATTTTTTCCCATAATATATTCTGATCACATGGCTCTCATGTGATGTCTTGGGTATCTTTATAGATCCCTGCTTTAGCATATTTCATGTGTGTTTCCTGAGGCTTTTTTATTTTTATAATTGTATCATTTTAACTAAGCTATAGAACAGAAAATGTGAAAAAATGCATAATGCTACTGCATAGCATTACAATGTTTCTTGTAATGCATCATTTGTTTTTTAGAAAGAGATTTTAATTTTATCTAATAACAGCTGCATGGAACAATTTAATGCCATACTATTAATAAGAGGAAACATATTGTTAGTTATGCATAATATTCATACCAACCACCAGTAATGACTTAGAATGGGAGAAATGGGATCACTAAAATACATGGAATGGTTTGCAAGCTTTTTGTTAAGAGGAATTTGTCACCTGTCAAATTCTCGTCTTAGCTCAGGTCAGTTGCTTATTTTTGCACAATATATGGCAAGAATGAGATTCAGAAAATAGCATGGGAATGTCCTTAAATAATCTTATACCAAAACATTTTACAGCATTATATTGCTCATGTAATCTCTAAATAGAATACAGTTCATAATATCAGTCACCAAGCCACTTTTAATCATAGGAACATTGGGATTTCCATCTGAATTTCCATCTTTTACAAAAAATTTCCACTGAAATCTATATAGTTGTCCATTCACAGTGGCAGATGAAAACCGGATTTGTTTTTTCAGGAAAGCTACTTATACCACTTATACTTTATTATATTTACAGATACTCATAAACTAGAATTTCTTTCTATTTAAACTCAATTCATGACAACTTCATGGAGAGACTGATGTAGCTTTCTTGGCAAAAGTATAAAAATGGTTGCCATTGCTGCTGCTGCTTCTTCTTCTTCTTCTTCTTCTTCTTTTAAATCACAGTTTATCCTACAGCATTGACATTATCTGGAGATTTCCATCAAGTTCCAAGCAAGTCCTGACCCTGTCTAGTTTAAGAGTTAAGACAAGATTCGTTAAGTTCTCCCAACCTGTCAAGATACAGACATCCATACTTCTGTAAAATATATTCGTATTGTATGTAACTTGTACTATGCTTTCATTCTGATTTATAGAGACAATTATAATTGTTAATTAGGATAAGATGGGAAATATACATTCATGTTTTCATATTTGCCTAATATAAAAGTATGTTTTTCTATATACAATCATATACATCAAAAGATTACAAAAGAAGCACTATATAAGAGAAATATTTGCAAAAATCATATACATTAGACAAACTTCACCCAAAATTCATTTTTTGAGAACTCTGCTTTAAACTATACCCAACTGATAATGCAACATTTAAACATTCTCTCTAAGCAGACTCATTAAGTAGACTTTTCAAAAACGAGAAATAGAAGGAATCCCCCCTTCTCCAATCTAATAGATTCTTGAAAAACAGAAGAGCCAAAGAGGTCAAATTCTTTCATTTCTAAAAGGGAGCAAGATTAGCAAAGTGTCACTGTTGTATCAAATACATAAGTAAAAACTGAGATACAAACAAATGAAAGCATACGTTATATTCAGCATTTTAACTCTATGAGAAATAAGACAAACAGGAGTCACTATCCAAACTTAACTCTCTGACCTCTCACCGGCTCAGCCCTCCACAAATCATTTGGTTTACAATCATCACCAAATGCATATTTCTTCATCTCCCTCTGCTTGGCAGGGACATCTAACTTTTTCCATATGAGTGCTATTTATTTAGCTTATTGATTCAACCAGCTGCTTTGGTTTATACAGTATATATGAGCCTCTAAAGTTAGGATGGAGAAGAAGGTTCTCTGCTTTGCAGAAAACAAAATAGTCTTTGTTGAATGGGCTAGCCTGCATTACACTATAAACCCACAGAAATGTGCATCTGAAAAGGACATAAAAGTGAGTTATTCTTAGAAGGGATTTCTGTAGGATATTGTTTTAAACATGGAATTATTACCCATTGTAGGAGGAAAATAACAGATAGACTATTATTGCTTCACTAACCACATTTATTTGGGAAAAATATAAGATTTGTAGAAATAAGTAAAAATAATGTACTATATTGATGGCTAGTCGTGTTTCATAACAATTTTGGAAGAATGTATCTTCCCAAAGAACTTCACATTTATAACTTTTAAAAAATTGCGTAAGAATTTCAGCTGTAAGCACAGACAATGCACAGATATAGAGGCAGCCCTTACCAAAAATCAGACCAAACAATGGATGGTCTTTATCAGCTCATTATAGATCAACTTAGATCAGTGGTGGTCTCCACTTACTTTTGTTACCGGTTCGCAACTGTGAACACACAGTGCTTCTGTGTATGCGCAGACTCTCCATTATGACATCCGGGCAGGTGGGCGGAGCCTCCTGCCTCCGCCACTATCAGTTCACAGGAACCGGGGTGGACCAGTAGAAACCCACCACTGACTTGGATACCATCCAAGTTTCCTAGTATTATTTGATTGCTTATTGTACCATATGACTGTCACTGGATGTTGTGCCTTGTGATTCTTGACGAGTGTATCCTGTCTTTTTATGTACACTGAGAGCATATGCACCAAAGACAAATTCCTTGTGTATCCAATCACACTTGGTCAATAAAGAATTATATTCTATTCTAATCTATTCTATTCTATTCTATTCTAGTATAGTATAGTCTAGTCTAGTTTAGTCTAGTCTATCCAGCAGGCTTCAAGATCAGTGGTGGGTTGCTCCCGGTTCGCTCCGGTTCTGGAGAGCCAGTAGTAAAAATCTGCTGCCGTTTAGAAAACTGGTAGTAATGGCTGGCAGGCCACACCCCCAAACCAGTTCCCCGATCATCAGAGGTTTGGGTTTTTTTTTACTTTTAAAAGCATCTTTTCTTCAGCCAAAAAAGGCTTTTAAAAGTAAAAAAAAAAAAACCTCCAATGATTGCGCAGCTGAGCAGAGATCATCAGAACCCTTTAAAAGTTTTTTTTTTAACAACTGCTTTGGCTGAAGAGGTTGTTAAAACAAAAGGTTTTAAAAGGCTTCTCTGGCGATCCCAGATGAGTTAAGAGCTTCTGGGCTGCGATTAAGCAACTTCAGCTGGGATCGTCAGAGGAGCCTTTTACAATCTTTTTTTCCTCTGGCCCACCCAATCCCCCCTCCTCACTTACCTAATTATTTACTGCTCCTTTCGGGCTCGCTTTCCTTAGGCTTCTGCAATCAGTTGCATCAGCTAGCAACTGAATCTGCCTTTGCTGGCTGAGGAACTCTGGGAGTTGAAGTCCACAAACCTTAAAGTTACTAAGGTTGGAAACCCCTGATCTAAAAAATATAAATAAAATAAAATAATAAAATATTTGTGCAGCTTTCTGAGATTTGGTGTGTTTCTGTAGTGTTTCACTCTAACTACACAAACACACAGAATCTCACAAAGCTGTATGTGGCATTTTGTGTGTGTGTGTGTGAGTGAGTAGTTGTGTTGTGTGTGTGTAAAGTGTGAAAGTTGGTTTTTGAGCTTTTTGTGGCTGTTTGAAGTTCCTGCTTGTTGCAGGGACCATTTTGGGTGAAGTGCAGCTGCTTTTACATTGTGTGTGTCAGTTGTGTTGTGTTTGTGTGTGTATGTATGTCTCCCTTCGCAAGGACTTGGAGGCAGCTCCTCTGAGGAAAAAAGGAGGCGGCGAAGCTCTGGCTGTCCCTCGGGAGAAATCGCCCTGTCTCTTGATCATGTGACTGAGTGGGCGTAGCCAACTTGATGTCATTCACAGCAGGTACCTCCCCACCTTGCCCTGAGTGACTTCAAGTTGGCCACGCCCACTCAGTCACTTGGCCACCAAGCCGTGCCCACCAAAAAACGGACAAATATAAAAGTCCTGTGAAATTTCGGTATTATAATAGATGGCAAATAGGTAGTTAATACAAAATCTTTTGGAAGAATTTCCCCAAATTATAGGAATAGACAATAGGCTTAGTTTAAATTGAAGATCTGTACCTCAGATCCATGGCTTGAGAGTGGATCTGGTATTTTTAAAGCCTAAGTATAGTGCAAAATCTGAAGGACAGTCTTGGCCACGAATACCTTATATTGGTCATCCAACTCCAGTGGACACTGGGCAGCATATAAAATAAGGGGAAACATAAACAGCTAAATCATGCTCTGACTGGATGGTAGGGAATGGAAGGATTTATACTCCTTGAAGACATCCGGTCATTTGCATTCTTTTTAGCAAGTTGTTAAGGCCACCTGGAGGTTTATCTGAGTCTTCAGTGGTGCCTTCTTGGAACTGTTAAAATGGACATTGGTCCTACCTGAATGTCCTTTCTCTGTTGGCGGGACCAGCAGCCAGGCATGGGGAGTGACTCGGTCTGTATCCAATGGGATCGAGTCTGCTAGTTGAAAAGCACCTCCTCCTCCTGGTGCCTTCCAGCTTTCGGACGAGGATGATGCGGCAGACCGACGCACTGAGCTGTAAAACAGGAACTGCAAGAATATGCTATTATGCCCTCCCCCCCCCCCCGGCATATGACCATGAGAGCCCGAATGACCTCTATAGAAGACAGGAACCGGGCGTTCAGGGAGGGCTGGCTGCTGGTCCCGCCAACAGAGAAAGGACATTCAGGTAGGACCAATGTCCATTCTCCAGCAGGCGGGACCAGCAGCCAGGCATGTGACTCGGTCTGTATCCAATGGGATCGAGTCTGCTAGTTGAAAAGCACCTCCTCCTCCTGGTGCCTTCCAGCTTTCGGACGAGGATGATGCGGCAGACCGACGCACTGAGCTGTAAAACAGGAACTGCAAGAATATGCTATTATGCCTCCCCGGCATATGACCATGAGAGCCGAATGACCTCTATAGAAGACAGGAACCGGGCGTTCAGGGAGGGCTGGCTGCTGGTCCCGCCAACAGAGAAAGGACATTCAGGTAGGACCAATGTCCATTCTCCAGCAGGCGGGACCAGCAGCCAGGCATGGGAGTGACCCGGTCTGTATCCAATGGGATCGAGTCTGCTAGTTGAAAAGCACCTCCTCCTCCTGGTGCCTTCCAGCTTTCGGACGAGGATGATGCGGCAGACCGACGCACTGAGCTGTAAAACAGGAACTGCAAGAATATGCTATTATGCCTCCCCGGCATATGACCATGAGAGCCGAATGACCTCTATAGAAGACAGGAACCGGGCGTTCAGGGAGGGCTGGCTGCTGGTCCCGCCAACAGAGAAAGGACATTCAGGTAGGACCAATGTCCATTCTCCAGCAGGCGGGACCAGCAGCCAGGCATGGGAGTGACTCGGTCTGTATCCAATGGGATCGAGTCTGCTAGTTGAAAAGCACCTCCTCCTCCTGGTGCCTTCCAGCTTTCGGACGAGGATGATGCGGCAGACCGACGCACTGAGCTGTAAAACAGGAACTGCAAGAATATGCTATTATGCCTCCCCGGCATATGACCATGAGAGCCGAATGACCTCTATAGAAGACAGGAACCGGGCGTTCAGGGAGGGCTGGCTGCTGGTCCCGCCAACAGAGAAAGGACATTCAGGTAGGACCAATGTCCATTCTCCAGCAGGCGGGACCAGCAGCCAGGCATGGGAGTGACTCGGTCTGTATCCAATGGGATCGAGTCTGCTAGTTGAAAAGCACCTCCTCCTCCTGGTGCCTTCCAGCTTTCGGACGAGGATGATGCGGCAGACCGACGCACTGAGCTGTAAAACAGGAACTGCAAGAATATGCTATTATGCCTCCCCGGCATATGACCATGAGAGCCGAATGACCTCTATAGAAGACAGGAACCGGGCGTTCAGGGAGGGCTGGCTGCTGGTCCCGCCAACAGAGAAAGGACATTCAGGTAGGACCAATGTCCATTCTCCAGCAGGCGGGACCAGCAGCCAGGCATGGGACATCTAGCCTTTTTGCAATTTTGGCAACAGTGTATAGATGAGAATGAAAACAAAACTTGTCTGGAATGTAAATCAGTTTGATCCTATCAATGCACCTGCCCAACATTTAATTAAATAGCCTAAAGTTATGGTTTTATGACACCTTTTGCTTTCAAATAATGTGTGAGGGTATTTTTAAAAAAGAGAATAGATGTGGTTTCTTGCTGGAGACCTCTTGTTATCATGTCCACTGGAGGGGAAGGAATAAAAGAAGTGAGTAACTGAAAATCTGCTATTTTGCCACTGATTGAAAGTGATCAGGTTGAATGAGGGTTATCCTAGAGTCCCTGTAAAGGTGATCACAAAGGAGCCTATGACTCAGAGACACTACTGAGCTATCTCCATATGGGCATAGGCACCGATGCACTGGAATAATTTTATAGCCTAGCTAATATAAAAGTCCTGTGAAATTTCGGTATTATAATAGATGGCAAATAGGTAGTTAATACAAAATCTTTTGGAAGAATTTCCCCAAATTATAGGAATAGACAATAGGCTTAGTTTAAATTGAAGATCTGTACCTCAGATCCATGGCTTGAGAGTGGATCTGGTATTTTTAAAGCCTAAGTATAGTGCAAAATCTGAAGGACAGTCTTGGCCACGAATACCTTATATTGGTCATCCAACTCCAGTGGACACTGGGCAGCATATAAAATAAGGGGAAACATAAACAGCTAAATCATGCTCTGACTGGATGGTAGGGAATGGAAGGATTTATACTCCTTGAAGACATCCGGTCATTTGCATTCTTTTTAGCAAGTTGTTAAGGCCACCTGGAGGTTTATCTGAGTCTTCAGTGGTGCCTTCTTGGAACTGTTAAAATGGACATTGGTCCTACCTGAATGTCCTTTCTCTGTTGGCGGGACCAGCAGCCAGGCATGGGGAGTGACTCGGTCTGTATCCAATGGGATCGAGTCTGCTAGTTGAAAAGCACCTCCTCCTCCTGGTGCCTTCCAGCTTTCGGACGAGGATGATGCGGCAGACCGGCGCACTGAGCTGTAAAACAGGAACTGCAAGAATATGCTATTATGCCTCCCCGGCATATGACCATGAGAGCCCGAATGACCTCTATAGAAGACAGGAACCGGGCGTTCAGGGAGGGCTGGCTGCTGGTCCCGCCAACAGAGAAAGGACATTCAGGTAGGACCAATGTCCATTCTCCAGCAGGCGGGACCAGCAGCCAGGCATGGGACATACCAAAGCAAGTCCTATCGGGAGGATCCGCCCGGTCCGGGTTAGAACCCCTTCTAGGACCCTTTGGAGAACCCTGCGGCGAGCACGCCGCATCAGCAGATGCATAGGAATCGATCTTGTAATGGCGTATGAATGGATTCGGAGAAGACCATGTGGCTGCTTTGCAGATTTCCTCTAACGGAGCCTGAGTGGCCCACTTAGCTGAAGTAGCCGCTTCTAGTAGAATGCGCAGTGATGCGACTTGGAACAGGAATTCCCTGAATCTGATATGCTCTGGCAATGCATGCCTTAAGCCATCTACCGATGGTAGAGGAAGATACCTTAAGGCCGATGGTGGTTGGTTGAAAGGACACAAAGAGAGCCTCCGTCCTCCTGAGAGAGGCGATGCGCTTGATATAAATACGGAGGGCTCTCCGGACATCTAGGGTATGCCAGGACCTTTCCAGCGGTGTGCGGATCTGGAGAAAAGTCGGGAAGAATGAGCTCTTGTGATCTATGGAACAGTGAGTTAACTTTAGGCAGGAAGGTAGGATCTGGCGGAGGACCACCCTATCTGAGTGAAAACGCAGAGATCCGCCCTGGTGGAAAGGGCAGCAAGTTCAGAAATTCTGCGAGCTGAAGTAATGGCTACTAGAAAGGCCACCTTATATGTCAAATATTGCAGGCCACACTCCGCAAAGGTTGAAGGGCCCTTGGTGAGGATGTTAGAACCTTCGTGAGGTCCCAAGATGGATACCTGTGGACTACCGGAGGACAAGGTTGGTTGCTCCCTCAGAAATTGACGGATGAGGGGCGGTGGGCTAGGGGCGTTTAGCACCGCAAGTTAAAATAGAAGAGAGCAGCTACCTGTCGTGAGCGTGTTCGCTGCCAAACCTTGTTCCAATCCGTGTTCAACGAAGATCAGGATAGTGATCGTAGAAGCGTTGGTAGGGTCTATGTTCTTGCTTGAACACCAGGTGTAGAAGGTGCGCCACGTCGAGCCGTACATGCGAATGGTGGAACTACGACGAGACGCCTGGATGGTGTTGGCGCCGTTGGCAGGTACATGTCTCTTCCTCAGGAGGCTCCGCTCAAGCGCCAGGCGGTCAGCTTGAACCACTGAGGGTCCGGATGAGTCAGCTGCCCTTGGCTGGGCGAGGTCTTGGTCTGAGGAAGTTTCCACGGGGGAGCCACTGAGAGAGCCACCAGGTCCGCAAACCACGGGCGCCGAGGCCAGTGTGGAGCCAGCAAGATGAGTTCCGCCTGTTCCCTCAGCATCTTCCTGATAACCTTGGGTATTGTCGGAATGGGAGGGAAGGCATAAAGGAGGCCGGGGGGCCAAGGGCTGCGCAGGCGTCTATGCCCTCCGCCCCTGGACTGGGTACCTTGAGAAGAACCGATCCAGTTGACGATTGTCTCGAGTGGCAAAGAGGTCTACCAGCGGGTTCCCCAGGCGGAGTGTGATCTCGAGGAACATATCCGGTTCAGTCGCCACTCCCCTGGTCGACTGAGACTCGGCTGAGCCAGTCGGCCTGTGTGTTTGCCACCCCTGATATATGAGAGGCCCGTATGGACCTCAGGTGAGCCTCCGCCCAGAGACCCAGTTGCACTGCCTCTTGCAAGAGAGGCTGAGAGTGGGTTCCCCCCAGGCGGTTCACATGAGCCTTTGCGCCACATTGTCCGTTAATATTAGAATGTCTTGATTGAGAACAATGTCCTGGAACGATAGTAAGGCCAGATGAATGGCCCTGAGTTCTAACCAGTTTATGTTGTGGGTCAGGTCCCCTGGGGATCACTGACCCTGAGCCATGTTCGACCCCAGATGGGCGCCCCAGCCGTGAAGACTGGCATCTGTTGTCAAGATTAGGCGTTGGGGTTCCCTGAACTCTCTGCCCTTTGACAGGGATGGGAGATCCACCATAAAGAGAGTGTCTGACTTGTTGTGGAAGTTGGACAAGTATTGGTGGCGTAGCTGTGTGTGCCTTTTGATAGGGAGTAGAAACCACTGCAGTGTCCTGCAGTGGAGGCAGCCCAAGGTACAATGCCGATGCAGGAGACCAGTTTCCCAAGAGTTGGGAAAGGGTCTTTAAAGGAATAAGGCGTCTCTTGGTTACCCCTGACTAGATTCTGTAAATTGGTGAGGCGCTCCTGTGACAGATAGACCCGGCCCTCGATCGTGTCTATGATGGCCCCTAAGTGTTGGATTCGATTCGTAGGATGTAAGTGACTTTTGGCCTTGTTGATCGAGAAGCCGTGGGCTTCTAGAACCTGAATGGTTGTGGACAAATCCGCTGCCAGGGTCTCTGATCGAGATTGAATAAGGAGATCGTCCAGATAAGCCTGGATTCTGATTGGAATAGCCGGAGATGCGCTGTGAGGCGGCCATTAGCTTTGAGAAGACCCTGGGGGCCGAGGAGAGCCCGAATGGAAGGGCACAATATTGGTAATGGAGACCCCCGTGGCAGAAGCGGAGGAATCGTCTGTGAGCCGGAAGGATAGGGACGTGTAAGTATGCCTCCGTCAGGGCTACTGGCGTGAGAAGTCCCCTCCCGGATGCCCTCCAAGATGGACTGGAGTGCCTCCATCTTGACCCGCCTGTAGACTATGTGGCGGTTCAGAGCCTTCAGGTCGAGGATTGCTCTCCATCCCCCCGAGGGCTTTGGAACTATGAACAGTCGGGAGTAAAACCCCCGACCGTGCTGATCTCGTGGCACCGTTTGGATGGCCTGAATTGAGAGAAGATGTTTTATGGCCGATGCCACGAGCAGCCGTTTTCGGGTTGCAAGATAACGGGCACCTGGCGAAATGGCCGGGGTGGAGAGAATTCAGGATAGACCGAACCTGATTGTCTCCCTGACCCAGGAGTCCGAGGTGGACTCCTCCCATTGGCTGGCGAAGGCGCCAGTCTGCCCCCAATGGGAGGGACGGGCAAGCAGTCAACGTGAGCGTCTGAATGGGCGACCTCTCCCCGAAGGGCCGCTTGAAGGAACCCCTCTGACCTTGACCTGCCTGTCTATCCTGCCTATCCTGTCTACCCTGTCTGGGGAGAAGGGTCTTTGGGTTCTGGAGTTTCCAAAGTTAGAATCAGCCGCTCTGAAGGGACGAAAATATGGGGTTGGTCTGGAGTCTGAGCAGGGGACATGCTTGGAAGGATTTTGCGCTTGTCCTTGGTCTCTATAAGTAAAGGATCCAAGGCTGCTCCAAAGAGTGAGGTCCCGAATAAGGGGCTGAGGCCAACCTCCATTTGTTTTTGGCGTCGGCTTGCCAACGCCTAAGCCAGAGAAGGCGTGAGGATACTGTGGAACCAATCGATTTGGCAGCAAATCGAGAAGCATTCAGGGTGGCATCGGCTGAGTATTCGATGGCAGCTATAATCTTGTTTAAGTCCTGATGTGACCGGGAGTCAGTGACTGGTAAGCGGTCCCGCAACTGTTTTAACCATAAAGGGCCGCTCTATTAAAGAAAGAGGCCGAGGAAGAGGCCCTAACGGCCCAGGCAGCCGCCTGATGACTCTTAATCAGGGTTTGTTCGGCCCGTTTGTCTTCCGGGCGAAGGGTTTCCTCTGGAGGACCTGTGACCACAGATGGCCCTGCTAATGCAACTACTGGGGCATCAACTGTGGGGATTTGCAGTAATTTAAGGAAGTTAGGTTCCAAATTATACAAGCGACGGTCCAAGGCATTAGGATTAGGACCAGTTATAGGAGTGTTCCATTGCCTATCGACTACTTCCACAAAGAGCTTGGGGGCAGGCACCTCTTCTGTCTCGACCACGGAACTGAAAACAAGTCCATGGGTGGATCAGTGGTCTCTGAGGTGGGAATTGGGCCGGACGGGCCACTCCCAGCCGGGTAGTGACCTTGGCCTTGTGTAGCAAAGACCGAAATAATTGTGGGTTGAAGAGACCCACAAAGGAGGGTTGGTCTGGAACCAAATCCTCATCCTCAGAGAGGTTCTCATCCCTAAGGTCCCCTTCATCCCCCAGTGAGGCCCGAGATGGAGAATGAGCCTGGAAATCTTCAGCTTGAGGTGTGGAGTAGTCCTGCACCAAATCGTGACTAGTTTGGGATGCTACATATTCTGAAACCCATGAATGGGTTCTTGTCTGCCTGGAAGCAGTAATACCCCTCTGAACAGCAGCTGCAATCATTTCTGCCATAACTGCAGGGTCATTAGCCACTGGGGCAACTGCCTGGTGACTCACAGGCCCCATTGGAATAGTGGCACTAGAAGGAACCTCTGCTGACTCAAGTACTGGCGGGGCTGCAGGTAAAACCTCCATTTCAGATACAGAAATAGGACAGAATAAATCAGAATTGGGCAGAGGTTGGGATGAGTCTACAGATATATCAGGAGATAAAGTTAATGGAGCCCCAGGAGACTGCACAGGAGGCTGAACTGGTAAGGAGGTGGATTGCTGTTCCTGTATAGTATCAGCAGATTCCCTCACTGCCCTAGCAATGGCCCTATCCATAGCCTTCTGGCGTTGTAGGGCCTTCTTTTCAGAAGTCTTAGAAATAGCCTTTTGGGGCTTAGAAATGGAGGATTGAAGTGTCTCTGACCTTGTGGGTGCATGAGAGCTCGAAGCACTAGGCCCTGGGCTTGGACTGGTCTGATGTTGCTTCCTTTTACTAGGCCGGACTGGAGGAACGGCGGCCATCTTGAAAGGCCTAACCGATAGTTAGGCCTCAAACCCCACGTGGACAAGGCCTGGATGCGAGGCCTATGAGCCTTTAGAGGCCCAAGCCAAGGCCTATTACAGAAATGACCTAGGACAAATTATAATTAAATTACCATTTAAATAAAAATTCAGTGGGAAATTTTTCCATTCTCTAGGGCCTACTAGGTATTTTGCCACGTGGCTAGTAAAACCGGAGGTGGCTAAAAGGGTAATCATACTCACAGACTGAAGGCCTCAGTGAGTGGCCGGAGAGCCAGTCGAAGATCGATGCAGAGGCCCTGCTGAGTCACCAAGCGATCGGGAATGAAGCCCGGGGGCGCCCACGAAGATCCGGTGACTGGAAAATAGGCCCATCAATGGCCTGATTAAAGACGCCCAGAGCTCAGGTAAGGGCAGGCTGGCGGCCTAGACCCTTTATGGGTAGGCCGAGGCGATCGGGAAGCACCGGGGCGCCCAAACTTAATATTAATTAAAGCCGCCACGGGGCTGTGTTTTAATTTCGGCAGCCGCCGAATTTGCCAGCCACGGGGAGGCGTAATTGAGGCCTAACAGCCTCCCCGTTCTTCCAGCAGCTTCTTATGCTGTCCCCAGCGGTATCGGGCTGAATCGCCCTTTCTCGCTGGGGAGGGGGAGAGCTCACCTACAATGGGAGCCTCAACCCCTATACCAGCAGCTGGGAAGGAATAAATAGGGCTGAATCGCCCTCCTAATTACTTAAGAAAAGCTTACTTTGGGAAGAATTCAAAGGGAAGCAGCTCCGAAGTGCGTCTGTTCCCAATCAGATCGAGTCTGAAAGCTGGAAGGCACCAGGAGGAGGAGGTGCTTTTCAACTAGCAGACTCGATCCCATTGGATACAGACCGAGTCACTCCCCATGCCTGGCTGCTGGTCCCGCCCTGCTGGAGAAGGACTTATTGGAACTGTTGAATGGACAGTCCTCACCCATTTGCACTACTCAGGTGACCCCAACAAAACAGAAAAACCTCCAGGTGGCCTTAACAATTTGCTTTAAAAATGCAAATGACCAGTTGTCTGCAAGGAGTATAAATTCTTCCATTCCCCACTATCCAATCAGAGCTGAAGAAGCTTCTTGGATGAGAAGTTTTCTTTCTTCAAAGAAAAACCAGAAAGTCCAGTTACCTCTTGAAAAAGCACTTTTGGGACAACTGTGACCTGGATGACTAAGACTCTCTATAGACATACAGATAAAAACAACTGAATAGCTCTGGAACTAGCCTGAACACCACCAGCCTAGTAGAAAAGATGTACATTTAAAGATAGATTGCTGTGCAACAGCACTCCAAGGTATTGATGCTCAATGGGAGTCCCATTAATTGTCATTTATGCCATTTTATGGTGGTGTCAAGCAAATAGAATGCTTGTTTTCTGTTAATTATTAATCTTCTAGGCAGAAAAAGTCAGTGTCCTTCTCATCCCTACCAGAGAAATAGATGAGAGATCCATATAATCTGCATATAAAAGTGCCAAAATCACCAGTTCTGCCAGAACAGCAAGACGATAACCAAGGACCATGAACAGCTGTATTATTGGATTAATCTAGAAATTGAAAAGGGGGCTAGTGTATGGCCTTGCCTTAGCCCTTTTGGTTGGAACAGCTTCAAAGATATGACCTTGAGGAAAGATCTAATTCTCAGTTAAGTGTTAGAGAGATTATATAGGTATGTATAAGAGCAAACTTTTGTCAATGATTGATTGCATTAATCTGTTCCAGTCTTTCCCTTGGGATTAAGTCAAAGACTTGGTCAACAAAAGTTGCAAGGGGAGTTTGGGGAGCTAATAGAGTATGTTTCAGCCAATGACTAGACAAACAATGCTCCAAAGTTGACCTTTCCCCTCTTCTTAAATCAAAATTTCCAAATCCAAAGGCAGATAGTACATGCATTTTGAGACTGCAAAAATGCTACTAGGGAACTTAGATTGAATAGCTTCAATCTAAGCAGACTTAGATTTAAAGCATATTTGGGTATTGTAGAGTAGCTGGGAGATGGCTGTGGAGATAAAGATCTTACAAGCTACAAAGATAAAATAGACTCCTTACAAATGAAAAAAAAATCTCAGGATAGATGAGGAGCTATGTTAAATACCACTTGCCAGGTGTAAATTTGTTGTAATTTTATATAAAAACTAGTAACTTAAAATCGTTAACAATATTCCTTTAAAGAGGCCAAAGCCTGGATATGCCATCCTGCTTGGATACTAAGAAAAGTGTGCAGCAAAATGACTTCCTAATAAAATGTCAATCCAATTCTATCAGAATAGCTGCTGTAATTATTCTGTCACCTATTTACCTGTGCAGGACATCTGAATGCACCCCAATCTCTTAAGAAACCTTTTACAATGATTGCTGTTTAAATAGCAAATTCTTTTACAACCTTTCAAAACTAACATGGCTGTTATTATCATACATTAGTATAAAAAACAAAAATATTCTCCCCATGGGATATTATCACTTCTGTGTAAATTTTAAAAAGCCTTCAGCAGTCAGTACAAGTAAAGTACATCCTAACACTTGGCACCAGTTTACAGTTAATCTTTGGGCTGCAAGGGGAAAAAAGAAACTAAAACCAGCCACTCTCTAAAAGTCTACACTATTAATCCATGAAAACAATTAAAATTCATGCATGGTTACCCTTGACGATTTCTGCCCACATCTTGGAATTTATATTAACATACTTAAAAATGCATTTGTGTCTTTCTAGATCTATTTTTAAACTGAACTGATATATTCCAATCATTAGATTTATAAAATGATTCAGTGCATGCTAATTATTACAATTTACTCAGTGCAATCAGGCTTATTCCAATGGAGCAGTAAGACTGCACTTCTAATTTAACGGATAGAACAGTAACAATGGGAAGCATGCTGATAATTCCAAACCCCTGCTAGTAACAGGCTTATAAGGTACCAAGCTTTTGCTGCCTTTAAAAAAATGTAATAATTTTATAAGATATCACTTTGTATTGTTCCCAGAGACAGTTAGACTATCTCTAATAACGAATAAGATCAGAGATGTTAGCCCAGTTATAATTTCATGTTTTTAAATAAAGACACCAGCATAATGCATTTTTGTTACTGATTCAGATCTGGAAGAAAATGCTTGTGTGAAGAAGAGCTTCATCTCTCCCAATATTTTGAAGAGCAGTTAAATCTTAGCTTTTCTATAGATTTTGAAGATAGAATTTATGTAAATTTATCTGTTCTGGAAGTATTAAGTGGTTTGCTATTACTGTATGATATTCCTTGGTTTTAAACCTAATTGGCAATGATTAGCCACCTAAGTCTTTGCACTGAAGCAGCAATGTAAAACCTCATGTCAATACAGATTTTGTTTTATTCAACATATCCCATTCTATTTAAACAAATAGAAATAAGAACTGATATTTGAATGTCTATATGCAATATACAAGCACACATACATACTTTACATATCAAATTATAGCTTGATGAATAGTAGCTGCTTTTTCCATTTTTAAAGAAGAAAAAAATAAGGATAAACCAGCATGATGTGTTCTATTTAGATGAACAAAATGTGCTACAACATAATGAGAAATCTGTGATGACTAATCCTACCTAGATTTATTTGGAACATAAAAGACATTTCAGTATAACAAACTACATGTAGCTTCTATTCTATTCTTCATTACAGAATAAAGTAATAAATAAGCATAAAGACTTACAAGAAAACTGAATTTTAAATTGCAGTTTAACTATAAATTTTTATTTGTACTGAAACATGTATATCACTGTATTCAAGTATTTTGATTTTTAAACAGCGTTCCTGATATTAGAAAACAATTCTTCTAAAATACAGTGACAAATGTTTACATTATATAACTTTTACCACTTTATTTTGTAAAATAACTAGTATAGTCAATTTATTTCTATGCTTCATTTTTGGTTAAGAATTTCTTGCCATATTGTTTGAATTTTCTAGAATAGTTATTTAGATTTGAATACTTCAAAGTACAGTAGAAAAAAATCACTGGAACAACACAGATTAAGAAATATGTATGTATACAGCCTCTGCCAATATATTACACATACTGTATCAATATCTTAAACTAGCAGACAATTAAATGGCTGCTACAAAAGCTTCAACTGTAATGCCCTGAAAACAATTAGGTATCCAAAACAATAATCTTTTCCCCAAAAAGTGGATTAACTATATTCCAATCTAAGCTGCCAACCAAAGTAAGAAATTGTACGTAGTATACAAAACAACAGAAATGACAAAAATACAGACACATTTATGGAAATTCAATTATTTAGAATGTTTGAGATTAAAAAATGCTGTAAAAGGACCCAAGTGGGTATATTTACAAGATTTCTTCAAACTCTAGAGATTTTGTTTTTGTTTCTAAAGTGTCTTTATTCTTAATCAGAAGACTGGGTAGGCTTTTATAATTTGCAACTAGACTCTTGCAGTAATCCAACAATTTTACAACAGTAAATACAAAGGTTTTATTTATATTATAAATATTAATGTCAGCAATAATATTTTTCAGCCAATATTGTGAAGAATTGCAAAACTTGATTCCACTGCAGATAATCGTTGTTCTAATGCTTTCAGTATTGTTTCTGCCTGTTAAATAAAATTTGAAAAAAATCAATTTAATATACCACTTTTCTCCTACTTCATCAGTACAATCAGAGAACTCATAGTGGATACTACCTTTCATATCTTATAACTGATATAAATAGGGATTTGGAACTACATGATACATTGGTCTCAAACAAGCATTATGCAAAGAGCATAAGTAGTTGCATGAATAGATAAAAATAGTGCTAATATGTTTAATCAAAAAAACAATTATATTTTCATACAGAAGCACATAGTAAAGAACAAAGAAATTTATTTCTTTTCTACCCAAAGTTTCCCTTAGCTGTTATTGAATGATTTTACTTGTGTACTAGCTGAATACCCGTGCTCTGAAACTATGTGATCGGGCTTGATAAATCGACACTTAAGAGTTTGAAAATTAAAGAGTAGTTACGATCGGCCTCTCCTCTTCTCTCCCTCAGGCTAGCCCCACAAAAGCCACTCCTCTCTTCTTCCCTTCTCCCCCTAAATAAAAGATTTAAGAGTTCATCATAATACAGCTACATAAATAAGTATAGAAGGCAAAATATAAATACTGAATAATTATCTTACCCTTCCTAATGATTCTTCTAAACTAGCTCGACTTTCAAGTGTGAGAGGTTCCTCATCAATGTTAGCTTTTTGTTCTGATGACCCTAGGGTATAACTTAGACATTTGTACAGTTATAAGCAACATAACAATCATTTATGGGAATAATCATGACTAGTCATGACTGTAGTACACACTGCAATAGTCCATCAAAGGATGAAAGATAAGAGAACAATTCTCATTTTTCTGTAGTAGTAATAATTAATAATAATACTATTGAATCTATTTATGAATTCAAAATATAGTAAGTAAATGATCAATCAACTCAATGTCATTTTTAAAATAATGCCCAGAAGACCAACCCTTGTAACATTCTCCATACTTGTAATAAGTATGGAAATTTGCAGGAGGAATTATGTTAATGTATAGTAGCAAAAAATTAGAAAGAATGTAATGGCATCTTTCCACCTAACAATTTTTTATTGAAATTTATTACAATTTTATTAAATGGCATAAGATCCTGTGATTTGTTTTTTAATTACATTAATTAGTTGGAAAAGGTGCTAACAAACTCATTCTTTTTCATTTGCCGATGAATCTATTTTATTCCCACAATGAGGTTTAGAACCAAAAACTTTAAAAAAGAAAAACCATTGTGATTAGAATTATGCAAACACCAGAATTCTAAGAAAACAATATACACAATGTCAACAATTTTGATGTACTAATATAAATATGTGATAATAACTCTTATCTTTGAAAGGCTAGTGCTGTCCCACTTGAAAACCATCATGGATCCGCTGTTAGACCCCTTGTAATTTGCATACTAAGCAAACTGATCAACAGATGATGCTGTTAATATGGCTCTGCACTACATCCTACAACATCTTGAATCTTCAAAGACCTATGCAAGGGTCCTTTAGGGTCCTTTAGATTTTAGTTCAGCATTCAATACCATTATTCCAGACACTCTTCTAACTAAGCTAAACCAGCTACAGGTACCTGAAGCTTCCTAACAAACAGGAAGCAGCAGGTGAAGCTAAGAAGAATCACATCAGATACCTGTACAATTAGCACAGGGCCCCCCCAAGGCTGTGTGCTCTCCCCACTTCTCTTCTCTCTGTATACCAATGACTGCATCACTAACGATCCATCTATTAAACTACTGAAGTTCACAGATGACACAATATTGATCGGTCTCATTCGAGACAATGATGAATCTGTATACAGACGGGAGGTTGAACGACTAGCCTCGTGGTGCGACCGGAACAATCTGGAATTGAACATACTCAAAACTGTAGAAATGGTGGTAGACTTTAGAAGAAACCCTTTCATACTTCCACCTCTCACAATACTAGAGAACACAGTATCAACAGTAGAAACCTTCAAATTTCTAGGTTCTATCATATCACAAGATCTAAAATCCACAGCTAACATCAAAAACATCATCAAAAAAGGACAACAAAGAATGTTCTTTCTGCGCCAACTCAGTAAGCTCAAACTGCCCAAGGAGCTGCTGATTCAGTTCTACAGAGGAATTACTGAGTCTGTCATCTGCACCTCTATAACTGTCTGGTTTGGTTCTGCAACCCAACAAGACAGACACAGACTTCAGAGGATAATTAGAACTGCAGAAAAAACAATTGCTACCAATCTGCCTTCCATCGAGGACCTGTATACTGCACGAATCAAAGAGGGTTGTGAAAATATTTACAGACCCCTCACATCCTGGACATAAACTGTTTCAACTCCTACCCTCAAAACAATGCTCTAGAGCACTGCACACCAGAACAACTAGACACAAGAACAGTTTTTTCCCAAACGCCATCACTCTGCTAAACAAATAATTCCCTCAACTACTTACTAAATCTGCACTACTATTAATCTTCTCATTGTTCCTATCACCCATCTCCTTCCACTTATGACTGTAACTTTGTTGCTGGTATCCTTAGGATTTATACTGATATTGTTTCCTGATTGCTTGTTTGTAGCCTATGACTATCATTAAGTGTTATATCATTAAGTGGTAAAGTGTACCCTATGACTATCATTAAGTGTTGTACCTTGATGAAGGTATCTTTTCCTTTATGTACACTGAGAGCATATGCACCAAGACAAATTCCTTGTGTGTCCAATCACACTTGGCCAATAAAAATTCTATTCTATCTCTGGAACTTATATCTATTTCATAGACTTTTTTCATAAAGAGATAAATATAATGTTTGGGGGGGGGAAGGAAAAATGAATAGAAACTCAATACTTGGGGGGGGGGAGGAAGAAGCCATTTCTGATGTAGTTTTCTTCTTCCACAAAGCAATAGCACAAAGAATGATGCTCCATAAATTTAAAGCAACAAAAAATACCGGTAATAAATAATATTCCATTAAACTTGAAACATTTCATTTGCCTTTGAAAAAAAAATCTGTAATTGAAAAAGTTAAATCTCCAAAGTAACCAATTCTACTTAAGAGATTATAAGGAAAACGTGAAAGGTTTGCTTACCTTTCTAGGGAGTCTATGTTTAAGCAAAATAAATCTCGTTTATAGTCAAGATGTTTTGGGGTACACCTATAAATATTTCCAAGTTTCATGTTACAGCCAGAGCAAATTAAGGTTTCAAGAATGCTGTAAAGCAAAACATCAGATTTATTTTTAATTACATGCTCTAATTTAGAATTTCCTGCAAATGAAACAAATAATACTGAAAATTCCTGGAGAAACAGATATAATCTCTACAGATTTTATCTACACATTCCAGTGGTGGGCTGCTCCCAGTTCACCCCGGTTCGGGTGAACCAATAGTGGCGCCAGCGGGAGACTCTGCCCACCGGCCCAGATGTCATCAAAAACGCTCGGTGCATGCACAGAAGCGAGTGAGCGTGCCCATGCGCTACTGATAGCAAACCGGTAGTTCTGGGATTTGAAACCCACTACTGACACATTCAGGGTTTCTTCATCCATTTTCCTTCCTCTTGCCTTTTGATTTTACAGTTGGTCTGATAAAATGTTCAAAAATGAAAAACAACATACTATGTTATTGAATGGTCTAACACAAATATTACTATAATATTAATTTGCTGGGTTCAGATAAATTAAAGAATAGGGCATCTAAATATGGTTACTATTAAACTACATGGGCATTTCAAAAAAAAAGAAGAAGCTTTGATCAAAAGTAATCAGCTACAGCAATATGAAGTTCTGCTACAAGTCAATTATAACTTTCATTCTGAAGTTCTTATCATAACTTACCAGCCAGTTTCACCTGCCTGGCTTGAAAGTTTTTGCTCTTTGTCTATTGAGACATTGAGTGTAACACCTGAAATGTGAAAGATACATATCAAAGCAAGCAGTAACAAAATGTTCTCATAAAAAGACAGGCCACTTTAATAAACCAAAAAACACAGAAAGCAATGACAAGATTGTATGATACTTTTCGGGCCAGGAAAGGTTACACTTTCCTTTTAACAATTAAACATATTCCATTTGGAGTAGGGGAGCATACAAACCATCATTCAAATGAATATGAGGGGTCCTTGGTGCTCTCTGAGCTTGTTTTCATTATGCAGAGATTTCCTTACCCTAACTAGGAGGTTACCTAGTTAGAATAATGAAATGTCTGCAAGAAATGTCTGCAAGAAAACAAGCAAGCTCAGAGAGGACCAAGGACCCCTCATTTCAACCGAGCTATAAATATTCTCCTTTATTGTTATCAAGTGAATATGTAAAAGAAAACTAAAGATGAGTAAAAAAACCCCAATACAATGCAGTTCAACAGCATATGCAATCTAAGGAACAGATAAACCAGCTTTGTTGAACATGAAATTTGTTGAAGATCACCAATAGCAGCAGTGACAAACTACAACTTCTCTTGGGTTTGAGATTTTGACCAACAATATCAGGTTCTTAGAAAAAAATAAACCCTAAATAGTCTTGCAGTCCAATCTAAGAAAGGGAGAAGAGTTTAGCCTATAAAATATCGCTGCTGACAATGACTTCAAGTACCCAACTTACAATTTCTGTTGTTAAGTGAGACATTTGTTAACATTTTATGACCTTTCTTGCCACAATTGTTAAGTGAATCACTGCAGTTGATAAGCTAGTAACATGGTTGTTAAGTGAATTTAGCTTCCCCACTGACTTTGCTTGTTAGAAGGCTGCAAAAGGTGATCACATGACCTTAGGACACAGCAATGGTCATCAATATGAACCAGTTGCCAAGCATCTGAATTTTGGGCACATGCTCCTGGAGAGGTTTACAAAGGTTGTAAGTGTGCAAAATGGTCATAAATAACTTTCTTCAGACCGGTCACTTAAATGAACTGTTGTAAGTCGAGGATTATCTATACTACGTTACTTAATACAGAACCGCAACCCGAGAAAAAAGCAAGGCAAGACGCCAAGAGCGGAAATTCTTTCGCCGGCGCCTACACGGCTGACAAGGCCGTTGCGCGCCTCGAGGAATGGAACGGGGCGCTCGCGCGGGAAAAGAATTTCGACCAAGAACGCGCAGCGTTGCTAGGTAGCCGCCCGCGTTTTGTTTTCTGTTTTTTTCCACTGACTCTTGAGCAGGATGCAATTGGTCTCTTCGTCGTTAGTCTCCCAGTTGAGCGTGTCTCCTACAGGCCGTTTACATCCGGCGCACAGGAACACCATAGGCAGGTCCTCTGCATTCGGCCCTTCCTCGTTACCGGACTCTAGATTGTCAGAGAATGTTACCACCGACTGAGAGGCTTCTTCAAACTGGAATGCCGCCATTTTTTCCCCAAACCACCCGCGCCGAACTCCGCCTTCTCCCTTGCCTCAATACCGGAAATAACGGGCGACCCCTCTCTAGCACGTCAACAGGGTTGTTTCGTTTTCTTTCCCGAGGAGAGGAGACAGAAGTAGTCGCGAGGCAAGGAAGGCGGGGGGGGGGTGTGAGGATTTGTGCGCATGCGTACCAGCTCACGGTCTCCCTCAAGATGGAAAGACATCCTCCGTTGATAGATTCGCCGCGGAAGCGCTTTGAACTCGACGGCTTAGAGCCGAGATTGCTAGACTGCGAGCGTGTTTCGCCTGAAGAGCGAGAAACGTGGATGCCGGCTTCATTTACTTCTGAATCGTGGCTAGCATTTAGACTATACTATTCTATAATACAGCCCTGCACTTAAAAAAAAAAAGACTGCGTAAATGTATAAAAAGCAAAATAAACTGGTGGTAAAGCCTAAACGTGTGTTACAGATAGTCGTGGGGACCCTGCTGTGCCAACAAATGCTGCCCTCTTAAACGTTTAATACTTCTCGGGATGCAGGTAGCTAAATCAGACAAACCCTACCCCAAAATGAGAAGTTTTTAACAATAAATTATGTAATCCTTGTCAAATTTCTGTCAAACTTGTTAGGAGGTATGCACTTGACAAGCAGCATCTGATATTCTAAAATGAATTTAAACAGTTGTTGAACAATGTAGATGCAAAATGTTTTTTTTACTGTTGGCATTAGATTACAGTACAAACAATAACACAGTGGGCCATGGCTTGTACTTCAAGCAAGAGACATTCAGTGTCATTTTAACATTTGGCAGCTGTAACAGCAGAAATGAAGGTCAGCCTGAATAGTTCTGCTATCTCAATCTATTTAAGGAAGTCAAATGAAAATTTATTTGCACAATTACAACTCGGCTTTATGGAAACACTAGCTTTGTGCTGGATCTATTAAGAGTCCAAAGCTACCTTGGTTATACTACTGAAATGACCAATTCAACAAATTATATTGAGCGCTATGAATATTACTTTGATTACCTTGATCTATCTCCAGTTGATGCAAGTAAGCTGAAAGCCAACAGATGTAAGTACTGCTGTTCTCTCCACTAATCAAAATAAATATTTTATTTCCCTTAACTAAAAGGGTAAGTCCCTCAGATATAAATATCATAGATAAGGTAGGAGAACCAGGGAAACCTTAAATTCTATGGGTGGAGATAAATTTAATCTTCCTTCATGGAGGCAGGTTTTTGATGGCCAGTGTTACATCTAGAATACAAGGAAATAGATCCTAAGCATGTTTTATTCTTTTTAAATAAAATGTATTCAATTTTAATGGATTAATTTAGAAAAATATCTCTTGAAAGTAACTAGGCAGGCACCTGCAACTTACGGTATGTTTTAAAATAGACTATTGAAATAATAAAATAATAACAGAATAACAGAGTTGGAAGGGACCTTGGAGGTCTTCTAGTCCAACCACCTCCAGGCAGGAAACTATAACATTTTAGAAAAATAGTTGTCCTCTTAAAAACTTCCAGTGTTGGAGCATTCACAACTTCAGGAGGCAAGTTGTTCCACTGATTAATTGTTGTGGCAGGAAATTTCTCCTTAGGTTGCTTCTCTTGATTAGTTTCCAACCACTGCTTCTTGTCCTGCTCTCAGGTGCTTTGGAGAATAGTTTAACTCACTCTTCTTTGAGGCAACCCTTGAGATACTGGAACACTGCTATCACGTCACTCCTAGTCCTTCTTTTCGTTAAACGAGACATATCCAATTCAAGCAACCGTTCTTTATATGTTTTAGCCTTCAGTATGCTAATCATCTTTGCTGCTGTTCTCTGTACACTTTCAAGCATTTCAACATCTTTTTTAAATCGTGGCAACCAAAACTGGATGCAGTATTCCAAGTGTGATCTTATCAAGGCATTATAACGTGGTATTTCAATTTTAACTTTCACTACTACTGTACCCTAATACTCATTGATCTCAATAAGTCTCAGCAGACTGAGGATGTTAGTTTCCATTTATAGTGGAAATGTTGCATGCATTTTAAATACCGCACTAAAGAAAATCTCTTGAATAATTAAACAGAATAAAGGATATATGAATTACTTGTATATAAATATGCTGATTTTCATATTCATTTGAAGAGTTCTAATTTATTTTTCAACAGATTCAATTGTCATAGGCTTTTGGATTGGACTTGTTTCTTTCGTGGCATTACTCTTCTTTATTTTGTTCTACATTTCTCGATCTGGTACAACATCCATGAAGTGAGTGAAATATCTTTTATTCTACAAATGATTTTTTAGTTATAAATTTTGTATAGCTCTAGAAAAATTGGTATACATTGAAAAGACTGTGATTTTAACTCTTACATATGAAAACCACTGAATTTAAAGTACATAATAAACTAAACATAGTCAGGAGAGTTCTTAATTATTTGCAGTTCAGTTTTTCTGAAAATACTTTTCAACATCTTAAAGATGGCAAAGTCCTTGCGATGGTTAGAGTATTTAAAAATACAAATAAATAAATCCAAGCAATTTATGTATTTATCACATGTTGCATTTAGTATCGGAAATGTGACCAATAACCAAAGAAATTTGTTGAATCTCAAGAAAAGATATTGAAGGGTATTTACTGAATATTGCAAACATATCAGATTTCTATAAATTTCTTCATCTCCTACCTCCTACAAAATTGGCATGTTAGATCCATATTTATTCATTTCAGTTTACTAGAATAGAATAGAATAGAATAGAATAGAATAGAATAGAATAGAATAGAATAGAATAGAATAGAATAGAATAGAATAGAATTTTTTATTGGCCAAGTGTGATTGGACACACAAGGAATTTGTCTTGGTGCATATGCTCTCAGAAAAGATACCTTCATCAAGGTACAACATTTACAACACAAATGATATTAACATTATATTATTATAATATTATAATTATATAATATAATATTATTATAACAAATATTAAACATTAATTCTAACTAATGTAAATTGAAATAAATTAAATTGGATCTAAACTGCCAAATTTAGTGCTGCTTTATTTTAAAGATTACATCATTTTTTACTTGGAATATATACTGTATATCTTAGACATAGTGTTTATCAATTTGCAGAATATCACAATCTGACAGCCAATCTCATAACCTATCTCATATTGACAACCTCTCAGTAAGTGAGCAATAGTTCTATACAGATAAATATTGCATTGCTGGTCATTGACCAAATAAACATTACTGGGACTATTATAGAGAAAGATATTGTTATTAAAAACTGATTTAGCATTGAAAACATGCTAGTTGAAATCCTCACTGTTATAAAGTTCAGTGTGATTTGACCCAATAAATTTATTATATGAACGTTTGGTTATCAGTTATTACTGATTTCCCATATTACCTGATAACAATTTAAAGATAATCAAACTTAATTTAGCAATTTTGTTCTCAGGACTGGAGATTCAAAGAAGTTTCCATGGAATTATTCAGAAACTATTCATCAAAATCTTGTTAACAATGACACTGTATGAACATCTGTAGATAACCAAGGAGAAAAAATTGAAGGGCTTTGTTCAAGTAATAGATTACCATGTCACCATACGGACAATTCAGTGTAAAACCTTCTCACAAATGAAATATGAAGCCCACTACATATTATAATATAGTATAATGTGCTAGGAGGAATACCCATGTAAAAAAATATGTATTTCTTTTTTAAAAAAATACTTTGGCTTTTTCATTATATAGCAATCATTGTAGTATCTAATACAAAAACAAAATACCAGAAAATATGAAATCCACAATTTAATTTTTTAAAAAATATCAAATGAGTTATACATAGATGAGACAACATTTTAACATTATATATACAGATTAAAAGCTAAAAGTCATGCTTCAAATCATTCAGGAAATTGAACAAACCAGAACCAGATCTCTATTGAACTAGTACTAGAAATAATACATTGCTTTTATTTTTACACAATGTATAATGATTGTTATATTAAAAAAAAAACTGGCTAAATCCAAAGATTGACTTTTGTCCTAATTGCAAATAAGTTGTGATTGATTAAGACTAACTAAAAAGTAGTTATGCCTGAGATTCAGTGGAACAAAATTCAGTGGCTCTATATTATAAATTATTCACTTTATAAAATACAAACATTTCTGTGTATGTATGTATATGCAACATTAAACTTGCACATCCTTTTATCGGAATAGAATATATCATGTATTGGAAGCAGCATTACTACAAAAAATATAAAAAATGTTTTTTCTTTTCTGTAATATAAAATATACAATAGTGTTGTATAATGTTGGGCAAAGTTTTACAATGAAAGGTATACTTCATTTTCTCTCTAATGGATTGAAACAATTTATAAAAGCTTACTTTCCTTTCCAACCAATTTAATATTATCAAAGCTTATATCCCCACGAAGTACACTGGAGCAGCTTTGTACATGTTAATTGCTGCATGGACTCTTTACACTTCTGATAAGAAAGTACACAGAATTCTTTCTCAGAAGAATGGCTAATTAACCCGTAGGAGTATACCTCTATGTCCAAAATAACTTTTATATTTCAAAAGTAAATCTGACGCAGAATGCAATTCAACTTGGGAACCATTTAAGGATTATAATACTATATTTGAGTTTATACCATATCTAAAATTTCAAGTGATAATATTCTAATTTTCAGTGATTTGTTTGGACAGAAATTATTATAGTTATTTATATTACTTTATGATTTATAATGTATTGATTTTACTACTGTTCATATATTATTTGGATTTTAAATACGTTGCAATTTTTCAAACCACGTAGGATAGTCAGTTATATAAATCTAATGTTGAAAATGTTTATCTTAATAAATTTCATTTTAGCCAATTTGATTTGCTTGTAAATACCTATGATTCACTTCATGCTGTGCGTTTTTGGGCCCCTTTTTCTTCTATTAGTTTTTTCTCAAACTTATTAATAGTATATGTTAATAAATATAATAAATATAACTTATTAATTCATAATAGATAATGAAGTCAGATTTCATTACACCCTTACAGAAAATAGCTAAGCACTTTTGCAAAATAATGTGGCAGACAATTTCTTGTAAATGTATATAACAGACTAGCCTGGTAACATGACAAAAGAAACAAAACAAGGTATAACTCTGACACTACTGTGGTCTTGTTTTCTTTCAGCCAGTTTCTGGATCCAGATATGGGATTGTATGAAGCCTGTGCATTATGTACCTTTGAATTAAAGGAATGGTTTCTTATAGTTGAGAAATCACATTTAGCTGAAGCAATATCTGCATAGGTATTATTTTGAGGTTTTTATCTCACAATATGGACCAGGTATAAGCTTCTAACAAGAAATAAATACTCAACAGTAGTTACAGTATTTACACATGAAATCATTATGCAGTAATATGATTCAAGAAAACTATTTCAACATTGGTTATTGTTCTTACGAACATTTCAGAAGCTTCAGAGAAGGAAAAACTCCTTAGGAGTGTGGAGATATATATATATATACTAGGGATGTGCATGCTTCAAAAATAATTCAGAAAAATATTCTTTATCATTTTTTTTCCAGGCTTCTATGTGATGAACTTGTTACAAAGATACTGTTTTTGAAAAGAACACCCCATTGAAGCAACTTCACCTTTTAATCTGATTTATTAAAAGAGAAGCCTGAAAAGAACTGCAGTTGCTTTAAACTGGGATTGTTTCTCTATTTCTGCATATAACAAAACACTACTTCTAAAACCATTTTCAAAGCATACCCAGCTCTAATGGATATCTTTATTTCACACAACAGTAAACATTACTCTGTGTTTACTTTACTGCAAAATTATTAACTTCAAATCAATGTTTTGTTCATTACTTTTTCCAGCAGTTTAAAACACAATATACAAAAACAGTATTTAAAACCAGCTTTGCCAAATTCTGAAAAAATATAAATTTATTTTAAACCATGCCTATTATAACATACAATTGTAATACTGTTAATAGGAAAATAGACACTGTTTTTGAAACAATTCCTGTAGAATTGTACGCAATGGTTCTTTTTATTTTATTTTTTAATTACAAAATAGGGAAGTTGACAAATGTTTAAGATTGAATATGACAATGAAGACTTAAGAATGAGTATATGTCTTTGCAGAGAGAAACCATCGAATCTTCAAATTCCAACCTTTTTTTGTCATTTCTTTCAGTATCGGTTGCTCCACATATTAGTTTAATGTGTGTCATAAACATGTCTGGTTGCCTTCCTCCTAGCCAAATGTCTCCAATATAAATTGAAGTAAGGAAAATGCTTGCAGCTAGGAAAAAGAAAATGATAATTACAAAAGGGGTATGCATAACATGGGAAAACAACTTTGTTTCAAACTTTAAAGAACCTACCCTATGGCTGAAATTTTGTCATGGTATGGCAGGCCAAAACCCATAACACTTTGGTTTTATACAAAGCAAAATTTAAGTGACGGAGTTATATATGCTGTTCCTTCACCTCTTAGCAAATCGCAACATAGCATATCCCTCTGGTCTACCCTCAATTTTCTCAGTGCCTTCCCTTCTCAGCCTCTGTTGATGTCCCAGTATGACATGTGCCACCATGCCACCCAAGAATTGTTCCCATTAGCTTTCCTCCCTTCAGTTACTGATGTCTTGGCTTTTCATGTGCTTCTCCCAGCATACTTCTACCCTGATTGAAATAGACCTTTTTTTTGTTTTGTACCGAGAATAACTTGCATTGAGAATGATTTAGATACCGGATATCCAACCTTTTGGCTTGCCTGAGCTGCACTGAATGAACAGGAATTTTCCTGGGCCACACATATAATTTATAATATAGTCAATGTGTATAAATCGCATAATAACTCTAAAACTTTATGGTCTTGTGGGGGTGCATTACTAGCTGTCCAGGACTACATGCCCTCTGCATCTGGCAGGTTGGACATGCCTATTTATTTATTTATTTATTTATTTTTATTTATTTATTTATTCAAATTTGTATACCGCCCTATCTCCCGAAGGACTCAGGGCGGTTCACAGGCACATAAAACATTTATATACAATTAAAATAACTATTAAAAAACTTATTCTAATGCCAAATATTAAAAATATAAATATAAATCTTAAAACCAAATTTAAACCCCTGTAAATTTAAAAGTCTACAAATTTAAAATCTAAATTTAAAATCTAAAATCTAAGCCAGTCCTGCACAGATGAATAAATGCGTCTTAAGCTCGCGACGGAAGGTTCGGAGGTCCGGAAGTTGACGGAGTCCTGGGGGGAGTTCGTTCCAGAGGGTGGGAGCCCCCACAGAGAAGGCCCTTCCCCTGGGCGTCGCCAGACGACACTGTCTAGCTGACGGCACCCTGAGGAGTCCCTCTCTGTGAGAGCGCACAGGTCGGTGAGAGGTATTCGGTAGCAGTAGGCGGTCCCGTAGATAACCCGGCCCGTAGATAACCATGCCTAGTTTAGATATTCCTAGTTATTAGTATTTGAGTATCTGATTTATAGATTTAATTTAGTCTTCAAAAGATCTGCCATGAACATTTCATTTTCCAGTAGAACCCACCCACTCCAGTTATAACCTCAGTTCCCCAAAATTAATATTTGAATAGCTACTAGAAATATTGTATTGTCTTGACTTAAAAATAGCAGAAAAACTAATACTTGAAGACTCAAACTATTAAACATTACTGTACCTTTTAAAATAATATTAAAAATACCTATGGAGATTCTTAGTCATCCAGGTCGTGGTTGTCCCAAAGGTGCTTTTTCAAAAGACAACTGGACTTCCTTTGGTTTTCCTTGAAGACATTTTGCTTCTCATCCAAGAAGCTTCTTCAGTTCTAAAGTTCTTGGACGAGAAGTGAAATGTCTTCAAGGAAAAACAAAGAAAGTCCAGTTTAACCTTTGGGATATTACAGATAATTATATACTAAAACCCAATGTTCTGAACTATTATTTGCCCTTGACCGTAACCCATCTTCTGGAAATGTTAATCTATTATGATATATAGCAAATTCCAAGGTTTCATGAAGCAGAACAGCCTTTTTCAATTTGACAATTTCTAATCGTACCTATAAGTTAATAGACATGAAGTTTAGCTTATGTCAAAGGCAACATGTAGAGAAAGGACAGTACGTTTTGTGTAAAAAAAAATTACCTTTGTTCACTTCTGTCACTTCAGTGAGGCAGAATTTTTTTACAGCCCCATGAAAATTATTTTCTGTCAGGCCCTGAGATTCTAGTAGATGGAGCATGATTCCATTAAGCACAGAGAGCTCACTCAATTTCACAACTTCAGAGGCATTACAGATGCTACTATAAAGCTTAAATATAGCCTTTTTCAGGGTTTCATCTTTAAGAATATAATCCAATATAATGTTGTTTCCAAAACCACATTTTTTAAACCACCAGAAAGTCAGGAGCGCATTCTGAATATTCAAGTTGCTATCAAGGAAGGCTGTCACAAGCCATCTAAATACTAAATAAGCAATTTTGCAGGTAAGATCTGGATTACTATATCCTTTCTGTTCTGTTGGAGATTTTGCTGATGTTTCCAGTAAAACAGGTTCCCAGTGGATAAAAATGGATCTCAGAAGAGTTCTACATTCATTTAAATAAACTTCTTTCCCTACAGAGATTGCAGCTGCCTCTATTTCAATTTTACTCCTTCTCTGAGCTAGTCGTATTGATGCTTGAGAATGTAACCGTGGTTTGTTCCTTTCTGTATTTCCTGAAGTAGATAAAAGCAAAACCCCTTTTATAAACAATGAAACAAGGGAAATCATTGAGTAATTAAACAGTACTAAGGCTGAGATGAATTGACAGATGTCATGCAGATTAACTTCCTAGTGAGTATGCTCATTACCTCAAAAAGTAGCAATTTGAAATTAAATAAATGCCAGCAAGTTAACTATGGCACCTCAATTATTAAAAGCAAATGTTAATAATTCATATCTAACAAGATCTCTGGAACAGCACCCATTTTGTGCAGCAAAAATATCTGTATCAAATGCATCAAAGGCTTATACTCGTCTTTAAAATTAACATCAACGGTAGCAGTTTAACTAAACAGAATCAGATACATGTTCACATTACACAAGATAAATTTGCTTATACACTGTATCCCTGCATATTTTCAAAGTATTTTAACTCCCTTACAGTTCTTCCTCAGTCATTCCTCCCTCATTAGGGATTGCATTTCCTGAGGTAATCTTTGACAAACTAAAACAACTGACGATTTCCCTATTTTCAATGCCTTTGTGTTATATAAAAAACTTTTGACACTGACATTTGGTGAGGTTGAGCATGAAGATATTCAAATTAATTTGCCATCATGAATCGAGATATTTTCAGATATATGCCTGCTGAATTCAATATTCTGTAACTCATCTGGCAAACATATTGTTTGTGAGAGTTATTACAAATGCAGGAATCTATTTTGATCTCAGAATAAGTGGCTGTTTTTACAGCATTTGCTGAATCTGGACATTAATATTACATAGCAACTCTCTGAAGTACTTTGAGAATACTTACTAAGCAATTCTTTGATTTGGTATTGTTGTGCAACAACATGCAGGTCATCCTGAAGTTCCATATCTTTGCTAATTATACTCCACTTGTACAAAAGTACCAACACATCATTGTTTGAAAGGATATGTTCATTTGCAACGAATCTGCCCATTTGTCTGAAGGCTTCAATAACCAGAGCACGGTATTCCAATACAGAACTTAATACACTGAAAAACTGAATAAACTCAACAGGATCCAAGTTGGTTCTATTCAGCAGAAAACAGGGGATAAAATATTTATATCATCTCACATTATGCACAATATAATTAACTGCTCTGTGTTGATTTTGTTAGGCCCAAATGGTTAACCTTTCCTGAATGAAGCAAAACAAGAAACTGATGGATAATTTATACATTATTGGAAAACATTACAAATATGACATAAATGTTGTATCTATATATTAATCTTATAGAAAATTAGTATAATATGTGCCTTGGAGCCAATGACTTACCAAATTTTATGGCTTCTGAATCTGTTGCTCCCTGGATGTGGAGCAACCAACTTTGACTCAATCCTACCAAAACTAAGCCATGGGTTATTAAGATCCATTGGATCTGGGAATATTAAATCTTTAACCAATGCAATTTGGGGTTCCTGCTCTGTAAGCAGATGGCAGCTGTGGTCATAAAGGCATTTGGGCAGCTCAAATTGGTGCACCAGTTGCATCCTTTCCTGGATCAGGAAGCTTTTCAGTGAGTCATGTCCTAGGCACCTTCTGGCTCAACTACTGCAAAGCTGATAATTTTAACTTCCAAATTCTTTCTTAGGAATGTGAAGACATGAGGAGGAAAACCATAAAAGATACATTTATTTTATTGTTCATTAAGAATTTAAATTAGATTTAACATCTCTCTTAGATAAGAATATCTGTAGGGGATGAAGATAGGTCAAAAGCCCATCTAAAACAAAGGCTCAAAAGAATATAAGTAGTTGATACCTACGTATTCAGTTCTGCTAACAGGATCCAAACTACTGTGAAACAACTTTAAGAAAAGCCTCCTAAATCAGTAGCAATGTGAGATAGAAATTCCAAATGATACAAAGCATGAATTATGGAAGATAGTCCTGACTTCAGCAGAAAATATTAATGGCTGCCTAGACTGGGCTAGATTATGATGATGACAAATATTACTCTTATTTAAAATGAAAAATTCTTTTTGTAAAGGAAAAATATATGCCAAAGCAGTACAACAATACCATACCTTAAAAATGGATAATAATTACCTGATGTGGTTAAGAAGTGTGAGCAGAACATAGAGAAATTCATTAATAAGTTGGATGGGAAGCAATTTCTGGTTTTCTTTTAATTGGCTAGATGAACTGAGTGAAGTTTGCTTATTTCCTAAATTAGTTTTCCAAAGAGTGTCGATTAAGGAGATTATACATATTAACAACTTGTTTTCTAGAAACCTAGAAATAAAAAAGACAAGTATTTCAAGAAACATTTAATTTTATTACTCTATGTTTTTACATTATAAAATCTCACATTTTTAGGAACTGACAAAATAGTTGGAACATCTGAATTCAATTTCTTTTATATAAATTTAATATTAGTCCTTACAATTTGGTTTTAAAAAGTAACTTCTAAGCATTGTAGCATTCAGGATAATATAAGACTAGTTACCAGTTACTTTTATACTAATTTCAATTATACAATATTACATTCTTCAGATTTTATTCAAATAAAATTTTGAGTAAGTCACTTTGCTTTAAGTGAAGTCTGATATTTTTAAAAGAGATGGCATATTTTGAACTGAGTTTTTATTTGACCCTGAAGTACTTCTTAAGCTTTTAATAAACTTACATGTCATTTTTCTGATTATTATTCAATTATATCGAAGTCTAAATATGAAAGAAGAAAACATACATCTATGAAAGTCAATGTCCCCAGAACAATTAGATAAATTAATTGCAAAAGGTTTAAACTGCTTTATTGCATACTGTGTTCTTTAAAAATAAATTTAATTTTAGTCACTTACTGAATTGTTACAGAGAGGGAGGGGAGTGAGGGAGGAAGGGAAAGAGAGAGAGAGAGACAGACAGAGAGAGAGAGAGACAGAGAGAGAGAGAGACCAATCACATCCCTGATTAGCATAGAGGCCTAAAGAGATTTCTGTGTACCTTTTCTCAACAACAGATAACAGCCAAGTTAAAAGGCTATGGTCCCTTATGAGTTCATAAGCAGCTTTAGTGATGTATGCAGCATTTTGAAGTATTTCCAGAATCTGATACTGAAAAGCAAAGCAAAACAAAACAATACAATACAATACAATACTATTAATAAAAGAAGATGATAAAAGGGAATTTTCTAACACCATGTTATAGATCCGGATAGCATCTAATGATTTAATAATAGTGGCTACAATTCAACTCTAACTGTAAGAGCTGGAGTATTTGGAGAAATACTAATTATTATATTATCTGTGCTCCTATACTATCAAACTTCCTAGGGAAGAGAATAAAGTGATGTTGCTGTAGTTGTCGCAGTATTCATTAAATTTTCTAGATTGAATTTCAGTTGTCGGAGCAATCATACTAACTAAGAGAGGAGCCAATATAGGGCGACTAGATAGATATGCAAGAGTCTGGGATAATGAATGCTCAGGTAGACTACAACAACTGAAGAATATGTGTGTGTGCGTGTGTGTGTACCCAAACATATTGGTAAATCCATGTCAGATTAGGCTTTTTGGAAGTTTTTCTATTTCCTGGTCTATTTTTGTGTTATGCAAATTCTATACCTGAATACACAATTTGTCCATCATACATCAAAAAATCCAAACGGCAATAACATCAGCATGCAGATTCTATATTTTCATCCAGACTAATTTGAAATTGCATTCAATTATATTCTTCTGCTTAAGGTAGTTTTTTGCTCCAAAAGGGTCTATTCCAAACAGGAGTGGAAAGGCGGTAACCTTTCAAACTTGCTTACTCCTGGTGGCCTCTCTCTGCCATCTTCCACAGCATTTCACAGAAATGGCAACCCTCTGCATCAGAGTTTAAAATCTCTCTTAGACTAAAAATCCAACTGACTGCAACAACATTTGGTAAGTTTCTATATTTTTTTGCTTCAAATGTTACATTTATTACAGAATGTATCCCGTGTTTCCCCGAAAATAAGACCACGTCTTATATTTTTTTCAAACCCCCCCCCCAAAAAACCCTTGGCTTTATTTTCGGGGAGGTCTTATTATTTTGGGGTGCGTGAAGAAGATGGGGATCCTCTTGCCGTCATACCTGATTTCCAGCTCTGCGTTTAAATACTGTATTTTCAGGTGGAGGCTTATTTTAGTGCATGCGCTCAAAGCCCAATTGGGCTTATTATCAGGGGATGTCTTATTTTTGGGGAAACAGCTAGGCAAGTGTTCAATTTACACTGACAGACTCAGATTGACATCTTGGGTTAAAAGTGTAAATGTCATTCCTGCTCTAAATGAAATAAAAACCATTTTATTTTTAGAAGAGTTTTACCTGCGTTGCTTCATCACACAATGGGCTATGGAAGAAGGACAGAATGACATGGAAAATTCTTTGATAATCATACAGCTGATAGCAGTTTTTATCTCTGAGACCTTCTCCAATAATAGCTAGAACCCATTCACGCTCCTTTTTGTGCTAGAAAACAAAGAAAATGCGTAAAGTATCATCAAGGAATCAAGCAAAATTACATTATAATTCTTTTTGATGTAGAGAGAATGCTGAGTCCAGACAACAGATGTGCTTCAAAAAGGAGAGTAAAAAAAAATTAGAAACCCTTAAACCACAGTTGAACCAATTAAATTCCAGATATACTAGCAGGTATTTTTCCATTTACAATTTAGTGATTACAACTCAATTTTATCCAGTTTTCTTTGAATCAGCAGATTCAACTAAATGAATATTAGCAATCCATAATGCCCAAAGATTTTCATAATAATTCTGCATATATGGTGAAATCAAACCTATTTTCTATCAGAAAATGGTTGCTGTGGACATAAAACAATATTACACATTTTTCTTATGTCAAATAAGAATGCAAAAGTTGTGAAGGTTTTTCAGGATGAGACTTTCTGGAGAACATGTTTAAAATGGCAACATAACAGCAGGAAAGTAATTGAATATTAATAGCTAAGCAATGGAGCAAAAGAAAAGTGAAAAAAAGATAGCTGGACATAAAATGTCCATATGAGTCTCTTTACCTCTGAATCAAAACTATAGAAAAGCTGAAAAAATCCTGGCACTTTTCTCAAATCCAAATACTGGTGAGATAGAAGAAATCTGTTCAACTTTGTGTACATATGTTCCTCTGTAAAAACAACAAAATATAATTGAATATTATAGCAATAGCAATAGCAGAGACTTATATACTATTTCACAGTCCTTTACAGCAGGGGTCCCCAATCTATTGGACCTCAGGGACTACCAAGTTCATAATTTTAAATCCCGCGGACCACTAATACGAATCCAGCATGCCGCTTGCTGAAGCGCCTGGTCTCCCAGTCTCTCTCTCTCTCTCTCTCGCTCCCCTCTCATTTTCTCTCCCCCCTCTCTCTCCCGCTCATTCTCTTTCTCTGTCTCTCCCACTCTTTCTCTCTCATTCTCTTTCTCTCTCCCCACTCTCTCCCACTCATTCTCTCTCTCCCTCTTTCTCTCTCTCCCCCCACTTTCTCTCTCATTCTCTTTCTCTCTCTCTCCCACTCTTTCTCTCTCATTCTCTTTCTCTCTCCCCCCTCTCTCCCACTCATTCTCTCTCCCCCTCTTTCTCTCTCTCCCCCCACTTTCTCTCTCATTCTCTTTCTCTGTCTCTCCCACTCTTTCTCTCATTCTCTTTCTCCCACTCTCTCCACTCATTCTCTCTCCCCTCTTTCTCTCTCTCCCCATTTTCTCATTCTCTCTCTCTCTCCCACTCATTCTCTCCCCTCTTTCTCTCCCCATTCTTTCTCCCTCATTCTCTTTCTCTCTCCCCTCTCTCTCTCTCCCCTCTTTCTCTCTCATTCTCTCTCTCTCTCCCACTCTTTCTCTCTCATTCTCTTTCTCTCTCCCCACTCTCTCCCACTCATTCTCTCTCTCCCTCTTTCTCTCTCTCCCCACTTTCTCTCTCATTCTCTTTCTCTGTCTCCCACTCTTTCTCTCATTCTCTTTCTCCCACTCTCTCCCACTCACTCTCTCTCTCCCTCTTTCTCTCTCTCCCCCCACTTTCTCTCTCATTCTCTTTCTCTCTCTCTCCCACTCATTCTCTCCCCCCTCTTTCTCTCCCCATTCTTTCTCCCTCATTCTCTTTCTCTCTCCCCCCCCACTCTCTCTCTCATTCTGATTCTCTCTCTCTCCGATTCTATTTCATTCTGTCTCTCTCTCATTCTCTCTCTCTCTCTCACTCTCTGATTCTCTCTCTGATTCTGATTCTCCATGCATCCCTTTCAGAGCCAGACGGCTTCGCGGCTCCCTGGGCGACATCCCTGGGGAGGCGGGCAAGCCAGGCGGTGGAGCACCCTTTGAGTTTTCCCTCCGGCTGAGTAAGCAGCCCAGAGACTCTGGAAGGAGAAGGAGGAGGCGGGCAGAAGCGGGAAGAGCAAAGCAGTCCTCGTCTCCTGCTGCTTGATCAGGGGAGCAGCCAGATTTTACGGATGCCAGACTGGCTCCCTGCAAGCCTTCGTCTCTCGAGGAGCCTGGCCGAAGTTTCCCGCGCCACAGGAAATGAGATGAGAACTTGCAGGAGGCTGATCTGGTGTCCGCAATATAGAGCAAAATCCGGCTGCTCCCCAGACCATATACTGCTCCGAGTCCTAAGCAGCAAGAGAGAAGGGCTGCTTTGCGCCACCGGCTGGGCAAATATACCAAGGCAGAATGCTGATGCTGCACAAGTGCAAGTAGTGCTTTGCTCCCACAGCTTCCAGCCACAGCTTCCAGCCATTGCAATTCAGCCCGCTTGTACCGCAGCTCCTCCACCAGGGTGGATTGGCAAAAATACGAAGATTTCTCCACGGACCATCAAAATTTTCTTGTGGACCACTGGTTGGTGACCATTGCTTACAGAACTCTCAAAGCGATTTTACAGAGTTAGCATATTGTCCCCATAGAACAGAGGATCCTCATTTTACAGATCTTAGAAGGATGGAAGGCTGAGTCAACCTTGTGCTGGTTAGAATCTAACTGCTGGCAGTCAGCAGAATTAGCTTGCAATACTACATTCTAACCACTGCGCTGCCACGGCTCATGAAAAAGGACTGCATATTTTCATATTCATTACAAAGCACATTATATAACTACATTTATGTTATATTCTTATCTCAACAATAAAAATATTTTTCATGCATAAAACATCTAAAATGAGGGGGGCGAGGCGTTCCTATGCTTCCACCCTCATTGCGTCGGCAGATAACCGCCCGGCCGCCCTGTTTCGGGTGACCCGCTCCCTCCTTCATCAGGAGGTGTGGGATGACCCGTTGCAGGGCCGTGTCGAGGAGTTTAGTGGTTATCTATACGTCAAAATCGTTCAGCTCTGGGACGGCTTGGACCGAAATTGGGATGATCCAGGTGGGGGGGCGGAGTCGCGTCTTGTGGAGGTTATTTGGGATGAGTTTGACCCTGTGACTCTCGAGGACGTGGACAGGTTGCTGGGGAGGCTGCATACCACGACATGTTTACTGGACCCGTGCCCTTCCTGGCTGGTGCTGGCCTCCCGGGAAGTGACACGAGGCTGGCTCCAGGGGATTACCAACGCTTCTTTGTTGGAGGGAGTTTTCCCTGCTGCCTTGAAGGAGGCAGTGGTGAGACCCCTCCTCAAGAAGCCTTCCCTGGACCCAGCTATTTTAGGTAATTACCGTCCGGTCTCCAACCTTCGCTTCACTGCGAAGGTTGTAGAGAGTGCTGTGGCACGGCAGCTATCCCAGTACCTGGATGAAGCCGTCTATCTAGACCCGTTCCAGTCCGGTTTCCGACCCGGATACAGCACGGAGACAGCTTTGGTCGCGTTGGTGGATGATCTCTGGAGGGCCAGAGACAGGGGTTATTCCTCTGCTCTGGTCCTATTAGACCTCTCAGCGGCTTTCGATACCATCGACCATGGTATCCTGCTGCACGGTTGGAGGGATTGGGAGTGGGAGGCACCGTTTATCGGTGGTTCTCCTCCTATCTCTCCGACCGTCGCAGACGGTGTTGACAGGGGGCAGAGGTCGACCGCGAGACACCTCACTTGTGGGGTGCCGCGGGGTCGATTCTCTCACCCTCCTGTTCAACATCTATATGAAACCGTTGGGTGAGATCATCAGTGGCTTTGGGGTGAGATATCAACTGTCGCTGATGATACTCAGCTGTACTTTTCCACCCGGGCCACCCCAGCGAAGCTGTCGAAGTGCTGTCCCGGTGTTTGGAAGCCGTCGGGTCTGGATGGGGAGGAACAGGCTCAAGCTCAATCCTCCAAGACGGAGTGGCTGTGGATGCGGCACCCGATACAGTCAGCTGCAGCCGCAGCTGACTGTTGAAGCAGTTATTGGCCCCAAAGGAGGGAGTGCGCAGCTTGGGTGTTCTCCTGGATGCGGCTGTCGTTTGAAGATCATTTGGCGGCCGTCTCCAGGAGAGCCTTTCACCAGGTTCGCCTGGTGCGCCAGTTGCGCCTTCCTTGATCGGGATGCCCTATGCACAGTCACTCACGCTCTGGTTACCTCCGCCTGGATTATTGCAATGCTCTCTACATGGGGCTCCCCTTGAGATGCACTCGGAGGCTTCAGTTGGTCAGAATGCAGCTGCGCGGGTGATAGAGGAGTCACACGTAGCTCCCATGTGACACCTCTCCTCGCAGACTGCACTGGCTCCCTGTGGCCTTTCGGGTGCGATTCAAGGTGTTAGTACTCACCTTTAAAGCGCTCCATGGCTTGGGACCTGGGTATTTATAGGACCGCCTTCTGTTACCTCATGCCTCCCACCGACCCGTACGCTCGCACAGAGGGCCTTCTCAGGGTGCCGTCCGCCAGACAATGTCGGGTGGCGGCCCCCAGAGGAAGAACCTTCTCTGGGGGGGCCCCACTCTTGGAACGAACTCCCCTGGTTTCGTCAAATTCTGACCTTGGACTTTTCGCGAACTGAAAACATATTTGTTTTGTTCGTATGGGCTTTCTTAAATTGTTTAATTTTAAATTTAAAATTTTTTTCTCTGGTTTTAATTGGGGTTTTTAGATTCTTAATTCTTAATTATTTCGGCCATACTGTATAATAAGTTTTTTAATTGTATTTTACCTGTATATTGTTCTTTTTTATCCTGGCTGTACACCGCCCTGAGTCCTTCGGGAGAAGGGCGGTTTATAAATCCAATAAATAATAATAATAATAATAATAATAAAATTTGTAATACAAATCACAGGTATCAACTATCATCTTCATTTTCTTAATTTGTTTTGTTGTACATATATTTACATAGAATTAATTTCACTATATTTTCCCCTCTAGTTAACTTTTCTCCAATGGAAACATTATCACATAGATATCTCAAATGGAAAATGACCATTTGCCCCATTATTTTGTGAATTACAAATATTTCCATTGTTTTTGTAGTGGTTTGCTCTCTGAGCCTGCCATTTAGCTCTCAAATCTTTTGTTATTAAACTGGGTAAAACCTTTAGCTTATATAACTCTACAAAGTTCTATAGTACCTGGCTTCAGTATTTGCTGAGCAACTCTAGCTATATACAGTGTTAAAGGGAAAGTAAATCTGAGGTTTGGTTGTTTTATTCCATTTTGCACAACGTCCATGAGGTACAGCAACTACAAAAAAGAGAAAAAGTAAAACAACTGGAAAAAGGTTTTTTAAAATTCCATTTAGAAACCTTTAATTGCACTCACAAAACTATTTTTCATAGAACAATATTTATTTTCCTGTAGACCACTGCAATTAAATTGTTATTTATCCTAATCCCAGATTAACAAACTCATTGAAACCATACCATTTAAATATACAAGATCAATGTGGATGCATAATAAAATAGAAATTATTAGTAGCTTAAATCTAATTTAAAAATTGCATAAAGAATATTAATACAAACTTGGATTCACTTGCCTGTTGATTCATACATAACCTCAAATTTCAGGAAGACAGATAAATTACAAAGTGCTCTAAAAACATTTTCATATTTGACAGAAGAGAAAAATCAGCATTCTAATCATGATTCCAGATTGGATTTAATTTAAAAATTGCATAAAGAATATTAATACAAACTTGGATTCACTTACCTGTTGATTCATACATAACCTCAAATTTCAGGAAGACAGATAAATTACAAAGTGCTCTAAATACATTTTCATATTTGACAGAAAAGAAAAATCAGCATTCTAATCATGATTCCAGATTGGATTTAATTTAAAAAATTAACAATCAAGATATTCTAAATTACTGGAATAGAATGGATTTCATTTTAATACAAAAAATTTATTTTTCTGTTAAGTGGTACAAAAGTTAACTCATCTCTACCTGTTTCTGTTCTCGAAACCGAGCCGCTTCCAGATGAGAGCGAAAGGAACTCAGGACATGGTAGGCAGCTGCACGCATGTTACTGTCATAGCTGCTAAGGGCAGCTACTGTCAAGCCCAATGCATTGACTTCAACAAACTTATGACATGCCACCACACATTCTACACAGCAGGAAGAAAAGAAATATGCATTTTTAATAAAGTATTTCAAAAATAATTTAAGAAAATAAAATCTGAAATCACACATTAAAATCACAACAATTACCAGCAGAATTAATGACAGACTTGTTAGAAAAACAGTCTTCTCTGTCACTCTCTCCTGTATAAAGTTGAATTGCCTTAAAGTTCTCCTCACATATAAGGATCCCTACTGTACCCTTCTAATGGATTCTACATTCTGGTATAAATACCATTTTTTTTCTCCCTTTTTCTCAGTTCACCTCTACCAGAATGCATATTCATAGCCAGTAAAAACAGAGTAGTTACCGTATTTTTCAGAGTATAAGATGCACCGGAGTATAAGACGCACCTTAATTTTTGGGGAGGAAAACAAGGAAAAAAGTATTCTGAACCAAATGGGGTGGTAATATATTATTTAATAAAATACCAGTATAGCAGAATAATTTTTACAACCATGTACACTTTTTACAACCATGTACACTTTTTACAACCATGTAAAGTCAACAGCGGTATTAAGAACCATTATCACTGTCATTTATTTATTTATTTATTTATTATTTATTAATCGTATTTATATACCGCCCTATCTCCCGAAGGACTCAGGGCGGTTCACAGGCAAATAAAAACACATAAATACAAAGTAAAATAACAATTAAAAAACTTATTCTAAAAAGCCAAATGTTTAAAAATGTTAAAATGTTTAAAAACAATATAAAAAATAAAACCCATTTAAAACCCATAAATTTAAAATCTAATCTAATCTAATTAACAAATGATGAGAGACTTTAAGGTTCAAGCACTCCTCTTATTTTCTGGAAACCCCAAGAACTCATCATCATCTGGTGGTATCAGAGTTTAGGAAACTCAGTTGCTCACAATCTCTTTCTTCGCTATCTTCAAAATGATGTCATCTTCAGTTCCATCTAAGGCATTGCTTATACCCCATTTTTTGAAGGACCGTGTAACAATTTTGTCCTTCACTGAGTTCCATGATGTTTTCACCCATTCACAAACTTGAGTGATAGTGAGCCTCCTCATTACTCTAGTGGGTGTCAGATCATGATTACCAGCAACCATCCATTTGTTCCACTCTTCTTGCATGTGCACTTTGAATGGCTTGTTGATGGAAACATCAAGAGGTTGCAACTGGCTGGTAAGACCCCCAGGAATTACAGCTAGATGAGTCTTCACTTCTTTGAATCTTTTCTTTGTGGTTTCACTAATAAGTGTTCTAAACTGATCAAGCACTAATACAGCTGTTTTTTTCAGAAGCCCTCCAGGACGTTTGGACCACAATCTTTCAATCCATACTTTTATTCCATGTTTGTCCATCCATCCTTTCTCATGGACTTGCACAACAACACCTCTTGGAATCACTTCCTTTGGGAAGATTTTTCTTTTGAATATTGACATTAATGGCAATTTGGCACCAACTGCATAGCAGGACAACACAATTTTGTTTCTTTTCATGTCCTGAGGTTTTCACGGTTATGCTTTTGGCACCTTTCACATCAACAGTCCTATTTGATGGCACATCAAAGGTAATTGGGACTTCATCCATATTCCCAATCTGGCCAATTTCAAAATTATTTTTCTTCCTGGAATCTTATCACAAAAGTATGAAAAGACAGAATCATCTTACATTCATACTCTTTTGGCATTCTTTGCGCAATTCTAATTTTGGTGCGCATAGCAAGGCCATATCGCCTCATAAATCTGAAGCACCACGATGGTGATCCAGTAAAATCCTGAATGCCTTTCTGTGTGGCTTCATACATCACCATTTTTGTGGTGACTGCGAAGCCACTGTTCCGATGACCTATGATCCAGTCTCTCATGTCCTCCTCGAACTGTGGCCACTTTGCAGGAAAATTGTGCTTGCTTTTATCCTTTATCTTTTGCAGCTGTTCCGCCTGTTTCCTTCATTTGCTTATCATTTTTTCAGTTGGAGGTGGTCTAGAATGTTTCTCCGCTGCTCTGTTTCCATGCTCCTGAGCATATTTCATGACTTCCAACTTGAAAGAGATTTTGTATGCTTACTTTCTTGGCTTTGACAATTTTTCTGCAAGAAAGAACAATATTGTGTCCTTTATAACAATGCAGAGCACTGTAGCTGAAACCATGTTCATACATTCATACGCACATACTATGGTAGCTCATTATGCCCCCACCCTAAACTACGGTAACAATAGGAAGCTGAGAATTTTAGGACATTGGTGATTCGTTTCCTCCCTAAACCTAACCTTAACCCTAACCCTAACCCTTTACAAACAAGTGCTAACCCCAACCCATTATAAACAGTTGCTAATCCTAACCCATTACAAACAGATGCTAACCTTAACCCCTATCCTAGGGGTCTTCAAACTTGACAGCTTAAGGACTTGTGGACTTCAACTTCCAGAATACTGAGATTTAAAGTCCACAAGTTGAAAGCTTTAAGACTAACCTGTCAGGCAGCAGCTTCTCCAAGCAAGCGGTTTTGATGGCAGCTCCTGAAGGCAAGCAGTGGTGTTGGGGTAGGAGGTGCGGCTTCGGCAGCAGGTCCTGAAGGCGAGCAGCGGCATTGGGTGTGTGTGGCTTCAGCAGCAGCTCCTGAAGGCGGGTGGCGGCATTTCAGGCAGCTTCTCCAGGTGAGTGGCAGCAATGTGGGGGGGCGCTCAGGCAGCGGCAGGGCGGGGCTCAATTTATAACAAATGGTTCCCAGAACCGTTTGCTTTTCACCTTTCTGATTGACGGTTGGATCCCAGATTATTGCCAATCAGCTGCCTGTTGCCATTGTCACCGTTGCAGCCATCACATCAACTCCCTCCCCCCTCCTCCAGGTATGGCTGATGCAACATTCAGAGTATTTTCACCCTCTTTTTGGGGGTAAAAAGGTGCATCTTATACTCCGAAAAATATAGTATCTCTTACTACACTTTTCTACGTATCCTGTGAGAAGGATTTGAATTTTTATTCAATCAATACACGTATGTTTGTCGAGCAGTAAGTCTAATGAAAATCACTGCAATTTTGAGGACAGAAACAGAATGAAAAGCAATTCTGGTTAATCCCCCAATTCAATTTTATAAAAAGACACATTCTATCAAGGATAAAACCTTTTTATGGGCAACGCCTACATGAACTTTCTGAAGATTAATATGAAAATAGGTCTAGGACATACAAAGAAACATGTACAAAAAACCCTGACCTTGTCAGCTAGAATCAGTTGCTAATGTAGCTTTAATTTATGTTGAACACACAGCTTATTTACAGAACCTTGGAAAGATGTCTGCTAAGCAAACAATTGCTGATACAATAATCAGTTCTGGAAATTGCCATATCTTTCTCTTTTTTTTAAATAACACTATTTTAAAATAGTGAGAATTATTAAATGTTTGCCTCACAGTGTTTTGTGGTATATAACACCACAAAAAAAAGAAATACGGGTCCTTTGGCCCACATCCATAGCTAAGGATGCTCAACTGTCTTGCAGAATTCTGTAGTCAAAAGATTCACAAAATTAGCCTGTTTTAAAATTATATCTGCAGGATAAAAGGAAGTATTAAGGCATGCAGGACATACAATGGAATCCTCGGTTTGAAGAACATAAAGCTGATGCCACAAAAACACAAAGGAACCTAAACAAGACTTGTAGAAAGAAGATACAACTGAGACAAAAGATGTTGGGGAATCAGTAGACTTCTGGATTTGACAACATAAAAGGAAGTTTTTGAGACAAAAACAGTGCTTTTTTTTTTTAACACTAAGTATCTAGGCCCCAAGCACTAAGCAGCTTGGGACTGGAACAACAACAAAAAAGATAAAACTGAAAGAAAAATTGAATTATATTTAAATTGTTAAATATAATTATAATGTTGAAGCTACCTAAATTTCTTTTCTATTAAACATTTTCTCTCTTTCGTGATCACAAAATAATTGAGTGATTGTCCTTTTAGAGTTTTGGGGATGAAATACAGAAATTACGACCTCAAGTCCCCTCCTGCCCCACTTGCTCTCTGTTGAAAATCAGCTAATGACTCTGAACGGAAGCTTTTTTAAAAAAATGTTAAGGTAACTCCATTCATTCTGGGATATATTATTTAAAAATATTGTAGAACACACATAAGTGCCATTTTTCTTAAAGCATTATTTTATTTCTGTTCATTATAGACATTTGCTCTTTCTTTCAAAGCAATCAGATTTCTAATTAATCAACTCTTTTAGATCCTACTACTGCTGGATAAGTAAAGACCAGTTACCACAACATAATATTTACCCTGAGAACAATATCAGAGATAGCTGGAAAATATTCTCAAACAATCCAGTTTTCTTTTAACTCAGACAAGGAAACATAAATCCCCTTAATCAAAAAGAGACACTTCAGAAAAAGTCCAAATGACAAAATCAAATACATGCTGACCAAGAAAGTTGTTGGATTCAGCAGGTTTTCTGGTAGATGCCCCTAAGATCTTGTGAAAGATCCCCTGTCTTAAGACCTCACAAGTTTAGAACGGAAATATTTTTTTGTGAAAACAGTGTTTATAGTATCTTCCCCAATATATAGCCATCCCCAAATGCTGAAACTCTTGGAACAGAAGTCAGCCAATTGCTGGCCCAGACTGGGAAAGACTGGTCCAAAAGTTCATACTGTATTGAATGCTTCCAGACAATGCAAAGCAATCACTTTGTATACCTGGCCTTAATAATTCACTGAATAGCTGGAGAAGAAAACATGGATCGTAGAGATCTTCAAAAGCCACATCACTTTTCCCTTTGCTTTGGAACATGTGTTCTTCCTAAAACGAAAAACATAAAAGAATGTATGCCTGAATTTCGATTTGCTTTTTGGATTTTAGATCCCTTGGTTGTTTTTTCTCTGAACCAATCATACAAATCCTGCAAAGAAACCCCTACAGCTAATCTTCCACTTATGGCTATTATTGGGTCTGGAATCTCAGTTGTTGAGCAAAGCGATTGTCAACAGAAATACTATGCTATATATTTGCTTAACAACTGCAATTCTGGCTCGCCCAGTTGAAGTCGTTAAGCAATCATATGGGTCACTGTGCAGAGTGCCAGGGAGAGAGCTCAAGTCTCCTGGACAGGGTGGGGAAGGGAGAGGGCTTGGGCCTCCCACCATACCCAGGAGGCTAGGGCCCTCTGCCTGCCCCACCAAGGAGAATAATGACGAGAAAGATAGCATGTGCTAACTTTTTCACCAGAGTTGAAGTGCATTCCTTCAGCGCACCAAGGAATGTCCCCTCTGGGGAAATAAAGCATTCTGAAAGGCGCAGATTGCTGGCATTCACTAGCATTTTTGCCAGATTTGAGGTCCATTCCTTCAGCACATGGGAGGATTGCTCCACCTTGTACAGAAGGGAGAGGAAACTCCTCAGTGCTTGTAGGGTAGAGGTCTCCAACCCTTCTGGCTTGGCGGCCTGGCATGGGGGGCAGGGGGGATGTTTGTTTGAGTGTGCGGGTACACGCATGCATGTGCACAGCTCCACTTGTGCAAGTGGAGTTGAGCATGTGAGCTCGCCTGATCTTTCTGCAGCCCTGTTGCAAACTGGTCACAGACCTGAAGTGGGCAGGGTGGGGGGGGACCCCTGTTGTAGAGAATCTAATGTCCCCCCTCCCATCAGCAACCTTCCTTGCTGGCTTCCCCATTAATTTTCTGGGGAAGGTCAGAGAGAAGAGTATAAATTGTGATCATAGGGCAGGTTGCAGAACAGGTTACCAAGGGGCTGAAATACGATCATGTGATTGGGGGGAGCCCTACACAATGTTTTACGACAGTAGAAGTGCTTTATGGGCCATACAGCACCTGTTTTAAGGCCATCATCATTATGAATGGTTGTTAAATGACTAATTATAAGTTGAGGACTACCAGTAAATTTAGAAATTACTGCTACATGTTGGCTTGACTGGTTTTTCTTTTTTCAAAAACATTTTAACTGTTTCCTCAATAGTTAGCTCAAAACTAAATGACAAATCCTGAACAGGGATCTGATGCTTAATCCCTGAGCAACAAGTTAAATTATATATAAAAAGAACAGAAATCTGCAGTTAAGTCCAAAGCACCTCAGGGGAAAGAAGATGCCGATGCTGGGGGAAGTGGAGTATGGTCCTCATCATTACTTCTCGATCCAGCAGGCACATAATTTCTTGCATGCTTGGTTGCTGCCATAGTGACTTCCCCAAACTTTTGCATGTTTTATGATGCTCCACAGCAGCTGGGCCCCAAAGCAATATTCTAGAATTATACCAGGAGAAAAACATCTATTTTTATGTTGTGCTTGAAGAGAAGATAGCAATTAAAATATTAATCTGACTTATTAACAGTAGAAAAGGCTAGCGTTTGCATCCACTTCTTACACAAGAATGTGTTTCCTTCCCTTCCTAAGCCATTTCAAACAAAATTAAACCGTTATGAAATGACATTTAGTCCACTCTGTTAGTTTTGGTAAATTGCAGAGAGATGATCACAGTGAATTATCTTAACAAAGTCTTAACTCCTGCAAAGTGTCAACAAAATCAGTCAGCAGAAGGCTTCTTTTCATAGCCACAATGTTGTTTTTTAATTAATCAAACGAAAGCTTTACAACAGACCCTAAACTGTTGCCTTCAAGATGTTCTTTAATGATTCAGGAAATATGTCAAAGACAGGGGAGACAGTCCAACAATATTTCTAGCTATCATAAATATTGCTTGTCCTAGGGGCAAGATGATCCAGATATTTAAGTGCTACCATTATATTCTTGACCACTTTGTGACCAGGAGAGATGACAAGCATCTGTCCTACAACTCTATCTCTTGTGGGAAGAATATTTATATAACAGTGTTTCTTGATCATTGAAATAAATTGGGAGAATGATCAGAAGAAAAGGCAGTCCCTGAATTTACCAGTTCATTAAGTTTATATTGAAACCTATAGTCAAGTACCAATATCTGAAGGCCTGCAAAGCAAAGAGAAAGCAAAGTGCCATTTTCCTACCAAATAAAACAACTCTATTATCTTATCTGTCCTTGCACATATATAGTAGGTAAGGAAGGCCCCATTCTGAATTTCTGCTGTTTCTAATTGGAGGAAGATGGCAGCAGTCAGATGATTCGTATTACTTACTGCACTTTGAGTTAGTGGCCACAGGCAATTATGGCAGCAGTAAATAATTTAAGAAGAGACTGTAGACATAGAGACTCCATTCTGGTAACACACTATTCCAAGACTGTATAAATATTTCTTGACTTTTGAATGGTGTAGGGAAGGCTTCATTCCAAAAATAGCAGGTGGAGCCAGGCAAAAACTAAACAATTTCATTTAGTAAGCTTATAGCCTTAATTAAAATTAAACTGAATTAAGATCAGACTCATTACATATTTAAATAATTTTCCTATTTTGCCACACTAAAAATTACTATTTGATAACAATGTTTTGAAAGCTGAGAGTCACAATTTTTTTGAGAGCCTCATGTGGCCTATAGTTTTAGGCTATATTGTGTTGCTTCTTGATTTCAACTTATTATGCATTGTAAACCCAAGCTTTGTACTTTGTAAATAGTTTATATTTATATAAACTATTTTCTATAAATAGTTTAAATCTTAACCTGTTTTATGAACCCAATATATATTGGTTTATTCAACCAATTCTGATTAAGCAAACCATAGCGAAACAAGGCTGACAAGATATGTACATTATGCATCTATTACAATGACCAAGGTGTATAAACAAACCTGAAGTCAAGAAGGCTTAGGCCATTATTTTCATATAATTTAAGTAGAAACAGTATCTTCTGATCTAAAAAAAATGAAAGACAATGTAAAAATGACATACACTTAGAGGAAACCAACATTCCTAACAACATAGCCATATAACATTTTCATGGAGACTAAACATAGGTGTGTGTCCATCCCATTCTCTCCATTTCAGGCACTTCACACATTCAGGTGTGTCACTAAGGGCTTAAAGTGAAAACTAGCATCTTTGACTCATTATTGTTATTCTCAGTTTTGAGCTTTTATAGCCATCCTATCATCTTGAATTCTAATATTTTATGGAAACATTCATCATCTAGTTGTGAGACCACCTCACGTCCCTGAACATCTATAACAAAGTGTATTCAATATCCTTCAGGCTCAGTCCACCCCATAATACAAGCCCCCATCCAGTCATCACTACTGCTTTATCTTGAGCAATGAGCCCTTCTTTTTTGAATTTTTGCTGGGTGTTAGTTTAAAAATGTAGAAAAAATGAATGTTTCGTTCAAGCCTTAAAGACACAAAATCTTTTAAAATTAACTTCTGTTTTCTTGATTGATTCAAGTACTACAGTTAAATGGTTTAAGTCAAACGGGCACAATTGATTACTCCTCCTCTTCTACATTAAGCTTTTTTGTTAATAAACATCACTTTCAAGTGAAAATTTGCTCACCTGAAACGTTCAGTGTTGCACCATATGCTCCAAGCAGCACAGCAAAATGATTACTCTCACAAACTGCAGGGCAGAGTTTCACAAGAGACAACAGGAGGTTCACTAACGTCTCTGAAAGCAAAAAGGAAAGGTATTTTGCTCTTTCTCTCCCATCATGCAATTTGATTTTTTTTCCAGCACTTTTTTAACATAATCATGCTGCACAATAAGCTGACTGGTCAGGATCTTCTGGGATAAATAAATCATCTCAACAGCGCCGCACCAATTTTCTTCAGTGTTCTCATTCATATGACTTAAGCTATGCACAAAACTTTCTAGTATCTAAATTGGAAAACTATAGATGTGTTTCCAACTATATGTTGGCAAGATATCCTGGATGTCCAAGACATTTGAAAAGCAACAGGTTGGTAAGCACTACACATGAATAGTGTTTTTGGTACAAACATTACAGACCATTAATTATTTAACAATAATCCCACATCCATACCTTTTTTTATAGCTTAGCATAAATTCAATTTGTTCAGGACCCTCTGGGAAAATGACCTTGAGAGAATGATGAAAACTAATTTGCTGGGAAATCAGCAGTTTTTATGAAGAGAAAGTATTTCTCACTTCTCTCACTTTTCTCTCACATACCCCCTCCTCTACTACATTTGGTAACCACTGTATGGCACTGTACACTGTATAGCCAAATGCACTGTATGATAACCATATACAATCATTTTTTGAAGTCCACTGACAAATTCAGTTGGGCATTAAAATAATTTATTAAACTTGTATGCTGTCTGTATGAGTCTATAAATTATCATGCTAGATAGATACAACTGCCAAAATACATCAGTGGGCAACAAACAAAATGTATGGAAAAATGGTTTGCAAATAAATAAATTACACATAGACACCAAAGAAGCTAGAAAGAAAGAGAGACCTCTTAAATGAGCATTCGTGTCACTGCCTTCTTGTGGTCTCAACATTGTGGACAAAAACAGTGAATGCTGCGTGATCATCATATAAAGCACTTCAGGTTTGGTTAATCTCTTTTTAAAAGAGTTTTCTTTCTGGTATAATACATTTATAGCTGCATTCAGAGTTTTCAGGAAAGTTTGGTCTTTATAACGATACCTGCATGACAATTAAAAAGACATTAAATCAAACATCAGACTGTTCTGCTAACAAGCTTGTGTAAAAAAGAGATATACACCAGAAGTTCTTCTGCATGCTGACATTATTTTGGGGTCTGTAGAAACAATGAATGTGCTTCCAAATTGCCTTCCCAACCTGGAGCCCTCTAGAAAGAATAGATTCTAGCTGCCTGCCCATGTTATCCAATGGATAATTAGTGCTGTCATTTAACTCATCCAGTAACTAATTTTTCCTGAACTTGGCTTTTTAGTTGCATGCTGAACTTCCTAGTTTAGGGCTGTCAAACTTGTGGCCCATGGACGGATGCGTCACATGCTGGCCATGCCCACATTAGCAAAAAGGAAAAAAGTCGTGATACGTCACGTGACGATGCCCTGACGATGCAAGTTTGACACCCCTGTCCTAGTTGGTTAGACCAGAAAAAAAATCAAACTATTTAAATTATCTTTACATTTAATTAAAATTAAATATGTTTACTATAATAGGAAGTTGTCATTTAGTGACCACAATTGAAAGCCACAACTCAGTAAAATTGCAATTGTGCTTAAACCACTGCTCTTTGTTCATAGAATTCAGAAGGTTATAAATGCGAGGACTGGTCAAAAAGTTACTTCTTCATCGCCATTGTAACTGTGAACAGTTGCTGAAGGACTAGCCATTCAATAATTTCATAATTATCCTTGTTAACAATTACAGTTTAATAGAAATTTTTGCAGATCTATAAAGGACAAGGGTTTTCTGGGGTTCTGGGTATTCAGATTGTGTGTTTCAGCTTTAAAGGATAATAACGTGGTGTATTAGGTGTTATTTCTTAAATTAAAAGAAATTCCATAATCAGGAAGCAATTCAGTCAGTTGTTATATTTCATAGATATTGACACCAATGCATCCCTATGGCCACTTCTATCAATATTTAACCTCATATTCACATTACTATAGAAGTGACGAATTTTAGTGAACCTGTACTTTATTCAGGTTGATTGAAATAGTGCAAGTTCTTTGTCCAATGGATGAATGGTTGATGAAGATGGGTGGGGGGAGGGAAGTGGGATGTATTGAAAAAATTCTTTGTAGAACTCTTTAATAAAAAAAAAAGGAAGCAGAATTCTCTGCATACATATAATCTGTGCAAGAATTATTCTAAATACACATAGGGAGAGATAATTCAGTAAAATAGCTTGCATAACCAAAACACTTCATTTGTGTAGAAGTAGGGAGTACTGGAAGTAGGGAGAACTGAAGAAGCTTCTTGGATGAGAAGCAAAACGTCTTCAAAGAAAAAGCAGAAAGTCCAGTTGCCTCTTGAAAAAGCACCTTTGAGACAACCATGACCTGGATCATTGAGAGTCTCCATAGACATATTAAAGCAGTGTGTTCTTAAGAATTTTTCCAGCTTGGTTATCTGAAAAAATGCATCATTGCTATAAACATAAATATGCTTACTTCAGCCCCAGCTTCACAAAACTATTCCAGTCGTCTGGAACCACTTCAGTTACTGAATTCTGGATAGACAAGAAATAGTAATATATCATGCACTGCAATATAATAAAGCTTTCAGAACTGACTGGCCTAAACTAGAAAGAGAGATCATTCAAAAGGAGGTCTCTGCACTCTTTGAAAAGAAAAATCCCATCCTTTTTTCATGAATTTAACGCAGCAAACTGACAAATATTAAAATTTTTGGCATAACACTTTTTTTAGAAAGGTGTGGATTGGCTCCTATGATGTTTCTTCTATCATTTACAATAAAGTTTTATATGAATTAAATCTCCTTCCATGATTAACAATTTTCATAAATTTTAAAGGGAAAGTACTACAGTAGAGAATTTTAATTTTAATGAAATTTATGAAAAGTTAGGAGTTTAATGAATACTGACAGTATATTACTTGTCTCCTTTAATAGAATGCACAGCTACAGAGGAAACATTTGGAAACCCCATCTGGAGTAACCATAGTTGGGTCCATGCTCTCCAAAATTCTAGCAAAATTGAAAAACTAGCATTTGCAATTATTTGTTGGATCCATCTGTGGATATATACTTCCTAATGGAAAAAAACCTGAAATGTATTGCTGTATTCAGTATCTTTTGTCTGATTCTCCACCATTTCTTAATAAATTAATATACAAATGAATGGAAAATTCCAGTCCTCACCAATAAGTTTTCTAGTTTCAATAGCATGGTATTCTCCACTTCTGAATGTGTTTCTTGCTCTTGGCTACTACTGAAGGACAGGATCAACCACTTCATACAGGAAATTAGTAGATGTTTTCCCCATGAATGCACTTTTTCTGCAGAGGTCTCCAGAGCTCTTGATACAGCATCAGCAATTATCCAACTGGAGAGGTTTGAAAAGAGTAACAGAACAGAGGCAATGTCTATTTCAATTCTTCTTTCAATTCTTCACTCCCCAATCTTACCCCATTATATAAGCTCAACATAACTACAGATAGTCCTCAACTTACAACCACTATTGAGCCCAAAATGTCTATTGTTAATTGAGTAGAAGGCAGCAAGATGGATTGGGCCACATGAGGGTAAAAGTTGGCTTAGTTTCTTTAACTGTTATATATCTACATTAAACTTTATGATCTTCATCCACACTTCAAAATACACTACAAAAAGAGAATTCTGAATGTCTACTCTTGTTTTAAAATAAAAAATAATTCCTTAATTGTTCACATGTATAATTCTTTCACAGCTAGAAATTATGTAAGCTTACTGTTCATAATTTCCAAGTCTCTCAAGAGTTAGAGTTAATTTTTCTGTTAGATCAGTAAAGGCCTGTGTATCGGATAGTGGCAATAACTTAGAAAGAACATGACATTCCATAGTAGATGGCTGTGATGAATCCACTTTCAAAAGATTATTCAGCAGTTCTGGCCATAAAGCTTCTCTCAAGGCAGACTTAACAGCTGAAAACAAGATACAAAGTCAAAGTACAAAGGAACAAAACAACATTTCCAAAATTCAAGGGATTATGTACGCACCAGGGCCCACAGTAACTAACTTAAAACTTAAGAAGAGCTTCTTAAATATAGACTCAACAGAAGAGCAGGATTTCTAGCCAAGACAGAACTTTATCTGGAGAAATGCTTATCTGCTTGGAAAGAAGGTTCATGATAGTACACGAAAAAGCTAACAGAATAAGATCTAGATAAATGCTTCTTGCATCATTTATCCTAGGCAATATTATAGAAGCACAAATCAGCCTAGCAGATGGCTTCAAAGCAAGAAATGCAGAACAAAATATTCAAATATAAATGAATCAGAAATAAAATAATGTTTCAATGTCCTACATTTTTAACAATGTTAGGCTTAAAAGACTATTATATTATTCCTGAGGCATATAATAACCATGTTAATAACATAATAACCATGTTATTATTCGTAAGATGGTTAGAGTAGTGTTAAAAATCAGCTGGCATGATTACCGTTTGATAAGCATTTGAAATGTTGCTTCTCTTGACAGTCCAAATACACGTTAACAAGGGGCATAAAAAGGGCTGCATTCATTTTCAGAAATTTGCTTGTACTGCTCTTCAGGCACCAAAGCTCAAAATGTAGCAAATGAGTGTGAGAGTACTGAATCAATAAAGCTACAATAGAAAGAGAAATTTCTGTGGAACGCTTAAGGCACAAAAGCTGCACATCAATGTCAACTGCCTGGGCAAAGATAGGTTCTTTCTGTATCACACACATAAAGACCTTTTCCAACTCTTCAGTGATACATGCAGACAACAGAATGCTCATTCCTTGAATGTGCTCTCTTGAAAAAAAGGAGTTTCCTTTCAGAGAACCTCTCTGGTAGCCATCTGTGAGCAGTTGCATCAAAGTTTGTCCATGAATATTCAGACAGATTTTTTTTCCAGCTAAAGTTTCAGATTTTGAAGTGGCTAGGTTGGCCTTGCAAAGTTGCAGCATGATTTCTTTCAGTTGGTCCGTACTCATGTAAATGTGCAGTTCTTGTAAAGCCTCTATCTGCAGAGATTTTTTGGGAGATATTCTGCATCCTTCTTTTGCACCAGAGTGCAGCTCTTCCAAAACAGTCTTTGTGATGGCTTCAAAATATCTGCAGAGTATATCCAGCTGATGCCTAAGTTGTAGCAATGGACAGCTCATTTTCAACAAGTCAAGAATGTGGCGGTTTAGATGACTTGAAAGCAGTTTTACTTTAATTGGATTAAGACTGTGTTGAGGGAGGGAATGTTGTTCTATAGCCAGGAACCAATTTTCTAGGATAGGGTGTTTGAAGACCAAAGAGAGCATCTCTTCCATGATCTAAAATAGAAATAGCTGCAATAAAAAACTTTGCCCAATAAACATACAAACTTTATTGGATTAGATCAGTGTCTGATCAGCATTCTGTTTTTCACTGTTGCTACCTACGATAAATTCCTAGGAAAATTCACTTAATAAGAAAGCAACATTCTCTAGTATGGTTAAGAGTGGGATCTGAAAGCTTACACCTGATAGTACATTCAGTCTGAGTAATATATATCAAATTGAAAAAGAATATTTATTGAAAGATTTTGACTGAAAACAAGACCTACTTGTTTTTATCCTGCGAAGAGGTGTTAAATTCCTCTTCAGGCAAATTGCTTGGAGACAGAGGCTGAAGAGTGGGGCCGGCAGCTGGGTGGGGCTTCAGCAACCTTGGCTATATAAGATGCACAGACATTTCCACCCACTTTTGGGGGGAGGGGGAAACTGCGTCTTATACACCAAAAAATATGGTACATTCTTACTGGAACTCAGTATAATCAATCTTAGAGGGCACATCTTCTCTACCAGAAATTGTATGTCCTACCAGGACCATGGCACATATTGAAATATGTAGGCTAAATACAGAGTATGAGGTCATTAATTTAATTTTTAATTTAACCTGTGCATGACAGAATTTTTTTTTCCTCACTGTACTCAGAACATAGTCACTGCACTCATGACTCATTTTAAGCAAAAAAATTCTCTGTCATGGATTTTGTCCATGTAAATGCACAATAAAGAGCATGCATAAAGTTTTTTTTTTCTCCAGAATATCCATACAGAAAAATTAGCACCTTGTCATTCTCAGAGTCTTGTATCAAAATTTCTGCATCCATTAAAAGTTCAGGTTCAATCTGGGTATTTCTCTGCTCAGGCTGACCACTCAACTCTGTATCATCACCTTTGCGCAACAAGCTCTTCAACAAATCCATGTAGACAGTAACAAGGGAAAGGCCAGAATTTTTGCCAAACTGTTAGAAAAATGATAAGACATTTCTAAGTGAAGGGAAAAAAAGGGAGATTGAGAACAAAACACCCCAATTATATATTTTATCAAAGGGACATATTAATTACCATATATAGGCTCCATTTATTTGTTTTGCAAGTCAATACAACATACTTTGTATCTCCATTCAACACTGTAATCAATGCTTACAAGTGGACACTATTATAAGCATGTATCTTAGAAGCCTGAATCAAGAGATTATATGTATTTTTCAGCTACATACAGTACACCTGCTTCAGAAAGTGCATGTTTGCTGTCATCTAAAGTTGAGATGGTCCTTAATGAAAGGGACTGTATGTAACTATTAAAGTTGCTTTCAACAAACAAGAAAAAAAAATAGCTCACACTGCCGAAGTTCTCCACAGTAGTTTTCAGGTACAGAAGAACATGTTTTAAAGCCAATGAAAGCTGCTGAGGCTGGAGCTGGGAAATAGCTTCATTTAGCTTTGTTTGAATATCCTCATCCAGTAAAACAGCAACACCTTTCTGATAGCTATTCTTTAACAAGGTAAAAAAAGAGGAATCTGATGACCACACCTCATCCATACTCTTGTTCCTGTCTTGCTGGAACTGAGTAAGAACAAAAGAAAACACAATTACATGTATGTAAAGGAAACTGTTTGTACTCCAATACCTTTTATCTAAACAGAAGACGCTTGGAAGAGGAACCAACTCCTCTTGTCAGAGAGCTAAACTGCCTGTAGGAGGCTTTTGAAATTAGGCAGACCTCAAAATGACAAAAGCAGCATCAGGCCTCTGAAACACAAACTCATTTGTGGGGGGGGGAGGGTTCCCCATTCAGTTGTGTCCAATTTTTGGAGACTGCCAGGACAAGTTCCTGCAGTTTTCTTGGCAAAGTTTTTCAGAAGTGGTTTGTCACTGTCTCCTTCCTAGGGCTGAGAGAATGTGACTGGCTCAAGATCACTTACAGCTGGCTGTCGTAGCTAAGATGGGACTAGAACTCATGGTCTCCCAAATTCTAACCTGATGCCTTAACCACTATACCGAATTTGCTCTCTAAAACTTGCGTACATGCACGCAGTGTCACAAAACATATACCAAAGGAATGTTGATCAGTAGCCTCATCTTTTTTCTACTTCCTCTAAACAGCCCTGAAATTAAGGTCAAAGTTATGTGAAATTAAGTTTTGGTTGCTAGCTCTGTTTTGGATTACGTTTTCAGACAGATTTCTTTTCAGTTTAGCTTTTAAAAGAACAATGTGCTCTTACATCAAAATCTGTAAGAAAACACACATTGTTATTCCAATAAAGGAGAATATTGGTAGCTCAGGGTTGAAATGAGGGGTCCTTGGTGGGGTCTAGGACCTTCAGGCTCCCACCCTCTGCCATGCCTCCTTCGCCTCCAGCTTCAGCCCATTTACAGCCAGCTTTCCTCCTCCGCTGGCCCTCCCCAGCCATTCGCTCTAGCCAATGGGCCTCTGGCCCTTCTCCCTCCACCTTTTGGCCGGCCCATTTGCCGAGATACTGTTTGTCCCTGGCCTTTGGCCACACAGGACAATTAGATGCCACCCAATCAGGTAACAGGCAGAAGCCATGAGAACTTCCTCCCTCCCCTTCCTTCCTTCCCCTAATCCACGCCTGAAGCCATGAACCTCTGCTGTTCTACTGCTGTGCCCCCACATGCCAGAAGGCACTTTCCCCCATGCCTGAAGCCGTATTCTCCCCTGCCTGAAGTTGTGCCCCACCGCTTTTCACCAGGTGCACCTTCCCCATAGCCCTACAGCCCCTGCTATCACCTATTGCCCATTGCACCATGGCTTCTGCCTGCCACTCAGTTGCATGGTGGCTAATTGTCCTGTGTAGCCCTTTGGTCCAGCGAATGGGCTGGGCCAAAGGGCAGGCCAGGAAAGGCTGCAGAGGAGGAAAACTGGCTGTAAATGGGCTGAGGTGGGAGGCGAAGAAGGCATGGCCAAGGGTAGGAGCCTGAAGGTCCCATTCCACCTTGGTGCTTCCTGATGATGTTACCAGGTTTGGGTAATGAAATGTCTGCAAGAAAACAACCAAGCTCAGAGAGCACGAAGCGTCTCACATTTTGTGAGTATTATTTTCCTAGGAAAATCAATATAAAAAACAAATCAAAATAATCTAAAAGCAATTCTATGGACAGGAAGAATTGTTGTCTGAAAAAAAAACCCAGGGCTGATTTAGCCTGATTTTCTTGCTATCAGACTTAAATGAGCTCAGTTATAATGTATGTATGTATGTATGTATGTATGTATGTGCATATATATATATATATGTATGTATGTATGTATGTATTTATGTATATATATATATATATATGTGTGTGTATGTATGTATGTATGTATGTATGTATGTATGTATGTATGTATGTATATCACTCATCATCTTCAGGCTGGTGCTTTCAGCTTCGTGCCTCTGTGAGCAAAGTCTGCGATATATCAGACATCAGTCCACTTTTCATCACGCAGTTCCACTGATTGGTGATGAAAAAAGATGCATCAAAAAAGAGCAAGCTAACAAGATGTCTCAGTTTCAAATTGTATTTGAGCATGTTTTGCTATGTATAATTGTCCTATGTGTTTATAATGTTAATTAACACCAGTTTATGCTGTTTAGTATACATTTTGGCTTGCTTACCAAAGCTTCCTTAGCTTGTTGTGGTATCCAAAGGTTATAGTAACAGTTGAACTGACAAAGCTGAGCAGTGACAGACTGAAGTTCTTTATCATAGTGTTGAAACATCAGGCAAAGGGCTAAAGGATCTCGTTGAGAATTCAGGAGGTCAGTGAACACAGCAATGAGATATTCCACAATGCTTTCTTCTATAAGGACAAAACAATAACTATAACAAAACTAAGACTAAATGCTTGTGATTTCTGAAACTGAAGTCTTCAAAGCCTCATTCAAAGAGCACCTTCAGCAAACTTCTATCAGGAAGATTAAAAATTGCATGATTATCTGTAGAGTTATCTGCACGTTGTTTACTTTTCACAATAAAAATCAAACAGCTTCTTGATTTTGATTGTGAAATTGAACGTAAGGGTTTTTTTTAGCTGCTTATGTGCAAGTTCCCCTTTTAAGTGTGCTTTTACAGGAATTTTCAATATGTTAAAAGTGCATTTTATGAGGAGGCTGATTATCACTATTTTTGTGAAAAAGCAGCATAGAAATAATAGAAACAAGCAAAAATACCTCTTGTGTTTTCATCAACAAGTAACTTATTTCTTGCTTCTAAGGAAGCTGGGACGATTGCACTAAATGGAAACGTGTTCACAATCATGTCTTGACTTAAAGTACATCCAATTTCTTCATTTAAACCTTCAGTGTCTTCCACAAGGACATCAATCATATCTAGAACATCTAGTTTTGTAAGGAAAAAATTTACATAAAAAGATATTTCTATCATTCAGCAGCAAACGTAACTGTCTAAGGAAAGAGATTGTAATTGTTAATTTTATAAAAAGAAAATAACAGGTAGTATTAACATATGCCATATAAATATGGAATCTCTTACAAATTTTTAATTTAAAATTAAAAATTGTTTATAATATTTTAAAATAATATGGCAAACAGTAATTTTTTAACAATTAACATTTCACATTTTATTTAACAATTAAATATTTTACAGTAACTTACAATATTATTTGTAAACATTATTAATGTTAAGAATTTTAATATTATTAAGAAAATAAAGAATATATACTTTACAATTTCTATGATAAACCAATTACCGCAGTTACTGGAACTGAAACTTCATAGAAACTCACATTTGATACCAAGTTAATTGAGACACATTTCATCCACTAATTTAAATGAAAATCTATTCCAATTTATGGTACTTTGTTTTGACCAAATCCAATGCATGTTAGTTCTCATTGGTGTAAACACAATGCAACAGGAAAAAGAGCATTTCTTTATCAACTGTGATGTGGAAATCTGATTATGGCTGCTTACCAAAATTTGGAAGAAGCCTTGTAAAAATAAATGCCTGGGATCTATATTATCAAAGGCAAGCTAATGCACAAATATTTGTTTAATCCAGAAAATCCTAAAAATCTGTATCAGTAAGTGGAAACTAAAACAGTCTTTTGTTCCTAGTAGATATGCAATATATTAGTTAATGGCTTAAACTTTATATGAGATTTTATAATTGATGGCCTTTTTTAAAAATGTTGCTTTTTTGTAAATTTCTAAGAATATTAGTGCTAGATTAGGAGAATAATTTTGAAAGAATTTGGTATACCATCAATATGAGAAATGGGTATGCTGATATTATCAACATCTTGTTTAAATAAGTTGACCTGAAGAATGCTTGCTTCTTGAACAAAGTCAGCTGCTTTATCTGTATATGGATATGGATTGGTTACCACTTTGACCAAGACCTAGAAAAGGGAACAAGTATTTATTAAAAGATGACTAGAAAATAAGGCATTTAAAATCAAGATATTATAGAGAATAAATTGATTAATTCTCCAAAGGAGAGATTGGATGTATTTTTCTATAACAAAAAATATCAAATCCATTTTTAAAAAATATTGCAGCAATGTGTGTTGGTTGTAAAAGCAACTGATGTCATATGCATGTAACTCAACTGAATAAAAATACAAGGAAAGCAGTCAGATTTCAGAAACCCATAATGGTATCAACTTTATTCTTCAAGTAGATTCTGGAAGAATTATTATTTTTTTGCAGAAGTTTATATCAACCAAATTAATTTCCTGAAATTCCTTTGAATGATTCTACAGCTTTTTTATTATCAGAACACAATTTAACCAAGAAAGGTAACAATGATAAACCAAATTGCATTGTGGCACTTCAAGATCTAAATGCCAATATATCACTTTTTGAGGTTTTGGGTTTTTTTCACTGCAATTACTAAACTATAATTAGATACAAGTTCATACATTATACTAACCATAAGGAAATAGCTTGTGGTTTACTGAACTGAACTGAGACAACTTAAATTAAATATATTTAATAAGCCATGGTAAAAACTAAGCGGGATTAAGTGTGATGTGTGAACCGAGCTGTAATTGCACTACATATGCAAACTCATTTCATGTTCTGATAATTCCAAGTCTTAATTAAATATATAATATAGAAATAAAAACAAAGTGTATATTATTATTATTGCTATTATTATTTTCCACTCTTCCTTCTAAATGGATTATTCTTGAATATTTTGGGCTATCTTTGAAAATAGCAATTTATTTTTAGTCATCTTTAATCAATTAATTCTATAAGAAAATTAGCAGATTATTTATTATTCTTTAGTAAGGCAAAAGATTTATAAGATCTGAAGAGAGGTCAAAGTACTATTATTCTTAATCACTGAGCTGTTTGAGAAGTAATCCTTCAGGGCTGTATTATGTCTTTCCTGCATGTCAAATTTAATTACTGCTTTCACAAGGGGGAACTAATATGTACATCAAAAATGTCACTGGGGGAATTAAGGCAAAGTTTACATAACGTGCCATTCTTTCCAACGTCTTTTGTTAACTTTGCCACATAAAACAATATCATGTGGATAGAAGAGAGCCCACACCTTTGTAAATAAGATGTAAATCTCTAACAAAATCTTTGTTTATATCACTTTCTTTGTTCCATCTTCCCTGACTACAAAATGTCAGGTTCCTATAATTCATTCATAACTTTTAAAAGATTTTGCTATTAGCATTGGCATTGTTAAACCGATTAATTAGCATATTGTTTACCCTTTCCAAAAACTGAATCACGATTTCCTTTTTGGCTTCAACTGTATTATCCAAATGACTCAGCCACAATTCAAGTTCCTTCCCAGTGTACTCAAATACTCCACTGTCGTGCAAAACCTATTAAGAAAACAATTATTATACATACATTTTAGCTGCTATTTCTGTACAGCAACTTTTTACACTGACTGCTAACAAAAGCTGATGGCAGATTAGTCATTTACCATGACCTTTTCCATAAAAGTCTGCTGTGCTTTGCTAAAAACAGTGTATTGTCCTGTAATACAGATTCTATTAAAGAATTGTGAAAGCCTTCTGCTTCTCCACTCTCACCATTTTACATTACCTATATCATTTCAGAAAATTAGTTTTTGTTTGTACCAGCAATTAATGCAAACTTGCAACTTAAATCTCTAAGATAGATGCAAAACCAATGGTAATCACCAACAACCTGTCTATACATATATAGATTTCACGCATGCATCTGTATTAGAGAATCGTATCTGCAAACAGCTTCTCCAGAAGCATTTCTTTAGCCCAGTTCAATAGTCAAGAATTGTGCTTACATCCAAACTGTTACTTGTTTATAACAAAGCAGTTGCTGAATGTTAAGCAAGCAATTTATTTGCTTCTTATGATAGCTTACAAAATGAATAATCTGAATGTTTATAAGAACTTAGTGCCTATCTTTAGCATCTAGTTATCAGATGACAGAGAGTGGGAAATAATTACTATCTCTCCTCCACGTCCAGAGACTGCTGAAAAGAAAACCTCAAATTCCCAAAGGTTCGCCACAAATTCATCTTCCAGTTTTAGTTCAGTCCTAGTGAACATTCTGTATATTACTCCATGCACTGATCCAACAGCTGTGCAAATGTTAAATGCAGATTTGCTAATGAGTCTCACTGCCATGATACAATTGAAACAAGCCTTGGCAAGCTAAAGAAGGCATTCACAGCTTGCCACTTTCAGACTATGCAAACAATGGCTCCTGAAGGATGGCATGTCAGCATTGGATAGGAAACAAAACTTGGCATCCATGGAGCCAGCACGGTAAAAGCTTCCCACATTATTATTATTATTATTTTACTAGCTTGCTGAAAGAAACCCAGATAAAGAAATAAACTTGTTCCTATTATCAATAGAGCAGTTGATAGGACAATTAATTATTAAAAATGGAGGATTGCTCACTGAAATATAAATGCAAGGATTGCACGTGCTGATAGGTGCTAAAGAGAGGATAGTTTATAAAAGTAAATATTTCATGTTAAATTAATATGATGAATAAATAAACTTGAAGACATTCTTGTTGAAATTATTCATAAAAAATTACTTGCTTAGATGCATAAATAATTGGTTTCACATATCAAACTAAATTATCTAATTTATATGTTTTTGTAACATGCAAACCTAACTACTAACTAATGATAAGACTTATTATAAGGTGTAAATCTAGCAATTGTTGATCATTCAGCAAACCATAGTTAAAATAAGCTATATATTTGCCTGATATATGAACCCAGTCAGTAACTATGTCCTGTTCCAATGGTTATGGACCCTGATTGGGAACAATAAAAGTAACCAACTAATTCTTTGCCAAAAATAGTTGAATTAAAAGTCTTAATTGAAAAAGTCAAGACAAAGCCTTTTCTTTTAAACAGTCCCAACAATATGTCACTTTTGTTATACTGAGGCTGCAAACATTTATCAATTTAATTAGTAAGTTAACAGTCCAAAATATCCTGGTAAGCTCCATGGAGTTCACTGGAATTTAGTTAGATACAGGGCCACAATATCATAGCTGAATTTAAAAAGAAGTTCTCATGTTTGCGATATTTATTTTTCATACTTTTTAACCACCCATCTCCCTCAGATGGTTTTTAGCCCTACTGCTTCCTTTTTTTAAAGCCGCAATCCTAAGCATATATTAAAAAGGGGCTGCCATTTAATTACGTGAAGTTTATTTCTGAATAAATATGCAACAGACACTAAAATATTAAATATAGCCTTCATATTCAAACAAACAGTAGCTTGTATTAAGAACTTATCTCATATTTCTGACAATATAATCAAGAAGTCCTATACCAAAGGTGATTTTTCAGGAGGCAATTGGATTTTCTTGTTTTTCTTTTGAAGACGTTTCACTTCAACAAGTCCAGTTGCCTCCTGAAAAAGCACCTTTGTGACAACCATGATCTGGATGACTGAGAATCTCCAAAGACATTTAGCTATGCACTTTGGGATGAAAACCCTTTGAATGGTACAGGAGTATGAATGGATTTCCAGAAAAACTGCAGACTACAGGAACCATTTGCACTTCAGTTTGAGATGCAGACAACACAGACTCATCCCCAACAACCTGTGCCTGTCTTCAACACTGAAGGGACACGGGACAGAAAACATCCTGCAGCCATGAAGGCTCCACACACATTTACACTACTCAAATGACCCTGAGGACACAGATAACATCCAAGTGGCCTCAATGACTCTCTCCAAATGCAAATGACCAGCTGTCTGCAAGGAATATAAATCCTTCCATTCCTCACCATCCAGTCAGAGCTGAAAAAGCTTCAGAAGCTTCACAAAACTTCTTCAAAAGAAAAACAAGAAAGTCCAGTTGCCTCCTGAAAAAGCACCTTTAGATGACTGAGAATCTCAATAGACATCTAAAAGCAACTAGCAAACCATGGCTTATTGTGACTAAACTAAGCGCTGATCCTGAAATAGACCACCAATAAAATCCATTGCTATTGTTGGAAACAGAAAAAAAATCCTGGAAAAAAGGTAGCAGCAAGCCATTTGTACGTATATTATTGTCAGAGCAACTACTGTATATCAAATTGATTTTTTTGCCATGATTAATTAAGCAAGCCATGCAGTTATTAAATGAATCATGTCTTCCCAGAGGACCTCTGACAAGCAAAGTCATTGGGGGGGGGCCTGGATTTGCTTAATGACCATATGATTCACTTAATGACCACAAAGACTACCTGTACGTACTTTATCTTTTATATAAAAGCTATTTTAATATTGAACACTGCCTGGAGATGTTTGACCTGCCAAGCAGAAGATAATATTTCAACCTTATAAGCCAGTCTAGTATAGCGGCTAACGAGACCAAACTAGAAATTAGGAGATTGTGAGTTCTAGTCCCACCTTAGCAGAAAGTCACTCTTTCTAGGAAGAAGGCAGTGGCAAACCACTTACAAAAATGTTGCCAAAAAAACCCCATATGGAATTGTGTAGTTGTTGTCCAAGATTGAAAAAAAACCAGATAATTTTTAAAACTGTTAATGGATCCTCATCTGAGAACAGTACATTCAAATAGCAAGTGGTATGTTCTTCAAAAAATAAAAAAGGAGGTTGCTTATATTTCTAACTTCTAAACCCAACCTTCTAAGGCAACATTTCCCAATCCAGGACTTACAAATACTTCTATAGATGATGCCAGTTATGTATAAGGAACGGTTTGTAAAATGGAATCTAATCAGGAAAGATCAGTTTCTCTGGCATGATCTCTGCTTTCACTAGGCAAATAATAACTCACCTTAAAAATCAATTTCTTGGTTGCTATTTTGAGCTGTGAATAGGGGCTGGTGACAAACATTTTCATCAGTAGGTAAAATACAGATCTGTCACCACAAACCTTCTCAGATGCATCCTAAAAGAACACATTTGCATTTGCATTGGTTATAGTTGCATTATTCTAGTTCTCATCACAATAACTAATATTTTACATTAAATACATACAATAAATACATTAAATAAGTGTATAGCAGGACCAGATAAATACAGGTAGTCCTCAACTTACAACCACAACTGAGCCCAAAATTTCTGTTGCTAATGTTGTGGCCCGCCAGCGGCCAACAGAGCTGGCAGCAGAATCGGACAGTGAGGAGGTTGGGGAGGAACGTAGGCCAGTCCTGGGGGCTGGGGAAAGCTCGGACGAGGGCTCTGCATCAGAGTCAGGCAAGGCCATCTGTTAGTTATGTGCTGCCTCCAGAGTCTCTGGAGCCTCCGGAGTCTGACATCAGCAAGGCAGAAGAACAGCAGGAGCCTGTTCCCAGTGTGTGCATGCGCAGAGCTGCCGGAAGACAAGAACAATTAAGAAAACAGGGTCAACTTGGGAGTAAAGCTTGGAGATGATTGGCCTCTCCCATAAGACATAGAAAAGGAGCGAACGGGACATGAGCAATTAGTTCATCTGGTCAGTTCAAGCTTTGAAAAGTTCTGTCTGACTCTGTGCCAAGTTTGGCCTTGCCCTGCATTTGGCAACTAGTTCTCTGGCAGCATTCCAAGGGAGATAAAGTAGGTGTTTATAAACATTCCCCTAAAAGACTGTTTGTGAAGTGTTGCGGACTGTGACAGTAATTCGCAGCCGTGTAAATAAAAGAGGTTTTGCTGGGACTAAGATTGTGCTTTATACTTTCTAAGGAAGCCTAGGTTAGAAGAGCTAAGTGAAACATTTAAGTTAATTTTGCCCCATTTTACAACCTTTCTTGCCATAGTTGTTAAGTGAATTGCTGCAGTTATTAAATTAGTATCATGGTTGTTAAATTAATCTGGCTTTCCCATAGACTTCGCTTGTAAGGTCGCAAAAGGGGATCATATGACCTTGGGACACTGCAATGGTCACAAATATGAGTCAGCTGCCAAGCAACTGAATTTTGATCATGTGACCATGGGGATGCAGCAATGGTTGTAAGTGAGAAAAATGGTAATAAGTCACTTTTTTCAGTGCCGTTGTAGCATTGAACAATCACTAAATAAATTATTGTAAGTCGAGGACTACCTGTAATGAAGCATAGCATGAATCAATATTTTCATATTCTATATGTTGAATTGTAGAAACAACAAATAATGTGCTATTTTCTAAAAGCAAAATACAATATGTACAAATATATCTTTGTAAGACCAATCAAAATGTCACAAAACAGTAAAGAAGCCTGCAAATCTTGGCAACCCTTGACTATGGTGTCAATTTTTAGTGACCATAAAGACATATTTCCTACAAGCTGATCAGTTCTCCAACATGGTACACTGCCTAGAGTCACTCCCTGCAAGATGGAAAGCCATGTTCCAACAATGTACACAGTGCTGCTGTAATTAAGTCCATCTACAATGCTGCTAGGTCTCCCTCCTCTTCTTTCCTTCCCTCTTTCAAACATTATAGAATTTATAAGAGAGTGAGGCCTTCGCATAATGTGTCCAAACTAGGATAATTTGAGTCTGAGCATTTCTGCCTTAAGTGAAACTGTAAACTGAGGATTACTTGAACCTATTAATTTAGTATTTTTCATATTTAAATTTAGTCCAATTTTTTTCACTGTGCTTCTTGACTTTCATTACTAAAGACTGCAGATCATTTGAATGTTGTTATTAGAATACTGTCACCAGTATAAAGAAAGGTACTAACATTTCTCCTTTCTTTGGTATTGGCATATAGACTGGATTTTTTAATCAATTGCTATCTTTTCATGGACACCCTTTAGTATACCCATTCAAGGTTGGCATGGCATCACCTTCGGAGTTCAGAGATCTTTCAGAAGCCTTTCCTTCTTTTTCCTTATCTGTTTTCATTTTCACTGTCTTTACATGTGGTTGTAATGTCTCTCTGAAATTCTTTGCTAAGTTCCTTCCTGATATCATTGGCTTTCTTAGTGTTGGTTTTTCTCTCCAAGGCAAATTTTGCAATTTGCTCTAAATCTAATTTCATCTAATTTCTTCTTCATCTTTGTAGTAATCTCTTCATATTTATTCCTTATTTTTTAAATGTGTATTTTAAAATGTGTATTTCACATTATGGTTCCCACTCAATAATATTCAGGACTTTAAAGCAATTTCTAATGTTCTTGAAAATGGTGAGTATATGTTCAAAATTATGTAGGCTACTAGACTTTATTCTTCTGTTTAGGTTGACCTGCACGTGAGTAGCTTGTGATCTGTTTTCTACAACACCCCGGGCCATATCTTGACTGTTATAACTGACTTCTTTTACTTCCTTGTAACTATATAGTCAATTTTATTCCTGTTTACTTCCATCTGGGGAGGTCCATATACACAGACATAATTTTGGTTGCTGATACTAAAGAAATTGTTAAATTGCAGAAATCTGTAAGTGTTCTCCTGCTTCCTGTTTCCTAGGTCATACAGTCCAATTACATTCTCTCATTATTTCCAACTTTGCATTCCAATCTCCAACCACAAGCAGCATATTTTGCTTGCATTTCTCAGTGTTGTTGATTTCAAACAGAACTCATCAACCTCCACTTCTTGCATCAGTGATTAGAGCATAAACTTGGATAATTGCCACATTAAAGGGTGCCCACAAAGTTTAATTCATACTATTCACTCATTGATTTCATTGTACTCAAGTACTGTTTTTGCAATAATCTTCCAACAATGAATTCAATACCCTTCTGTGTCTTATATCCTTAGTAAATATGGTAGTATGTTCTTCTCACTGAAAAATGCTCACTAATCTATTTCAATTTGTTGAGGCCTAAGTTGTCAGTATGTAGTTCGTCCGTTCATTTAATCTTTTACTATGATCAGCTTTCCCATGTTCATGCTTTTTATGTTCCATGTTCCCAGCTTCAAAGAGTTTTTCCCCCCTAGACAGCAATATCACTGCTGCCCGACTTAGGTTCTTGCTTGCTGTAGATTTTACCACTTCAAGGACCAAATCTTCCTCTTACCTAGTGTAAACAGAACCTTAAACGATGCAAAAATTTCTTTTCAAATGATGTTTATACAGCATTACAGAGATGGTAGAGACATAGAAAGTCAGCACAGCAATGGGGACAGCCTACAGCTGGTGATAAATACAGACACAGACACATATCTAAACATCATAGATATCACTCTTACCTGTATTCTGAACCAGGAAAACTTATTTGCAGGCAGTTCAAGAGCCAGTTTGAGAATATGATAATGCAGAACAGGAGAAATTTCCTGTTGCAGTCCTTTTTCAGTAAAAATACCTATGATTTGAAAAGTGTACGGTTGCTGATCAAAGTTAAGTCAAAGATAAAATAACCAAAGTAAATAAAAAAATCCAAGCAGCATTACACATAAAGATATTTGAACAGCAAATATTTAAGGGCAGCATATATTTAATAATAAATAAAATATTTTAGCATCACAACACTGTTATCTATCTATCTCTTTCTCTCTCCATCTTTTTATCTATCTAGTATAATTATTTATCCTACATTACCTTCTTACTCCCCCCTCTTATTGGTCTTATTATTTTTATATTATTCTTTTGTTTTGCATGTACCCTGAGAGCTTCTGCACTGGTGACAAATTCCTTGGGTGTCCAATCACACTTGGCCAAGTAAAGTATTCAATTCAGTTCAATAAACTATTCAATTTCTAGAACTGTTTGACTCCAAAAAGATTGGGGGTGACTTATACATTTAAACCGGGAGAGAGTATCAAAAAGACATCACAAAGAAGACAACACAAGCACAATATCAAAAAAGACATCAGCAGCCCAGTCAAATAATAAAAACTTTCTCTTCCATATTAAACCCAGCCTAAAGGACCTTGACAACTACCCTAATTCAAAATCTGCAGGAACAGCCAGGTTTTCAAAGCTGTTTAAAATCGCTGTGGAAATGGTGTTCCAAGAACCCAGTCTCTCACTCTTATTACAGTTGAGTTAGAGCCTTGCTCAACACCCTCCCCCACAAGTGCTGAAACAAGACTTATCATCATAATTTAACCCAACAGATTATCTCACCCAGCAAGTTCACCTGGAGAGGGACAACCATAAAACCCTGAGGCACCCATAAAAAAGGTGCTGGAATTTTATCTTTTCTCTTCCTCTACCAATTATCAATTGAAACTGACTGTTGAAAAAGGAGAAGCACCACAATTCCATGTCTCCCACTTCCAATTCCTGTACTCAGTCCAGAAGATACCACAATCAATTATACTGGAAGCCACCAAGTCATCAAGGAGAGTCAAGATAGTTATTCCTCTCCTATCCCAGCTTTGCATTCCCAATTCAATTAATGGCATCCTAGTGTTATGCCTCAGCCTAAAACATAACTAAAGGGATTCACATGCTATTCCCCCTGTCCATCACAATACTGATGTTAACATGAATTTTAAAAGTTTGGGAAAATGAAAAGGTCTTCATCTGGAATTGAAATCACCAAATATAAGATTTCCTGGGGAGAAGATTCTAAAATTTTAGGGCACCAAACTCAAGAGTTCAATCAACTTTGTCAATACTCATCTGCATCTTTCAACTGTGACTGTGGTTCCTGAAGTTGCAAAGCAATTGAAAAGAAGCTGCAAATCTTGCAAGTTTACCCTGATCCCAGGAGCCCCAGAAGAAAAAACAGGAGTCAACTTATGACAGTATAAGGATTATAACAGCCACTATGTAGGACAAACAGACAGAAGATTAACAGAGCACGTCCATGAACACCAAGCAGCAGTCAGAAGACATGGTGAAAACTGAATTTCACAACACATGGACAGACTCAACCATAGTTTCAATTGGGAAACTGTGAGCATCCTAGATCAAGCCAAGTTAAAAAACAACAGAAAATTCCTAGAAGCCTGGCATTCAAACAAATCAGCCATCAACAGCCATATAAAGATAAACTATGCCTACATATTGTGCAAAAGGGACAATCAAAAAACCAAAAAGAAACAAAAAACCCAGTATACCTCCACACCAGAAATCAATATCCACATGAGCAAAGAGTAACACCAAAATAAACTTTGGAGCAATAGTCAAGAAGTAAACAATATCCCAATCAAGGGACTACCAATTCAGACAACCATAAACAACAACCTAATCAAGGAACCACTAAGAACAATCCCACTAACACTGACAGGGCAAGTCACTAATATATAAAAATAAGAGTAAATCCAACTCCCTTCTAGCACTGATGATGTTACCTAGTTTGGTAATGTAATATCTGCAAGAAAACCACCAAGCTCAGAGAGTACCAAGGACCTCACAGATCTGTCTGTCTGTCTGTCTGTCTGTCTGTCTGTCTGTCTGTCTATCTATCTATCTATCTATCTATCTATCTATCTATCTATCTATCTATCTATCTATCTCAGTCCATCTCATGCAGTGGTGTAAGTATACTTATCTTGCTGGTTGCTAGCTAAAGTGATAGACAAGACCGTCTTTTATAAATATTATTTTTGGTGTATTCCTATTTAGCTAGAATATGCTTAACATTACCTTTTATTAATTTGCTAAAATCAAAGTTGCTCTGCGCTACTAAATGAGGAACAACTTGTTGATAAAGGCATATAACTTGTAGTAAAACAGCTTTCAGAAGAGTGATTTCTACATCATTGAAGCCTAGAAAAATCACAGATTGACAGATATTAAAAAATAAACAAAAAAATGCCATAAAATAAAATTCCATTTTATGATATGAGTGATTTTTTTTCTCTACACATAGTACAATCCTGGAAAATAGTGGCCACCGATATATGTAATTTAAAAATGAATCAACTGACAGCAAATCTAGGGAATTAAAATGATAGTTCTAACAGTTTAATCCTGGCTCTTTTGGTGCTTGGAATGAATTCTACTCCCTCTTCTGGGTCAGTAACCATTGCCAGCATTGTTACAGCACTCTGGTGGAAAAAGAAAGACATTACAAAGTATTGATCCATAAGACTTTTATGTCTAAATGTGAAGGAAAGAAACATTAGTAGGGCTGTTTCTCTGCCAAGTCAGAAAATGCAAAATTAAGAACTCTTAAGGAATATGTCCCAAAGGTGCTTTTTTCAAGAAGCAACTAGATTTTCTGGTTTTTCTTTGAATAAGTTTTGCTTTTCATCCCAGCTCTGACTGGATGGTGGGGAATGGAAGGATTCCCCACCATCCAGTCAGAGCTGAAGCAGCTTCTTGGACGAGAATGAAATGTCTTCAAAGAAAAACCAGAAAGTCCAGTTGCCTCTTGAAAAAAGCTCCTTTGGGACAAACATGACCTGGATGACTGAGAATCTCCATAGACATTCTTCGGGAATATATTTCTCAAGAGACAAGTGATACTTGCTTTGTACTAAATAATACGGTTTGCTAGTAGTGACTAGCAAACTGTATTATTTGCATGGTTTCTCAACATAGCAACTGTAGGTTATAAACCACGTTATATTAAATAGCCAATTCTATGAATCCAAAAAACAGTGATTCAATAGTGCTTTACACTATACAGGAACACTAAAGTTAAGTTGCTTTCTGCTTGCCTTCTATAGAAAAGTTCCTTAATTGCTTTGCTGCAAGAATCTCTTCATTCAGAATTTTGCACAGGACTGGGTTGTTAACAGTCTATATAAAACAGGGGTTTCAGAAAGGATATCTAATAATTTTATTACATATTATTAAAATACAACTTTCACATTAAATAGAGCTTTTCAAAGATCAGCTCAGGGCCAACATGAATTATCAGATATTTTCAGTCACTGGATTAAAAGAACAAATCTGTAAGTACATACAATGACCAAAGATTCCTTACCATGCTCTTTGTTTGTTTCATTTGTTTCCTCCATATAAGAAGCAGCTTCTGTTCCTTTCTCTTTCTGTCCTTCCTGAGCCTTATCTTGCTTTAGAAAGGACTGCCAGACGGCGATGATGTTAGTCATATCTGGTAAAAGCTAGGATTTAAACAAGATCATTATATTATGTTGTACAAAGCAGAAGTACAGCAGAAAAATCAGATATCTGCATTTATGCAAAAAATTGCAGGTTATTATTTGTTTTGAATATATTAACAAGAAAGATTATTTTTTTCCTGTAAATTACTTTAATCTATTCAAATTTAATTTGTCCCATTTAATATCCTTGTTTGCTCTTACATTCATTCCAATGTAGTTTCCAAACAACTTCTAAAGCATAGGCATTTGTAGCCGGGGTAAAACGGATTCATGTGTGACAATTATCATACATACTTATGACAGATTTCAGACACAAGAACATATATATGTCATTAGTATGACTATCATCAAGGAGTGCTGCAGATGCTGCTAGGATATGGGAATAATAAAAAGGGAAACCATAAATGTATACTAACTCCTTAGACCTGTGGTTATGTCTGCTGCCCCGTATTTCAGATGTATAATTAAGAAAACGTTTTTTGCTTTTTTCACATTATTCTAAGAATTATACTTTTAGACTCAACACTAATATAAGCATGGAATTAAATTTGTGAAAAGTTTTTAAATATTGTTAAAACAAAAGAACGTTTACAGTTTCTTCCAAATCAATAGTACTATATAGGCCAATATATTGAAGAAAAAAACACCTAATGAAATACCTTTAGATATTTATATCTACAGCTGCCAGAAAAAAGGAGAAAGAATCTAGACAGAAGCATTTCTTGTTCATCAAACTGCAAGTCAAGCATGTTTTCATTTCCTTTTTTAAGACTGTACCTTACTAAGTGCTTCCCGGTACTGCTGAACAAATTCCTTCATCATTAGTGGAGTATAGATTTCTGACTTCTCCCATATCTTCTCATTCTGACAATAGTCAATATTTTTCAGTGCTCTTTTCAGAATAGTTGTTATCAGTGAAAATATAGTATGCTTCACTGTTTTACTGGCTATCTAAAATTAAAACATGGAAACAATTATTTAGCTTTATCTTCATCTTGCATGATTTAACTATGTTCTCTAAAGTTAACTCATAACAAACTACGGACACGAAGGGGAAACAAGTCAACTATAAATATAGACAAGAAAGAGGGGAAAAAAGGATGCATCAAATGAATTCGAATCCAAAAAAGATATAAAAATACTTTTAAAAGTATGCTCAGTCTCTTTTGATGTAGTGCTTCTCTTAGGGAAATCAATAATCATTTTCTGCAAAATCAATAATCATTTTCTGCAAAATGGTATGCCTTGGATATGTTGCACTGTCAGTCCCATCATCCACAGCCAATATGATCCAATAAATGATATGATCCAATAAAATGTTTCAATGAATTGCTGTTTAAAATTAAGAGAAAATGCAAAGCAAGGAACTGGAGCTACTGGTTGTATTTGTATACTGTGCTATACGATGTGATTTGTTTATGGCGTTACTGCGATATTTGAACCAGATTTAATAATAACAGAGTTGGAAGGGACCTTGAAGGTCTTATAGTCCAACCCCCTGCCCAGGCAGGAAACCCTACACCATTTCAGACAAATGGTTATCCAACATTTTTTAAAAAATTTCCAGTGTTGGAGCATTTACAACTTCTGCAGGCAAGTTCTGCAGGCAGATTCTTCTTTGGCTTATTCAATAAATCAGGTTTTAAAAGTCCTGATGTAGTATGTTTGTAAAAATAATATAGGTGGGATGTAAATAAAAAACAAACAAACAAATAACATGATAGTGAAGATATTGATTGGAAAATGTCATACTAACTGAAAGCATCCATGTTCTTACACCCATAATTCTTAAGGTAAAATGAAAATAGACAGGAAGAAATGGATACTATGTTGTGGACACAGATACCAAGATAATAAAAGTTTACAAAACAAAAAAGCTGGAGGAAGAGTATATATTTAGTTAATAAACTTTCCTGACTATCTTCTCAGTTATAAACAGAAATTGAAATGATTTATCTGTTAAATGTAACAGTGATTCTCTGACAATAAATTTATCTTAAAAAACCATGTCTGTTTCCACCTTGTTTCAAGAATTTCAGATACTGCACATTTCTACTTGCCCATTTTATCTTGCATGTGGATTAGGCAAACAATGTGGTCTCAAGCTGCCCAAAGATTATTATTGCTTTTCAATAATATAGCAATGAACAGTACAGGCTTCAAAAATAATTCAGAAACATGGAAGATTGCAAAATGATGTAATGCTTTAAATGACTTATTAAACTTATTAAAACAGTGGTATCTTTTCAAACTCATTTACGAACTTGCAAAAATATACAGCTGCTCTAAAGAAGTGCCACACTTGTGTTCAAAAATATTTTTTCCAAATAATGTTCAAAATATACTATATGTTCAAAAGTGAAGTTTTTTATTAGTGCATTCAGAGCAAATTGGAAGCTCTTTTATTCTTACTGTTAGCATTGCACTCTAACACTGAGATTATTTTTATTTGCAGATTAATAAAACAAACAACATGCTGCATTTTAACAGTGCCTTATTTTAATAGTTAAAATTAATTGCTGGGCAGACCTAATCTATTAAGACAAAAATCTCCACATGCCTTTTCTGACCATCCTGAAGGAAAAAAGGGGAGAGTATCAGCCTGAGAAGTGCATGGATTGGTTTTCATGATGCAATTCTTTTTCTTTTCTTTTTCAAAATATACTGTTACTACAGTAGGAGAGGGAAAGTAGGAGAGAGAAGGATCACACTTAAGAGTGTGGCACCATCAAAACTGACACCAGCCAGAGCATAGAACAACTCAAAGAAGTAGTGCAAGATCAGAAGATATGGAGACACTTGGCCCATAGAATTGCCAAGAGTCGGACACAACTGAATGGGAAACATCACCATCATCTTGTGGACTAAGTTCTTACATTTAAACCTTGGGTAAACATGGCTTTGTTGCACACTGCAGGTACTGTAGTCACTTTCACCATAGAAAGCAATTTAGGAAGTGGAATAAACTCAGTGGTTTTAAAAGCATTGGAAATGTCTGGTTGAGCCTCATAGATCTGAAATTAAAAACACAAAACATGTATTTACAAATAAATATATAATACATATACACAAACCCAAGTGATGTAATAGTGGCTGTAGCCAATTCATGATGGTCTAAACGCCCAATTGCACATGAAAAAAAATGTAGAACTGAAACATTGGCATCAGAGATCATTACTGAAGCAGGAAAACTTTCTGGTTTTAAGCTAATTAGGAAAACACTACTTCAAGTATAGCAAAAATAGGCCTCAGCACTGCAGAACATACATGGGTTTTCTTCCCACTGTAACATACCACAACAGTATATTGCTAGTTTTGCTACTTGGTATGTTGGAAGTTTATAGCAATAGCAATAACATTTATGCTTATATACTGCCCCATAGCACTTTACAGCCCTCTCTAAGTGGCTTACAATGTCAGCATATTGCCCCCAGAAACACGGGTCCTCCTTTTACTGACATCAAAAGGATGGAAGGCTGAGTCAACCTTTATGGCTTTTTCTGTGGTGTTTTAGTAATTTTTGTCATAAGGCACTTCTGTCTGGGCCATAGAAATTTGACATTTGATCAAGAATCTCTCAATATACTGCATATATATTCTCTGCATTTTCAGATGATCAGCAGTGAGCGGCAGCATAGAAGACAAGATAAAAAGAACAATACCATAGAACTCTCAATGCTTTTTAGGCATACTAAAAATAAACTGGAGGGACGGGGGCAGGCAGGGGAGAGGGATTAGAGATATGAATCCTTTTCTATTAACTCTACTCTCACTTGATTTTCAAGATTTTACTTAAAATCATTGTCATCTTTTGAAGTCAGAGAAGCATCTGTTAATGATCTTTCCCAAACATTCTCCATCATCTTTTATTACACTTTCCTATGTCTGTCCCCCACAAACCACACTCACATAAAATTATAGCAACCAATGTCCACCAAGCTGGTAGGATACACAAGGGAAGGCTGATCTAATATCTTTCAGGCTGGTTACATTTTCCACAAATAACTAGTGATATGTAGCACCAAATAACACACCACCAAGCTAATCTTTAGTTCAAAGGCTTACCAGTAATTCAACCTATAGAGGGGATCTGGTACAATGATATAAGAATTCAATAAACACAGGGAAAGATAATCATACATTGGCCACTACTGTATTTAATCACCTCTCCTGAGTTAATAGTGCACTCCTAAAGGATTGTGAGCAGATTACAGCAATTAAGCACAGAAAACACACAAGAATACATTTAGCTGCCCACATATTACAATCCCACTTCCTGTTTATTGTTCTGGCTCTTTTCATTTCAAACTTCTGAAACGCATGAACTTCAATGCAAACTTCTCTATAGGATTGTGTTCTTAGTTCTCATTCAGTTTGATGAAAACAGTGTGCTTTTGAAATGTACTCAAAGAGAAGAGAATCTGCCTGACTTTTATGGATTTAGGGGGGCATTTTTGTAATTAAATTAAGAGGCTGCCAAAAGGGGTATATTTTTTACTATAAATGTCATCTCTCTAGCTGTTGCATCTGGCTTCCCATACTTCTATCAAATCCCATGAGAAAATATCATGGGACTCATTCCTCCATTGGGAAGTTTTAGCAGTCAGAGAAGCATCTACAAGATGAGGAGGATTGTAACAGAAAACAACAGCATAGTCTCCACTTCCTTCACAACTGAAGTTTGAAAATACAACAGAAAGAAATTGTGCAAATATTGGCATAGTGTAGCTTATCCATGCATTACTCGCAGCTAGGCAGGATTATTATAATAGACTGTACAAGGAATTGCTTTTACAGTTAATTTATAAAATTATCACTCTGCTAAACAAATAATTCCCTCAACACTGTCAGACTATTTACTGAATCTGCACTACTATTAATCGTTTCATAGTTCCCATCACCAATCTCTTTCCACTTATGACTGTATGACTATAACTTGTTGCTGGCAATCCTTATGATTTACCGTATATACTCGAGTATAAGCCGAGTTTTTCAGCACGTTTTTTGTGCTGAAAAACGTCCCCTCGGCTTATACTCGGGTCTATACGGCTTATACTCGAGTTGTTTTTTTAAGCCCTCGGCTTATACTCGAGTATATACGCTTATACTCGAGTTTTTTTTTCTTTTTCACATTTTACCGGACGGTGTGGAAGCCCTGCAGGTGCAGTGAGAGGGCGGGCGGGGAGCCGCCAGCCTTCTCAGCTGAGGAGGAGGTGTCCCCAACCGGTAGGTGCCTCATTTCCCACCCTCGGCTTATACTCGAGTCCCCAGTTTACCCCAGTTTTTGGGGTAAAATTGGGGACCTCGGCTTATACTCGGATCGGCTTATATTCGAGTATATACGGTATATTGATATATTGATCATCAATTGTGTTGTAAATGTTGTACCTTGATGAACGTATCTTTTCTTTTATGTACACTGAGAGCGTATGCACCAAGACAAATGCCTTGTGTGTCCAATCACACTTGGCCAATAAAATTCTATTCTATTCTATTCTATTCTAAAACTCAGCAGATGCTGTACTATATTTGAGGGAACTCACTTATTAAATCATATGAAGCCTTATTATACCAATTGCATTGGCACTTCCAAGCCTAACTGATATTTTAATAGGTTAAATACATGATTATTGGATATGGCTATGATGATTTGATCGGGGGTATGAATGGCACTGAGTTGGAGGCCCCTCTTTTTTCCCTTTCAAAATAAACAATAAATAAATGAATAAATTTGCAATCTTATAGATGTACTGTGATTTACTACGTGGGAGAGGAGAAACCTCACTGAATTCACTAATATTTTTTTCCAGGCAGAAATTTATATAACTAGACTATAAATAATCCCAAAGAATTAGGAAATACAGATCTTTTACATTTTGATCACAATATTAATTTGCATATTTGAAACTAATACGAACTTACAATCCACTTCTGCATTATTTCTTTCTTATATTTTTATCCTGCCTTTATTACTTTTATAAGTAACGCCAGATGGCGAACATACGTAATACTCCTTCAACCACCTATTTTTCCACAACCCTGTGATGTTAGACTGAAAGAGTGATTCAAATCTGATTTGAACTTACTCAAATTAGGCTACATTTGTTTCAATATAGCCTTTCTGATCCTGTCCACATAAATAATATAAGATTTTTTAAAAATAATTCTTACCTGTGAGATCTGCAGTCTTATAAAAACTGCAGATCAGATAAAAACTACAGATATTATTTAGAAGGGGGGGAGAAAAGGAGATTTTTACAAGTTGAGATTGTGAGATTTTTAAATTATACTGTATCTAAATAATATACTTCTGAATTACTTTGCCCTCAATTATTTGATGTAATATATACAGGATAGATAGTCAGTTTGGTCTAGTTGTTAAGGTGCTGGCCTAGAAACCAGGATGATAGAATTCTAGTCCCGCCTTGGCCATGAAAGCTGGTTGGGTGATTGTGGGCTAGTCACTCTCTCTCAGTCCAACTCAAGTTATTTACTTTTACTGTTGTGCAAAATCTTGAGAGAAGCACAAGAGAGCTCCGAAGTCTGACTACTTTGCCATTTATCCATCCTTCCACAACCCATTAATTATAATGAGTTTCTTTCTGACTTACCATCAAATATAAGAGGGCAAATATAGTCCTGTTCACATAGAGACACTTCAATAACTGTCATTATAACAAGAGAAATGTTGATAAGGGTCATTTTCATGTACTAAATACATACTTTTCAAGTAGTTCTTACCTTTCTCAGCAATTTCATGTTGTCTAGCCATGCAGATTTTAGTCTCGGAACAAAAGAATACTGGGATTCCCTAAAGTATCTGTTCAGTAAATCTGGGCATACTTTGAAAATGTTCACCATAAGATCAGCAACCATCTCATCTTCTACAGCAGTCTTTAGACTCAGAAGAAAGCGCAGCAGAACCAAATTACCTCCTCTAACAAAATAATAAGTTTGAAAGAAGCGTCACTTTGATAGAATATAATAATATATAATCGACAATCAGTGATCAGAATCTATGCTGCAGATGCTATCAGGGGGCAGGAGTTATGGTAAGTTAGCTTTTCTCATCTATTTTGGAGGATGGCAGGATGGAGAACATTATAAAACAGAGTTAACCTTTCCAGCTCTGGGGACCGGTGAGAGGGGCAAAGAGGGGATGTTCTGTGCTAGTGGCTGGCAAGCAGGAGTGAATGCACTTGGCTACTGCTCGTGCAAATGGGGGCACATGCACTCTTGTACGCTACTTCTGCGGCCTGGTTCTGAATGGCTCATGGTCCAGTAGTGAGGGTTGGGGACCCCTGTCATAAAATATACATATGAGGGGAGAGAGCTGTACTTGTTCAATGAAATATTTTATTTTTGTTTCCTGTTGAAGTCAGATTCACCGATTTCATGTACCACTTTTCAAGTTTTTTTCTTAACAAGAAATAAAAAAATTAACCTGAAGTGTATAAAAATGACTAACTTTGCTGTACAGCTACATATAATAGCAGATGATCAATCATGCCAAACCAGTAGGAACCCTAAGTGACTAAAATTATGTTGTCAAACGCTGTGAAAGGCATTCAAACCTCTACACTCACAAAATATTATGAACTGGAATGAAAAAAGAACATATGCAGAACATTATTTTGTTAGCCTGAGATTTACTCCTTCTAAAATGTCTTACTACTATTGCATAAAACCTTTGGTTATTTATTCTATCATTGGTAATTCCAATTTACATGCAGACATGCGGATTAATTAACTAAATGCTATTGGTTTAATATGCAGACATTGCCCACTATAGAAGTTGTTGCCAGAAAGATGGAAAAGAAAAACAGAATTTAACAGATTTTTATGTTTAAAAGATGCAGATTGCTGAAGACTATATGACCAAAACCAGTAGAAGTTTTGCTTCTAGAATAGATCAAGAGGTAAAAAAACTTGCTCTGTTTCCTGCTTGCCCTGTGAAATTACCATAAGATAGAATAACCAACACTCTACCATTCACAAAAGATGAGGCAACACTGAAGAAAATACTTCAAACAATTTAGCTCTAACCTAAATAAAACTGTAAAATATAACTGGACTTTAACACTGAATAACTGAATGATTTACCTGCCAGATGTGCCAAGACTTGGATCATAAAAGTTAATGCCATGTTTCAGAGAACAACAAAGATTCATTAAAAATTTATGAACTAGTTCTCTCACTAAAAGCTTTCCTGGTTCTTCACACCCTTGGGAAGCCTGCATAAAATTAACAAATTGAAGAAAAATAGTCATCTTACCACATTTGCTTATTCAGTATTTCAGAGCACAAAGTAGAAGATCTCAGATTCTGCTCTTAAATGTTTCTAGTGCTTCCCCAATCTGGCTGGGTAATTCTGGGTGGTGCAATTTCAACATACCTGAAAATAGCCATACTGTGTCGGTCTGGTATAGATTCTACCTGGTTGTATAAAACTGGCTGCTCACATTGGAGCATTGAAACTGGATACCATTTCCTCAGAAATAGCCCAGATTACTACTCCTAATGGCAAGCTATTTTTACCTTACTAGGCAAACTATGGGCTTTGGTATGGCCTTTCATTTTTCTCGAGTGGTGGCACGTAACAATATGTTTCTATACATCTTAAAACAGTATTTAGATGTAAGAAAAAGATGGAGAGAAGATTATTATACCTTGACATCCACTGTGCTGACATCAGTAATTCCATTCCAGCGATAGAGTGAAGCAATGTGGTTCAGTATTTCTGAGGTAAAAAAGTGTACCTTCTGGGTCTTACTGATACCTTTATTGAGAACCACCTACAAATAACACAACATATTAACACAATAGTTCAAAATTCCTAAGTCAGGCCATAAATGTGCTATTACATCTATGGGAACTGTCAGAAGTATCATAAACAATTTTATACCACTGTTGCATTCATTTGCAACTTTAATTTTTTGTTTACTTAAAAACGTAAGTTACTTAAAAGTATAAGCAAATCAAGCAAAAAGTTCTACACCTGAAATGCTGATAAGTTCTTAAGCACAGCAAAATAAAATGGTAATCAGAGATTGTCTGAAAAACCACAATCAAGATATTTCAACAATCAAAGAACATACGGTATAATGAACAAAAATATTTGCAGAGTATACCTTAGTTTCCAAAGTTGAAAGCAGAAGGTTAATTGTGGAGATTCTGTCTTCTTTTAACCCTGTCCTAATAATATCTGGAATGAAATCTAAAAAAAAAAAATTAAAAAGGATAACATTATACCTGAAATACAGTAAACATTTTAATTAAATCAATTTTGCAAAGCTTCGCCAATTACATCAGAATACAGTATGTTGACAACATAAAGCAAACTCAAAAACAGGGAGCATATAACACAGCAAAAAGAAAATTAATATTGTGAACTAATTCCATAGTGCCTTACAGAAATATTTATAATTCTTGGGCAGATGCTTTCCTGGCCCTTAGCACGCTCTCTAGTTAGAGGAACCCTACTTTTTTATTAATGCAGCGGTGCTTGACCCTCAACCCCAAGCTTATTACTTTAAGAGCAACAGAGGCTTTCCAAAGCTTTTCTATTATTACATTATATGCCTCAAGAATTGTTTTGTTTTGTTTTGTTTTGATGGGAAAACAAAACAAGAACATATGGAAATAAGTAATGATTACCAAAACCTTGGTCTAGGTATCATGAAATCCATTATACATATCCTTCCCACATCAACAAATAATTTAGGAATACTTGTAAAATACCTTTTAACTCCAGAACCTGCACAAGGATAGAATGGTCGCCAGCAATTAAAAAGGAAATGGCATATTGGATGTATGCTGTACGGATATCAGGCTTGCCCTAAACAAATATTAAAGATGTTCAGTATATATGAGAAGCCTAAAAGCCACTAGATTACCCACAATGCCTTAAAAATGGAGCCTACATAAAGATCTATTTGCAGATTTAAGCATACAGTGACCAACATATTAACTGATAAAAGTACCAGTATTTGTGTATCTATTGCACATTTCATAAAGTACAGTACCTTAACTTTCTTATTTTGCACTTATCAGGATCTTATATCTGTATCACCTAAATTATGGTCTTGACAGTGAGCCCATAATAGTTTAGATAGGTAGAAGTTTCTACTATTCTGGCTGCCTTTTATGCTTATTTGACTCAAATAACACAATTCCCAAGGATGCAAGAGTCACGTGTATTAAATCAACCGTCTCTAATTATCTGCCATTCAACTATGTTAGACTGTAATATTCACAATCTTCAATCAAGATGGCCAAAGATTGGGGACAACTGATTTAGAACAAAATTCTGCCTGCATACAGAAAACTAGCATATCAAAAATGTAAGTAAGCTGTTTTTTCCTAGAAGTGATAGCTTTTCTTCTTTACTTCAAATGTGTGATCTCTCCAGACAAGCATGGCATTTTTCAGAAATCTATTGTGTACTGTACTTTTTCTTAAAATCTGAATGTAAAGGCTGAATGTACACATGTCTATAGGTTTGCTGTAAAAATCTCATGACTCTGCTTCATTGTCTTTTTAATTTTAAGGATTTTTATATGAACTAGGGTCCCTGCATTGCAAAAAAAATGATTTATCTCAAAACCGTAGCTGCCAACTTTTTTAAAAAACAAGGAGGCTATTTTGTACAAATGGTATATGAAAATCATGTAGACGATGACAAGTTCCTGTTATATGAGTTGCACATGGTTGACTGATTTTTTTAAAAAAGAAACAACTTGTCTCATAAAAAAGAGCTTTTCTTTTGACCACAGCTTTGTTTTGAAAATAAAATGAAAAAACATAAGCCATCAGTTAATCCTCATGGCAGACTTTTTGTTTTCTTACCTTATAGTCTCTCTTCTTCACTAAATTAGGTAAGAATTTATTATTGAAATCAAAGTGGCTATAGACATCTCTGGCAGCATCTGATCCCTGTGTCACCATTGCTGATAGCAAAGTTAGACACAGACGAGACAGTCTGTAAAGAGAGACAGTCAGAACAGGGAACAATATTTAAGCAATGTTGGCAAACAAACTAATGAATGAAAAATTAAAAAGTGAGGACACCTTTGAAATGAACATGTTTGTTCATTTTAGTTAGCTAAGGGAGCAGATGCAGAGTATCATATAGTCAATCTAGACACAAGTACTTTAACCAGACACAAAAAATTTCAAGGGAACTTAATTACAGCAAGCTGGATTTCATGTTACTTTACATGTATAAATCTAGATATATGCTAACTACAAAAGCAATACAAAATTATTGCCCTATACAGAGTTCATATAGTATATAATGGGAACACATTATTTATTTATTTTATTTTATTTATTATTTAAATTTGTATACCGCCCTTCTCCCGAAGGACTCAGGGCGGTTCACAGCCAAGTAAAAATACACAAAACACTATAAATACAATTAAAATACAATTAAAAAACTTATTTAAATTGGCCACAATTAAAATTTGGAGATAAAACCCATTAAAAAACCCATAACTTAAAAAACTACCCCAGTCCAGCGCAGATAAATAAGTAAGTTTTAAGCTCGCGGCGAAAGGTTCGGAGGTCCGGAAGTTGACGAAGTCCTGGGGGGAGTTCGTTCCAGAGGGCGGGAGCCCCCACAGAGAAGGCCCTTCCCCTGGGTGTCGCCAGACGACACTGTCGCGCCGACGGCACCCTGAGGAGTCCCTCTCTGTGAGAGTGCACGGGTCGGTGAGAGGTATTCGGTAGCAGCAGGCGGTCCCGTAAGTAACCCGGCCCTATGCCATGGAGCGCTTTAAAGACGTTCACCAACACCTTGAAGCGCACCCGGAAGGCCACAGGTAGCCAGTGCAGCCTGCGCAGGATGGGTGTCACTCGGGAGCCACGAGGGGCTCCCTCTATCACCCGCGCAGCTGCATTCTGGACCAACTGCAGCCTCCGGATGCCCTTCAAGGGGAGCCCCATGTAGAGAGCATTGCAGTAGTCCATTTAGCCAGTTATCTGGCCAGATTAAATAGTAACATAGCACTGCTAAAGTTATTATTCATTTACTAGGTAAATGACCTCGTATATTTATCTTCTATATTTAAAATATGCCCCAAATATTTTAACAGGAAGATGGATGTATGCATGCATCAATATGCATGAAAAGAAGATATCTTGATTATTACTAAAGCTTTCATAGTAGATCAAAACAGAATTGATAAAACCGCTTTAGGACTGAAGTTTGAAAAAACCTAGTGCTTTATGAAACAGCACCAATATTCAATAACCCCAATTCAATAACCCCATCAGATTTTTAAAAAAATATTATTTCATGAATATAGTGCCACTTTACAAATGTGTATGTGCCTGTCTGTGAGAAGGAGAAGGGAGAAGGGAGGGATGGGGGAAAGAGAGAGAGTAAATACTTATGAATGAACACTGTATTATAAATATTTTTCTGGTTAAAATTCATTAAATTCTGATTTCAAGACAGAGCCTGCCGTATGAAAACAACAAGACAGAACACAGCAGATTTTTGGAGTAACACCATTGCTGCACCATCTGGGTTTTATAATTTCAGAAAACATATGTAATTTGAGAGTAGATGAATGTTGGAAATATGAAGCTATATATTTAAGCTTATTCTTTATTCTAGATTTTTTTAAAATTTTAAAAATAGAAAAAAATTATGGAGAATAAAACGATAATCAATGAACCACAAAGCAAAATAAGGAAGTTTATAGAAATAAAATGTTCCTAAAATGACTGGAGTTAAAATTGATTATTCTAGTCTCCAGGTTCAACACAGGATTACAATGTAGAATGTAACCACAGCTTTTCTGTAAGATAGTTGTAAATCAGTATTAAAGAGTGCTTTGTTATTCCTGGTAACAGAGCATAAACACAGTACTGAGCAATGAAAATTTTATTCCATCATAATTCTAAACAATGGTTTGTTTTAAACAAGGAACTTACCTATGAGTTTCAGAATACAAGGCGGAATAAATTAATTTCATGTAACTGTTAATCAACTTCTTTACTATATTCATCCCCACAACACGAAAATGGGACAGATCACTTGCTGTTCGCAGCAAAATATTTTCTAGAGCTTGAAAAATTAGCAGCATCTGCAAAATTTCAAACATCCCAATATACTGACTTTTTAAGATACAAATGGAACTGAGCATTCTAAACAAAGTGTACTCCAACAGAAAAGGAAGCTTTGCAATATTCTTGGAAAAACCCTTTGCTGCTAAATTAAATTATACCCAGACAAGGATCTGGATTGCAACAACACTCAAATTCAAATTCAAATCCTTTATTGTCATTGTACATCATGTATACAACAAAATTAGTTTAGCCTCTACTGGTGCAGTCCATACAAGAATACAAGACAACATGATCATAATGAAAATTTCCAAAGCTTTAGTTATTAGTTACTATGGTGGTTTTGTTTAAAAGGCATATGGGAAACCTATGGCCTATGAAACACATCTGCCTATTTTATTTAATTCTATCAACAATTTAAATCTCTTATTAAATAGGGATACTGGAAAGTCTCCACTTGAAGTCAACTTGAGGACAGGACTTCTACAGGTTCTATACTTGCATCACATCAGCTTCAGATCAAGCTGTTTACTGGCTCAGTGGCTAAGACACTGAGCTTGTCGATCAGAAAGGTTAGCAGCTCGGCGGTTTGAATACTTAGTACAGGTCTCCTGCATGAGCAGGAGATTGACTAGATAACCTCCAAGGTCCCTTCCAACTCTGCTACTGTTATTGTTTCCCGAATATCCTTTAAATACTTTATGTGTGACTGTGACTAGATCAAAGACCCGGAAAAAAAGTTTTCTGTCCCTGGTCTAGAACATAAAGGATAGTAATATTTTAATAATTATGTTACAAAAAGGATGTTGCTGACATGTGTAACATAGTACAAATAAATTATTGAAACCTTTTCACTGATGGGACAAATGCTCATCCATGCCAATTTCTTTGCCAGAACTCTACTACCTCATTTAGAACGCACATTTATATTTAGTATCTATTGTAGGTTCAGTCCAGTACCAGAAGTATAATATCCCCTCTCTAACCCCAAAAGTAGAGTGCTATTTGCAACACTTTATTGCAGGGACAGCAATATGGGGACAAGTCTAACCAACGTGGCCAATGGGAATTACAGTCCAACAAGACCTGGATGCATTGCCCATTTCTGAATTAAAGTATCTCCATGAGCATCCTAGCACTGTAGGAAACAGGTAGGAAATTCATTATTCATAAGAACAAAAATACTTTTAAAACATTGCGTGAGATTTTTAGAAAGGATTGCAGAAATAAGATTCACTAAGGGTTAATTCCCTAGTGCAAAGACACTTTTAAATGAGTAAAATAATCACAAATGGCACACAGTGTTCATTCTTAATAGCACAAAAACAATACCTAACAGGAGCCTGTGACAACTCTCATCAATTGAAACACTGACCTCACTGTCAGGACGCCTTTCACCATCCAGAAGTTTAAAAATTTCTACACATTCAATAGAAACTTTTATGTATCCTTCCACTACATCATACTGCTCATTTGACGGTAGTAATTTAGCTTTGGCTATGAATGTTTCCAAACCTGGAACGAAACATACATTTGATTCTTTCAAATCACGCTGGACATGTTATTCTTTACTTCAACGAACTATAATTGGCAGGTTAATCGGTTTTATTCAAATAGCAGTTTGTATTTCAGGCTCCCAATTATATTAACTGCCTCATTTTTTTCATAGCAGAGCTGGAAAGTGGACTTTGCTTTCTTTCTTTATTGTTATCAATATTTTACCGATACAGCATTTGGGAAACAAGTTATGGAAAAAAAGACCTTCAAATGCAGAAGTTGACAAAATAAATGTAATAGTAAAAGCAAAAGCGAAAAAGTTGGCAATTTGTGTTAAAACAATGCAGGAGCATGCCATACCAAGGACAGCAGTTGGAAAGTTGAAAGTTCCTGTTAAAGACTACTTCAGCTTCAATCGCAATAATACAAGAGCAAACAATAGATTCAAACTTAATGTTAACCGCTTCAATCTTGATTGCAGAAAATATGACTTCTGTAACAGAGTTGTTAACGCTTGGAACGCACTACCTGACTCTGTGGTCTCTTATCAAAATCCCCAAAACTTAAACCAAAAACTGTCTACTATTGACCTCACTCCATTCCTAAGAGGACTATAAGGGGCGTGCATAAGAGCACAAAAGTGCCTACCTTTCCTGTCCTATTGTTCCCTTTCATTATATCAAATTAATATAGTTGTTGCATACTTTTGTTTATATGATGTGTTGTTGTTTTATGTTGATGTTTGTGTATACTGTTGTGACAAAATAAAATAAAAAAAATCTATCACAGTTTACTATATCTATTGAAGACTGCCTGCCTTCCAATAAATGTAACGTTCCCCCCCCCCCACGCTTCCTTTTATAATTCTTTTTATCAATTGTAACTCGCAATAACAGCTGTCTATACGAAGAATTCACAATCCTTTTGCTCAGGACCGAAGGACACAGAATCAATTTTAAGCTTGTCTCTCGCTTCTGGACACCACGTCGTTGTCCGTGACACATGTATTAAAGACAACTTAATTGGCCTTAAGATATTCAACTACTGTTCGCATATTAGCAGCTGTGGCGACCGCCCAGCTTTTTGCAGCGGAGAGATCAACTCGACTGTATCCACGTGGGGACCGTGAGAGCGGCGTGGCTGGCTGACCTTTCATCGCAGTGCTGGAGTCGCGGAGGAGGAATTTGAACCGGGCGCCGGTGAATTCCGCGGCATCGCTGCTGCAAACCCGCTTGGCTGGGGGCGAGTCCTGCCCCCCGGCCGAGGCCGAGCTTTTGCGTTTGGTGCCCATAATCCAGAAGCAATCGCGGTTCGCCTTCGACACCCGTTAGAGCGAAGGGAAGCCGGGCTTGCCTTTGCGGGGGTTGCCCGTCTCGGCCGGAAGTGGTCCGTTTCGCTTATTCTCCCCCCATCCTCGAAATTACGACAGAGACGGGTTCCTAGCCTGACTAAAGCAGGCAATCAGTCCGAGCTCTGTAGGGCAGTGGCGGAGGCCAGGGTCACCCTCGTTGCCCAGAGGAGCAAAAGATGACGTAATCCTTTGCAGTTTCAATATACGTTCCCAAGCTGAGTTTTTTCTCCTTCTGCAATCTGCACCCATCAAGTGAAACCTGTACGTCTAAGGAAAAACTACTTTTAGTTCCTTTGGAGTTTTGAACAAATAAGAGCAATAAATGCTTGCTGCTAGTTATAGGGGATCAAATATCTTGATTTGAAATAGTATTTTTAAGTGGTTAGGGATAGCTGGTTGGGAATTCTGGGAGTTGGTTCACACATCAACACATCGTGTTAAAGTTCAGGCAAGCTGAAAAAACGCTGATCTAAAGTGTAATCAAGTACTGATAAATTCGGAGTTCAGAGTTATCTATTTGTAATGGCTATGTAAAAGCTTGAATATTAATTAAGTTCCAGATACTTTTCCAATTGTATTGAAGTAACTATATACTATATAATAGTATGGGAAGAAATATCCATCCAATTCAGTTCCAAGCTGGGAGAAAGACACTGGAAACATGGAGGTTGATTGCAAAGATGGCTTATTGATGAAGCAGAACCACCTGGATTTATGCAGCTGACAAAATGGAGTTGAAGTTTGGGGGGGGGGATTACATTCTTTGGGCTTTGTATTTGAGCTTCCTGTTCCTGTGCAAGAACATGTCCTTTAATATTTTATTGGCTGTTGTCAGATTCCTATGGGGTCGTGTAGGGTTCATAGCTGGCTCTAAAGGCAAAAGAGGAAATACAAATCCTAGGTGTTTCTCTAAGCTCCCAGGTTTAGTTGAAAGTTTGGACTGCTCTGAGATCATGCAATGAAGGGGCTTATGTTCTGAAAGGATGTGGGGCAATTCCTATTGTGTCTTAATGGCTTTGTCCTGTGTTGGATCTTGAATGAGGGCTAATCCTACCATTATGTCTTTGTTCAGACTTTGCTACAGTGAGTTTCAAAATATCCCGTCTTGAATGGATTTTTGCCTGCAGTAGGTAGAGATAGCTCTACTCATAGGCATTTGCTTTGCCTATGAGTAGAGCTATCTAGATATACCTTTTCAATAAGCTCTTTGTCTCTTAAGTGCTGACATCTGCTGTGAGCTATTAAGGAAAGGAGGGGTTGCTTTCTGCCTCTAAAAAATGTTTCTTCATTTCTCCCTTTGGGAAAATATAATATTCTGCCTTTTTTTATTATTTCCAAAAATATTTCATTCTTTAGGAGGGCTTTAGGTATTGACTTTCTATAATAATACACATTCACATATCGATAATGTTTCAGGTGATGTGCCTTCTAAGATAAAGCAATCATCAAACCTAATTGTCATTCTCACTGCACAGATTAATGGTTTTTAATCACATTTATTTTATGAAACAATATTAACAGATTTCTATGGAATATTAGCCCAAGCTTATTTATCTCAGTAAATGGATGCCCTTTTATTAGAATAATTCAGTCTTCAGTTTAATGTCTCACTGATTTAAGTGGCACTACTATTCTTTGACATAACACATTGTGTGTAATACAATTCAAGCCATTAATGTAAGTTAGTGGGAACCTAATTAATTGTATTCTAGTCATTAATTATAACTTAGCAAGAGCTTTCCCATAGATGATACTTCTACAAGAACTTTGTTACTGATCAAACACCGAAAGCAGTTAAAGATTGCTACCCTTATTGTACTGGATTGAAAATTTAAATTTGATTTTTATTTTAATAAAAAACTGACATTAATTCTGATTTTAAAATGGCTTGTAACATAATTTTCTGAAAAGCATGGGCTCATAATAAATCATTATTGTTAATCAGTTAATGTACTGCTTAGAGAATATACAGTATTAAAAAGGTTGGCTCCCATTTTTATGCTGCAAATGTAATAAATTTGAGTAATTATGGCACATATGAATTTGTCCAGTTGTAATCCGTATTGGCTAGATTTTGTTGTTGTTGTTGTTGTAAATTAGATCCTTCAAAGGCAATTAAGGATTAAATATGTCAATATTTTGTTACAATAAACTTTGGCTATATCACTGTACTGTAGCAAAAAATTGAGTATATACTCATGGAAGAATGTCCATATTCCTAATTTGAAATGATGGCTTAATTAAATTTGTGAACTCTCAAACTTTGAATTAGCTTTGTACTGATGAAGAAGAAAGACAGGACAATATGGTATTTTATGGTCTAGAATCAATTTGTTGTTTATTAAAATTGTATCACAACTACAAAGACAATTGGAGAAAGGCATATATTTTTAGTAGATTGATAGCTATGTATCTACATATATATACATATTTATCTTTAAATGTATATGGGTGTGCGTGTCTGAATATATAGAGATAAGTTAAATATCTGGATATATTTTATTTTTCAGCATAGTGAACAATTTTCTATTTTGATCATTTAAGTATGTAGTTTAATATAGTATTTCCATTTTTTCTTCCATTTTGTTTTATAATGGATATCTATTTGGCAATTTATTATAAAATATAATATATTTCATTAGATTTAAGCTTTCAATAACCCAAGGCATCATGATTTCTGTGGAAATCATGAAACTTAGAAAAAATTATTTAATGGAAGAATATACTATTTAACTTTCCCTGAGTTGTCACAAAATGATAAAAGCAGTTTGCTGTTCTTATTGCCAGTTTCTATTAATTAATTCATTTTTATGCAGTAATTTGTCTCTTTGGCCTATAGGTCTTTTTTCTGTGGCCTCTAGATAGCTTAATAAAAGCACAAAAAGAAATGAACCAATTAAAAAGAAGTACTACCTCAGAAAATAGTTGTACTTTTGTTTGGCTAATTGAGGTTCTTCCAATAGCCCTGTGGAAGAACAGTCTAAATGTTAACAGGGTATAAGTCCTGATCTTTTGAGATAAACTTTTCCACAATGGAAAGAATACAGAGAGAAAATCTTCCTCTTGGCTCCCATTCCCTTGATTTCTGGGATGGAACTCCAGAGCTTCCTCCCACCTAAACATGTGATGGCAAATTCCACCTAGAGTAATGGGGTAATGATGGCCAGGGAATCCAAATGAGCTTTAAAAAAAATAAAAAGTATCATGAATTACACATCATAACTCTATTCACCACCAGGGAAATTCCTATAGCCCAGATGTTGCTCCCCTATCCAGCTCGTACCAGTTAACCCTCAAGGGAAATTGAATTAAATCAAGATGTATAGCTAAATATGTTGATTCTTGAAATCTTCTGCACCAGCAGTACTTCCATCTTGCTGGAATTCAGTCTTAGTCTCTTCTACCCTTTTTATTCCTTCACATCCTGTAAACACTGGTTCAAGATTTCCACTGCATCTCCTGTTCAGCTTTGCTCTTATGGCTTCATATAGATGTTTTTAAAAAATGAGCTACTTGTTTCCATTGAACTTCCCAGGATTTAACTTCTCCTCCTTCCACCTCTTCTGATTGGAATCACCTGCTCAGAAAGCAGCAAAACCACTGCAAAATAATACCTCTGATTTCCAGCTGTTACAGGGAATCCAAAAAGATATGATGGTTGACAGCATTCAATGCTGCTGAAAGATCTAATAGGACCAGGAAAGATATACCATGGTCATTCAAGTCATGCTGAAAGTCATCCATAAAAATGATTAATGCAGCTTTTACATGTCCAGGCATAAATTCAGATTGGATAGTCTGTTTCATCCAGAAACCCCTGTACTTGTTGCCCCATCTTCTCTAGGTTCCCATAAAAAGGTAAGCATTGGCCCAATAGCAATTATTTAATGTGATTGAGTCAAGTGGTGGCATGTCCAAAAGGGGGGCACATTATTGCCTCTTTCAAGCCTGGTAGCATCACCATAGAGAACCTTATAATGGATTTTCAAGAGGTTGTCTCTGTTATTTCATGAGACAAAATTCTCCAGTAATTATAAATGGTTATGAGTGATTTTTTACTATAAAATATCTAGAGAACCACTCTTATCAACATTTCCTTCCTATCTGCCTTCCTTCCTTCCCTCTTCAATTTCTTTTTTTTTCTTTTTTTTTTTTTTATTAAAATAGTTTTACAACAATTAAATTTTTCCCCCTCCCCCCCTCCCCCCCTCCCTCCTAAACCCCCCCCCCCGGACTTCCCGGAGCAAACACAAGGTATAGTTCCTTAAACAAAACAGTCATACATTAAATTTTTAAAATCTAACACAATTATAATCTTTCTCTCACATAACCTGACTTCTTCCATTAAAATCAAAATAACATCCTTCATTCAAAAGCAATCCGAAATTTCTTAATCTGATATCTATTTTGAATATAATCAATCCAGTTCTTCCATTCATTTAAATATTTTTCTTGAGTACTATCTTTCAAGAAGGCTGAGATTTTAGCCATCTCAGCCAAATTGGAAACTTTCAATATCCATTCTTCTATTGTGGGTAATTCTTTTTTCTTCCAATATTGTCCAATCAACAGTCGTGCTGCTGTTATTAAGTTCAAAATCAACTTAGTCTCAATCACTGTACAGTCCGTTGTTATTCCCAAAAGGAAAAATTGCGGTAGGAACTTTATCTTCTTCTTCAGAACATTCTGCATAATCCACCAGATTCTTATCCAGAAAGACTTAATTTTCTTACAAGTCCACCATACATGAAAATATGTAGCATCATCACAATTACATCTCCAACATTTCGCTTGCATATCTGGATACATACATGATAATTTCTTAGGATCTAAATGCCATCTATAAAACATCTTATAAAAATTTTTCCCTTAAATTCTGCGCTTGCGTAAATTTAACATTTCTAACCCAAATTTTTTCCCATGTTTCCAACATTATTGGTTCTTGAATATTCTGTGCCCATTTTATCATACAATCCTTTATTAAATCTCTTTCAGAATCTATTTCTATCAACACAGTATACAATCTCTTTATATGCCCCTGAGTTTGATTTCTAATTTGTTTAACCAAATTTTCTTCATTTTGAATGATACCAATTTTCTGATCTTCTTTCCATCTAGCCTTTAACTGTCCATATTGAAACCAAGTATAATTCCTCCCTTCTTCTTTTAATGTATCCAAAGATTTTAGTTGTAAATTTCCCCTCTCATTGTATAAAAGATCTTTATAAGTAATCATTTCTTGTTCCTGTTCTATATTTATATTCTCTACTGCTTGCCTAGGACATGCCCATATAGGAATTTTGTAATTTAACTTATAATAATATTTTTTCCAGACACGCAGAAGAGATATTCTCAACACATGATTCTTAAAAGCTTTATCTACTTTCTTATCATACAATAAGTATGCATGCCAACCATATAATAAATCATAACCTTCTATATTCAAAATCCTTTCCTCCGTCAAATTAAACCAATCACTTAATACCGAAAGAACAACTGCTTCATAATACAATTTTAAATTAGGCATTTTTAATCCTCCTCTTTCCCGTGTATCTTGCATTATTTTCATTTTGACTCTCGCTTTTTTCCCTTCCCATATAAATTTATTAATTCCAATCTGCCATTCATCCAAATTTTTATCTTTCTTAATTATTGGTATCATCTGAAACAAGAACAAGAATTTAGGCAAAACATTCATTTTATAGCTGCTATTCTCCTAACAAAGATAATTGTAATTTTTTCCAAGTATTCATTTCCTTCTGAATTTTTTTCCATAACACATCATAATTATTCTTATACAATTTTCCATTTAATGAAGTAAGAAAGACTCCTAAATATTTAACCTTTTTTACAATTTCAAATCCTGTTATTTCCTCTAGTTTTTCTTTCTGGTTCTTAATCATATTTTTGGTTAACACTTTTGTTTTATTTTGATTCACTTTAAACCCTGAGACTCTTCCATATTGATTAATTACTTCCAACAAATATACACTCGAATTTATAGGCTGAGTCAACATAACAACCAAATCATCTGCAAATTCTCTGACTTTATATTCATATCTTCTAATTCTAATACCTCTATCTCCTTAACTCTCTTATCTTATCCAATAAAGGTTCCAAAGATAAAATAAACAATAAAGGTGATAAAGGACACCCTGCCTTGTTCCTTTCGCAATTTTAAAACTATCTGTCAAACTACCATTAATTATTATCTGAGCTGTTTGCTCTCCATAAATTGCCCTAAGTATTCGTATAAAACCATTTCCAAATTGCATTTTGTCTGTTAATTTAAATAAAAATTCCCAATGCAAACGATCAAAAGCTTTCTCTGCATCCAAGAATATAAACGCTGCGGAATCTGATTTTTCTTTTCCAAGTATTCCAATATATTCACTATCTGCCTAACGTTATTCCTCATTTGTCTCCCTTTTATAAAACCAGACTGGTCACTGTGGATCCTTTGTTGTACAATTTCCATTAACCTATTTGCCATTATTTTTGCAAAATCTTATAATCATTATTCAAGAGTGAAATTGGTCTATAATTCCCAGGCTTAGTACAATCCTGATCCTCTTTTGGTATCAATGAAATAAAAGTAGTCCTCCATGATGGTGGTACTCCTCCTCCCCTCAATATCTGATTGAATAACTCCATAAGTGGACCAACTATCTCATCCTGTAACTTTTTATAATATATTGCTGTAAGTCCATCTGTGCCGGGATTTCCTATTTTTAATTGCTTTATTACCCAAATAATTTCCTCAGAAGTTATAGGCCGATTCAACTCTTCCCTTTGTTCATTAGTTAAACCTTTAACCTTATATTCTTTCAAATATTTATCAATATCCATATTCAATATTGTATCTCTGGCATATAAATTTGTATAATATTCCAAGAAAGCTTTTTTAATTTTATCCTGTTGAAATCGCACTTTACCCTTGTATTCAATTCCTTCAATAGTACGTGCTTTCTGTCTTTTCCTTAACATATAAGCCAACCACCTCCCTGATTTATTGGCATTACAAAAAGTATTATGTTTAGCATATTGTATATTGGTTGCCACCTGATCTGCCATTAACATATTAAATTGACTCTGTAATATCTTTATCGCCTCAGTAGTTTTTAAATCATGTGGATTATATACCAATAATTGTTGTTTCCTCTGAATTTCCTCTTCTAAATCCCTACGCTGTTTTTGTAGTTTTCTCCTCTGTCTACTATTAATATATATCAAGTTTCCTCTCATAAAGGCCTTGCTCGCGTCCCACACCATTTCTATCAAGTTCCTTTCCCAAATTATAATCAAAATTCTTTCATTTGTTTTTTACATTGATTTACATTATCCTCATATCTAAACAAATTTTCATTTATTCTCCATGATCTTCTTCCACCTTCATATTGCAACTCCATCCATACCGGACTATGATCAGTTAAACACCTTGGAAATATCTTTGTTTTCCTAACCCTAGAAAGCAAGTCATTGGTAATTAATATAAAATCAATACGTGAAAAAGATTGATGCCTATCCGAAAAATAAGTATAATCTCTATCATCAAAATCCTGCCTTCTCCATATATCTTTCAACTCAAAATCTTCCATCAAATCAAAAAAAGATTTAGGCAATTTTGCATGCATAGGAATTTTCTTAGAAAGAGTTCTTTTATCTTTTCTAATGTCCATTACACCATTCCAATCCCTAATATAATAAATGTTTTATAGTCCCAAAAGTCAATTTTTCATGTAACAATTTATAAAATTTTTCTTGTTGTTGATTAGGTGCATATATGCCAATCACAAGTGTCTTTTTCCTTAACATATAAGCCAACCACCTCCTGATTTATTGGCATTACAAAAGTATTATGTTTAGCATATTGTATATTGGTTGCCACCTGATCTGCCATTAACATATTAAATTGACTCTGTAATATCTTTATCGCCTCAATAGTTTTTAAATCATGTGGATTATATACCAATAATTGTTGTTTCCTCTGAATTTCCTCTTCTAAATCCCTACGCTGTTTTTGTAGTTTTCTCCTCTGTCTACTATTAATATATATCAAGTTTCCTCTCATAAAGGCCTTGCTCGTCCCACACCATTTCTATCAAGTTCCTTTCCCAAATTATAATCAAAAAATTCTTTCATTTGTTTTTTACATTGATTTACATTATCCTCATATCTAAACAAATTTTTATTTATTCTCCATGATCTTCTTCCACCTTCATATTGCAACTCCATCCATACCGGACTATGATCAGTTAAACACCTTGGAAATATCTTTGTTTTCCTAACCCTAGAAAGCAAGTCATTGGTAATTAATATAAAATCAATACGTGTAAAAGATTGATGCCTATCCGAAAAATAAGTATAATCTCTATCATCAAAATTCTGCCTTCTCCATAAATCTTTCAACTCAACATCTTCCATCAAATCAAAAAGATTTAGGCAATTTTGCATGCATAGGAATTTTCTTAGAAAGAGTTCTTTTATCTTTTCTAATGTCCATTACACCATTCCAATCCCTAATATAATAAATGTTTTATAGTCCCAAAAAGTCAATTTTTCATGTAACAATTTATAAAATTTTTCTTGTTGTTGATTAGGTGCATATATGCCAATCACAAGTGTCTTTTTTCCTTCTAAAATCAATTCAATAGCAATATATCTTCCTTGAATGTCCGTTTCAATTAATTTACTTGATATATTTTTCTTCAAATATATAACTATACCATTTTTCTTATTCGGAGCAGAAGAAACAAAATGTTTACCTAATTTCGAATTAATCAAATATTTCTGATCTGATAATTTTATATGTGTCTCTTGCAAACATATCACATCATTTTTAAATTGTTTCAAATAATGGAATATTTTTCTTCTTTTCTGTGCTGAATTTAAACCATTAACATTCCATGTCAAAAATTTATTTGCCATCTCTGGCCTCTTGAAGCTTCTGAGCAATTAGCTGAAGACCCTCACTCTTCGGCTTGGCTCCTCCCACAGCTTCAGTAGTAGAATCCCGTTCTTGTCTTTGAAGTCGTTCCTCCATCTCCTTACGCCTAATAGCTCCCCTTGTCACTCTTTGTTCCTGAGATTGTTCTTGAGGGACTGATATTCCCTCTTCAATTTCTAAAGCCACCATCTCACCTCAGTGACTCAGGGTGGCTATAGACGCTGAGGGTAAAAAGAGGGGATATAAAATATCCAATCCAATATATATATTTTTTAATTTACATTTATATCCCGCCCTTCTCCGAAGACTCAGGGCGGCTTACAGTGTGTAAGGCAATAGTCTCATTCTATTTGTATATTTACAAAGTCAGCTTATTGCCCCCCAACAATCTGGGTCCTCATTTTACCTACCTTATAAAGGATGGAAGGCTGAGTCAACCTTGGGCCTGATGGGATTCGAGCCTGCAGTAATTGCAGGCTGCTGTGTTTTAATAACAGGCTATCTTACAGCCTGAGCCACCACAGCCCCTTCTGCAATAGCCTTCCTACTGTCATATCTCACTCTTCCCATCACTACTTCAATCTTTTTGTAATCTCCCATCAGACCTCTTTAACTGCTATCCCTCCACCCCAAATACAGGTCATCTGTAATTTTCCATTCTTAACACTTTGTTAATGCAACCTTGAATGACCACCCTGTTATCTGGTTCCTGTAGCTCTATGAGGTACAGGACACTTTGTGACCTTCATCTCAAGAACCTTTTCTTAACTTTTATGCAAAGTTTAAAGCACTTGTGACACACTTGTAGCCTAGATCCTACTCTCTCTCTCTGTGTGTGTGTGTGTGTGTATGATTATCCCTAAGAACCAAATAGCTGAAAAGTGAGTATTGAACTGGCAAAAATAAGTCAAACATAATAGTGGACATCTCTTCTGCTCCATTTTATTTGGATCTTGGAATGATGTTTTCTGTAGAAATAGTGAGGCAGGGGACAACAAGTATCAAAGAACTTGAGAAACAAAGTACTAATGGAAGGGAGGGGAATCCTAGAAAAAACCCAACTTCAATGAAAACAGTGTCACAGGATGCCCATTTTCCCCTACATGCCTGCAACAAGCCATTTGGTCTAATTCACAAAATACTAAGTGGCAAAGCATTACAAGTTTTAAATATGTTGAAGCTATGGTGGGACAGAGTCATCTTGATGGGAGAAAATGGAAAGTTGAGAATTTTAAATTCTAAAATAGGGCAGATGACAACAAAGATTGAGGTTGTTTAAACATGGTAGGTAAATACTCAATGATAGATCTAAATAGTACAATGCTACTTTAATGGTATACAAGGCCTGTAACCCTAATGATTAAATGGTGAATACTAAACAAAAACTTTTCCAGAACCTTGACTCACTTTATTTGCAGTGCCCAGCCCTACCCATAAGAGTAGAATAGAGTTGACTCCTCTTCAGAAAGCAGACTTGGAGAGAGTTATTTATTTAAACATAACCATTAACTCTTCCCTCAACCTGGTATCTTTCAGGTGGTTAGAATAATGGCATACTGTATCAGAATCATAAATATAGTTATCCTGCTAAATAATAATAAATAGAATAGTCCTGCTCAATAAGATGCTGATGCCAATAATATCTACATTGCCTTCCCGGCTGTTCCAGTAATTCAGTTGAAGTCTTATCCTGGATAAGAAGAAAGACGCTGCAAAAGAATACAAGTAAGATAAAGTTGCTGTTTGTCCAACAAATCCTTCTGTCAGTTATAGCATTATTTCTTGAAAGGGTAGCACTGACTCTCGGGGGTAGATCAGTGGACTTACAGTCTTCCTAGACTTACTGTATGACTATTGTTGGATAGGCAGATGAAGGCAGTGGCAAATGGAAAGATCTTGCAACATGGGACTGTTAAGATCATTCATGTACTGGAGGTGGTTCAAAATACAGCAGCTCCTGTGCCAACTTGCCTTGAACATGTCATATTGCTGCAATAGACCCATACATTGGCTATCAATAGATTTCTACTTAGTCAAATTTAGTGGAATTGAACCTGATAGTTTTAACTTATAAAACCCAGGAGTGAAATGCTCCCGGATTAGACCGGGTCGCGCAATCCGGTAGCGATCATGTCCAGTAGTTCGGCGATCCGGTAGCAGTGGCAGAGCTAAGCTCCACCCACCCACCCGGGTGTCATTACTTCCTAGTTAAAACCAGTTAAAACCAGTTAAAACTTCCTGGTTTTAACTAGGAAGTAATGTGTTTTTTACCTTCTGTGCATGAGCATAAGGTCTGCACATGGGCGTGGTGCGTGCACTTCCGAACCGGTAAGGAAGGTAAGTAGATTTCACCCCTGATAAAACCCTATGTCTTGGTACTAATATCTCCAGAACTATCTACTATATCTAGAGTTAATCTGACCAATGCACCATTTTGTGAAAAATAATTCCACCCCATAGAGAAATTGGAGAGCAGGCTGGAGGAGTTGCTTTGTTATGACTCCTAAGCTGTCCCAGTTCTGTTCACCTTCCAGAAGCAAGTTAAAGCTAAACTATTCCAGGGGACTTAGACAATGCTCTGGGAATATGATTTTGGAGTTCTAGTTTGCTGATTTTGTTATTTGTACAGTGCTGAAAGTTGTAATGATTGCAGTAGAATACAGCCTTCCACCGCCACCGGATCCAGAGCGAACTGGTAGCAGCCCACCACTGGAATGAATGAATGAATGAATCAATCAATCAATCAAAAAGCCTAATTCACAAACAGGATGGAAGTTGAAATCCAACTCACTCAAGAAGGTACCAGGTTGGGGAAGAGTCAAAGATGTCACCTATCTAAGTCTTGTCTCAAAGAAAATGGCTGAGATAAGAAACTAAACTGAAGGAATAAGCAAGGGATTGCTCATGTATTTAAAACTGTTTCACTGATTGAAATCCAGTATATAAAAATTATTGGAATGTCATGTTCATTTCCATTTCCAACAAAAAACAAACTCTGCAAATGTAGGATTTTAAATAAGGACCATGTAGTGATTAATTTACTATTGTGTATTTTACTTTACTCAATTAGTCCAACATTTAATTGTAGAGAAATAGAGCCAAGATTTTTTGAAATGTGATAGCATATTGGCAGTTTTAGAGTAGGGACTGCTGCAATTTAAAGTATTGCTATTGTCATGATTTATATCCCCAGTTATAAAATTTTTGTGTAGGAAAATAAGTCTCAAGATGATTCAATATGAAAAATAAAGCAACTTTAATCATTGATAAAAAATAATAACACCATGCTTCAACAAAATAAAGCACTAGAAATTTTAAATTAGAAAGTGAGATAGATAATCATTTTTTTAAAAAATCTGGCTTTGTCAGCCTTTGAGCTGCGAAAAATGAAAACAAAGTTGCTTTAAAAAATATTACAAATGTAACATCTGAATGCTTTCAGAAGATACTATCAGTGAAAAGGCACAGTTATAAAACTGACTGAATGGCACAAATGTAAAAGGTATTTCAACTGCTACTTAAGCCCAAGCAGCTTGTTTCTTAATGACCACAAGTACACAAAATGAAACATAGTGCTATTGAAAAAGAAAATAAAAAGGTTGGGATCACAGGTTTCCTTCCTGTATTAATCACGTGAAAATGGAACCATGTTACCACCTGATGGCCATATCTTATATGTTCCCATACAAATTGATTTTACAGGGTTCAAGTTTGCAGATAGTCTAAGACTGCATTGATACAGCAAACTTAATTTAATTTGAATTTACCTGTTTTTTAAAAATTCACACAGTGCAATAAACGATAAAGTAATCATACAAGCTGAGTTTGTACAACATGGTAAACAGCTAAAAAAACTACCCTATGCAATTTGGCTGGATTCACACAATGACAACCTTAGTGAGTTTATAACCCTCAAGGTAGATGTTAAGGCAGGGGTGAAATCTAAAGTTTTTTGCTACCTGTTCTCTGGGTGTGGCTTGGTGGGTGGGTGTGTCCTGTGACTGAGTGGGTGTGGCCAACTCAATGTCACTCACAGCCATGCCCACTCAGTCACAACCCCCCCACCAAGCCACGCCCACAGAACCCAGTAGGGAAAAAAATTAATTTCTATTCTGCCTTTTCCCTTTCCCTCTCCACCTGTTCTCCGTTCACCTAGGCCCTGGAGCCGCCACCTGCCTCAACGGAGTCGGGGAATGCACCATTCCCCAACTCCAGCCTTTCTCCAGAGCTGCCGCCCACTCACCGCCCACTCGCCACCTGCTCGCCCTTCGCCTTTGGTCAGGGGCCGGGGCCCAGGGACGCCCCATTCCCTGAGGCCCCGATGTCACCCCCTGCTCGCTGCCTCCTCAACCGGGTCAGGGAATGCACCATTCCCCGACACCAGCCTTGTCCCAGAGCCGCCATCCAAAAGTTATCAGAGTTGCTCTCCTTGAATATGCCGCCTGGTTCTATGCGCCAGCTGCGCAAGTGCACATCCAACCTGCCGCTGATAAATAAATGAAATAAACGGTGTGCGCTTGCGCAGCCGGTGCATGAAACAAGCAGCAATGGTGGTGGCATATTCAAGGAGAGTGACTCCAGTAACTTTTGGACGCTTGCCTTTCCTGGCAGCCAGCCACTGGAAGAAAGTAAGTATATGCTGCATGGCGAAGGAAGAGCGGGTGGCAGCTCCGGGACAAGGCTGGTGTCGGGGAATGGTGCATTCCCCGACCCGGTTGAGGCAGGCAGCGAGCAGGGGGTGGCTCTGGGGTCTCAGGGGAATGAGGTATCCCTGGGCCTTGACCAAAGGCAAAGGGGGAACAGGCGGCAAGCGGGCAGCAAGTGGGCAAAGGAAGAGTGGGCGGCAGCTCTGAGGAAAGACCGGAGTCAGGGAATGGTGCATTCCCTGACCTGGTTGGGGTAGGCGGCAGCTCCGGGGCCTCGGGGAATGGGCCCCGACCCCTGACCTAAGGGCGAGCAGGTGGCGAGCTGCCTTCCCGATGTTCTGGTATCCAGCTTGGGAAGGCTGGACTGTGAGCCGTGTAGTGGTTCGGGGGCGTGGCCAGCCAGCGATTGCTACCGGATTGGCGAGCCAGAACCGCTACCTACTCACCCGATCCGGTCCGATCTGGTAGCATTTCACCCTTGTGTTAAGGGTAATCTAGGTTCACAACCAAGATTGTGGACTGTTGATCAGAGTACCTTATGCATGAAAATGACTGAGACTGGATGTATACAATAACAGTCACTTGCAGACAAACTGGGGTTTGATATTTCTTTACTTTTAGGGAAAAGGCAAAGTCATAGTCCAAAAACAATTCCAGGTCATATACATATAAAGCCAGTCAGTCAGTCTTCTTACCAAATGTAGACTTGTAAAACAAACAAGGTCTTCTTTCAGTTCAGCAAAACACAGTTCAATTCACAACGATCAGTATTTTGACGAATCAGTAACTAGCCATGATCAAGCAACGATCATAAAGCTCAAATATACAGTTGTACCATGTCATTAAGTTACAATACTGTAGCGTCCCTGTAAATTCCTAACAAGCCATAATTTACTAGTCCTTTTATACATTGGCTACAGAGCTCAGCCAATCAGGATGCTTGCATGATGCAGCACAGCCTTAAAGCAATATCATGCCTTTCTATAAACATACATAGTTAGTTTAAATATTGCCTGGCCAACTAGTTAGGCAAATAACAATTTCCTGACAGTAGAGATCTATAGATTGAAGTCAGCTTTTATTAAATATTCTGTGAGGTCCAAATCACTTCGCTGTTCAAGATGCAATTCTAGAAATAAAATATTAATTCAAATGGTGTGGATTTGCCTTTGGTGCCAAAATCCAATTTGATTCTAGACAGATGCTGTATGTTAAAAATGATGAGTTCCTTTTAATTCTCCCCAATATCAGAAATCTAGCAAAAACTATGGACCTATCATCTGGCTAAACGAAATTATGACAAAGCATCAAAAGGAGAAATCTAGCCCTGATATGCAAGAATAGATTACTGCTATGTGTTCTTTGTCACTGTTTGAATTAGGCTATTTAATTCAACTTCATCACTAATTTTGGGATTCTGTCATATTGCCATAGTGATGTGCATATATTACTTTGATATAATAAAAATTTTAAATGCAAAGCCAAAAGCAAACAACATTAAGATTCAGCCTTTCCTTGATGTGTGGTGATATGTGATATGTGAAGGGAAGAATATTGAAATTTATACTACTGCTCAAGAATTGAAGTTATTTTTTATTGTCTTTACTCACATCCTGCCACTGTTATTTTTATAAATAACTCAAGGTGGCAAACATACCTAATATTTCTTCTTCCTCCTATTTTCTCTACAACAACAACCCTGTGAGGTGAGTTGGGCTGAGAGAGAGTGACTGGCCCAAAATCACCCAGCCCACATTCTTGCCAATGTGATTTTTAGCCTGGTGTTTCACAACTAAATGGTGAATGACTTTGCAATCTCTCCAAGAAATGTATTTTTAACTACTTATTAAATATTAACAGTGGACACCTCCAGATGTATTTGGCTACAGTATCCTAACTGAAGTCAGTGAGAAAAAATGTTGTTCATCATTTTTGGAGGGCAACAGGTGAAAGAGCTGTGGCAATGGCATCTTAGAAAGGGTTGTGTTCACTTGCACTCCTTAAAGTTTTGTTGCAAGAGGGTAGCCATTATCTCCCCACTTCTTAAAAGCGTGAAGAGAATTTGGACTGTACGCCACTCATCGAGATCAAAAATAAGTGTTGGGAGAGGGGAGAGAGACCGTCTTCTTCTTACTTTCAGGGTAATCCTATCCACGTTTATTCAGACGCCTTAGCCCCGTTGATGCACTGTAGAAGAGCAGCAGCTCATTGGTCTCTAACCCCCATCCCATCACTTACAGGCAGCGGCAGCACCAGCAATAACCAAGGAGCGCGTCAAGGGGCTGGGGCATGGCCAACAATCAGCCCGAAGCGCATCCCACCCTAGAGCAGCATAGCGTCTTTTCAAAGGGAGGAGGAGGAGGAGGAGGAGGAGAAGAATTAGAAGTTGTAGTCGCCGAAGACCCACAGAGAGGTCACGGCCACCTCGAAGGAGACTGGCCAGAACAGGGTCAAGGGAACCTCATGGGGCACAAAAGCGGAGAGTCACTGCGCGGCAATCAACATTGAATAACTAGCCGGCAGTTCAAGGCTGCGCCGGCTCCTCCGCCCCGCGCGCCAGCCGTCCTGCCGGCTTTGGAAAGTGTTGCCTGGCTTCCCCGCCACTCTCCGCCAACGCGCAAACAGCCGCGCCGCGCCCTTCTTCGCTTTTCCAACCGCGCCGCGGGCTGCATCTGGCCGGGATTTCCTCTTCGGGGAAAGTGCGTGGAAGCTGGGCGAAGCCGCCGCGCCGCGTTCCCGCCCCTTTCCTTCGCCTCCCTCTCCCTCGCGGAGTCGGTCTCCCTCGGCCGCTCCGGTCCTGGGAAAAACAGGGACTCTCTTGGCTGGAGCCGTCATGTGACCCGACTGGGCTGCCTGGATCGGCGCCGCACCATGAGGGAACTGGGGGCTGGGCAGAGCGCGAGCCGGCGCCGGGTAGCGCCCCGGGGGCTCTTGCTCCCTCGCCTCTTCTGCCTGCTCCTGCTTTGGACCAAAGAGAGTGCCGCGCTGGCGGACTTCTCAGGTAAAGGGACGCGACCCTTGGCCACCGCCGTCCCCCCCACCTTCTCTGTCAGTCCCCTCAAGGCAAGGCGGCAGGGAACCGATGGGCGCCGGCGAGCCCCAGGGAGGGATGTCCAGGAACCCCGTTGGTTTAGAAGGGGATGTTTGAGCGCTTTGGGGGATTGATTGAGCGGTCTACTTTCCCTGTCTCCGAAGTCCAATAAGGATGAGATCAGGGAAGAAAGGTTTACCTGTCAGGTTTCTACCCACCCTGGAACTTTTAAATGGTCGACAGCAGCCTTCGCTGACCTAACTGATCACCACTAGACAGCCTTCTAGTTGGGAGTGATCCAACATCTCTAGCAGAGAGCATTCAGGGCTGGAAACCTGCTGCGTATGACAAAATTAAATAACAACTTCAATCTTAGTATGTTGCCTCAAACTACAAAGTTGTATACTCATTTTATTAACGGCTTATCCAGGTTTCTTTCCTGGAGTTTGTTATACTTTTTAGCTAAGGAATTGTTTCTCTTAGGATATTGACAGTACCTTCCTAAAGGCTTCTAAATAAATGAAAACACTCATTTTAAAAGTGGAAGCATCAGTGTTCTTCGGCAATAAAGTATGTGGCAAGTTCTAAGGATGAACCCACTATATGACAAAACTGATATTCAATGAATGCCCCTTTGATATTGCTTTCTAGTTAATTTTAATATCTGAGCCCTTATCTATTCTGATTTTATCCAGACCTTCCACTAAAGACAGCTGAATAATTATTATCAGCTCTGTTCAGTCAGGGCATACTGTACAGGTTCTGAATGTTTTGAAAGAAGCATGGATAGGAGCAGGGAATTTTCAGAATACATATTTGCAGAAATATGTATATGTATAATGCATATATATAATGCAGACATTGTTTGTTAGGTGCATGCTTGTGAGGTTTACTCATGCTGGGGATATGGGCAGAGAGGAAGGAAAACTCAATCCAGAAGGCATGTTTAGAAAAGATAACATTCCTTTTTAAGTATTCTAGAAAAAAATAATAATTTGCACATGGTAATTCATTCTCCATTCTTTTTTACATGACAATCAGGATAGCTAAAAGACTTTCTAAAAGTGTAAAACCACAACTCTGTAATATTTTCCAAAGAAAATTATTTCAATATCCGTTCATAGGTGGTAAGAATTCTAAGTAACATTAGAGATTTAATTTAAAAAAAATAGAAAAGGTTCTTCATTGGCAACCTTTAGTCTCAAAAGACTATGGTATCGTGCTCTGGAAAGAGATCCTAAAACAGCATCTAGAGTGACTAAAAAGGCCAATTCAAGAATGGCAATCCCTTCCACACTGAGGGCAGATACATTCTGTCCCCTGCCCAGCCCCCAGATTTCACTGATTCCAGGACTGCCTCTTTGCCTCAGCCTGCCGAACAAGTGTCTCTTCGAATTGGAGAAGGCCATGCTGTGTTTTTAGCCTCCAAACTGAATGATCAGAGGTCAAGGTCATTATAAGGTTATAGTTATACATTAATTTAAAATCAAAAAAGCCATTTTAGAAGAACAATTATAAGTTTCAAGAAACACTATCAATGTTCAGAGATTCTGAGAGTTGCAATTCAAAAATCTGAAGGCAGCTGATTGCCTATAAAAGTTTAACCATTAAGATAGCAAATTGTTAGCATAAACATTTGAAATGTATAATATATATACATACCAAGATGATTACTAAATATTATGTTTGAGTAATATTTAATTGAGTGCTACAGATTGGTAAGAAAATGTTTGATAAATAGCTGCACTAAAGTAGTCAGCCTGCAAATCTGTCCAAAATATATATTGACAGAATAAGTCAAAACCCCAAAACACACTCGGAAAATAATTAGGAAGCTATCATTGCTGAGACATGTTGATAGATGCTCAGGGATTCTGGAGAAAACTTGAGCATGTTAAGTATACAAAAAAGTAAATCTGCGTGCTATGACAACATAAAACAAACATGAGTCAACAAGAATTCACATATTTCCTCACCCACACATGCAAGTGATATAAGGGATAATACAATTGAATGGAAAAAGTGCTGCCCATTTAATCATTCAATAGCCATTGTTTTTGGAACCGGAAAAGTCATATAGTTTAGGATTAAAAGGGCACAGAACATTTACTAGAAATTCCCGTATTGCACAAGCACAACTAATAAAGCATGAAAGCAACTGTAAAAAGATTGGTGCTTAATTTAGCTAAAACCCCTGCAATTGTTACTTTTTTTATTATAATGGTTAAAAAAACCTAAGGAAGAATTGCTTGCATATTTCATATTCTCTGCAAGATACAAGAGTAGAACATTGTACTTCACAGAAACAAAAGGCATACATCCATTTTAGTATGTGTGAAGGGACTTAAGGAACAGAGCAGGAAGTTTTTTCTTGACCATGAGACTGCAACTCAACATGAGATATAGTGCATCTTAAAAGCTCATCTTGAATGCATGTAGAGCAGGGATGTCAAACTCAAGGCCCGGGGGCTGGATCCAGCCCGTGGGGTCTTAGATCTGGCCTGTGGGGCTGCCCTGGAAATAGTAAAGGACCGGCCCGGGGTGCCTCTGCCAGTGAAAACAAAGCTCAGGAGGGCTGCGGGTGGCCCTCCCGAGCTCCATTTTCGCTAACAGAGGGTAGCAGGAAGCCGTCGCAGCCAAAAACGGAGTGTGGGAACCCATTTTCACTGGCAGAGCACTCGGGCCACCACAGGTGCCCCCAACACCTGTGGTGGCCCGATGTCAAGATGATCATGCACCCCCCAGCCACGCCCCCACCTGCCCCCCCAATGTCAAACACAACTCTGCCTCCCCAATGTCAAACACAACTCTGTTGTGGCCCTCAATGAAATTGAGTTTGACACCCCTGATGTAGAGCTTAACTGTTTTGAAATTATCAATTAGTTAGTGGGGAGGGATGAAACCAAATCCTTAGTTCATTATATGTACTTTTTAAGCTGAATTTTTTAACTTTTAAATATATTTATTTTAATGTATAATTATTTGCAGTCTAGTTCTTCAGTCTCTTGCAGGACAATGGTAATATGTGAAAACCTACAAGGGCTATAGATGTATTGAATTCACTGAAATAAACCCAATCTTACATACAAATGGTCCTTGAGTTACGGCAGTAATGGAGCCTGCCCATTATGGTCATAAGTTGTAATGGATATAAAACAAGATAGTAATGAACCCAATTTTAAAAGGTTTTTTTATGGCAGTCGCTAGGCGAATGCCATAGTCATTATGTGAATCCATTGTTTGCTATGGTATAGTTCTGCCAAAAGACGGAAGGAGCAGTTTTCAACAAAACCAGTACAATCACATGATCATGGGATGCTGCAAATGACTATATATCCAGCTATGCAGTGGTGGGATTAAAAATTTTTTTACTACCGGTTCTGTGGGTGTGGCTTCGTGGGCATGGCATATCGTGGTGGGCGTGGCTTGGTGGGCATGGCACGGGAAGGATCCTGTAAAATCTCCATTCCCACCCCACTCCAGGGGAAGGATACTGTAAAATCTCCATTTCCTCCCGATCAGCTGGGACTCTTGGGAGGCAGAGAATAGATGGGGGGTGGGGCCAGTCAGAGGTGGTATTTACCCATTCTCTGAACTACTCAAAATTTCCACTACCGGTTCTCTAGAAGTGGTCAGAACCTGCTGAATATGTTGCTGAGCGCCCAAATCTCAGAATTTCCAATCTGGGTGGTAAGTCCTCTTTTCAGGTAGGTTGTAACTTTGAACAGTTGCTAATCGACCAGCTGTAAATCAAGGACTGCCTGTATAAAGTTTTCAGTTTATTCATGAGTTTTCAGTCTACATCAGTTTAAATGCTAGTATTAGATGATCTGGTTTATGGAGTAGAATCAGGGGACTGTTTTTTGCAAATGGATGCTTTGGACGCTAAAGTGAGCATCTGATTCCTAATATTTTCTGAAGTATCTGGATTTTCTGTGTTCTAGACTTCCTGCTGATTTAATCTGGATGAGTTTGTTTGGTTTAGTGATTGTCATCATTAATTAATGTCTGAATATTGTACAAATAGCATGTGATGATTCAAGGCATAGCCTGGTAAAGATCTGTTGGTACTTTATTGGGCTATTTTGATATTTGCTATTAAACTTTGGCAGAGTGTCTTCACTACAGTTTGGGGAGGGGGAGAGGCATTGATGGCAAAGTTTCTCCAGCATGCTGGCTGGAGCATTCTGAGAGTTGAAGTCCACACATCTTAAAGTTGCCAGATTTGAAAAAAAAACACAGTCATACAGGCATATTTTCCATTTCTGATGTCCTTATCCAAAAATCTGCTAGTAGATTTGACAGCCAGCAGGGTGGCTGGCACAGCACAGAATTTTGATCCAGGTCTACTATTAGTTAGCCAAAGTATTCTGGCTTTTTTTTTGTCTGAAGGAGTACTGACATTCCTTATCCTTTCTTTCAGTGCTGGTTTTTGATCAGCTGACTTTTTTTTTCCATGGGTATTTTTAAGTATAAACAACTTTTGAACACTTGCAAATTATTGAATGCTTTTCTACATTAGTATATAGCTAGTATTTTCTCATCAATCTACACACCTGTTTATAACATGACACTAAATGACAGTCCTTACTTTGACACTACACAGAATATAGGACTATTTAACTTTGATTTTCCATACATATGATTCAAAGGAAGAGAATAGTGACCATTATTGCAGCATGTGATCATAAAACTTAATTTCTGGGTTGGCAAACACCGCAAGATTATTTCTCTGGCACTTCATTTAGATGTTTCAGAAATAACTATTCAGAAACAGTGCCAGGTTACCTTAGTTTCACAGGTTCCTAATAGGACTTAGGTTTGAAATACCTAAACTGCAACTGTGAATCTAGTTGCATGGCACAAATTCTAGTTGGATGTAACTTTTCAAAAGGGTTGTCCTAAAGTTCCAATATTCTTAGTAGCCACATAATGGAGCTAACACCAATATAACTTAATCATGATTTCATGCTCAAGGAATAATTTGATTAATAATGTAGCAATAGCTCAAGAAATAAATAATATTGACCAATGCTCTACAGCATCCTTTGCAAGTCAAGAATCACTTGCAAGTCACACCACCATGTTGAGAACCATCATGGATAAAAGACATTCATGAAAGGGGTGAAATCCAGCAGGTTCTGACAGGTTCTGGAGAGGAAATTTTGAGTAGTTCGGAGAACCGACAATACCACCTCTGGCTGGCCCCAGAGTGGGGAGGGAATGGAGATTTTGCAGTATCCTCCCCTGCCATGACCACCAAGCCTCACCCACCAAACCACACCACACCCACCAAGCCACGCCCACAGAACCGGTAGTAAAAAAAGTTGGATTTCACCACTGATTCATGATCATGTAGGGTATCATCCTATTCAGATGTGCTGCAAGCAAAATAATAGCTAATATTATTTTCCACGATAAATAGTCAGAGAATGCCTGTCTATTGATTTCCGGAGCTCCCAGAAAATGAATCATAGTTTTATTGGGGTGCTCATAAAGTCATGAACAACTTGAATCATATTGATGTTACACATAGCATGTATAGATATTGAGTTTCAGACAACCATTGAGAAAGCAGCTAAAGCTAGCAGAAACCAGTTCAGTCCAAACTTTTAATTAACTTTTATATTCTTCCTTCAACTGTGGTTTGTATTTTTGTTTTTAGGATACTTATTATGATGGCTTTTTATACATATATTTGCTGGTTTTATATCTTCATTTTTTAATCTATTGTTGGGAACCACTCAGAGCCGCCTTAGGTGATTTATTTATTTAAATAAATAAATAAAGTCTTCTATGGAAGCTAGAGTGAGTAGAACTGATGCATTATCTGTAATTAATTTTCATGTTTTTTCTCTGTGCCAGATGTTTTGAGATCTCTGTTTCAGTGAGAATATCTAGCAATTGCAGTGAGCCATAGCAATAGCACTTAGATTTATGTACGTTTCACAGGGTGTTACAGTCCTCTCTAAGTGGTTTACAAAGTCAGCATATTGCCCCCAACAATCTGGGCCATTAATTATTAATTATTTTATTTTATTTTAGAAAATTTATATTGCCGCCTACTCGCACATGGCAATTCAAGGCAGCTTACATGGATAAAAAAACCATAGAAAAGAAATAAAAAGAAAAATAATAAAATAGTAAAATAATAATCCCCCACTGTTAGATTTGGGCAATAAAGAGGCAGGAGACCAGTGAGTGACAACAGCTCTTCAGTTTATAGTGAACCCAGCAAAAGACATCCGGCAAAACCCCTCTTTATATACAGTTTTGGCTGAGGCTTCAACCAATCAGCAACGTGCTTGTTCCCGCCCAAATTTCCCTCCAAAACTTTAAAGATACATTACACTCCTTCCCTCCCAGAATGCATTGTACCCACATTTACATAAAATTAGCATCTTATTTCTCTACGTAGTCACGCAAGTAGACAGGGCGTCTCCTAACTCTTTCGGACCTGCGCAATTCATTTTCTGGGAGTGAGTCGAGGGACTGTTAGTTCCTCCCAGCTCCTCCTCTAGGCCATCTGGCCCTGGATTATTGGCAGAGTCGTCCCTGCTGTCTTCAGGAGGAACCGGTTGGCGTCGCTGGACTTCATCGGACTCAGATAAGTCCCCCGTTCGCCCCGGGTTTGAGTCAGCTGTAAATTCAAACATTTGGTAGTCAGGGCCTGGCTGCTTTGTTTCTGTTTTACTTGCTATTCGTTTTCTTATTTGGTCTATGTGGCATCTCCAAACCCGGCCATCCTCCATATCTACTAGATATGATTTCGGCCCGGTTATTCCAAGAATTGTCCCTTTTAACCATGTTGGGCCCTCGCTATAGTTGTGCGCCCACACTGGGTCACCCACTGTCATTTCTCTAGTTTTACCGTGTGCCCCCTTGTACCCATCTGGGGTGTAGGTTGGGTTTAGGCGGTCTAACGGGCACCTGAGTTTCCTACCCATCAATAGTTCCGCCGGGCTGCGGCCAGTTGTCACACAGGGGGTTCTATGTTGGACTGCCAAAAAGGTATCGATTTTTGTTTGCCAATCGCCTGGCCTAATCCTCGATAGCGCTTCTTTGGCGCTCCAAACGAAACGTTCTGCAAGTCTGTTCGTCGCCGGGTGGAAAGACGCCGAGAGGACATGTCTGATGCCCTCCTCCGCCAAGTACCCCTCAAACTGGGTTGCCGTGAATTGCGGGCCGTTGTCGGAAACTAGGGTGTCGGGCAACCCATGGGTTACAAATAGGTGCCTCAGGACTGAGATGACTGCCTCGGCCGTCGTGGATCTCATGAGGATGATTTCTAGCCATTTTGAGTAGGCATCTACTACTATTAAAAAGGTTTGCCCGTGGAATGGCCCGGCAAAATCGATGTGAATCCTAGACCATGGCCCCTGGGGTTTCTCCCACTCTCTAATTGGGGCCGTAGGGGGTAGTGGCCTTGACTCTTGGCAGGATTGGCATTTCCCTACCCTGTCGCTAATTTCCTTGTCCATCAAGGGCCACCACACATAGCTCCTCGCTAAACCCTTCATTCTCACGATCCCTGGGTGGCCCACATGCAGAAGTTCCAATACATTCTTTCGTAATTTCTCCGGGATCACCACCCTATCCCCCCATAACAGACACCCCCCTTGAACCGATAGTTCTGCTCGTTTTTTCACAAAGTCTTTGAAACGCTCGCCCGGCGCAGCAGGCCATCCCCTTTGTACCCAACCAATTACAGTCCTTATTGTAATGTCCTTGTAAGATGCCCTAGCCACCTCCTTGGATGTGACTGGGCCAGAGTCCAAAGAGTCAATTAGCAGGACGGGTGTCCCCGGGGTTGGGTCTTCGATAGTCTCTGGTAACGGGCACCTACTCAGAGCGTCCGCATGCCCTAAGTCCTTTCCTGGGCGATGAAGCAATTTGTAAGAGTATGCCGCTAGGAAGATAGTCCATCGGGTCAGTCTGGGCGAAAGTGCAACAGGTGTTGGGTGGTCGCCCGCCAATAGGCCCAGTAGGGGTCTATGGTCCGTGACTATTTCGAAATCTCGTCCGAATACATATTCGTGGAATTTCTTAACCCCGGAGACTATAGCCAATGCTTCCCTATCTAGCTGGCTATAGTTCCTCTCGGCTGAGGACATTGTTCGGGAATAATATGCTATAGGGGCTTCTGTTCCATTTGGCAATCTGTGGCTGAGCACAGCCCCCACCCCATAGGGAGATGCATCACAAACTAGTACTAATGGCAACGTGCCATTGTATTGAATAAGGAGGCTATCGCTGGACAAAAGGTTTTTCACCCCTTCAAATGCCTTAGCTTCTGCCTTCCCCCAGGACCAAACAGCGTTCTTTGCTAGTAATTTGTGTAGCGGTTCGGCTATAGTTGCCTTGTTCTTTAAGAATACCGCATAGAAGTTGACAAGCCCTAAGAAATCCTGTAACTCCATTTTATTTTGGGGAGCTGGGGCCTTCCTGATGGCCCGTACCTTGCTCTCAGTGGGGTGAATCCCATCCTCGTCGCCAATGTTAGATTCGGGCAATAAAGAGGCAGGAGACCAGTGAGTGACAACAGCTCTTCAGTTTATAGTGAACCCAGCAAAAGACATCCGGCAAAACCCCTCTTTATATACAGTTTTGGCTGAGGCTTCAACCAATCAGCAACGTGCTTGTTCCCGCCCAAATTTCCCTCCAAAACTTTAAAGATACATTACACTCACCCTGGCAACAACGGTGATCACTGGCTGCCAGCAGTTTGGCAGATCGAATCTCACCAGACTCAAGGTTGACTCAGCCTTCTAGCCTTCCGAGGTCAGTAAAATGATGACCTAAATTGTTGGGGGTAATATGCTGACTCTGTAAACTGCTTAGAGAGGGCTGTAAAGCGCTATGAAGCGGTATATAAGTCTAAGTGCTATTGCTATTAATGGGGTCCATCTCACTCTGGATTTCCAGGCCCGTTGACAGAACCACGTTTTCAGCGTTTTCCAAAGAGTGTTAGAGTGGGGGCCAGTCTAATGTCAGGGGGAATAATGTTCCAGAGAGAGGGAGATACCACAGAGAAGGCCCTTCTTCTGGGTCCCACCAGATGTATCTCCCTACCGGATGGGCCCCACAACATTCTTTGCCTCTCCACTCTAGCAGATCGGGTAAACGTGACCAGCAAGAGATAGTCCCTCAGATAACCTGGTCCCAAGCCATGAAGGCAGGGGTGAAATCTAATTTTTTTTGCTACCAGTTCTGTGGGTGTGGCTTGGTGGGCGTAGCTTGGTGGGGATCATGTGACTGGGTGGGTCTGGTTATGTGACAGGGATCAAAAGACAGAAACTCACTAGCAATATCCTGCTGGCGCAGGGTTGGACTAGATGACCTCCAGGTCCCTTCCAGCCCTGGATTATCCTCTGAAGCTGCATCGAGTGCCAGGTTTGTACTCCTTCCTTCCCCTCCTCCCTCCCTCCTTCCTTCCTTCCTTCCTTCCTTCCTTCCTTCCTTCCTTCCTTCCTTCCTTTATTTTGTCACAACAGTCCTTCCTTCCTTCCTGCCTCCTTTCTTTCTCTCTCTCTTAAAAACGAGAGAGACACCCCCCCCACAAACCCCGTTTTTCCTCCCAGCAGGCTTCACTGATAGCCAAACCAAAAAACGGAGGGGAAGTCTGTTTTTCCTTCCAGCAGGCTTCAGGGAAGCTTCAGGGAACTGGGAGGAAAAACAGACTCCCCCCCCCTGTTTTTTGGTTTGGCTAGCAGAGCCTGCTGGGAGGAAAAACGAACTCTCCCTCTCCTGTTTTTTGGCTAGCACCCAGCTGAGCCACGCGATCATCAGAGGCTTTTTTTTTTTACCTCTAAAAGCATTTTTTCAGCCGAAGAAAAAATGCTTTTAAAAGTAAGGAAAAAAACTCCTCTGATGATGGCGCGGCTCAGCTGGGCATGGCCGGGGGGAGGGGATTTTTGCTACCGATTCTCCGAACCACCCACTGTCATCACTACTGGATCGGGCGATCTGGTCTGAACCGGGAGCATTTCACCCCTGCATGAAGGGCTTTAAAGTTGACAACCAGCACCTTGAATTACACCTGGAAACAAATTAGCAACCAATGCACTTACTGCAGGAGAGGTGAAACATGTGCACATCGAGGTCTGCATAAAACCATGAGGACTGCTGCATTTTCCACCAACTGAAGCTTCTGGATGCTCTTCAGGGGCAGCCCCATGTAGAGCGCATTGTAATAGTCAAGACAGGAGGTGACTAGGGCATGACTGACCATGAGAAGGGATTGTTGGTCCAGGAAAGGGCATAAATGTCACACAACGCACAGTTAGAAAGGCCCTCCTGGCCACGACTGCCACCTGCGCTTTGAGCAGGAGTTGTGAATCCAGGAGAACCCCCAGATTATGCACAGGATCTGTTTGGGGCAGTGCCACCCCATCCAAGACCAAAGGTGGCAATTCTCCATGGGCCAAAGAATCCCAAACCCAAAGCTACTCGTTGGGTTCAATTCCAGCCCATTGCTCCCCATCCAGCCTCTAACAGTCTCGAGGCACTCTGAGAGAGAGGTCACAGCATCGCTTAACTCACCACAGCCTGAGACATATAGCCGAGTATCATCAGCATATAGATGATATTTCAGTCTATGGTGATGGATGATCTCACTCAATGGCTTCATGTCAATGTTGAATAGGAGCAAAGAGAATACCGAGCCCTGCAGGATCCTGCAAAACAGTGGGCAAGGGCTGGATCTCTCACCTACTGTTAACACTGACTGAGAGCATCCACAGAGGAAGTAATTGAGAGATTATTTCCTGCTATGATCTCAGATGATAGCAGGTTGCATTGTTTACATCAGTGGGTCTGTTTTTCATCATACAGTTTAAATAGTTTTGAGTAGTTTAATTATTTTTTCTTTGATTTGCTTAAAAATGTATTATTTTAATAAGAATAAAATATGATCCAGGTTTTAATTTGTAGCTATTTGTTGATATGTATAAAATCATGTCAATGTGTCATTATCTTTAAGGATTAGTGACCATAATTACTTGAATCAAAGGCAAAATAAGGATTGTCAATGGTGACAGGAAATTTCAGAGTTGTAGTTTCCTGCTCATTTAAGTTTGGGTGAATAATATTTCAACTCAGCCATAGGAAAGACTTACCAAAAAAGGCCAGCATTTACCTTCTAACTGTGGTTGGATATATGGTGGTATGTCTTAAAGAACTACATAAGTCTAAATACCAGGCATCTAAAGTTGTTGATCTGGGTCCAACTTTTTCTTCCTTGTTAGTAGCTACAGAATAGATTTCTTTAAACTTGGCTGGGTTTGTGAAAACAAATCTTTTTAAAGAGACAGATCACTCTTCTGCCTTGTATAAGCAAAAAGTTTATTATAGGGAAAGCAGTGAGTTACATTTGATTAATAACTCGCTCTGTGTTTCATATAAACTTTTTTCCAATAAAGTAAAACTTTATATTTTATTTGGCAGCAAATGCTAAAGCATTACAATGTACATTGCCAAAAAGAAAAAAGAAAAAGAAAAAGAAAAGAAAAGGCAATACGAGATCCAAAATACCAAGAATTTCTGCATCCAATAATGAGGTGATTAATGAGGCATTTAGAGTTAAAAACATATTCCTCCTTAAGCCGTTTCTCATCCACATGAGTTTTGAGCTTTGATATTAAGATTATTCAGTGGTATACGTTCCAGGGTCTCTGATAATTTTGAAAATGTAGTTTTTATATTAAGAGACTCAGGGTTGGAGTTTTTGTCCTAGCCACATGTGCCAATAATCAGTGTCACTAATCTGAGGTACTGCAATAATTTCCTTTCGTCCTGTCAAAAAAATATATTTACTTTCATTTCCATTTCCATATGCATTATATTCAGCTTTTGTCCTGAACCAAAAGTTGTTTGTTTATTAAAGACAGAAGAAATCCCATTTTTCCAGACGTCTAGAAATAGATTTGGTTGCATCATCCTTGTTGAAGGTTTATAAAACAACACAATATGCTTTCAATTGTAATGGATTTTAACTGTCAAATTTTATGCTTCTCAATTTAAGAGTTGATGTAATAATGGTATCAGATTTTTTATTTTCCAAAGCTGCAATCCTTAGCATTTTAACTGAAAAGTAGATTTTATTGAAATCAATATTACTGACTTAATTGGGCACATTAAGTATTTTGGAGTAGGTTCTGAAGGTTATAATTGACTTTATCTTGAATGTGCAGTGAAGTTTAGAAGCACTAATTTGTGATTTTATTGTCATATATCTGAAGTACATTTAAATCTGTAGACTTTATTTTCAAGAAGAATATGGTTTATCAAATGCTCATATGATCGTAATTATTATTATATAATTATATAAAGCATCTGTCATATTTGTGTACTGGTAATCCCCGAGTTATGACAGTTAACTTAGCGATTATTCAAAGTTACGACCCAGTCCCACCCCCCAAGTACTTATGAACCAGTCCTGAAATTACAAATGTTGCAGCATCACATTTGCAAATGATGACAGAGGTGCTGCAACATACACCCTGCCTATTCCCTGCCCTCTCCCAGTTGGGTCTTCACAGGCATTTCGCATGTGGAGACAGACACACTTACCTTGCAAAGATCTCCACTCTGCCACAGTTTCTTTGCCTGCTTTGTTGTTTGAGGTCTTTGGGGCATTCACAGAGAACAGAAGCCTAAAGTACCATGAGATCCTGCAAGATTAGTGGCGCAAGATCTCGTGCTACTGATCTTGCGTGATCTCGTACTACTTTAGGCCTCTGTTCTCTGCGAATTGAGGCCTAGACGAGTTCTGCGGCAAAAGACTTTGCAAATGGAGGGAAGGCTTTGGTCCTTCAGGCCTTCCCTCGGTTTGCCATTTTCTTGCTGAAGCCTGCAGGGAGATTGTGGCAAGCCCTTTGCAAAAAGCGTTTGCCAGCATGAGTGGAGCTTGGGAGGGGCGGGCACGTCCCTTCGAAGCTCTGTACCAGCAATGCTGTTTTGCAAAGGGCTGCCAAAGCCTAGAGGGATGCATAAAGCTTTTGCCAGTTTGGACAGAGCTTTGGAGAGACATGCGTGCCCCTCTGGGGCTCCATTTTCAGTGGTAAAGGCCTCCTTAAGCACTTTGCCACCAAAAATGGAGCCCCAGAGTGGCATGTGCAACCCTCCGAAGCTCTGTCCATACCGGCAAAGGCTTTTTACAAAGGGTTGCCAAAGGCTGCAGGGAGATTGCATCCCTTAGGCTTCGGCTACCCTTTGCAAAAAGCCTTTGCTGGCAACAGCAGAGCTTGGGAGTGGGCAGCGTGTACCTCACAAGCTCTGTTCAGCTGGAAAAGGCTTTTTACAATTGCTTGCCAAAGTGCTTGCAAGCCGATGGGACTCTCTTAGGCAGGGGGTTTTGCTGGCTAAAAGTGTCCTATCACTTCCAAACTCTTTGTGGGCTGAGTCTGGAAGCTTCTGAGTGTCATTATCACATGCAGCAGAGAGGCTGAAGAGGAGATAGGTCACTAGATTTTCGCCAGGTAAGTGACTGGCATGGCAGAATGGGGGGGGGGAAGCAATTGTGGGGAACATGAGATTTTGGGTTGGGGAGGCCTTAGGTGGTCTTAAGCAGGTGGACTGTTCCATCACTAGGCCTCCCATGGCCTTCCCTATCGTGAGATACCTCATGTGCAGTTAACGACCTGCGCATTCAATTAACAAATGCGTGGGCGAAAGCAGGGAGTGATTGTGGTCAAGTTATGTGATTCACTCCTATGAATCCTCGGGTTATGAATGTAATTGGCAGGCTTCATTGCATTCATAACTCGAGGACTGCTTGTACTTGTGATACATAGGTATGTTTATTTTGCTTTGCATTCTCTTTTTCCGTACAGAGAGATTATGTAAAAGGATCTACATAGGGAGAAATGTTTTACTGGCATGTATATTTCAGGCTTTTAACCTAATGTATCAGAAATGTTCTATAAACTTTATCCTTACTCCTCCTGATTTTCCTGTAACCAGTTGACAATTGCACATGTATTTGTATTGTTTATTATTCCTGAAAATTTAAGAACTTGACAATCTGGATGTTTTTGGCAGCAGAAAAGTTGGATTCAAGACAAAAAAGATGAGTGACATAATATAAACATTGAATGTAGAAGAAACAGTGCTTTTCATTACTTGGAATTCCAAGGAAACAAAATTCCATATATATTCCATACATCCTCATTATTTGTTGCCATTATAATAATATACTTCATGGGCAGAATGTTTGGCAAATATTGAATTGTTTAAAAGAATTAATTTTTCAGTTTCATTTCCAGATTGGTTGCAATGAGTAACTTGACATATCTTTATTATTTTTTAAAAAAGAGATTTAGAATAAAATAGTAAAATGACAAAGAAATATTAAGGCCATAATTCTATGTATTATCTCAATAATTGAAGTTAGCAACACTGGTTTTTACATAATTATGTATCAGACAAAAATATTTCAGAAAAAGGTTCCTTATTTTGGTCCAGTTTAATCTCACTGGTTTCAAATTGTGTGACAATTTTCCCAATGTTGTTTATGAGGTAGGAGATTTCAGAATAACCTGTTCTTTCAAATATTTCAGAATTCTTTATACAGTAAGCAGTAGGCAGTTGATGGAAGTCATAATTGGTTAGATTGGCACAAATATTAGATTACAACTCCCAGTGTCCTAGAGTAACAGTCCCCAACCTTTTTGGTACCAAGAACCAGTTTTGTGAAAGTCAATTTTTCCACAGACTGAGCAGTGGGGGGAATGGTTTCGGTTTCGCTCGCTTGCCTGCTGCTCACCTTCAGTTGTGTGACCCAGTTCCTAACAGGCCACGGGCCAGTACTGATCTGTGTCCCAGTGGTTGGGGACCCCTTACCTGGGGTGTATCATGCTGGTCATGGTAGTTGGACCTCTTAAGAGCTAGAATTCAACAACTAGAGGAGAACCTGAGTTGTTTTATTTGTAGGTTATAGTACTAATGATGACCATATGATTTCAGTGAGGTATTTTCCATATTAAATTGTATATGGTGTAATATGGAAAATTATGCTTTTTTTAAAAAAATGCATATTGTCTAATTAGTATAATTGATTTTCCTACATCAAAGTTTGCATACTGTATGGAAACTGATTGCCCTATAGGCTAAATCCAAACTTGGTCTTAGTTAAAGAAGACTCCTGGAAATCAATATGACATAACTTAATTGTTTTCAGTCTATTTACTCTAAGGACCTTTCCTCACTACTGATTTACAGACCCATTCCCGAGTCAGCAGAAAATTATATTAGCCAATGGTATTTGTGGGGGAACCGGGGAAGCAAATCTGGCAAGATGACACTCACAACATTCTGACCCATTCCCCATTCTGTTTATATGTGCATCAACAACTTTTACACATATAAAGTGGTAAGGACTTTGATTATGATGCCATCCCTGCCTGATATCTTCCCTAGTTTGACCTCCCTCCCATGAAACTACTCATACTGGCATATAATTTGCAGTCCCTATTGCTGATTCCTATCTTGTATCTTTTTCTCTGTTTCAAGTAACTGCATTCACTTAAACGTTTCCTTCAAGGTAAAGGGTGACCAAGCCTAAGAGATGTTAAAGACCATGAGGCAGTGGTTCGATTCAACCGGTTTGCACCACTTTGGGTGAAACAGTTGTTAAACTGATAGCTGGCCCCTCCCTCCCCACCCCACCCCTTCCAGAAGTTCCCATGTGCTGCCAGGTAAATGCAGGGAGGCCTACTAGGCCCAAAACAGGGCACAAGGATGGGGTGCATGTGCCCCCCCGTGGCCCGTTTTTGCTCCCAGGGAGTGCAGGAGGCTGAGTGTTACCACATCACCATGGCCACACCCACCCAGCTGTTCAGAGAACCGGTTGTTAAATTATTTGAATCCCACCACTGCCATGAGGTTATCCTTCAAATGTTGTGGAATAAAGGGAGAAATATTACACTACAGATTCAAGATAAGGACACTTTTGGTTTGTCTTATTAATGGGCTAGGAAGGAGATCAAGGCAACATAATCGTACAGAAAAAAATGATGAGAAAGAAAGAAATGGGCATGTTTGTAGTACCATAGTTGGATGGGGAGAAACAGGCTCAAGCTTAATCCCTCCAAGACGGAGTGGCTGTGGATGCCGGCATCCCGATTCAGTCAACTGCAGCCGCGGTTGACTGTCGGAGGCGAGTTATTGGCCCCAAAGGATAGGGTGCGCAACTTAGGTGTCCTCCTGGATGACCGGCTGTCGTTTGAAGATCATTTGACGGCCGTCTCCAGGAGGGCCTTCCACCAGGTCCGCCTGGTTCGGCAGTTGCGCCCCTTCCTTGATCGGGATGCCTTGTGCACAGTCACTCACGCGCTCGTTACCTTTCGCTTGGATTATTGTAATGCTCGCTACATGGGGCTCCCCTTGAAGTGCACTCGGAGGCTTCAGTTAGTCCAGAATGCAGCTGCGCGGGTGATAGAGGGAGCTTCGCGTAGCTCCCACGTAACACCGCTCCTGCGCAGACTGCACTGGCTACCTGTGGCCTTCCGAGTGCACTTTAAGGTGTTGGTTACGACCTTTAAAGCGCTCCATGGCTTAGGGCCTGGGTACTTACGGGACCACCTGCTGTTACCATATGCCTCCCACCGACCCGTACGCTCTAACAGAGAGGGACTTCTCAGGGTGCCGTCCGCCAAACAATGTCGGCTGGCGGCCCCCAGAGGAAGGGCCTTCTCTGTGGGGGCTCCCACACTTTGGAACGAGCTTCCCCCAGGCTTACGTCAAATACCTGACCTTCGGACTTTCCGCCGCGAACTGAAGACATACCTTTTTATTCGCGCGGGGCTGGCCTAAATTTTAAATTTTATATTTTAAGTTTTAAATTTTAAATTACATAAATTTTATCGATTTTAATTTTTTTACTAATTTTAAATGGGGTTTGGTTTTATAAATTTTAAGGTTCTAGGCTAATTATAATAAGTTTTTTAATTCGTATTTTAAATGGTATATTGTGGTGTTTTGTATTTTATTGTTGCCTGTACACCGCCCTGAGTCCTTCGGGAGAAGGGCGGTATAAAAATCAAATAAATAATAATAATAATAATAATAATAATAATAATAATAATAATAATAATAATAATAGTTAGGTAGAAGCAGAAAAAGGCATGGGTGAGATTAAATCTGTATCTAACTGAATGTTCTCAATATGAACAAAGTCTTTTGTTCTTGGCTCAGTTGCAATAGTAGCATAATACAGTGTTATCTTTGGTTCAGCAGTACACAAAGTTCTGTGGCAGTTGACCTTGAGAGCTTTCAAGTGTAATCCAGAGAGATGTTACATGTGAAAATTATATTTGACAATCCCTAGTCCCAAGAACTGTCTTCTGTATGTTGAAGACAGATGTTAGTTGCACATGAAAACCAAGCAAATATTGTTCTTTCTTAATAGAAACTGATATGAACTACACACACACACACACACACACACACACACACACACACTAATACAGGGTATTTTGCATGGATGTTATTTTTTCCTGAGGTAAAGACTGAACCAAGAAATAAAACTTCTTCTCTGCATTATTTCTTATGCTAAAAGAGATGTTTGAGAATTGACTCTTTTGCTGATTGCAGCTGATAACTAAATTTTTCAGTGTGAGCATCTACACCTTATCACAAAGGGTTAATAAAATACTAAGAATTGTCAACTTGCCAATAATTGAAAGAAAGACTATTGTGTATTAATGTTTTCCTTCTATTGCCACTGTGAGAATGGGCATTGCCAACCCACATTGCAAAAATTTGAGTAATGTTTACAATCTGCAGTGGAAACAGAAAAAAAGGGAAAAGATAAGAGTTAGCTTTGTGTAGCTGTTCTTGGCTGGCTGGGTTATGAGACAGCACGACTAGTAAATATTGGAACATTTAAGAAATGGGAGAAAAAACACAAAGGCAAATCAGATACTGAAAGAACTGTTAGGGACAAAAATTAAACTTCAGCAATGGAGAATCAACTGTCCTCCAGATGTTGTTGGATTTCAATTCCTATTAGTCCAGCCTAGGAAGTGGGGGACACACTGGCTCAGGGGCTAGGGTGTTGAGCTTGTCGATCGAAAGGTCGGCAGTTCGAATCCCTAGTGCTGCCGTGTAACGGGGTGAGCTCCCATTACTTGTCCCAGCTTCTGCCAACCTAGCAGTTTCGAAAGCACATAAAAATGCAAGTAGAAAAAATAGGGACCACCTTTGATGGGAAGGTAACAGTGTTCCGTGCGCCTTTGGCGTTGAGTCATGCCAGCCACATGACCACAGAGATGTCTTCGGACAGCGCTGGCTCTTTGGCTTTGAAATGGAGATGAGCACCGCCCTCTAGAGTTGACAACAACTAGCATGTACCTGCAAGGGGAACCTTTACCTTTGCCTTTAGGAAGTGATTAAAGAATAACAGATTATGGTAATCATTTTTTTTCCTGGATCGGACATCGTTTCATCAGATGTATACAATATTGTCCTGAAAGAGGAGTCGGTTGGAACACACACGTCTCACAAACACAGAAACAGATCAATTTGGGGGATAGCAACAACAAAAGAACAACATTATTGGATTAACACAAGTATTCTTGCATTGTTGAGTTGATTAATGTCTTGTCATGCTCCAAAAACTAAGAAAGAGACACTGAGTTTCTTCTAAGCAGTTTCTTCTATTGTTCCTCACCTACAGAGAGAAATATTGCAAATTAAAGCAATTTACTTGCAGCAAAAAGACATTCTTTGATAACTCCTAGGGAGGAGCTGTCTTGATCCTTTTCCTCCCAACCAAACTTCACTGTCTCTTGCTCCTCTGGAATGCATCCCTTCTCTCCTGGGAGTTTGGACTACATTCTGCCACATTTCTAGTGTAATAAGAAAATTTGATCTCTGATTATTCTGTGAAAAACTGTGGCATAGCAAAGAATAAGCAGCATGCTAGTGAAGCTGCTCAGATCTGCTCACATGTTCATCTTATATGTGGGCAGTTAATGAATACTAGTTAATAAATGAAATAAATCTCATTTATTAAAAAAAAAGAATATGAGGTTGGATCAGTGGTGGGTTTCAGCAGGTTCTGACCAGTTCTGGAGAACCAATAGCGAAAATTTGAGTAGCTCGGAGAATCGGTAGTAAAAAATTCTGACTGGCCCCGACCCCATCTATTCTCTGCCTCTCAAGTCCCATCTGATTTGCAGTAACCTTCCCTGGATTGGGAGTGAATGGAGATTTTACAGTATCTTTCCTGCCATGCCCACCAAGCCACGCCCACCAAGCCATGCCACGCCCACCAAGCCACACCCACAGAACCGGTAGTAAAAAAAATTGAAACCCACCACTGGGTTGGATGCATATCAGAATATATTTTATGATTGTTATTTCATGACCATAGCAAGTTTATGCTTTTAATCCAAAGCCCATGTTTGAGTCAAAATCTTGGATTCACTGCTCTACAAGAAGGCTAGGAAAGATTGCTCCATGTAACCTTAAGAATGGCTACCACTAAGGGCTTCTCAGCCTTCTTCAAAACTAACATTGGTTCAGAGTAAAATTGTCCATAGGCATCCTGAGCAACAGCTGTCTAACCAAGGAGAATTATATCATAAAGGAAGGGGAGGTAGGTTGGCTAAATGCCTGAAAGTCAGGGTTCCTTTGGACAGACACACATGAACAATGTATGCAAAGCCAGAGTGAATTTTAAATGATAACTAAACTAAATGGGAAATGTTCACCAGTCAACTGGCGACAGTTATTGGGAGGAGAAAAACTAAGAAAGAGACACTGAGTTTCTTTTTACAAGGCAAAATTTTTTATTTTCCATAATAATTCCCACAATTTGACCAGTGTACAATACAATCACTTATCCAACAATCAATCCTATACTCAAATTATACTCAATTAGGGCTGCTCGACCGCCACTCCCTCCCTTAATCCTTTCTTCCCTTCTCATCCTTCTTCAACTTTCCCCACCATCCTTCTCCTCGCTTTCCTACTTCCCCACCTCTTTCCCACTTCTCACTACCATCCTTTCTAACCTTCTATCTTCTCCTTCTTCTCCTCCTCCTATCCTTTCTTCTCCCTCCCTTCTTTCCTATCTACCCACCTGCCTACCTACTTTCTTCCTTCTTTACTCCTCTTTCCTTACCCTTTTCCTTCGGGAGTGGTTACCGAGCAGTCCCGACTTTACACAATTCCAACTTGTTTAATTCTACTATTATTCCTGTACAATGGCAACCAATCAATTTATAGTCTTCCCCTTCTCCCCCCACATTCCCCCCCCCCGAGACTTCCCAGAACAGAATACAGGGTATTGTAACTAACAAACATAATCTAAAATATAACATAATGGGGGATAGCAACAACAAAAGAACAACATTATTGGATTAATACAAGTATTCTTGCATTGTTGAGTTGATTAATGTCTTGTCATGCTCCAAAAACCAAGAAAGAGACACTGAGTTTCTTCTAAGCAGTTTCTTCTATTGTTCCTCACCTACAGAGAGAAATATTGCAAATTAAAGCAATTTACTTGCAGCAAAAAGACATTCTTTGATAACTCCTAGGGAGGAGCTGTCTTGATCCTTTTCCTCCCAACCAAACTTCACTGTCTCTTGCTCCTCTGGAATGCATCCCTTCTCTCCTGGGAGTTTGGACTACATTCTGCCACATTTCTAGTGTAATAAGAAAATTTGATCTCTGATTATTCTGTGAAAAACTGTGGCATAGCAAAGAATAAGCAGCATGCTAGTGAAGCTGCTCAGATCTGCTCACATGTTCATCTTATATGTGGGCAGTTAATGAATACTAGTTAATAAATGAAATAAATCTCATTTATTAAAAAAAAAGAATATGAGGTTGGATCAGTGGTGGGTTTCAGCAGGTTCTGACCAGTTCTGGAGAACCAATAGCGAAAATTTTGAGTAGCTCGGAGAATCGGTAGTAAAAATTCTGACTGGCCCCGACCCCATCTATTCTCTGCCTCTCAAGTCCCATCTGATTTGCAGTAACCTTCCCCTGGATTGGGGAGCGAATGGAGATTTTACAGTATCTTTCCCCTGCCATGCCCACCAAGCCACGCCCACCAAGCCATGCCACGCCCACCAAGCCACACCCACAGAACCGGTAGTAAAAAAAATTGAAACCCACCACTGGGTTGGATGCATATCAGAATATATTTTATGATTGTTATTTCATGACCATAGCAAGTTTATGCTTTTAATCCAAAGCCCATGTTTGAGTCAAAATCTTGGATTCACTGCTCTACAAGAAGGCTAGGAAAGATTGCTCCATGTAACCTTAAGAATGGCTACCACTAAGGGCTTCTCAGCCTTCTTCAAAACTAACATTGGTTCAGAGTAAAATTGTCCATAGGCATCCTGAGCAACAGCTATCTAACCAAGGAGAATTATATCATAAAGGAAGGGGAGGTAGGTTGGCTAAATGCCTGAAAGTCAGGGTTCCTTTGGACAGACACACATGAACAATGTATGCAAAGCCAGAGTGAATTTTAAATGATAACTAAACTAAATGGGAAATGTTCACCAGTCAACTGGCGACAGTTATTGGGAGGGGAGAAAAACAAAGCTGGTAAAACCATCAGTCTGTCCTTAACATGCTCTGTACATCATTTATTTATTTATTTATTTATTTAATTTGATTTTTATACCGCCCTTCTCCCGAAGGACTCAGGGCGGTGTACAGGCAAAATAAAAACAACAATACAAATATACACAATTTAAATACCCTTAAAAAACTTATTCAAAATTAGCCTGATATTAAAAAATCATCATCAATTAAAACCCCATTTAAAATTTGTAAAATTCCCTTTTAAAATCCAATTAAGCCAGCCCCGCGCGAATAAAAAGATGGGTCTTCAGTTCGCGACGAAATGTCCGAAGGTCAGGTATTTGACGTAAACCAGGGGAAGCTCGTTCCAGAGGTGGGAGCCCCACAGAGAAGGCCCTTCCTGGGGCCGCCAGCCGACATTGTTTGGCGGACGGCACCCTGAGAAGTCCCTCTCTATGGGGCGTGCGGGTCGGTGGGAGGCATGTGGTAGCAGCAGGCGGTCCCGTAAGTACCCAGGTCCTAAGCCATGGGCGCTTTAAAGGTCGTAACCAACACCTTAAAGTGCACTCGAAGGCCACAGGCAGCCAGTGCAGTCTGCGCAGGAGGCGGTGTTACATGGGAGCCACGGTAGCTCCCTCTATCACCCGCGCAGCTGCATTCTGGACTAACTGAAGCCTCCGAGTGCACTTCAAGGGGAGCCCCATGTAGAGAGCATTACAGTAATCCAAGCGAGAGGTAACGAGAGCATGAGTGACTGTGCATAAGGCATCCCGATCAAGGAAGGGGCGCAACTGCCGGACCAGGCGAACCTGGTAGAAGGCCCTCCTGGAGACGGCCGCCAAATGATCTCCAAACGACAGCCGATCATCCAGGAGGACGCCTAAGTTGCGCACCCTATCCTTTGGGGCCAATAACTCGCCTCCGACAGCCAGCCGCGGCTGCAGCTGACTGAATCGGGATGCCGGCATCCACAGCCACTCCGTCTTGGAGGGATTAAGCTTGAGCCTGTTTCTCCCCATCCAGACCCGTCGGCTTCCAAACACCGGGACAGCACTTCAACAACTTCATTGGGGTGGCCGGGGTGGAAAAGTACAGCTGAGTATCATCAGCGTACTGCTGGTATCTCACCCGAAACCACTGATGATCTCACCCAGCGGCTTCATGTAGATGTTGAACAACAGGGCGAGAGAATCGACCCTGCGGGACCCCACAAGTGAGGCCCCTCGCGGTCGACCTCTGCCCCCGTCAACACCGTCTGCGTCCGGTCGGAGAGATAGGAGGAGAACCACCGATATCGGTGCCTCCCACTCCCAATCCCCCAGCCGGCGCAGCAGATACCATGGTCGATGGTATCGAGCGCGCCGAGAGGTCTAATAAGACCAGGGCAGAGGAATAACCCCTGTCCCTGGCCCTCCAGAGATCATCCACCAATGCGACCAAAGCTGTCTCCGTGCTGTATCCGCGTCGGAAGCCGGACTGGAACGGATCTAGATAGACATCTTCATCCAGGTATTGGGGTAGCTGCCGCGCCACGGCACCCTCTACAACCTCCGCAACAAAGCGAAGGTTGGAGACTGGACGATAATTACCCAAAATAGCTGGGTCCAGGGAGGGCTTCTTAAGGAGGGGTCTCACCACCGCCTCTTTCAAGGCGGCAGGGAAAACCCCTTCCAATAAAGCGTTGATAATCCTCTGGAGCCAGCCTCGTGTCACCGCCTGAGTGGCCAGTACCAGCCAGGAAGGGCACGGGTCCAGTAAACATGTCGTGCCGTGCAGCCCCCAACAACCTGTCGGCGTCCTCGGGAGCCACAGGGTCAAACTCATCCCAAATGGACTCAACAAGGCGTGCCTCCTCTCCCTCGCTTGGATCATCCCAATTTCGGTCCAGACCGTCCCTCAGCTGAGCGATTTTATCGTATAGATAACCGCTAAACTCCTCGGCTCGTCCCTGCAACGGGTCATCCGCACCTCCTGATGTAGGAAGGCGGGTCACCCAAACAGGGCGGCCGGGCGGTTATCTGCCGGCGCAATGAGGGTGGGCGTGAAGCGCCTCGCTTCCCCCATTGCCACTAGGTAGGTCCTAGAATAGGACCTAACTAGTGTCCGATCAGCTTCGGAGCGACTGGACCTCCAGGTGCTCTCCAGGCGTCTTCTCTGGCGTTTCATCTCCCTCAGCCCCTCGGAGTACCAGGGGGCCGGACGAGATCTCCGCCGGGTCAGAGGCCGCAAAGGCACGACACGGTCCAAGGCCCCGGCCGCGGCCTGTTCCCAGGCCGTGACCAGTTCCTCAGTCGTGCCGTGGGCCAGTTCCTCAGGGAATGGCCCAAGCTCCGTCAGGAACCTCTCGGGGTCCATCAGGCGCCTGGGACGGAACCACCGATGATAACCCTATTGATGAATACTGTACAAGTAGCAGGACTGGGATCATCCAAGTGAGAAGCAAATTTTATACTGCCAGGCATAGTAGATACAATTTCTCAGATTTGATGAAGAACCCTAAATCAGATTCCTGGAATCTTTTCAAGTGTTATTGCATAATTGAAAGAACCCAGAAATTTTGCAATATTTAAATATTACATTAAATTTTTTTCTCTGTGTGTGGTGATTGTAGTCAAGATCATCTAAAGATATTGCAAGTACTTTGATGTCTATACCCAGATTAGATGGACCCATGCGTGACTCAATTCAATTGTTCCTAGGACCTGAAGAAACATTAACAAATTCAGCAGTACCCTTTGATATTCACTTATGGAGTTTTAAGTGGAATGAGATAATCTTGCCAATATGATAGCTTGAACTGTAGTTGTTGTTCTAAAGGTTTCTGACTTCATTCTTCTTGTTGATATGGTTGTTTGCTGATGTTGTTATAAATTTTTCAGTTCCATCTGGCACATTCTTGTGAGGACTTGATGGATGAAACTTTTAGGAACCTGGCCAATCATTTGTGTGGTACTTCACTCTATTTTGATCTGAAATAAATAGGTCTGTAATGAAAAATAGATGGTAAGTCAACAGTTCTTATTACAAAATATAGATTGAACTCTTCCAGCCAATATAATTAACATTTATGTTAATTATCTTAGCTTGATGATACTCATGTTAGCTCTTGAAATAAAAGACTGGGTAATACTTGTTTTCCAGCAAAGCATTCTGCCAGTTTTGTGATTGTTGGCTGGTAGCCAGATATTTGGTTTATGAAGGGTTTAGTTGTTTTTCTTTCAATACCAAGATCTGCCACTAAAAATCTGGTGCCATAGATAACCACTTAGAATTAAATAATTCTAAGGTCAGGAATTTATTCTGAGTAGCGACTATAACTGAAAATAACAGCACTTCCACATAGAAAAAAATCAGTCTTTGTTATTACCACAATTTTTATTTTTGCTTCAATAGTATAATTTAGATGAAGATGAAAAACATAAAAAGATTGGGTCTGTGGGACTTTTGTGACCTCTTGAGTCACAAAGCACCTATTTCACCCTCAATTCTATCCAAGTAGCAGGACTGGGATCATCCAAGTGAGAAGCAAATTTTATACTGCCAGGCATAGAAGATACAATTTCTCAGATTTGATGAAGAACCCTAAATCAGATTCCTGGAATCTTTTCAAGTGTTATTGCATAATTGAAAGAACCCAGAAATTTTGCAATATTTAAATATTACATTAAATTTTTTTCTCTGTGTGTGGTGATTGTAGTCAAGATCATCTAAAGATATTGCAAGTACTTTGATGTCTATACCCAGATTAGATGGACCCATGCGTGACTCAATTCAATTGTTCCTAGGACCTGAAGAAACATTAACAAATTCAGCAGTACCCTTTGATATTCACTTATGGAGTTTTAAGTGGAATGAGATAATCTTGCCAATATGATAGCTTGAACTGTAGTTGTTGTTCTAAAGGTTTCTGACTTCATTCTTCTTGTTGATATGGTTGTTTGCTGATGTTGTTATAAATTTTTCAGTTCCATCTGGCACATTCTTGTGAGGACTTGATGGATGAAACTTTTAGGAACCTGGCCAATCATTTGTGTGGTACTTCACTCTATTTTGATCTGAAATAAATAGGTCTGTAATGAAAAATAGATGGTAAGTCAACAGTTCTTATTACAAAATATAGATTGAACTCTTCCAGCCAATATAATTAACATTTATGTTAATTATCTTAGCTTGATGATACTCATGTTAGCTCTTGAAATAAAAGACTGGGTAATACTTGTTTTCCAGCAAAGCATTCTGCCAGTTTTGTGATTGTTGGCTGGTAGCCAGATATTTGGTTTATGAAGGGTTTAGTTGTTTTTCTTTCAATACCAAGATCTGCCACTAAAAATCTGGTGCCATAGATAACCACTTAGAATTAAATAATTCTAAGGTCAGGAATTTATTCTGAGTAGCGACTATAACTGAAAATAACAGCACTTCCACATAGAAAAAAATCAGTCTTTGTTATTACCACAATTTTTATTTTTGCTTCAATAGTATAATTTAGATGAAGATGAAAAACATAAAAAGATTGGGTCTGTGGGACTTTTGTGACCTCTTGAGTCACAAAGCACCTATTTCACCCTCAATTCTATCCAAGACTCTCCAGGAAATTAGGCTTGTTCCCCATGTTTGAAAAGTGGCCTTCAATGTGCCATATGAAGGGGAATCATTGTTGGTTAAGCAATTAAAATCAGAGCTCTCCATTCTATCAATAGATTCAGGTCTACTGTTCATACTTATTATTCACTGTGTTTGTGGAGGTAGAAGATATCCAAGATATTATCAGGTGATTTCAAAAGGCGTATTTCTTATTTGTCACTCAGCACCTGCTTTGTGAAAAAAAAATGTTCTCAAAATATAATCCTTTAATTAATCCCTTACTGTGTTTCTGAAGGCAAAGATCATTTTGGTCTAAAAATACTTAGTTAAAAACAAATATTACAGTATTCAACATCTTTATTTAGAAACATTTTCTAGTGGTATTAAGTATAATTTATGTAGTAATCAAAATCTTGAACTCTAGCTTGCTCATGTTCATTCTTTAAAATTCATACATATATTATTTCATGTACGATGCATGCTTAAATAATGATCCAATAATTTCTGAGCTCATGGATACCCAGCATCTCGCTGCTTTCATTAAAGCATCCTGGCTTTTTTCAGGCTTGTGCACAAGCCTGAAAAAAGATGCTGCTGCTTTAAGAAATCATTAATTAAGGTTAATATGACTGTTAAAGCAGAAGCAGCCATATTCAAGTTTGTGCTGGACTCAGGATAGAGGGCAAGAGAGTTATCTGGCAATTGGTCTGAAACTGAAATCAGAGTTAAATTTAGACATTTGTCATTTTTAATTTGTGTTTGTCTCTATCTATATGTATTATTGCTAAGAGCATCAAGAGTTGCAAATGGCCTAGATCTCTGAAAAGCCTGCATACGACCTACTCTGTTAAGCCATTAAAACTGCCATTGATTAGTACAAAATACAGAGGGGTTGGGTCTGGGGAATGATCAACCCTACTTCCACTGATTTCATGAGAGAAAAGAGGCTATATAAATGCATTACTATCCATTGTTATAGGTGTAACCCAATACCAAGAGCCATTAATTCTCCACTTTTGAAAATTTCTGGTAGTAAAGTATCTAGTAATTCTGTTTAAATATTCTGTATTTTCTGATTTTGTGTGAGAAATCAGAAGATAAACTGAATTTTGATAAACTGTGTATGCTTTTTCTGTTGAATAAAGGGTTTCTTACAAGTAGCAAAAAACTGAGAATGTCATTGAACCTAACATGGTGCCCAAGGAAGAGTAAAGCTGCCCAAGGAAGAATGAGCCGCTTGTCCTTTCTCTCTTGATCTGGCTAAAAGCTGGGGAAAGAGAGCAGTTGTTCACTTGTTCATTCATGGGCTCCAGGAGTAGTGGCAGGAACTGGCTTTGCCAAATAACTGTTGAGAGAATGGTACTAGAATCATGGTGATGATCTAAAGCAACATGAAAAAGACCAAAAGTTGCAGCCTATTTGAAGCATTTCTTTCTTTCTTTTTCTTTCTTCCTTCCTTCCTTCCTTCCTTCCTTCCTTTTTTTGATTGGATGGTCTTCCTTGCCGAAAGATGAAGCTTGCAAAGGGTGTGTATGAAGCTGATAATTCTCTGGCAATATCTACAGAAAATTTCTCACAGCCCCTGCAGGTATGGATCCAGGAAACAGGACCTGACTGGACCAACCAGTACTAAGAGTTACTGAACCTCAGAACTCAGTGTAAATTCAAGATTTCAGTTTAAGTGATTTCCTGTTGGGGCTTGTTTTTATCCTGATTAAATATAGCTATAAGCCATAACTAAAAGAGGACTCCAGGATAAGATCCTTTGTTTCTCCTTAACTTGAAGTAAACATCTATAGATTTTTCCTTATCAAATGGAAACAGCAAAATCCCATAACTATTTTCATCCTTCATGGTGCAATAACATCACTTTCATTTTAAATGACACTTCAAGGGATAAAATTTCTATTGAATACCTGGTATTTTTTTCATTTTTGTCTGACAAAGTAAATGTTATTGTACCATTCATGGAGCCACTGAATAATGAAATAAATGGTAAAAAGTACTTAGGTACAGGGATAGGAATTTACAGATCAAAATAGCAGCTAAAATGCCCAGAAACTCATTCAAAAGTCTGCATAGCTAATATCCTCAAGAGAATACTGGGCTGATTTGTGCATAGGAACATTTTGTTCCAAACAGATAAGAAACCAAATTAACATAGAGGTAGGCCCTCATTCTTCAGTGTCCTGTGGAGATGCAACTTGCAGTCCCTCAAAGGCTGTGATTACAGATAAACAGAATACATCTTTGCAGAAGAAGACTACAAACTTGCAAGAAAAGCATTATGAAGCAACAAATAATTATTTTTCTTTTTCTCTCGTCACTACAAAAACTGCTGGAAAACAGCAAGTGGCAAACAATCTTCCAGCCACAAAACCCCGAAATCTTTTTCCCTCTCCGAGTTTCATTGCTTCCTTTTCTGAACTCCACTTCTCTGGGGCTTTCCTTATTTCCTCCTTGAAGTTGAAAAGAAGGCTCTGCCTAATCCTATCTCCTACTTCTTGCTCACTGTGAGTAGCAGAGAGAACTGGTTTCACCTGTTCTGTTCTGTTCTGTTCTATTCCAATATAGGCAACTCTACACTGAGCATAAGCAGTTACCTCTGCCAGTTTGTTTATCCTTCATCTTTTAGCTGTGCTTTTTCTGTAAAGGTGGTGATGGTGGATTTGCTCCTCTTCAACACCTCCCAGTAAAAAGAAAAAAAGAAAGAGACAATTGAGCAAATAATGGTGGTAGTTGCTTTGTGGTAAGGTTTGAATGTATGGGAAAATGTGGGCATGCTGTCTTTTCTCTTCACTAGCCTGTCTCCATCTCAGCCGTTTGCCTTCTCTATCAGAATTTTCATTCTTGAGTTTTCCTGGTTAAAACATCATATTTTCTCCCCCTTTCTGTTTTTGACACAATCTCACCAGGTTTCCAGCAAGTTAGAGGAAAGACAGCAGATGAGATGTATTTGTGTTTATCAGTTTCCTCTACATTTGTCACTTTCAATCACTTCCACTTTTGTGGAGTAGTAGCCCGGCACATAATGAGTTCATTTCTCCCACTGTTAGGGGACGTAATAATATACACAACCATAAAAGGGACAGCTTCTCTTGAAATCTATGCAGCAACACTATTTATTAGGACTTGAAGAAGACATAGTTGAAGAGAACAGAGATTAGCAATGGGAACAGCAAATTTTATTTTGGCATTGATTTGTTTTACAGATAAGTGAACCTTTCCTATTAATCAAGCCAAAAGTTATTGACCATTTTTAATTCAAATTTAGAGGAGAAAGGAATATTGCTTCACTAAATGTAACACAGTTAAATATTTTTTTAGGTTACCTAACCAAACTCCTGCGAAACCATACTGTGTATGCCTGTGATGGTGATCATTTGAGTCTCCGGTGTCCTCGGCATTCAACAATAAGTGTCCAATCTGCATATTATGGGCAAGCTTACCACTTGTGTAGTGCACAACAACCTGAAGTCATGGTGAAAGAGCCACTAAACTGTGTGGCATCTACTACCTTGCAGGTATAAAACACTATATTGTAGCACGTAAAACAAATCAGGAATATTTTAGATAATTTATTTACAGTAGATTAAAAATGAAATGAATAAAGATTCAGCATGTTCTATCCGGAATATCAGTTATAAAGCTTGATTAAGTTTGCAGATGAGTCGGTTTAATTTGTTGGAGGATTTATAGCATATAATTAATTATGAGGCCTTGTCAGGTGACATTTCTTCATAATTTTGTTCCTTTAGAATAAAGAGTTTGTCCATATTGATACAGAGAATATGTCCATATTGATACAGAGAATAAATCTGAGTACTTTTAAAGCTGATATTTGATTGTTTAAGAATTATAAAATGACATTCACATTTTAAAGTCCATAACTTTTTAAATGAAACTGACTGAAATTTGAAGTAGAGTGCCACAAGCTACTCAAGAACCCCTTGGAGCAGGGTCTCATCATCGTAAAAGCAATCCAGTTTGGGAGGTGGGAACAGTTGTCACAGGCTGAGTTGCTGAATGAGCTGTCTGAATTCCTCTCTTGCCAAGCAGATTGGGACAAAAGACCATCCAACAATGTGAATGTCTATTAAGATTCATGACCAATGGTCCAATGTTAATTTGTGCCAATCCACTAGTTTTGTCAGAATTGTCTTGGCATTAGTTTAGGTCAGTGGAGTTTCCTGAAAGATTTAAATTTATACTGCCAACAGAAAAATTCTGGCTCCAGATTTTCAATCAGCCACAGAATGTATAGCACAGTATGGATAAGATAATGGAATACTACCAATAAGTATATTGAAATATCAACCAGCCAATTTTGTAGCAAGACTATTTAGTACTAGGCTAACAATTCAGAAGATTCTTACAGAGATTTTCTGGTTTCTCACCTTTGGCATTTTTGGCTGCCTTCTTGTAGACATGAAAATAAAATTGTAGAGCATTTTTATGTTCCAAACCATAATAATGCTACAGCCCAGTCACTTCATCATATATTGGCTAGTTATACTTACGGTACATTTTCTGGGAATGTTGCTAATGCTGCCCTCTTCTAAGGCAAGCATTATTTCCTTATAGAATAACTTAGAAATAGCAACATAAAGAATAGGGAAGTCTTTTCCTGAACACAAATGTCAAAAAAGTGGTCAGAGTTGAATGTATCCTACACAATAGGATCTTTAGTTCACCTAATTGGCATGATATTTACACATGAGTTCCGATTGTATTCATTCAATCCCCATAAATACATACCACTGAACTGTAGAGGATGCAAAGCAGATAGGATTGTAGGTTGAAGCTTCATATTCCAGACTGAGTTTAGAAGCAAACTCACTGGTTTTGGTTCTGCATTTTATTCTGTGTTTTATCCTGCTATATTAAATGGAGAAATAATAAGATATTTGGGCATTATTCTAGTTACCACAGAATTTTAAAAAATTGGAGGTACAAAGGATAACCTTTCACATCTAGGATTCATTCAATAAAAGGGAATAAAATTATATATATATATATTTGTTTTCTGAGGTTTTCGCGGGTGTTTGTATGTAGGTCTTTGGTTATTCGGGTTTTCTCCCGCGTAAAATTTGAAATGTCTTGGCGATGTTTCGACGAAATCCCATTCGTCATCATCAGGCTAGGTGCTTACAGCTTCCTATTTGTAGGAGAAAGACACTTCAAATTTTACGCGGGAGAAAACCCGAATAACCAAAGACCTACATATATATATATATATATATATATTGTTGACAAATACTATTCTGCTATAAGCAGGTAATCCAGCCTTCCTGCAATCCGTATTTGTCTTAGTACTATTTTGATGGATTTCATAAGAAGAAAAAGAAACAAGGTATAACACTTAAGTTACAAACTAGATTTGAATATAAAAATTGAAGAACATGAACATGAAATGAAGTCCTGATAATTTATTTAAAATTACTATTATAGTTAATTGTTTTTATTTTGCTTTAGTAATAATGAGCACTCAGTATGCAGTATTTGAACCATAATAAAGATAGTCCACTCTCACTGCTAAGTAGAAATTTCCCCCTTAGTTTTTGGTAGTATACTGTATAGTCTATAAGTCACTGCTTTCTTAAATCCTATTCCGGGTTAGGTAGCACATCCAAACAAATCACTGCAATCGCCCATAATCTTTTTCCTAAGAAGCCATTCTGAGTCAAATGTATAGTAAAATCTTTCTTTGATATAAAGGTGATGCTTAAGGCTTGTAATTTGCCTTTAAGCATGCCATCTTTCCATTTTTAATGTATTTCATATTTTTATGTTTACATTGAGTGGGAATATGAAGCGTATGGGAGTCAGTGTGGTATAGATCCACATCCTGCAGTGGATTGATTTGGGCAGATTATATTACAAATATATAGGTGTATGTTCATTTTTGTCCATCCACTTCTTTCTTCTGGTCTTTCCTATTTTGTAAAATGCAGTATTTAGCAAACCTACTGCAGTTTTTGCACATACATACTTAGAAGTAAAGGGCATTATAGTCAGGATAGCATTTGTCCAAATATGTTTGCATAGAATATTCCTATAAATGTGATACATGTGATTGTTCCTAATCAAAGAACTTTGCAGCCACAAAAGATAAGGTAGAAACCACCATGATTTTACACTTAATAAAAACTCATCATTGTTATCAGGGAGAATCATAATGCCATGTGCTAGAAGTTTCATAACCTTGATTTATAAGTGCTGCTTTGCAACAGTAGAAAAATAGCCTGTGAAAGTCCAGCTTTTTTTTAAAGTGAATTTACATCTGTACTTGGTGTTCTGACTGGACTGAAATGAAAAATATTTGTCCAATTTTTTTTTAATTTAAAAGACTTCCAGTTGTTCCAAAATACACCAGGATATTCTTAGAAAAACATCTGATTATTCCTATTTAAGCTCTCTGAAATAGAAAAATAACCCAATTAGAGTATTATTTTCCAGAATAAACACTTTATATACATGATTTTTTGCTGAAGCTATGAAGGAGAATTTTAATCTATAAGCATTCAGACCAGAGGTGGGTTTCAGCAGGTTCTGACCAGTTCTGGAGAACCGGTAGTGGAAATTTTGAGTAGTTAGTAGAACCGGTAGTAAAAATTCTGACTGGCCCCGCCCCCATCTAGTCTGTGCCTCCCAAGTTCCAGCTGATTGGGAGGAAATGGAGATTTTGCAGTATCCTTCCCCCAGGAGTGGGGTGGAAATCCTTCCCCTGCCACGCCCACCAAGCCATGCCATGCCACGCCCACCAAGCCACACCCACAGAACCGGTAGTAAAAATTTTTGAAACCCACCACTGATTCAGACCCATTTTCATGCTTGAGCACTGCAACCATCATAAATATGAACCAATTGCCAAGCATCCCAATTTTGATCACATGACCAATGGGGATGTTGCAAAGGTTGGGTGAAAAACGGTCATAAGTCACTTTTTTCAGTGCCTTTGTAACTTTGAACGGTCACTAAATTAACTGTTGTAAGTCGAGGACTCCCTGTATTCTGTTTCCTTTTTATATGAAATTAGTGTAAGGTTTTTGTCATTTGAGCTCTGGGAAAGGGATATCATTTGAGTTATAGTCTTTGAACTCTTCCTTTTGCCAGGTGCAGGAAAGAAGGTGAATATTGACTATTTATGTTATTTGCTGGTTCTTTTATTTCAGGATATAATGGAGATAATTGTAGCCTGCTTTCACATTGCTTTTTGAGAAACTGATTGTGCATGGAAATTCTGGTGGTGTGGAAGGATCCTTAAGTCTAATAAGGAAGCATAGAAATTGCATCCTCATTTATAAAATGCAACTAACAATATTTTTTTGGCTATTAGAATCACAAGTTGAGCCACACAACACATGCAGGCAAGCTTCTAATAGAACCACATGATCTATTAAGAGCTTCAGTTGTCAAAGCCAATATTTCTATTTTTTTTTTTTTCTAGATTGGGGGGAATTTTGAAGAGTTTGAATTTTAACTACAGTATGTCAAATACAGGCAGTCCTCAACTTCCCTTGGGAGATAAGGCGGTATAAAAATGTGATTAAATAAATAAATAAATAAATAAAATAAATAAACTTGCAACATTTCATTTAGTGACCATTCGAAGTTACAAAGTGACATGACCATTTTTCACACTTAAGACTATTGCAGCATCCCCATGGTCACATGATTTAGCTTTAGCTGTTTTTAGCTGTTTTTAATCTATTATATGTTTTCTGTTGTTGTTGTTTTTTGTCTGTGAACTATAATAAATAATAATAATAATAATAATAATTTACATTCGTATGCTTGACAACTGGTTCATATTTATGACGGTTGCAGTGTCCCAGGGTCATGTGAGCACCTTTTGGGACAAGTAAAAGCCTTCTGAGAAGTAAAGCCAATGGGGGAAGCAAGATTCACTTAACAACCATGTTACTAACTTAACAACTGCATTAATAAATATGACAAGAAAAGTTGTAAAATGGGGCAACACTTACTAACAAATTTCTCACTTAGCAACATAAATTCTGGGCTCAATTGCGGTCCTAAGACAAGGACTATATGTTATGCCAGGAATGGTTGGTTATTAGGACTTTCATTACAGTTTCAATATATTGTTCTCCTAAAAATTAGTTGAAAACTGTCACCTGTTTTCGGCAACAGGAGATCCAGGGAGCTTTTAAACACTTTTCCCCTTGTTATATTCCAATAGCTAGATTGTATTAAAAATATAAAATGTTAGATAGTAATTTTCACTATATTGTAGTTCTGTGGACATTTCTTTAATTCTCCTCTATGTATTGTTTTCTCAGTTCTCTTTTATTTGTTTGCATGCAAATTATAATCCTTTGCCCATTTTAAATATTTTGGCTCAGGATATTTATGTCCAGAAATTTGAGGAAAGTGGTTAAAAGCACTTTGCTTCTTAATGCTAATAATGGCAGTAAAGCCACAGTATATAAATATTTGAAGTTTTAAACAGCCCTTCATTAGAAGTTAATTTAGGACAGCCAAATATGACAGAAATGCATTATGCTTTCATTATAAATTTCATTTACTAGTAGCTGAACGTGTCTTTATTTAGTGGGGTTGGGGAGAATTAAAAATGGTACTATCCAAAGTAATTACAATCATAATAATGTTTAATTATGTACTTCAAGTTCAGTGAATTGTAGATCTTCAAACTGCTTCTCCCATGACAGTTTCTGAAATGGTACTCTAACATTACTACAGCTTCCTGTTTTTCCAGCATTGGTGTTCATAAAACAACCTGTGGTGGAGATTTGAATCAAGGCTTCTTATATTTAAGTTTACCATTTAGAATAGAAACATCTCTGGTAGTGATTTGTTAATATTATTTCACATAATTTACTTCGGAAATCTTATTTTAGTATTCTAATGGATAAATTTATTACTGCTAATCAGTGGGTAAAGTTTGTCATGATAGATCTTAAATAGTCAGGATTTGCATTGTTGTATAGTTCATTAAAGTTTTTTTAAAGACTTTTTTTGTTTGGTCACTGTTGCAGAAAGTCCTCGATGAATGCCAGGACCTGAGAGACTGCCAACTCCTTGTTAACAGTCGACTTTTTGGATCTGAGTTATGTCCAGGAGTCACTAAATACCTCCTAGTCTCATTTAAGTGCCGACCTAGTGAGTAATTTGCAGAATTGTCAAACACCATTTTTATGTATCTTTCGTTCAATTTAAATTGTAATAACAACACAAAAATTCTTGCATGGATTTCTGCAAAACCCTGCCTGGCTAAATTCAAACATTGCAATCACATGTAAAAATGTTTGTTGTACTTACCCTTACCCAATGTGGGCATCTTGTAGATTAGTGAATTTCCCTAACCAGGATGAACTTTGATGAGACTTTTTGGTACTGGAGTCCCTATAACAGGGGGGCACCCAGAGCAGGAAGCACTGACTAGTAGTAGCTGATAATGTTGCAATTATAAGCTAAGGGGTTTGCATGTTATGTGGATTGTAGTTTATTATGGTTATAGAAAGTGTAGTTTAGCACAGTGTGCAAGCCAATCAAATTACTGTGTAAAATTTTGTGGATATTCTTTAGTGCATTATTCTTCCCTATTTGTGTACCTATATGTAATGCTAGAGAGGTCTTCAAACAGCTATGCTGGCTGGAAAATTCTGGGAGTTGAAGTCCACAAGTCTTAAAGCTGCCAAGTTTGAAGACCACTGTAAGCTAGACAATATATATAAAGATTTGACAGCACCCCAAAGCTTCCTGTAGCTGCTTTTTCAATACATTTACACATATACAACAGTATTATCAGAAATACCTGGGAAATGTTTTTCCATATTATCCAGAAACATCCAGCACTCTTTGGCCAGAAAATATCCCAAAATAAAATTATAGAGTTATCACAGATGGCTGTGGATTCATCTTTACAGCCTGTGCTGTTTTAACTACATTTCTTCTGGGTTTGTTTGAGTGGATGTAGTATAAGCAAAAAAACAAAACAAAAGAAAGCCACCCTATTTATATTACATTACTGTTCTGTTTTACTAATAGAAAAGTGATGGTGCATCCAACCTCCATTACCATGCAGCATCATTGGCTCAATGTAGTAATTTATGGACCTGGGAAGGCCTGCTAGAGCTGTTGCTATTTTAAGTCTTTTTTTTTCTTTTTAAGTGTCTGGTGAGAAATGCTGGGCAAAGTCTCCATAGTTGCCAACATCTTTTTTTGTTGTTGTTCCCCAATAGATGCGGGGAAACAAAACAGGATCTAGTGGTGCATGCAGCCCAGAGACAACAATTTGCCAATCAGTACCCAGAGTCACTGGGAGTGAATCCTCACTCTTAGTATAAGTCTCAATCCTTTATACTAAGGGATTAGTTTGGAATATGGCCAAAGAAAACTATTGCCCTATTTTTTTCTAATCCAATGGGGTATAACTGGTTATCAGGAAAATGCACAAGGTGCATAACGCATGGTGAAGAGTATCAATAATTATGAATATTTAAATCATCTGCCATAATTCTCCATGATAGGGATTGGTCTTAATCCATGATGGGATTTAATTTTTTTTACTACCGGTTCTGTGGGCGTGGCTTGGTGGATTGGCATGGCGTGGCTTGGTGGACATGGCTTGGTGGGCGTGGCTTGGTGGGTGTGGCAAGGTAAGGATACTGTAAAATCTCCATTCCCTACATACTCCAAGGAAAGGTTACTGCAAAATCCCCATTTCCTTCCAATCAGCTGGGACTCGAGAGGCCGAGAATAGATAGGGGAGGGGCCAGTCAGAGGGGGTATTTACCGATTCCCCAAACTATTCAAAATTTTCACTACTGGTTTTCCAGAACTGGTCAGAACCTGCTGAATACCATCTCTGGTCTTAATCTTTTTTGATTTTTTTATTCTACCTTTTTACCAGAGAAAAGTAGTGCTGTGTATGGCACCCAGTAGTGCTCGGTGGTACAGAATAAAAATACTTTTTTCCCCCCTCTGAAATTAACTAGTTGATAGTGATACATGGAGTTATTTCTGTAACATTTTGGGTAACATTTTGGTGTACAGTTAAGAAAAATAGAATACAAAAGTGCATAGAATGGGAACTACCTAAAATTTAGTTTACTGGTCACAGCTTCTGTATCAAAAATACTCTATTGAGTATACTGTGTATAATTCTGCCACAAATACTATGAGTAGTCCCTTTTTTCCATAGCTAATAACTTTTTTAAAATGACTGTATAGCAACTTTTGAAAAATACAAAACATCCAACTAACTACAAAAACAAAAGTTAAAAAAATTTTTAGTGGCAAATAATAATTATGAACAGTCTAGATATAACACATATAATAAATACCTACCTATAAAACATCTATTGAGGCAACCTATGAAACAAGTACCTGCAACGCCTATATTAGAGATACTTTTTAAAAGCTATGAAATCTGTAGCAAAGGGAAATGTATTGTGTCATTTCTTAGAATGGTAAAAAAGACTATTTTCAATAACGGATATCTGACAGGTGTATTGCATCTAGTCCCTTATACCTAAAACGATAGTGCTTTTCCAATTTCTCACAATAATTTACCTAGCAATTCCTCAAGCTCCAATTTTATAATCAAATATCTCAAAAATTATAAAATTCCACATGTTAATATAATTCAACATTAAAATATTTAACATTTAAAAATGTCTCCATAAATCTATATATACATTAAAATATTGTTCCAAAAAAGATGTCAATATTGTAATCACAAGACTAAATCATATGAGTTAACAAACCCCAATTTAGAATTATGATTGTCTTTGTTAGATCTCTCAGTAAGTATGGGATGCTCACCATGTATCACCACACTAGTCTCTGTGTACACAAGTAGCAACGGACCTGCACATAATTTTTTTTCACTTATCCAAGAGTCCAGTTATCTCTCACTGTTGCTTTTTTGTTCTTTTCTCTTTCAGGTGAATATAAAACTAGATCAGTGTGTGAAAATGAAGAACTGAAACTACACTGCCATGAATCGAAATTCCTTAACATCTATTCAGCCTCTTATGGCAGGTCTGCCCACGAGATGGACTTCTGTTCAACAAAAATGGATTACCTTCCCCAATATGGTAGGCTGACAAAATTTAAGTGAGAACTCTTTATAAGGGTTATAATGTTTGTTTTTATCCCATAGGAAAAAAAACAATTTGCCTTTCCTGACTCCCATTTGCATGGGAGTTGAATGCTTGTAGTTGTTTCCCAATTCAGAATTCTTGGGATTGAGCAACCGTGAGGGTATGACATGAAATTTACCTTCATTTTGAAGTCAATGATGGCTTCCTTATAATCATGTTGCTTTTTTCATGGGTTCCTTTCACTCTGCTTCTGTGTTACTGAATGGCATAAATGGTTAAAATGATTAAATGGAAATAGTTATAAATTAATAGTAGATGTTAAGTATGTATTGATTATTATGACCCGGAGATTGTTAACTTCCAGATATATATTGTATCAAGCAATGACTTATAAGTAGGTCAAGATCTTCAAAGGGAGTTTCAGATCCCATCGTGTGTAAAACAGTGGTGGGTTGCTAGTGGCTCACCCCAGTTCGGGCGAATCGGTAGTAGCAGTGGCGGGAGGTTCCGTCCACCTGCCTGGACGTCATCAAATACGCTCTGTGCATGCGCAGAAGTGGTGCGTGCACGAGTGAAGTGAGCGCGCGCGCGAACCAGTAGCAAAGGTAAATGAAACCCACCACTGGTGGAAAAGTTCTTACTAATCTTTCCTTCAAATCCCCCTCTAAAACGGAAAGATTTGGCTGACAGTGTGGAAGTGACAACTCTGGTTTCTGAGTTTGGCTGCATATGCTTGTCATAAGTTCAGCATAAACTCCTGTATAAGGAAGTACGCAAGCATACCATGTCTCTTTGCTTTTGCTGATCAGGAAGATCCTTTTGGCCAAAGAGAGCCATACATTCCCTGTCTTTTTATTTTTTTTGGTTAGGGCTATGATGATCATATCAAATTCAAAGAAAGATTGTAAGACTTGAGTATACTCAGTGCACTGGTGAATTGATCAAGTTGACACAAGTAATACAAGCGTATCTCTTTAAACATGATTAAAAATAATAATGGAATTCCATGTTAGCACAAAGAAGAACAATACAAATTGTAACTTGATTACTTTAACTTAATGATTTATTTAAATAACTGGTCCACTACACTTAATAGTCTGCCTAGTATTTTGAATTGGCTAAACTAGGAAGTTTAGCCAATTCAAGCTTAGCCCTTAGTGTAATTTCAAACTATTTTTTGGCCTTCAGATTCCTAATCAATTAATAGGCAATATATCAGTTGAAAAGCAATATATTGCCCAAGGTAAATTTACCTGAAAGAGTCTGGCTAAAAAATTAGGTTAATTTATGCTCTTAAAACATACTCTACACTAGTGGCCAAAATTGTGGAAACCTTTTGGGAAAAGTGTATTTTCTAAAACTAGCTTTTTTTTGGAATGATAATTTAATCAAGAATGTAATGCAATAATTTTTATGAAGGATTTGTTGTTAGAAGATTTGCTGAAGAGCCAGCTTAGTGAGTACTAAGACTAAGGTCTGCAACCTCCTCAAAACAGCTTGATGGTGGAGATCTTATCCGGGACAACCTGAGGGCGGGCAGAGGGCCAAAGCATCAGCACCCCCAGCTCCTCCACCTCTCTTCCTCCAACACCAACCACACCATGGTGCATGCAGTTAAGAGCGTGCATCTTCCCCCTCCCCTTCAAACAACCTGAAAATGCTTTCCTCCCTGGTTCCCCGAAGCTTTCCTTTGCAACCCTAGCCCCACCCCCATTCCTTGCCCCCACTCCTATGAAAGGAAAGTTCTGGAAAGGAAGAATGTTTTGCTTTAGGGGCTACCAGGTGCGGAGAGGGCTTAGGTGGTGGTGGCGGCTCCTCACATTGCTGGGGAGTGAAGTCATTAGGGCCATTGTCTGCCCTGAGCTGCCCGCTGGACAGCCAGAGGGGGAACCAGCTGCAAACTGTGGGGCCCGCCTCCAGACCATCCCGAAGAGGCTCGTTCCTCAGGCTGTGCCCCGCTGAAGCCACCGGACAGATTCCCCTTCCCCCAGACCATCCTGAAGAGGCTCGTTCCTTAGGGTGTGCCCCGACTCTCCCCGCACAGCATGAGAGGGGTCTCTTCAGGGAAAGCGAGTAGTCCCTGCGGATTGCAGGAGTACCCCGTTAAGTTTTCCAGAAAAGAACTCACTAATTGATGCCCTCTTCCCCAGCCGAGTCTCTGACGCACCTCTCGCTTGCAGGAGGAGGAGGAAGAGGAGGGCAGCGTAAAGCAGCGCCACCTTAAATGCTGGTAGGCAGAGGTAGAATTCTTTTTTTCTTGTTTTCCTCCCCCAAAATTAAGCGTCTTATACACCGAAAAATACGGGTATCTTGAAACTCAAAAAACAAACAAACAACAAAGTTGTGTTATTAGCCAGCAAACCTCAAAAATACACTTTCCCCAAAAGGTTTCCACAATTTTGGTCACTACTATAGTTAGCATGCTTGGGAAAAGGTTGTACAATAGAAAATTTAATGAAAGGATCACATTCATGATGAAATCATATGTAACAAATATGTGGTATCATTTATTGTTTCTAATATAGCCTTTCTACATAATATATTTAGCAGAACAGAATAATCTCTATTAGCATGCAGAGGATGGTATTACCTCTTCCCATTGTTGCGATTCCAATTAAAAATAATTTCCCTGAAGCCATTGCTGGTCCTAGAAATTAACTCCCAAAACAAATTGCTCTGAATAAGAGCAGAAGGGAATCTGCACCAGAATCTACACGCCACATTCCTACCCTTTGTATTCTCACCCCGCAGTATTTAGAACTTTGATTCATACGCTGCTGTTTACCAAACATAATTGAGATCATATTTCTTTCTGACACGTATCCTTCCAGTATTATACCCTCACTAATATACACATTGGAATGCCAAGGAGCCTCAATTTCACTATAATTGGCTCTAGTTATTCCATTGAATAGATAGCTTTTGAATAGTAGAGAAGAGACACCAGAACTTGAAAATAGAAGAGGCTTTCAGTAGAGAAAAGAAGACTTGTCAGTTTTATTAAACTTTGGGCAATTTATGGCTTCAACAACTCTGCATAATTTGCATGTCAAAACCCATCTAAAACCCAGCTAATTGGTGACTTAAAGGAACTTTCCCTTGAAAACAACAGATGCTGGACTATTAAATAGCAGCTCAGACCAGGGCTGATGTTTTACCACTAGTTTCAGAACTGCTTTGATGGCTGCTTCTTTTAATTTCCAGCTGGATATATGTGCACCAAATAAAAACCATCAGCATTATTTGGCACCTGTCTGGTTGCTAACCACTAACTGCAAAAGATGGGCAAGGACTGCAAGAGTTTAGAATGAACTGTATTTTTCCTTCAGAGGTGATCATGAAACACAGGGTTTTTTGTTTTTTGTTTTTGCTTTTAATTCCCGTCCTTTATCTTCAACTTAAATGGGACTGCTTTGACTTTTTTTGGCATGGAACTTTCTTATCCTAAATCCATTCACTGCATTTGGATATACTATTGATTATATTAGAAATTGCAATCTTAACAAAGGGTAGTTCATCTAAATGACATGCAGCCTACTTATTTCAGGCAGAGAAATCCAACATTTTAAGATGCATAAAAGGGAGATAGTTTGCATTTTCAGGATAATGTGGAAATATCCCAACCTATTTGCAGTCCTGTCATGTCCTTGAAAGTACCAGCTGAATCAATAGTGCACATCTACATGCATCCAAATTGAAGGTTTTATCTCCTTTCTGAAATAACTATTTATATCTCTTCCAAGCTATTCCTCAAATAGTCTTTCAGAGCAAAACCTCAATTTTGATTTGGTAATTCTGTGTGTTTATTTATGTGAAGCAGAAGGAGAGGGGTGTCATTGTCACATTTCTGAAAGCAGTTTTTCCTTTTATTAATTAAAGTAAATTACTGGCACATATTGCATTAATGCTTACATTGATACTTACAAAGATCTAAAGCAAAAATAATAGAGAATCCATCGGTATTTTTTCTCTAGCAGTAAACAGTAAAATATGTATATGTGTATACATATATATCAGAGGTGGGTCTCAGCAGTTTCTGACCAGTTCTGGAGAACCAGTAGTGGAAATTTTGAGTAGTTCGGAGAACCGGTAGTAAAAATTCTGACTGGCCCCACTCCCATCTATTCTCTGCCTCCCGAGTCCCAGCTGTTCGGGAGGAAATGGGGATTTTGCAGTATCCTTCCCCTGGATTGGGGAGGGAGATTTTACAGTATCCTTCCCCTGCCATGCTCACCAAGCCACACCCACAGAACCAGTAGTAAAAAAATTTGAACCCACCACTGATATGTATATATGCATATGTATATATCAATAATGAAATATGTTTTCATTTTAAATTAATTAGAATAATATATTAATTCTAAATTATTTTAGGAAAATGTCTAGAATTTTAATTGCATTTTAAATGAAAATTCCAAGGTGCAATGGTTCTGTTCATAAATTAGATGATTCTAAATCAGACATGCTGTATTTGCTCCAGAGCATAAATAAATCCTTCTTCTGACTCTAAGACTGATCCCGGGATGTTGGGATTTGTTTTGTTTTGTTTTTTGCTATAGTTCTATTAGCTGGATACATTGGGACTGTTGTATTTAACAATTAAGTTTAGCTGTCCTGAACTGGTTTACCCTAACTCAGTCTGTGCATTCAGTCCACAGCAAAATCTCTTCTTACTTGTTTCTCCAATATGTTGGGTGAGGTCATACATTCTACAGAGGAATTATTGAGTCAATAATAATAATAATAATAATAATAATAATAATAATAATAATAATAATAATAATAATAATAATAATAATAATAATAATAATAATAAAGTTCTACAGAGGAATTATTGAGTCTGTCATTTGCACCTCTATAACTGTCTGGTTCGGTTCTGCAACCCAACAAGAAAAACACAGACTTCAGAGGATAATTAGAACTGCAGAAAAAATAATTGCTACCAACCTGCCTTCCATTGAGGACCTGTATACTGCACAAATCAAGAAGAGGGCCGTGAAAATATTTACAGATCCCTCACATCCAGGACATAAACTGTTTCAACTCCTACCCTCAAAACAACGCTATAGAGCACTGCACAACAGAACAACTAGACACAAGAACAGTTTTTTCCCGAAGGCCATCACTCTGCTAAACAAATAATTCCCTCAACACTGTCAAACTATTTACTAAATCTGCACTACTATTAATTTTCTCATAGTTCCCATCACCAATCTCTTTCCACTTATGACTGTATGACTGTAACTTTGTTGCTGGCAATCCTTATGATTTATATTGATATATTGACCATCAATTGTGTTGTAAATGTTGTACCTTGATGAACGTATCTTTTCTTTTATGTACACTGAGAGCATATGCACCAAGACAAATTCCTTGTATGTCCAATCACACTTGGCCAATAAAAAATTCTATTCTATTCTATTCTATTATACCATCACTGCATAGAGCCAACCACAAATTCTTGGAAATAATGTAATCACTTCTTCCTTGCCATCACTGGCCTTTATAAATTTTAAAAAATTAATCAATTTCATTGTATGCATAATGTACAATGACAATAAAGACTATACTATACTATTATCAGAAGCAATAGCTATTTAGTTGGGCTTTCTGAGTTAGTGTTATTCCTGTACTAACAGATTTATATCTCTGCAAGCAGGTACCAGTAATCTCTTCAGATGAACCATTTTTGTTTATATGTGCATATTTCTTTCCCCTTTCAGATTGTTTTTCCTATTCAGCTTTAGAAGTCTTGTCGAAGAAGTGCTATGGAAAGCAAAGGTGTAAAATTATTGCTAACAGTCATAACTTTGGAAGACCATGCATGCCTGGAGTGAAAAAATACCTCAATGTCAGCTATGCATGCGGTAAGAAAAGTATGGAAATCATAAATTTCACAAACTGCAATAGTTCAAAACCTGGGCATATATATGTAAAATTCATATTATTCCCATATTTTAATATCTAAGGTAGGTATGGCAATAATTGTGTTTACAATTTATATAATTTGACTAGAAAACACATTGGCAAAAATCTAATTATGTTTCTTCGACTGATCCAGATTCTTGGATGATCACATAGCTCTGAAATTAGTCAGATAATATTTGAAGGGCCTTGTGGAGTTTGGCCTGTTGATTATTGAACTTTTATATATTTTCAGTTAGTTTATGACTGGCAGTGAAGCAGCAATGCAATGCATAAAAGCCACCAATTCAACAAGTGACATATTTGTATAGAAGTTGACTTCTCTTTATAAATATTCTTGATTTAATGACTTCTAAAACGTGAAGTGTGAAAGAAAAAAGCTGCTAGCAAACTTTCCAGTTTTGTCTGTAGGAGGATCAGGATATATGTTTTAAAAGCAACAGATGACATATTTTATTTTCAACTTTACAGTCCCAAGATTCATATTGGCAGCAGTTAATCCAGTGGTTACCATACTCCCTCCCTCTTGGAAGCCAAAAGAAGATGAATATGGTAAATTTAATGGTTTTCTATGGAAATTTGCCTTTAAGCCAGTGGTGAAATCTGGACCGGTTTACTGACTGCGCATATACGCTGCGCACTTGCATGGGCAGTGTGCACCATGCACCATACGTGAGGTGTGCACACATGCACAGTGCACGGCAAAAGGAGGCATGGGGTAAGTAGAACAGTGCACGGGGGTGGGGGTGATCAGCTGTGGCGTGTGATTTTTTTTTACTTTTAAAAGCATTTTTTTACAATCTATTTGGCCAAATAGGTTGTAAAAAAATTCTTTTAAAAGTTTAAAAAAAAGGCTCTGACGATCACACCTGAGCCACACAATCTGACAATTGTGCAGCTCAGGTGTGATCATCAAAACCTTTTTTTACCTTTTAAAACATTTTTTAAAAGAAGCGGCAAGCGGGCAAGCGGGCAGATTGGGTGGGCATGGGTAGGGGAGCCCCCAGGGATTTTTGCTACTGGTTCTCTGAACCACCCGCCACCATCGCTACTGGATTGGTTGATCCGGTCCAAACTGGGAGCATTTCACCCGTTTTAAGCATTTGAGTAGTTTAGTGCTCTAGAAGAGGAGGGGTCTCTCTTCATGGAACTTTGGATGAGCCAATGTTCAATTCATTTTGAATGGTGTAGCAGAAACAACACACACAAAAAGTGATGAGGTGAAGACAGAGAAATGGACAGAGCCAAGTAGAAGTTGAATCTAAACTAACCAAAGACTAAACTGACTTAATTGACTTTGTTGTTTATCACATTAATAAAACTTTATTGCAGAATTTATAAATAAATAAAATAATCATCACTTAATTATTAGGTTAAAGTAGTAATTCTTCTCATATCTAACCTTGTGGCTTGGTGGCCTGGCTAAGAGAGAGAAGAGGGGAACTGGGCCAGGCAAGCAGTGGGCTAGCATGTGCACACATGCATTTAGTCCTTGCATGAGTGGTGGGCTGGTGAGCACATGCACGCAGCCCTTGTCCATGTGCGCTCTGGCCAGCCACACACGTGGTCCAATTCTGAATAGTTCATAGCCTGGGGAACCCCTGGCTTAGAACATGTTTTGTGGAAAGAAACCTTATTAATTTCCTGATATCTTAATAGTGTTAAAAAATTCCTAGGGAAAACGGGAAACAAACATATTATCTTAAAGGACATTCTCATGTATTTATGAGTTGTGCTATATAATAAAGTAAAATAGAAATTTAAAATTAATTTTGCTTTAATGCATAAAATGTGTTGTTAGACAACATGGAAATACACATTACTTTTCAATTTGGAAAGTTAGTTCAACTACAATCTAATTAAGAACCTTTCTTTCTTTCTCATAGATATAGATTTTGATCCAAAAGAATCAAGAATTCCAAAGAAGGAAGGAATTATAATTAGCAGCAGTTTGGCTACATTTGCATACATTAGAGGTAGACCACTTTATTTTATATCCTTGTGTTCCGATAAGAAATCCTGTTAATGCTAGTAGTTACATTTTCCAGAATTAGTATAAAATATTAAATACACATAATATTTGCAGCATTTAAAACTTTTCTTTTATGTACACTGAGAGCATATGCACCAAGACAAATTCCTTGTGTGTCCAATCACACTTGGCCAATAAAAAAATTCTATTCTATTCTATTCTATTCTATTCTATTCTATTCTATTCTATTCTATTCTATTCTATTCTATTCTATTCTAATCTATTCTTTGATTTATTATGGTATATCCTTTTGAGGATAATATCCTAATTAACATGTGTTTAAAGTATTATTTTGATTTCATTAACTCCATGGAGGTAAAATCCTTGAACAGATAATTCACATTTTTTCTGGTACTAGTGGCTACAGACTGAGCTAAATAATAGCATTTTGCTGGTCTTGAAAAATGGGGGGAAATAGATCTGTTAGGACAGGGCCCTAACTCAAGGCCCGTGGGCCAGATGCGGCTCATGAAGTGCTTAAATCTGGCCCATGGGACCAGCCTGCAGTGCTTCTGGCAGCCAAAATGGGGTGCAGGGGTGGAAGTATGGCCCCCATGCCCTGTTTTCAGCCTGCACGGCTTCCTGCAGCATCCTGTCAGCCAAACTGTGCTCCCCTGCAGCCCGTTTTGCCCAGCAGAAAGCAATCTAGGCTGAAAACAGGGGCCCCCACGTGGCCCGATTTGACCAGCAGGGTGTTGCAGGGTCCCGTCCTGTCTCCCACCCCCAGCTGGCCTGCGGAGAGCTACAATGTTGATCTGGCCCTCGAAGAAATCCAGTTTGACAACCCTGTGTTAGGACATCCAGAGTTGTAGGCAAGAAAACTGGCATCTCAGAAGAAGATAATAGTAAACTATTCTCATATTGTTGCAAGAAACTGTATAGATCCATCTTTTATATCACCTAACATCATATTTCACTTGAGAGTTTTCTTAACTTTGGTATTGTACTTTATTTTCATTTCCATATTGCTGGCCAAAAACATGTTAGCAAGGTCTGATGGATTATGCAGATTTAGATATTAAAAGATTGTCTCAGAAGTCTAGGCTTTTCAGAAATGACAGCAAATTATTATCATTCCCATCCATCTCTACATAAAGCTCTAGTCTGGGATTTTGTTTCTAATTTCAGATCACCTTGAAAGAGCTGCTCTCTTGTTTGTGTCTAGTGTTTGCGTTGGCCTAATGCTCACACTTTGTGCTCTGATAATGCACATTTCTTGCTGCGATGATGTGATAAAGCTACGGAGGATGAAAAAGCATCTGGTGCTAGAAAATCAGAAGGCTGATGGAAACAATGATGAGGAGGAAGAAGAGGAAGAGGAAGAGAGAGGGGAATCTTCTGATTCAGATTTTACTGATGAACTAACAGGCTTATGCAGGACTTCCTATTCAGCTTATTGTTCCCTGGATGCAGCCGAATTGGCTGAAAGGATAGAGCGGCGAGAACAGATCATGCAAGAAATCTGGTTGAACAGTGGCTTGGAAGCATCTCCTACTAGAAGCTTCAGTCCATTCTATATCAATGAACAGCAGTGCATTTGTTTTGGATAACATGCACCTCTTTTCTTAAACTACCTTCTGTGAAGGATCATCTGCAATGTAATATATTAATTATTACAAAGCTATATAAATAATTATTTAAAATACCTTAAAACAGTTTTTAGTATGGCATATTTTGAATGCTTGCCTCCAGTTTATTCTATTTATTTTATCTCTGAACTGTTTATAATTGCTTGAAAATGAGAATGTATGTTAAAAACCAGCACTATATATATTTGCACTAAGAAGAACCTGATTTGGAGCATAAAAAGGTAAGGCTGATACAGCTAAGGTCACTATGCAGATCTTTTTTTCAAAATAACTTCTAGATATATTCCATTAGTTCAAGCCAATCAAATCTACATGTATTCCTGTCTTGAAAATATCCTATATTTTATTGCAATCTGCAGGAAACCTAAAGAACAAAGGGAGGAAAAATGTCACTTCCAACTTAAGAAATTTAGACGCGTCTGAACTTTCCCTATATGTTCATATAGCGACATGAAATGTAACAGGGGTGGAGCACCTTTTGATTTTTTTTATTTCTGATGGGTTTAAAGTAAAAAAAATGGACCTTGAGAAAATATATGCAATGATTTTTTTCCAACAACTAATTAGTGAGTTAATATTGTACTGGGAAACTTCAACTGATTCATTTCCTAGTAATGCAGGAAGTCAACACTTGCCAAAAGAGTTTTTTTAAAAAGCAAGAATTGAAAAGAACTATAATGTGGTCTTATTCATTCAAAGTCAGAAAATAGTCTGATTTGGACTGATTGACTATGCTGTAGGCAAAGAGCAGATGCACATTCTGTCCTCTGTGACATGTAATATCCATACCCATAATTCTCTTTCCTTTGAGGAAAACAATGCCATGCACACTGCAAACTAATAATAATAATAATAAAGCAAAATAACTCAAAGGGAGAATATATGAGAAAATAGAACTAATTTGAATTTACACCAGCACTTTCATACACTTTTCAGTCTTTCAAACCAGATTTCATTTTTTTTTTTAATTTGCATTTATATCCCGCCCTTCTCCGAAGACTCAGGGCGGCTTACACTATGTCAGGCAATAGTCTTCATCCATTTGTATACTATATACAAAGTCAACTTATTGCCCCCCAACAATTTGGGTCCTTTTTTACTGTGTACATACACTTATTTGTTTTTCTTTAAGATTGTACTGTGTTTTCAAGAAAGTTTTCAACTTTCCTTACCCCATTCACGCTTATATTTGTTTTGCAATTTTATGCTATTCATTCTCTGTGAAACCAAACCCTAACCCCAAACTTCAGTTAATTTTGTCATTTGAGTAGTTCATATTTGTATTTTATCATACAGCTTACTACTTAACACTAATTGCAAATCATTTGGGTTCTCAGCCACAGACATAGCATCCTTTGCTTACAAAGCTGTACAGTAAACCCTGTCATGGCCCAATCAGCACATCCATGCTGTAATGTAACACGAACATGTATTTCTGTGTAAAACAACCAAGGGAACATCATACACTTTTGTCTTACTCTCTGCTTGTACCATTTACTAACATTCCATTTATTTTCAACCATGTTTTACTCCGATTGTATACAGCTTTACTGCAATCAATCAGTCTTTAATTCAATATCCATGCAAAATGTTACATAATGATAGGATTTTAAATCTTTCAGAGTAAGCCTCTGTCATCTCAGAAAACTTAAAGAAAAAAATAGACAATACAAAAGTACAGTTTTATACAATGGTAAGGTTGCTAGAACTTTAACACCATGTTACAAAAATACATGAATCGAAAATAATTCATTAACACTTAGGACTGAAAAAATCCGTCCTCCTAATATACATATCTTTGGCTATTTTTTTTTCTCAGTTGCAACCTATAATGGAGTTCCAAGAAATAAATAATGTAAGCGGAAATTTTGAAAATGAAAAGAAAAAACAGTCCTCGACTTACGACCATTACTGAGCCCAAAATTACTGTTCCTATGTATCTGTTTCTGAAACATTTGTTAAGTAAGTTTGCCCCATTTTACGATTTTTCTTCCACAGTTGTTAAGTCAATCACCATAGCTGTTAAGTTGGTCAAACTGTTTTTAAATGAGTCTAGCTTCCCCATTGACTATTCAGAAGGTCAAAAAGGGGATCACGTGACCATGGGGCACTGAGTCAATTGCCAAGTGTCTGAATTTTGATCATGTGTCCATAGGGAAGCTACAATGGTTGTAAGAATGAAAACTGGTGATGTGACTTTTCCAGTGCCGTTGTAACTTTGAACGGTCACTAAACAAAATGTTGTAAGTCAAGGACTACTTGTCCAGAAAGAAAGGAAACCCAGCTTTTATAAAATGCCCTGAAAATTCCTGACCTGCAGGAAGCATGAAGTCTGCTCGGAAGGTCCCATTTCAGATATAGTTGAATACTATTTTAGCTTGGAGGAGAGAACTGGCAGGACTAGAGTGTAAATGCTGGAACTCAAGAAAAAACAACAGTTGCTAGTATAATTTAAAAACAAGTATTCTAAATTAAAAGACAAAGATTTAACAGCATGGCACTGTTGAAGAATACAAACATAATAATAATAGGACGTATAGCAGTTTGGGATGCGGTGGCTTAGTGGTTAAGACGCTGAGCTTGTCAATCGAAAGGTTGGCAGTTCAGGGGTTCAAATCCCTAGTGCTGCGTAATGGAGTGAGCTCCTGTTACTTGTCCCAGCTTCTGCCAACCTAGCAGTTTGAAAGCACGTAAAAAATGCAAGTAGAAAAATAGGGACCACCTTTGGTGGGAAGGTAACAGCGTTCTGTGTGCCTTTGGCCATGAGTCATGCCGGCCACATGACCACGGTGATGTCTTCCGACAGCGCTGGCTCTTTGGCTTTGAAACAGAGATTAGCACCGCCCCCTAGAGTCAGCAACGACTAGACATATGTGTGAGGAGAACCTTTACCTATAACATATGGGTGTACTCAAGGGAATAACAGAAGATTATCTATTATTTGATTGAATGCACGCATATTAAACATATGTTATATTCCAATCTTACAAAACTGCATATGCATCTGAATTCTGAATACACACATTGCTCCAGCAAATAATTTTTATACTTAAATTTTGATATCAAGTTTTTGTGGAGATTTGCACTGTTTTTTGTTTATTTTTATTCTATGTGTTCCCTTGAAATAGGCCACCTAGGTAGCAAATGTTCATCAAGACTACCCATACTAAAGCAGAAAAACAAGTTGTAAATTATTCCTGTTTGAAAACTAAGCCGTTTATGCAAACTCGTTCAGCTGTTGCATGTTCATTTGTCTTGCTTTCCTGGTGTGCAGCTGCCCTTGAATTTTCAGGAAGTTATTTTGATTAGCCAGCTAGGGCTTCACTGCTGAAGAGGTGTGGAGGAGGTGAAAATGAAAATAGGTGTGGCCCTGCCCTAAAGAAATGTTTAGATTTCCTTCTACATGAGGATGTGATACAGTTGAGAAAATAAAACAACTAATGGGCATGCTGGGAACAGATGATTGGAAAGGAAAAACCTTGGAAGCAATTCAGCTGGCTTGGCTTAAGTACTGTGAGATGCCTAGATGTGTTGTAAGATGATCTATTTCACCGTAACATGGCTGAACACCATAGGCAGATTTTTTTATTGCAAGTCACACCGTGATAGTCATTTGAGACTTAAAAGCACTTATTTCAAAACCAGTTGATGTTGGAAGCATGAAATGGCTTTGATGGCTGTGCCTGATTAAAGATTAGATTTCATTTATTACTCAGGAATTTGATTTTTTAAAAAGTATTTTCCTGTCTTTTCTAGTCCAAAAGAAAAATGATTTTTAAACTTATTTTTAATATTAGAAGTTTAAAAATAATTTTGGGGGGATATCAGAAAAGGCTAAAAAGTTTTTTAAAAAAGAGATTAAATCTTTTGTAAGAATACTGAATTGGATTAGTTCTACAATGGATGCTGGCACATTTAATTGGGAATTATCAGATCAGGCCAATATAATCTGGAAACTACCATATTGGAAAGCTTTATGATATCAATGATATATAATTGAACACTGGCTAATGAAGGAAGCACCTTAGAGATTTTTGGAGCTATCACTGAAAGTTACAATCTCATAGTTATAGAATATCACCTAAATATTTAGAAGTGGGTGGAACAAAGTGTACAGGTAGTCCTCGACATCACCACAACTGAGCCCAAATTTTCTGTTATTGAGACACTTGTTAAGTGAGTTTTGCCCTGTTTTGCAACCTTTCTTGGTACAGCTGCTAAGTGAATCACTGTAGTTCAGTTAGTAACACATTTGTTAATTGAATCTGGCTTCCCCATTGACTTGCTTGTCAGAAGATTGCAAATGGTGATCACATGACCCTGGGACACTGCAACGGTTGTAATTGTCGGTCAGATGCCAAGCATCTGAATTTTGATCATGTGACCATGGGGATGTCTAATGGTCTTAAATTTGAAAAATGGTCATAAGTCACATTTTTCAGTGCTATTGTAACTTTGAACAGTCATTAAACAAACTGTTGTAAGCAATAGTGGGTTTCAATTTCAGCCGCTACCAGTTCGTGCATGGGTGCATGCACGCTCATGCGCATGCACGATGCTTCTGCGCATGCACAGAGACGTCTGAGCGGGTGGGCAGAGCCTCCCCCTGCCACCACTACCAGTTCACCCGATGTGGGGTGAACCGGCTGCAACCCACCACTGGTTGTAAGTCGAGGACTACCTGTATTACAATGTACTGTGGAGCACCTTCCTGCTGAAAGTAACCAAGATAAAATAAGGTAAGAAGAAAGCAGGACTCTTCATATTCCCTAATGTGTTTCTTTTCATTTCTTTTTCCAGCTTGTCTATCAGCATGATTCAACTGACTGATATTTTAGATAAGGTTGATTAATCTATACTGATGTACTACAAATAATACAGCACAAAGCAAAATCTTATTCAAAACAGATCTTATAAGCATGACTGCCATGCCAAATAAATGAAACATAAAGTTGACAAAGATAGCATTGCCTTCATTCCTAGGAAACCTGTTTACATCTTGAAAGAGAGATGCAAGACCCTTCTGGGAAGAAAGAAGCAAGTGAGTCAATTAGATGGATGGGACAGACTGATTCAGACAGTTCAATCTAAACATAGCATCACATTCTGGCACTTTGCTTCCTTAGTGACAACATAATTTAGATCCAGAATGGATCATTTAATATGGAAGGACATTGAGATACTTTCTGTCATGTATTATTTCAAATTTATACTTGGGATCTTGAGACATGCCTAATATTTTCCAACTTTCTCTTGGACTGGAGAGATATCGAATCTAATTGTTCAACTCAAGAGTTGCAAAGCTCCCAGACTGACCTGATCATCCCAAAACTAAGACCTAAATGGTGGATCACTATTTTAACTTCCTTATTTACTCATATCAGCCAATTCTCTACAGATCCCCAAAGAATGGACCAACTCTATCACAATGCCAATATACAATAAAGGTAATAGGACCAACTCAGCTAATTACCTTAAAAACAGTTTACTATGTAAAATCAGTAAACTATATGCAAAACATCTTTATCAAAATTTGCTGACTCAATGATCCAAGAAAAAAAAAGCGCCAAGGAATAAATGGTTTTAGGTCAGGTTTTTCTACTGCTAGACCAATGTCTAACTCTGTGTCACTTGCCTGCAAAGTATGCCAGCCCATCAAAGGTTCCCTATATGGTGCATTTATAAAATTGAAAACGTTAAATCTTTCAGGAAGGATTTTGATGAAAGCTAGAAATCTTTTCCATCAATCACTAGCTTCTGTAATTAATTATGATAATGCAATGCAGATGTAATGTTTGAATGATGAGGAATTGACTGATCCAATCCCAAACACTAAAGGAGTCAAACAAGGCTGCATACTGCCTCCTATTTAATTTGTACATCAATTATATTATCCAGGTCTTTTCAGAATTCCATCCTCTCACTCTAGCTGGCAAACCAACTTCTATTTTTTTTAAATGCTGATGATGTATGTTTTATACGCTGCTGATGCTGTTTTTCTTTCTGTATACCAAATGGAATCATGATTCAACCCCATGTATTTGCTTTTATTGTTAAGTTTGAAATGCTGGAACTCAATTACACAAAAAAACAACGTGGTGGTATTATACTAAAGGCATTCAACCACATTTGGACAATCGATAGATATCCAACTGAGCATATGAAATATTTAAGTATCTAGACATGTATTTCTATCCTTCAAATTTCTGCCTGCCCAAACAGCATCTAATGCCATAATTAGATAATACTGTATTTTTCACTCCATAAGATGCACCTAGGTTTAGAGAAGGAAAACAAGACAAAAAAATTTCAGGCAGAGCCTGAGAGGACTACAGACAGGTGTCCTCTCATTTGCCAGCTCTGTCTATTGACTCCTGGACTGTGGAAAAGAGACAGAAAGGCAGGCAATGACAAAGACAGAAGAGGCGGGGATCAGCACTGTAAAAGGACCCCACCACTGCGACCTGGCTGCTATTCACCAAAGACGCACAGACATTTCCACCCACTTTGGGGGGGGAGTGTCTTATGGAGCAAAAAATATGGTAATCTGAAGGGGCAATGGCTATAATTCTGTGCTCCCAATGTTCAAAGCCACTGAAACCCAAATGTTGAGATTTTTATTGTATGGTGCCTAGAGCTGCACATACCCATATAGATAGTCCTTGACTTATGATCATTCATTCTGCAACTTCACAAAATTACAACATCACTAATTAAAGGGACTTATGACCTCTGACTGACTACAGCACTTCTACAGTCACATGAACAAAAATTGGGCACTTCACGGTCTGCTTGCCCTTATGACTTCATTGCAGGGTTGCTGCAAATAAAACAAACAAAATGTTAAAAAGTTCTGATGTTTCTGTAGTTATTTACCAAGCACATCTAGGCTTGCTTCCTATCCCACTATGTCTAACACCTTCTTCTCCATCTCCATCTTGGATCGGTCACTTACCTTTTCAGTAAATCTTTGGGAAGGGCCTCTGGTGGCTCAACAGACAAATACAGTCTGTTATTAACAGCAGCTGCTTGCAATTACTGCAGGTTCAAGTCCCACCAGGCCCAAGGTTGACTCAGCCTTCCATCCTTTATAAGGTAGGTAAAATGAGGACCCAGATTGTTGGGGTCAATAAGTTGACTTTGTATATAATATACAAATGGATGAAGACTATTGCTTGACATAGTGTAAGCCACCCTGAGTCTTCGGAGAAGGGCAGGATATAAATGCAAAAAAAAAAAAAAAGTAGTCACCCACTATGTGGCCTTCCTACATAAATAAGACAATAAGGCGTTGTCTTAGAAGCAGGCGCTTCAAAACAGCGTGCACTTTCGGGATGGTGCCATATGGCCTTCAGGGAGACCTAGGGATGGAACAGGTAGCTCTCCTTCTTGAACACCATCTTTGGAGCTCTGGACCTCATGTTTGAGAAGGAGAACCAGTGGTCTGCCCCAAAGCCTCCTTATACAGTGAAGGCCATGTGGTGCCATCCCAGAAGTTGGCACCATTTTGGAGTAGCTGCAAATAATTGTGTTGGCTCCATTTTGGAGTCCCCTTTTGAGACAGCACCATGTGGCCTCCATTGTATAGGGAGGGTGAGGGATGGAGTTGCTGGCTGTCCTTCTAGAACACAATCTTCAGAGCCCCTTGATCACCTTATACAACTTTGGATTCTCATCTTGTACACAACAGGCCAAAAACAGGTACCATGTTGTTCATACATTCAGATTTTATATTCTTCAAGTGAACTATTTGGAAAAAAAAAGAAAGTTTAGTACCACTCAACTTCCTACATACTTTAGTGAAATGCTTTACTGCTGAAATAAGTTATTTTCTTCATTAAGATAAAAATATTACCACATTATATGCAAGCTATTATATTCAGTAAACACCCATACAGATATCCACAACTAAATCCCGACTTAAAGCCGTAACTTCAATTAAAACTTATTAATCATACTTTGGTTGATTATATTTCCTTTAAAAAAATTCCCCTATAACTCATAACCTTGAGACAAGAAAGCAATTGGAAGGGTTTTGCTTTTTTTAAAAACTTCTAAAGGAAGTGCCAAGTTTCCTAATTTTCTATAAACTTCCTCATTCCAACCCCCCCTCCCAAATTTACTGCAGTACACACTGTACTTATCAATGTACAAAGAAGAATGAGCAAGTCGTGTCTTTGAAAAAATAGGGACAGGTTCTGTTGTCTCTGTCTGCGTGCATGACATGTGCTTTCATGGTTTCGTTTTTAATACGAATACACATATTGATTTTTTTAAAAAATCAGCTAGCCATTGACTACAAGTGGGTCTGACTCTCAGTGATGCGGCAGCAGGAAGTAAATGACTTTTTCTTCTTACAGGACTAAAACGTAACACAATAGTGACAGTGAGAAGAATAAAGAACCTGATTTTGTTTCCTAGGGAGTCATTATCAATATTTCTGGTTCAAGTTGCCTGATAAACAGGCTGCTTTACAACAACTCAGTACATAATATTGTATTTGGGTTAGCCAAATGCATGTCTTATTACGGGATGAAGCAGAAGACTGCATTCCTCCAAGACTTCTTTGGTTTCTGCACTGCCTTCTGACTCTCATTTTACACTTGCTTCTGCTGATGGATTTCAGATTCTAATAAACAAGAGATAAGGTTGAAATTTGCACATTCTTTAAGTCAGCAGTTGTTAGAAATCACTTTAGTGAATTATGAGAGATTAAATTAAATTGAATTGCAGTGAGAAAGGCAAGGGAAGGCTCAGTCTGGCGTTTTGCAGTGGGCTGATTGGGGGCTTAAAATAAAGGGGGAAATGACAAAAATGTTTCTTGATTTTGCTGCTGTTGTTTTTATCAGTTCCCTTTTCAATGGGGAGCAGAAAAACCCCAAACATTCCTATTTGGGGAATGTGAGATGAGAACCCTTCCGCGGAGAAATGGAAACACTTATCACATAACGAAGCAAACCACAGTATCAACTTTAGCTGAGCAGTTATAAATAATCTCGTATTTCTCACATTGCTGATATTGTGAGAACACAGATTATCAGAGCTAATTTTGTTGCCACAAAATCCTCAAATGGATCTTTTCTTGGCAAAAAGAAAGCACTCAGAAGTCTGGATCAATAACACATTCTCACTATAGTTACTGGGCTATTTCTTATCCTTATGTAACAGTAACTCAACATACACTCAGTATGCAAAAAATAAAAAGAACATCAAGGCGATTGAGAATCCTTTATATGGGATTTTTAAAAATATACAAATAACTATTTTTTCCTATGATTGGGGGGGGTAAAGTTTGCTCTGTTGCATGCAATAATTAGCATTTTAGTTTGAGTGTATGCTTATATGCACAACACATGATATATCATGCAAAGCAATCTTAAAATATTATTTTGTATATATATTTGAAATTCAGTGAATTACCTAAGGCAATAAAATATATTAAGATGCATGCCACTTAGTTTCTTATCAGGATGATATCAGTACAGTAAATAAGTGATCTAGTACCTAGATCTGAAGTTCTTAAATTTTGAGATCCAGGCCAATTGGCCCACCTGTTACCCTCCTGGTTTGCTTTTAAATTAATTCAAGCAGGCATGCCCATTGTTAACAGTTGGTACACCATTAGGATATCTTCTAACTTTTATTTTATTAGACAGAAGGCAAGTTTGATATGCATCCATTATGGTGATTGTTATATTGTGTAATAAAGACATTGCTGTTGTACATATAATAATAACAATCTGCTGCAGATGGTAGCAATCTAATGGCTGCCAATATATCTCCACAAAGCATAATTCACTTCATAAATGCGAAAAGGGTATTAGAGATCCCCTTAACTTCCTTTTATCTAATAAACATTGTTTTCAAATGTTTGGAATGTTACTTCACAATCTCACATAATAAATCTGATTCCTTCAAAAATAAGTATGACAATCAAAAGAGGCACAATCATTTTTTCTGAATTATATGTAATGGTAAATACATGATTTGAAAGATTTCAGCGAACTGTAAATTGCTGACAGTTTATTTTGGGTTTTTTTTGCCTATTTGGTTATCAAGTGATAAGTAGAGGTCCCCATTTTTAGAAACATTGCAAGAGCTAACACTCATTTCCTTTTAGTTCATCTCTGGATCAGCCACTCTGGCATTCCCTGTCCCCTCATTCTCTCACTTCCATAGCGGCCTTCCTTGTTTTAATTCAGATACATTTTCTTTGGAATCTCCTTTTAAATTAGTTATCTCAATGCACTTTGTTTTTCAAAATATTGTTGTCTTGATTCTCTTTTTATCCTTTTTCTTTCATCTCCATAGTCTTTTGTCCCCTATTTACATGTCTGGGCTTTTTTCCAGTCCTCAAAATGCCCGAAGCTTGATTCCCTGAAACACTGAAATCCTCTTCATCAAAACTCAGTATTTACAGAACTATGAACTGCAGTACTGTGGCTCACAAGACAAACATTTCTGGGACAGATCAGTAGAGAGCACTTTAAAAGTGGATATTTAACAAGTGATTACAATGCATCCAACTATATTTGGCCATTTTGTCTATGCTTTTTTAATTAAGAAAAATATAAACATCCACTTGAACAAGTACATGAGCAGGCACACCTGCATAGATAGGTACAGGTAGTCCTCAACTTACAAGAGTACATTTAGTGACTGTTCAGTTACAGTGGCACTGAAAAAAATGACATGACTCTTTTTCACAGTTACCATTATTCCAGGATCTCCATGATCATGTGATCAAAATTCAGACACTTGGCAACTGGTTCATATTTATGACCATTGCTATATCCCAAGATCATATGATCACTTTTTGTGACCCTCTAACAAGCAAAGCCAATGGGGAAGCCAGATTCACTTAACCAGGTTACTAACTTATCTACTGTAGTGATCCACTTAACAACTGAGGCAAGAAAATTAACTTAACAGATATCTCACTTAACAACAGAAATTTTGAGCTCAATTGTGGTTGTAAGATGAGAACTGTATTTTCTCATACATACAGGACAATATAAAGAATGTGCTTTATTCATAATCAGTGGAGCTAACCAGTGCCAATATTATTCACTTAATTCAAGAAAATAATGCAGAAGAAATATGGCATTGGTTAGGACAAGCAAAATATTCCCCTCCCTAAAATACCTTTTAAGGTGATTGAATCATTAGTGAGAAAATTGTATGTACAATGAAAGGATTTGACAATGGAAGAACGAAGAAAGTTGGCTGAGATGGCAAAATTAACAGCTTTCATTAGAGAGAAGACATTAAATTAATGTTGACCAGAAACCCCTTTTGGCCTTTTTCTGTGAAACAGAAATGAAAGTTAAGTTGTTAGCTTAAGAGTATGAGGTTCATATAAATTTATACTTATATCTGTTACAAAAGAAAACAGGAAGTCTTTTTTGTATTTCTTTTTCTTTCTGCAATTTTGGCATTGTTCTTTCACTTTTTATTTTTTTCTTTCTTTAGAAGGTTTTCTTAGTTTTTATCTATACTAAAAATTTAATAAAGGTATCTTTAAAAATAATCTTTAAGGATTTAAAGCACTATGAAAATTATGAAGTTAATAGTCAAATTATTTACTTTCCATGACTTTTAATAAATTTTACAATTTCAAGAAATCAATTGTGTGCTAGATGTTATATTTTCAGGGAGAATAAAAATCACTGTTTTCATAAACGTATGAAAGGATAAAATACAATGTATTTAAGAAGTTTTCAAACAGGATTGAAATGGATTGCTGAACTGAGCAGGAAGTTGAACTGGTTGATCCAACCCATATATAGTATTCCATTATTGGCTTCATTTGATTCAAAAACCTTGTATTTATAAATAGACAATAATTTTTTTCAAGAGGACTGCTATTAAAAGTGAATATTGGAAATGAAAAAAATTCTCCTTCCATATTCTACTATTGCCTCTAGAAGATAAATTCCCTTATGTGATTCTTTGGATATTTCAGTGCCATTTCTGTTCAGTTACCTAATCTGCAAATTAACTGACATCATCTTCTCTAAACATGCCTTGTATACTTACAACAGATTGCAGGCTGAATATGAGCAGAAACTGTACCATTCAAACAAGGCAAAGTGCAGTCAGGTTCTTCTACTTGCACTATTAAATAATTTTATCTTCCCAACTGGAGTGTCTGATATTCTTTATAGTTTACACTCACATGAAGTTCTAAACCAATATTGTTTAGGCATTATGTTTTCTGGAAACTTACCTGATATATAATATTTTTTCCTCCACAAAGTTTGAGCTTCCCTCAGTTCCTTCTAAGCTAAGCCATACTACCTGGAATAATTTTATTTAGAATGCAAAAATGAAATGAGAGGGATAACTTTATTGTTTTTAATAATAGTTTTTAATAATAATTTGATAGACATATCAGCATTTTAAAAAAAATATGAACTTGATCAACAATTCTAGTAACGTAGCTTTATTGAATATAAGGCAACCAACATTATAAATAAATATAAATCTAATATTTTATTTAGTTTTAATGAGTAAATTTAATGAGTGCATTGATATTATCAATTTAACTTGCTGTGTTAGTTTATCTTAAAACTATTTTTTTTTGAAAAATTGCTTTATCTTGGTCTCCACTTAATATCTTTGACACCATGAAAATGCCTTTTCAAGGCATGAGTATCAGCCCATTCAGAATCTAAACATGAATCATCATCATCTTCTTCCAATTTCTGAAAAACATGAAAAGAAAATGAATTATATATTGCAAGTAAAATGTAAATATCTTCTTTTCAATCGAGTAACACAGCAACAACACTCGATACCTTGAGTTCTTCTTGTCTTCTGTGATAAAAAAGAATCATCTGTTTATGTTCTTCACTACTTATGATAGGTTCACGTGCTGGAGCTCCTTGCCCTTTCTGGAAACATAACAGAAGTTAATATATTTAGAGCTGCCTTAATCTGACAATAATGAAGGGATGTGGTGGCTCAGGGGCTAGGACGTTGAGCTTGTCGATCGAAAGGTCGGCAGCTCAGCGGTTTGAATCCCTAGTGCTGCTGTGTAACGGGGTGAGCTCCCGTTACTTGTCCCAACTTCTGCCAACCTAGCAGTTTCAAAAGCATGTAAAAATGCAAGTGGGGAAAAAAAAGGACCACCTTGGTGGGAAGGTAAGATCGTTCCGTGCACCTTTGGTGTTGAGTCATGCCGGCCACATGACCACAGAGACGTCTTCGGACACCGCTAGCTCTTCGGCTTTGAAATGGAGATGAGCACCGCCCCCTAGAGTCGGCAACGACTAGCACGTATGTGCGAGGGGAACCTTTACCTTTACCTTTAATCTGACAATAGAATGCCTATTGCTCTGATGAATAAGATGTCAGGAGAAACAGACATTAGTCCCTCCAGAGCAGAAATAGGTAACATACAATTTCAGATATTGAATGGCAATGTCATTAAGGTGAATGATGAAGAATTTTAGAGTCGGTAATTCAGCCACACGTGGAATGAATCGGGTTCTCTACTTCTACTCTACAAAGGCAAGTTTCTCTGTACTGTGAGGCCCTCAGTAGCTAAATTTGGCTACCTTCAAACTGGAACAAAGGGACAGCTTGCCATAATGTTTTAGTGCAGAGGTATGATTATCCTTTTTACAGCAGTAAATGAGGTCTACCTTGCTTTTGAACATCATGCTTTCCTGTACGAAGTTAAAAAATATAAACTATAATAAAATATGAAACTTAATCAATCTGGCAAAATATTGCTTTGGGTGAGGTATATATGGATGCATATATAAAAACTCTCACTTTAGTGTTAAGTCACAAATACTTACTTTTTGTATTTTGATAATAATTTTTGTTTTCTCATTTTTGCCAACATAGTCAGAAAGCTGGTTTGTTCTTTTCAGTTCCTTTGCTGCCCACCACAGCTGGGCCTCTGGTTCTTCAATAACCTCAAGAGCAGCCTGTAACAAACTGAGCTTTACAATAGGCAGAATCCAAGGGCACACGAGCAGAAGTTTACTCACAATAGACCTCTTTCCTTCTCTTCCTTATACTACTCTTCGTAGCCTTTAAATCTGCTCTGAATGGTTAAAAGATTCCTTAGAACATTGTTGAGATCTATATAAGAGATCTCAAAAAGAGAATTGCTCATCTACCATTCAGTGACTAAAAATTGCCAGTAACTGAGTTTCTTAACACACACACACAAACAGATCAGAACTTATAAAGTTTCTTTTTGCAGAGTGTTGGGAGCAACAATAAAGTGATTTTGACTTATCAGTTACAGTAATTAACTCTTAGTGCAGGAAATATAAGGATTTAAAAATGCTTTGATTTAACAGTGATGAGGGGTATCATACTTCATCAGTTTTTTCAATAAAATCTCCAGAGTTATCTTTGATTTTCAAGTCTAATACATAACACCTTTTAAGATGTTTTTTTTTTCAACAGTTACAGTTAACAAGCGGAAGTAACAGAATTTACTTTCTTGCAATGATGAAATATTAAAAATGACTTTTTTTGTGTAAATACCCATATTTTTTGGAGTATAAGATGCACTTCCCCCCCCCAAAAGAGGCTGAAAATTTGGGTGCATCTTATACTCCAAATGTAGCTTTTTCGAAGCTTTTTTTCAGCCCTAATGAGGCGCTAGTGAGTGAAGCAATATCCGTGCTTTGCCTGCTTTTCTCATTGCTGCTCCCTCTCAGCTGTGCTTTAGAAGCACAGCTGAGAGGGCCTTTATCCCAAGCAGAGAATAAAAAGCGCGTACACTAAAAACCAGCAAACTAATGTGCTGAAGCTGACCAGACTAAGGATGCTAACCAGATGAATATCTGGTAGGCAGATTTCCCCCCCCCACCTATTTTCCTCCCCAAAAACTAAGCTGCGTCTTATACTCCAGTGCATCTTATACCTCGAAAAATACGGTATATAGCACTATGTAAAGGTATTATATTCTGTACAGCAGTATAGAACCAAATAAACACATGGACAATGAATCAATTACATTTTCCAAACATCTCTCTAGGAAGAACAATACTTTTTAAAAATAAAAACCATAAAATAAAAAACTAACACTTACTTGAGTTCCTGACAGATCTTCTTTATTTTCAAATTCCATTCTCACTGGGTCATATGGAGGGAGCCCCATTGGATAAACAATCATTACAGCTCCTCGGAGCTGGTCGAGGGCATCTTTCACCATACTGGTAGTAACACATATATTGGCTTCCACTTGTTTCTGCAATACAGAGAGAAGCAACTTAAACAAAAAAGAGGGAGCTTGGTGTCCTAGTGGACAATCGCTTAAATATGAGACAGCAGTGTACTGCAGCTGCCAAAAAAGTACACATGGTTCTAGGCTACATTAATAGAGGGACAGAATCTAGATCACGTGAAGTGTTAATACCGCTTTACAATGCCTTGGTAAGACCACACTTGGAATACTGCATCCAGTTTTGGTCGCTATGATGTAACAAAGATGTTGAGACTCTGGAAAGAGTGCAGAAAAGAGCAACAAAGATGATTAGGGGACTGAAGGCTAAAACATATAAAGAACAGGAATTGGATAGGGATGACATGATAGCAATGTTCCAATATCTCAGGGGCTGCCACAAAGAAGAGGGAGTCAAGCTATTCTCCAAAGCACCTGAAGGCAGGACAAGAAGCAGTGGATGGAAACTAATCAAGGAGAAAAGCAACCTAGAACTAAGGAGAAATTTCCTGACAATTAGAGCAATTAATCAGTGGGACTACTTGTCTCCCGAAGTTGTGAATGCTCCAACACTGGAAGTTTTTAAGAAGAGATTGGACAACTATATGTCTGAAATGGTATAAGAATTCCTGCCTGAGCAGGGGGTTGGACCAGAAGACCTCCAAGATCCCTTCCAATTCTTATTGTGTTATTCTGTTAAATGAATAAACTAATACACTATGGAAGAAAGAATTCTTCCTCTGAAATTTACAATGAGACAGCACAGTATGAGATAAAGCCAAATAACAAAAAATATTTTTTCCATTTTTAGAATAACATTTCTCTGTCTATTTGCATTATTTACTACCAATTTATCATCTATTCAGAATTAATTATATTAAACATTTTTGTTAAAGTGGGGCTTACCTATTGTGTACCTATGCATCTGGTTTTTCCTATCTAAGTGTTGAACTTTACATTTATCACTGCATAATATTCATTGGATAGCACCCAGTGTTCAAGTCTTTTAGGTTTCTTTTGAACTATGAACCTGTCTTTCAAATATTAGCTTTATGAAACAGCTTATTCCCAAGTTGTTGGCACTCAGAAAAGCTGAAAAAATAGGCCTATTGTGATAGGTATTCAGGTGTAAAGAGTAGAACTGGGCTGCCTTTTTGTTTTAGGTAGCTTTTAATTCTGGTTAATTTTTAAGTTTGAAGTGACAAATTTTAATAGGGGTTGAAACATGTTCAGCTTTTTTTATTATTATGGGTTTTATTGTACTAAACTACTTAGAATTTACATGATTAAATAGTATCTACATTATGCGATAGCCAAATAAATAAATAAATAACAAATCTGGTTATTTTAAAAAAATCTTTTATAATGCATTAGGTATGAATCTAGAGATGAGGTTATTTAATCAAGAAAATGCATTTAAATAAACACAATTATTTCAATTAGTGGTTTGTTTTAGAATCAGACTTCCTGCTATTCTTTGAACAGACTAAGAATAATTGTCTCGGATAACATAGCTCATAAAGTATATCATATTTCACACCAATAATATTGTACCTTACCTTAGAAATCAATGCCTTAGCTTCTTCTACAGTTGCTTTTAAAACTTGTTTCATTTTCTCATTTGGAGCTTAAAAAAGAAATATGCAGATGATAGTATATAATTATACTATATAGTATTGTATAACTATGGAAGTAATATAAATAATAATATTTTGTACTGAAAGGGCCTCTGAATTAAAAATCAGCTATTATCTTAAACTATCCAATATTAAAAGATCACAAAATCCAATGATTTACAGACTCTGGGCTTTAGCTTATTCCCATTAGAAAACTGCAGTGTGTGGAATTGGCCCAAGTGAGCCAAACAACAAAGCTTTTGATCAAGAATGTTAAACAGAAAAATTCATGTCTATTCAGGAATAAATCTCAGTAGGGATTAGATCTAATTTACCAAAAAAAAAAAAAAAAAAAAAGCACAGCATGATATTGGAGCCAGAGGTAACAAAGAATAAGGGCTAAACAAAGAAGCTTACACAGCAATAAAAAATTGCAAACAGTAGCAGGCTCTGTTGAGTAATTTAGCTCCATATAACCATGGCATTTGTCAATATAGCATGTTAAAAAAATACGTGGGCAGTGGGATATATTGAATAGAAAAAGCAATGATAATGCCATCTTACCTAGTACAGCGCAGATTTTGGAAGCTTTGTAGGAGGATGGTATCAAAATAAGACATACATAAGCCTCAGATCACAAGAGGGATGGAAATGGGAGCAGTCAACAGACCAGTAGTAAGCATTGCCAAGTAGCTTAATATTGTTATTAACAAGAATGTGAATGAAGTCCCACATTCCTCCCTTTTCCACAGAGAAGCACTGACACAAAAGCAATGAGTCACTGACTGACTTTTTGCAAAGGAGAGCAGGGCTGTCCTTTTCAACAAAGGAAATCTTTGTTGGTTATTGGACTATTGGTTATTACCACCTTCTCTGAATTGTTAGGATGGGAGAAAAAGGAGAAAGATGACAAATGACAGGTGAGGGATGAGAGGGATATATGGAACAACCAATTGTACCTTGGAATCTTATGGCTCGCCTATCTCATTCAAATATAGGCCCCAGGATTAATGGAAATGGGAAAATATTGAAATATCTTTGTAGAATACTGATATGGCAATAAATAAAAGAATGAAATAATAAAAATGGTGCCAAAAATTAAGTCAATAAAATAATGAAAATGCTCTCTAGAAAAAATGGGTTTTTAATTATTTAATAGCTTCTAAAAGGCCAGTAGGGAGGGGGCAAGTCTGATCTCTAAGGGGAGGCCACTCCAAAGCAACCACATTGCTAGAGAAGAAGTGCTGCCAAGCTCCAGCTACTCTCACGCTTCAAAGTATGGAATTCTTAGCAGCTGTTCCAAAGATACTTAAGAGAAGATTGCCCTGAAGATACTCAGATGAAGGGATTTAATGTTTAATATCAGAACCTTAAATTGCATTCAGAAATATAGTGCCAAAAGTCTAAAGAGCATTTTCCTTTCTTTGATTTTATTTATTTATTTATTTATTTATTTATTTATTTATTTATTTATTTATTTATTTATCGTATTTTTATACCGCCCTATCTCTCTAGGGACTCAGAGAGTCAAAAATGTACATATACTAGATATATTATTTTATATTATATTTTATAATATAATATATATATATATTATATTAATTGTTATAATAGATATATTTTGGATAAGTTATAGGTGTAATTTTAATAATGTTATTTGATATAAGTAAGGTAAAGTGAAGATTTTAACTACTATAATTGATACTTTGGATATTTGTAATATTATTTGTTGTATATATAAATGTTAAAGATGTGAAAAGATGGACTATTGCTTACCCTTGAAGGTTGGACAGAAAAATTAAAGAAACTAAGTTGGAAATATGAACTATTTTTGAGAGACTGTTTAGGGAAGAAAGACATTTTAGAAGAACCCTTGGTGAATATTGGAAGATGGAACGTTGTTTTGATATTGATTGATGAAGGTTGGATCTTAAAACCTATGTACTTTATTCAAGAATAAACACTAACTCAATCGGAAACTTCTGAGAACTCTAGGAGTGGAATGGTCTGATATATAATGGATTGGAAGAAAAGTATCTTCTTTGTCTTTGGAAGGGGAGTGGAGGTTTTAAGGAATGACTATGGATTATGATTTGTGCTAGATTTTAATTCTTGTGGTTAGTTTTATACCCTGTATTCGGTTCTCGGAAGTCCTGGGGGTGGGAAGGAAGGGGAAGGGAGGGGGAGGGGGCAGAAAATGGATTGATAGTTAATGTACAAAGATGATTGAAGATGTATAATTAATGTAAGATCGGACCTGCCTGGCTACCACTTTAGAATGATGGGAAAGAAGGAAGTAGAAGAGAGAAGGAGGAAAGAGAAGAGGAGGAGGAGGAAAGGAAGGAAGAGGGGAAAAGGGAGAAGAAAGGAGTAAGGAGGAAAGAGGAGGGGGTGTAGATAAGAGAGGGGGAGGATGGATGGAAAGTAGAAGAAGGTAGAGAAGGAGAGTAAAAGGAAAAGGAAGGGGGTGGTGACTGGGCAGATCCGATTAATTGTATATGATGGTACATTAAATATGTTATTGGATATGTTATTGGATAAGAATGTTAAAATAAAACTTTTTTGAACAAAAAAATGTACATATAAATACAAAATAAAACATCAATTAAAAAACTTATTCCAAATGGCCAAATAATTAAAAATGACAGTATACATAATAAAACCCATTAAAACCAATTTAAATTTAAAATCTAGTCCAGTCTTGCGCAGATGAATAGATGAGTTTTAAGCTTGCGGCGAAAGGTTCGGAGGTCAGGAAGTTGACGAAGTCCTGGGGGAAGCTCGTTCCAGAGGGTGGGAGCCCCCACAGAGAAGGCCCTTCCCCTGGGTGTCGCCAGACGGCACTGCCTGACCGACGGCACCCTGAGGAGTCCCTCTCTGTGAGAGCGCACGGGTCAGTGAGAGGTATTCGGTAGCAGCAGACGGTCCTGTAAATAGCCCAGCCCTATGCCATGGAGCGCTTTGAAGATCGTTACCAAAACCTTGAAGCGCACCCGGAAGGCCACAGGCAGCCAGTGCAGTCTGCGCAGGAGAGGTGTCACATGGGAGCCACGAGGGGCTCCCTCTATCACCCGCGCAGCCGCATTCTGAACTAACTGAAGCCTCCGGGTGCCCTTCAAGGGGAGCCCCATGTAGAGAGCATTGCAGTAATCCAGACGAGACGTCACGAGAGCGTGAGTGACCGTGCATCCCGGTCTAGAAAGGGGCGCAACTGGCGAACCAGGCGAACCTGGTAAAAAGCTCTCCTGGAGACGGCCGTCAAATGATCTTCAAAAGACAGCCGTTCATCCAGGAGGACGCCCAAGTTGCGCACCCTCTCCATCAGGGCCAATGACTTGCCTCCAACAGTCAGCCGCGGATTTAGCTGACTGTACCGGGATGCCGGCATCCACAGCCACTCTGTCTTGGAGGGATTGAGCTTGAGCCTGTTTCTCCCCATCCAGACCCGTACGGCTTCCAGACACCGGGACAGCACTTCGATAGCTTCGTTGGGGTGGCCCGGTGTGGAAAAGTACAACTGAGTATCATCAGCGTACAGCTGGTACCTCACACTGAAGCCACTGATGATCTCACCCAACGGCTTCATATAGATGTTGAACAGAAGGGGCGAGAGAATCAACCCCTGCGGCACCCCACAAGTGAGGCGCCTCGGGGCCGACCTTTGCCCCCCTGTCAACACCGTCTGCGACCGATCGGAGAGATAGGAGGAGAACCACCGATAAACAGTGCCTCCCACTCCCAATCCCTCCAACCGGTGCAGCAGGATACCATGGTCGATGGTATCAAAAGCCGCTGAGAGGTCTAAAAGGACCAAGGCAGAGGAACAACCCTATCCCTGGCCCTCCAGAGATCATCGACCAACGCGACCAAAGCCATCTCAGTGCTGTATCCGGGCCGGAAACTGGACTGGAACGGGTCTAGATAGACAGTTTCATCCAGGTGCTGGGGAAATTGACATGCCACCACACTCTCTACAACCTTCGCCGCGAAGCGAAGGTTGGAGACCGGACGATAATTACCTAAAACAGCTGGGTCCAGGGAAGGCTTCTTGAGGAGGGGCCTCATCACCGCCTCTTTCAAGGCGGCCAGAAAGACTCCCTCCAACAAAGAAGCATTCGTAATCTCCTGGAGCCAGCCTCGTGTCACCTCCTGAGTGGCCAGTACCAACCAGGAGGGGCACGGGTCCAGTAAACACGTGGTGGCGTTGAACATGTTGTGTTGAATTTTAGAAACATGTTTTAAGTTGTGGCTGGCTGAACATTCTTGCACACAGGGCACATAATGTATCTATCATTGATAATTATTAATCAACATTTGAAAGCGTACAATATGACATATTTTTTATAAAATTTGCCAAGCTATTTTTATATGCAAAAGTTATATATATATATTTACCATGGCCATTTCTTCGTCCAATGTCATCTTTTTTAAATGTGCTTCCACCACTGGGAATACATTTTTTTGCCCATTCATCAGTCAGTTTCAGCTCTTCAATTTGTTCATCTGTCAGACCTTGCATGTTAGGAGGTAAGAAAATACCGTTGTCTGCCAGCGATTCCATTTCTTTCAAAAGAACAAAGAGTGGGACATGGAGATGTTACATAAAATGTCATTTAACCATCTGTTTTTGAGAAATTGTTAAACTAAAGTACCACTGCAGCAGCATAACAAATTCTGCAATTTATTTAACGTTATTAGAATATATTACAAATGTCTCAGAGGACACAGTCATACTTAAATTCTTTCATATTTGGATATACTGAAAGAAAGCACAAAATGTACCACAACAGTAATCCATGTAAAGAAACTTTAGAAAAAAGTACAATCAGCAGAATTGGTTGAGTAGTTTCCAATATTCAGACAATTCACCTGTGACATGAACTTAGCATATTGGCTTTAAAGAGTAATCAAAAAGAGGATTCAGAATGGCCCAGAGTTGAGAATAAATAAATACATTTAATAAACTATTAAATTATAATCAATATAATTATAATTTTATTACAATTATTATTTATTACATTTATTATTTATTGTGTTTATATTATAATTATAATATATCATATAATAAATTATTATTAAATTATTTATTTGTTATATTTTTACCTAAGAAATTTAGGTAAAAGGACAAAATAATAAATTGACATATTTAATACCTGTGCAAAGACGCTGAACTTTGAGTCTTCCATTATAGATTCTCATCACTTCCTGTGTTAAGTCTTCAATGGAAATTCTACCTGTTGTTTCCAGGAGAAACTGGCTCTCATCTCCATGCTTCACATGGAGCAAAACCATTTCTATTAAAGCAGAGACACAACAAAAGTGCATGGTATATATTAATTATGAGTTTTTCTGCCTTGGTAGCCTGAAATTTAGACCCATGGCAGAGAATAATCATGTTTCCCCTTAGGGGTGAATAAACTTCGTTGAAAACCTACAGCTTCTATTATTTATACTCTAGTACTCATTTATGCAAGAATAAATATAAAAAAGTCAAGATTAAAAAAAAAAATTAGGAAAGCAAAAAGCAATATATAAACAACACAGAATCAAGGCTGGTGACAATAATATACATTAATATCACAAAATAGACTCATTTTCCATTCTGGCCCAATATGTGGGGGAAGGGAGCTTAATCCAAAGGCATATGCAGCAACAAATAGGGCATATCTCCTAAATCCCATTAGATGGCACTGCTTTAGATGAGGGACCTTAAGCGTACCCACCTTGGGTGATGGGAACAAACAACTGAGAAAAAGCAGTCCTGCAAATAATCCCATCCTGTGTCATGGCACTCAGAAGCCAGAACACTTTGCACAGGCACAATCTGATCCAAGGTTGCCATTCTCCACCCATGTTAGGCAACACCTAAGACCTCAGTGGAACTTTGCACCAGAACTTTAGACATAAGTCCTAGTTCCCATCGGGTCCATCAGTCCCTATGACACAACAAGTTTTTCTCCATGCAAGGGAAGAGCAGGGAATGAAAAGGGGTAAAACATCATCGCTCAGCTCCAGATCATGTTATCATTGCACCTAGACAAAAATCGTATCTGGTGTATGTGGCCAGATATGTGTCTGGCCTTCAATAACCTAGGTCAGGTCTGTTTCTCCATGGTCGCCGTGAAGTCCCAAACTGTTTCTGACTCTCTGCCTAGAGAAGGAACATTGAAGACCCATAAAATGGTAAGTCTTGGAAACTACACTGCCAATCTGGAAACATAATCCAAGCAGTTTGGATAGAAAAGCAGTTAAGCAGCAAGGTGGCAATTGCAGCTAATCCTAGAAGACAAATTCACCAATAGGATCTCACATCCAATTATCTGTGGAACAACACTCATGAATGTCAAAAGGTCTCCTAGATGACAACATCTATCTCCTGCCTCTGCACTGGGGTTATAGCTGATGTCAGATACAAAACCCAGTTAGGCACTAAAGTAGAATTTGGGGCTAATTTTTAGAGAAACCCCAATTTTATTTATTAAAGAGCCTTTAGAGTAGGATTAATAACATAATGGATCCTTTGTATTTCTGGGAAAAGTGGAGTGGAGCCTGAAATTCCTAGCTGTGCTTAAAGTAACCAGGTGCTAACAAGATAAGTTAAAGTGTTAACTGCAAGAATGTGAGATAGTTTTTGGATGTATACATATCTAAGATATACAGATATATGAAGCATAAACAATATACTTATTGTTTAACTAAAGGCTTCCATTACGCAGGCAGGAAAAAAATAATCTCATTGAGCTTCCCACTCCAAATATTAAAATACACATTAACCAACCCAATCAACAGCGTCAAAGTATAATGATAATAACCAATAATGTGGGTACCTTACTATAAATAGAAAACAGCCAATCCAATAGAGACATTTTAAGCTTTTAAGAAGTTCTGCACCCCCATTTGTGCTTTGTTCAATAAATTCATTCTGCTTTAATATAATGGTATCCTGGCCTCACCTTTAAAGAGAGACTTTTTTGGAGGATGGGTGGGTGTTTTACTTGAACATTTCTGACAGCGTTACCCTCACCACAATTCTGTTCCAAACCAGATCTTGGTAATGCATACTAGACAGGCCTTTTTGTCCCAGATTAAATCATGGATGAGTGAGGTTCTATTACAGAGATCTTGGCCCTGAAAAGCAACATTTGAGTACCAGGGCCTCCTTGGCTATGATAACTACGCAATGGGACAGAAACCAGGAAACTGTAAAACGACATTGGCACTAAACACTGATGACATATTCCCTGAAAAAGGCAACCCCAAGTTCTTACCATATCTCCCTTTTCCATCACCACTAAGATGTCAATACCTATGCACAGCACAATCCCCGCCTCCCAGAATATAACTTTAATAGCCCTGACCCTTGAAGCAGCTTTTGATATCAACAATTGGTACAATGTTTTGGACCAAAGTTAGAAGGTGTAACACAGTGGTAAAATGTAAAATTTGTTACTACTGGTTCTGTGGGGCTGGCTTGGTGAGGGGGGGTAATGAGATTGGGTGGGCGTGGCCAACTTTTTTTTTTTACTTTTAAAAGCATTTTTTCTACAATCTCTTCGGCTGAAAAGGTTGTAAAAAATGCTTTTAAAAGGCTCCTCTGACAATCCCAGCTGAGTGGCCTGATCATCAGAGGCTTTTCTTTTAAAAGAAGCATTTCACCCCTGGTGTAGCACAACAATCCTTCCTGGCATAGTCTTAGAAGGTTAACTATTTTCCATTCCATGGCGAGTTCTATGTGTGGTATTATAAAATTCTGCATTATTGTCCAGAGTTTCCAAGATCTATATAAAAGTACAGAATCAATTGTCTAGAACTTGTATCAAGACATATCAATTTACAGATTATAATCAATAAAGATTATTTGTAGCGCAGGGTTAAAATGTGGGGTCTTTGGTACTCTCTGAGCTTGGTTGTTTTCTTGCAGAGGTTTCATTACCTAAACTAGGTAACATTATCAGTACTGATGATGTTACCTAGTTTGGATAATGAAATCTCTAAGAAAACAACCCAGTTCAGAGAGCACCAAGGACCCCTCAGATCAACTCTCTCTCTAATTACCATTCCTTGATCTCAGACAGGCCATTGAGCACTTTTTTATTGAACATAATTTTGATTGAGTTCAGAATCAACAGTCCAATTACAGTTAAAGTGATTTTCAGGGTAGATCAAGTGATAATAGTAAGAGTTCTTTCTAAATAAGTGCTGTTGTTGAAATATTTACATAAAAATTGAACTTGCTTTCAATTTTCAGTAATGATACTGAGGATTGAGGACAATATATGGTGCTACTACTAAAGACAGTTTAGAAATTCAAGAGGTGTAGAATGTGGGCATAAAGTACTTTTACTATTAGTCCATAGTTCATGCATTTTAAGCCATTTTAAAGTATTGACTTTCACTTTTAAAGCTTTAAGCAGTTTAGGATTGACAAATCAACTCTATAACGCAATAAAGAGCTTATTTTTATCCCCAGAAAACTTCACTTGAAGAAAGCTCACAAAATGCAATTATCTTTGATGACCTCATACTGAGATTTTTATAAACCTGACATTTGTGATCTACAAGTCATCACAAGATATCTACAGCCTAAAACTATATTAAACAAATAATACAAAAATTAATTATATAACTAGAAACTGTACAAAGGATTTTTTTTAAAAAAATAAAGCTAAAATAGATCTGTTGTCATTGAAGACTAGCTCACAGGTGTATGAATCCTTTCCTCCCCAGCACCTAGTGCTTTCCACACAATAGCACTGAAAATTTAGTATATGAATATTACAGAATTCTTTGATAGTGAGTTGTAGAAAGGTGTAAAATCTATTTCCGATTCTGCAGTGTAGGACATTCAATCCCTTGTTCATCACCCTGGAATTTCAAGCTCCTCTAATAACCATGGCCTCAAACCAGCCTCTGATTCATAAATAATCGACTGCATTTATCAAACTCATCTGCCACAACTGTTGAGGAAATAAGTAAAAGCGAAAGAAAAAGAGCCTGAGAAAGGGCGAAGACTGTACTGTAGTCGGTATCCATGGCAACCAACGGACGCAGTTGGCTTACTGAACGTCTGAACCTTCTCGATCACCCCAACAGCCATTTCTCACCTGGATCGGTCAACCTAGAATTAAGCCTGCAGACCGAACTTCTCCTCTAGTCCGGCAGAAGCTCGGCAATAGCGGGACTGGCAGATTCTTGCCCGGTGCTACTCTTGACCCAGGAAGCCTTCGTTCTGAAAGCCAATCCTAGAGAGGAGCTCGGCGATGACCTCGTCGAAGAACCGCAACTTCCCCGTCACTCAAAGGCACCTAAAGCCGCCTCTAAAAGGGACAGAGCGCTTTTTATTGTTATTGTTTAAGGTTGCTATAGAAACACGCTTTGCTGAAGAGAGGGGAAACGCGCGAGCCCCCGGAAACTCTTTGATCTGCGGACTGGAGCCGCTTGCTGCGGCCGCCTCTGAGGCTGTGTTACTATCTTCTGGGCAAGCTTTTGCCTGAGGCTGAAGGCAGAAGGCAGGTTGACTGAAAATTGTATAGCCTCAAAACGGACTGCAGCTATGTCTGCCTTCTTATTCCCTACTATCCTTGTGGGAGTCTTACATTATTATTATTATTACCGCGTGGTAAAATGGGCGGCAAATAAGTTTAATAAATATTACGTTTATTGGCCGCGTATCTCGCCTCAGGCTAATCTAGGCGGCTCGTAACCAGTAAAAACCGAAGAAATAAAACATTTAAGCAAAGCGAAAGTAAAATAATAGAATAAAAAAAACAAGGAAAAGGAAAACACATCTCAGTCAGGGGTCCCACATTTCCTCAACCCTTCATTTCAACCCTGAGCTACAAATATTCTCCTTTATTGGTACATATCAATCAATCAGAATAGAGCTGGAAGGAACCTTGGAGGTCTTCTAGTCCAACCCCCTGCTGAAGCAGGAGACCCTGTACCAGTGACGGCAAACCTTTTAGGCACCGAGTGGTCAAAGTGTGCATACATGCCCAAATTGTAAGGTGCGGGCGCATGCGCCCACACCCCATGTATCTGCCCGCACCCCGTCCAAATGGCAAGGTGTGGGACATGTGCTGCCGTGTGCCTGTGCCCCGCACATATGAGACAGAGACCCGAAGACCAACTGGCTGGTGGGAGGTGTTTGTGCATGCCTGGTAGACCTGAAACAGAGTTGGGGAAACAGTGCGCATGCCTACAGAGGGCTCTGGGTGCCACCCCGGCACGTGTGCCATAGGTCCGCCACCACTGCCCTGTACCATTTCAGACAAGTGACTGTCCAGTCTCTTCTTAAAAACCTCCAGTGATGAAGCACCTACAACTTTTGAAGGCAAGCTGTTCCACTGGTTAATTGTTCTCGCTGTTGGGAAGTTTCTCCGTAAGTTCAGGTTGTTTCTCTCCTTGATTTGTTTCCATTGTTTCTTGTCTGCCTTTGTAAAAAAAGGATGGGTGTTCCGGGAGCAGAGAAGTGAGGGGGAGTCTGCTGTCCATCTAGCAAAGCACCCCCAGAGTCGAACATCCACATTGGGGGAGGCCAATTTGCAGAGCCAGGCTGTTACTGAAGGATAGGATATTGGGGGCAGAGCTTACCCTGGAGGGCAGTGAAATGCAGTGTAATACCATAGTTTTATATTTCTTGCCATTTTGCATGATTTAGAAGTCTAGACTATTAAACTATTAAACAAAGTAGACTAGCACTACTTTGTAGCTTTAAGTTTGCCTACAGATATTTTTAAAGGTATTTTTCTTGCTATTGATGTGATTTTTATAGCCAACATGGCTATCTTGGCATTTTTGCCCTACTGCAGGGCTGTCAACTTCCCGGCCCACAAGTCAGATGCATCACCTGCTGGCTATGCCCACGCCTGGCTTAGTGAAGGGGGAAAAAGTCCCAATACATCACGTGATGCCACCTTGATGTGAGTTTTACACCCCTGCCCTAAATTGTGGTAGTAAGAGCTTTCCTCCTTCCCAGGTCCTGCTGTGTTGCTTCATTATGACATGGGGAAGACATTCCTGGGAGGGGTGAGGGAAGATTGTTGGGGATGTACTGTATGCCAAGCATATACACTCCCAGCAGGGTCATGTAAGGCATAAAACTCATCCTAGCTCCCAAGCAAAAGGGACACTTATATTTGCACCACAAGAGAAAGATGCTATAAATGAATAATCAGTTTAGTGGTGACAGTAAAGGCATAATTTCATACTATGCAGGGAAAGGTGATAGTAAACTATTCCTGTGTTTTACCAAGAAAACCACATGGAAAGACAACGGGCTGTCCCGTTGCAATGTAGTACCTTATGATGGGCCCCTCAGGCCACATGGATGCAACACCTTATTGAGGAAGACCTGAGGATTTCATGTTGTTTATGATATGGGTATATTAAAATCTTTGAAGTGACTAATTGCTGATGTTGCAGTGCAGGACAAGAAAGCTGGAAGCTGCAAACACAATCTGGACCCATTATGCAAAGGCCTAATTCTCTGAAGAAGTCCATAATGCTATGAAAGGTATTAGGATGGAGAAAGAGGGGACAATTGGTAGCAGTATGGACTAAATTACAGTAGCAATGTATACACTATTGGAAGACTTGAAGGATCATGAAGGATTGTCCTGGAAAATCCATGTGGTTGTTAAGAGTTGACAACAATGCACGACTCGCAGGCCGGATGCGTCACACGCTGTCAGCGCACACACCCAGTTTAGCTAAGGGGGAAAAAGTTGCAATATGTCTCATGATGATGCGAGTTTGACACCCCTGCTCTAGGTGGCTCAAAAACCAGTAGTAGAATGAGGATTGTTGTGTTCAGCTGGAGGACACGTGACAAGTAACAAAGCAGCCGATTGGCTAAGCCGCCGATGTCTTGCCAGTGGGAAATTAAGCAGCTGCGATTGGCTGAGCCGCTGACAGCTCTAGTATAAAAGAGCTGTCAGCCTAGGGCTCGCTTGCTTGCTCACCTTAGTTAGTAGTTGTGATTTTAATAAAGAGCTGTTAATGGCTATCCTGCATCGCCTCCCTCTTTGCTGTTGTTTTGTAAATACAACAAGGATTATCATAAAAAATTATTGCAGCCATTCCATGTCTTTCACTTTTTTCCAGGCCTGTTTTTCCAGGTTACAACTGTTAGGGCATAGAAACTGAGGCAGAATTGAGATGGACGTAAGAACCAATCAGAATGTTCAGACAAGAGATTCTGCAAAAGCTTTCATCAATCTTATTGCTTCAAGTTTGTTGGCTCCTGATATTCCGGGGCCTTTATATAAAGATTACCTCTGATGATCTTAAATCAGAAAGATATCTGAAAATTTTAAGTCCACAAGGGTAAAGCCAAATTCTGACAGCATCAATAATGGAGATATATTCCTAACAATGGGAAAATTTATTTCATAAAGTAACATGTTTCACAGTATATGTATATGCAGTATTGTAAACCATCAATGCTAATATTGTAATGGAGATAGTCAATTATTGTGTACCACAGGCAATAACTTGTAATACATTAACAAATCAATTTGCACAGGAAAACACTTAAAAGAAAATAGATAGGATTTTAGACTGTTGTAACTTTGACTTTCTAATATTGATTTCCTTTAGCAGTACATATTATAATAAACTACTCATCCTATGCTCATACATGCTTTGTTGCAATTTTTGTGGTACTTTGCTGCCAGATTTTATAATCTATTGAAGATGCTGAGGCCTGTATTTGAAATTTAATAGGAGAACTATAATAACTGAAATTATTCAAACAAGGACCACATATAAAAGAACTCTAATTGCACTACCGAGAATACAGTTGTGTTGCTAACATTATAATACCAATGCATAACACAGATGTTAATACATTATGGAACCAGAAAATTTATAGTTCTACTGCTGTTTCAAAATGTACAATTTTAAAAGCACAATATAGAAGTCATTGTATTTAATGACTGTAATAAGTAGAAGTGTTATATGAGATGATTTATATAAATACATTGGAACAGTATTATAGAAATTGAAATGATGGTTTATTTTTACTGCTCCATGGAATGAGGTGCTTCACTCAGATACCACAAAAGAAAAATATTTTGTAAACAGAGCATACTATACCAGTCTGCAAATACAGCAAAAGGAACAGACGTATTTAGCATGGCCCTTCTCAAAAAAGATTTTCATAAATTTAAAAAAGCAAGCAATATAAATAGGTGTGACAATATGACTAAGAAAAGACTATCTTGCTTAACAGTAGTATGGAACAGACATATATTTCCTTCATGACATGAAAATACTACATTTAAGTGCCATCTGTTGCAAAAATTTTGGAAGCAGACTATTGCAAGTTTACAAAGCATTATGTAGGGGATTATAGAATCTGCCTCAAGAAGCATCACCTATAACACTGATGTTTGTCTGTGGAAAGAGACATTTAACTTATCAGAATAGTACATAAACCATTGTTTTGTTCGTTGATACCATATTTGAGACACATTACTTCTATACATTGTAAAGGAAAAAGCTGGGAGAGTTGAAATATATGGACCATCTATCCAATTACTTCTTTACACAGATCTTCCTATCAAAATTAATATAAAATTTCCTTCAACTTAGAAAGCAACATTCGTATTAGAATAGGAAGCTATATAATGAGAATAAGATCAGGAAGAGAATAACGATAAAGCTGCAACAAATTTTTTCATGTCTGCAAAATAAAGCATGTGCAATGATAGGAAAAATATATTACTATATATTGTTTAAAATTATTTCAATTGTTGGGGGAATTCACTTCTACAAATCTTCATAAAGCTCTATTATAATTTATTTCCCAACATTAATATTAAACAATTGGCATCTTAATTAAACTTTGACAGTTCTTTGGTGAATACTTACGTATAAATATACCAGTTATCAGATACTGGAAGTGGTTCTACATTCTAACAGAAGGGCATTTAAAATGGTATTTAAATTTTTATATAAGAATGTTCAAGAAACAATTGTTTAAAACTCTTATGTGCCTTATTCAGAGAAACCAATACATGCTTGTTGGTCTTGAAAGACAAACTTAATGTTATACTTTCCTATGAACTAAAGTGAAATTGAAACAAGCATAACTTTTCCTTGCATTGTGTCCATTAAAGGAACAGAATGAGATCACTATTTAGTTTAATTCTGTGCATGATTCCCCACCCTGCCACCTTTGTGTAATAACTTAAGAATTAATGTTCAGTGCATCTGATTAAAATATTGCACATACAGAATTAAATCAATGCCCAGTTCCATTAGTTAATTTTAACTAATAATTTCTACCAAGTTTAAATAATTATATTTTAAATAATTTATCTTTCCATAAAATCATGTGTCGGTAATGTTTTAGGTGCTAAACAAATTAAAGGATCTGTGGTCGAATTGCTGTTGGTAGATCTGGATGGTATAGGAGGTGCAGGAGGGGGTCTTGCTGGCAATAGATGAAAAGATCCAGAACTTTTGTTATGACCACTGTAAACATTAAAGTTTGAGTCAGTGATATTTTGTTCAGTGCCCAGTGAAAAATAAGTTGCTTGCAGGGAAGAAGCTCTTTTTAAATCAGTGGGATTGGCCAATGGTTTCAGAGTTAATACTAAATCGTCCTCTTCAAATGTTACCCAACCTTTTTGTTTTCCATTGTTAGATATAGAAGATGTACTCTGCAAACTAAAATCATCTTCAAATGTATCAACATAAAATGTAGCTTTCCCTTTCTGATGAATAGGAGGCTTTAGAGATGGAAAAGGATTAAAAGTGGGTCCTTCTGCTGAACAATGTGAAGTTGCTCCAAATTCTTGAGATTTGGTTCTAAACGGATTTCCAGTCTTAATATTTTTGTCAGTAAAAGGGTTTGTGCTGTTTAATCTGGTAGCAAATGGATTCAGAGAATTGGACGTGTATACCTCAGATTTACTGTGTGCTAGTGTATGTGGTGTACTTGTGTTACTGAAATTAAAATTGTCTATTGCAGAAGGCAGGTTTTTCAGCTTCTTTTGACTTAACGATACAATTGGTGACATCTGAACTGTCTGAATTTTAGATTCAGAAAACAGCTGAAAGGACAGATCTTCAAAAGGATCATTGTTTAGTTGTGTTTCAAGCTGAACAGCGTGAACTCCATTTGTTCTAATCTGAAAAATAAATACAACGTTCAAATATGTAACTTGTCTGATAAAAGATCCATTGTTCATGAAAGAAGCTGTGGATTTGAATATCTGCCTTTTGTAATTTGCTTTATACTTGAAAAATATTCCTAAGTTTCTTTCTATACAATTTTTTTTCATTATTTTCACTGCATTATCCCTGTCAGAATATATTCACCAATGTATCTACTATGTACACAGACATACAGTATGAAAGAAAAATTACAGAAGTTTTCAGATCACAACAGAATGTTTGGGTTAAAAGCACTGCATGGTATAAAGAATTGAAGCATTAAACTAATAAAAATTCATGTGTAGAAAAAGTTATTATAAAATATTTTTCATAATGAAATCTTAGTAATTAAGTCTTAAGCCTTCTCATTTTTAAGTGCAGGTTATGTTAATTTGAAAAGAGTAATGAGAAAGTTTTACTCATACTTGATAAACAGGCCAAAATAGAAAATATTTTCTCTATCATTTATCTATTAGAAATATGTCCCATGAATTTCAACAGAATTAAAGCTCAGTGAGAATGGAAATCATACACAAGCTCCCAGCCCTAACCAACATTCTCACCCATCCAAAGCCTTTCTCTAGTGAGCTCAGACAATTGCCCCAAGGTGACTCAAGCCAATGGCCTGGTTCACCCTCCCAGCACAGGGAACATAAGATGCTCTGTCCAAGTACAGGAAATAAGTTTAAGTGTAAAGGCAAGTTATTTTTAATCATTTAGACACGTTTCTTTTAATATTAAAATATCTATTATGTAAAACTAAACTCCAATAAATATAATAATTAGACACAATGTAAAACCATCAAAGGTTATGACTTGAAATATTACACTCTAATATTGAGATTACATTTAGCAAAGCTTGACTTGAAAATTCACTATACTTAAAAACCAATGATCAATATATAACACTGAATCTTAACTATAGAATAGAAATAAAAGTTTAGCAGCAATTAACGTATTCTGTTTATAACTAGGTTATTACCAAAACCGAAAATAGCATATTATGTTTTAAATTGCATTGATCTCAGATGCAAAGAAGCTTTTTTTTAAAAAAAAAATGAAGATTAATTTAAAATTATAACAAGATCGATTTTATGTTAAAAGTAACTTTTTAAAAAATATGATGGAGAAAGTTGACTTAACCAAAAAGAAAATTTGAAAATAAAAATGAAACCAATATTTCTCCTGATTCTGTAATGTTGTCTCAGGCTACTTGTGTTGATCAGTGTTAAATAGTTTCAGATAGTGAAAGAATCAAGCACCCTCAGTTGCAAGAGTTCTCAAAATGTGAGTAAGGTCCACTTGAAAAATTGTAAATAAGACTTCAACTTTTCATTTTATTAAATAAGCTGCTAAACTGTTCTGTTCCCTTTTACCATGGCAATAGCAAGAAGCTGTACATCCCCATCTCTCTTTTCAATTAATGTGTCACGGACAAAAATAAGGCTCTTTTTGAATAAATGTTAAGTCTCTCAAGTATGCTGTCATATTACTTCCATTCTCTCCACTTCCAAATAATAATTAGTACAAATGGGTATATTGAAACATATATAACACAATTTGAAAACTCTTGCCCTAGAGGGCATAGCATGTCAAGTTAAGTAAGTTGCCTTATATGTCAATAAAACGATGCATATTTGCCTATTCATACAGGCAGGTGATTTCAGTGCAAGCACAGATGTATGAACATAATTGTTCATACATCTTTTATGCTAGAACATATGGAGAACATAGAATGGATGAAAAAATGTAAGTCCAGTAAAGAATCAGGTACCTTTTACCCTGAAGGTTGATCCTGCTTGTGAAAAGGAGACAGATATCAAAAGAAAACATTAGGGAGAAATCCAAGGTAACATGCTTCGAAAAGACTCAGTATTACGTTGGCCATATTAAGGGAACTATAATTCAGGTACAATGTACATGCAGACATCTTTTTCCTGCACTAACCTGAGTACCTCAGAACAAACAGCATTTCTCTGTGACCCTGGTTTACAAAGAAGGCTGGTAGTTGCAAGAAGTGGATTTTGTGTCACTTTAACAAAAATGGGTATTCCTGTCCTTACTCAAACTTTTCTATATTCCTATGAAAAGTTGGGCAGGGTTTCAAGATGAATTCTCTTGAAATATAATTGGATATAGAGCAAAAGTTACTTAGATCAAATACCAATAATATTGTACATTATGGAATTGCTAAATTATGGAAATTCTAAAGGTTCACAATTTTTCTCTTGCTGTTCTATTTTCTGAAGACAAATTAATAAAGGTATTAATTTCCTCATTTGCTTCATAGATCACAATAATATACTGCATGTACAATTGCTAACATACATCAACATTAGGACAGATTAATTATATATCAAATTAAGTGTTTCTTAAAAATGGATTTTAAATTATAAACTACAATTTTGAACGTTATTTTATTTTTAAAACAGCAAAGGTAAGTGGGCAGATACAATTTTCAGATTTGAGATTATTTTCTTGTAGCCAATGAAAAACTGTATTTTTCCATCTGGCTGATCTTTCATTGTAATAAATTGAAATTGAATTTATTTGTCCAGGGCCGTGATAGCTCAGGCTGTTAGAAGCCTGTTATTAGAACATAGCAGCCTGCAATTACTGCAGGTTCAAGCCCGGCCCGAGGTTGACTCAGCCTTCCATCCTTTATAAGGTAGGTAAAATGAGGACCCAGATTGTTGGGGGGGCAATAAGTTGACTTTGTAAATATACAAATAGAATGAGACTATTGCCTTATACACTGTAAGCCGCCCTGAGTCTTCGGAGAAGGGCGGGATATAAATGTAAATTTAAAAAAAATGTTTTTAAGTCTTAATTATTTCCCCCCCTCTTTATTTTGGCATTCTGTTGTTGCAAATTTTATTCTATATTAATTTCAATATTTGCATATTTTTTTGCCTTTTGGAAGTTTAAATATTTTTCTGCAAACTGTTCAAGGAACACTTTGCAGAAACAGAACCTCTCTAGGAAATAAAATTCTGGCACAGGTTTTGACTATGATGAAGATAACTAATGTCCAATGTACTGAATCCAAGATAATTCTAAACATAATTTGTTAAACCCCTCACTTGAATTATGCCTATGCTTCCTTGTGACAGAGATTAGGAAGCGATAGAACAGTTCAGCCTTAATTTGGACTTTTAATAGTTTAAGCCTATATTGGCAATATATTGTCAATTGTTCAGCTTTCTACACTGAATATAGCAGTATTTTTGAGTGGAGCAGTACGGAAGTAGCAGTAGATAAGTTGCACCCAAAAGAAAATGTTTAAAAAATATTTTGTACATACCTGCTTCTGTGATGGAATGTTGTCAGAAGGCAAACTTTGGGATGATTTGCTGCGGGGGGGAGGCTGTGGTGGTGCCTCCAGGTTTGATGGAGAAGCTGTTTGAGACGTTGCTGTCATAGGTATAAGTGGCTCCTGCATCTTTACAACAGAGGGTTGAACAGGAACTGCTCCTTGTGGTTTAAGTGGTTCAGGAAGTATAGGTGACCCTATGAATACATATTATTTTCTTAGTTCCAATACCAAAAATGTTTTTAATAAAGATAGTGATAATAGTAGTAATGCCAAATCCAGTCTGAACACCTGGCTGACTGCAACAGACCATAATGTTTTTTTTATTTATTGCTCATTTATTAAAAGCACTGAAAAAAACAGTAGCAATTCTTTCTTATAGACAAAAAAAGCAAAACATGCTTTGCAATCTTTATTTTATTTATTAATAAAATTTATATGGTGGCCTAACTCACTCAGAGTGAATCTTGCCTTATAGTTGACCTAAGTACTGACTCGCTTTAAAAATAAGAAGTGGGTATTTTGGAATTAGGTTTCATCCAAGGGATAGCATCTGTATTCCCTTGAATGCACTAATAACACTCCTTTATGTAGAAAAATTACATTAAAAAAAAAGAAAAATGCATAATATACTCACCAATTTTACCTGTTGTTAATTCTGGTGGCTTAGGATGGAGTTCAGACATATGCTTTCCTATAGAAGGACGCACATGACTTTGTGGTACACTAATAACTCCAGCTCGGGGAGGAACAATCTGAAATGGAAGTATAGATTTTTAAGCACGACTATAATTGGAATTGGTTTGTTTCAAAGTAGGCTGGCAACTTAAACCAGTTGTCCCTAGCCTAGGGTCCTACAGATTCATTGGGCTTCAGTTCTGTTGTCTTCCAGACTGATAGTCTCTAGATGCCCCATTCATGTGGAGGCTCTTAAGTTAGAAAAGGCTGCTTCACCTATTTCTTGGCATCCTAGCAATTAATAAAAGCTTTACATTTTTCAGTGTAAAAGTAAGTATATATATGGATCTTGGACATCTACAAAGGAATATCTATTGGATCTGCACAACCCTTAAAAGTAATAAAGTCAAGGAAAAAGAGGCTAGCCTGTGTAACTTGCAAGGTGTGTGCTATGTTCGTATTCCTGCCTGAAGAGGACTCCAATTCATACCTGCATCAAATGCAAACTGATCAAATTACTGGAGGAGGAAGTGGAGGATCTACAAACGTTTAACTACTCTGAGAATTATCTGTGGAAATGAGAAATTCTGGAAAGGACAGAAGTCCATCTACAAACTGAACCCACCAAGGAAGAAACAACTACCAAGAAAAATGAAGCCTTAGAAGAAAAAGGAGGCAACAGGTCACTCAGAAGACAAAACGCCTGAGAGGACCTATGCTTGCTACTGGAGCTTAACATTCATTTTCTTACCCTCTCCCTAGAAGAACGCATACAGACATCTGGACAAGAATCTTCATCGACTGTTACAGTAACAGGAAGAAAAATAGCTCAGACTGTCACAGAGAAGAAGAGCCTGCTGGGTATCCAGAAGAGGAAAAGTCACGTGTTCGTGACTTCTCAGAGAAATAGAATAGAATAGAATAGAATAGAATAGAATAGAATAGAATAGAATAGAATAGAATAGAATAGAATAGAATAGAATAGAATAGAAATTTTATTGGCCAAGTGTGATTGGACACACAAGGAATTCGTCTTGGTGCATATGCTCTCAATGTACATAAAAGAAAAGATACCTTCATCAAGGTACAACATTTACAACACAAATGATAGTCATAGGGTACAATTTAACACTTAATGATACAACACTTAATGATAATCATAGAGTACAAATAAGCAATCAGAATCAGCAATCTGCAGACCAGACAACCTATCAAGCTGTGTCCCAGATACAAAGTTCAAAGACGTGACAGTGAAGCTTACCCAACTAATTGAATTCATTGATTATTATTCCTTTCTTCTCGTTCATGTTGGGACGAATGATACAATAAAAAAGAGCCTGAAAAAAAAATCAAGGGAGGCAGGAAAGCAAAAGAGGAGCACAGGTGATGTCAACATCCAATGAGAGAATGGAGGATTTCTGAGGTAAACCACTGGCTCAAGAGCTAGTGCTGCCTGGACTATGGTCTACCTATTTATATGTAGGGCTCCTGGCAAGAGACCGAGTACACCTCACAAAGACTGGGAAGTATGGACTTGAAATACATCTTGCTTGAGCCATCTGAAAGGCTTTAAACTGAATCTGGAGGCCAATTTCTAGGACCAAACCCAAAGTATAAATATCAAGACAACGAATCTGACAATAAGGAAGGAAGTGGTGATGAGGAAATGACACTCAGGTACAAAACAGGAGATGTAGTTAGCACATACAAGGTCAGCCATAAAGGGCTCAGATGCCTGTAATAATAAAAATATGGGGAACAAACAGGGAGGACCTGAGCCATAGCGCAGGAGGACAGATACAATACTATTGCTATTACTGAAAATTGGTGTGATGGAAGTCATGATTGGAGCATACTGCTAAAAAGAAATAATTTGTTCAAAAGAAACAGATGCAACAAAAGGGGAGCTGCATTGTATGTAAAGAATACTAGACCTTTACAGAAATACACACTAAGGATGAAGATCTTCTTGAAAGTATTTGGATGAATACTAGGAGGAAAAAAAAAACACAAGTATAGGTGTATCTCCAGCCAAGGTCACCCAACCAAGCAGAGGAAAAGTCACGTGTTCGTGACTTCTCAGAGAAATAGAATAGAATAGAATAGAATAGAATAGAATAGAATAGAATAGAATAGAATAGAATAGAATAGAATAGAATAGAATAGAAATTTTATTGGCCAAGTGTGATTGGACACACAAGGAATTCGTCTTGGTGCATATGCTCTCAATGTACATAAAAGAAAAGATACCTTCATCAAGGTACAACATTTACAACACAAATGATAGTCATAGGGTACAATTTAACACTTAATGATACAACACTTAATGATAATCATAGAGTACAAATAAGCAATCAGAATCAGCAATCTGCAGACCAGACAACCTATCAAGCTGTGTCCCAGATACAAAGTTCAAAGACGTGACAGTGAAGCTTACCCAACTAATTGAATTCATTGATTATTATTCCTTTCTTCTCGTTCATGTTGGGACGAATGATACAATAAAAAAGAGCCTGAAAAAAAAATCAAGGGAGGCAGGAAAGCAAAAGAGGAGCACAGGTGATGTCAACATCCAATGAGAGAATGGAGGATTTCTGAGGTAAACCACTGGCTCAAGAGCTAGTGCTGCCTGGACTATGGTCTACCTATTTATATGTAGGGCTCCTGGCAAGAGACCGAGTACACCTCACAAAGACTGGGAAGTATGGACTTGAAATACATCTTGCTTGAGCCATCTGAAAGGCTTTAAACTGAATCTGGAGGCCAATTTCTAGGACCAAACCCAAAGTATAAATATCAAGACAACGAATCTGACAATAAGGAAGGAAGTGGTGATGAGGAAATGACACTCAGGTACAAAACAGGAGATGTAGTTAGCACATACAAGGTCAGCCATAAAGGGCTCAGATGCCTGTAATAATAAAAATATGGGGAACAAACAGGGAGGACCTGAGCCATAGCGCAGGAGGACAGATACAATACTATTGCTATTACTGAAAATTGGTGTGATGGAAGTCATGATTGGAGCATACTGCTAAAAAGAAATAATTTGTTCAAAAGAAACAGATGCAACAAAAGGGGAGCTGCATTGTATGTAAAGAATACTAGACCTTTACAGAAATACACACTAAGGATGAAGATCTTCTTGAAAGTATTTGGATGAATACTAGGAGGAAAAAAAAAACACAAGTATAGGTGTATCTCCAGCCAAGGTCACCCAACCAAGCAGAGGAAATAGAGGCACCTTTTGGAAGTCAGTAAGCTGAAGTGTGCAGGAAACACACCACTGTAATAATGGGGGATTTTACCCTGAACTGGGTAACAACTGGGAAACAAGCTGCAGCAAGTGGAAGATGGAACAGGTACCTAACATACATTGACAACTTTATCATCCAAAAGATGGGAAAAAGAACTACAGGATCAGCTACACTGGATTTCATACTTACTAATAAGGATGAAATGATTGAGGGAATGGAAAGTGACCATGTCATGCTAGGATTCACCATAATGCAGGCAAGGATAACTGAACAAAATCAGACTCATGTTCTAGATTTTAAGAGAGCTAACTTTAACAAACGAGGAGGATGAACAGGGAGGATTCCATGGATAAAAATTCTGGAGGAAAAAACAGTTCAGGATGCTTGGGAAATTCTGAAAAATGAAATAAAAAAGACCCAAACAGAAACAATATCACAGAGAAGAAAAACAAGATATCTAAGGAGCTTGGCATGGTTGTACAAAGAGCTCTCTGACAAACTGAGGGACAAACAGGACAAATATAAAAATGTAAAAAGGGATTTAATAATTGAAACAGAATATCAGCAAATTAGCAAATTTTTGCTGGAGGAGTTCTTATGCTATATTGATGGTTAGTTGCTCAGACCCTTTGTCAAACCTTCCAGGAATTGCCCAAATAATCCCCCCCTTTAATTTTCCCCATTTTAAGAACCTCTGTCCCATACAACCCAATTATATTCACCCCCCTCCATATTTTCAACTGTAGTATACAAGTCTCTAATCACAAGCGGCACATCCTGCTTGCATGTTTTGTCAATTTCAGATTGAACTCCTCAATTTCTTCTTCAGTATCAGAGATTAAAGCCTAAAGTTGGATAATCAATGGATTATCAATGAAGCCTAAGTCATGGACTGCATGGTAGTCTAGTAATGTTCTTGCTATATCCTGCCTAACCATGAAAGCAATATCGTTTCTTCTTTGTTTTCCATGTAGTAAACAATTTGGGGAGTAAACAATATGATTTTCTGACTGAAAGTGTCCAGTTCCAGTCCAGTTAGCTTGCTGAGATATAAGCTTAAATGAATCCAGTTAATTACTAATTAGGAACTAACTCACGACAGAAATACAACCATGTTTGTTATTGACATATCCTATGTGAAAGTACAGGTTTATGTTTATGTTTATAGAATGGTGAAATGAACGATGACAGGGAGCTACATCTTCACCACCTTTCTATATACTTTCACTGCATGCATTTTTCAACCCCAACCCATATCTAAGGACAAAAATGAGCCATGCAACAAGAAAAGTGATTGAGATAATAGACTCAGGATTTCTTTTGGTAATATTAAAATTAATCCCACTCTTTTATAAATGGTAATTATTATAGAGATATCCTGAGAGTTAATTAAATGGGTTTAAACTGAAAACTTAGAATATTTAAGTTTTTCATTAAAATACTCACCAAGGACCTTCTGGCTAATATCACTAGAGAATATTTTTTAAAATGTTACATAAGTAAATGTTATTCTATTCTTAGTTTTACCAGAAAATATATATCCTTACCGGTCTACATGTACTGGATCCAGATGTTCCTGTGTTTATTTGTCCAGTGGGAGGCTGAGTCTGATTATAAGCTAAAGAAAGGGGATACTTAATTAAAATGTATTTCTAAATTCAGATTCTCTATAATTACTAAATATTTAATATTAATATATAGCATCTATTATCTTTGTGGAATAGGATTTTCTTTTAGATATGAAAGGATGGCCTTCCCTTCCAAATTTGTCGTGCATATTGGTCACTGAAACTATACACTGAATACTAATGATTCCTGCAGTATTAGAAAATTACAACTGTAGATTCAAAATCCCTTTTTTAAAAAATTGATAGAACTATGTAATAAATGGAGATACCGGTTAATACCAGGAATTTCTCCATTAATACCTGTGGTGGAAATGGAGAAATTCCCTAAGATTGAATTGAAAGAATGGATTAATAAATTAAAAGATAATCAGATATATACAGTAAATGGGAAGACTGGAAGAACAAGATAAAGAATATAACACAACTAAAGAAAGTTTTATCAGATATTAAACTGGTTGAATTTAATACAATTAGAGAAATGGATAAAAATGGAAGAAAGATTCAAGGAGAAAGATAGACAACAAAATCTGAAATGATTATAAAAAAATGTGAGGTGAATGAAGAATATATAGGTAAAGGAAAAATTGGGAAAATATATAGAATATTAACTGAATTAAAAGATCAGGCAAAAGGTTTAAAATTAATTTGGGAATCAGATTTAGGGGAAATAAATGACAATGATTGGAAAAATGTTTGGAATAGAAGATTATATATGCCAGTTAAGGAAAATGGATATAAAATGATATGGAGGTGGTATCTAACACCATGTAAATTAAATCAAATAGATGTTAAATATACAAATATTTGCTGGGGGTGCAAGAACAAGGTTGGAATATATAAACATATGTGATGGGATTGTGATAGTCCACAAAAAATATGGGACATAGTGTTTAGGGAAATTAGAGCATTTTTTAATGTAAATTTAGATATGTCACCAAGGATTGCATTACTGTTGCTAGTGGAAAAACAGAATATAAATGAAACAAAAAAGAAATTGATTGTAAATTTGATAATGGCAACTAGTTTAGTGATGGCTAAATACTGGGGACGAAATTGGGATATTCCAAGAAATGAGTGCTATAATGAAATTTGGAGTATGGCAACAAATGATAAATTAACAACAGAAATTAAATTTACAAAAGGGATGATTAAAGTAAATAATTATAATGAAATATGGGGGGATTTTATAAAAACAGTGTTGGTGGAAGGCAAAGGGAATAAATCTACTCAAGAATATATGTTGCTTTGGAGGGGATAAGGGGATACTTGGAATATATCTTGTTATAGAAGTAGAAATATAAGAGAAAAATGGTCTTGGGTATGTGTGTGTGCACTGTAATATTTGTATTTCCCCCTTTTTTGTATTTAGTTATATGTATTATGTTTGTATTATTTGTATTCCAAAATAAAAAATATTATAAAAAAACACACCTAGTATGACTACTCTGATAGTAAAAAAAGGAAAAGAAAAAGAAAATTATAATTGTATACTGTAATCCTTATAACTTTGTTCTACTAATGAGTTATTGAGATAGCATTTATTTCCTTTTTTAGTATTGAAACTGGTTCAGCATACCCACAAATATATGGTCCTATTTAGGGATCTGGGAGACTTTCTAAAAAAGCATTAAATCTTACCTTTGTAATTTGTATCATTTATAGAATGATTTATTTAATAAGATTTTTTTCTCTACTGTCAAACCACTTTCTCAATGAACTATCTTGTTAATGGCACAGATAAGAATATTAATAATGAATTATTACTGAAATGAATAAGTTGCTCAGTTCCAAAAGTCTCTAAATAGCTGGCAACATGATTCCATTTGGTAAGAATATTTCAAACATTAACATTAAATTTATGAAATATAGACAGAAATCTAAATGTTCACTAGATATGAAATTTAGAGATTAAATATTTACATATTCAGTTTAAAAATTCAGCGTGACATTAAGAAAAAGAGTTACCTTCTTCTCTCCTAGCTACAACAGGGCTGGGAGGAGCACCAAAACCTTATCAGAGGAAAGCAGAAAAGTACTGTATAACATGTAAGCAACATACCAGATTAAGAAAAGGCAAAAATAAAGAGAATTGCAAGGCTTTTTAATAAGATTAATAAATGTTTTTAATTACAATAGTTGCATTATATATTATTGTAATATGCTCAGTAAAAAAATAAAAGCTGGTATATCACTCTTATATAACACAAATAGCTGCAAACACCAATTTACCACTGCCATAGCCCTTGGGAGGGAATGGTCACTCCCACACAACTAGGGGTAACAAATATGTGTTCTTTGCCCTAGAAGGGCTCAGCTGAGGCTATCAAGTGCTTGGGCAAATGTAGACAACAGCTGTTGGGTCCCTTAAGAGGTGGGTTGTAGTGTTGATTATGCATGTGTGAATGTGAAGGGCCGGGTGAAAGGAGGTGAGTGAGTAGGCAAGAACATCAGGATGGTGATGGGAATACAAGATCCAGAATTTTCAAGTGGTCTTGCTGTCTGACATCAACACATTCAAACTTGGTCCCTGGTTATTAGGACCCTGAGCTCTGCTGTTATTTTTGAATGTCAGATTGGTTTGTAATAAGGCTACCCTCATCTGTAATCTTATAATAGATGAGAGTGCCAACCTGATATGCCTAACCAAAATCTGGGTGGGCCTGAAAGAGGGTGTCCCTCTATCACAGTGGTGTCAAACTCAAGGCCCGGGGGCCATATCTGGACCACGGGGCCGCCCTAGAAACAGCAAAGGACTGGCCCGCAGTGCCTCTGCCAGTGAAAATGGAGCTTGGGAGGGCTGCATAGGGTCCTCCCAAACTCCATTTTCACTGGCAGAGGGTTGCAGGAAGCCATCGCAGCCGAAAATGGAGCTCACAAGGGCTGCATGCAGCTCTCCTGAGTTTCATTTTCGCTGGCAGAGGGTTGCAGGAGGCTGTTGAAACCAAAACAGAGCTCGGGAAACCAAAACAGAGCTCGGGAGCAGAGTGGGTTCGGGCTGCCACAGGCACCCCTGACACCATTGACGTCAAGCTGGCCACACCCACCCTGCCCACACCCACCCTGCCCCACCCCCGAGGTCAAACACAACCCTAATGTGGCCCTCAATGAAATAGAGCTTGAAACCCCTGCTTTCAGAGGTGGGTTTCAGTTTATGGTTATACATCAGCTGAGATTCTACTGGAGGTGGGTGGAGAGGCTGTTGTTATCTTGCAGATGTGAGATTCTCTGATTAAAATTGGGCACTATGGAACAGTTGGGATTGTTTCTGGTACTGTCCTTCATGGTGCCCAACATCAACCCATTGCTTGACTGGCCATAAAATCTCTGAGGTTGTTGGTTCGTGGATATTTCAATTAGCCAGAACAGATAAAGCAGGCCTACTCCAGGCCCCTCCCTTTACTGTTGCTAGTGGGATCTAGGAAGCATGCCCTTTTCATGACGGCCGCTTCCTCTTTAGTCTCTGTTTTAACCTTCTGGAAAACTGTAAACTGCTGTAAAATGTTGGCTCTTTTGCAACTCTTTTGTAAAACTTTTTTGGATTAGTTTCATTGTATCCTTATTTATTGATTGATTTTATGTTATTCTTTACTTTGTAAGCTATCCAGCCAACTAAAATGAGCACGAAAATCACTAAATAAATGAATAAACAAAACAGCAGCATCTGTTAAGCCATAGTTAAATAATCATTACCTCCAAGTTCTTTTCTAGTAAGTGCAGGACTCTTACTCCCTTAGGAGTAAGAGATAAAGGCAGCAGTAAAAAAAGTATTAATTGAAAAAAAGGATTAGAAATAAATTAAGAATCATAATAAACAAATTTATTATTGTACATTATATGGGAGCTTTAGGCTCATATTGTGTAGTGACAATAATTAAAATAGAGCACTCTTGTATATACATAATCCAAAGCAGCTATCGTACAGAAAACTAAGAAGTCTTGCTAAAACTTCTATTATGTTAAAATAATAATGTGGTTACAAAGAGAATTTAGGATGGAACAAAATGTGGAGATCTAATCTGGGTCGGTCACCGGGAAATGCAGAGAATATTAATTATAATTGGGTTTGAATCAATAGAAACCATGGTTGTAACTGTTTCAAACAAATCATAGTTAACACTATATCACTGAATTGATAGGATATGGGTAAAGCATTAAGTAATAACAGAAGCAATTCCAAAGTCTTTCTGAAACTGCATCAGACGGGTAGGAGGGTAAATATATAAGCCTGATTTTGCATCTGTTTTTCCCATGTCAGACCAAAGTCAAAAAACCTATAGTCTTCTAGCTGTTAATGAGTATCATGACCCCAAACCAGCATATCCAAGAATCAGTTATGAATGGAATATCAACAGCTGGAAGACTACACGTTTCCAAGCACTATGCTGAATTAGGATTCAGCATATCTAAATGTAATGGATAATAAAATTATTAAATATATGTTATCTAAAAATAACAGAAAAATCTTAGGACTATACTGTTTTCATGTTTTATTCCGTACCTGATGGAGGAGGGGGCCTTTGTGGTGGAGCAGGGCGAGCAGGAGGCACTCCCGGTCGAGGTGGAGGTGGGCGTTTTGGTTCCAAGCCTTGAGTAGACTCTTTTAGTTGAGCTATCGGTTGAAAATCTGCTGGTGAACGTGAAAATAATATAAAGGGATAGTTCAAACAGCAAATAATGCTATCACTATGTTAGTGTGTGTGTTACTGAAAGCAGTTCAAGGATTATACCCTAATATAATCTCACATTTTTGGGATGTTTGGAAGCTCATATATGTATGTGTGAGTGGGGGCACCCCCCCACCCCCCCAATCACAGAACTAAACTAGCACCAATAAAGGTAAATACATTAAGGTGCTTTGGAAGCGTCCCTCAGTAAAGATCATGCTGGCTCCCTCCTTGCTGGCTTTCTGGAAAACTGAATTCTTTTGGGGAGAGGGTCTTTTCTTATGTTTATACCTGAGGCCATCTTGTTTTCTAGTTGCTTTGTGTATTTTTCTTTTCCTTTCATATTTTATTCTTTATGTTTTTGTATTGGGCTTTATGTACATTGAATATATTGTAAAGAGTCTACATCTCCATGTTAAAATACCAGGTTTTTGAGTCGTAAAAAAAAAATCAGACTAAGATAACATCAGAATTTTCCTCACCTTTAATATAACATATATACAATTCAGTTGAAAAACAAACTGAAATCTTTTAGAGGGGAAAACAAAAAAAAAGTACAATAACACGTTTGTATCAGTGGTGGGTTGCTACCAGTTCGTCCCGGATCAGGTGAACCGGTAGCGGTGATGGCAGGAGGCTCCGCCCACCCACCTGGGCGCTTCTGTGCATGCGCAGAAGCATCATCTGCACACTCGTGTGCACATTCAAACTAATATTTGTTGAAACACCTTTTTGATTTTATGACAGCATTCAGTCATTTGGGGTAGGAGCCTAACTGCATGGTACATCTTGCCTTAGGAATTTTTGCCCACTATTCCTTGCATAAACACTCCAAATCTGTCAGATTGTGAAGGCATTTTCTGTGCACAACCTCTTCAGGTAATTCCACAGATTTTCAATTGGATTCAGGTCTGGGCTCTGGCTGCGTCATTCCAAAACTTTGAGCCATGGTGGAGCAGTGGTTAGAATGCAGTACTGCAGGCTACTTCTGCTGCCTGCCAGCTGCCTGCAGTTTGATTTCCATCAGCTCAAGGTTGACTTGGCCTTCCATCCTTCCAAAGTCGGTAAAATGAGGACCCAGATTGTTTGGGGGTGATATGCTGATTCTGTAAACCACTTAGAGAGGGCTAAGCAGTGTGAAGTGGTATATGTCTAAGTACTATTGCTATTGCTGTCTTCTACTGGTGAAGTCATTTTTTTGTTCATTTGGAAGTTTACTTTGGATCATTATCATGTTGAAACGTGAAATTCCACTTCATCTTCAGAATTTTAAGTAGAGACCTGAAGATTTTTGACTGATATTTGGAACTGTTCATAATTCTCTTACCCTTGACAATTGCCCTAATTATCGCTGAAGAAAAGCAGCCCCAAAGTATATTGCTACCATGACTTTTCACTGTAGTTATGGTGTACTTTTGATGATGCACAGTGTTGTTTTTGTGCCAAAGATACTTTTCAGAATTATGGCCAGAATGTTCAACCTTGGTCTCATCAGACCATAACACATTTTCCCATATGCTTTTGTCGGTCTTGATGTAGGTTTTGCAAAATGTAGCTAGACTTACATGTTTTCTTTGTAAGAAAAGGCTTCCATCTTGCCATTCGAGCCCACAGCCCAGACAAATGAAGAATATGGGAGATTATTGTCACTTGTAGTATACAATCAGTACTTGCCCAGAAATTTCTGCAACTCCTTTAATGCTGTAGGTCTCTTGCAGCCTCTTGGACTAGTTTTCATCTTGTTTTTTCAGCAGTTTGGAGGAATATTCAGCTCTTGGCAATGTCATTGCCGTGCCATATTTTCTCCACTTGTTGATGACTATCTTCACTGTATTCCATGCTATATCCAATGCCTTGGAATTTTTTTTGTACCCTTCTCCTGATCGACGTCTTCCAACAATGAGATCCCTTGATGCTTTGTAAACTGTTTGAAGACCATGTCTTTTGCTGTAAGAGGCAACTGTGTAAATGTCAGAAAAATCCTACTAGTATAGTTGAACTTTATATGGACTTTATCAGAGTCACTTTAATTGATGACAGGTACGTATGTACTGATTACTATTTAATACTAGTTTGTATGTGATATGTTAATTCTGAACACAGCCACATCCTTACTTATAAGAGAGTATGCACACTTATGCAACCACGTTATTATACATTTCTTATTCTTATTCTTCTTTTCCCCTCAGTTTGTTTTACAATTAAATTGTACAACTTCTATATTATACTAAACCTGGAAAAAAATTTGAAGTTATTTACCTTGATCTGATTTTTTTTTTTTACATCTCAAAAGACTGGCATTTCAGCAGTGGTGTATAGACTTTCTATATCCACTATAGATAATGATAGTGTCTTTGATTGTGACAGAATAGAAGTTTGATTAATAAATAAATATCTACCTTGAGAAGACACTGGAGGTCCAGGAGTCTTATTGGGTGTCCTGCTTGGCCTTGATGGAAGAGTTGGAGGCAAACCCTCTGATGGAGTAGGGGACTGGCAGGGGCTTGAATGAGGGGAAGAGGCAGGTGAGGCTCCAAGACTAGAGCCTGAAGCTAGCTGTAGGTGTTGTGGGAGAATTTCTTCTACTTCAGTACTATAATCATCAACATCACCTTGAAATGGAAAAATATTCCTATAAATTGTACCACGATTAATATAAAATGAAAACTATTATGCAGAATATTACACTTTAATATATAGTCTCAATCAAAGTTTAAAATGTGGATACATTCAGATTTCATTTATTTTAATGTCATATAGCGCAATGCAATTTATTTTAATTTATATATTTAGGCACCTCTCAACTCCAAACTGATAAAATAAATATTAACAATTATATACAAATAAAAAACAAACAAACAAGAACTGGTGGTAGATCTAGCTAAGCTAAGCCTCATACAATTTGACAGAGATCCCAGCCACCCTAATCCAAGGCCTGGGACAACAGTCAGGTCTTTTAACTTCTTTGGAATGGTAGCACAGTGAAATCATATAGATATTAGCAATCTTATTGCTAATTAAATTACTGGAACCCTGGCATCTTGATGATAAACAGGAACTTAACTATTATATATTTCTCAGTATTCTATTTGAAATTTAGGTACATCTCATTCTGGTAAATATGTGCCAAATAAAAGGTAATAATTTCATATAAATTGTTGTTGCTAACTTGGTCCCATACAGAATCAATAAGGTAAATTTAGAAAAGATTTTGTTGATAGTTAAATTTATGAACTAACTATAGGAATGTAGTATTAGATGGGAAAAATAGTTTTTATTCTTATCCTAAAAGTCAGTAAATTCAATAGATTCAACTGTGATGCGTTGTATATTAGTAACATGTGCTGTAAGATAGCATCCATTGAACAGAATCAATCTTGAATCTGGCAAACCTTCCATATCATAGTCTGCTGTAACTTCTGCATCTTCACAAAGCAAAGTAGAACTTGTTGATGAGGGCAGCCCAATATTAACTCTCTCCAAACTAATTTCATCTTCTAAACTCTTAATCCAATCAGGGTTTTTCAAAGAAATGTTAGCCGTTTTCCCAAGAACCTGAATTTCAACCAGAAAGAATAGTTCACACAATTTCTTAAAAAATCAAATCAAAATACACCCCCCCAAACAAAAGTTCTTTATACGGTAATTAAAGAGAAAAGAACAAACATGATCATTTGAAAATTCCTTGTGCACAAGCTATGTATACTCCATTTGTTTAAAAAGCAACCCTAACCCTAATCCTTACCTAGAAATAGGGACATCTACAGAAGTGTGTCAAATGATATCATGACCCAGATAATATTCTGTCCCTTTTTGTTTGTCAAGACATTCCTCACAAGGAGTAGAATTTTATATGACACAATAGAGGCAGTCCTTGACTTACAACCACAATTGAACCTAAAATTTCTATTACTGAGACAGATGTTAAGTGAGTTTTGCCCCATAACATAACATAACATAACATAACATAACATAACATAACATAACATAACATAACATAACATAACATAACAACAGAGTTGGAAGGGACCTTGGAGGTCTTCTAGCCCAACCCCCTGCCCAGGCAGGAAATCCTACACCATTTCAGACAAATGGTTATTCAACATTTTCTTAAAAATTTCCAGTGTTGGAGCATTCACAACTTCTGCAGGCAAGTCGTTCCACTTATTAATTGTTCTAACTGTCAGGAAATTTCTCCTTAGTTCTAAGTTGCTTCTTTCTTTGATCAGTTTCCACCCATTGCTTCTTGTTCTACCCTCAGGTGCTTTGGAGAACAGCCCGACTCCCTCTTCTTTGTGCCAACCCCTGAGATATTGGAACACAGTTATCATGTCTCCCCTAGTCCTTCTTTTTATTAAACTAGACATACCCAGTTCCTGCAACCGTTCTTCATATGTTTTAGCCTCCAGTCCCCTAATCATCTTTGTTGCTCTTCTCTGCACTCTTTCTAGAGTCTCAACATCTTTTTTACATCGTGGCGACCAAAACTGGATGCAATATTCCAAGTGTGGCCTTACCAAGGCATTATAAAGTGGTACTAACACTTCACGTGATCTTGATTCTATCCCTCTGTTTATGCAGCCCAGAACTGTATTGGCTTTTTTAGCAGCTGCTGCCCACTGCTGGCTCATATCTAAATGGTTATCCACTAGGACTCCAAGATCCCTCTCACAGGTACTACTATTGAGCAAGGTACCACATATACGGTACCGGTGCATTTTGGTTTTTTTGCCTAAATGTAGAACCTTACTTTTTTCACTGTTGAATTTCATTTTGTTAGATAGCGCCCAATGTTCAAGTCTGTCAAGATCTTTCTGTAACTTGAGCCTATCTTCTGTTGGCTATTCCTGCCAGCTTGGTGTCATCTGCAAATTTGATGAGTTCCCCATCTATCCCCTCGTCCAAGTCATTGATGAAGATGTTGAAGAGTACTGGGCCTAAAACAGAGCCTTGGGGTACTCCACTGCATACTTCCCTCCATGTGGATGTAGTTCCGTTGAGGACTACACGTTGAGTGCGGTTGGTCAGCCAGTTACGAATCCATCTGGTGGTGGTGCTGTCTAACCCACATTTTTCTACTTTATCTAGTAGTAGGTTATGGTCTACTTTATCAAATGCTTTACTGAAGTCCAAGTAAATTATATCGACAGCATTCCTCTGCTCTACTAATTTTGTCATTTTGTCAAAGAATGCGATAAGATTAGTCTGGCATGATCTGTTTTTGACAAACCCATGTTGGCTTTTGGTTATTACTTTGTTTGCTTTTAGGTGTTCGGTGATTCGTTGCTTGATTATCTTTTCCAGAATCTTCCCCGGTATTGAGGTCAGGCTGTAGTTTCCTGGATCTGTTTTTTTTCCTTTTTTGAAGATGGGAACTACCATTTTACGACCTTTCTTACCACAGTTGTTAAGTGAATCACTGCAGTTGTTAAATTAGCAAAACAGTTGTAAACTGAATCTGGCTTCTCCATTGACTTGTCAGATGGTCACAAAAAGGTGATCACATGACTTCTGGACACTGCAACTGTCATAAATACGAGCCAATTGCCAAGCATCCAAATTTTGATCATGTGTCATGGAATGGTCCTAAATGTGAAAAATGGTCATAAGTTACTTTTTTCAGTGCCGTTGTAACTTCGGTCAGTAAGGAAAAGGTTGTAAGTTGAGGACTACCGCTATACATTTGGCTGACATTGGCATCGTTGCGGCTAACTGCAAAACGAAATAGCTATACATGCAAACATATGTGGAAACAATTAGGGAAAATCTTAGAAACAACCACTTCATGTTGCTTCATCATTCCCATGCGTCCTAATATACCACTGACTTAGGAAGAAATATGTACATTGAAGCACAGTCCACCTCAAAATTAAGTCCCAAATTTCACAAATTTTGCAAGAATGTCTTATCTAATATCTATACGTAATGATTAGAGAATACTAAAATAAATCACAATACCACACACTCTGCTTACACCAGTATTATTTACAGAGGTATAAATAGGGATAGAAATGATTGTTACCTCAATACCATCCAGATCCAGAACATTTAAAGCAGAACTGCCTTCCAAAAATGTCACCCACATTTTATCTTCTACAAATCTGTAAATTATAACAAATTTTAAATATGAATAACACAACATACTGAAGATTACTACTCATCTATATTTTGTCTCTGTAGTTTGTTTTTTCAATATTTCTACTTTGGCCAAACTGACTAGCATGATATGGCTCCCTGAAACAAAATGTAGATGCAATAATATCTACAAAACTTACTACAAAGTAATAAAAATATTTATAAAAAAAGAATAAAGAGAACCCTCTTGCCATTCCAATTTGGTTTCTATAAGCCTAGAACACTGAATACATAGCCATAATTCTCAAGACAATGTTATATATTTAACATTATATGAATGTAAAACTGCTTCAAAATGTTTTGGCATAGGAAATGTTGTCCAAATATGTTAAAAATTATTATTTCCAAATTTTGATAAGTAAAACACTGCCAAGCAAAAACGTCAACATTGTTCAATCTATTTTCAATGCTTCTTATCATACAATATTATACTATATCACTTCTGAAAATATTCAATCCCAGGTATCCTCATATTTAAAAACAATGCATTTTTATAGCAATACAAAGATGTTTTCTGTTGTAAGCATGGGCACTATAAAAAGGCCTAAAACAAATACATATAAGAAACTCTAAAATGCATACCTATCATATGTATTTTATATGTCTACTGCTGAAAATATATACCATAAGTAGTCCTTGACTTTAGACCACAATTGAGCCTAAAATGTATGCTGCTAAGTAAGACACTTGTTATGTGAATTTTGTCCCATTTTACGATATTCCTTGCCACAGTTGTTAAGTGAATCTCTGCAAATGTTAAGTTAGTCACATGGTTGCTTGGCTTCCCCATTGACTTTGTTTGTCAGAAGGTCATAAAATGGTCATAAGTCACTTTTTTTGTAACTTTGAATGATCACTAAACAAACTCTTATAAGTTGAGCACTACCTGTAACTGTATTATCATTAGTCTTATAGAAAAGATTATGCTGAGAAGCTTCTCTGAAAATTGGAATAATTTTACCTTCTATCCTAACATAATCTCCCCAAATATTATAGACAACATAAAGATTTATCATTTTAGCTTACTCTAAATAAAAGATTTTGAACATTTTAAGAAAGGTTGCAGTATTTACAACTGAATTTGTTCTAACCTTATAAGTATAACTTCACCATAAGTTGCAAATTTTTGAAGAAGTTCATCAATCAAATTATCATCAAAATAGTTATCTTCTAATGACGATCCTTTAATGGAAATCATTATAGTGCCATCAGGAGGTCCCTGAACTGCAATTACTTCCTTGTAACTTTGTGTCGCTCTTCTGCATCAACTTCAAAAATATCTATATCAATAAGTGCAACAACAGGCCTGAAAATATATCAGTAAAAGTCATAAATTAATTCAAAGCTATGGATCATATTGGAATAGGATAGAATTTTCAAAGGATGAGAAGCTATTATGAAAGGATCATACCTATGGTCAGATGTTTTTAATTCTGCCCGTCCATAATATAGAAGACCGCCTGGATTCCATGTGTAAAGAAGTTTATTTTCATCGTCAAAATTGGAGTTCAAAAGGTCCATGTCTTCCGCTAAAATGAAAAAAATGTGATATGTTCTAGAGACCTCAGATTATAGGACTACAAAGGGAAAAGGAAATCAGTCTGAAATTCTCACTTCAGCTTTGTACTGAAACATACATTGTAAATATAATCTACAAGCACATAAATTAAAATACTTGAAGCAGTGAATTGGAATTTCACTTCAGAGCTTTTTTCATTTTCACAATACTCTATTATTAGAAGGAAACTTTTAGAATATATTTAATGCATTTCTAGTATTAAAATGTTTGTGTGTTCCCACATGGAAGTAAAACCAAAAATATCCATGAATCAGATATAATTATTTCTCATAATTCTAATACCGTATATACTCGAGTATAAGCCGACCCGAATATAAGCCGAGGTACCTAATTTTACCACAAAAAACTGGGAAAAACTATTGACTCGAGTATAAGCCTAGGGTGGGAAATGAGGCAGCTACTGGTCAATGTAAAAAATAAAGATAGAGCCAAGTGTTCTATTTCTTAAAGGGAGAGGAAGGTGTAGGGAACCCCACCACGGTCTGATTAATTAAGATGACGACATAATGAGTGCGAAACGTCGAGGCATTCTGATGATTTGCACGCCTTGGGTCTCCTCTCCTATTTAATCTTTAATCTTTCAGGGAAGGCAAAAGATTCGCCGCCGTTCGGCGAGGGATGCTGCTCTGCCTTTTTTGGCTGTGAGTGTGGCCGGGATGGAGGAGGTGCGGTGAAGTAAGATTCAACAGCGGCAGGGAGGAGCTGGCTCTGTGTTTGTGTGTGTGTAGTATGAGCGTTGGCCGCCCTGTTTCCTGGTGCTCTGCTCCCTGACCCCAGTGGCAGTCCTTACTCATTGCACTGTTCTCTTCCTTCTTCGCTTTTTCTCTCTCCTCAGTTGTTAAGCGAATCTCTGCAAATGTTAAGTTAGTCACATGGTTGTTTGGCTTCCCCATTGACTTTGTTTGTCAGAAGGTCATAAAATGGTCATAAGTCACTTTTTTTGTAACTTTGAATGATCACTAAACAAACTCTTATAAGTTGAGCACTACCTGTAACTGTATTATCATTAGTCTTATAGAAAAGATTATGCTGAGAAGCTTCTCTGAAAATTGGAATAATTTTACCTTCTATCCTAACATAATCTCCCCAAATATTATAGACAACATAAAGATTTATCATTTTAGCTTACTCTAAATAAAAGATTTTGAACATTTTAAGAAAGGTTGCAGTATTTACAACTGAATTTGTTCTAACCTTATAAGTATAACTTCACCATAAGTTGCAAATTTTTGAAGAAGTTCATCAATCAAATTATCATCAAAATAGTTATCTTCTAATGACGATCCTTTAATGGAAATCATTATAGTGCCATCAGGAGGTCCCTGAACTGCAATTACTTCCTTGTAAACTTTGTGTCGCTCTTCTGCATCAACTTCAAAAATATCTATATCAATAAGTGCAACAACAGGCCTGAAAATATATCAGTAAAAGTCATAAATTAATTCAAAGCTATGGATCATATTGGAATAGGATAGAATTTTCAAAGGATGAGAAGCTATTATGAAAGGATCATACCTATGGTCAGATGTTTTTAATTCTGCCCGTCCATAATATAGAAGACCGCCTGGATTCCATGTGTAAAGAAGTTTATTTTCATCGTCAAAATTGGAGTTCAAAAGATCCATGTCTTCCGCTAAAATGAAAAAAATGTGATATGTTCTAGAGACCTCAGATTATAGGACTACAAAGGGAAAAGGAAATCAGTCTGAAATTCTCACTTCAGCTTTGTACTGAAACATACATTGTAAATATAATCTACAAGCACATAAATTAAAATACTTGAAGCAGTGAATTGGAATTTCACTTCAGAGCTTTTTTCATTTTCACAATACTCTATTATTAGAAGGAAACTTTTAGAATATATTTAATGCATTTCTAGTATTAAAATGTTTGTGTGTTCCCACATGAAAGTAAAACCAAAAATATCCATGAATCAGATATAATTATTTCTCATAATTCTAATACCGTATATACTCGAGTATAAGCCGACCCGAATATAAGCCGAGGTACCTAATTTTACCACAAAAAACTGGGAAAAACTATTGACTCGAGTATAAGCCTAGGGTGGGAAATGAGGCAGCTACTGGTCAATGTAAAAAATAAAGATAGAGCCAAGTGTTCTATTTCTTAAAGGGAGAGGAAGGTGTAGGGAACCCCACCACGGTCTGATTAATTAAGATGACGACATAATGAGTGCGAAACGTCGAGGCATTCTGATGATTTGCACGCCTTGGGTCTCCTCTCCTATTTAATCTTTAATCTTTCAGGGAAGGCAAAAGATTCGCCGCCGTTCGGCGAGGGATGCTGCTCTGCCTTTTTTTTTGGCTGTGAGTGTGGCCGGGATGGAGGGGGTGCGGTGAAGTAAGATTCAACAGCGGCAGGGAGGAGCTGGCTCTGTGTTTGTGTGTGTGTAGTATGCGCGCGTTGGCCGCCCTGTTTCCTGGTGCTCTGCTCCCTGACCCCAGTGGCAGTCCTTACTCATTGCACTGTTCTCTTCCTTCTTCGCTTTTTCTCTCTCCCTCTCTGTCTCTCTCTCTCCCTCTTTCTTTCCTTCTCGTTCCCAGTTCAGAGCTCGGACTGCTCTTATTTTCACTCCCCCTTTTCTTTTCTTTTCCTTCCTTCCTTCCCTCCCTCCCTCCCTCCTTCTCTGCCTCTCTTTCGTCCCCCCCCTCCCGGGATCCTTGCGGGTCGAAGGTTCTGCCCTGCCTTACACCAGCCGCCCACCTATGCCAACGTCTCCCTGGCTTTTTCGCTCTCTGTAAGCAGCGCCTCCCCGGCACCGCCGCCCCCACGGGGGCCAGGAGGGGGAGGGGGGAGAGGGGGGCGAAAATGCCGACCGCCCCCTCCGCCCCCCGCCCCCTCCGCCGACCACCGCCGCCGCCGCCATCAAAAAGCGGACCGAAGGGCGCAGGAACCCCTCGAATGTGCCGGCAGGGTTGTTCTGTGTTCCTCATGAACGGCGGGTCTCAGCAGCTGGCAAAGGGGCTGCAAAGAGAACCGCCCGTTTCCCCCGTAAGGGACCTTGGTCCTTCCCGCTCGGCGTCTTTCTTTTTCTCCTTCTCCCCCGGAGGACGGGGAAAACTCTCCCAGACCTTCTCGAGATCGCTTCGGATTCAGTCCCTGGCTTTGTCTTTTGAATGGCAAAATCAACCCGCGTCCTTGGTTGGGGAGGCGGGCGGGAGAGGAGGCGAGAGGAGGGCGAGAGGAGGAGGAGTAAGAGGAGGGGGAGAGTGCCACACGCCCCCCCCCCCCCCACCGCGGGCAAGAGGAGGACGAGTGAGAGGGGGGCGAAAATGCCGAACGCCCCCTCCGCCCCCCGCCCCCTCCGCCGACCACCGCCGCCATCAAAAAGCGGCGGAAGCGCCGGAGGCCAGCCACCGCCCCAAACGAGCCGGCCGAGCTGGCAGAACATGCCGGCAGCATTTGGGCTCGTCCTGCCAGCACTTCACGGCGGCCTCCCCACCCCCACTGCCGCCGCACTCAATTTCGGCTGGAGAGGAGGCGGGGTGACAACGCCCCTCCGCCTCCGAGGCGAGAGGAGGACGAGTGAGAGGCGAAAATGCCAACGCCCCTCCGCCCCGCCCCTCCGCCGACCACCGCGCCGCTGCCATCAAAAGCGGCGGAAGCGCCGGAGGCCAGCCGCCGCCCCAAACGAGCCGGCCGAGCTGGCAAAGCATGCCGGCAGCATTTGGGCTCGTCCTGCCAGCACTTCACGGCGGCCTCCCCCCACCCACCCACCCCCACTGCCGCTTCGCACTGAATTTTGGCTTTTCGGAGAGGAGGCGGGGTGACAACGCCCCTCCGCCTCCGAGGCGAGAGGAGGCAGTGAGAGGGGCGAAAATGCCAACGCCCCTCCGCCCCGCCCCTCCGCCGACCACCGCCGCGCTGCCATCAAAAGCGGCGGAAGCGCCGGAGGCCAGCCGCCGCCCCAAAGCGAGCGGCCGAGCTGGCAAAGCATGCCGGCAGCATTTGGGCTCGTCCTGCCGGCACTTCACGGCGGCCTCCCCACCCACCCACCCCCACTGCCGCTTCGCACTCAATTTCGGCTTTTCGGAGAGGAGGCGGGGTGACAACGCCCCTCCGCCCCTCCGAGGCGAGAGGAGGCAGTGAGAGGCGAAAATGTCGAACGCCCCCTCCGTCCCCCGCCCCCTCCGCCCACCCCCGCCCCCGCCATCAAAAAGCGGCCCAAGAAAACGCCGGGGGCCAGCCGCCGCCCCCAAACGAGCCGGCCCAGCTGGCAAAGCATGCCGGCAGCATTTGGGCTCGTCCTGCCGGCCCAGCTGCAAGGGTAGACTCGAGTATAAGCCGAGGGGGCGCTTTTCAGCACAAAAAACGTGCTGAAAAACTCGGCTTATACTCGAGTATATACGGTACTTCCCATTTTTGTACAGAATGCTTACAAGAACTAATCCTCACCAGACTACTTTGTATTGGCAATATTAAATTTCATTATCTGACCTGATCGGTCAAAAGGCCATTTTCGTCTTCTCCACAGTATCCGATCTGTCCAAGCTGGTGTACGGCATTTTTCACTGGTATCATAGTCATCCGAAAATAAATCATATTTGTACGTAGGAGCAAAAGCTATTTTTCCCTCAACGAAGCCTCTAAATATCTGTGGGAAGGAAACTAGAGCATTAGGAAAACTTTATTATACCAATATCATACAAAGCTACGAAGCAAAACTTAATTTATAAATATATATGCAAATTGGTTATGACTGGAGCTTATAGGATCTCTGGAAGATGAAATAAGAAATATCAAAAGGTACATTAATATCAAGAACAAGAGGCTCCTAATGGTCCAATAGTAATGAAAAATAATAGCTCTTATGATAAAAAAAAACCCTAATCTTTTCAAGTTGTGCAAAATCAAAGGAAACAGTGCTAAGGTTTTCTTTGCTTAAGTGCAATTTAAAGAGGTTCTAGAGCCTCAAATATGAACTGAAAACCTCCTATTTGCAAACATATTACATATTACTCTGAGGCACAAAATAACTACGACCCATTGGACTCCTAATACTTCTAAAAAGCCAGATAACTAACCAGCCTTTGATCCTGAATATATTAACTTATGCAACACTCAACAGTTAGCAGCAAAGAGGAAAACCATATATCTTTAAAGGAAATGTGCAATGTTACCTGCCCTGCATTTTTCTGATTAACAAGTTGATCTCCTGCAGTAAGAGCATCCCAATTTTGCTGCCGAATTAGTTCTTTTACTTCCTCATTAGGAAGATCTATACGATAATTAAAATCACCACACCAAAATACATAGTCATGTGAAAACAGCATTCTGCCCTGAAACACAAGAATAAATCAGTGCAGCCACTTTGAATTTGGGTACAACACATATTTGCTATTAAATTACAGTACAAGTGATCCTTGACGTACAACTGTTAATTCAGTGACCTTTTGAAATTACAATAGCACTGAAAAAAGTGACATATAACCGATTTTTACTCTTTCGATCATTGTAGCATCCCTATCAAAATTCAGACACTTGCAACTGACTTATATTTATGACGGTTGCAGTGTCCTGAGGTCATGTGATCACCTTTTTGACCTTCTCACAGGCTAAATCAACACGGAAGCCAGTTTCGTATAAGAACCATGTTGCTAACTGAACCACTGCAGTGGTTCACTTAACAAGTGTGAAAAGAAAGATTATAAAGTGTGACAAAATTAACTTAACAACTATCTCACTTAGCAACAGAAATTTTAGTGTCAATTGTAATCATAAGTCAAGGACTACCTGTATATGCAATACTTGCATTCACAATTTTTTGCCAGTTTCCATTTGAAAGAAGAGATATTTGCCTAATTTCACTTTTACACTATCATGTTACTGCCTCATCCATTTCAGTATATGTTTCAGACATTTTTTTATCTGCAACTACTTCCTTCTAAACATTGTGTTGCCAAAATACATAGTCATGTGAAAACAGCATTCTGCCCTGAAACACAAGAATAAATCAGTGCAGCCACTTTGAATTTGGGTACAACACATATTTGCTATTAAATTACAGTACAAGTGATCCTTGACGTACAACTGTTAATTCAGTGACTTTTTGAAATTACAATAGCACTGAAAAAGTGACATATAACCGATTTTTACTCTTTCGATCATTGTAGCACCCCTATCAAAATTCAGACACTTGCAACTGACTTATATTTATGACGGTTGCAGTGTCCTGAGGTCATGTGATCACCTTTTTGACCTTCTCACAGGCTAAATCAACACGGAAGCCAGTTTCGTATAAGAACCATGTTGCTAACTGAACCACTGCAGTGGTTCACTTAACAAGTGTGAAAAGAAAGATTATAAAGTGTGACAAAATTAACTTAACAACTATCTCACTTAGCAACAGAAATTTTAGTGTCAATTGTAATCATAAGTCAAGGACTACCTGTATATGCAATACTTGCATTCACAATTTTTTGCCAGTTTCCATTTGAAAGAAGAGATATTTGCCTAATTTCACTTTTACACTATCATGTTACTGCCTCATCCATTTCAGTATATGTTTCAGACATTTTTTTATCTGCAACTACTTCCTTCTAAACATTGTGTTGCCAAAATACATAGTCATGTGAAAACAGCATTCTGCCCTGAAACACAAGAATAAATCAGTGCAGCCACTTTGAATTTGGGTACAACACATATTTGCTATTAAATTACAGTACAAGTGATCCTTGAAGTACAACTGTTAATTCAGTGACCTTTTGAAATTACAATAGCACTGAAAAAAGTGACATATAACCAACCGATTTTTACTCTTTCGATCATTGTAGCATCCCTATCAAAATTCAGACACTTGCAACTGACTTATATTTATGACGGTTGCAGTGTCCTGAGGTCATGTGATCACCTTTTTGACCTTCTCACAGGCTAAATCAACACGGAAGCCAGTTTCATATAAGAACCATGTTGCTAACTGAACCACTGCAGTGGTTCACTTAACAAGTGTGAAAAGAAAGGTTATAAAGTGTGAAAAAATTAACTTAACAACTATCTCACTTAGCAACAGAAATTTTAGTGTCAATTGTAATCATAAGTCAAGGACTACCTGTATATGCAATACTTGCATTCACAATTTTTTGCCAGTTTCCATTTGAAAGAAGAGATATTTGCCTAATTTCACTTTTACACTATCATGTTACTGCCTCATCCATTTCAGTATATGTTTCAGACATTTTTTTATCTGCAACTACTTCCTTCTAAACATTGTGTTGCCAAAATACATAGTCATGTGAAAACAGCATTCTGCCCTGAAACACAAGAATAAATCAGTGCAGCCACTTTGAATTTGGGTACAACACATATTTGCTATTAAATTACAGTACAAGTGATCCTTGAAGTACAACTGTTAATTCAGTGACCTTTTGAAATTACAATAGCACTGAAAAAAGTGACATATAACCAACCGATTTTTACTCTTTCGATCATTGTAGCATCCCTATCAAAATTCAGACACTTGCAACTGACTTATATTTATGACGGTTGCAGTGTCCTGAGGTCATGTGATCACCTTTTTGACCTTCTCACAGGCTAAATCAACACGGAAGCCAGTTTCATATAAGAACCATGTTGCTAACTGAACCACTGCAGTGGTTCACTTAACAAGTGTGAAAAGAAAGGTTATAAAGTGTGAAAAAATTAACTTAACAACTATCTCACTTAGCAACAGAAATTTTAGTGTCAATTGTAATCATAAGTCAAGGACTACCTGTATATGCAATACTTGCATTCACAATTTTTTGCCAGTTTCCATTTGAAAGAAGAGATATTTGCCTAATTTCACTTTTACACTATCATGTTACTGCCTCATCCATTTCAGTATATGTTTCAGACATTTTTTTATCTGCAACTACTTCCTTCTAAACATTGTGTTGCCAAAATACATAGTCATGTGAAAACAGCATTCTGCCCTGAAACACAAGAATAAATCAGTGCAGCCACTTTGAATTTGGGTACAACACATATTTGCTATTAAATTACAGTACAAGTGATCCTTGAAGTACAACTGTTAATTCAGTGACCTTTTGAAATTACAATAGCACTGAAAAAAGTGACATATAACCAACCGATTTTTACTCTTTCGATCATTGTAGCATCCCTATCAAAATTCAGACACTTGCAACTGACTTATATTTATGACGGTTGCAGTGTCCTGAGGTCATGTGATCACCTTTTTGACCTTCTCACAGGCTAAATCAACACGGAAGCCAGTTTCATATAAGAACCATGTTGCTAACTGAACCACTGCAGTGGTTCACTTAACAAGTGTGAAAAGAAAGGTTATAAAGTGTGAAAAAATTAACTTAACAACTATCTCACTTAGCAACAGAAATTTTAGTGTCAATTGTAATCATAAGTCAAGGACTACCTGTATATGCAATACTTGCATTCACAATTTTTTGCCAGTTTCCATTTGAAAGAAGAGATATTTGCCTAATTTCACTTTTACACTATCATGTTACTGCCTCATCCATTTCAGTATATGTTTCAGACATTTTTTTATCTGCAACTACTTCCTTCTAAACATTGTGTTGCCAAAATACATAGTCATGTGATCACCTTTTGACCTTCTCACAGGCTAAATCAACACGGAAGCCAGTTTCGTATAAGAACCATGTTGCTAACTGAACCACTGCAGTGGTTCACTTAACAAGTGTGAAAAGAAAGATTATAAAGTGTGACAAAATTAATTTACCAACACCACCTGTACAAATAGAATAGAATAGAATAGAATAGAATAGAATAGAATAGAATAGAATAGAATAGAATAGAATAGAATAGAATTTTTATTGGCCAAGTGTGATTGGACACACAAGGAATTTGTCTTGGTGCATATATTCTCAGTGTACATAAGATACCTTCATCAAGGTACAACATTCACAACACAAATGATGGTCATAGGGTACAATTTAACACTTAATGATACAACACTTAATGATAAGCATAGGGTACAAATAAGCAATCAGGAACAATCAATATCAATATAAATCATAAGGATTATGATTTATATTTATATATTTATATAAATATATATGCAAATTGGTTATGACTGGAGCTTATAGGATCTCTGGAAAATGAAATAAGAAATATCAAAAGGTACATTAATATCAAGAACAAGAGGCTCCTAATGGTCCAATAGTAATGAAAAATAATAGCTCTTATGATAAAAAAAACCCTAATCTTTTCAAGTTGTGCAAAATCAAAGGAAACAGTGCTAAGGTTTTCTTTGCTTAAGTGCAATTTAAAGAGGTTCTAGAGCCTCAAATATGAACTGAAAACCTCCTATTTGCAAACATATTACATATTACTCTGAGGCACAAAATAACTACGACCCATTGGACTCCTAATACTTCTAAAAAGCCAGATAACTAACCAGCCTTTGATACTGAATATATTAACTTATGCAACACTCAACAGTTAGCAGCAAAGAGGAAAACCATATATCTTTAAAGGAAATGTGCAATGTTACCTGCCCTGCATTTTTCTGATTAACAAGTTGATCTCCTGCAGTAAGAGCATCCCAATTTTGCTGCCGAATTAGTTCTTTTACTTCCTCATTAGGAAGATCTATACGATAATTAAAATCACCACACCAAAATACATAGTCATGTGAAAACAGCATTCTGCCCTGAAACACAAGAATAAATCAGTGCAGCCACTTTGAATTTGGGTACAACACATATTTGCTATTAAATTACAGTACAAGTGATCCTTGAAGTACAACTGTTAATTCAGTGACCTTTTGAAATTACAATAGCACTGAAAAAAGTGACATATAACCAACCGATTTTTACTCTTTCGATCATTGTAGCATCCCTATCAAAATTCAGACACTTGCAACTGACTTATATTTATGACGGTTGCAGTGTCCTGAGGTCATGTGATCACCTTTTTGACCTTCTCACAGGCTAAATCAACACGGAAGCCAGTTTCGTATAAGAACCATGTTGCTAACTGAACCACTGCAGTGGTTCACTTAACAAGTGTGAAAAGAAAGATTATAAAGTGTGACAAAATTAACTTAACAACTATCTCACTTAGCAACAGAAATTTTAGTGTCAATTGTAATCATAAGTCAAGGACTACCTGTATATGCAATACTTGCATTCACAATTTTTTGCCAGTTTCCATTTGAAAGAAGAGATATTTGCCTAATTCATGGCTTCCATGACGGCCTTGGACCTGACCCAGGTAGGTCCCCACCCACGTCGGGGGTAACACACTGGACTTGATTTTCGTCTCGGGACAGTGGCTAAATGATCTGGAGTTAGGGGAATTAATATCTCAACCCTTGTCATGGTCTGATCATTTACTCCTTCAGCTAGACTTTCGGACCGCTGCACCTCACCGCAGGGAGACGGAACCGGCTCAATGGTTCCGTCCCAGGCGCCTGATGGACCCTGAGAGGTTTCTGATGGAGCTTGGGCCATTCCCGAGGGAGTTAGCCCACAGCTCGGCTGAGGAGCTGGCGGCCACCTGGGATGAGGAGGCCGTTGGTGCCTTAGACCGCATCGTGCCTTTGCGGCTTCTGACCTGGCGACAAACTCGACCAGCTCCTTGGTATAACGAGGAGCTGAGAGAGATGAAGCGCCGGAAAAGAAGCCTAGAGAGCGCCTGGAGGTCCAGCCGCTCCGAACCAGACCGAACACTAGTGAGGTCATATATTCAGACCTACCTAGTGGCGATCAGGTGGCGAAACATAACTATTTCTCTGCACTCATCGCATCGGCAGATAATCGCCCAGCCACCCTGTTTAGGGTGACCCGCTCCCTGCTCAGGAGGAGGCTCGGGAGGACCCCTTACAGGGACGTGCTGAGGATTTTGTGCAGTATCTGTCTGATAAAATCGCTCAGATTCGGGACGGCTTGGACACTGATTGGATAGATTCAGGTGGGATGGCGGAGACGAGTCTTGAGAATGTTATCTGGGCTGAGTTCGATCCTGTGACTCCTGAGGACATGGACAGGTTGTTGGGTAGGTTGAATTCCACTACATGTTTATTGGACCCGTGCCCCTCCTGGATGGTGCTGGCCACCCGGGAGGTTACACGAGGCTGGCTCCAGGAAGTTACCAACGCTTCTTTGTTGGAGGGTGTTTTCCCTGCCGCTTTGAAAGAGGCGGTGGTGAGGCCCCTCCTTAAGAAGCCCTCCCTGGACCCGGCTATTTTAGCGAACTATCGTCCAGTCTCCAACCTTCGCTTTTTAGCGAAGGTTGTTGAGAGTGTGGGGGGGTATCAGCTTCCTCAGCACCTGGAGGAATCTGTCTATCTGGACCCGTTCCAGTCCGGTTTCAGGCCCGGTTACAGCACCGAGACGGCTTTGGTCGCGTTGGTGGATGACCTCTGGAGAGCCCGGGACAGGGGTTGTTCCTCTGTCCTGGTTCTTTTAGATCTCTCAGCGGCTTTTGATACCATCGACCATGGTATCCTGCTGCGACGGTTGGAGGGATTGGGGGTGGGAGGCACCGTTTATCGGTGGTTCTCCTCCTATCTCTCTGACCGCTCGCAGACGGTGTTGGCAGGGGGGCAGAGATCGGCCCCGAGGCGCCTCACTTGTGGGGTGCCTCAGGGGTCTGTTCTCTCGCCTCTCCTGTTCAACATCTACATGAAGCCGCTGGGTGAGGTTATCCGTGGTTTCGGGGTGGATTATCATCTGTACGCTGATGATACGCAGCTGTACATTTCCACCCCAAGCCACCCCAATGAAGCCGTTGAGGTGATGGGCCGGTGTCTTGAGGCCGTGCGGGTCTGGATGGGGAGGAACAGGCTCCAACTCAACCCTTCCAAGACAGAGTGGCTGTGGGTACCGGCGTCCCGGTACAGTCAGCTTACACCATCGCTGACTGTGGGGGAGGAAGTACTGACCCCCAGGGAGGGAGTGCGCAACTTAGGCGTCCTCCTGGACGATCGGCTGTCCTTAGAGAATCATTTGACAGCCGTCGCCAGGGGAGCATTTTATCAGGTCCACCTGATTCGCCAGTTGCGCCCCTTCCTTGACCGGGACGCCTTACGCACAGTCACTCATGCCCTCGTCACTTCCCGCCTGGACTATTGCAATGCTCTCTACATGGGGCTCCCCTTGAAGAGCACCCGGAGGCTCCAGTTAGTCCAGAATGCGGCCGCGCGGGTGATAGAGGGAGCACCGCGTTGCTCCCATATAACACCTATCCTGCGCGGCCTACACTGGCTACCGGTAGTCTTTCGGGTGCAATTCAAGGTCTTGGTTACCACCTTTAAAGCGCTCCATGGCTTAGGACCGGGATACCTTCGAGACCGCCTTCTGCCGCCGATTGCCTCCCAACGACCTGTGCGCTCCCACAGAGTGGGCCTCCTCAGGGTGCCGTCGACCAAACAATGTAGGTTGGCGGCCCCCAGGGGGAGGGCCTTCTCTGTGGCGGCACCAGCCCTGTGGAACGAGCTTCCTCCAGGATTACGACAACTACCCGACCTCCGGACCTTCAGACGTGAACTGAAGACTCTATTATTTCAGCGCGCTGGACTAGCCTAAGATAAAATGTTTTAGCATATTTTAATGGGGTTTTATTGGTTTTTACTGTTTTAGTGATCAGGCCATGATAATATTTAGTTTTAACTGGGTCTTAATGTTTATTTATTATATTGTTTTAATATGCCTGTGAACCGCCCTGAGTCCTACGGGAGATGGTGCAGTATATAAGTTTGATTAATAAATAATAAATAAATAAATAAATAATAAATAAATAATTTCACTTTTACACTATCATGTTACTGCCTCATCCATTTCAGTATATGTTTCAGACATTTTTTTATCTGCAACTACTTCCTTGTAAACATTGTGTTGCCAAAATACATATACAGCAGGGGTGTCAAACTTGCAGCCCGCAGGCCAGAATCCATTACGTGCTGGCCTCGCCCAGTCCAGTTTAGCGAAGGGTAAAAAAGTCATGTGACAATGCCGTGAGATGCAAGTTTGACATCCCTGATGTAGAGAGTGTTTTTTCTGCCTCTACAATCCTTTATCAACCAAACTTTATCACAGCACATAACTACAGGATGTCAGAAGAAAATGATAACTACTTATTTTCAATGAACTGATTTAGATGTTTATTCTATTTACCTTACTTAGCCTGGCCCTGCAAGTCCAATTACAAGGCTAATTTATATTCACTTCCTGTTAAGATTGGCACGTGTATACTACAACTATTCTTCTAAATGTTGGAGATGTCAAAAATTGATGTTTTTTCTCTTTTGTAATAGTCACATGATAAATTTATAGCTCTTTTCACATGAAGTCTTTGGGGAGATAAGTACTATCACTAATCAAAGAATTGAATGTTCCCAAGGAATAGGTTTACTGCATTTACTTAGTTATGTGACCAAATCATGAGCTTAAAAATTAAAAAAAAATTTGCAATATTGGAAAACTCTAGGTAACATAACCATTGAGTTGCAGATTAGTAAAACTTATTATATTGGTGAAAAAAACACATACAAAGTTAATTAATGAGACATCAAAGACAGGAATCACAATTTTATCAAATTTGGATGGGTTTTATGATTTATCTCAATAGCAAAAAAGACCAAAACCTGGTTTTGCCAATTGGGTTGGGGCCCTGAGCGTGCTGCTCACCGCTGGAAGTGGTTGACAGGGTGAGATGATCTCAACCTCATGCTAGCCATTTCTTTGATTTCAGTTATATATGTAGCTTTTGAAATTTTAATCATTTTATAGATATATATATCTTTTTACTATCTGTAAGTTGCCCAGAGTTGCCTTAAAGGTGAGAGGGCCAGCATATAAACTAATGAACAAAATAGTAATAAATAATCTGTTATGATTTATATATCTGGCAATTTTTAAATGCACAGCACCTGTTCCTTTATCCTCACTGCAGATCGTTTTTATTTGTTCCATATTTCTCCCTTTTTCTGCATAGATTTATGTTAATATTGTCACTTGCTATTGTTCATTAAAAACTAATAAAATTAAATTTTATTTTTACTTTCAAAATATTTGATAATCATGGAAAGTAAGTGCAGTTATTAATAAGAGTAAGTTCTTGATAATAATAATTATTAAATGTTGATCATGGAATACCAATTCTATTGAAATATACATAAAGGTACAGATGAAAATCAAATCTTAGTCTCCAATTATAGTTTTTTTTTGCACAAACCTGTTCATGTAACATTTACTGGGGGCTTCTTAAAGTTCGGTATTTATTAGAATCTTTTCAGATAGTATCTTTTTTTTTTAAAACAAGTTTTTTTATTATTTTTTAAAAACAAAAACAAAACATACAAATCTTTGTTGAACAAGATATCAGTTGGGTACATACTTTAACATATTTCAAATTTCACCCTCTCATTGTATCATTTATCCAATATTTTCCTCTCTTCAAATTTATAATAGCACTTTTCTTTAAAAACCTTTGTTCCATCCCTTTATCCTGGAAAATGCTTAGTCAAATCAAATTACCATATTTTTTGTCCCTTTTGTTGCCCCACCCTTCTTCCATTAAACAGAATACAACTCAATTATCTCTAATATTTATCGAAGACCTATAGCCAAAAAATAAAATAAAAACAAGGTCAAATTCTCTTTTGGCTTAAATTTCACCTTAATTAAAAGGTCACCCATCACTTATTTATTTCAAAATCCCATTTCACATAGAAAAAAGATAAGAAAAGAAAAGCCATTAAAAAAGTTAAAAACAAAAATCTCTCCTATCTTAATTCTCACCTTAATTGAAAGGTCACCCATCCCTTATTTATTTCAAAAGTCCCAATCCAAATAGTAAAAAGAACCTCACACAAAAATAAAATAAAAGTCTCTCCTGCTTTCACTCTCACCCTAATTAAAAGGTCTCCCATCACTTATATTTCCCAAAATCCCTTTCCAAATAAAAAAAACCTAAGCAAATTACACAAGAAAAAAACAGAACACACACATTTCTCGCTTAATGCTCATGTTGAAATAATTATATTGGGGGTTTTATCTCCCAATAAAAAACAATATAGAAAGGAACAAATATACAAAAAAGAAAAAGAAAAAAAATCTCCCTATCACAGAAATAAAAACAAATAAAGTTCTCTCCTATTTTCAGCCTATCCTTAAATAAGAGGGAACATACAGTATCTTATTTCTCACGTATTATTCATATTCAGATATTCTAATTAGAAGCTTTAACTTCAGATTTTTCCAGTTTCAATAAATGTGCTCAAAGAACTGTATTTTCATGACTTATTAAATTCCTTGTTTGCCCATATGCTCAAAAAATATATTTTCTTAACTTATCAGATTCCTTATGTCATATATTTTTAATGTATAATTTTTAAAGGTCAACCATCTAAGTGCTTTATTATTTCTTTTAAATATTCTGAAATCACAAAGATAGTTCCCTCTTAAGTATCATCTTCTACCTTTAAGTACCAAACTTTATCACAGCACATAACTACAGGATGTCAGAAGAAAATGATAACTACTTATTTTCAATGAACTGATTTAGATGTTTATTCTATTTACCTTACTTAGCCTGGCCCTGCAAGTCCAATTACAAGGCTAATTTATATTCACTTCCTGTTAAGATTGGCACGTGTATACTACAACTATTCTTCTAAACGTTGGAGATGTCAAAAATTGATGTTTTTTCTCATTTGTAGTAGTCACATGATAAATTTATAGCTCTTTTCACATGAAGTCTTTGGGGAGATAAGTACTATCACTAATCAAAGAATTGAATGTTCCCAAGGAATAGGTTTACTGCATTTACTTAGTTATGTGACCAAATCATGAGCTTAAAAATTAAAAAAAACTTTGCAATATTGGAAAACTCTAGGTAACATAACCATTGAGTTGCAGATTAGTAAAACTTATTATATTGGTGAAAAAAACACATACAAAGTTAATTAATGAGACATCAAAGACAGGAATCACAATTTTATCAAATTTGGATGGGTTTTATGATTTATCTCAATAGCAAAAAAGACCAAAACCTGGTTTTGCCAATTGGGTTGGGGCCCTGAGGGTGCTGCTCACCGCTGGAAGTGGTTGACAGGGTGAGATGATCTCAACCTCATGCTAGCCATTTCTTTGATTTCAGTTATATATGTAGCTTTTGAAATTTTAATCATTTTATAGATATATATATCTTTTTACTATCTGTAAGTTGCCCAGAGTTGCCTTAAAGGTGAGAGGGCCAGCATATAAACTAATGAACAAAATAGTAATAAATAATCTGTTATGATTTATATATCTGGCAATTTTTAAATGCACAGCACCTGTTCCTTTATCCTCACTGTAGATCGTTTTTATTTGTTCCATATTTCTCCCTTTTTCTGCATAGATTTATGTTAATATTGTCACTTGCTATTGTTCATTAAAAACTAATAAAATTAAATTTTATTTTTACTTTCAAAATATTTGATAATCATGGAAAGTAAGTGCAGTTATTAATAAGAGTAAGTTCTTGATAATAATAATTATTAAATGTTGATCATGGAATACCAATTCTATTGAAATATACATAAAGGTACAGATGAAAATCAAATCTTAGTCTCCAATTATAGTTTTTTTTTTGCACAAACCTGTTCATGTAACATTTACTGGGGGCTTCTTAAAGTTCGGTATTTATTAGAATCTTTTCAGATAGTATCTTTTTTTTTTAAAACAAGTTTTTTTATTTTTAAAACAAAACAAAACATACAAATCTTTGTTGAACAAGATATCAGTTGGGTACATACTTTAACATATTCAAATTTCACCCTCTCATTGTATCATTTATCCAATATTTCCTCTTCAAATTTATAATAGCACTTTTCTTTTAAAACCTTTGTTCCATCCCTTTATCCTGGAAAATGTTTAGTCAAATCAAATTACCATATTTTTGTCCCTTTGTTGCCCCACCTTCTTCCATTAAACAGAATACAACTCAATTATCTCTAATATTTATCGAAGACCTATAGCCAAAAAATAAAATAAAAACAAGGTCAAATTCTCTTTTGGCTTAAATTTCACCTTAATTAAAAGGTCACCCATCACTTATTTATTTCAAAATCCCATTTCACATAGAAAAAAGATAAGAAAAGCCATTAAAAAAGTTAAAAACAAAAATCTCTCCTATCTTAATTCTCACCTTAATTGAAAGGTCACCCATCCCTTATTTATTTCAAAAGTCCCAATCCAAATAGTAAAAAGAACCTCACACAAAAATAAAATAAAAGTCTCTCCTGCTTTCACTCTCACCCTAATTAAAAGGTCTCCCATCACTTATATTTCCCAAAATCCCTTTCCAAATAAAAAAAACCTAAGCAAATTACACAAGAAAAAAACAGAACACACACATTTCTCGCTTAATGCTCATGTTGAAATAATTATATTGGGGGTTTTATCTCCCAATAAAAAACAATATAGAAAGGAACAAATATACAAAAAAGAAAAAGAAAAAAAATCTCCCTATCACAGAAATAAAAACAAATAAAGTTCTCTCCTATTTTCAGCCTATCCTTAAATAAGAAGGAACATACAGTATCTTATTTCTCTGGAATCCATTGGATGTTACTACGTTTGTGAGAGTTTGTAGTTCGGTTTTTAGGTGTTGTTCGTCAGCTAAGCGTTTTGTTCTAGAGATGAGTGTCTTGGCTACGGAGTTGATCTGTGCTGGATGGTGGTGTGAGAGTGCATGCAGATAGCGGTTTGTGTGTGTTTTCTTCTGGTAGATGGTGTGTCCTAGGGAGCCATTGGGTTTCCTGTAGACTAAGACATCTAGGAAGGGAAGTTGGTTGCTAACTTCTGTTTCCATGGTGAACTGTATTTTGGTTATTGAGATGTGTGAGGAAGTTGTCTTTCCCGTGTGGCCAGATTATGAAGGTGTCTTCTACGTATCTGAGCCAAAGTTTGAGTTTGTGATCCGATTTTTCCAGTTTCAATAAATGTGCTCAAAGAACTGTATTTTCATGACTTATTAAATTCCTTGTTTGCCCCATATGCTCAAAAAATATATTTTCTTAACTTATCAGATTCCTTATGTCATATATTTTTAATGTATAATTTTTAAAGGTCAACCATCTAAGTGCTTTATTATTTCTTTTAAATATTCTGAAATCACAAAGATAGTTCCCTCTTAAGTATCATCTTCTACCTTTAAGTACCAAACTTTAATCTAAATAGAAAGGAACTGACAGTATCCCATTTCTCACATATTATTCATATTCAAATATTCTAATTAAAAGCTTTAACTTATTAAATTCCTTGTTTGCCCCCATCCGCCTCTTGTGCTCAAAAAGTATATTTTCTTAACCTATCAGATTCCTTATATCATATATTTTAATGTGTAATTCTTAAAGGTCAACTATCTAAGTGCTTTATTATTTCTTATTTCTTTGGAATGCCCTGAAATCACGAGACCTTCCCCTTGTATTTCTTCTTCTACCTTTAGGTGTCAGTCTTTAATAGTTACATAATATTATTTTCTATGTTATTCTTAAACATTATCAATCTTAAAGGTCAGCCATCTGAATAAAAAAATCTTCCTTTGAAGATGCTCCTTTTCAGATAATATCTGAGTTAGGGGATTTAATTTCATCTTACCATTGGGAAGCTGAGTTTGCGACATATTTCCACAAAATCTTCATTTCTCTCTTTGACTTGTGACTGCCCTGCAGCAAAGTGACTGCATACAAAGCAAAGACTGGACGTATGAAACAACATTCGAATAGCTACTGCACCCTTATTACCAGTAGCTCCTCCCATACCAGTCTTTACAGTGTCTACTGCGACGTCCCTAGAGTGAAAATTAAAACAAATTCAATTAGTCAAAAGATGTAATTTGCATTTTTTGTTCAAGTTTTCAAAGAATTTAAGTCTTATCACTTGCAAATAATTGTAAATGTTTTAGGTGATCAGATTCTATCATCACTGAGTATGTTCAATGGTCCTGCACAATGATATTCATACAATAGTGTAATATTTTACCAAGAATATTTATCCTTATATCACTTTCAACCTGAATTTTTGGGTTCATGCTGGTTGGGAATATTTTGAAACCAAAATACGAAATAACGTTTTGAATAGAAAATATTATAAGAAATAATGTTTTCCAATTTCGAAGTGAGCTTTCCCCCGCCTTGGAATAGCATGTGTATTTGCTACAATATACCATGGACTGCACCTTAGAACAATTATAACTGTAGTGAACTTGGTAATAGAGTAAAATACTGTTTTCCTTTTAAAAAAAGAGAGCTTATTTTGCTATTATAACATAAAAAACATTTTAAGAATTAATTCAGTTATAGTATTTAAACCAAAATAGGGTATGTTAGAGAGCTTTCTGTTCAATTATGAAGGTTTTGAGTCTTAAATTGTCAGAAGCCCCCCTGCCTGGACTTTTGTATGCCACACATGCACACACACACACACACACACACACACACACACGTGTGTGTGTGTGTGCCAAGCTCCCACCCAATCAGTTCAAACCCCCACTAGCAGTTAAAAAGGAAGAAACAGCTGCAGTCACACATTGCTCCCAGAAGCACGAAGCTGAAGCCTGAAGATGACGAATGAGACTTCGTCGAAATGTCGCCAAGATACTTCCAATTTTACGCGGGAGAAAACCCGAATAACCAAAGACCTACATACAAACACCTGCGAAAACCTCAGAAAACAAATATATATATGTCTTTGGTTATTCGGGTTTTCTCCCATGTAAAATTGGAAGTGTCTTGGCGACGTTTCGACGAAGTCTCATTCATCATCTTCAGGCTTCAGCTTCGTGCTTCTGGGAGCAACGTGTGATTGCAGCTGTTTCTTCCTTTTTAACTGCTAGTTTGAACTGATTGGGTGGGAGCTTGGCTGTGCTCTGATTGGATGGGATTTTTTTTGTGCTCTGATTGGCTGGGGGTGTGTCCTCTTTGGGTGGGGGCTTGGTTGTGCTCACATTAGTCTGAGTTGCAGGGGGATTTGAGCTGGTGAGCTGCATTGCTGTTGTTTGGCTTCGTGTTCGTGGTCATGCTACATCTTCATAGTGGGTGTCTGTCTGTTGTATGTATGGATTGGAGGGGTTTGAAATGGCTAATGTTGCAGCTGCGGTCTGGCTTCTGGTCCTTGGTCGTGCTTCATGATTAGTGTGGGTTTGGGTCTGTTTTCTGGGTGGATGTGTGGTGGTGACATCCTGTGTGGACCTCGTAAGTGTGGGTCTGGTGTCATTCATCGTGTTAGGGACTCGTTTGTCAATACGGGCGGGTTTCCAAATGGTTGGTAGGCCGGAGGTATCATCTCGTTTGATCATGCTGTGGGGGCGTTTTTCTATCTCGATGGCTTCTCTGATTATTCTGTTGTTAAAGTGTTCAGTTTTGGCGATAGTTCTGGTCTTTTAAAGTCAATATCGTGTCCTGTGGCTTTAAGTGTTGGACCAGGGAAGAAGTTGGTTCCTCTTTTTGACTGAGTTCTTGTGTTCTGCTATGCGTGCATTTATTCTCCTATTAGTTTGTCCAATGTATGTGGTGGGGCAGGCGGTGCATGGCATTACATATACATCTTGATTTTCTAACTCAATTTTGTCTTTGGGGTTTCTTAGGATGGTGGATATTTTTCGGTTTGTGCAGAATGCTGTCTTGATGTTATGTTTGTGGAGGATCTTGCTGATTCTATCTGTGGTGCCTTTATATATGGGAGGAGGCGATGTCATTGTTTTGTTCTGTGTCTTGGTTTTGGGTTGAGTGTCTCTTTGGATTAGGTTTGTAATTGTGTTTCTTTGGAATCCGTTTGAGATTAGTACGTTTGTAAGTGTGTGTAATTCAGTTTCTAGGTGGTCTTTGTCAGCTAGGTGTTTGGTTCTAGAGATGAGTGTCTTGGCTACGGAGTTGATCTGTGCTGGATGGTGGTGTGAGAGTGCATGCAGATAGCGGTTTGTGTGTGTTTTCTTCTGGTAGATGGTGTGTCCTAGGGAGCCATTGGGTTTCTGTAGACTAAGACATCTAGGAAGGAAGTTGGTTGTTAACTTCTGTTTCCATGGTGAACTGTATTTTGGGGTGAAGGCTGTTGAGATGTGTGAGGAAGTTGTCAAGTTTTTCTTCTTTTCTTACTGCAATCTTGTGTTCTGCTATGCGTGCATTTATTCTCCTATTAGTTTGTCCAATGTATGTTGCTGGGCAGATTTTGCAAGGTATTTCATAGACTCCTTGGTTTTCTAGCTGGATCTTGTCTTTGGGGTTTCTTAAGATGTTGGCTATTTTTTGGTCTGTGCAGAAGGCTGTCATGATGTTGTGTTTGTGAAGAATATTGCTGATTTTATCTGTAGTGCCTTTGATGTATGGGAGGAGGCGATGTCATTGTTTTGTTCTGTGTCTTGGTTTTGGGTTGAGTGTCTCTTTGGATTAGGTTTGTAATTGTGTTTCTTTGGAATCCGTTTGAGATTAGTACGTTTGTAAGTGTGTGTAATTCAGTTTCAGGTGGTCTTTGTCAGCTAGGTGTTTGGTTCTAGAGATGAGAGTCTTGGCTACGGAGTTGATCTGTGCCGGTGGTGATGTGATTGTGCATTTAAATAGCGGTTGGTGTGTGTTTTTCTGGTAGATTGTGTGTCCTAGGGAGCGTTGGTTTTGTAGATTAGGACATCTAGAAAGGGAGTTGGTTGTTCACTTCTATTTCCATGGTAAATTGTATTTTGGGGTGAAGGCTGTTGAGATGTGTGAGGAAGTTATCCAGTTCTTTCTTTCCCGTGTGGCCAGATTATGAAGGTGTCTTCTATGTATCTGAGCCAGAGTTTGGGTTTGTGATCCGATTTTTCTAGTGCTTGGGTTTCAAAGTGTTCCATGTAGAGGTTGGCAATGACAGGTGAGAGGGGTGATCCCATGGGTGCTCCTTCTATTTGTTTGTATTTTTGTCCGTTATAGATGAAGTATGTGTTGGATAGGCAGTGGTTGGTCAGATCTAGGATGTGCTTGGGGGGGTTATATTTGTTTTGGATAGCTGTCAAGGCTTCTTTGATTGGCACTTGGGTGTAGACATCAAAGCTCACGAGTAGGTCACTGGGCTGTAAGTTTTGTTTCTTTATGATCTCTATGAACTGGAATGAGTTTTTTACGTGTGAAGCGATGGATTTTGCATAGGGCTGTAGTTGTTTGGCGAGAAATTTGGCTAGGTTTTGTAGAGGTGAGCCTATGGAGCTGACTATGGGTGTGAGTGGGGTTCCTTCTTTGTGTATCTTGGGGAGGCCATAGAGCTTAGGGCATCTGGATGATTTCTCTCTGGGAATGATTCTTTGTTGGATTTCTTTGCTGATGGGGGAGGCTTTTATTTTGGATCTAGTGGTTTTTTTCCTAGGTAGGTGGTGGGGTCTGTTTTTAGGGGCTTGTATGCAGGGTCTTGGAAAAGGTTGGTTAATTTGGTTTGGTAGTCAGATGTGTTCATAACCACCGTGGCGTTGCCCTTGTCTGCTGGTAGGATTATTATGCTGGTGTCTTTTTTCAGGTTAAGTAGTGCTGTCTGTTCCTCTTTGGGTAAGTTGCTTTTGGGTGGCTTGCTGCTGCAGAGGATGTTGGTGATTTCGAGTCTGATTTTGTTAGCGTCATCGGGGTTGATTTTGGTCAGGCCAAACAACAGCAATGCAGCTCACCAGCTCAAATCCCCCTGCAACTCAGACTAATCTGAGCACAACCAAGCCTCCACCCAAACAGGTCCCACCCCCAGTCAATCAGAGCACAAAAAAACCCCCATCCAATCAGAGCACAGCCAAGCTCCCACCCAATCAGTTCAAACCCCCACTAGCAGTTAAAAAGGAAGAAACAGCTGCAGTCACACATTGCTCCCTGAAGCACGAAGCTGAAGCCTGAAGATGACGAATGAGACTTCGTCGAAACGTCGCCAAGACACTTCCAATTTTACGCGGGAGAAAACCCGAATAACCAAAGACCTACATACAAACACCCGCGAAAACCTCAGAAAACACACACACACACACACACATATATACAGTGCATTTTATAGCAGGAATATATACATATACATATACATACACACACACACACACACATATATATACACACACACACATACATATATACATATATATACATACATATATACATACATACATACATACATACATATATATATATATATTTTCTGAGGTTTTTGCGGGTGTTTGTATGTAGGTCTGTGGTTATTTGTGTTTTCTCCTGCGTAAAATTGGAAGTGTCTTGGCAATGTTTCAACAAAGTCTCATTCGTCATCTTCAGACTGGTATTTACAGCTTCGTGCTTCTGGGAGCAATGTGTGATCGCAGCTGTTTCTTCCTTTTAACTGCTAGTGGGGAATTGAACTGATTGGTTGGGAGCTTGGCTGTGTTCTGATTAGGTGGAGGTGTGTTCTGATTGGTTGGGGGTTTGGCTGTGCTCTGATTGGATGGTGGGGTTGGCTGTACTCCGATTGGATGGGGGGGTGTTCTGTTTGGGGGGGGCTTGGTTGTGCTCAGGTTAGTCTGAGTTGCAGGGGGATTTGAGTTGGTGAGCTGCATTGCTATTGTATAGCTTGCATTTGTGGTCGTGCTACATCTGGGTGTCAATCTGCTGCATGTATGGATTGGAGGGGTTTGAAATGGCTAATGATGCAGCTGCGTTCTGGCTTCTGGTCCGTGGTCATGCTTCATCATCGGTGTGGGTTTGAGTCTGCTTTCCGCGTGGATGTGTGATGGTGACATGGTGTGTGGCACTCGTGAGTGTGGGTCTTGCGTCATTCTTCATGTTAGGGACTCGTTTGTCGATAAGGGCGGGTTTCCAAATGGCTGGTAGGCGGGAGGTATCATCTCATTTATTCATGCTGATGTTTGTGTGGGGAGTAGTATTTTGGGGCCTGGTCTGGTTCTGAGTTTGAGGTCTTGTCATGTGTGGATGTTTGTGTGGGAAGTAGCATTTTGGGCTCTGGTCTGGTTCCAAGTTCAAGGTCCTGTCTTGTGTTGGTGTCAATTTTTGTAGCTGGGATTCGTTTCTTGACTACTGCTAGTTTCCAGATGTTTGGTAAGCGGGAGGTATCGTCACGTTTATTCATGTTATGGGGTTTTTTCTCTATTTCTATGGCTTCCATAATTATTCTCTTGTTTTGTTTAATCTCAGTTTTGGAGATTAATTTGGTTCCTTCAAAATCAATGTCATGTCCTGTTGCTTTAAGGTGTTGGAAAAGAGATGAAGTTTTTTCTTCTTTTCTTACTGCAATCTTGTGTTCTGCTATGCGTGCATTTATTCTCCTATTAGTTTGTCCAATGTATATTGCTGGGCAAATTTTGCAAGGTATTTCATAGACTCCTTGGTTTTCTAGTTGGATCTTGTCTTTGGGGTTTCTTAAGATGTTGGCTATTTTTTGGTCTGTGCAGAAGGCTGTCTTGATGTTGTGTTTGTGGAGAATTTTGCTGATTTTATCTGTAGTGCCTTTGATGTATGGGAGGAGGGCGATGTCATTGTTTTGTTCTGTGTCTTGGTTTTTGGATTGAGTGTCTCTTTGGATTAGGTTTGTAATTGTGTTTCTTTGGAATCCGTTTGAGATTAGTACGTTTGTAAGTATGTGTAATTCAGTTTCTAGATGGTTTTTGTCAGCTAGGTGTTTGGTTCTAGAGATGAGAGTCTTGGCTACGGAGTTGATCTGTGCCGGGTGGTGATGTGATTGTGCATTTAAATAGCGGTTGGTGTGTGTTTTTTTCTGGTAAATTGTGTGTCCTAGGGAGATGTTTGGTTTTTTGTAGATTAGGACATCTAGAAAGGGGAGTTGGTTGTTCACTTCTATTTCCATGGTAAGCATTAAGCTTTAAAAATAACAAAGAAGCATTCAAAAGCATTCAAAAACCTTCTCAATTAAGGCTTTATCAATTTTTCAAGCGATATTTCTACATAAATAATAGCTCAGAGAATTGAATTCTGAAGCATGTTTTAAAGTCAAATTTAGCCATATTTAAAATTTCCATTTTAGTCTTAATGATGAGCGATAGGATATTTTCACCACTTCAGTTCATATGATTCTACCATTTTGTTTAGATAAGCATGACAAAAGCACCATAAAATTCAAAAGTATGTATTTAAAATCTGAAGTTCAGCACCAAAAAATTCTCTAGCTTATCTTTCAAAGTGTTAATTGCAAAATATTTCCCAAGGCAACCAAGTCTCATGACATTATTGCTAAGAACCAATCATCATTCTTTAAACTGAGAACTGTCAATTCCATTTTTCTTAAAACAGTAAAGCCAAAGTTTATATTCTATCCACTCTACTTCCCTTTTACTAGTGACAATGTTATTTTATGTTTAAGAATAAAAATAAGATTCGCGTTCGATGTATACAGGCGATCGCGTGCCCCGATCCCCCTGACTTCTCCCGTTCCCCGGATGGTCAAGATCCTCAGAGCCTGGGCCTTCGTCTGATGTTATGCAACGCACGGTCCGTGGCCAATAAGGCCCCCCTAATACATGACCTGATTCAGGGGGGTGCCACGGATATTATAGGCGTTACGGAGACCTGGTTGGGCACTGAAGGGGGTGTCCCCCTGGTTGAGATGTGCCCACCGGGTTTCCGTGCATTCCATCAGCCGAGGGCCCAGGGTAGGGGTGGCGGTTGTTATTAAAGAGTCTAGAGCCGAAGGAGGCCACTGTACCTCAGATTGCCGGGTGTGAATCCCTCTTTGTGAGGTGGGGTCATAGATGTCAGATGGGCTTGCTGGTCGCGTACCTGGCTCCTTGCTGCGTGACAGCCGCCCTGCCCGAGCTTCTGGAGGTGCTTGCCGGGGTGGCAGTGGAGACCCCCAGACTTTTAGTCATGGGGGACTTTAACTTGCCATCTGCTGGCTCGTCATCGACAGTAGCTCGGGAGTTCATGGCCTCCATGACAGCCCTGGACCTGACTCAAGTAGTTGATGGCCCTACTCACATCGGGGGAGGCACACTGGACCTGATTTTCATCTCTGGTCAGTGGTTGAAGGATCTGGACTTGAGAGATATAGTCACAGAACCTTTGTCATGGTCAGATCACTCCCTCCTTCGCCTGGACTTTCTGACCGCTACCCAACACCGCAGGGAGACGGAACCACTACGTTGGTACCGTCCCAGGCGCCTGATGGACCCAGAGAGGTTTCGGACGGAGCTTGGGCCATTCCCTGAGGATCTGGCTCACGGCACGGCAGAGGAACTAGCCGCAGCCTGGGAACGGGCTGCGGCTGGGGCTTTAGACCGTGTCGTGCCTCTGCGGCCTCTGACCCGGCGCAGATCCCAACCGGCTCCTTGGTTCTCCGAGGAGCTGAGGGGGATGAAACGCCGGAGAAGACGCCTAGAGAGTTCTTGGAGGTCCAGCCGTTCAGAGGCTGATCGGACACTAGTTAGATCCTATACTAGGACCTACCTAGTGGCACTGAGGGAAGCGAGGCGTTGCTCCGCCCCCCCCCCCATTGCGTCGGCAGATAACCGCCCAGCTGCCCTGTTTCGGGTGACCCGCTCCCTCCTTCACCAGGGGGAGCGGGATGACCCGTTGCAGGGACGTGCTGAGGAGTTTAACGGTTATCTATACGATAAAATCGTTCAGAGACGGTCTGGACCAGAATTGTGGCGATTCGGACGGGACGGCTGAGGGCGGTCTTGGTGATATTGTCTGGGATGAATTTGACCCTGTGGCTCCCGAGGACATGGACAGGTTGCTGGGTAGATTGAATGCCACCACGTGTTTACTGGACCCGTGCCCCTCCTGGCTGGTGCTGGCCACTCAGGAGGTGACACGAGGCTGGCTCCAGGCTATTACGAGCGCTTCCTTGTTGGAGGGAGTCTTTCCGGCCGCCTTGAAAGAGGCGGTGGTGAGGCCCTCCTCAAGAAGCCTTCCTGACCCGCTGTTTTAGGTAATTATCGTCCGGTCTCCAACCCGCCCGGGCGAAGGTTGTAGAGAGTATGGTGGCATATCAGTTTCCCCTGCACCTGGAGGAAACTGTCTATCTAGACCCGTTCCAGTCCGGCTTCCGGCCCGGTTACAGCACTGAGACGGCTTTGGTCGCGTTGGTGGATGATCTCTGGAGGGCCAGGGATAGGGGTTGTTCCTCTGCCCTGGTCCTATTAGACCTCTCAGCGGCTTTCGATACCATCGACCATGGTATCCTGCTGCGCCGGTTGGAGGGATTGGGAGTGGGAGGCACCGTTTATCGGTGGTTCTCCTCCTATCTCTCCGACCGGTCGCAGACGGTGTTGGCGGGGGGGCAGAGGCCGCCCCCGCGGCGCCTCACTTGTGGGGTGCCGCAGGGGTCGATTCTCTCGCCCCTTCTGTTCAACATCTATATGAAGCCGCTGGGTGAGATCATCAGTGGCTTCGGTGTGAGGTACCAGCTGTACGCTGATGACACCCAGCTGTACTGTTACACACCGCGCCACCCCAATGAAGCTACCGAAGTGCTGCCCCGGTGCTGGGAAGCCGTACGGGTCTGGATGGGGAGAAACAGGCTCAAGCCCAATCCCTCCAAGACGGAGTGGCTGTGGATGCCGGCATCCCGGTACAGTCAGCTGAGTCCACGGCTGACTGTTGGGAGCGAGTCATTGGCCCCGATGGAGAGGGTGCGCAACTTGGGCGTTCTCCTGGATGAACGGCTGTCTTTGAGGACCACCTGACGGCCGTCTCCAGGAGAGCTTTCCACCAGGTTCGCCTGGTGCGCCAGTTGCGCCTTTCTAGACCGGGATGCTTTGTGCACAGTCACTCACGCCCTTGTGACGCCTCGCCTGGATTACTGCAACTGTCCAGACTTTTTATAAGAAAGAATATTGCAGAATATTGACATCAAGGATTCAAAATAGACAAGCTGTGTATCAAGGACAAGTATAAGCATTTGATTTTATGTTCTGAATTACTCAAAATAGTTATTTTGTTTTTGAAAGTTTGGCAGTCTGTTTAATTCAATATTTATAAAGCAGTGGCACCTACCTTGCACTCACAATGTTTCCTGCATTTAGCTCTACCATTTCTTCAAACCCTATAGCGAAGATATCAATAGGCTTGCTCTTTCGATCTGAAATTTAAGAGTAAAAATTATGACAACTGCTTTAAAGAATAAACATTCAAAGTGAATAAAAATCAGAATAAACCCAGTAATACAGCAAGGATTACCTTGGAATTCACTGATGCAAGCTATCTTTGGTGCATCCAAAAGCCAGTCAGTCAGAGTCTGGTTTCTAAAGGCAATGCTTCGAAATTGCTTTCCACCATTGACATTCCATGTTCCAACACAAATTCGAATTTTTTTGGGCTTTGAATATTTATAAAAGTTCTCACACATGCTCTTCAGTATTTTTGCTGATGCTACAAAACATTGTTTACACAGAAATATTTTATTTTGTACCGTATATACTCGAATATAAGCCGATCCGAGTATAAGCCGAGGTCCCCAATTTTACCCCAAAAACGGGGGTAAACTGGGGACTCGAGTATAAGCCGAGGGTGGGAAATGAGGCACCTACCGGTTGAAACCCCTCCTCCTCAGCTGAGAAGGCTGGCGGCTCCCCGCCCGCCCTCTCACTGCACCGCAGGGCTTCAGTCCGTAAAATGTGAAAAAGAAACCTCGAGTATAAGCCGATCCGAGTATAAGCCGAGGGCTTAAAAAAAAAACTTGAGTATAAGCCGATCCGAGTATAAGTTTAGGACGTTTTTCAGCACAAAAAATGTGCTGAAAAACTCGGCTTATACTCGAGTATATACGGTAAGTAAATTTTTAAATCTCCAAGTCAGCAAGCCAAAAGCATTAAGCTTTAAAAATAAAACAACAAAGAAGCATTCAAAAGCATTCAAAAACCTTCTCAATTAAGGCTTTATCAATTTTTCAAGCGATATTTCTACATAAATAACAGCTCAGAGAATTGAATTCTGAAGCATGTTTTAAAGTCAAATTTAGCCATATTTAAAATTTCCATTTTAGTCTTAATGATGAGCGATAGGATGCTTTCACCACTTCAGTTCATATGATTCTACCATTTTGTTTAGATAAGCATGACAAAAGCACCATAAAATTCAAAAGTATGTATTTAAAATCTGAAGTTCAGCACCAAAAAATTCTCTAGCTTATCTTTCAAAGTGTTAATTGCAAAATATTTCCCAAGGCAACCAAGTCTCAGGACATTATTGCTAAGAACCAATCATCATTCGTTAAACTGAGAACTGTCAATTCCATTTTTCTTATAACAGTAAAGCCAAAGTTTATACTCTATCCACTCTACTTCCCTTTTACTAGTGACAATGTTATTTTATGTTTAAGAATAAAAATAAGATGGCCTTAAAACCGAATATAGCTGAAACTAACAGACTAGCAATAGATCCTGGAATAATAGATCAAACTGTTTACAGTATAAGAGTGCATAAAATACTCTGCATGCATTTCAAGGAAACAAAAATATCTGAAAATAATTTAACATTGATTATCTTTCCATATATTGATAATTATGGGTGCTATACTCTACCTGATTGCAAAGTTTGCTCTGAAACTACGGATGCAATGAGAAAGGAAAGAAAATAAATTAAATGAACAATTAGATGTTACCAAGTTATATTGGAAGATTTCCAGGATACCTTACACTGAACGTTAAAAATTTAGAAAAAATAACTATTTAAATTTCCTAATCTTCTGCAGAATATTGCATATATCTGTTTATATAATATTATGTAACCTGAAAATAACTGCAAATTTAATTAACTAAACTTTGAAATTATTATTCAGACTTCCAGAACCAGAATCTAGACATTTATACTTTAAAGTACAAGTATAAATACCAGTAGTTATGTACAGAGAGTTGCAAACAGTAGTTAGATTGCGGAAGATATGGGATTTTTTCTTATATTAATAGTCTATTCATCATATATACATTTGATATATAATAAACATGAGATTCCTTTATTTTCTGAGGTTCTCAAAAATAATCTAACCAAAGCATAGCCAAATATTTAAGGAAAGGGGACTGTTGCTATAGAATAAATGTTTTGAATTTTTCTTAGAGCACACAGAATACAAGAGCTCAAAAATTATGAACAGTAGCATGAATGTGTGTACTGAAACAATACAGTGCATGGATTATAAAGCAATTCTCATACTTCTACAAAATGTTTGAAAGAAGAATGTATTTTGGTTTTGTCTTTTGCAAAACGCTCTTGCAAAAATGAGTTTTTTCTTTAGATTTTGGTACCGCCCAGCTTTAAATTGACTCTAGGCAGCTAATCTTTCACATGCAGAAGTGAAATCTTGGATGCAACCACTTTTATTAGCAGCCATACATATTAGGAATCTAGAAACACATACCACGTAAACTGCCGGTGGTCAAGAGAGCCCGTGCTTTGTCTGCTAAATCACTATTTAGGGTATTGCCCAACAACAAAACATCAATAGCTTCCTGCTTTGAGCTATCAAAAAAATTATTTTGAATTGTTCTAGTCACGGAACGTGCACCATCCTTCAGCTTTCCAGCCTGGTAGGGAGGAAAATGTATAAATGTTTTATAAGCTATTTATACAAGTTTGGCAAACACGCATAATGTGGTTCTAAATCAATTTACAGTCTTCTATTAAATAAATTAGTTTTCATGGAGTATTAAACTCAATTACTACAAATTTGCAAATCAATACGTCTTATGCTGGGATAGGAATCAAAGACAAACATAAAATCCTTAGACATACAAACCAAAAAATTATTTAAAGGGTGTGACAAAAAATTACATAGAGTGGTCATGCACATCTTGCATTTATGAAAAGTAAAATACCTTTATATTACAAAGCTATTTATTTAGCATATGCTGTAGAAATTATTCTTAAGCATTTCAGTTGCAGTTGGTTGTTTTGACTTTTTCTTAGTAGAATTCTGCTTGCATTGGAGAAGAGACAATGGTATTCCTAAACCTTTTCCACATCATGGTGATGTTACAGCTTTATGTATTTCATCTCTTTTTTTACATCTACCTCACTTGTGTGAATTTGCTCCTCTCACTCCTGAGAGAATGCTGCCTATTCTCTCAAACTGTCTTTCATTCTTGCCCTTTTGCTGAGCTGAATAAAGATGGTTTATTTCAGGTTGCCTAAAGCTAAAGTGTGATACATGCTATATATTGTTAGAAGTAATGTTGTTTGAAGATATGGGCTCTCTGCAGAAGATATAAATGTTCTATCAGAACTGACACCTTTACTTCCACAATGGCACTGTTGTTACAAAGTAACAAAGGAAATTAGAAGTAGTAGGAGACTGAGTGTTACATTGTATAAAAGAAAATCCGTCTGCCATATGTAATACTGTGGTTTTCTTGGGAGATGAGGTGGATAAAGTCCCATAGTTAAAGGAAGTCCTGGAGTGATTCCGCATCCCATATAAAAATATTGTTTTTGAACAGTAGCTGAATAGCATCTAGGTAAATAATATGTTTCAGTTTGAGCTCTTAAATTATCACTGAACTACGGTTGAAAGTGACAGTTGTGAGTTTTGAACTATCATGGATAGCTAAATTTACAGGACAGAGAATTGGTTTTTTAAAAAACGAAAATCTGTAGGACTGCTTTGGTTATGGTCCTGACAGTAGTGCTTTGTTGAACTGAGCACAGTGACGTAAAATGATATGAAAATGAGAATTTACATGGAAAAGAGTGGAGAACTAAACTGTTTACTGTAAAATCCAAAAAAAGGAAGCCACCATGGGCTACTTCCTCCTTAGAGCTAACACACAATTGCAATAAATAAAGAATACTCTGTGAGGCCATGTACAATTCATATTCTTACAAGTACCACAGAACATGGACATTGTAAACTGCATCAGATAAATGTAGATAGTTTATTCATGGATGTGTCTTAATTCTGTCCTTAAAATGTGATGGCATGGTTTCATATGTGTTGATAATCGGATCTCAATGAGACACAAGCACAAACGCTAACACATTACCTTTAGACACAAGCACAAACATTAACACAATTACCTGAAGAAACATTCTGACAATTATTGTGTGAAAAGTTATTATTAGGAACTCAAAGAAATTTAATTGTGTTTGAGGAAATATGCATAGTGTCATTAGTAGTTAATTTATAACGTGTTAAATTATTAAGAAAGTAAAGATCAGTGTTCCACATGCTATATATTTTTGAAATTGCAATATAAGATAGAACAACATGTGGGGAAAAGGGAATGGCTTATTTAATGGATATCTCAGCACCATCTCATATACAGATGTTTTTGAAAGATTGGGTAAATTTTAGAAGAATATCCCATAGCACTCCTACTCCTATTTTGACCAAAGAAAAAGGCGGGCACAGAACAATGGAAAACAAATAGCAAAATCACAAAAGTTACTGACAATGCACTACTGATACATTCAAATGTTTACAACTCAAAAACAAATATGTATTCACAGCACATTTATAATGCATAGGCATCTATCTACATGTCTCTATATATGTGTGTGTTTAAATCATAATTTAAAATTTAGAAAGAAGGGGGATGGAAGAAAAATCCTTTCTTTAACAATTGATTTGCTCAACAGGCAGCATAACGTGCTGCAGTTTTTAAATTTCATTTTTCATTGTTCCTAGCTATCACAGCGAATGGAAAAAGACTGCAACAATTGTGATCCAACAAAAATATATTTATTTTAGAAATGGAAGGCATGAGGTTGCCTACTCTGTAAACAGGATAAAAGAACATCTTCCAATTCCCAACATTTATATTTCAAAATATTCTATACTTCACAACTGAACACTTCCTGAAATGGATGAAAAAATACCTTCTAGATATTTTAGAATGTTTCAGGGTCACTGTAGTGTGAATTACAAAAGTATAGTCATTGTAATATTCCAACCTAGTTTATTACTGAGAGGAATCTCAGTTGTGAGTTATTTCCCACACATAGTTCTGCCAATATCAAATATCCTACAGAGCATTGTATTGCTTCATTTATCTCAACTTTTTTTTCCAAATAAATTTTAAATTGCTTTATTTTTATGTTTTTTAATATGGCGTAATACCATTTGTAACCAACCCTTGAGGCGGGGGCAAAAATTGTTGGAAGCAAAAGTTTCTTAAAAATATTTATATAGCATTAATTCTATAATAACTTTTGAGGTTTGAAATAACTATATTTAAGAATCCAACACTGGCCTTTAAACAAAAAAAATGTATCCTAAAGGGAAAACTACCCTTTAAAAAAGTAAACATGAGTTCATATCAAATCTTACCATTTTGCTTCCTTAAGTTTGGTGTATGTAAGTATTTTTAAACACAACACAGAACATTTGATAATATTCAAGAATTAAAACTCACCAATTACATATCAGGCAATAGAAATGAACCGAAAGAAAAGGAAAAGAAAGATTAGTCAAGATGTTAAAGACTACAGTTGAAAAAAAATGAAAGAATATTTCAAGTTTTAACTTGAAAAAGTTAATCTTCATGGTATTATTACAGAAATGCATGCAATGAAAATGTAACAGAATATGTTATTTTTCTCAATTTAATGACTATGTAAGACTCTGAAAAGTCATAGACAAAATACATAGAAAATCATAAGTAAAAATATATCTACTAATTTAGTTTTCATATAGAACATACAGGCAATTCAGGCAAAGACACGCTATATGAAACTTAGCTTGACTATTCTAATTATATAGTACCACTTACAGCTCGCTGACAGCTACTTAATAAAACATATATCTAATATGTTTTATTAGATATATGTTAGTCATGCACATTGCTTAGTCATGCACATTGCCGAGCTAAATCTATAAGATTATTTGCAAAATGTAGTAAAAAAACATGGGAAAACAAGATAAATATTAGTTTTTATAACAGTCATTGTATGATTTTTAAATGATAAAGAACTACAGAAAAATGACTAAAAGAGGTTGAAATTGTCAGATATCCTAACTCAAGGATAAATGCAACACTTCACTGGGATTACAATATATAGTAGTCCAAAATACAGGAAAAATCCATAGAGTTAAGATATCAATAGTGAATTTACTATTAAAATATTACCTTAGCTTTTCCTTCAAGAGCTCCAGTTCCAGCATATATTTTACTGACCGAGTCACCATTAACAGACCACATTGACCGAAAAACTTCCTGGAATCGAGTAACCAGCTGAGGTTTTTCAGCTAAGCCTAAAACTTCTAATTGTTTTGTTAGCATCTATAATGAAGTAATGAAAAAGTTAATTTAAACAATGTCAACCGATCTAATTTTTTAAAAAAGCTTTTGGGCATTTAATCAGTTATTTAATCAATTTCTAAAATTTATAGAATATATTCTAAAGATAGATTATATAATTGTTATTATAATTACAATTAGCAACGACAGGAAGATCTACAGAGTAAGATGAGCAAAAACTGTCCTACAAAAAATTGTTCTTCTTTCCCACCTTATTTTTTAGACAGAACGAACACGGGTCAGTTTAGTGTAGTGGTCAAGGCTCCAAATTTATAGGTGGAAGCTCATTGGAGGAAGATTCAAGGAGGAATTTCCTGACAATAAAAATGATTAATCCATGGAACAATTGGCCCCCTGGAGTTGTGGGTGCTCCATCGCTGGATATCTTCAAGAAAAGATTGGACAACCATTTGTCTGGGATGGTATAATTGGGCAGGGCACTGGACTAGAAGAGCTCCAAGGTCCCTTCCAGCCCTATGATTCTATGACTAGAAACCAGGAAACAGAGTTCTAGTCTTGCCTTACGCATGAAGCCAGATTGATGATTTTGGGACAGTCTCTCACTCTTAGCCCTAGGAAGCAGGCTTTATGCCTCCTATTTTCCTCAGAACAAGAAACCTGTGAGGTGAATTGGGCTGAGAGATGATGACTGGCTCAATGTCACCCAGTTGTTTTTCGTGACTAAGGAAGACCCTGAAATCACAATATCCTATTAGGCCAGCACCTTAACCACTACATGAGATCAGCTCTATACATCTACTGCCATGTTCATTGTTGTCATGCAGTCTTAGCAGGGTCCATCTGCAAATAGAAATCCGGGTACAGTATAATTAAAAAAACTGCTAAGACTGCATGACAACGATGAACATGCCAGTAGATGTGTTTGATAGTATGCATATGGATGCAAAGGAGGCAAATAAATAAAATATGTTCTGTAATATCTAGTTGTCCACTGAAAACCTACTCCTATCTTTTACTACTCAAGCTTAGCAGAACTATCCGTGTGTCCACCCATGATATAGCAAACAATAAGTTCATACTCCAAAAATTTTAAAGTTTTAATTAACATTTTAATATTGCTATATATGCATTGGCAAGATCTTCTCTACTGAAACTTTCACAGGATGCTTTTTTAAAAGCGTGTTCAAAATAATATTTTTCATGGACATAGTTCTTTCTCTAATCACAATTCCTTCACTCTTCAAGATACTTTCTTAATAGATGGCTGTTAAAAGAAGAGGTTAACAAAAAAAAATAAGCTTGTGAAAAATGCATTCAGGGAGATTTTAATATTATACATTATTTATTGATATTTTCAGCCTCTGACTGTAAGCATTTGGTTCCTAAATGTCAGTATTAGGAAGGTTTGTAGCAGGAACTTTTTTTAGATAACTTTTGCTCCAATAAAGTAATTGTATAAATTTGTATAAATCTATTAACTCTCTGAAATGGAAACTTAACTCTACCAGGAAAATAAAGGACTGGAAATCTCTATTGTTATGATCTGCTCAACAATAAGACTAATTTATTAGACTTATATGTCATGATTTATTCTCTTACAAAAATGAAAAACAGAATGGAAAAAATAATTCATCCTTTTATAAGTTTATTTAATTTTTAAGATACATCATTCAATGAATATTAATTTCAATGGTTTTCTCCCAAACTATAATTGTGGAATACAGTTAGATTCTTACCTCTAAGCCAATAAATGCCTGCACACTATTTGTTCTATCTAGACAATCCAAGCAGTTTGTTCTTATAGTACCACTCTGTGATCTGCACCAAATACAAGAATAATATTAAATAATCTTCATATAAACCACAAAATTCTTTCACAAAATGTTAGTCTGGACATCAAAGGTAAAGTGTTACTTCACACACATTTGTGCAAAACTGACTTTCACCATTTATACCTTTAGTGGAAGAAGACAAGCAAGGGATAAACTGTGTTATTAGAGCAAAGGCAAGATATAATTTTCTATTTGCAAATCAACAGAAGTGAAATAACCAAACCTTTTAACTTCTTTGCCATCAAAATAAAAAAATCCACATTCAAAGAATTTCTGGATCTGTGGCTTAAGAACACCATGCAGCTTTTCTGCTTTTCCACCTTTCACCATTTGATGATAGTCAAAATTTACCATTTTGATGTCATTAGCATGTTCAGATGCCTTCAGGTGGCTCTGTTGAGATGGCAGAAGAAAAGACAGATAAGTCAGTATCTGAAACAAGTAAACAAATGACAAATGAAATCTGGTTTGACTTCAATAGCTGTAAAGATACGATGCTGCCAACAACTGTTATTTTAAATGTTTGCTTTATTACTAATAGTTATAAATGAACATTTTAATACATTCTAGATACCATGCTTCTATTAAAATTAATGTAAGATACTTTCTGAAAATCAAGATGTTTTAGTGGGATTACTGACATATTACTACTGATACTCCATCTGTCATTTATTAAGAACTGAATTTCTTCTATTGCCATGATCTTAAAAATAATTTTGGGTTATTAACATGTTTTAATAAATTAATACTGGACTAATTTTAATTGGTTTATACTTTCAAGATTCACTTAAAGTAATTTTTTAAAATACAAGACAGTCTTACTGATGTCAGAATTTTTCCCTAGAATGGCAAATTTAGTAACGGTTATAATATTCTTACCTGAAAAGCTTTGCTAAGCATATGTTCCCCTTCTTTTGAACCAAGAAGATTCACAATTATCTGCTTACCATATAGATTTTTAAGAGTATGAAAATGCCTGCAAAGTGAAAAAGGTCTGTTATCTCTCAGAATGATAAAAGTCTAGCAACTTTAAACATTTGAGTGGAAGATGCTCTTATTCTTTAGCTATTACCAAACAGACAGATGAAGCTTTTTCCATTTCTAACTCTTACCCTGTGCATGAAATTATATGGAAACTATTCAAAAGAATTTTAATCTTTAAGGCAAACGCAAGTTAAGCTTATAACAAAGTTTACTTTTGACATGGATTCATTATTCAGAAAACAAAATATGACTGCTTTTAAACAATTAAGATCCTAACATAAATTATATGTTACAAATGTTAAATCAGAATTCAACAATATACATGTTAATCTTTAGGTTCGTTTTAGTTCCACTGAGATAAATCACATATTAATTGTGAAGATATATGATATTAAAATTAGAAATAAATCCATTCTTCTTGAAAAAAGAATTTTACCTGTCAAAGGCTGGTGCATTCGCTTCAAATCCTCTTGACATTCTGACACGATGAGACCCAACCTGAAACAGAAAAGTGATTTGTCCTAATGATTTGTCCGGTATGTCCTTGGATTCATTTCTTGTTTCACAAAAACATTTAGATTCAGTAAATTTTATTTCTAAACTACTCCTATCCATTTTCACTGGAATCAAGTCCATAAATCTTGCTGCAGTTGATCTGCATGAACGGTCCAAAATATAATAATTTGAAGCTAGATAATTTGTGTCTTCAGCAAGAATTCTGCACTTATTTTCTTGGCTTTCTATGGAATTCTTAACAGTTTTCCCCAACACCAAAGTTGTGCACTAATCTCAAATGGGGAAGTGGTAGCCCACCCAAGTCCAAAGGTGAAAAACCTTCAAACTGGGAAGGGGTGGTAGTGGTGAACAACCAGAGCCACTCAGTTTTGTCGGGTCTGAGACTTCTAATCTTCTTGATTTTCCAATATCTGAGATTCTTGTAAGTTCCCCAACTCAGTGCTCTTTAAATCCTGGCTGGATATAATAGGAGTTAAAATACAAAACATTCAAAGGGGAAAGCTCTTTTAAAATCACTTGAGCTACAAATAAGCAGGATAGAAACAACTCTGATGTCTTCATAAACAATAAATCTAACAATTTAAACAACTGTGTTTTCCACAATCTCTAAACAAAGATTAATTTCTTCTAAAATGTATTGGCTACCTGCCCTCTAAATAGTTTATTCAATTATTACAGGAAACACAATGGAAAAGTGATACCCTTCATACCTGTAAGCCAGGTTGCTCCCAAAATAATGGAACAGATCCACGGATTTGTATAAAAGAAGACACACATTCATCTAGAAATATCACCTGTTGGACATATATTTATTTTATTAATTTGTCTTAAAACAAATAACAAGGCAGGATTTTTCTTTTGTTTTTTTACATATTCTTCCACAGTTCTGCATATTTAAATTTTAACACTGAGAAAGTACATTCTATGGATTAAAATGAAATTAACATTGAACTTTTACTTAAAATGCAGATAATCATCATCCTTCAGGCTTCTCTGCTGGGTTATGACAATTTCTCCCATGTGCAGTCCTTGGTGCTCTATGGGCTTGGTTGTTTTCAAGGTTTCACTACCCAAAGCTAAAAAGAAACAAAAATACCAGAAAACCACCTTGCCACTAATCAACACCCAGATAAATAGGGATTAACACCAAGATTAACACTAGACAAATAAACAGTAAACAGTAACCTAATAAAGTAACTATTAACAAGAACTACCAAGGAGAAAACAACATCCCCACCAACAGTGACAGGGCAAGTTGCTGTGTATTAAACAGAAAGCAAATTCCACTCCCTTCGAGCACTGAAGACATTACTAAGTTGGATAATAAAACGTCTGCAAAAAACCAACCAAGCCCAGAGAGTACCAAGTGCCACAATTCAATCGTGAGCTTGCTTATTTACTTATTTGAAAAATTGCTATAGTGCCAAATTCTATGCAACATGTTTAATAAACCTTACTTCCTAATATATGCATTGAGAATTTCTGCTTTAAAGGGCAAATTTAATAAAATTGATTTTGTTTCTATGCCCCATAATTTCAAATCCATACTATTATGACAAAATCCATGTAATGTGTCTCTTGCAGATGTAGTGGCTAGTATCGCCTACAGAAAAACTCCCAATTTACATATTCTAATTAGATTAATGAACATTTAAATCCTCATCATACCTGCTCTGTTTCAACAAAATTGGCTACATGGCCATCATCATTTGTTCCTCGAACGTTAAATCTGGTCCCAGCTCGCTCACAGCTTAGTCGAGAAATAATGCAAGCCTTTGCTTGTTTGTGAGCTGCATAAATAGTTCTAATCTCCACTCCTCCACACATGAGTCGTAATAACCAGTCATCACACTTTACTCCATAATGTTTCAGATGCAAATGCAATGACTGATTCCTATCAGAAAATCAAGGTTAATAATTTAATTCCAAAATTAAATTTAAACCAATATGCATTATATATAAAAAATAATTCTAATATATGAATTTAGGAAAATAGGAGGAAAGTATAAAAATTATTCACTTTAAAATGTACATTTGAATAAAATTCAAAATATTTCAAATATTTCTACATCAAACAATATTTTATAAATTAGACTTAATAAATTTTATTCAACAAATTTCAGTTTACTTTCAGTGGGAATTTCAAATGACAACTTACAGAGAAAGCCTAAATGAAAATAGCAGATGTAATTTCTCTTTTAACACTTATTACTTGAGAATATTTTTTCCAACCATTTACAGCCTACTACTTGTTTGTTTCTCCAGATTAACATGATGGATAAGCTTTATTTTCATGTGAATATACAAAGAATTGGAGAATGTTTAAATAATAAAGTGATAACAAAACACTACACATTTAAAACAGAGAGGTTTTAAAGACTTCTGTGGAGTGCTTTAAACTGTTTCTGTAATTTTGGGGAGAAATGTTTACAACCCATTTCTAAACTCAGATCTGTGTTTTTCCCCATACATGGAAACTAAATATTCAAAAAAAATCTTCAACTCTCACTGCAAGATCTGATTTTTTAAAAATAATATATTGCTTTAAGAAAAATGGCAATTTTTAAAAAGAAGGTAGGTAAAAATCATGAGACATTTCATAACACAGTTACATAAACTAACATAATGGATAGAACTTTTAAAACAAAACTCACCAGAAAAACCTATTATCAGTGCTTTCTTCCTGCATGTTACGATGAGCATTTAGACTAAGATCTAAACTGACTCCAGTAGAAGACCAAGCAAAATAAAAATTTCCTGAATTCAAGACTTTGCGCACTTCAGAGACACGTTCCTCATCTGAAGGATCGGTTCTTAGTGATATCAAATCAGTAGAAGTAACACGAAAAACTTCAGAATCTTGAATTTTTCCAACAGACATGCATCCTGTGACAAGTACTAAATAATGCAGTAATGTATCTCCTGTAATAAATATAGTAACTGATTACTATTCTTCAAGAAAAAATAATTTTCAATTGTTTTACTGTTTCAGCACAGAATTAATTGAATTATTTTAAAATAATTACTCAGAACATAAAATTATCAGTAATTGATTTTCAACTCGTTCAATAACATCTTGATGTATAAACAAAATTACTTAACTTCTTTGAAAAGTGAACATACTAACCTACAGAAAAATATCACGAACAATCTGTAAGAAATTCTAGCAATTATTATTTTTCTGAAGTGAAAAGATAGACGGACAATTTCCAAAATAAAAAATAGAAGGTACTTACCAAGGTTTAATCTTAATACACCTAGGAGTCCATATGCGTCCATTACTTTGGAGTACATATTCTTGATTGCCTCTTTCTCGGCACATGCTGTTTAAATAAATTTACAGGTCTGCTAAAATTTTTGTTTACAAATTCATTCTAAAGTTCTTCATTTTACTTCAAAGTATTTATAATTCCAAATAAGCAACTAGATTTGTATAATTGACATGATTTAATACTTAAGAAAATCGATGAATATATATGCTTTAGAACAGAGCTATCAAACTGTTTTGCAGAACTCTCAAGATTTTGCAAGAACCTGAAAGATTCCATGAGAAACTACAGGTAGCCTTCCATTTATGATTATTAGCTCAATAACTGTTATAACGATGCTGAACCAATCCTAAAAGCTACAGCCATTGCAGCATCCCCGCTGTCACAAATTCCAGTTTCAGGCACTTGGCAATTTATGACAGCAAAAGCATTTCAACTTTTCCCACCCATCTCCCCCATCTCTGCTCTTTTGGCCCCTGAAGTTCTAGCTGACCTTCATTGTCTTCTTCCTGCTATGACCAGGCATGGCTGGTCTGGTCCTTTGGGAGGCTACTGCAGGCTGCACAGTTTTCTTCCCAGGATCATGCACGTTAGTTTCCTTGTACCATCTGGAGAAGATGGCCTCATGTGGCCAGCAGCTGCCTTGCAAAGGGTCAGGGCAGGCGCATCTTATCAGTAGTGGGAGTAACAGGACAGTGGAGGTCAGCTGGGATGGCAAAATACAGGGTGGCAAAGGCGGCTATGCTGCTGGACTGCAGCTTTTGGCTGTGTCACTGGAACTTCCTGGGGCAGTTAAGGTTTCCCAGGATCTTGCAGTTTTACCCCATGCTGTTGGAGCTTCCAGAGAGGCTGTGGCTTGGCATCACATTGCTGGGCCAGACTGGAGCAGCTGCAGCTTCATGCTGTGTTGCAGCTAAGGGGTCTTTTACTAAGCCTCTTGACAAGAGTTGTGGGAACTTTTTTAAAAACCCTCCGTTTGAATACACCAACTTCTGATATGCAATCATCTTTCATTATAACAACTCTAAGCAAATTTTAATACTTTGATTGCAGCATGTATCACAGTTGGGATCCAAACAGGGTTTTTTTGGGGTGGGTGTGAGTGAGAGGATAAGCAAGGATAAAAGTTTGGATTGAGCCAGGAGGATTTTGAATGTTATAACTGATGTATTCCCAAGTTACTTTTTTTAAAAAATACTATAGTTTAAGCAATCAATTCACTTTTAACATGTCAATCACTTGCATGTTTTGCATACTAAACCCAAGAGTTTGGAGGCAGAAGTCTGTACTGCAATAATGGGTTTTCTAACAACTCTGGTTGTTATTTCATTTATTTTATTTTTTTCATATTTTTCATATTTCAAATAATATTTCATATTATTTATTTCATCAAGACCAAATAGGTTTTATTTCATGACAGCAATAAAACATATTTATTAATACAAAAGACAGTACGTATTGAAGCACATTCTAATTGCTGAATGTAAAAAAAAAGGAAAACTGTTCTTCCATACTGCATGAGGATTCAGCAACTTTTTACAAGTAATGATACTATTTCACAACTTAATGTATTTTCCCTCATTTTAAATGGCTGAAATCTCATGAGATCTCATGTAATAATCAGTAGATATCATGGCATTCATGTAATGACACTACATCGCTTGATCTTGTATTGATTTATAAACTCTAGTATTCATTTCTGAACAGGTTCAAATACAGTATAATCCTTAGAAGCTTCCTTTTTCACTCAACTACATCCTTTAATTTAAACATAATGATCTTATCTGTTCAATTGTGTCCAATTCTCAGCAATTCTCTGGACTAGTTTTTTCCACATTTTGCAGTCTTGTATGGCTTCAGTTGTTTTATGCTCTTGTTGATGTCAGTTTGATGGTGTTTAGCCCCATGGTTTTTTTTTTGGTGGGAGGCACATTTCATTTTACTGTTGACCATTCCAAACATAATTACCTTTTTTTAGTGAGATGGTTGCTTGATATGGTCATAATACGGTGCAATTTTGAGATTTTTATCTTTCAGCGATATGTCTGGTTTTATACAGCCAGTAATTGCTTGTCACTTTTGCCATTCAAGGCAAGAGCCGTTTCCAACACCACAGCCTGAATTGCTCAATATTCCTCCTAGATGTCTTACTTTTTTCATTATTCAATTTTCACAACTGCAGAAACAGTTGAGTGAGAAACACAAGAGTGCGGTCTTATATGCATTTAGTTGCTAGGCTGGTGTCCTACCTTTTCTGTACTTCATTCATGCTCATCCTTGCTGTGTGACCCTTGGGTATCTGATGCTTCATTTCTGGACTGTATTCATTGCTTTGATCAATCTGTGATCAAAGGAAAGGGAATTGATGCATGGATTTGATCTCTTCATTGTCATTTATTACTTTGACATTTCCATTCTTTGCAGTGGTCATGTCAGACTTAAATCCAGAGACAAGATGGTGAGAGCCAATCAAATCCAATTCTTTATTTGCTTACAACCAAGACAGAATCTTGCCAAATTATACAGTTCTGAAACTGTAACTTTCTAAGCTATTAGATATATCCTGAGAAGACCATGGAGTGTGGTTATCCGAACATCTTCCACTCTCCCAGCTTGGGACTACACTGTCTCTTGATACAAGTTTCTTTCAAAGGAAGTTCTGATTTGGCAAAAATCTTCCCCTTCTGCTGCTGCAAATGCACATTCCATCACAAGTCATGAGTTTGGTCTTTTTGACATTTCAGAAAAGGCCAAATTTCTTGTCGTCTTCTTTAGTCCTTTTCATCAGAAGTTTTAGGCCTCTTTAGTTTCTGACAATTATGTCATCAGCATATTGAATATTGTTGATGAACCTTCCTTCAATCTTGACACTGATTTTTGATTCTTCACGTTCCAACTTCCTCATGATCATTTCAGCACATAGGTAGAACAAGAAAGGTGAAAAAATGCAACCTTGCTACCCTCCTTTTTCTATTTTGAAGAGTTACCTTGTGGTGAGATGGACAGCTAATACATTTTACCAATAAATAAAATTTTGAACTAATCAGTGTCTTTGTGTTGTATTTGCACACTGACCTCCTGATTTGTGTATAGTGACTGCACCAACATGATGAAATGGCTTGGCACCCCCTTATTTTCTAGGTTTATGCACGGCTTATGATGATTAAAAGCTTGCTTGTAATCAATAATATTTATGTAGATGCACTTTTTGATATTCTTGAGATTTTTCCATGATCCAGCATGGATTTGCAATATGTCATGAGTGCCATAATCCCTATTGGATCCAGTTTGAACATCTGATAATTCAGTTTCAACGGTTAGCACTAGCTTTGTTGTATGAACTTAAAGAGAATCTTGTTAGCATGAGGTATGGGGGCAATTATCTGCTAATTGAGCAATCCTAGGAATTAACCTTTTCTGGCAATGGAATGAACACCAATTGTTTCCAATACTGTGGCCATGTGTTTGTTTCTGGCACAAGGCTGGTGGTGGTGGATGATATAGGCCTCAGCAATTCTGTGCGGATGGTATCAACACATGGGGTCTTTGTTGTTTTGACAGTTGGCTCACTGCCCATACTTATCCCTGAAGGATGGTTAGTTCTATTTCTGCTTCCCTTTCCTCCTCAAATTGAGAAACCTGGGCCATTTTGTTGCTGCCATATAGCTCTTCTGTATTAACTAGTCATCTGTCTCCCTATTAGTTAGACAGTTCTTTTCTTTGGTTGTTTTTGATGAGCAGCAAATAGTGTCCAAATCCTTTTGACTTGCACAACCACTTTCCTGATGTGGACCTTCATGCTTTCCTCTTCTAGCTGCTTGTAATACTGGTCCCAGTACATTGTCTTTCCTTGCTGCTCCTTAGAAATACACATTCAATCTCTTTGCTTCTTCTTGTTTGTCTGCTGCTTTGGCTGCTTTTCTTCACTTGGCCATTCTGGTTTTATCTGAGAGCCACCTACACCTCACTTTTTCTCTGGCTTCTTGTATGGTATATGTTCACCCGCTATTTTAATGATGGATAATTACTAAAAAATTTTTGCTACAGTTTGTTTGACATCTTCTCAGCAACATCCAGCAGCTCAAACCTTTTTTTTTGCCTCAATTGCACACATAGAAGAGATGTTAAACTTCTTCAGTGATGTGGTATTTTTGATGTCACATAATATGACTCTGATCTTAGCAAACAACAATTCATGATCTAAACTTCAATCAGCAGTACATTTTGACAGAGAGGACAGAACTGGACTAGTGATGGCTGCAGAGGACACAGTTGATCTGATCACAGTGCAATTTAATTTGTGAGGTCCAAATGTATAAGCACACTTGTGCTGTTTGAACCAGGTATTCACAATTCAAAATTGATTTCCATGGAAAAATTGAACTAATGAATTCCACCAGTTTTTTTCAATGCTGGCAAGAAACCCTCTATTTCAAGCTTCATTGCATCAATCATTGGGGCACAGACTGGACAACTGTGATTTTGAGGGGGTTGGCACAAATTCGGATGATCAAAATGTGATGATTAACTGTTGGAAATTTTCCATTGCTTGCGTAAGTTTCTTGCTTGTGATAATGCCACTTCATTCATTTTTCTGGTGTTATATCCCAGTAATATATTGTATAGTGAATTCCCCAGACTGCAAATAGCCATTGTCTATCCAATGTAGCTTGCTGATGCTTAAGGAGGTCAAGGCCATCTCCTGTTTGATGATTTTCCCTGACTCATTCCTCAGACATTCCAAGTTGCTATCGGATATGGCATTGTAAGCACATATCCTTGCATCAATAGCTGGGATTCCTGCTGGATTTACCCAAGGCACATTATTAATGTTTTGACTACTCACTGAAGATCCTTGTTCTTTCCTCTTAACTTGCTGCATACCGTCTGATCTTGGGATCTCTCCATTGAGCACCATTTCTAATTAATTTGAAAGCCTTTCCATAAAATTTTCTTGGCAAGGTTTTTACAAGGTAGGTTACCAGGTTTTATCTCAACCAACCCCATCCCCACGGTTGAGACTGGAATGCAAATATTAGGTAAGTTTATCTAGTAAGCTTAAAACAAACATTCCAATTTAGAGTTACTAACCACTTTACAGCAGCTATTGCAGAAGCAAAAGTTGATGTTGCAACATCTAACAATGCATCAACATCGTATCTTAGACAAGTTAAAAACAGTTTTATAACACATCAAATAGAAGTAAAGATTTATCTTTCTTCTCAAAAAGAAAAAAATGGCTTTTATTAAAGGGAGATTCATTAATGCAGCTTATTTATAAAAAATCAGAGAAAGTAATTTATCGCATATGTTTTTGAATTTGAATTGAGCCAGTGTAACTGCCAAGTATGGAAATTAGAATCCAAGCAATATTTGTATTTGTTTGGAGATTCAGGTCTTTCAGAAAATCATTAGCACAACTGGTAAGACAGGATAAAGCAGGCCAGTGGAGAGGATGGTTTGAAGATTACCCGTCTCAACAGCATTAATTTTGTTTGTTGTGAGAAGTCGTCATAGATGGAGTATGGTGTATGTGTCCTCATGTTTGATCCCTAACTGCAAGCCATTTGAACGCACAAGCTATAAACTATTCTGTCAAAAAAAAAAAATCCATAGCATCATTATCAGCCATACTGGCTGGTCTGTCGAGAATTATATTTCAGTCATATCTGGTAGACTGCATTTAGCACAATGTCCAAAAATTAATTAATCATTAATTCTTTAATTAATTCTATCTATCTATCATCAATCTGTCTATCCTAATAAAATATGCTAATCTGAAAACTGCAATGTAAAAGACTAAAAAGATTAGAAATCATTGGACAGATGAAGTTACTAGCCAAACACAAATGGTGACTCAACACCATTTATTCTGTTTCAGTCTTTCATTTTTGCACATATTATCAGCAGTCTGGTTATAACTGCAATGATCATCAACTTACAGAGAACAGCCACAGCTCCAGATTCAAACATGAGGCATTCTTCCTTGTTTCTGGCTTCCACAATTACACTGAACGGTGGTGGGTCCAGTTTATGATAGATACGATAGCCTTTACTGAATGCCATTTTTCCTTTATGAAAGGCAGAACTGTGCAGCAAAATCAAAAAAGAAAACACAAGAGTTTTCTAAATATTTAGAGATATCCATAATCAAGCTATTATAAACGAACTATTATAATTAAATTAATATCATTTCAACTGACATAAGATATTTTGATTAATTTTCATCATTATACTCACCTGATTAACGCAAGTTATCACATCACAAGATTGAATTCAGAAACTGATGATCTAAAGTAATTAATACATATAACCATTAATCAAGCATTTATCTACCCTAATTATTACTTTCAGCTCAGATTACTATTACATATTTTTATGCCTTCTTTAAAAACCACACAGGAACTCTGAACTGACTGTTCCAACCCAATGGATTTTTTCCTGAAGATAGGCTGTTTGCTTCCATTGCTACTCATCCTTTAAGATTCAAAACATACTTTTAATAAGCTCCTTCAGATGTTGCTTTTTAAACACATGAAAGGAGTGTTTTCATATTATTAGTTTTATATATTTCTATAGTTAGAATTTTAAAAGCTATCAGCACTTGATAAAAATGTGACATTTTTCATAATATTGTTTCATAAGAAGAATCACATTTTAATATATACACATTAAAATACCAAAACATTTTAAAGCAAATTGCTTCAGCATGGGTAAAAATGCATATCTGTCAAAGCACATTTTATACAAAATACATCCTGGTGCATCTAAACAAAACAGGGAGAGAATAAATGCATTCTAGGTTAAGGAATGCATTTATTCCAGGTTAAGGTTCACATCCAAATTTGTAGAGAACGGAAAGGTCACAAGATGCAAAAGAAACATTCCTTTTTGTATAAAATTAAAATATCTATATAAATACAGAAAAATATTGTAATAGACAAGCTAAATAAATGAAAAGCTGTTTATAGTTTGGTCTACTAATGATAGACATTTCAATTCTCACTGTATTAGCATTACAAATGCTAGAACCTGTTAATGCAGTTAGCAAGTTGGCTAACTTCTTTATATGTTCTACTTCCATAATATCCCAAACAGAGAAGCCAGAGAAAGCACATTAGTAAATGTACCAACAAGTTTATTCTTTTATTCATATTTTAAATATATAAAAGATCCCTTTAGACCACTTCAGTCTCCTGACTCTTAAGCAGCTTGCAAGCAACAACATATAACTGCAAATGTGTTGGAAACATTTCCACAGCCATTACAATTAGAAACAGAACACTAATTATCATTTGTGGCCTAGTAAATAAAAATTGAAAAAAGTGAGATTTACTTTAACTTGCACCCTATCATATCCAAAAGTAAAGATGAGAGTTGGCTATTTTTAAAGGTGATGCATTTACAAATAATCGTTCTAATTACCACTGAGCATTCCACATTCATTTAGGATTTAGCTTGAGCTGGGATAATCTGACTCAGCTTCACAACACAGAAATTAATTTGCTTTTACTGTCATCTACTAAAGGGGAGTAATCAAATTCCAACAAGCAAATATGTAGACTAGAATATAAATCATATCAGTAGCAGCAACACAATAGGTAATTTGCACGGAGTGATAAATCACTGTTAGACAACTAGAAATAAATTGAATATGCATCTCTTATTTAAAAGAGACTGAAAGTATTCTCTGGTTGATGTATATTCCTCTTCCTGCTTATATATACAAAAATGTATATTGTGCTTTTAAATACATAAAAACATTGTATTTAGGAAAAGATATAGCAGAATATAAAGCAATGGTTGTTATGAAGTAGCATTTCAGTATCCTATTTATCCCGTTATTGGGAGGTGCAGTATTTTTCCAAAAGAAAATTGATTTCTTAGGCAAGCACAAAGAAGAGAAAACTGACTAATGGTAGCGGTAAAGAATGTACAAGATTTTTTTTAAAAAACGCAATAGTTCCAGGGACAAAAACTGCACCTTTTAAAATTAATAGAGGCAGCACAGAAATGGTTTTCTTAAGCAATATGCACTGACAAGTTCTCTTTCCGTCTCTACTACCCACCCCTTCCAGGTTCTCTATGCTGGGTAACCGCACTGAAGATGACTTAGCTCACTAGATATCAGCCCCCCTGGCACCGCTATCTTTGCATTTCCGCATCAAAGACTTAGGAAAGCAGCAGAAAAGCTATTTGGCCAGTTGGGTTAAAGCAAAGCAACTGCAAGAGGTCCCCGGTGTCCATATTAGAACAGGCTATATATACTGCGACCACCAGACTTCCCTCGTTGGACTATTAGGTTGATGGTTGTGAGAGAGGCTGCAAGGAGGTACCAGCCTTACCAAAGCAATGCCAATTAAAAGACCCAGGAAAAAGAAAATAATACTAAAAACAAAGAAGCCGCCGAGTCAAACCCCCCCTTGACAGGTTGACCCAGAGAAATGAGGGGGAGGGGGGTGTCACCGCGGTTCATAAAGCCTCCATCTTGTGCGAGGACACCACTTCCCCTCATACCTCTACAGATCCGCCACTCCGGAAAAGATGGAGCCGGTTCTCTAGGACAGATAAGGCTCGCCAAAGGACGAGATCGAGGATCCCGAACAGGTCAAAATCAACCTCTTCGTTCAATGTTCCTTACCGCCTTCCGAAGGAGCTCCTCGGTGCCGCTTTCTGAGGCACCTGCCTCACTTCCTCTCTGACTGACCCATCACTTCCGCATTATACCGCCTCTCGCCGGAAGTGGTGGGAGGGAGTCTGGGGAGAGCGGGGGGGGGGCGTTTCTGTGTCTCGTTTGTGTTGCCTCTGATTGAGAGGCGTTTGCCCCCCCCCCTTCGGCTCTTAGTATTTCAGAATGCGGTACTAGACGCCAATAGTGGACAATAAGTTCCCCTTAAGTCTGTGAGCTTTTTTTCTCCGACTTATAAGCGATAAACTTAACAAACCATGGAAATAACTAAAGTGGGTATTTCATTTGTCAAACCAGCCCCCCCCCCGCTTTCCTTTTTATTTCTGAGTGCAGGTTCACTCATATTGCTCATAGCTTGTCTTATATGTGAAGTGACCGATCTCTTTGCTCTGGCAATCATAACCATTAAAAAAAGCTGATCGGTTAATACCAATAAAGGAGAATATTTGTAGCTTAGGGTTGATATAAGGGGTCCTTGGTCCTCTCCGAGTTTGTTTTCTTGCAGACGTTTCATTACTCAAAATAGGTGTCATTATCAGTGCTTTATCTATTGAGTTTAAGGAGTTTGCTTTGCATTTTGGTTTTTCTTTTCCCAGCATGTCTCAGGGATGTACCGTATTCATGATGGTTGTGGCCAGTCTCTCCATGTGCTCTGAGGTGGTAGGTCTGTTCCAACTGTTCCTCGAGGTTGGTGTGCAGTTTTTTTTTCAATCTGAGGTGTGCGTCTGTGATCATGAGCTGCATATTTTTTGCCCACTTTCTTAGGCTATTTTCCTTGTGATCATGAGCTGTATCATTTCTTGCCCGCTGTCTTGGGCTATTTTCCTAGCTAGCACTGATGTTGTTAGCTGGTTTGGGTAATGAAATGTTTGCAAGAAAACAAGCAAGTTCACAAAGCACCAAGGACCCCTCTGATCAGTTTTGCTATCTCAAATTCTTTCTTTATACAGTTAAAACCAACTTCGGTTTTCAAATGTGCCTTCATTGTAGAATATTTGTAATTTTGAATGGTAAAGTAAAAAAAAAAATTATTAATTTGTGTGGTTTTTCTAAAAGCCATTGAAATACTTGAAAAGATTTTAAGCATATTGGGTCTCCAGCCAAGCTATATTACCAACGAACTTGCGCTTTAGACATTGACTGGTTTATAGTATTAACTTCAGCAAACTAAATCCACGGTCAATGAGATGGTACAGTTTACACAGGTCTTGGAAATTTCAATGGGAAGTAAGTAGGCAAGGGACTATCCAAATGCAATTTTTTTTATCATTCCAGGCATCCAAGAAAGTTATTTTTTTTAAAAAATGCTAGATTTCTTGTATGTAACATATTTTGAACTGTAAATACTTCTATCCAAAACATGCTTGTGTTATTCTAAAACTTGTTTTGGCTTTTAAAATGTTTGGTAACTGACAAGACATTCTGACAAAAGTATTTTTTCCCCTGAATGTCCAGCTTTTTGGAAGTTCTGTGACAGGCATAATATTATTTTTAATGAATCAGTATTCTACTGTAGTAGTATTTTTTGTTTTTTGCATAAACTTTCTGGTAATTAGTATTGCTACCATTGCTTTGCCTTGTTTTGTGATATTTTTCAATACATTTTCTTTAAAAGTTTATTAATTTATACAACTGCCTCAGAATATGAGCTTCTATATATACTTACATATTTAAGAACTGAAATATGAGAAAAATGATGGCAAGAAGTATGCAGACTTTAAAGAGTATATAGCAGGATTGATTTATCCACATGCTATCACTGAATTATGTCCCACAATTTTTGTCAACTACATTAATTAGAATTAAGAATAATTTTTTAATGTAAAAAGTCAAGTAACAACCTTAAAAGGAGACTTTGAATTTTATAGACTTGTTTTTCCTAGCACCTTGCAATATGTGTTCAAAAAGTTATGTGCCTTAAGAAATTTAGTACTGCATGTAATTTGGATATGTGGCATATTTTTCATAAGCTATTAAAACATTCTTAAAAACATTGACTGCTACAAGGTTCCTTTCTCTCTTAAAATATTTTTATCAGGGTAAGACTAGGGCATTTACTTACTTCAGTAGAGTTTTTAACTGTGTATTATAATTATATTGCTATTATTGTCACAATCTTGAAAAAATAGTTAATTGATAACCTGATAAACTACTGCTTTTTACAGAATTAAAGTAGAAGCTACATTGAATGAAATAGAAATTGTGCTAATCTCATATTAATAAAGAGGCTCAATTATATATGTTGCACTTTTAAAGAATTCAAAAATGCACATACTGCATTGAGTTACAAACATTTGAAGAATTTCAATTCTTTGTTTTAGTGACTAAATTATTTATGCATCTACTTATTCCAGCTAGGATCAGATGAACATTAACATATATGCACATTTGAGCAAATAAATGGTTGGAATTTTAAGTTAATAACTTGTTTTAAAGAATTAGTTTTGTTAATCTTTCAGCTGAGGAATTTCATTATGTATTAGACAAAATTTTAGCACAATTACTCTCAAACTGTATTTCAAACTGTATTTTGAAATTTATAAAGGCCCTAGATAATGCTAATATATTATTTTTCAGAAAAAATCCATGTTAATCAAAAAAATGTGAAAAATTGATTTTTTTTATATAAAATGGCATGAAAATTTCTCTTAGCTCTAAAAAAGGATGGCCAAATCAGTGGTGGGATTCAGCCAGTTCGCACCACTTCGGGAGAACAGGTTGTTAACTTTCTGAGCAGTTTGATGAACTGGTTGCTGGAAGAGAACGGTTGTTAAATTATTGGTTGCGGGCAGAGAACCGGTTGTTAAATTATTTGAATCCCACCACTAGGCCAAATGTAGATAATTGTAATTTATCTTAAGGAATACATAGAATAATTTGATTTTGTGATTGTTGAGTCTGTCATTTGCACCTCTATAACTGTTGGTTTGTTCTGCAACTCAACAAGAAAGACACAGACTTCAGAAGATAATTAGAACTGCAGAAAAAATAATTGCTACCAACCTGCCTTCCATTGAGGACCTGTATACTGCACGAATCAAGAAGAGGGCCGTGGAAATATTTACAGATCCCTCACATCCTGGACATAAACTGTTTCATCTCCTACCCTCAAAACGATGCTATAGAGCACTGCACACCAGAACAACTAGACACAAGCAGTTTTTTCCCAAAGGCCATCACTCTGCTAAACAAATAATTCCCTCAACACTGTCAAACTATTTACTAAATCTGCACTACTATTAATCTTCTCATCGTTCCCATCACCCATCTCTTCCCACTTATGATTGTAACTTTGTTGCTGGTAATCCTTATGATTTATATTGATATTGATTGTTCCTGATTGCTTATTTGTACCCTATGACCAGTATGAGTGTTGTAAATGTTGTACCTTGATGAAGGTATCTTTTCTTTTATGTACACTGAGAGCATATGCACCAAGACAAATTCCTTGTGTGTCCAATCACACTTAGCCAATAAAAAATTCTATTCTATTCTATTCTATTCTATCCAAAAAACCCTAACGTCTCTAAAATAAATTTTAGAAAAGGTTTTCTTACATATGATTTCCACAAATCTGGTCTGGGGAACATGCCTTCCTCTGACTTTGCATATGTGGTAAAGTATGGGATATTATGTGAATAAATGATAAAAAAATTTAACACTATCTGCAAACAGGCACAAAATGAACAGCATTATTCTTAATTGCTGTTTCCCTTGTGACAAAATCTCTTTGAAGCTTCATAGATGGCTAAGCCTTAGATTGGATTACATCTTTTCAGATCTAGCTAAATAAGCTCTTTGTATCAGTTACCTCCAAAATTTCAATGTTAGTCTTAGCTTATGAACTGTTAAAAGAAATTTTAGTAAAACTATCTTACTATAATCAGTTTTACATAAGAATGTATCCTATTTCTTCCTTTTTTTAAAAATCATAACAGAATTTGGTTATATAACTGCATAATAAGATAGACTTGTACTCATATGACTTCTGATAGCACTGTACAATGGAAATGGGACAGAAATATCATATATCAGCCCTTATGTTTTCCTGCCAGTGGCAAAATTCTGCTGCTGAATAACGGAGACATTGCTGGCAAAGAAAATTAATTGCTAAAAGTTGTCCTTCCCATTCAATGCTCTACGCTTAGTAAAGAGATATTGCTAATACGTATGATAACCCAACAAATAATGCCAAGAATTTATCAATATAGATTGTATTTTCATACTTCCAAGAATATTGATTCTATTTAGTCACATAAAAATATGGAAACAGACTTCTTCCTTACTTTTCCTCTCTGAAAAAGAGAAGAAAATAATTGCAAATTACCCACATTCTACTGATGTCTGCTGCCAATATGGAGATATTCTTGGTGTTACTATATAAGTCTAAAGGCTTAACACAATTCTGGGATACAATTGAAAATAATCATGGCAAGGAATTCAGAAATTATTTAGTGTCCAAAAGGCAAACTGTACATTTAATATTTTCTTTCCATCACACAAGACCATGATAAAGTACGATGGTTTGGTAGTCCATTTCTTTTTTCAGATACAAAGGACTACATATCAAGGTAAGATCAAGGATATCTACACTGACAACATTCTTTTCAATTCAAACTAAATTTAGGAGCAAGCCATGACAACCAAAAGGTTAATCTTAAACAATCCAAGTAATTTTGGAAAATTTAGTGAATGATCACAGGATATAAAATCCTATGGACATTGTGGGATTTTAAATTACCGTATGCTATGAGAAAATACATTCCAACGAATTAGGGAAAAAAATGCAATTTAGGAGTGTTGCTCTTAAAATAAGAATCTAACTTACATGGCACAAATAATTTCACCTGAAATATAATTTATTGGGTAACTAAAACTATGACTGCAGGATTGTTTTTTTCCTAAAATTTAAGAATATTACTTTATGATCAATGTGTATTTTTAACAACAAAGTATTATTTGGGAAGCTTGTTCACTCTCACAAGGCATACACATTATGTAGTTGTGACCAATTCCAGCCAACAAAGTTACTTCAAAAGGTATCATTTCAAACACGTAACCATGGAGGTATAAATATCTGAAATCATCTATTCATTTTATCATACAGAATTTCTTTCCTACTCTGAAATTAATTGAATAGATGGCCATCATGGGATATAAAAGTTTTTGTAAACAAAATGCATGTGAAAAATCTTGGCTTTCACTTTTCATCAACACTATTACATATGATGTATTTAAGAATGCACTTTGTCTTAAAAACAATCTTTTACAATTTAAGAAAACTTTACATATGTACAAAATTACAATTCAGGAATGATTTTATATTATAGAATTAATTGACACAATTTTATTTCCCATCACTTAAGTTCTTTAACTCTTTCACATTATGATCATTTGCTACTGTAAAAGCATGGTCCAGTGCTCGAATACTTGATAGAAGTTTTATTATCTGTTTTATATGTTCCCTACAAAGAAAAAAGACAAAAAAGTCAGATTGTTACAAAAAATATGCAAAGTACAGATCTATCTACAGTATTTGGGAAATATGCAATACAAGTATACTAAATAAATCATGTAACAGTACTTAAGATGCTCACAAAGCCTCATCCCAACAATGACCGTGGAATGCATAGTTCAGAATAGATTCAGCAATATCCCTCCAACAAGAATTTGTTCCAAAAGGTTTAGAATGTTAAACATGCTTAATTATTTGCTCTAGAAAAAGGACACAACTCTGCTAACATCAGCAGTAACACAGCCCATCAAACAAATGTCAATCAAACAGAGAATACGTTTGACACTGTCTTTTTCATGTGCTACATGAAATTGGTTTGAAGACCACCCAGAAATCGTGCTTGAGTCAAAAATAAGCATTCAGCTTGTTGACTGCCACCTGGCACTATGATCACGTTATACCCATTTTGCAAGGCTCTATATTAATTATCAGTAGCTTTTCAGGTGCAATTCAAAGTAAACGTGGTTGTCTTATAAATTCGTATATTGCTTGGTGTTCATATACCTGTAGGCCACCTACTGTATCATGAGTTAACTGTCAGGATACCCCTCCCACCAAAACTATTAATGGTGCCACAATTCTATCAGCTGACAGGACTGAAGCTAGAAAGCACTGCCCCTTCTTCATGGCATCAATTTTCTGGAACAATCTTCACATGTAAACTAGAGATTGGTTTCTTTGGTAACAGTTTTCAGAAGTTGGAGAAAATCAAACCTTTCTGAAGGGCTTTGGGGAAAGAATTGCTGCCATGAGTTAAGAGGATAATAATAGAATTATTTTTTTTTTATTGGCCAAGTGTGATTGGACACACAAGGAATTTGTCTTGGTGCATATGCTCTCAGTGTACATAAAAGAAAAGATACGTTCATCAAGGTACAACATTTACAACACAATTGATGATCAATATATCAATATAAATCATAAGGATTGCCAGCAACAAGTTATAGTCATACAGTCATAAGTGGAAAGAGATTGGCGATGGGAACTATGAAACGATTAATAGTAGTGCAGATTCACTACTTTAAAATCTTTTAAATCTTTAAAAACAACAAAGTAGTTATTTATTGATACTGGTACTTTGATTTTGCTGAATGCTTTATGTTCTTGAAATGTTTTGTGCTTTGATTTTATTACATGATGTTATATTGTATGTAAATTTACTAAGTCTGATAAGAATTGGTGAGCCAAGAATAAATAATAAATATGGTTCTTGGGGATTTTATTTATTTTCTTTGCCCATTTTGGACCATATGACAATGAAATAGGAGAAGTGATATCCCTACTGCCTAGGTTGCTGGTAGCTGCAAGATTCAGTAACACTGATTATACCAAGGAAGTATTTTCTAGAAAGTGGGACTTGGAGGTGCTACACTTGCCTGTACGTGGCACAATGTTCCTAGAAAGAAGACTATTTCTCAATCCTTTGGTCTACAATGCTCTGTTTAAATATCTATATGAAATCCTAAGAAGTAAGTATTGAAGTTTTAGGTTTGAATATTTTTTTATGATGCCCAGCTTTCTCTCCACTGACACCAAGATGTTCTTAAAAATCCTGCATCATTGTCTGGATGGAATGAGAGCCTAGAATTATACCTATTTGGCCAAAGTAGTTGAGTTAGAAGCTGCAAATTATAGAACTTCCATTACTGAAATAGCTTCATTTGCTTCAATATAAACATTTTTAATGTTTAATTAAACCACAACACAAGTGTGTACCTGCCCTTTGTGACCCAACCAATGTACACTTGAGGACCTCATGGCAGCGCTACAGAACACAATGTTGCTAGTTTCTAGGCAACTTCTGTTTAATTTATACATATTTTAATTTTGTATTTTATATTTTATATCATATAGGATATCTTATTTTAACTGAGATGCTTCTGACACAAACATTTTAAATACTATTGTTGCTTATATAGAATTACTCCAATTAACAAAATTGAATTTTGTTGTACCTTGAATTTCTTTTCTCTACATCAGAGCTTCCAATGCTATTTCTGTATATTGTATCAGCAAGGTGAACAAGATATCTACAGAGATTTTCTAGATGAGATACTGTCTTATTTCCTTTAAGATTAGTGAACCATTGTTTAGGGAAGCAGTTAATTACCTAGAAAAAGATTATTTTAAAAATAAAATTAAAAATATAGAACAATCCTGAATAGAAAATAGTATTATAAACTCAAAATGATATCTAGCTGTTTGTACAGTACACTAGGCAAGATTTTAAAATATGACCAACTATAATGTTTGATATTTGTCTGTAGCAGTATTTGCCATTTTATTTTAAACTGAGATTGTTCATCAACTTCAATGTTCACCTTACATTATTTAATTAAATCTTTCATATATGGGAACAGGAAGAAAAACACTAATTGTAAGCTGATTTCCATGTAATTAGCATTATTAAAAAAGCATTACATTAGAGGATTGGAGAAGAAAAACTGACCATTTAACTGCAGGTAGTATGCATAACACCCTACTTCAGCACTGCAAAATTGCATCACTGAAATTTTATAGCACAAGTACCATTTTCAGCTACAATTTTTTTGATTCTTTCTCCTCTCCAAATAAGAGTAGAAACTGAAGCAAAATATTTCACTTTCCACTCTTAAATACTCCTGGCTTCCCACTCAGCATTTCTAAAATTATGGAGCTGAAAATTGACTATTTTGATACTGAATTTTATCAATATCATCTTGAGTCATTTGAGGAGGTTTTTCAAATAATACAATGCTTTTTTTTTGCCTCCTAGATGCTTTTTTCTTCTATTTATTACATCCCTCCAAACCATGCAAAAGATAAGTGGGGGGGGGAGAGCAGGTCTACTTTTTTCCCTCTGGTATCACATGTGACCTTCAGTTGCTTTAGAGAACAAACTACTGCTCAGAAGGTTATTCAACCATGGCCCAGAATTTAGCAAAAGCTGGTCCCTGTTATATGCATGTGTTAACAATTCCATTAATTGTTTTATTAGGGAAATATGGACTAGATCAGGGGTAGTCAACCTTTTTATACCTACCGCCCACTTTTATATCTTTGTTAGTAGTAAAATTTTCTAACAGCCACCAGTTCCACAGTAATGGTGATTTATAAAGTGTATCGTCGTCTGTGCATGTGTTCTGTCCCCCTCTGCAGTCCGGGAGACACGAGCAATGACTTAATTAGCCAGCAACTATCAGATCTGGCAGCAAACTAGCGAGCGCCTGCCAAGTGTCTCTGTTATCTCTCTTGATGCTGATGAGTCAGCCAGGAAACCAGGAACAAACAGGACTTCAGCTCTAATTCTCCCTCTAAGCAATTGATTTGCTTGCCACGAAGTGCTATAGCAGCCCTTGCTGCTTTTATATCCTGTGGGGTGTGGCTCCATGACTCAGCACTTCCTAGGCTTGCCCCACCCTTGCTTCTGTTGTTCCCGCCTCTCCTGCCTAGGAAACCTAGGGTCCAGCCAGGCCTGATTGCCATCAGCTGGGTCTGGAGGCGTGGCCTGGGGGGGAAAGAGTCAGGGGATGGAGGCCTCATTATCTCCTCCACCTGGCCTGCCTCTGGCTCCTGGAGCTGAGCCAGGGAAGCCGGTGCTCCAGAGGTAAGTCCTGATGGCCCTTCCCCCTCACTTTCCCAGTCACTTTCTGGCAGGGGGCCTGACTCGGGGGGCGCAGACACAACAGCATGCCTCGCGCGCATCATGGATTGGGGTTGGGGGGGGCACGGGCTACCAGCTCTGCTTGTCTGTTACAGCTGGATGGTGTGGGGGAAGATGCGCGAGCTATTCTGGGATGAGGCTCTTTTGTTTGCGATCGCATTATAGCAGTATTTAGTTTCACTTAGGTAACGTGAACTAAACTTATGCACGGGCGATACAAATAGTATATTTTCAGAAATTTAAATTGTCACAGGGAATTTTATGAAAACTTAATGAAAATGTTTTTAAATAATGTTATGAACATTTTTTAAAAAGTCAATTAAATTTTAAAAAAGGAAAGTGCTTTAGTATCAGACAAAACCCCTACCGCCCACCATGAAAGCTGGAACGCCCACTAGTGGGCGGTAGGGACCAGGTTGACTACCACTGGACTAGATTATCAACTGCCAGAGATCAGACATCTGCCACAGTTATTTCTATTTATTGCTAGTGTACTATGGACCTTATTGTAAGCCATTTGGGAACTAAACTTGGATAAACAGCGGAGTATAGATGTGAAGTCATATGTTAATTTTAGTTTTTGTACTATTAACAGTAGTAAAAAAAAAGGAAAAGGAGTTCTCGTGGATTTTACTCCGTTACTCATTGCCAATTAGAGGGCAGTGCTCATCTCCATTTCAAGGCCTTTGAGTCTGCACTGCACTGCCCAAAAATGTTTCTGCAATCATGTAACCAGCTTGATGTCTCAGAGTGCTGTTACTTTCCCACCGAAATGGTACCTATTTATCTACCAGCATTTACATGCTTTTGAACTTTTTAGCAATTTGAAAGCATGCAAATGCCAGTAGATAAATAGTACCACTTCCTATTGGTAGGAGCTGAGGAAAGTAACAAGCGCTTACCCCATCACCAAGGCCAGCATCTTAACTGCTGAGCCATTACACTGACCCATTAATAGTAGTGCTAAAATAGAAATGGAAATTCAAGCAATGTTGCCGTAAAATAGTAGTTTACTCCTTTTTGGGTTTGGTTTTGCTCCTCTTCCAGTGATAGAAAATAGGATGTACTGGCCTCACTGTTGTATTTTAATCTGAACATCAAGACCTGGGCTAATTGATGAAGATGAACTTCATGGTTACATGTATATTTGAACATATTCAGATTCCTGCTACTATAGCTATTATAACACATTGCCTCTAAATATATGGGCAAGACTAAAAAAGGAATTTTTTAAAAAATGAAGTGAAATTTAAAATACATTTACTTACATTTTGAGCTTTTTTAATGCTATCATCCCCATACTCAGAATTCTGGAAAGCCATAAGAATGTATCTATTTAGCAAACCATCTATTGATAATTCTTGTAATGTTTTGTTGGAGAATATTCCATACCACTGCAGAAAGTTTCCCAATAGCTATAGAAATAGAAAAATTTAACATAAATAGCAAAGCAATAGAGCTGTATCAATATTTTCTGCTATTATTTGTAGTTAACACAAACATTTTAAATGAAATATTTCTTGTGGAACATATGAAAGCAAATAGCCAAAATCAGAATGTTCTCAAAGCTGCTTACTGTCTAAAAGGAGAGCAATATGCTACAATTCAATTGACTATGTCCCATTTTAAAAAATTCTTCCAGCAATAACCCATTTGTGTGAAATTGTCAGCTATAAAACATGAAATTTCATCAATATCTGCTAGCAAAACATAGTAGTAATAAATTTGGTCAATCATAAAGTTATGTAGGATGCTTAAATCAGTAATTTATTCCTATTAGAAAATACCAACCTAAGTGCTAACTGGTTTCCAGAATTAAAAGGTTAAAAATTTGTATAAAGTTTCACAATTGATAAATAGGAAATTCATTATGTACTAGTAATTACAAATATCTTCTACTTTGTAAAAATGACTCACTGTTACTTTTTGGTTATATCTGGTATATTTTGAATGTGAATACTTTTATATTTAGTTTTTCATGTTTCAGGTATAGAATGCCATTTCCAAATCCATCTTCTTTGCCTATACAATATTCTCAAACTCTGTGTAACAATGATTCACTGCTCTTTTCACCACGTGATGGGAAAATGCAATTCGGTCGCATGCATAGCTTTACAGAATCACAGCCTTTTGGTACAATTCACACTAAAGATTAGTTAAATTTCATAGTGATACAAGATCTCAAAGGTAAAGGGGTTCCAATTCACTTCACTCCAGAACTAAGCAAATCAACTCATCCATTTGGGGAAAAATCAGTTGGATTTTTATTTCTTTGTTAGTTTACCTTAACTGAAGACCAAAACTGGCGTTGGAAAAACAAGTAAGGACCAGAGTTCTTGTTCTCTAAAACACTGAAATACAAAAGATGTTTCAATAAGCATAAAAGAGTTGTCAACATGTTACATTATTACAAAGGTAAATGATTCTGAGATAAAATAAACAAACTAGACTAGAAAGTTTACCTTTTGGGATAAAGTGGCATGAACACATCATCATCTAGTGTTCGCCTCATTCTAAGTAAGAGGGCTTTGAGTAATGTCTGAAAGTTAATATAAATTATGTTAAAACAATATTTTTATAATGCATTTTAGTCCAAATTTGACCAAGTATTCTTCTCTACATTAGCTGTACATTACTCTAATTAAGAACCTACTTTGTTTTAACAGTATTTTCCATTAAGATTGTTCATGAAAATTCTTTCAGCAACAAGTTACTAGAAGTAATTAGTAAAGATCTCATTTAAGACTGGCACTAATTCTCACTACAAGTAATCCTCAACATATGACATTTGTTTAACAACTCTTCAATGTTACAACAGTGCTGAAAAGTGAGTTATAATAAGTCCTCACACATACAACTGTCTCGTCATTCCCAGTCATGATTAAATTTGGTTGATTGGCAACTGGCACATATTTATAACAGTGTTCCAGGGTCATGAGATCACCATTTGGGATCTTGCCAGGAGGCTTCCAAGAAGCAAAGTCAATGAAGGAAGTCAGATTCACTTAAGGACCATGTGAGTCCCTTAACAACTACAGCAAAAAGGTTCTACATTAGGATGCAACTCACTCAAATCTGGAAAAAAAAATTATATCCCGCTTTTCATAGCACTTCCTCCTTCTAATTTCCCAACAAACACTCTGTGCATTTAGAGGGACTGGCCCAAATCACCCAGTGAGTTTTTATGTGTAGGGTATGCACTAGAACCTGAGTTTTCTCATTCCTAATTCAGAATCTTAAGCATCATATCACACATATCTCACTTTTTTGTACTGGATTTCAAGACAGCATATGGAGAAATCACAATCTATTTTCTTTGCATGGGTGTTAGATTCAAACCACTAAGTTACTCTGTTCTATTTTTTTAAAACAAATTACTCACATGTAAAGCAAGAACATATCCTATCTTAAGTTAGGATTTTGAAGATACAGAAGCGTAATGAAAATTATAATTCAATACTAGTAATTGAAGCAATATATATAAAGTCATGAATCCAAAAAAGTTAAGTAAATTTTTTTGGTCACCTGTGTATTTTTGTTTTCTGCATGTACTACTGTAGGATATCCATTAATTAGTTTCTGGGTAATAGCAATCATCCTGGATGTTTGGGTTGTAGAGAAGGGGTCCCATACATTTTCAGCCAGCACTAACAAAGAAGAAAAATTAGTACTTCTCAAAATACAATTAAATTGTACTGTGAAAAATAAATTTTTTTTTTAATTAAATACTATACAAAGTACCTGTTAATTTTGGTAAAACCACTCTTTCAACAATAGTAGGCAACAGTGAAACATCAGCATCATCTTTCTCCTGATCATATTCTTCACATCCATAAAATAGCAGGGATTCAAACCATAGCATACTTTCAAAATCTTGACATTTGTCCTATTAAAAAATAAATGCTAACTGTGTCAAGTGTGTTTAAGCTTGAGATGTATAAACACCCCCATATATTCACCAGTGCAAATCTTTTGGGTGTGGGCTTCACTCTCAGGATGTCTTGAATGTCAACACAACAAATTCTATTGGTAGACTCTATTACTTGTTCATAGAAATAAGACATCTGTGTTTTTTATGACATCACAATCTTACATTCCTCATCACTGCCTTTCTGTCTGAGCTATTGATATTATAATTTAGTACTCTCTGGAAAGTCAGAAGTCTTCCACACACACCCCTTTCCTGAACTATTTTGTTAATATATCTAAATCAGAAACAGCAGAAGCTACCAATCTTGTCCTGATATACATTTCCCTCACTGGAATACTATAAATATTTTCAAAGTACACTGGTGAAGCTGTTAAGATGTTACACTTCATACCATTTTGACATTTATCAAGTAATTAAAATACTAAAATACTTTAAAAATGGCACATCAGCATTAAAGCGGAAATGTACACTATAGGCCCAATCTAATACTCAAGAGAAACAACTTGTCAATGAAGAATAATTTCACATGATTATAGTATTAATTTATACTTAACATTCTACCTTGTTAAAGAGACTAAATACACTTTTAACTTGCTCTTACCTCCAAAGGATTCCAGGTAAGTAACTGAAGTCTTATTAAAGGATTTAACAGCTTGGGTAAGCAAAGGCCAATATAAGCATCCTTATATGAAGACAAATACTTAAAACGCCAGGCTTCAAATTGTGACTTAATATAGTCAATGGAGGAAAAGTTTTCTAATACATCCTCAAAAACTTTGCTGGACTCCTTCAAAATACGATCTAGGATAGAATTTTTTAAAAATTATTTTTAAAAAAGTTCATCTCCTGTTTTTCTGGTTTATTGTAGTATATGTTTCTGTAATCTAATATACTAACTACATCAAATTCATGAAGCATGCCATATATTTGTTTTGCATTGTTTGCATGATTGCTTTTGTTTTGGCATTAGCTATGTTTTAATTGGAAGTTGCCCACAGTCAGCTCTAGAAATTGAACTAATCCTCATTACCAATCAAACAAGTAAGGAAAATGTAATAAAAGATTAACAATTTGAATGCTTTATTCTAGCTTCTCTATATATTTAATTATATTTTTGAGATTTTTTTCCCCAGCTGGTTTTAAACTAATATTTAACTTGCTTGCTTAAATTTTTGAACAGATCTTGTGATTTATTTTGTATGGATGATTACTTGTCAAACCATTATGATATGATAATGATCTGAAAGATTATCTCATGGAAGCAAGGTTCTAACTAAGTTCCCTCTCTAAGCAAATATATTTTTAACAAACTACATATTCTATTTTTAATATGCAGTGAATTCCAAAGAAGGCCTAAGGCTATCCTGTCATTACTTTTCTTATGGTCACTCACAAAAAATTTGAGTTTAATTAAGAGCATGAAGAGAAGTAAGGTACTTTTCAGTAAATCTGGTTTTTGCTACCACCAAGAGGAATTAATACTTTTAGCTTCCTACAATGCTCACTTAAGAAAGAGAATCAAAACATATCCTACATTATCCTATATTTCAGCAAGTCAAGGACATTATTACCTCAAAGCTACAATAATAATAAACTAGAATTTAATTTTTTCCCTTCAGACCTTATATCAAATCTTGCCATTAATCTGCTCAAAAGCTTTCTACAAAACACTGTGTTTCAAAAATTACTATTTCTATTATTAAGATGAACTGTCTAACCTCGTTCCATGTTGAAGTTTGTTGTGTCTGTTGAGGTTTCTTCATCATCACTAGAAAGACCCTCAAGGTGATCAGCCATTTTCCCAGACTGCTCTCTGGCAAGTCTACGACGAGCTCTGTTACAAAGAATAAATGAATGGTTGCTGAATTGAAGTAACTTCCTATTAACAAAGAAGGTGTAATATTGTATGGGCAAATATGCCTTGCCTTTTTCATTTGAAGAAAAAATATATTTAACCCATCCACCATAAAGTGAAATGGAATATACAACCTTCAGCCAAAGCCTTTGTAACCATCACATCAGATTTTTAAAGCTATTCCCAAAGGAAATTTGATTAAAAATAAATTTTGACATGATTCTGTCTAATTCTTTATTCTGATATTCTGAAGTGTGGCTATAGGATATCAATCAAAGGCTCACAAAAATATTATGTATCACAAAAATATATATTATGCAATTATAAACCTTGAATATTTTATTATTTCCACCTTTTCTTTTAGTCTGAGACTGTTCATATACTAACCTGTAATTTTCCATCCCTAGCAACTGCTTTACTACTATTCTGTGCATGATCTAAACAGTACAACTAAAAGGCTACTGATATATACTTCTGATTGTGCATTTATCTCCCATTTTGCAAATTCAAAAGGAAAAAAAAGTCTTTTTTTAAAAAGTTACCATTTGGAATAGTCACACACCAAAATGTATGGTATACTATAATGGAGAAGAATCTGCAGCCCTTCCTATCTTTTAAAACTTCTATGCTATCTGGAGCTGATGGGAATTGATCAATGATCAAAGACAATGTATCATTCTTTAGATACTAGTAGACCATAAGAATCACCCTTTAAAACCCTTGTAATGCTTTACTACCTTCTAGCTTCCCTTTCTGCAGTCCGTCTTTTTACATGTTCTTGGTAGAGGGTTCTATCTCGCCCGAAAGAATCAAGGTTTGGTGCCATCAGTGCTTTATCTGTAAATGTACAAACACTGAAATTAGGACTGCATCTTTTGTAAGAAAAAGTAATATTGTGTGTGTGTGCATGTGTTGCAGTTTCATAGATGTTTAACAAATGTCAACATACGTGCATACATCTATTAAGTTTGATTATACTACTTCTTACCCATTCTTGTATAGAAAAAATGGTGTCAAGTGAATTTCATTTTTGGATGGATATTAAAAATATTGGACTTTCTTCAATATTATCAGCAAAGTTTTAAATGTTTTATCACACCATTTAGAATTTCTAAATGGTAAACAGAATATTTAACAATACTTTTTAAGTCTATGTTTGTATTTTTTAAATAGTATTCAGCGTTTTCATAAAGAATAATTTTTTCATATCCTGCTGAATAACATTAATGAGCAACAGGAATTAATACATTTTCAGCTGAAGTTAAGACAATTAGTATTGAAACAGAATACAACTTGATATCTGTTGTTTGCCACGTGTGAAAGCAATAACATGTCTGAAATGTGGGAGGATTCTTGGATGAATGTAGTTTACCCAACAAACATAGTCTTCTACCAATGAAAGCATGAGATTTCATAGGAGAGGTTACGTTCATTTTTAATGGAAATTTTGCATTATTTATTTTATAAATTAGTCCAAGAAAATTGTGTAATATGAATTTATTTAAAACAAAAGAGGTTAGCACTAATGTTTAAAAATAGGAAGATATGACAAACTGTACCTTTTGTGTTTGTCTTAAAGCATCAGAAACCAGTATTACTGAAACGAAAACTGCTAGCAGAATAGCCTTAATCATTTTCAGGTTCAGATAACTTTCTGTGAAATACTTTAGGGGAGTGAGTAAGATGGTATATTGTCATATAAGTTACTATCTTTTTTCCTATTTTTTGCCATGGCAAAAAAGTCTGGGAAGAGTACTTTAAAAGTATGAGCTAGATTTCTTTAATCTGATTCTCTTTTATCAGATTTAAACCAAGACATACTTTAAAATTTCACTTTATATTATAACTGAACTATGTAAACAAGGTTGTTTAATGAATAATAAAAACCTTCAAGATGGACTGACTTGAATGGCTTGAAAACTCCGAAGATTCATCTTTAATATCATCTTGTCGTCTTTGGACAAGGCGGGAGGCGCGCTGTTTGTACAGCTGGTGCATTGCTGTTTCAAGTTCGTTAATCAGGAGCACCTGTAAAAATATAATACTTCGTAATAAAAATATTTTCAAGTGTTTAATTGTATGGGATGCCACACTATTCCAAAGTGTACTGCTGCACTTTCAGTTTACTATTAACGTTTAATTATTGAATATTTAATAGTAAAGAACAAAACTAAAGCTCCCTAACTAGAAGCAAACTATCAAGCCTGTACAAAAAAAAAATACAGAAAAGTTATAAAGCTACCACACATTTTCATTAGCTGCCCTCATTATCTGCCACATTGGAACAATGGTTAATTTGGAATAGTCTGAAAGAAAAAAAAACACTGTTTCCAAAGCTTCTTTATTATATAAAAATGGACAGATTGTTTTTAGATGACTAAGTAGATTGCAAACCACAATAAAATGTAAGTCTCTTAGAAGCTTTTTCATGATTTTAAAACAAAAAACCATTATAGAAGCCTGTTGGGGTTTTCAAATACTCTGAAATGTCTCCTATCAGGTTTCACTACCTCAAATTGAGCAATGTGTTCTGTCAATTCTGTCATTTCCCTGGCCTTCTCTCACAAAACACCATCCCTGGAAACATATCTGCTCATAGCTGATCTTCAAAAGGTTAAGCAGGGATGGGTCTAGTTAGTATTTGAATGGGAGACCAACATGATATCCTAAAGATTGTAGTCAACACTGGGAAACAAAAAAAGAATTCCCAGGAGAAAGAAAAGGCAAATCACATCTCTAGTGTTCCAAAAAATGCATGGATGTTTATCAGCAGTTTTCAGGCACTACTGAAGGAAGAGTTGACAAGACTATAATCTAATACCTGGATTTGAGCATACTTATTTGAAAGTTATTTCTTTTAGTGGCATTTATTTAGAAACAGATATTTCTATATACGTTACTACTGGTATGAAAAAAAGTTTCTAATATTGAAATGAAGTTTCAATAATAGAACCTAAAAATAAAAGGAGAGGTGGGGAAAATGTGAGATTTAGTTTTTTGAAAATTGCCAGTGATGCTGTAAAAATTAGAATTTATTTCTGTAAGCTTTTATAGGGAAACAATACTCTCTTCAATTTTCAGATAGCTACATTTAAATTTTTATAAGCCCATTTGTTGTTACTTGAATCTGTCCTCTGTTTCGTCTCTTCTACCAATTTAACCCAACCAATATTTTCAAATGGTTACAACAATGTTCACTGATACATTAATAACACTGTTTATATTATAATATGGAGTTTTGATACCAGGATTCAGAAAGCTAGTTAAGCTATTAACACGCAGGGATTTTGTTATAAGAGGAAGTAGCAAAGACAACTTTTTTACCCAAAGAAAATGGGTAAAATATGGATTTGAAAACAGAAAATTTCTTACTCTAACAAGGAACTTCTTTTCATTAGTGAACTTTTTTTTTAAAAAAGGAAATATATGTTGTGAACCAGTGAAAATATTTTTAAGAAACCAGAAGTCTGAGTAAGTGCAAAACACTGAAAGAGCATTTAAAATTACAACCAATCAAAAAGTATCTACCAAATCTAGTGTTCACACTAGATCCCAGGATTTCACTGTTGCTGTAATACTATTTTAGTATCAGTAGTCTATTCTTATCTATGTTACCACTAGGAACTGAAATATGATCTGTTAAAACAGGTTATCAAATAATCCAAATCACATCGATATACTTTATATTTTCACAAATGTTACCCTTGATGATTTGGTGTGAATAAGACTTAAAATTCAAAAATAATTTTAAGGTTTTTTTCTCTTGCTTCTCAATTTGAATTTTGCCAATCCAAATAAGAACAAAATGAAAGAAATATGCGAAGAGAGCAGCACAATTGATGCATAACCCACTATCGTTCCACCTACAGAAATTCTTTTTGTGAGAAAACTCTGTCCCACATGCACCTCACAATCCATAATACACAATAGTGTTGTGATGTATAAAGATTTGCAGATGCTCCTATACAAGATAGTTTAACTATGCACATGTCTTCTTTCTGATTTTCTAGAAAGATGTGAAAGTTAAATTACAGCAAAATAATTCTTTGAAAATCCATAATCTACAGACTAATAATTGTAAAATTAATATAATATAAATCTGGATGTGGATTGCTATGAGGGCAAAATTAGATAATCTTGCTCATTCTCCCCTTGGGGGAAAAATAATTGTTTAAAATATACCATAATCATATACATGTTCAAACAGAAATATCAATGTATACTGAGTATCTGGTAAGAAAAAAAAAACAGATTGCCTCTTCAAATTTTCTTTTCTTTGTTTTAATTTTGGCTCCTGCTGTATGAATGGTTTTATTTTCTAAACCAATCTTATAAATTACATTACAGATGCATCTATTTTTCATTAACAGAGTATTTGTCTCCTTTCTTTCTTTCTTTCTTTCTCAATCTCCCAAAAGTCTTCTCCAAAGGTTTTCAAGATGTGTTCTAACAGCAAGTCATGTGAGGTTTGAAATGGAAGGAAGAGAAATCATGGAAATTTGGGGGGGGGGGAGGACCTCCCATTTTTGGACTAAAGAAAAATGATTTGCAAGTTGTATGCTTAATAAGCACTGCTTATGTCAAAGCCATGGAAACTAAGAAATGTTTTTATTTTGTTATAGTGGATTTTACTCTCTAATGTTGGTAGTGATTTAAATATTTCATTGATATATATCCCCAAGTACAAATGTTAGACTGAACTGTCCATGCACATAACCAAGATATTAAATTTCAACAGGAAAAAGTAGATTTAATGCACAGAGATAAAAATTAAAAATTCTTATTTATTTTGATTGTATATTATTGAAATAAGAAATATTTATATTTAGCAGTATAAACAGTATGCTGCAGTAACACATAATCAAATTACAGTAAATAGTACTCAATTTAAAACTAAGTATAAAGAAGTCTTCCAGTAGCAGTTACATGTTCAGATAGCAATTGCACAAGTATTTAGTAGTACAAGCATTCCCAGTAGGGAATTGTGAAAATATCTGTGAAGTAATTTACACAAAGAAAATCAAAGTATTAGATTTGACATACAAAGATGAAAACTGTTTTCCATTTTGTACTAGCAGAAAAGAACTGAACCAATATATACTAAAGTATAATATATATTATACTTTTTGTATAATAAAGAAGATGAGATTATTAGTAGCTGGGCCTTGATTCACGACTGTAATGGAACCTGCCCATTACAAACTGATGTCATGACAGCTGTTAAATGAAAGTGATTGCTTCATTTACAACCCCATCCCTGCTCTCCTGAATGCAATTGTTAAAATAAATGTGTGGGTCGTTAAGCAGACCATGGTGTACCTCAGAGGTCCCAAGGAGGACTTGGGACACCTAGTACAAGTCCTGTCTTAGGCTACTAAGGCTTCCCCCATCATGAGGCATCCAGTGTTCTGCTTCCTGTCCCTTGGGGTCCCCTTAGGCCTTGTACTTGCTTTCCACCCCCTGGGCCTCACACCTTCCTCCTCCCTATGTTACCCGTCACATATTTACCTTTCAAAGATTTCTGAATCTCAGGATAGGGAGGAAGGGCAGGCAATTCCATTGCTAGTCCATAAAACGCAATCCCAGAAGCAGCCATTTTCTGAGCAGCCACAATTCAATGCAACTGCTCAGAAAATGATGTCTGCTTCCAGGTTGCACTGCACTGCCCAGCAATAGAGCCTCTTACTATGCTTTCCTAACATGAGTGCTGCAGTGTTCCAGCAACAGAGCAGCCTGTCCTCCTTCCCTAAACCGGGCTCTGGAATCTTTTGAAAAGTGAATAAGAGCGTGTGAGGCCCCCTTACGTAGGAAGCAGGTCTGAGGTCTGTGGCACCCAGTGTAGGAGATGAAGGGAAGATAAAACAGGGGAGCACTACAGCATCCCTATGATCAGTTATAAAGGCGAATAACTATGGAGATACTTCAGTGGCCATAACTTTGGAACCAAGTCATAACTAGCTTTTGGGGGGGTGTCTCCCATAACTTGACCATTTGTAAATCTACCTATATATTATTACATCACGTGAATGTCTGTATGTGTATAATATATATTATATATTATACAATTCATAGTGCACATGATATTAGGTAGGGCTCTCCATAGACAGCTTAAAGTTTTAATCAGGCTCCAGAGCAAGGCTTCTTTAAAAATAACTTTAATATAGTTTTTGGTTTTTTTAAAAGCTTTTAAGCTTACAGTGCAAACCTATGCCTATCTATGCAGAATTAAATGATATGTAATAGGACTTACACAGTGTGCAAATAGTTGTGAACTTTGACAAATAGGCATCCTTCAACAACCACAATATCAATTAAACAGTATAGATAAACTGGGTGAAATCAAGTTTTGGGAGTGTGGAATGATATTTGACACAAAGTATCAGGCTTCAGAACAAGAGGCACAGAATAATTGTATATTTTACAATCTATAACTCTCCTTGGAAACCAACATGTGAAATCGGCATGAAACTGAAATTGGGTTGGTTTCAATGTTCTTAACTAATTCTAATTGTAAATAATTGGTGCATACACCATTTATTTGGATCCAATGTTTTCCTGTAATTACCTTGTAATGCCTCAAAAACTGCAAAATGTAATTTAAAAAGCATTGGAGCATAATGGTGAATAACAATAGTTTTCTGGAAGAAGGTATCTTCTAAGAATTATAAAGCTGGTATCAAAAGCTTATCTTCAGTTTCAGGAACTATTCCAAAAGTTAACTTACTATGCTTTTTTACCACCTTTAAAGCCAATTCTTCAAACATGTGCTTTCACTGGCATGTATAAGACAACATGTTTGAGCACAGAGTAAACTTCGTTACTGAAAAAGTTGGGATATATTTTGCATTCTTACCTTTTCACTGAAACACTCAAGCAAGTCTTGGACATACCCTCGCATTTCTTGCAGAAATTTATACCGTTCACCAATACCCCCAGAAGACCCTTCTAATCTTTCAATTGTCTTGGTAGAATCATCACGGTTTTGCTGATGCCTCTCGTGTTGTTGTTGATTCGCTTTGTGAAATTCTTTCAGTGACTCCAACCTAAAGGCCAAGAACACACGTTTATATCCAAAAGCACAGTATAAGTTACAGTATATACACATGGGGGAAGGGGGGGGTTGTACAGCAAGAAATCATCCTAACAATGACAAGGTTGCTGTCAGGAGACAAAACACATTCCTTATTCCTATTACAAATTTGTTTTTTTACTTGTCATGTAAGTTGCTAGAATCACAACTTTTTATATGAAGAATATTGTAGAATCTTCAAGATTATTTTTTTTATAATTTATCTTGCTGTAATTGCATTTTTAATTAACTTTTATGATTTATTTTGTTTTATTAAATAAATAAAACAAGACCCCACAAAAGATTAATTAATTGTGGAAAGAGCTTTCTGAAACAAGAAAACTATAGTTTCATAGTAGAATACCTCATATCTGCTATTTTAAGGCTATTGTCCAAAGGTGCTTTTTCAAAACGCAACAGCTTCTTGGATGAAAAACAAAACGTCTTCAAGAAAAAGAAAAAAAAAAGTCCAATTGCCTTTTGAAAAAGCGCCTTTGGGACAACCATGACCTGAATAACTGAGAATCTCCATAAACATTCAAGACATTTGTGTTCCTTTAAAACAGTGACTAACCTAAAAGTTATATACTCAATACATGAGTCTCTTATTTCTATCTCCATTCAGCAAATATCCTTCATATTTACTACTTTGCTGTCACCTATTCTCAGTTATGATGGATACAACCCAGTGATTTTTGACATACAGTGAATTATGGTTTAACCGCTTAGATAAACTTTATGATTTAAATAAAGACAGAAATAATTTTGGCTACTTCTGCTATTACTTTCTCATATTGTGTCTTACCTACAGAAGTATCACTTTGGCATAGTACTCAGGACCCTTAATTCCTGATGGTCTCAGTAGAAATCAGAGAAGCACACAAAAATAATGAAAGGCAATTTCTTGGAGGTTAACATCAAGTTTGCAAATAGCTAACCTTTCATTTATCCATTTTTTTACTAATTATGTTCAATTTCAAACTATAACAAGGGACTTATATATTCATAAGCATGAGCAAATATTTAGTGTACTATACAGCATTTTGCATTTCCAATTAAAATAATATAGAATTTAAAAGTTTACCTTCTTACTTTGAATTGCTTAAATTATGCAATCATTATATAGCAAGTTGAAAACATCAGTGTTTTTTTTTTTAATTTTTCTTAGTTACAAAATTATTTTTCCAAGAACAGAAGATGTACCAGTCTTCAAAATGGTTCAAGCTTCATTTCCAGAAAATAATGCAAATAGCCTATTGAACAGTTTTTCTTACGTTTTACAACGCAGGATCCAGTCTGTGGGCTTCCGTTGATGAAATTCTGATCTGCCCCCCAGACTGAAACCTAGAGGACAGGTCTTACATTTTAATAAGTTGATCTGCCCTACCTGTCTTTAAGCTGTTTCTTTACCAAATCAATAGTAACAGGAGCCATCTCATTATTGGGGGTTTTGAAAGGTATTATGTTATCTGTTTTTTGAGACTTTGTCTCTGATCCATATGCAGCATATGTGTAAGGCATGCCATAAGATGAACCGTAAGGCATTGTCTGGTAAGCATTCTGGTAGTAGAGGTTATTCACATCAGCAGGCTGACTTGCTTGAACCTACAGGAACGAAACATATGTTATGCAGACATATAAAAACTGGGATTCTATAAACTCTATTACAAATCAAGATTATTTGTCAAAAAACAACTTTAGTAATTACTGTAAGAAATTACCAATCTAATTATGTTCCTTGGGCAAAGCAGTACGTATCAAAGAAAGCAACACCTGAAAACAATCACTAGGAACCAGAAAGCATAAAAATAGCAACAACAAACTTCAAAATTCCAGTTGTATGTGTACTCTTTGTGAACGATTAGTTTATAGGAGGATCACTTTGATGAGGGTAAAGAATGCTGTACTACCTGTCTAAGTTTCCTGAAGTGAATTGCTATCACATGCACCATTTATGCTTCTTGCTGGTGTACTGGTACATGAGCAGCAGATGGCATTCACCAGTAGACTAGTCTAGGGCACCAATTGCTGATTCTTACACTAAAAAATTAGTACTGGACAGTAAACAATTAGCACAAAATATTAGAGTAAAAAACAATTAAATCTAAGAATCAATTAATTTGTAAAGCAACTTATTAGCATGACATTTAGCTCATTATATTGGCTTGTTATGAAAAAAATGAATTTTTCTATCTCAAATTTCCATTCTAACAAGATTAACAGGAACATCTTCATATAGTGATTTTTTGCATCATCAACATGATGCAGCATTATTTCAGCATATACAACACTGAATACGCGCACCCACAGAATATTGGGTGGATGGATGGATGGCTAGATAGATAAAATTTAAACTAGAATGATAAGTTACAATACATTGTACTGTACCATCTACATTTATTGCTTTATGTGATCTTAATATATTGCAACTGGTTGAGCCTATAGAATTCTTATTAATTGTATTGTATAGAAATCTGACATGGTACAATTTAACAAAATCTGAGTTAATTTCATTTAGTGCATTAAAACATCACTGAACTTTTTGATTTCAATAACATCTATGTTCAAGTAAGCCTAACTCTAACCAGAGGAGACAGAGTGAAATGGTCTGTCCTAAGTTTTCATGGGCAAAATCCCTCTGCTACATGTTCACTACTTTCTCTTTTGCTTTGGCAAATAGCTTGGATCAACTATTGCTAAAACTACCATCTGTTGCTCCAAATCCTAAGATATTTGAATACGTGCCTGAGGTATATTAATGCCTTTCCGTATCTGTTCTTGCTCCCACCGGCTTAATTCTTCATCCTGTTCTCCAGCAATCAGAGCTTCATCATCACTTCCCTCAATACCTAAATACAAAGGTAAATATAATAATGCAGACTTGTATAACTATCAGAAGTAAACATTGAAGGCTTTGTTGTCTCTGTGATTCTTTTTCAGGGAGAAATATCAAGAATGGCCTGGTGTCTAGAGATGCTTCTAGACATCTACTCAGGGCATCTCTAGCTTCCTAGGCAGATGCAGTTTTTTTGTTTCAAAGTATGCATAACTATCTAAGAAGGGGAATGGTAAACAGGGGTGGAACATCAGGGAAAGTGATAGGTTGCATTTTGGTAAATCTGTTCTTTATTACTAATTCTCGCTCATCTAGCAATTGTTATATAAACAAGTCCCCTCAAGTAGCCACACTCTAAAAAGTCCAAAGATACTTATCAAAAGCTTAAGGATACCTGTTCTAGAACTTCTACTCATATTCTACACTTTGCAGAAAACATTGACAAATCTTTCTGAATTCTATATGAAATAACCTGATGAAATGGAATTCAGCTAACCACCAGAATTCTAATTTTTCTAATGCCATAATGCATGTTTTTAATGTTTAAATAGATAAAAACAAGCTATTTTATAGGAGTTTTAAATCAAATTTAATGCAATTTAAAGAAATTATAGCTGTTTTTAAAATTAGTCATAGAAACCAGGAAGACTGTTCACCCTTGACAATATGTTTCACTATTAGTCTACACCATCATTAATATGCACCCCATGCTTCAATTCAATTGTTGATTTTCTGACCTGTCTTGCTCAGGATGCCCCAGTAGTCACTGCAGGTTATATAGAGTCATATTTTACAACCAGTACAGCAAGTTATTGAAATTGGATTATTAATTGTAGTGTCCTGACATAAATTGATGACAGAATCCAAAAGAAGTGTGTGCATATGTATGTACATATGTGTGTGTATATGTGTGTGTGTAATCACTAAGATAATTCTGCAAATTGATATATTTGTGTTTTAGTCTACTGAACACCTGAGATTCCATATAATAAACCATCACCATTAGTGTCTTCTAAGATCTACCATACAAATTCATGGAGGAGTAACTGTGCAAGGGAAAAGTTTAAAATTTCCCTAATTGGCCGGTTCTTTGAGAGCGGTCTACAATTCCATCCTAGTTACTGAAAAAAAATATTTTCATATCTGGATCTAACTCAAGCTGACAGGTGAACAGTGCAGGAGGAAGCCATATAACAAACCATGATTAGAAAACAAATATTTGAAATGTAAGTTCATTTATCTTTTTTCTCTTCTTAAAAGTTTACCTATTTCCTCTGCAATCTTTTGCCTCTGGGACTTCTCTTTCACTGAAAAAACGATTCTTCGCTTCTCATCATCATCCTCATCATCACTGGCATCATTTTCATCTTCTCTCACAAGACGCCCTTTACCAGGATCATTGTCAAGGGGAAGAAAGTCTCCATGTTCACGAGCCATTTGGCGCTTTTTCCTAGCAGCATGAATAAAAGCAGCATCTGGAATTTCTCCTGAGGGGGAAAAGGGTTAGGTTTTAAAAGTTAGCAGTTACATCTGATTCTAGTATCTACTTGTTACACTGCAACTCTAACTGAAAATCTGCATCAGAAAAATAGGCAAGACACTATAACTTTTCTATCAACATGACTGGCATCAAATGCCAGTCAGCTTGTCCTCTCCTATTGCTTTCTGCCTCAGAAGCCATTCCCTCATTCTCTTTCAATAGAGAACTAATACACTTCTTGCAACTCTGTGGGTATGTAAAGATCTAAAGTTATTTGAATATTGCAGAATAAACAGTCATAAAAAGATATATTATCAGATCAGAAAATAGAAAATTTAGTATCAAAAAAAAGATTTAAGAAAATAATTTTGAACACACTGAATAGAAACAAAAATTTACAAAATTATATATAACATAAAAGATGAATTTATCCAGAAAAGATAACTTTTTACATGATATGAAAGAAGAAATAAGAGACTAGCAGCCAAATAAATGTACAGTGGTACCTTGGTACCCAACTGCTTTGAAACTGATTGAATTTGGTATTTAACAGTTTTTGACGTGAAAATTTCATCCTGGTACTCAACACACAAGCTAGAACTTGTTGATGTCGGCTGCCTTGTGACTCACCACATTGTTCCTTATGGGAATAATTTCTTTGGTACTCATCGTTTCTGGTACTCAACGTCCCTCCCAGAATCAATTGAATACCGAAGTACCACTGTATTCAGAATTACAACTAAATCCATATATCCAAAATAAAAAATTTAGCTTTTTAAACTATTAAAAAATAGACAAAACAACAGAAAACATACCAATAGAACTAGAAACATTTCTTTTCTGGAAACAAGTATCTCTTCTAACAGTACCCTATTACCGTAGTCTGTATTTTTACCTATCAAGCAAGGAACAATTATTCAACTCCTGAAAAATATGAAGGAAAATGTGCTAACCTGGACGAAGAACATTTAGAGATGACAAAGCACTGGAAAATGCTCCTGCAGCTTTGTTTTTTTCTTCTTCCTTCTCACTTTCAACTTCCATTTCTTCTTCTCCTTGTTCACTATTTGTAGCCCCATCTTCCTGAACTATATCTTTAAAAAGTCCTACTTTGTCTGCAGTTTGTTCATCTGTGAAACAAATCTATTCAGTACTTCAAATCTCTTTATGAAAATGTTATTTATACATACTACATTTACACATTTCATTTCATTACAGTGAAGCATTAAATTCAATTCATTAAAACATCATACACTGCATATACGTGTTCATCTAGAATATGTTTTCACAGAAGTTATATAATTGTCAAACATGAGATATTTCAATTCTCCTGAAAATTTGTTTGGGCCTGCATGCACCAAGGTAACCAAAGATTTCACCTACTCTCCATTGTAGAATCAGGACTTCTGCCCTATTGTCTATTACAGAAAAGTTTGGGCAAGAGATCCAGTTGATTTAGACAGAATGTGATGCAACAGGAATTAATTAGTAGAAATATCTTTGACTGGGGGAATTATGCCCCAATTATGAGGCAATAGTCTGCTTTATAATTTATTCAAAGTATTCTCTCTTTTATAATTTATTTATTTCCCAATCCTTCAAGTTGAGGACAGCAAATAGGAAATTTCCAATTCACAACATGGATCCAACCCATAAGCAATTTTATTTTGTGAATGGGTGTGCATGACATTTTCAAATTATATACATTAAAAATAGGGGGAGAAATCCTAGATTCACTGCAAATAATGATACTGGAGCTGATGGTATGATATTGATTACCTTTACCTTATTTAAAACAATGCTATATTATAAGGGTTACAAAAAAAGATTCTGTTTATGGTATTTATCTAAATCTAAATCTATAGTTGCTGTTTACACAGATATTTGAAGGCATGTTACCACATAGAAATTAGGCATATCTCCTTGGATGATACTTCCTTACTATTCTTAATAAGGGTTTATCAAAGGAACTAATATTTCGAGATGTCATTAAATTGAATAATACTCCTAAAATTTGGAATGTATCAACTGATGAACAATGGCTCTATTGTGACTGGATTGCAACAAAAAGACATGTTCTCAGAAAGGCACCAAATTTCAAAGATTGGTTTAAAGAAATGTGTGCACTTAGCAGTTAAATTGGCTCTTTACTGATGCAATGGAAAAAACCCAGACACTATGATCCCATGTGATCAATACCTACTTTGTTAAACAATTTAAACATTGAACTTTAATAGTTTTAAAATTTGTAAAATTTTATTTTAAATGTTTAAAATATTTTTTCTGTATTTTGGTTTTTTAATTTTTATTTGTTGTATTTTTAAAGCAGTAATATTCTTTAAAAATACTGTGAGTACATCATGAACATATTCCTGTCTTTCCTGTCTTATAAAGTTCAAAGTCCCATGAGACAACAAATACCTATATGACATCCTAAGATGAATAGAGAAACAGCACAAGAGAACAAACTCAGGGTGAGGAAAATCAAAACAGTAACAGAAAGAGACAGAGCAGTTCTCCCAATTACTACTTTTCACCTCTAAAATTTACAAAACCAAGGTTTGATTTATATTGACCTGTATCACCCTGCCTGACAAGGTGAGACAGGTCAATATAAATCAAATGAAAAGCAACTCTTATGTGCCCCAAACATTTCTAAAATAATGCTTATTTCCTATTCAGAACAGTCCAAATGTTACATTTATTAAGCATCGTTAAATGTGCATTGAAAGTGTTCATAAATCCAGTAGATTGTGTTCTCTTAAATCCAGTAGATTGAAATAGATATAATCTTTTAATGGAGAAATATAACTATTTTTAAAATATATAACTAAGATTACCATCTGCTGAAGCATTTGTTTCTGGTTTTGTCTTTGACTTTTCAAGATCTTCTTTGTATTCTTTCTTAAGCAGCTTTACTATTTTTTTGCTGTAACTTGATTTCTTCACTTTAAAAACTTCGGTTTCTTTGAGAAAACAAAAAGATAATAAATTAAAATGGTTAAAATTAATTTCTGAAGTTTGAAGTAGAATAACTACTAATAATTTTAACAAACAGAAATTCTGAAGCCAGAACAACTAATGCAAGGATGAAGAAGTCCTGACTCAGACCAAATGCAGACTGCCAGATTTCTCCGGGCAAACTGTGGGGTTTCAAGTGAATTGCCAAACCTTCACCGATATAGGTACAGAACATTCAAGAGAGTTCTAGCACAGACTGGCATTTTTCAGAAGAAATACGCTGAACGTATTTCAGATATATTCTATGCAAAACAGTCTGTTTCAGTATCCTTAGGACACAATAGACCACTTTCAATTTGAAAGCTTTATTTCAAAACATCAAATTATCCCAGAACAACATGGTCTGGTTAGAGCAGTGATGGCTAACCTTTTCCAGACTGAGTGTCCAAAGTGCATGTGCACGCACCCAAACCCTCAAAATGCAATGTGCGCCCCGTCCCTGCATGCATCCCGCCCCCTACGCATGCAAATGTGACCCCTGCATGTGCCCCCCCCCCGCACAATCGCAGCAGAGACCTGAAGACCAGCTGGCTGGTGGGAGGCTCGCATGCATGTGCAGTGGAGCTGAACTGGGGCAACGGCTCACATGCCATCAGAGGGGGCAACTCTCAACACTTTTCCAAGCTGTTCCATTTCCAGAAGAATAAATATCACATATATGCACTCTGTACTTCTCACTCAACTGTATACAGAATGCAATCTTCCCCTATCCATCTCCTGTGCAGCAAACAGGCAATGCCTTTATTCTAATGTAGAAAGATGTTAGGAGAAATCACAGTTTTATTCTTTCAGCCTAGAAAAGACAAGCTCGTATTTTACTTTGAACACAAGGAGCTCTTCTAGCCATCATATGAGAGAAACACCGGAAGAAAGACTCCTTTTCTTCCTTTAATAAATTCAGAGATGTATTAAGCCAAATAAATTTCTAAACTAATTAATCCATTTAATGGGAAGAATAAACTTGCTTATAGTTGTATAATTTGTAAAACATGGGTTCATTAGCTACTTTCATTTGCTAAACTCAAGAAAGACAGACACTTCATTGCGTTAAATCAGTTTATCTTAAACTGCTTTAGGTTGTAACTTACTAGACTGTAAACTGCTCTTGGTAGTCTCTCTCCCAGTATAACTACTGAGATGAGATATAAATATGGGAAAGCGTAAGAGGTAGAGGAAAGAAGAATGAAGGTGTTGAGGAAAAAGAATTAATTCTCCCGAGATTTCTAGTCAATAGGTGAATAATAAAATTAGACCGTATTTATAAAGCTATAAAACCATGATAGCAAACCTATGGGCACGCGTTCTGGAAGTGGCACGTAGAGCCATCTCTCCGGGCATGGGAGCCACCGCCTGTTGCTCTTGCAGGTTCTGGTGTGTGGGACAGGTGGTCTTCACGTGTGTGGGAGTGCTGGAAATCGGAAAAGCAGCCACCCGTGTGCATGCGGGGAAGATAATCTTCCAGTTCCTGGTACGTGCCGGCCACCTGGTCTTCCAATTTCTGGCACGCATGCGTGTGTGAAGACACATGTGCGTGCCTGAAACTGGAAGGTCATCTTTCTGGCACATGCATGTGTGATGGGCAGCTGCTCTTCCAGTTTCTGGCACTCCTGCACATGTGAAGACCAGCTGGTCATTGCACCGGAACCCGGAAGTCGCTTCCTAGGGGAGCAGAGCTGTCAGCCAGGACAGGCGGGCCGGGGCTTTCCTCCCTCCTTGCCCGAGCAGGCTTCTTGTGCGGCTCCAGCCTTCCAGCCCACAGCACCAACACGCATCCGTGGTCCAAAGCACTTGGCCAGCTTGGGCGCATGCGGCAGCGTTTGCTGGCTAGGCGGCTGGCCACCTCACCCGCTACCGCCAGGAGCAAGGAGGCAGCAGCGATTCTTGGGCTGCCGCTTCCAGCTGGGATAGAATAGAATAGAATAGAATTTTTATTGGCCAAGTGTGATTGGATTGGACACACAAGGAATTTGTTGGTGCATATGCTCTCAGTGTACATAAAAGAAAAGATACGTTCATCAAGGTACAACATTTACAACACAATTGATGGTCAATATATCAATATAAATCATAAGGATTGCCAGCAACAAAGTTACAGTCATACAGTCATAAGTGGAAAGAGATTGGTGATGGGAACTATGAGAAGATTAATAGTAGTGCAGATTTAGTAAATAGTTTGACAGTGTTGAGGGAATTATTTGTTTAGCAGAGTGATGGCCTTCGGGAAAAAACTGTTCTTGTGTCTAGTTGTTCTGGTGTGCAGTGCTCTATAGCATCGTTTTGAGGGTAGGAGTTGAAACAGTTTATGTCCAGGATGTGAGGGATCTGTAAATATTTTCACGGCCCTCTTCTTGATTCGTGCAGTATACAGGTCCTCAATGGAAGGCAGGTTGGTAGCAATTATTTTTTCTGCAGTTCTAATTATCCTCTGAAGTCTGTGTTTTTCTTGTTGGGTTGCAGAACCGAACCAGACAGTTATAGAGGTGCAAATGACAGACTCAATAATTCCTCTGTAGAACTGAATCAGCAGCTCCTTGGGCAGTTTGAGCTTACTGAGTTGGCACAGAAAGAACATTCTTTGTTGTCCTTTTTTGATGATGTTTTTGATGTTAGCTGTCCATTTTAGATCTTGCGATATGATAGAACCTAGAAATTTAAAGGTTTCTACTGTTGATACTGTGTTGTCTAGTATTGTGAGAGGTGGAAGTATGGAAGGGTTTCTCCTAAAGTCTACCACCATTTCTACGGTTTTGAGCGTGTTCAGTTCCAGATTGTTTTGGTTGCACCACAAGGCTAGTCGTTTGCCCTCTCGTCTATATGTGGATTCGTCATTGTCTCGAATGAGACCGATCACTGTTGTGTCATCTGCGAACTTCAGTAGCTTAACAGATGGATCGTTGGAGATGCAGTCATTGGTATACAGAGAGAAGAGAAGTGGGGAGAGCACACAGCCTTGGCGGGGCCCTGTGCTAATTGTACAGGTATTTGATGTGATCTTGCTTAGCTTCACCTGCTGCTTCCTATTTGTTAGGAAGCTTGTGATCCATTTACAAGTCTGTTCCGGTACCTGTAGCTGGTTTAGCTTAGTTAGAAGAATGTCTGGAATGATGGTATTGAATGCTGAACTAAAGTCTAGGTCTTTGGAGACTCAAGATGTTGTAGGATGTAGTGCAGAGCCATATTAACAGCATCATCTGTTGATCTATTTGCTCGGTATGCAAATTGCAAGGGGTCTAACAGTGGATCCGTGATGGTTTTCAAGTAGGAAAGCACTAGCCTGTCAAAGGTTTTCATGACTACAGATGTTAAAGCAACTGGTCTGTAGTCATTCAGTTCCTTGATGGTGGGCTTCTTCGGCACTGGGATGATGGTAGAGCGTTTGAAGCAAGAAGGAACATAGCACATCTCTAGTGATTTATTGAAAATATGGGTGAAGATGGGGGCCAATTGGTCAGCACAGACTTTTAAGGAGGAAGGAGTTATCTTGTCTGGGCCTGGAGCTTTTCCTGGCTTTTGTCTGTGAAATAGGTCCTGCACTTCCTTTTATGTGATCACTAGAGGTTGTGAACCCAATGAAATGGGGTCAGTTGTAGGAGGCTTGGCTGTTGTTGGTGTGTCTGAGATGGGTGTTGTGGAGATAGGTGGTTGTAGTTTCCTTTCAAACCTGCAGTAAAACTCATTCAGGTCATCTGCCAGTTGTTGATTACCTTCAGCCTGGGAAGGAGGTTTGCCATAGCCGGTGATATTTTTAAGAGTTTTCCACGTTTGCTGGTTCATTTGCTGAAAACTGATTCTTTAGCTTTTCAGAGTAGCTTCGTTTTGCTGTTCTGATCTCCAGGAGATCAGAGATCAGACCAGGAGCAGCCAGGAGGAAGAGGAGCTTCATCAGGGCGGCGAGCAGCCACAGGAGGGTCAGAGGAGAGCACAGCTCCTCATGCATGGAGATGCCGCTGAGGGCCCAGCTCGAGGGCAGGGGAGCGGCTGCAGGCCAGTTGCTCCTGCCCCTCGCCCTGTGACTGTCACTGCTGGGGTGGCAGGGCTGCACAGGAGCTGAATCCGCATGGGAGGAATGTCCGTCTGGCACCTCTGTAAGAGACGTGCCGGCCAGGAAGCAGTTGCATTTCCTTGGCAGAAGTGGCAGGAGGGGGAGCTGCGCTGGCTTGTTCTCAGTGGCAGGCTGTGGGGGCGCTTAACTGATATGTGCGTACCAGAAACCGGAAGATCATCTTGCCGGTGCGTGCATGCACGCCGGGCAGCTGATCTTCCAGTTTTCAGCAGGCAGGCACTCCCGTTTCGGTACTTTGTGCCGAAAAGGTTTGCCAACACTGCTATAAAATATCTGGAAAATCATCTTCATGACTCTTCACAAGAAACTTTTGAAATTGAAAAATTTAATAACAATTGCTTTGACTCTTGTTGCTTAGTACAACCCACCAAAAGTTATATAGTTTTAAAAAATGTAGTACTTAAAATGATTATTTTGGACGTTCTTTATAATAGTGAAACAGGATTCTTAAAATGGATCCCACAACAGTGAGGTATCAAAAAAGATTAGTTCCTACTTGCCTAACCTAAAGAGTTTAAGGAATGTAGAGAACACACTTTTCAGGATATATCAGGTTACTGACAGGTAATACGGAAACATCAGATCTAACAGAACTTTATTGAGCAAAGCCTAGAAACATGAGAAGTACATAAGCCAAGACAAGAAATCCATTGAGGATTACCAGAAATAACATTTCTATTTTAAGATGATCAAATAGGCCAACTTTATATTCCTTTTAACAATCTTGATCCTTACACCCTTCAAATAATGGCTTACAACTTGATTTCTTTTCTTTTTTTTCTTTATCCCTTCTCACAAAATTCTTTGAAGTTTAATAAGCCTCTTTTGTGAATCCAATATAGGAAAATTATCCAGGTCACTCTCTTGGTTTATTTTTGTTTATCTCTTTTAATTATTAAGATATAAGGTGGTTTCTTTTGTATCTCCAATGTAACATAAGAAGCAACTGTATGTAGCACTGGTGGGCAATCTCAAGTTTTCTCGTCATGAAAAGAATTACAAAGAGTTGGTCTCCTGGCCAATTCTTTATTCTGCTGTAGATGTCAAAGAGAAGCTCTTTTCAATTTCCCCGGAAATCCAAAACATCTCAAACATTTGTGATAACTTTCGGTCTCTTCTTAATGAACAAAATCTATGTTTCTTATCCTCCTTTCAGTCCCACAGCTGATCTTTCATTTATAACAATATTTAACCAAGATATTTTGGGAACTCAAGCACCTCTTTTCCACACACCTGTAAAACAATTCTCATACATCTGAGGCATAATAAATCCCAAATTTTGCTAAAACACATACAAACTGACAAGAGTTTTTCGCCAGACCTTACAATTCTAAACATTTTGAATTGTCTCTCCCTGTAGTGGACATATTATTGGGAGCTATATGAACTACAGCCGAATATGTTTTAGAAGCCACCTGCCTGGAGAAGGAAGGTCCATAGATCAGTATTTTTCAAATTTGACAATTAAGATGTGTGAACTAACTCCCAAAATTCCCTGTTAAAAGGCTGCCTAATTAATTCCTAGCCTGGGAGAAAGTCTACAAAACATAAACATTTCCAAGTTTGATATAAATTGTGCTGTTTTCTGAACGGGGAATGTTTCTAAGTAGAGGAAACTTCGCTTGGGAAGAACACTAAGTTTCAAATAAGTATAAGGAAAAAGTCAGGAGTTGATTGGCGTGTTTGAAGAATCTAATACAGGCAGTCCTTGACTACAATTGAGACCAACATTTTTGTCGTTCAGTGAGACATTAAAATGAGTTTTGCCCCATTTTACAACATTTCTTGCCAGAGTTAAGTGAATCACTGCAGTCATTAATTTAGTAACAGGGTTAAGTGAATTTGGCTTCCTTGCTGGTCAGAAGGTCACAATAGGTGATTTACCTGGCCCTGACATCCTGAGACCATATGAGTCAACTGCCAAGCCTATGAATTTTGACGAAGTGCCCATGTGGACACCGCAATGGTCGTTAAGTGTGAAAACAGTCATAAGTCACTTTAGTGGCATTGTAACTTCGAACAGTCACTAAATGAAATGTTAAGTCGAGGACTACCTGTACCTCTGAATAACGAGTTGGTCGAGCTTTTAATGTGACCAGCACAAGCGCTCGTATGCGGGGTGAAGGGCGAGGGAGAAACAAAAACGAAGCATTAGGCCCCGGTCCCGGAGGAAAAAGGAAAAGGAGCCGGATCGACGCGTGCTTACCCTCTTCCTCGTCCTGGAAGCTGAGCAGGCTGCGGCTTCCACGGGGCACCCCAGGAGCGGCTCCCCACTCTTTGCCCTTTTTCCGCTCCTTCGGCTTAGAAACAGCAGACAGCCCGTTGTTTCCCAATGGCAGCTGCTGCGAAGGCGGCGGCAGCGGGACAAGCGCCATCGGGAGTTGAGGCGGCTGCAATTCCGGGGCCGGCAAATTGGGGCCTCCCCGGCCCACCACCTCAGGACTGCTAAAAGCGAAGCCTCCGCCGGAGGACGGGGCAGAGGAGGAGGAGACCAGAGGGACGCAGCCGGTCGGAAGAGGCAGTAGCGGTGGCTTAAGGGCTGGCAGTTCAGGCTCTGCCGCAGGCCCATCACCTCCTGGCGGCGGCGGCGGCGGCTGAGACGGCAACGCTTCATCTCGCTCTTCGTCGTCGTCCTCGGACTCGTTCCGCTTCCGCACATTCACGCGCCGTGCCTTGCGGAACATTCTTCTTCAACCAAACCGCCGCCGCTGCGGGAAGGTTTAAAGAAGAATCGGGGGGGGGGGAAAACAAGCGCGAAAAAACCAACTACCGCAACGGCGCCGAGAGCGCGCACGCCGCGAGTCGCTCCTCGCTCCCACCCCGTTGCTGCAGCAAGAGCAGCGTCACAGCCTAGAAGTCATTATAGCGCCCCCTACCGTACGCCGCCGCTTTTGACTATTTTTCGCTTTGCTGCCATGGGCAGAGGAAGAAATATCAAACAGTCGAGTTCGTCCTGTTAGCTAGAGCGCCTCGCTAGACCAGGCATAGATTGAGACAAAAGTCACTGCCGGGAAGGTAATTGAAGAAGTCGGCCATTTTGGGACGGCGGAGTTAAAAAAAACGTAGGTGGGGAAAAGGGAGGAAGGCCTGTGACGTGAGTGGTCCCTTGGCAACGGATGTGGAAGGGCGGGAAAGTGACCGGTGTATAGAAATGCCCGAAGGGCAGCGAAGTTTCCTTTGTAATCGATCGATTGTCTTATATTAATAACGAAATGAAAAATAGAATATTCTTTATTGGCCAAATGTGATTGGACACACAAGAAATCTGTCTCCGATGCAGTATACATACAAGCAACAAAGCGATAACTCATAAATCATAAGATACAATCACAAGTCGTAAGATAAAACCAACAAGTGATAGTCAAAAGATACTAATAGGAATAGGTAATAGGAAAGGTGAAAAAAACAAAACTCGATAGAGATTTTCAAAATATCCTTTGGTTTAATATGCTAAATAGCATTTATTTTTTATTTTTTTATTTTTGTCGCAACAATACACACAAGCATCACACAAAATGATTATATAGTATATAAACATATATATGAAGAAATATAAGGAAGTATAAGCATATATGTATAAGAAAAAACAATAGGACAGGAACAGTAGGCACATTTGTGCTCTTATGCACGCTCCTTATGGACCTCTTAGGAATGAGGTCAATAGTAGAGAGTTTTTGGTTAAAGCTTTTGGGATTATGAGAAGAGACCACAGAGTCAGGTAATTTGTTCCAAGCACTGATGATTCTGTTACAGAAGTCATATTTTCTGCAATCTAGATTGAAGCGGTTAACATTAAGTTTAAATCTATTGGTTGCTCTTGTATTATTGCAATTTAAGCTGAAGTAGTCTTTAACAGGAAGGACATTACAATAGATGATTCTATGAGTTAAATTTAGGTCTTGTCGAAGGCGGCGGAGTTTTCTAAACCTAGGATTTCAAGTCTGGTGGGAGAAAGTATTTTGTTGTTTTCAGAGAAATGAAGAATTCTTCTTGTAAAATATTTCTGGACACGTTCAATTGTATTGATGTCAGAAATGTGGTGTGGGTTCCAGATAGGCGAGCTGTCTGGATACAATACATTTCTGGCCAAGCAGCAGGGGATTTTACAAATAGCTGGGAACACTATAGTAAGCTACAAATTAATCACTCCTTATTGAAGTGTATAACACTAAAATCTTGGCTTAATGGACTTCTGTTAGAATGGATAAAATTTGACTTCATTCTCACTTAACTGAGTAATGTCCATTAAATCGCAGGCATATCTGGTATATCAAGTTTTTGCTGCAACAGTTGCATCAATTTTGTAATACAGTGTAATGTCAGATTTAATGACATCTCTCTGCAACAATATGTTATATTAAAATTTTATAATATGCTTTTTGTGTTTCAGGACTTTTGGTGGAGAGTTACCTTTGAATCAGTTGTCTCAACCAGGCATCCTAATCAGTCGCCTCAGTCCTATAGCGACTGAGAATTGAGAAGATGAAAGAGGACAGGAAAAATGATTGTTGTTTTGAAACCCCAAAATGAATGAGAATGGTAATTATTTGCTGACTCCCTAAGAAAAAAATCCACTTGTTTCTAATTCATGGTTTATGCATACATCATGGCAAACTAATGAATATAAAAGAAGAATATATATAATGAGACAATAAGGAGAAACAACATCAAGTGCATTGCATTTCTAATTGCATGCTGGTAAGGCCATGAATCATTGTTTTAAGTTACACCTGGCATGCTAGCAAAAGAAAACAGAAAAAAAGAAGATAAAGAATAATCACAGTCCTATCTGATTAAAGATAACACTCTCAAGAGAATAATTTACAGATGCATTACAGTATGCTCTGGTGGTTTTCTATGAAAAACACTTTTATTATTGTTTATTTTATTAAGTTACCCAATATTAAATGCAGTGGGGAATTTTTTTTTTAATTTACATTTATATCCCGCCCTTCTCCGAAGACTCAGGGCGGCTTACAGTGTATAAGGCAATAGTCTCATTCTATTTGTATATTTACAAAGTCAACTTATTGCCCCCCCAACAATCTAGGTCCTCATTTTACCTACCTTATAAAGGATGGAAGGCTGAGTCAACCTTGGGCCGGGCTTGAACCTGCAGTAATTGCAGGCTGCTGTGTTCTAATAACAGGCTTCTTACAGCCTGAGCTATCACAGCCCTTACAGTTTGTTGTTTCAGTTCTTCTTTAAAATGAATAAATTGCTATTTCTCATTCATATTATAACTTTTTCACTTCTTTAATAATATTTGGAACCTGTTTTGTATTACTAGGGGCAGCAGAATCTTAGTTGCTGATTATTCTGCTATTTCTTCTTAACAGAGTAGCATAATGTAAGGGATTTAGCAATCAGATAAGATTTTTGAAAAGTGCTTAATTCCCAAGACCATATATCTAGAAATAGATATAACTATAGTATACCAAACTATATAGTTAGAAATTGTCTTTGGAAATATTTTTGCATTTTATACAATATAAATAAAATCTTTTGTCTGAGAAGTAATTTCATACAAAGCACCGGTAGTTAAATCCCACAAGCAACCCAAGGTAAATCAGTAAATAATGGATATTATTAAAAACATTTAGAATGCAGTTGAAAACAATGAAAGTGTATGATGAAATGAATTCAGTTTTTAAAGAATAGTTACAACACAAGAATGGGAAAAATTATTGGCTTAATCTATAAAATGTAGAATTATAACTTAAAGGAAAATTGGTACAAAATGTTTTCAGATAATATACAACTCTGTTGATCATATCTGAGATAGACAAATCATACTACAGCAAATGCTTGAAATGCCATGAAATAAAAGGAACTCTTTATTACATGTAGTGGACATGTAAAATAATCCCAAACAATTGGAAAGATATACAGAGATATACAGAGGACAATGCAGAACATTTTGGAATTTAAATTTGTAAGGAAACCAAACCTTTTTTACTAGATATAATCTCAGAAAAAAATCAACAAACATAATTTAATGAGATATATGGTTACAGCAGCAAAAATAAATGTGATATAACATTGGAAGAAAAATATAGCAATGACAATATGTGATTGGGAATATTTTTATCTGATTTGGAGCTTAAACTTTGAGAATATGCTGCAAAACTAGTATACATATACAGGTTTAATCAAATATATATATACATATATATATATATTATACATATAGAGGTTTAATCAAATTTAAGCAAGAATGGTTCCCATATATACAGTATAGCACACAGAATGTCAAATAGAAACAGTATGGCTTCTAATATCTTCAATATTATAAATCAGCATATCTACAAAAAGTGAATAACAATAGCATTTAGACTTATATACCGCTTCACAGTGCTTTACAGCCCTCTCTAAGCAGTTTACAGAGTCAACATATCACCCCCAACAATCTGATCCTCATTTTACCAACCCCAGAAAGGTAGAAGTCTGAGTCAACCTTGAGCTGGTGGGAATCGAACTGCTGAATAGTTAGAAACCTAATAGCTTTTTGTCTATTTTTTTTAAAATTATTTTTTAGTTTTTTAATTCCTGTTAAATTTGTATTGCTTACCTACAGTATTTTTTCTTTACTTTTTTCTATACAGACATAAACACACATGCACACTGACATATATAGTATGTAGCAATCATACAATGCATGCAGTATGTAGCAATCATACAATGGAAGTTTCAATAGTAAGTAATCAGCTCAAAACGGAAATCTTCATTGTACAATAAATACTTTGATGTAATCTGCAGTGATTTCTTTTTTCTAATATCCTCAGTTTTTTATAAAGACAAAAATATGCTTATAATACTGATTTTTTTATTTCCAATGCTCTAAGTTATCTAAACAACATATCAATAATTTTATTAATACTGTACAAATATTGTATCAAACATTAAAATATCTGGGTTAACTATATTATGGGTGGAAGAAAACCATGCATGGATAAAATAATCCATGGGAATAATTGGAAATTTGATCATTCATTTTTTACTGTGTTTAGGACTGTGTCTCAACAAATATTACTTGGTTACTGGAATTAAAAGAAAATTCTTAAATCATACAGTTGGAAGGAACCTTAATGTTTTTAAAATATACTCTTAGATACATTCTGCTAGATTTTTTATTGGCCATATTAAAAACAGATCAATAAGATCATTTTTCTAATGTCCTCAAGCACTCATGTAACATGAATACAGTTAATAAATCTGTCAAATATGGCACACATATACACTTATCTTAATCATGGAAATACAATTCATGTATTCATGTTATACACAAAACATTGCATTTTTACCTATGCATTTAACTAAAGTAAGTATACCATATTACATAAAGTGAGTTTAAGGCATCCCTTCTTTAAAAGTTTGGCAAGGTATGGAATACTTCTTTGGTGTTTATTTTTCAAATTTATGTAGGTGTCTATGTCACAAAAGAACTGACTCTGGGCAAGATACAGCAAAGTTAAAAAAAAACAATCATTCACAAATGATGAGGATTAAAAACATTAAATCTTTTTCTAATAACATTGTTCATTTTTATTTGTTTACATTATTTTTGAAAAATTGGTGGTATAAAATCTAATTTCTGATGCTGAGATCATTACATATCTAAATCATAATACAAAATTTATTCTTAATTTTAAAATAGGATTGTTTTATCTGTGCTTCTATCTGTAATCAGTACAATAATACTTGAATGTAATGCATTAAGACAGAATAACAGAGTTGGAAGGGACCTTGGAGGTCTTCTAATTCAACCCCCTGCTCAAGCAGGAGACCCTATATGATTTCAGACAAATGATTGTCCAGTCTCTTTTTTAAAAGCCTCCAGTAACAGCATCTACAATTTTTGAAGGCAAGCCGTTCCCCTGGTTTATTGTTCTCACTATCAGAAAATTCCTCCTTATTTCTAGGTTGCTTCTCTCCTTGATTACTTTCCATCCATTGCTTTTTGTCTTATTTATTTATTTATTTATTTATTTATTTATTTATTTATTTATTTATTTATTTATTAATCATATTTATATCCCGCCCTTCTCCCGAAGGGCTCAGGGCGGTTAACAGCCAATTTAAAAACACGTTATTATACAAGTTAAAAACAGGATAAAATTAATATAACTTATGGCCAAATTTTCCTAAAAGCTAAACAATAACAATCTAAAACCCCATTAAAACAGCATTTTTAGGCTAGCCCTGCTCGATGGAATAAAAGAGTCTTCAGCTCGCGGCGGAAGGTCCGGAGGTCGGGGAGTTGGCAAAGCCCCGGAGGCAACTCATTCCAGAGGGCAGGAGCCCCCACAGAGAAGGCCCTCCCCCTGGGAACCGCCGGTCGACATTGTCTAACTGACGGTACCCCGAGGAGGCCCTCCCTGTGAGAGTGCACAGGTCGATGGGAGGCTGTTGGTGGCAGTAGGCGGTCCCGTAAATAACCCGGTCCTAAGCCATGGAGCGCTTTAAAGATGGTAACCAACACCTTGAATTGCACCCGAAAAACCACCGGAAGCCAGTGCAGGCTGCGCAGGAGAGATGTCACATGGGAGCCACGAGGGGCTCCCTCTATCACCCGCGTGGCCGCATTCTGGACCAGTTGGAGCTTCCGGGTGCTCTTCAAGGGGAGCCCCATGTAGAGAGCATTGCAGTAGTCCAGGCAGGATGTAACGAGGGCATGGGTGACTGTGCAAAGGGAAACCCGGTCTAGAAAGGGACACAATTGGCAAATCAGGCGAACCTGATAAAAAACAAACCTGGCGATGGCCGTCAAGTGATCTTCTAGAGACAGCCGTGCATCCAGGAGGACGCCTAAATTGCGAACCCTCTCTGTGGGGGCCAACGACTCGCCCCCAACAGTCAGCAATGGAGTAAGCTGACTGTACCGGGAAGCCGGCATCCACAGCCACTCGGTCTTGGAGGGGTTGAGCTGAAGCCTGTTTCTCCCCATCCAGACCCGTATGGCTTCCAGACACCGGACATCACTTCGATGGCCTCATTGGGGTGGTCTGGGGTGGAAATGTACAGATGGGTGTCATCAGCGTACAGGTGATAACGCACCCCAAAACCGCAGATGATCTCACCCAGCGGCTTCATATAGATGTTGAACAGGAGAGTCTTGCCTTCTCTATATGGGATTAAATATGGTATTTAGGTAAAGGTAAAGGTTCCCCTCACACATACATGCTTGTCGTTGCCAACTCTAGGGGGCGGTGCTCATCTCTGTTTCAAAGCAGAAGAGCCAGCGCTGTCCGAAGACGTCTCCATGGTCATGTGGCCGGCATGACTCAATGCCAGAAGCGCACGGAATACTGTTACCTTCCCACCAAAGGTGGTCCCTATTTTTTCTACTTGCATTTTTATGTGCTTTTGAAACTGCTAGGTTGGCAGAAGCTGGGACAAGTAATGGGAGCTCACCCCCTTATACAGCAGCACTAGGGATTCGAACCGCTGAGCTGCCGACCTTTTGATTGAGAAGCTCAACATCCTAGCCCGAGCCATCGCGTCCCGTAATATGGTACTTACACTTGGTAATTTCTAATGAATTGTATTGCAATTAACACAGTGTCTTTTCTGATAGTGGGTTTCATTAGGAAAATGGACATTTTTAGAAGATAGAGTGGGATTGTAGTAAAAGTAAGAGGGTTCATTATTTACTTATATGCCCACTCAGGCAATGCTATCTTTTAACCAGATTATTTTAGAAGCTATTAGTTAATTCCAGTTTAAATAATACTAATCTTCAATGCAAACATTTTAATTATATGCCAATGCAATCCATTATGCAAAAGCAAATTTATGCATTTTTTCAGATATGTTCTCAAGAACGTTTATAAATTCAGAATGAAATTTTAATAAACATCTATGGCCATATGTGTAATAGGAATAAAAAGATTCTGGAGAATTTTTCTGTACTATAAAACAACAACATTGTTATATCTACATTATATAGTGTACAATGAAACCTGAAATTTTGAAATCCAGGCTTTAAAAAAAATCATTTTTAGGGATATTATTTTCTAATTCAAAGGATGTATTAGATCAGTGTACTTATCTTTAGATGGTTTCCTTTAAGTCTTGTCTGATATATCAAAGGTGTTTTCCAGTACTAGAATATTTTTTCTAGGACTAGGATACTTGCTAGGAATTACCATCACATATATTGATTTTGTAAACATACAGTAAATGAAATTGGGGTAAATCTGGCAATGGGAAAACTAGGTTCACATAAAGAAGCTTTTGACTACACACCTATCTTGCCTTTATGAGCTGGCAAACAAACATGAATATCTTTCATTAACTATTGTCTCTTATTTTGCTCGGATTTACAAATATTAATAGTTTTGAAACAAGTACAATAAAAAGTCAGTTTCAAATCATGGAATAATGTGGCCTGGGTTACCCTGTAATTGTGCTGTATAACGATTAAGACTCAATGAGGAAACTGCATAACGGAAGAATTTATTTTCTGGCTGGTTTAAAAATAGAATGCCAATTTCATGATTAAAGGCACCAGGCTAGAAACTGGAACATTATGACTTCTAATCTGACTTTAGACACAAAGGATCACAAAAGTCACCAAGGCTGGTGACTTTGGGTCAGTCACTCTCTTTCAATCCTAGGAAGAAGGCAATGGCAAACCACTTCCAAACTTTTGCCTAGAAAACTACAGAGAGTTGCCCAGAGTAATTGCCAGAAGTCAACTTCAACTCAAAGATACAAATACAAAGTATCAGAAAGGCTATATGTAACTCAAAAGCTATATTTCTTAGGAGAATGTAAATATTACCCTCCAAATGCCTATATGGAATAAATTAGCCTACATTATTAATATAACATGACTTGAACAATTATTGTTTATCAGCATTAAAGGCTTGATAAGAACCGTGGTGGCGCAGTTGTTAGAATGCAGCACTGCAGGCTACTTGTGCTTAATGTCAGCTGCCAGCTGTTGGGCAGTTCAAGGTTGACTCAGCCTTCCATCCTTCCAAGGTCAGTAAAATGAGGACCCAGATTATAGGGGGCAATATGCTGTCACTGTAAACTGCTTAGAGTGGGCTGTAAAGCACTATGAAGCTATGAAGCTGCTATTGCAGGGGTGAAATGCTCCAAGTTCGGACCGGATCGGGCTATGCGGTAGCGATGGGGGCGTGTAGTTCGGACAACCAGTAGCAAAAATCCCTGCCTCCTCCCCCTGCCCATGCCTACCCAATTGCCCGGTCCCCACTTGCCTACTTGCTGCTTCTTTTGGGCTCCCTAAGCCTTGCTTTGGCTGCTGCAATCAATTGCATCAGTTAACAGCTGAATCTGCCTGCCTGCAATCCATCTCATCAGTGAGCAACTCAATCTGCCTACCTTTAATTGGGTAAGTAACTGTGGGGAGGGAGATTTAAAAAAATAGTTAATTGGGTTTTTTAAGGAGTTTTTTTTTTTAGACAGTAATTTAAAGTTAAGGAAGTTTTAAATTTAGCTGCTTTTATCTAAAAATATAAATAAAATAAAATAAAATAAAATATCTGTGCATCTTTCTGAGATTTGGTGTGTTTTTGTAGTGTTTCACTCTAACTACACAAACACACAAAATCTCACAAAGCTGTATGTGGCATTTTGTGTGTGTGAGAGAGTCAGTTGTGATGTGTTGTGTTGTGTTGTGTGTGTGTAAAGTGTGAAAGTTGGTTTTTGAGCTTTTTGTGGCTGTGTGAGGTTCCTGCTTGTTGCAGGGGCCATTTTGGGTGAGGTGTAGCTGCTTTTACTTTGTGTGTGACTCAATTGTATTGTATTGTGTTGTGTGTGTGCGTAAAGTGTGAAAGTTGGTTTTTGAGCTTTTTGTGGCTGTGTGAGGTTCTTGCTTGTTGCAGGGGCCATTTTGGGTGAGGTGCAGCTGCTTTTACATTGTGTGTGAGTCAGTTGTATTGTGTTGTGTGTGTATATAAAGTGTGAAAGTTGGTTTTTGGTACCTCTTATTGTTTTGTATACTTTGTTTATTATTTTTATTATTTATTGTTATTGATCATGCCTACCCAGTCACCTGACCACCAAGCCATGTCCACCAATTAAGCCACAGAAACGGTAATGAAAATTTTTAGATTTCACCCCTGTGCTATTGCTACTGCTATTCTGGGGTTGAATTAAGCTAAAATATTCTATAGCATTCTGTAGATTATACTGAAATAGCTATTAGGACTAAAGTTTATTCATCTCCCTGTTATTATTTTTTTTTGTAATATAAAGAGCAATAGAAGTTTAGCGTCTACAATATCTCAGGATAACCAAAAATGTTTATATTATAGAAATGGCCAAGATTTGTGTGTTAATAAATGAATGTTATGATACAACTTTTGTTACTTGGAGTAAAAAAATTGTCCAAATGTGGAAACTGGTCTGAAATGTTAGAAATATTTTCTACACTGTATGCTTTCAATGGGCCATTGCCACTGAAAAGAGATGTGTCTAAAACAGCAACATGAGTAATCATGTTTTTGTCTTTGTATGACATCAACTTGCCTTGGGCCCCATTGTCACAACTAGTAGAGATTGTTAAACTTTGCTGTTTTAATTGGCCATTATTCTCACTTCTTATCTGTAATTTTTGTAATCCCCAAATAGTCAAATATTTTGTTGTCAAAGGAATAGTGCCACAGAGCGAGAGTTTTAGATTGTGCACAGATGTAACATTTAACAGGATTCTCAACATATCAGTTTCAGTGAACCAAATTACCAAATTATTATAGTAGGTTTTGTCTACTGTATAGGGCAAAACAGTCCTACAGTTACAAATTAGATTTGCCAAGCTATAATCACAGTCATTAATACTATCAGGACACATGCACTTACGAATTGCATTTTCTTTAGTAAAAATAAGTGTGTTATTTTTTTCACTGCACACAGAACTATCTACACAGAAGCTTAACAGACCAATCAAAAAGAGATTAATCCTGTGGGTTAAAAAAGCCATAATTCTTGTGGAGCTGATAGCTCTAGGACCCTCACTTACTTAAATCACTGGAGGGGACATTTCATTCAGAAAACAGGTTTTGTCCCAAATATTTCTACAACATTGATTTATATGTGGGGGCACAATAAAATGGTTGAGAGTTGGGATCAGTAGCTCTTGGAAATTCTACCCCCTTTACAGCACAGAAGTGGATTAAACCTAGGCTGAAATTCTTATTTCTTTATTGGAATTTTCCCATTTTTTGGTTTTTGATTCCATTGGGATTGTCTTCTAGTTTCATTTCTTCTTTTGTAAATTTGAGGGAAAGAGTGATCTAATTCATAAGATCATTGGAAGAATAAAAAGGCTGGATATGTCCAAGTATAAATGCAGCACTGTATTCCTTCCTCGTAGGTTTCAGTATAGCTCTCTTGCAGGCTTAAACATAATAATCAGGTGAAAGATGTGCTTGGAACCAATTTTCCAGACCTTTCCTTGAGGTTCAGCTTGATGCATATCTGTTTGCCAGGCAATGCTCAGAGATGTTCAGAGACTTTCTTTTATAGTGAAATATGTCTTACATAAGCATCAGGGCCATATGCAGCCACTTCAGCAGGTCTGAAAAATAAATAAGCTTTATTTATTTATTATTACAAAGATTTCTATGCTACTCCATTCCAGACTGGCAGGATGTAAGAAAAGATCATGCATTAAAAACAGGAAAAAAAACGATATTAAAGATATAATCTACAAGAGGGTCTGTGTAATATAACTTCAGACCCAGAGCAAGGGACAGTGAACACTACTGTAGGCATCAGTTTTGCATCAATAGTATGGTAGTTGTACTGATTTTCTCACAGGCTGGTGACTTGTAGAATTCTCCAGCCCACTTTAGTTGCATTAGAAAATACAGAAAGCCTTCCAGGAAAAAAAATGACCAGTTATCTACGCAGCAGATTTTTTTAAAATAAAGTTTTCATTTTCTAAAGGAAAACAGTCGCAACATTCTGTTACCTTATTTTTCATCTATTCTTGGAAAAGTTATGTAACTGAAAAATCTGTGACTGAATTAAGACAGCAGTGACATCCTTGATCTATATTTTTTTGTTTTTGTTTTTATTGAAAAAGTTTTTACAAAAATTTTTAACCCCCCTTTTTTCCCCCCTCCCCCCTCCTTCCAAAACCACCCTCCCTCCGACTTCCCAGAACAAACACAAGGTATAGTTCAAAAAACAATCATTCACTAAATTTTCCCTTTCCCAGAACACCCATAAGGTATAGTTCAAAAACAAACATTATTCCAAAACAATTATACAAATTTTTCCTCTCTGGCTCTGACTTCCCCCTTACATAACCAAAATCCTTCAAGAAATAACAATTAACATTGATAAAATATATTCAACACAGCAGATTAATCCTAAAGTATTTAAAATCAGATAATGCTTAAACATCCAATCCAATTCAGATAATATCTCCCTTGTAACTTCTATAAACCATATAATCAACCCATTTTCCCCCCAAATCTTTCTTACAAAGTCTTTTGAGAATATTCTATTTACAATTCAGTAAAACACATTACATAATTTCAATACCGCAAATTACAGTCTCTATTCAACTTTAGTCCTTCCTCCTCTGACCATCGCCATTTTTCTTAGTACACAAGCTTAAGAGGAAAGAAAAAAATCCAATATAATTCCAAATATCTAGTCTTTTGTGACATATATCAAACATATAATCAACCCATTTCTTCCAGATCTTTCTTGCATATAGTCTTTCAGGAACGCAAATATTTTTATCTGTTAATATTTCAAAAAAAACTTCTTTCAAGAATAATACTTTTGTCTCTTGCCGTTTTTTTAATGCATTAGTCTCTGTCTTTCCTTCATTACTCCTTTTAAAATGTCAATCACAACATCTCCTAATGGTTCCTTTTGTCCAGCAATCCACAAATTACTACCATATATTCCATCAATCCGGAAAGAAAACTCTTGTAAAGCATTAGCCCTGTGTATTTTATCGGTTCAGGAAACAACCTCTTGTAACGGAAATTCAGGTGTTTCATCCAAATCTTTTGAAGAAAGCCTCTTTACATCATCTTGTTTATTTATGATCATATCTTCATTTTTATCCACTTTTGCTTGTATCTCCTCCACTCCATTTTTTAAGTACTGATTGGACTGATTAGTTTCCTCCAAACTCTCATCCAAAACATCCCAATTGTTTATCAATTCATATTTTTTGATAATTACATACATTTTCTCTCTATATTCCTGTATAAAGTCATGAATCCATTCTTCTGAAAGAAACTTCATGGCCAAATTCTTACTGAGAATCCCCTTCTCAAATACCTAAGCAAACTAAAGTAATCCAGCAGTCCGTTTAGATCCAAATAAAAAAAGAAGAAATTAAAAATAAGCAAAAATCCAGTCTGCTCTGCTTATAGTCCAGCACAATACGATAGAGTCTCCATTCACTTTCGCTTTCTCAGCAACTAACGAGCGCCATTTTGTTTCAATGTTGATTGTAAGCGGAGAAAAGTTTTTAAAAAAATAGAAGTCAGATTTAATATTTGCAGTTTAAATAACTGGTCTCTTGTGTTTGTTCCGTCTGCTTATTATTATTATTTTTTATTATTTGCATTTATATCCCGCCCATCTCTGAAGACTCAGGGCGGCTTACACTATGTTAAGCAATAGTCTTCATCCATTTGTATATTATATACAAAGTCAACTTATTGCCCCCAACAATCTGGGTCCTCATTTTACCTACCTTATAAAGGATGGAAGGCTGAGTCAACCTTGGGCCTGGTGGGACTTGAACCTGCAGTAATTGCAAGCAGCTGTGTTAATAACAGACTGTCTTAGCAGTCTGAGCCACCATAGCAATCATTTGAAGCAGAGATGGTTGCTTTCTTCTCTTTCTGCCGAAGCAGAGACACGCTGGGTCTGGAGCTGCTGCAGAGGGATTTCCAGGGAACTTTCCCCTTCGAGTTCCCCGCTTTCAAATCGAGAAAGCGGGGCCTCTAGGGAGTTCTTCCTATCCCTCCTCTGCTCTTTTCTTTCCCCTTTACCTGGGGAAAGTACTTTCAGCCAGCAAACAGCTGATATTTGCTGTTTTCGCCGGCTTTTTACAGAATCCCAGTGCAGGCACCTTTCAGGTGTCCGTCGAAGAGAGCGGAGCCACCGGAAGTCCATAATCTATAGTTTTTGACTGAAATATTTGGAATTGTGTTTTTCCTCTGCAGACTAATTTCTAGTAATCAGAACTTATTCCCATTACAATGATTTTTCAAAGAGGGTAGTCTTCCACTTATGGATGACAGGTGGTCCAAAAACTTTCATGAGATAGTCTTTCATTGTTTCTGCAGGCAGATTTTGCCGGTTTTTTGTACACTTTGAATTGAGATTTTAAAATGAAGTTAAGATTGAAGGTCACCAACTTCAGTCTCATTACAAACAAGCAGCATTCCATATATTTCCAATTTTATACTGAAGAAAGAATGCTCTTCATACTGATCAAAGTACCATATTTAGAGGAAACAATGGCCATTTATAAGCCAGCTTCTGTGACTTATATTCTAAATCTGCAAGTATTCAAATTGTCTGTTTACAATTGTAGTGTCCAAAAAAATTACATTTTATGTTCACACAGCAAATATTCTAAATTGAGCTGTAGCCATGTGGTTTTCAACATTCTGTGAAAATTTCCCAACCACTCATGCAATCTTTCACTTTCTCCCCCAGCCAGCAGCAGCCACTTATCTGCCTTCTGGCAATGAAAAGAAAGGAAAGGAAAGGAAAGGAAAGGAAAGGAAAGGAAAGGAAAGGAAAGGAAAGGAAAAGAAAGGATGTAATAGGAAGAAGAAACAGAGGAACAGGGAGGAAGGAACTCCCCTGCACTCTTCCTGATCTATGCTATCCCCCATGTGCCTTGTCCAATATGTACAGAACATCATGCGCACCCCATTCAGCCTCCCCTCCTTGCATTGCCTCTTGTGCTTTCCCCAGCCTGTGCAGCACCTCTTGAGCACCTCCTCAATCCACACCTTCCCTCCTGTGCACCTTTCATGATCTACATGGCACCTTTCCCAACATGCATTCCGTACATGCTGTCCCCAAGCCAATCAGCACCTCTCACACAATCCTGCAACCCTCCCCATGCATCCTTCTTAACTACACTGACCCCTAGCATTCCTCCCTGACCCATAGGGAAAGAGTAAAATGTGTTTTTGATTCATTTAAAAGTATACTCTTCATTTTCTGTACACTATTGCCCATCTCTACATCACAGTGATGATGTTGTTTTTTTAAACATTATGCAATATTTTCAATATATATGATTAAGTCATAGTTTAATCACACAGTAGAGTTACTATGCTTAAAAACATTTTAAAATAACATTTTTTAAAAATTAGATAAGATATATAGAAAAAAACAGGCCTCATATTCAGTTCTTGGAATTAGTTTTCTTTTAAATAAACTTGCAAATGCCAATGGGTGATCACATTGCCAATGTTTGTTTTATCTAAGCATGTGGTATCATAGCAGCCTGTCACTCCCACGAAATATTTGTACTTATACTGGAAGACTTTTAAGCTGAGATTGAGCAAGTTAGGTATTCAACATTAAAAGATTTAATATAAAATGCCAGGAAACTATAATTTCTGAAAGGCATATTGCAAAAGTGGCAACTAAAGTATTGTATATTGACATGCAATACATAGCAAGATAACTTTCAATAGGCCTTAAAATATATTTTTATAGCACAAGTTTTAAAAATGTCTTGGGTTAGGGTTGATTGCTGATGCCAACAAATATAAATCTTAAATATTCATTTCAGAAGATTAGTGAAATAAAATTTTAAATTAGTAGGGACAGAGTTTCTGGTGTTGAAAAAAAACGCAACTGGACTGCCCTTTTCACAATTTAGTTATATTAAATACTATTTATCCAAATGCAGGATCATCTTTTCTCCCCAATAGTTTTATACATTCACCTAATACCAGTAGTGGGATTCAAATCCCGTCGCTACTGGTTTGCTTGTGGATGTGCGCACTTGTGCTTGCATGCAACACTTCTGCGCATACGCAGAGCTGTCCAGGCCGGTGGGTGGAGCCTCCCGCTGCCACCGCTACCGGTTCGCCCGATCCAGGGGGAATTTGTAAGCAACCCACCACTGATCTAATACACTAATTAAACAGCAACTGTATTCAAATTTAATCCTAAATTTTGGCATATTCCGTGAATTGAACTCTGGGTAGCATAGCAGTTATTCTTATAGGAATGTCATCAAAGATTGAAATCCTACATTTGGGTTCTTTGTATATTTGTAGAATTGACCAAATTAATTTGGGCAAGAAACAGAGCCTCCTTAGTAATTTGTTAAGACATTTATCTGCAGGCAAATAAAACCTCCCTCCCTGTTTCCCTCCCATCCCCAAATCTGGCAGCAATAAGTATTTGCAGTTGTGGCTTAAACGGGCATAACCAATTTTCATCAATATACTTTCACTGCAGCATATAGGAAAAAGTTTTGAAAGATCAATGTCAGCATTCTGAATCTGGTTGGGAATTCCTTCTGTTCCGCAATCAGCTGGAATATATTTCAGTTTTACTTTGCTTTTTCTTTCATGTTGTTTGAAGAATTTATTTATGCAATTTGCAAGTAATTCAAGAGAAGCAACATTAAAATGTTTTAAAACTGGAATATCAATAATTCTTACAGAATTTATTTTGTTTCATTGTGATACTTGTGTTGATTTAATCATACTACAGAAAACTATGTATTGCATAATGTATCTGCTTTTTATCATGTACTCAGGACACAATTAACGGGGTACCAACTTGGTCATACTCTTATTATCTTAACCCATTAAATAGACAGAAAAAATATTAGCATAACCCTACTAAAAGCTTATGTTGTTGAAAGCAGTCCAAATTAGTCCATGATAGGTCTTACTGAGTTCAAAGGGACTTTCTTCCAGAAAAATACTTTAAAAACTCTAGTTTTTACAATCAATTCAGTAATTTTTCAAAAATTTTATAAAAGATTTTAAAATTTTAATTACAGTAATTTCAGAGCCAAATAATTGTGTAGAATAGCATCTTTACATAGAGCTGGAAGCTGTATAAGTGCAACAAACCAGAATCCTACTATTTTATTACCGCATCCTCTTTTACACCTGTGCTTCTACAAGCCGGGATGGGATTTTCTAAGCTAGGAGAGATAAGATATGGCAGGTTCCTCAAGGATAAAACGAGACCCGTCAAATCAGACTTAGAGCCTCAGATAATTGTAGCTTGGTACTTAGCAGCCTGTGACTGATCTCAGCTGAATGGAGGAAAGTTCTCTTTGGCTAAATCTGTAGAAGATTGCTAAGGAAGTTAATGGAAAAATGTTTCTTATTTACTCTTCTTCCAGCAGCCTTTCTCCATATCCCATAGCATTTCAAAAAGTTTTTTTGGGCTGGCAGTTGACTGTAGGAGAGAGGTGATGTGATATTGGTTTTTGTTCCTATAAATCATCTTAAGCAACCATATATGCATCTTACAGCAATAATTCTGGATTACCACTTATTTTACAAGGCTCTACAGATAGATATGAAAGAAGCCCCTTCTCATTCAGAAGACCTTATAACTCTGTTCATAATAAAACAGCACAAAGCTCAAGATTTAGAATTACATTTCCCTGACAACAGACTTTTCTGTTGACTGTGATGCAATGCCGCTGAGGTGGAGCTGCTTATTTCTTAGCACAAGACAGTTCTCTTCTCTCTTTCTGAAATAGCCAAAGTATACTTTTTTTTTAATATAAAGAGTACTTACATTTGCAGCTTGAGAGCAGTTTCGCTCTATGTTTCTTCTCATTGTGGATCTTGTCTTCTAACTGTTGATTTCCCTTCCTTTCTTTTGACAGCCTGGCTAATCAGCAAGTCTAAATGGAATGTGCGGCCTTGCACTTGCTGTTCTTTTATGTTTTCTGGAAGCTAGCAGCAGCCCTAGTTGCCATGACAACCAGGACCAATGCTGGAAGCCTTCATTAATAATTAAATAAATCACATACCTGGTTTATTAATCCTGGTTGGGTGCTTCATGCCATTAGATTTTGTTTTGGAAATAAGAGGACATTTCTAAGAAAATAACCATGCAGTTTTGAAATGAAATCTTTGCATTTTCTTAGATGTCTCTGTGTGGTAAGAGCAGCTTTTGCTTACCTGTTCTCTTTCAGACATATGCTAATGGTGTAAAATATGCATAAATTGCTGATAGTGTCATATTGATTGATTCTATTACTGTTTACTTGAAAAATATTCTTATATGTCTGGGTTGTATAAACTTTCATAAACCTGTATAGAGGATTGTTTTTTACTAGCAAAACTATACAATCAGTTTAGATTTGTAATGCACATATGTTTGTGTCAAAAATTAACTTTTAAAGGTGATTATTAGTGTGTACGTGTGTAAAGGAAGATGTTACTATATAGTCTTCTTGTGTTATAGCCATTGCTATTCAATTCTCTGGATTTTGTTCATGGTTCAGTTGCTTTAAGTCTTGCTTCCACTGGGAACTTAAGGTCTGTGCATACATTGGATTTTGCAGCATTTAAAATGGCTGGGGATGTTTTTCAATACCAGAGCTCCCCCTACTGATAAAAATGCTGACAATTTGAGTTGTTTTAGGAACAGATGGGATGGGAAGCCACTTGCTACTATTACCTATTTCAACTACTTCAAACTATCCATGTTTTCTTCTTGCAGAGAAGCATTGCTGTTTTCAGTAAAAAATCCCAAAAATTTTCAGTAAAAATTTTTCAGTAAAAAATCCCAAAAATTTTATGAGACTGGTACAGATAAAGAGCATATATGTGCAAAAGGAAAAGGGAAGGGAATTGTATTTTTCTTCACTTATCCTATTAAACAAAAGAAATGTCTCCAGTGGGTGATAAAACAAATGCAGCTTAATCAGGCATTTATGAAAAATAACAAAATACTATCTGAGTCTCAAATGAATATTGTTTATTGGTTGTGTCCACAAGCACTTAATCAACTCATATTAACTCATTATAACTCATATAGATAATATTTATAATATATATATATATAAATATATTATATAAATTAATATATATAAAAATTAATCATATATATAATTAACTCATATAGATTTCACAGAAGACAACGTTGGAAAAGCTCTTCACAACTTAAAACCATCACTATCTATTGGACCCGATGGACTGTGCGCATACTTCTTAAAAAAACTTTCCATTAATATAGCAGAACCCCTAAGTATTATCTTTGAAAAAGCTTTCACTACCAGTTCTCTTCCCAAACTTTGGTCACTAGCCACAGTCATCCCTATCTTCAAAAAAGGAGACCCCAGCTTAGTCGAAAACTACAGACCGATCTCCCTTTGCTGTGTCACCTGCAAAGTCATGGAATCTATCATCAACCAATCCATTACCTCATACTTAGAAACAAACAACCTACTCTCCAACAAACAATTTGGTTTCAGAAAAAAATTATCATGTAACTTACAACTTCTGCACTGCAAAAACATATGGACTTCAAATCTTGATCAAGGCAAATCAATAGATAGAATCTACATAGAAATCTGCAAAGCTTTTGACTCAGTAGTACGATAAACTTCTCCTAAAACTAATATCCTATGGCATCTCAGGACCCCTCCACAAATGGATATCTGCTTTTCTGTCTAACAGACAACAAGTGGTCAAAATTGGCAATGCTCTATCAAATCCTGTTCCTGTCAAGAGTGGCGTTCCTCAAGGCAGCGTTCTTGGACCAACACTCTTTATACTATACATTAATGATCTTTGTGACCATATCTCAAGTAATTGTGTTCTCTTTGCTGATGATGTCAAACTATTTAACATCACAGACAATACTTCTATCATTCAAAACGACCTTGATCATCTAACCGCTTGGTCTAAAAATTGGCAGCTCCAAATTTCAACCAGCAAATGCTCAGTCTTACATATAGGAAAAAAGAACCCAAAAACTAAGTACATACTAGATGGACATTACCTTACAGATGACCCCCATCCCGTGGAGACCTTGGAGTTTTCATGTCAAATGATCTAAGTGCCAAAGCCCACTGCAATTACATAGCAAAAAAAGCTCTTAAGAGTTGTAAACCTAATTGTAATGTATCTTTAAATATTTTGGCGGGAAACAAGCACGTTGCTGATTGGTTGAAGCCGCCGGTTAGACTGTATATAAGGAGAGGTTTTTCCCCAGCCTGGTTGCTGGGTTCACCATATATTAAAGAGCTGTTGTCACTACCCTGGTCTCCAGCCTCGTTACTTCCCGAACTTAACACTGGCGACGAAGGTGGGATCTCGAGGCTAAGAGCACCAGGAGCAGGCTGAAGCACGGAAGAACCGAACCCAGCAAACTCAGGGCAGAAGCGGAGATGGCCAGCTACACTCCGCCCGCGTTTGACCCATCCAGGAGAAATGGGGAACGTACATGACCCGTTTGAGAGCTTCCTCGAGGCAAACGAACTGCAAGGAGTTCAGACAACCGCAAAGGGCATATTTCCTGAGCCACTGCGGTCCGAGGTCATCGACATCGCGGAAGCCCTGGCAGAGCCAACGCCCGGTACAATCGGTATCGTGGCAAACTCTGCAAAATCTATTGAAGAACCATTTCGCCAACACCGTCCAAATATGCGGCGTTTTGAATTTGGAGGCGCAGACAGCAAGAGGCGAATCCATCAGCGATTACATGGCCGCCCTGAGAAAAGCCTCCAAGGACTGTGGGTACCGAGACTTGGATGAGGAGCTGTTAGAGCAACTCATCCGTGGGGTCAGAGACATTCGTTTGCGGGCGGCTGCTATCAAAAAGCAATCTAACGCTGGCAAAGCGCTCTGGGCGAAGCCAGAGCTCATGAGATGTCCACCCAAGCGGCGGAAACCCTACAAAAGCCACTCACGCCAGCGGCAATCAACCCGGTCCACAATGAAGAAATCCAGACCGAATCAGGCGGCGAGGATGAGGAAGGAGTTTGCCTCACCGAGAGAAGGGGCAAAGAAGACCGGGATGAATGCGGAAGTTGCGGAGGGCAACACCAGCGTCAACGATGCAAGTTCAAGGGCGCTACATGTCGGCGGTGCGAGAAGAAGGGCACCTGGCTCAAGTCTGTCGAGCACCCCAACCTTCCCGCCGAAAATTCAAACCAACCAATCAGAGCGCAGGATCGGCAAGGCGACCCGCGATTGGTCAAAACAAAAAGGCGCGAATTCAAATCGAGCGACCGTGATAATAGGCCGTGCAGCAACCCGTCGAGAAGAAAATCTTCACTAAACCGAAAATCGAAGGAGTGCCGTGCCGACTAGAAGTGGACACAGGGTCAGCGATCACAATCATGTCCTGGGACACTTTTGCAGCTTTGCCGAGAATCGCCAAACGCAAACTGCAAACACAGCGGCTACGAGTTCACGACTACCAAGGGAATCGCATCCCTGTTCGAGGACCACCTCCGTCCGCGTCGATACGGACCACACAAGAAGACCCTGCCCATCACGATAGTCGAAGGACCCTGCCAAGTTTGTTGGGACTAGACTGGTTCCGTGCATTGGGCATGGGAGTGACTGGCATCTACAGAAGTGACTTTAACCTAAAGACACACTCATGAGCGAATTCGAAGATGTCTTCAAGGACTGCCTGGGCAAGTACAAGGGACCCCTATTTCCTTCAATTTAGACCCCAGGTAGCCCCCATACGGTTAAAAGCAAGGAGGTCCTTTGCCCTTAAACCCAAGATTGACAGGAGATAGACAAGCTCATCAGTCAGGATACTGGTGCCAGTCGATCATGCAAAGTGGGAGGCAATCGTCACCCCAGTGAAACCAGATGGGTCAGTTAGAATCTGCGCTGACTACAAGGCAACGTTAAACAAAGCCTTGCAAAAAGCGCTACCGGTCCCGTGGTGCAACACTTGCTGCACTCGCTGGGGCAAGGGCACGTTTTGCCAAATTAGATTTGGCCCAAGCCTATCAACAACTGCCCGTGACGCCAACACAGCGAAGCCAGACAATTGTGACTCACAGAGGTGCTTTCAAGTGTACCCGGTTACAGTTTGGGGTGAGTGTGGCACCTGGTCTATTCAAAATTTAATGGGCGACTTCTGCAAGGGCTCCGGGGTAGTCCCTATTTCGATGATGTATTGGTATCAGCGAAAATTTAGAAGAATTGGGGAGCGTTGAGAAAAGTTCTGGGCATTTTCGGTCAGCGGTCTAAAGGTTAAAGTGAACAAATGCCAAATAGGGGTAGAATCCGTAGAGTTCTTGGGCTACAGAATAGACAAGGAGAATTCACCCACTGAGAGCAAGGTCAAGGCAATAAGAAAGGCTCCAGCGCCCAAAAACAAAACAGAGCTACAGGCATTCCTGGGTCTAGTGAACTTTTACGCGGTCTTTTTAAAAAATAAGGCAACCATTGCCGAGCCGCTACATAAGTTACTGGGAAAGAATACTGCTTGGTCTTGGGGAAAGGCGGAAGCTAGGGCTTTGAGCAGTAAAAACCTACTCTCGGCGATAGCTTACTGATTCAGTATCATAGCAAATGCCATTGGTATTAGTTTGCGATGCTTCCCCTTACGGGTGGGGGCTGTGCTCAGCCACAGGCTTCCAAATGGCACAGAAGCCCCAATAGCCTTCTACTCCAGAGCGATGTCCTCGACAGAGAGGAACTATAGTCAGTTGGATAAGGAAGCTCTAGCTATAGTGTCAGGGTAAAAAGTTTCACGAATATGTTTTGGTAGAGACTTTGAAATTGTTACAGACCATAGACCACTGTTAGGGTTACTGGCTGGCGATCACCAACGCCTGTGGCACTTGACTGTAGGAGAGAGGTGATGTGATATTGGTTTTTGTTCCTATAAATCATCTTAAGCAACCATATATGCATCTTACAGCGATAATTCTGGATTACCACTTATTTTATAAGGCTCTACAGATAGATATGAAAGAAGCCCCTTCTCATTCAGAAGACCTTATAACTCTGTTCATAATAAAACAGCACAAAGCTCAAGATTTAGAATTACATTTCCCTGACAACAGACTTTTCTGTTGACTGTGATGCAATGCCGCTGAGGTGGAGCTGCTTATTTCTTAGCACAAGACAGTTCTCTTCTCTCTCTTTCTGAAATAGCCAATGTATACTTTTTTTTTTTAATATAAAGAGTACTTACATTTGCAGCTTGAGAGCAGTTTCGCTCTATGTTTCTTCTCATTGTGGATCTTGTCTTCTAACTGTTGATTTCCCTTCCTTTCTTTTGACAGCCTGGCTAATCAGCAAGTCTAAATGGAATGTGCGGCCTTGCACTTGCTGTTCTTTTATGTTTTCTGGAAGCTAGCAGCAGCCCTAGTTGCCATGACAACCAGGACCAATGCTGGAAGCCTTCATTAATAATTAAATAAATCACATACCTGGTTTATTAATCCTGGTTGGGTGCTTCATGCCATTAGATTTTGTTTTGGAAATAAGAGGACATTTCTAAGAAAATAACCATGCAGTTTTGAAATGAAATCTTTGCATTTTCTTAGATGTCTCTGTGTGGTAAGAGCAGCTTTTGCTTACCTGTTCTCTTTCAGACATATGCTAATGGTGTAAAATATGCATAAATTGCTGATAGTGTCATATTGATTGATTCTATTACTGTTTACTTGAAAAATATTCTTATATGTCTGGGTTGTATAAACTTTCATAAACCTGTATAGAGGATTGTTTTTTACTAGCAAAACTATACAATCAGTTTAGATTTGTAATGCACATATGTTTGTGTCAAAAATTAACTTTTAAAGGTGATTATTAGTGTGTACGTGTGTAAAGGAAGATGTTACTATATAGTCTTCTTGTGTTATAGCCATTGCTATTCAATTCTCTGGATTTTGTTCATGGTTCAGTTGCTTTAAGTCTTGCTTCCACTGGGAACTTAAGGTCTGTGCATACATTGGATTTTGCAGCATTTAAAATGGCTGGGGATGTTTTTCAATACCAGAGCTCCCCCTACTGATAAAAATGCTGACAATTTGAGTTGTTTTAGGAACAGATGGGATGGGAAGCCACTTGCTACTATTACCTATTTCAACTACTTCAAACTATCCATGTTTTCTTCTTGCAGAGAAGCATTGCTGTTTTCAGTAAAAAATCCCAAAAATTTTCAGTAAAAATTTTTCAGTAAAAAATCCCAAAAATTTTATGAGACTGGTACAGATAAAGAGCATATATGTGCAAAAGGAAAAGGGAAGGGAATTGTATTTTTCTTCACTTATCCTATTAAACAAAAGAAATGTCTCCAGTGGGTGATAAAACAAATGCAGCTTAATCAGGCATTTATGAAAAATAACAAAATACTATCTGAGTCTCAAATGAATATTGTTTATTGGTTGTGTCCACAAACACTTAATCAACTCAAATTAACTCATTATAACTCATATAGATAATATATATATATATAAATATATATATATATATATATATATATATATATATATATATATATATATATATATATATATATATAATTATATAGATTTCTGAAGACAACGTTGGAAAAGCTCTTCACAACTTAAAACCATCGCTATCTATTGGACCCGATGGACTGTGCATACTTCTTAAAAACTTTCCATTAATATAGCAGAACCCTAAGTATTATCTTTGAAAAGCTTTCACTACCAGTTCTCTTCCCAAACTTTGGTCACTAGCCACAGTCATCCCTATCTTCAAAAGGAGACCCCAGCTTAGTCGAAAATTACAGGCCGATCTCTCTTTGCTGCGTCACCTGCAAAGTCATGGAATCAATCATCAACCAATCCATTACCTCACACTTAGAAACTAACAACCTACTCTCCAATAAACAATTTGGTTTCAGGAAAAAATTATCATGTAACTTACAACTTCACTGCAAAAACATATGGACTACAACTCTTGATCAAGGCAAAACAATAGATGCAATCTACGTAGACTTCTGCAAAGCTTTGACTCAGTAGTACACGATAAACTTCTCCTAAAACTAATATCCTATGGCATCTCAGGACCCCTTCACAAATGGATATCTGCTTTTCTGTCTAACAGACAACAAGTCGGTCAAAATTGGCAATGCTCTATCAAATCCTGTTCCTGTCAAGAGTGACGTTCCTCAAGGCAGCATCCTTGGACCAACACTCTTTATACTATACATTAATGATCTTTGTGACCATATCTCAAGTAATTGTGTTCTCTTTGCTGACGATGTCAAACTATTTAACACCACAGACAATACATCTATCATTCAAAACGACCTTGATCATCTAACCGCTTGGTCTAAAAATTGGCAGCTCAAATTTCAACCAGCAAATGCTCAGTCTTACATATAGGAAAAAGAACCCAAAACTAAGTACATACTAGATGGACATTACCTTACAGACGACCCCCCATCCCGTTAAAGACCTTGGAGTTTTCATGTCAAATGCTCTAAGTGCCAAAGCCCACTGCAATTACATAGCAAAAAAAGCTCTAAGAGTTGTAAACCTAATCTTGCGTAGTTTCTTTTCCAAAAACACCACACTATTAACCAGAGCATATAAAACATTTGCTAGACCAATTCTAGAATGCAGCTCACCTGTTTGGAACCCTCACCACATCTCTGACATCAATACAATTGAGCGTGTCCAGAAATATTTTACAAGAAGAGTTCTCCATTCCTCTGAAAACAATAGAATACCCTATCCCACCAGACTTGAAATCCTAGGCTTAGAAAACTTGGAACTCCGTCGCCTTCGACAAGACCTAAGTTTAACTCACAGAATCATCTATTGTAATGTCCTTCCTGTTAAAGACTACTTCAGCTTTAATTGCAATAATACTAGAGCAACTAATAGATTTAAACTTAATGTCAACCGCTTTAATCTAGATTGCAGAAAATATGACTTCTGTAACAGAATCATCAGTGCTTGGAACACTTTACCTGACTCTGTGGTCTCTTCCCATAATCCTAAAAGCTTTATCCAAAAACTTTCTACTATTGACCTCACCCCATTCCTAAGAGGACCATAAGGGGCGTGCATAAGCGCACAAACGTGCCTACCGTTCCTGTCCTATTGTTTTTCTTTTCTTCTTTCTATATATATGCTTATACCTCCTTATATTTACCCATATATGTTTATATACTATATAATCTTTTGTATGATTCCTACATATATTGTTGTGACAAAATAAATAAAATAAATAAAATAAAATAAACCACGCAGACCATGCAGTCATATAACATGTTAAACAGGTTAATTATGATAAGAGGGGTATGCATGTATATGTGGCTTATTGTTGTTCAGATTCCAATTAATACGAAATGAAGCCAGACAATGGATTATTTCAGTAATGCCAAACCCATTGATCTCAATCACTCTGCACAATGCAAACATACCACAATGGGTTATTGAGAACATTCAAATTAAAAACAAGTTGGAAGATAGCATTTAATATTCATGGCAGTCTACTGTATTGTATTTGCCCTTATACTGGACGTAGTCCACTAAAAAAAATCTGTCCTTCAAAATCAGTGGAACTTACATTTAATTGTGTTGTTTTTTATGCTGTTTAATCTCTAGACTGGCAACAACTCTTTCAAAATCTCAGAATTTCATTTTTAAGGACATTATAGCCCTTCTCATATAACTTGTACACATAAAAACTATCACTCAATATAATATTAATTGTATTCATTAATGCATATATTTTGCACAGAAAAATAGTGAAGCATAACAAAGATTAATGCAAAGTTTAATGGGGAAAAAAAAGAACAAGGGGTGACATGGTAGCAGAGTTCCACTATCTCATGGGTTGCCACAAAGAAGAGAAAGTCAAGCTAGTCTCCAAAGCACCTGAGGGCAGGACAAGAAGCAATGGATGGAAACTAATCAAGGAGAAAAGCAACCTCTAAGGAGAAATTTCCTGACAGAACAATTAATCAGTGGAACAACTTGCCTTCCGAAGTTGTGAATGCTCCAACACTGAAAGATTTAAAGAAGAGATTGGACCACCATTTGTCTGAAACAGTTTCCTGCCTGAGCAGTGAGTTGAGCTAGAGGACCTCCAAGGTCCCATCCTTCTGTTCTGTTCTGTTCTGTTCTGTTCTGTTCTGTTCCGTTCTGTTCTATTCTATTCATCAGAGTTTAGGCAATGTGACTAGTATTATGAGATAAAACCAGGAGCAAAAACACAGCACACACATCCTTTAGATTATTTATTTATTTATTTATTTATTTATTTATTTATTTATTTATTTATTTATTTATTTATTTATTTATTTATTAGATTTTTATACCGCCCTTCTCCCGAAGGACTCAGGGCGGTTCACAGCCATAATAAAATAGAACAATATACAAATAAAACAAAGAATAAAAAACTTATTATATATCGGCTAAAATTTAAAAACAATATACCATTAAAATTAAACTCTCTAAAATTTATAAAATTATAAAATTTAAAAATCACGAAGCCAGTCCCGCGCGAATAAACAAATAGGTCTTCAGCTCGTGGTGGAAGGTCTGAAGGTCAGGCAGTTGACGTAATCCAGGGGGAAGTTCGTTCCAGAGGGTAGGAGCCCCCACAGAGAAGGACCTTCCCCTGGGGGCCGCCAGCCGACATTGCTTGGCGGACGGCACCCTGAGAAGCCCCTCTCTGTGTGAGCGTACGGGTCGGTGGGAGGTATTCGGTAGCAGAAGGAGGTCCCATAAGTACCCTGGCCCTAAGCCATGGAGCGCTTTAAAGGTAGTAACCAACACCTTGAAGTGCACCCGGAAGACCACAGGTAGCCAGTGCAGTCTGCGCAGGAGTGGTGTTACATGGGAGCCACGTGTGGCTCCCTCTATCACCCGCGCAGCCGCATTCTGAACTAACTGCAGCCTCCGGGTGCTCTTCAAGGGGAGCCCCATGTAGAGAGCATTGCAATAATCCAGGCGGGAGGTGACAAGAGTGTGAGTGACCGTGCATAGGGCATCCCAGTCAAGGAAGGGGCGCAACTGGCGAATCAGGCGAACCTGATGAAAAGCTCTCCTGGAGACGGCCATCAAGTGATATTCAAACGACAGCCGTTCATCCAGGAGGACGCCCAAGTTGCGCACCCTTTCCGCTGGGGCCAATGTTTCACCCCCAACAGTCAGTTGCAACTGCAGCTGCCTGTACCGGGGTGCCGGCATCCACAGCCACTCCATCTTGGATGGATTAAGCTTGAGCCTGTTTCTCCCCATCCAGACCCGTACGGCTTCCAGGCACCGGGACAGCACTTCGATAGCTTCGTTGGGGTGGCCTGGGGTGGAAAAGTACAGCTGTGTATCGTCAGCGTACAGTTGGTATCTCACCCCAAAACCACTGATGATCTCATCCAGCGGCTTCATATAGATGTTGAACAGGAGAGGCGAGAGAATCGACCCCTGTGGCACCCCACAAGTGAGGCGCCTCGCGGTCGATCTCAGCCCCCCTGTCAACACCGTCTGCGACCGGTCAGAGAGATAAGAGGAGAACCACCGATAAATGGTGCCTCCCACTCCCAAACCTTCCAACCGGTGCAGCAAGATACCATGGTCGATGGTATCAAAAGCCGCTGAGAGATCTAATAGGACCAGGGCAGAGGAACAACCCCTGGCCCTGGCCCTCCAGAGATCATCCACCAACGCGACCAAAGCCGTCTCCGTGCTATATCCAGGTCGGAAGCCGGACTGGAACGGGTCTAGATAGACAGCTTCATCCAGGTATTGGGGTAGTTGACGCGCCACCACACTCTCAACAACCTTCGCAACAAAGCAAAGGTTGGAGACCGGACGGTAATTTCCCAAATCAGCTGGGTCCAGGGAAGGCTTCTTGAGGAGGGGCCTCACCACTGCCTCTTTCAAGGCGGCAGGGAAAACACCTTCCAACAAAGAAGCATTGATAATCCCCCGGAGCCAGCCTTGTGCCAGCCCCTCCAGCCAGGAGGGGCACGGGTCCAGTAAACATGTGGTGGCATGTAACCTCCCCAACAACCTGTCCATGTCCTCGAGAGCCACAGGGTCAAACTCATCCCAAATAATCTCGACAAGACGAGTCTCCGTCCTCTCACCTGGATCATCCCAATTTTGATCCAGACCATCCCGAAGCTGAACGATTTTATCGTATAGATAACCACTAAACTCCTCGGCCCGTCCCTGTAAGGGGTCATCCCGCACCTCCTGATGAAGGAGAGAGCGGGTCACCCGAAACAGGGCGGCCGGGCAGTTATCTGCCGACGCAATGAGGGAGGAAGCGTAGGAACACTTCGCTTCCCTCAGTGCCACTAGGTAAGTCTTAGAATAAACTTAACTAGTGTCCGGTCAGCTTTGGAACGGCTGGATCTCCAGTCACTCTCTAGGCGTCTTCTCCGGCGTTTCATCTCCCTCAGCTCCTCAGAGAACCAAGGGGCTGGTTGAGATCTACGCCGGGTCAGAGGCCGCAAAGGCACGACCCAGTCTAAAGCCCCAGCCGCGGCCTGTTCCCAGGCCACAACTAGTTCTTCAGCCGTGCCGTGGGCCAGATCCTCAGGGAACGGCCCAAGCTCCGTCAGGAACCTCTCCGGGTCCATCAGGCACCTGGGACTGAACCATCGTATTGGTTCATCTCCCTGCGGTGGTGGGTAGCGGTCCGAAAGTCCAAGTGAAGGAGACAATGATTTGACCATGACAAAGGCTCTGTTACTAAATCTCCTAACTCCAGATCATTTAACCACTGTCCAGAGATATAAATCAGATCCAGCGTGCCTCCCTCAATGTGCGTAGGGCCATCAACTACTTGGATCAGGTCCAAAGCCGTCATGGAGGCCTGGAACTCCCGAGCCGCCGTTGAGGACAAGCCGGTCGATGGCAAGTTGAAATCCCCCATGACCATAAGTCTGGGGGTCTCAACCGCCATCCCGCCCAGTACCTCCAACAGCTCGGGCAGGGCTGTAGTCACGCAGCAAGAAGCCAGGTATGTGATCAACAAGCCCATCTGACCTCTATGGCCCCACCTCACAAAGAGGGATTCACAACCAGCTATCTGAGGCACAGTGGACTCCCTCGGCTGTAGACTTTCCCTAATAACAACCGCCACCCTGTCACCCCTACCTTGGGCTCTCGGTTGATGGAATGCTCGGAAACCCGGGGGGCACAGCTCAACAAGGGGAACACCCCCTTCCGTGCCCAACCAGGTCTCCGTAATGCCCATAAGGTCCGCGGACTCCCCCTGAATAAGATCACAAATCAGGGGGGCTTTGTTAACCACGGACCGTGCATTGCCTAACATCAACCGGAGGCCCAAGCTCTGAGGATCCTGGCCGCCCGGGGAATGGGTGAAGTCTGAGGGGCCGGAGCACGTGATCGCTTTTAAACAGCGAGCACGTGCTCCCAAAGATCGATGCGGCCCCTCGCTTCCGCCATACCTGCCTCTCCCACTTACCGTACAGATGGAACGACCCTCTAAACCAGGAACATACCCCTCCTCCCCTGCCTTCGGACCCGATAAAGTAATGCCGCGAGCAAGCCCGGGAACTGGACCCCTCCCCGACGAGTTACCCCTCACGCCCATCCTATCCCTCCCCCCCTTTAAAAAACCCTTATCTAAAAAACCCCAAAGATTCTTCCTCGACGCATGCCACCACTCTGGGTCCCAAAACCCGTCAATAAGGCCGGCCCTCGGTAAAGTGGAGGGCCATTCCTGCGAGGCGGGGGTACCTCACAGGCGCAAGAGTTCATGTGGCGAATAACGCATGGAATCGACCGACAGCTGGCTAGGTCCCCTTTAGCAGCTGAGATGTTATGCTGAGATGTTTTTCCGGGGTCCGGTATCAGATGGAAAAAGTAGAACAGGCAGTCCTTCCTGGATAGATGTAAAGTCCATGATATCCTGGTGGATTAACAGACAAAAGATCGTAAACCGTCTTAACCCAACCAGGACCAAACACGACTGCTCTGTTCCATAACCTGAATCCCCTCAGGGAAGTAGATGGTGCTTCCGTCGCCTCCTTCACTGTCCGTCATTGTCCCCCATATAAAAGGAGGACTCGTTGAACAGAGACCACAACGCCTCCGGCGTTTCTCTCGTCTCCGGCTCCGTCCTCCGCGGGTACCTGGAGATGCCATCCAAGGGGCCATCTTTCTCACCTCCCACGCCCCTCCTGGCAGGATCAGGCCACACCCCAAAGGATTCGGACGTCCAAAACGCCGCAATTGGTCTTGCGGCTAGAGGAACAAAACAGAAAACGTCGATCCGGCCGGATCACCATCTCCCTCCTACGGCTCATCCTGTCCGCTATCCTTCATCGCTCACCCCTCATCCAGCACCATGCGCGGCAGCCGTGGTTACCAAGAGGCCTAAACCTCATCCAACGGCCACCAGGCAGATGTTCCACTGGGCCAGAGAATGCCGTCTGCAGGGGAGATGTTCCAGCAGTCCAAGGAGGAGGTCAGGGGGTGGGGTAAATGGGTAGCCACGGTATCAGCTGGGAAATACACTGTCCTGCCCCCACACCTCGACATGGTCGTCAAGTCCACCACTCGCCCCCACACTCAATAAAACCAATTAACAGTGGTTTTATCTACAGCTAAATATATACAGACTTATATGTGGTAAATACCTTACCATACAGCTACTGACACGAGAGCAATGAGATACACAATGAGAGAGAACATGAGGAGAAGGGAAACGCTCTCTAATGGTTTCCCTTATATAGGCAGTTTCTTATCCAGCTTCTTAAAGCGGCAGTATCCCTGCTGCTTCATTTCCGTTGCATCAGCTTCTGGTTGCCTCTGCTTACAACCTCTCATCAGCTTACAGCTATTAAATCTACATACCCTGACACCTATTCTATTCTATTCTATTCTATTCTATTCTATTCTATTCTATTCTATTCTATTCTATTCTATTCTATTCTATTCTATTCCTATCCTACCCTACCCTACCCTACCCTATTCTATCCTGTCACAAAAAAGGTTATTGCCTATTTTTCTCTTATTTTGTAATATAAACTTTACATTATATAAAAGATTGCATCCTGGACCCTGTTACTTGAGAATATATTTTAAAAAGCCAAATGGTAATATATTATAAAAGGGAGCAAGAGAATTTCTCTAAAAAGATCAGCAAACAGATAAAATGAGGGATAAATTGGACAAAATACAGAATCCATGAAAGCTTATCTTACAGGGTTATCAAACAGAAGCAGATTGTGGGAAGGAGGCAAATTTCTCCTTTCCTGCAAAATATCTACCTGTTCAAATTCCCTGTTCTAGTCCCACTGAGTTTACTATGATATTCCAATACGTCTTAATATTTATTATGGCTAATTATATAAGAATAGAGTAGAGTAGAGTAGAGTAGAATAGAATAGAATAGACTAGACTAGACTAGAATAGAATAGAATAGAATAGAATAGAATAGAATAGAATAGAATAGAATAGAATAGAATAGAATAGAATTTTTTATTGGCCAAGTGTGAATGGACACACAAGGAATTTGTCTTTGGTGCATATGGTCTCAGTATATATAAAAAGACAAGATACATTCATCAAGAATCATAAGGTACAACACTTAATGATAGTCATAGGGTACAAATAAGCAATCAAATCATACTAGGAAGAAAATAAAACAATATAAATTGTAAAGATACAAGCAACATGGTTATAGTCATAAGGGAGAAAAGATAGGTACTAGGAAGGATGAGAAGAAGAATAGCAATACAGTCTTAGTAAATAGTTTGACAGTGTTGTGAGAATTAGTTGTTTAGCAGAGTGATGGCGTTCGGGGAAAAAATGTCATTGTGTCTAGTTGTTCTGGTGTGCAGTGCCCTATAGCGTCGTTCTGAGGGTAGAAGTTGAAACAATTTGCAGTAGTTTCTAAATTCCCACTTCAGAGACTTTTGCAGCTTGTTGTTCATTATATCTAATATCTACCTAACCACTCCAACGAGGCCGTTGAAGTGATGTCCCGGTGTCTGGAGGCTGTATGGGTCCGGATGGGGAGAAACAGGCTCCAACTCAACCCTTTCAAGACCGAGTGGCTGTGGGTGCCGGCATCCCGGTACAGCCAGCTGACTCCATCGCTGACTGTTGGGGGCGAGTGGTTGGCCCCCACGGAGAGGGTTCGCAATCTGGACGTCCTCCTGGATGCACGGCTGTTGTTTGAAGATCGTTTGACGGCCGTCGCCAGGGGAGATTTTTATCAGGTTCGCCTGATATGCCAGTTGCATCCCTTTCTAGACCAGGCTTCCCTCTGCACAGTCACTCATGCCCTCGTTACGTCCCGCCTAGACTAGTGCAACGCTCTCTACATGGGGCTCCCCTTGAAGAGCACCCGGAAGCTCCAACTGGTCCAGAATGCGGCTGCGCAGGTGATAGAGGGAGCAACTCATAGCTCCCATGTGTCGTGTCCCACTCCTCCGCTGATGGCCGGGTCAGGGAAATCCGAATCAGGTGTGCCTCTGCAGCTCTGCCAAAGTCCTAGCAAAGTCCTCAGGGCAGGCAGGAGACCAGAAAGTGACTTCAGCAAGATATGTTTAGACTTTGCCTGACTCAGAGAATGCCAGAAAGCAGATCCTTTATATAGGCCATGGGGTGTGGCTCCATGACTCAGCACTTATCCAGGCCTGCCCCTCCCTTCCTTCTGTTGCCTCCGCCTATCAAGTCTTCTGACGCGAGGGTCACTCCAATCGGCAGCTGTTGGTAATTGACCTTCCTCAGGCTCACATGCTGTGGAGGAGGGGGAGGGGTCTAGTTGCTCCGTTTGCCTGGGCATGGAGCCAGAGCTGGGGGCTGGAGATACTTGCTCTTCTTCAGCCTGTCTGGGCATGGAGCCAGGGCTGGGGCTGGGAGATGCCCCCTCCTCAGCCTGTCTGGGCATGGAGCCAGGGCTGGGGCCGGGAGGCATGCTAGGACATTCTTCAGCGTTCAGAAGCAGATAAGCAGACCCCGGCTGTGATGGTGAGATCGGACGAGACACAACACCATGTGACACCTCTCCTGCGCGGTCTGCACTGGCTTCCGGTGGTCTTTCAGTTGGTTACCACCTTTAAAGCACTCCATGGCCGAGGACCGGGTTATTTATGGAACCGCCTACTACCACAGGTAGCTTCCCATCGACCTGTGAGCTCCCACAGGGAGGGCCTCCTCAGGGTGCCGTTGGTTAATGTTGGCTGGCGACCCCCAGGGGGAGGGCCTTCTCTGTGGGGGCTCCTGCCCTCTGGAACGAGCTGCCTCCGGGGCTTCGTCAACTCCCCGACCTCCGGACCTTCCGCCACAAGCTGAAGACTCTTTTATTCCATCGTGCAGGGCTAGCTTCAATATAGCTTCAATATAATTTTAAATTTTTAATGGGGTTTTATTTATTTTAAATTTTAGCCATACATTGAATTAGTTTTTTAAATGATTTTTAACTTTTGTTATATGTGTTTTTATAGGCTGTAAACTGCCCTGAGTCCTTTGGGAGAAGGGCGGTATAAAAATCTAATAAATAATAATAATAATAATAATAATAAGAAGAAGAAGAAGAAGAAGAAGAGGAAGAAGAAGAAGAAGTAGTAGTAGTAGTAGTAGTAGTATAGAAATAAGATTCATTTATTGGTCCTAAAAAATAATTCTTTCCTTATTCCTTTAATATTTTGGATTTACAGTTTCTTCGATTTATCTAGCATGGAGGTATTGATTACGGAAGTATTTATTATTTATCTCTAGAAGTAGAGCATGCAAAAAAAATTAGATCAGCTCTAAAGTAGATCACAGGCTGCTCTTCTCTGTACATAGATATGGTACTGAAATGCCAGTATAATAATTATAAAATTATTGTTCATTGTTCATTGGAAATGGGAGAACTGAGGCATTATCAAAATAATATCTTTTAGAGGGCACTATATAGCTTATTTTGGTTCCTTCAAAGTTTGGTAAGGCTGTTAAGGTAGCCTTGTTTCTAATACTCATACTTTCAAAGGAAAATATTGATAAAAATATACATTATTTTTTATATATTAGCATCATTTTATCAGTATGTTTTTCATTATTGGCTCAACAAGTACATTTACATTTGAATATTTATTCAAATCAAATTATATGAATCTTTTTGTTAAATTAGTTTTTTCTCCCTTCTAGTTTGCTTATTTAATTACTATTTTGTATGTACGGTACGTACTTTTATTTTTATAACCTCTAAAGTATTTCTATTTTATTGATGTTGAAGTTATTTGTATTTCATTATACTGTATAATAAAAAACTAAAAATGGTATTTAGTTGATCAATATTAATGAATAGAATAAACAGATATGGATCCAGACATTGGTGTTAAGCAGATTAGGAACTTACAGTATATTTGTGGAGTATCTTCCACATCGAAAACAGTAAATATTTCTTAAAATAAATATTGATATGATCACTGAATTTATTTATTTATTTATTTATTTATTTTATTCAATTTTTATACCGCCCTTCTCCCGAAGGACTCAGGGCGGTGTACAGCCAAGTAAAAAATCACAATATCAATATTAAAAGAAATTAAAACAAGCATATTATAAAATGGCCAGATTTAAAACAAATGAATGTCATAGTTTTTTTTAGAATAAAATACAAAAAAATTGCCAAAAAAGCAATTACAATTTTTAAAAACTCAAAATATTTCTGTAAAAAAAATTAATGATATATTGTACATTGGAGCAGTATTATTTCATTGCTCTCCTTTGATGACTATAGCTTGACATCAGAAAATTTGAAAAAAGTGTCTGCCTAGAATTACAAATTCAGCCTTCTGATTGTTCCATCTCAATGACACTAGTAAAATAAAGCCTATATGAAGCGTCCTGAAATGGAATATTATAAGATTGATAAAAGAAGGGTGGATATGTCAAATGGAATCAAGCTTAAAGAGGCTGAAGATTGTGGCTATTGTCTTCAGCTTCTGCCACTAAATATGGGATTAAAGAGGACGCCATCTCCTGTCTCGTTGGGTCCATTCTGATTGTACATGTTTCAAAAATTATTGAAAGTTTAAAGTCACAGCTGACATCACCAGCATCCTAAACGGCTTTAGAGGATCACTGCAAAAGAGGCATTTTATTCATTCTTAGTTCATGCTCTGTCATAGCAGTTTTGAAAATCAGATTTTCTTGATATTAAGACCTTTCTATTAAGAAAAATACTTCATTATTATCTTGGAAAGTCATCTGAACGTACATGCAACACAGTATTTTTTTACATTATTAAGGTTTTATATTTAGTGAAATCACATGGTGTATATTACTCTTTCTCAGCCTGATACCTTTCCAAATGCATGTAACATTATGGAATGGATTAGGTAGAATAGATGGCAGTGCTGCATTCTTTTAAAAAAGTGCAACTTATTTCCATTATTGGTATACACAAATCAAATAGGTATATATTATACATTTTAAAGTATGATTTGTTAATTGTTGTTAATTTTGAGCATTTTATCACATATAGTGAATGAATGAAATGATCAAATAAATAAATATTTTTATTTCAAATTCTTTTCTTTTAAAAGAATTATGTTCCTTTACCAAGGGATACATTTGGCATTGGAAAATCCTATTGGAAATTAAGTTCTAGAGAAGCATTTAAGCAAATTTTAAATCATTTTGTAGTAAAACACTTTTTATTATGATTATGTTGAAAATTAACAATACAATTTTGCTAGTATTGCTCACTTTCCAGTTTATAAGAGAATGACATTACAATCTTTCTGTATATATTGTCAAGAAAATCCCAGGGTTCAATTAGAGCAATTCCCCAATAAATTTACTTAGAATTACAGCTAGAACTCCACTGAATATAACATGATCACTTTTTGCTGGAACGTGAAAAGGGTTTTTGAATAGATTTTGCTCAGTACTTTGAATTTCTAATTCAAGTGAATATGTTGTTGTTGTTTTTTTGGTGGGGGGTTGCATAAGGTAATGTTTTATAGTGTCCTGCTTTGCCTCTTAAGCCACCAAAATAGATTTTTGTTATGGTGTATAACAGCATAACTGGGCTCTTAAAATATAGTGCTGGAAGTCTCAAAACTCATCTCCCAGAAGTCCTCTTGATCTACATATCATAGTTCACCTGTCTGCCTTGATAATTACTACTACTTATCCTCCAGGAGACCTCAACCGCTGTGTCCCTTTCCCTCATCCTCCAGTTCCAGTTTGTGAGAGACATAGGGTTAGCACTGATGATGTTACCTAGTTTGGTAATGAAACATCTGCTAGAAACAACCAAGCTCCCAAAGTACTAAGGTCCCCATAGTTCAACACTAAACTATAAATAATCTCTTCTATCAGTAGACACAGAGTTCTTAAAATCAACACTACGTTTTTGGGCTCAAAAGATGAAATAATGAAATTTCTATAGTTTTTTTATAGCAAGTATAACTTTCCTGATCCCGTATGTAGAGGTTCAGTCCATATTCCCACCAATCTTTTGAATATAAATTAATCCCACAAAGGAACAATTTTTTTAAGGGAAATTCAACTATTATATGTGAAACTAGATTATAAAACTACATGGAATGATTTTGGCAACCCACAAGATGGTGCTGGTCTACTATTATTCCTGTGCTAGATCTCTTTTACCCCCAAAATTAGATCTCTGCTCACAAACCAATTTATAAAGGAGAAATAAATAATGCAAAACAGTCTGCATTATATGAAGTAGCCTTCTTGTGCAGCATAAAAAGAACAAGTGATAGGAAAGCTTAGCATTATGTATGTATGTATGCATGTGCTGCTTAATTCCAAATATGTCAAGCCCAATGGGCATCCAGGCAGAATATCAACCTTTTCACAATGTTATGTCATTCCTGACTTTAAAAATGTTTCAGCCTCTTTTGCCTAGGCAACAGTTCTAATATGTCTCCAACAAGGTAATCTTCCTTACTTTCTATAAGATGAGTCTGAGTGGCTTCTACTTTAAAATTTAAATAAAGAAATAAAGAAAAATTCAGAACAAACACAATATACATCTGAAAAAGGTGAGGCTGAAGTTAATAAACCAGAGTCTCAGTGAGTTTTGGGACATCATCAGGACAGAAGCCCTATAAATCTCTGGAAGGACACTGTTCCAGAGAGCAATGGGTACAAGGCATGGCTCACTCAACCATCCTATTTGCATTAGCCTGAGAAGAGCCCAAGTACCAATTTGGGAGGACATGAACACACAACTTCAACTAGCCCATCACAGAGTTACCTGTACCTATCATCTCTTGTTGCTCTGCATCAAAAATAGTGTTTTTAACCTCTGCCACCACATGTGGTGCTGTGCCTCATTTCACTGTAGACAATCACTTTGCTACAATAGCCTAACGGATGCTATTGATGGGCATGCCCCAGACCTTCTGTTCATTTGCCAGTGCTGTCTATAGCAATGCCATCAATCAGTTAAAAAGATGGCCCTTTCAGTATTTTTTGTTTTCTTTTAAAACTGGTTCCACAGAAATTAGCTAAAAGAAAAACGGGGATAGGAGGCCGAGGACAGCTTGCAGCAGGGAAGGGAAATCTGCGAGAATGAGAGGGGGCAGGATCTTCTGCGTATATCTATGTAGGTTTGTACTTGTCAAGGCAAGAAGAGCTAGAAAGCAAGACTAGTAGATGAAGGACTTCCTGCAATTTCATTTAGATATTATTAAAACCTGAATATTCACTATACAAAAGCTTTTAAAGTTATACCTCTGATGATAGCACTCAAATGCTATTGACTCCCTTAAGTTTTCCTTCCTGCAAAGGTGGTAAGGGGACATCAAAAATGCTCACATGTTGAATGTGATAGCTATTTAAACCCAGAAAGAAATTTGCCTCAAATGCCAAAATACTTCAGCTACATCTTAACCTACATCCCCCTACATTTTTGCTTAAAAGGAATTTGTTGTTCTTTCTCAAGCAGAAACTATCTTGGCACATCCAGTAAGCCAAACAGTTTCTCCTGAACCTCCTAGCCTGCTCCCTTCAAGTTCAGAAGATGCCACCTTGTGCTTCTTCTCGGGGCCAGTCCTGTCCTTAAACATTGCTAATCAGCCCCTCCATTCCAATGATACGATGGGGATGAGAAAGAAAAAGTATACTACTTTGCATACTAAGTTCTGGGGCCAGGTGGGGGGAAAAAGATTACTTGGTTTTAAAACTGAAAAAGCTGTGATATTTTATGCATTGCCACATATATCCCTTTGGCAGAACATGACTTGTCTCTTCTAATAGGGTTTTATACGAAACAGTTGCCTTCCTCTTGCAGCTTTGGAACATTTCCTCCTCCAGAGATGAAAGCTTTCTTCTTTCAGCAGGGGTTTAACAACTGTTTACAAAGCTTTATTTCTGTTTGGTCACAGAGATATAATTAACTCCCTGTTTGCTTTGCTGAGCTAAAAAGAAAAAAGAAGTTCCAAGTGTCTCACTTCCAGTCCGCAGGAGGACCATTCTCCAATATATTTTATTTTCTCCAATGCTACCCAGATAACTATGGTTGGAATATGTTTTCCTTTTTGACAATAATTAAAATAGACCGTATCTTACTTAATTTGGAGGTGGGAGAAACGTAAATTCTTTTGATGTATTTCCTAGATAAGGATGAGTTGATGTCCTCAATTTGCCAGCTAACTACTTTTGAAGTAGATCCATATGGTTTCTTTAAATTCTTCTTTTAACTCTTAATTTGAGAAATCATGTGCCATTTGTATTGGCAGGTGAGGAAGTGAGGAACAGTGAATTACAAGGCCTAGCCTGATGTTAACAGTAATCTCTTTAATTACTGCAGTTGAATTACATTCACAACAGGAAGTCCCAAGTATTTGGTGATATGTATCCAATAGATATGTTCCTTCCTGGGTTAAACAAATATTCAAATACCAATGGCATTTTATAGGGATATGTGAAGTAAGTTTTTCTCACCCATTGTATCAACATTCACAGATTTTCCAAATAATTCCTACATCTTTTTTCTATTATCATAAAGATCCTGAAATATTTCAATATAGCTGAGTTGTGCCAAAGCATTGTAAAAGTGTGCTAAAAATAAAGGAAGTTTTTATACAAATGAATCTGGTTATATGTGACTTTGGTATATAGCAGGTTTTGTGTTGTTGTGTAGTACTATCTTGATTTTAGCTATTGTTGATCTTGGAGAAGAATATATTTTCCAGAGAACTGTCTACTGTTGACATAGCTATACAAAAACACAGGTGTGTAGTACAGTACAGTAAGGAAAATTGGGCTCAGCTGACTATTGTGGCATTTTTCTCACTTCAGTGATACATCTATACTTATCTTTGTCTGTCTGTATTTATTTGTTTATTTAAATGTATTGGCTGCCCAAATCCAGTGGATTTTCGATGATGTGTGATGTCTGTATAACCATATATAGGAACTCCTGAGAGACAGCACTTTTCTTCAGGATGCTACTTTTCTGTATGTAAGAATATTTAGTAATTTGTAATTTAAAATTGTTTGACCTTGCTACAGGATTGTTTCCTGGATAATTCTAAGCTCTGAAAGTTGATGTCACAAAAGAGATCAGAAAGTCCTCTTACCACCCTCCACCGTTAAAATAAATTATAAATTAATGTATGTTGAAGAGAACCATCATGATGAAGTCACCTGAGTGCCTGTGTGGATGAATAGATATCACTGCCAGTTCTTCCACATGGGGAAAAGATACACTGACAAAAGCAATCAATGAATAGCATAAGTGTCTCAAGAATCTGGATTTCAAATTGCTCCAAAATTGGATTAAGGAACTTGGGAAGACAAACAGAAGACTAGCAAATCTGCAAACATCAGCTAGCTGTCAGACATGAAAATTCCTTAATCTCACAACACAAGGACAGAATGAACCACAGTTTCAGCCAGGAAACTAATAGCATTTTAGTCCAAACCAAATCAAGAAATGCTGTGACATTCCTAGAAGCTTCACATTCAGACAAATCACCCATCAATGTGCACATAGAGATAAACCACATTTACACACCACAAAAGAAACAATTTAAAAACCTTAGGAAGGAAACAAAAAGACTAGTGGCTACCTGGTTAGGTGGCTCAGTGGCTAAGATGCTGAGCTTGTTGATCAGAAAGGTCGGCAGTTTGAATCCCTAGTATAGGTCTCCTGCATGAGCAGGGGGTTGGACTAGATGACCTCCAAGGTCCCTTCCAATTCTGTTACTGTTACTAGAACACATCCCCTCCACAGCAGCCAACTTTCAGAGGAGCAGGGATCAACACCAGACAAAAAGTCAGGCAGAATGCAATGCTGTATTCTAATCAAGAAACCACAAAACTTCAATTGGCGAGACAAACTACTATATATAAACAGGGAGCAAACCCACACTTGCAACACTGATGATGTCACCTAGTCAGATAATGAAATGTCTACAAGCAAACAACCAATCTCAGAGTACCAAGAACTCCACAATGAATTTTGCATTACAGAGATAGCTGATTATGGCAAACAGAATAATTCATAATAAGGTATCCATATGTATATCTTAACTTCAATTGAGAAAAAGAAGAGTAAATTCATTGCAAGAGTCTAAGTCTTAAGTAAAGTTCCAATAGAAGAGAAAATATGTAGCAATATATGTGGAATCGTTGGTTTTATTGGATTAACACCAATCAAACAATAAGCAGTAAATGATACCTTAATTAAGGAACTTTTAAGGAAAAAAGCCCCACACACCACCAAAACTGGCAGGGCAAGCTACTGTATATAAACAAGGAACTAACCCCAAACTCAGTAGCACTGATGATATTACCAAGTTAGGTAATTAAACATCTGCATAAAAACAACCAAGCATAGAGAGCACCAAGGATTCCACTTAATCAAAGTGTTATGCTGGTACAATAACATTTAATAAGTAAAAGAATAATTATTCTGGTTTTGCTGGTGTTCATTATAATGCTGAAATGCATACACAATGTTACTTTCTTTATATCTTTTATACATGGTTAAATTGATTATTTCTATCTTGGAAACATTCCGCTCTGGCATCATTGACCCCAAGCAGCTAATTGTGCAATTATTTTTCAGCTTTGGGGCTAAAGTGTTGCTTGTCCTTTATGCTTGATTTTTGAAACCTATCATTGAACTTCTAGTCACTGTATCCGAATGAAAAAAACTTTGTATTGTATTGTCTATTCCCCCTCATTCTAATGAATTTTATTTGGTTCCATGCAACTCAACCATCTTCCATTTCAAATGGCTAGTGGTTTTGCATCTTGAACTCTTCTTGGGAAGCGCATTGAGAGTCCTTCCATGTAAGGTGCCTTTTCTGTTCCTCAAAGTAAGGGTCAGCATATAGATATGATTGCTCTATAACAGCCAATTAGGGTGTCAAAAGAGTAGCAAGAGAGGAGGACCTGGAGAGGTATAACTCACCCCTTTGCCAACCCCTTAGCCTGATTTGCTAAATGTTGCCTGCAAGAATTAAAGAGCTAAGGTAAATGTCTTGTTTATTTATAACAGAACTTTATATTTTTAATACTGCCTTTCCTCTAAGATTCTCTTAGCTACCAATCTATTAGACCAGTGTTGGTGAACCTTTTCAGCACTGAGTGCTGAAACAGGAGTGTGCGCACATGCAGGAGCACCAGAAACCAGAAGAGCAGTTCCCTGGCACGCACACGCAGAAGTGCAAAAAAACGGAAGAGCAGCTCCCCGGCATGCATGCACGCACCGGGAAGCTGAGCTTCCGGTTTCCGGCTAGCGCATGTGCACTAGTCACCTGGTCTTCCGGTTTCTGGCACGCATACATGCCGGGAACCTGCTCTTCCAGTTTCCGGTGCTCCAACGGGCGATGGCTGGTGTGCCTGGATAGATGGCTCTGCGTGCCACTTCTGGCATGTGTACCATAAGTTCGCCATCACAGTATTAGACTCTAAGAGTGGGATGGTTTGAATGAGAATTTAAACTTGGGTCAAAGTGTTCAAGTGTTCTATGCAATACAAACACAGATTTTTTTTTCATTGGAGAGAAGCTGCAACATTGGACGTGATTGTGATTCATATATGTAACATGAACCACTACAACATTTCTTCCTATTTTTCATCTATGTATTACTTGGTATTTTTGTGATGACTCCCCTGATGCTTCCCCAGATACCTCTTCAGATGTCAGTTTGGAGAAAGATGAACCAGTTCCAGGCACGTCAGGAGGGAAGTTCGTCAATGGCTCCGACCAGCCATCTGAGAGTAATTTGACTGAAGCAAAGCTGCAGCAGGACAGCCTTGAAACTTCAAGTGGGGAAAGCATGCAGCTGCAGCCAGTTAGCGATGAGGAAGAAGAACTGCGTTCTGCACTGTTAGGTTCGGGAAGTAACGAGGCTGGAGACCAGGGTAGTGACAACAGCTCTTTAATATATGGTGAACCCAGCAACCTGGCTGGGGAAAATCAACCCTTTATATACTGTTTAACCGGCGGCTTCAACCAATCAGCAACGTGCTTGTTTCCCGCCTAAATATTTAAAGATACATAACACTCCTCCCCTCCCAGAAAACACTTTACCTCTATTTACATATTATTTACATGTTATTTTTCAACGTAGTCACGCAAATAACCTGGGCGTCTCCTAATTCTTTCGGACCTGCGCGGTTCAGTCCTGGGTGGTGTTTTGAGCTGGTCGGAGGGGCTTTTTTCTCCTCCCAGCTCTTTCTCTAGGCCATCGGGCCCTGGATTACTGGCAGTCTCTTTTTCTTGGCCCTCCGGCCTTGGATTACTTTTTGAGTTTTCCCTGCTGTTTCCATCGGGAACCTGATGGCGTCGCTGGACCTCCGGGACCTCAGCTAAGTCTTGCGCCTCCCCCGGGTTATGGTCAGCTGTGGAGTCAAATAAGGAGGGGTCATTGTCTGTCTCAGCTAGCTCGGGTTGTTCAGTTATTCGTTTCCTTATCTGGTCTATGTGGCGCCTCCATACTCGGTTGTCTTGTAACTCGACTAAATATGACTTTGGACCGGTTGCCTTTATGATTTGCCCTGCGAGCCAACTTGGGCCGTCCCCATAGTTGCGGGCCCACACTCGGTCGCCTATGCCCATTCCTCTCGTTTTTTCTAGTTCCCCCTTGTAACCCTCTGGTGTGTAATGGGGATTCAAACGGTCAAGTGGGCACCGGAGTTTCCGTCCCATTAATAATTCGGCTGGGCTTCTGCCGGTAGCAGTGCTTGGGGTTCTGTGCTGAACGGCCAGAAAGAAATCTATCTTTGTTTGCCAGTCCCCTGGCTTGAGCCTGGACAATGCCTCCTTAGCGCTCCGGACGGAACGCTCTGCAAGGCCATTCGACGCAGGGTGGAAAGGCGCAGAGAGGGCATGTCGGATGCCCTCCTCTGCCAAGTATTCTCAACCGGGGCTCCCGTGAATGGCGGGCCGTTGCCGGACCCCAGAGTGCCAGGCAACCCGTGTGTTGCGAATAGGTGGCGCAGGGCTGCGATTACTGGCTCGGCCGTGGTGGATTTCATGAGTATGATCTCCAACCATTTAGAGAATGCATCGACAACCACTAGGAAGGTTTGGCCGTGGAAGGGGCCAGCAAAATCAATGTGGATTCTTGACCAGGGCCCTTGGGGTTTTCCCATTCCTGACTGGGGCCGTTGGGGGTAGAGGTCTGGACTCTTGGCAAGCCTGGCATTTCCCTACCCTCTCAGCAATCTCTGAGTCCATGAGTGGCCACCACACATAGCTTCTTGCTAACCCCTTCATCCTTACGATCCCTGGGTGACCCTCGTGGAGGAGGTCCAATACCTTTCCCCTTAATTTATCCGGGATTACCACACGATCACCCCATAACAGGCACCCCCCTTGAGCCGAGAGCTCATCACGTTTTTTGACAAATTCCTTAAACCGTTCGCCCGGCGCAGCGGGCCACCCTCTTTGTACCCAACCGAGTACAGTCCTTAACACAATGTCCCGGTATGATGCCCGAGCCACTTCCTTAGATGTGACTGGGCCAGAGTCCAAAGAGTCAATCAGCAGGATGGGCGTCCCCGGAGTGGGATCTTCGATCGCCCCTGGTAGTGGGCATCTGCTTAACGCGTCCGCATGCCCCACTTCTTTTCCTGGTCGATGCTGCAGCTTGTAAGAATAAGCGGCTAAGAAAATAGTCCATCGAGTCAATCGTGGCGAAAGTGCCACAGGCGTTGGGCGGTCGCCAGCCAGTATTCCTAACAGCGGTCTGTGGTCAGTCACAATTTCAAATTCCCGCCCAAAAACATATTCGTGAAATTTTTTCACCCCAGACACAATTGCTAGCGCTTCCTTATCTAACTGGCTATAGTTCCTCTCTGGGGAGGACATCGTTCTGGAGTAGAAGGCTATGGGGGCTTCTGTGCCGTTTGGCAGTCTGTGGCTGAGTACAGCTCCCACCCCGTAAGGGGAGGCATCGCAAACCAGCACTAGTGGCAATGAGCTATGGTACTGGATGAGCAGGCTGTCGCTCGAGAGCAGGTTTTTTACTGCTTCGAAAGCCCTACTTTCCGACTTCCCCCAAGACCAAGCAGTATTTTTCCCTAGAAGCTTATGCAGCGGTTCAGCAACGGTCGCTTTGTTTTTAAAAGACCGTAAAATTCACTAGCCCAGGATTGCCTGTAGCTCTGTTTTGTTTTTGGGCGCTGGAGCCTTTCTGATTGCCTTGACCTTGCTCTCAGTGGGGTGAATTCCTTTCTTGTCTATTCGGTAGCCCAAGAATTCGACGGATTCTACCCCTATCTGGCATTTGTTCACTTTAACTTTTAGTCCGCTGACCGAAAATGCCCAGAACTTTTCTCAAACGCTCCCCAATTCCTCTACGTTTCGCTGATATCAGTACATCGTCAAGTAGGGAACTACCCTGGGAGCCCTTGCAGAAGTCGTTCCATCAAATTTTGGAACAGCCCGGTGCCACACTCACCCCAAATTGTAATCGGGTACACTTGAAGGCCCCCTGTGAGTTACAATCGTTTGGGCTTCGCTGTGTTGGCGTCTACGGGCAGTTGTTGGTAGGCTTGAGCCAAGTCTAACTTTGCAAAGACTTGCCCTTGCCCCAAAGAGTGCAGCAAGTGTTGCACCACGGAACTGGGTAAGCGCTTTTCTGTAAGGCTTTGTTTAGCGTCGCCTTGTAGTCAGCGCAGATTCTAATTGACCCATCTGGTTTTACTGGGGTGACGATTGGCGTCTCCCACTTTGCGTGATCGACTGGCACCAAAATCCCCTGATTTATGAGCTTATCTAGCTCCTTGTCAATTTTAGGCTTAAGGGCAAAAGGGACTCTCCTTGCCTTTAACCTAATGGGAGCTACCTGGGGGTCTAAGTTGAAGGAAATAGGGGTCCCCTTGTACTTGCCCAGGCAGTCCTTGAAGACATCTTCGAACTCGTTCATGAGTATGTCTTTCAGGTTACAGTCACTTCTGTAGATGCCAGTCACCCCCATGCCCAGTGCACGAAACCAGTCTAGTCCCAACAAACTAGGCAGGGTCCCTTCGACGATCGTGATGGGCAGGGTCTTCTTATGTGGTCCGTACTCGACTCGGACGGAGGTGGTCCCTCGAACAGGGATTCGATTCCCCTGGTAGTCGTGGACTCGTAGCCGTTGTGTTTGCAGGTGGCGCTTCGCGACTGATGGCAGTGACTTCGCCAAAGTGTCCCATGACATGATGGTGATCGCTGACCCGGTGTCCACTTCGAGTCGGCACCTTACTCCTTCTATTTTGGGTTTGGTGAAGATCTTCTTCTCCACTCGGGTTGAGGCGCGGCCTATGACCACAGTTGTTTGGTTCGAATCCGCGCCTTTTTTGTTTGAGCCAATCGCGGGTCGCCTTGCCGATCCCGCGCTCTGATTGGCCGATTTGAATTTTCGGCGGGAAGGTTGGGGAGCTCGACAGACTTGAGCTAGGTGCCCTTTCTTCTCGCACCGCCGACATGTTGCGTCCTTAAACTTGCAGCGTTGGCGCTGGTGTTGACCTCCGCAACTTCCGCATTCGTCCCGGTCCTCTTTGCCGCGTTTCTCGGTTCGGCAGACCCCTTCCTCATCCTCACCGTCGGATTCGGTCTGGATCTCTTCTTGGTGCACCGGGGTTGACTTTGTGCTCGCCTTTGGTGTGAGAGGCTTTTGCAGTGTCTCCGCCGCTTGGGTGGACATTTCATGCGCTCGGGCTTCGTCCAGGGCGTTTGCCAGCGTCAGATTGCTTTTCGATAGCAGTCGCCTCCGCAAACGCATGTCTCGGACCCCCCTGATGAGTTGCTCCAGCAGCACCTCGTCCAGGTCTCGGTACCCACAGTCTTTGGATGCTTTCCGTAGGGCGGCCATGTAGTCGCCGATGGATTCGCCCTCTAACTGCCGGCGCTCTCCAAATTCAAAACGCCGCACGTATTTGGATGGCGTTGGCGCGAAATGGTTTTTTAGAAGGGTTTGCAGAGTTTGCCACGATACCGATTGTATCGGCGTTGGCTCTGCCAGGGCTTCCGCGATGTCAATGACCTCGGGACCGCAGTGGCTCAAGAAGTATGCCCTTTTGCGGTTATCTGGAACTCCTTGCAGTTCGTTAGCTTCTAGAAAGCTTTCGAAACGGGTCATATACGTTCCCCATTTCTCTTTAGCCGGGTCAAACGGTGCGGGCGGAGTGTAACTGGCCATCTCCGTTTTTCTGCCCTGTGTTTGCTGGGTTCGGTTCTTTCGTGCTTCAGCTCGGTTCTGGTGCTCCTTAGCCTCGAGATCCCACCTTCGTCGCCAGTGTTAGGTTCGGGAAGTAACGAGGCTGGAGACCAGGGTAGTGACAACAGCTCTTTAATATATGGTGAACCCAGCAACCTGGCTGGGGAAAATCAACCCTTTATATACTGTTTAACCGGCGGCTTCAACCAATCAGCAACGTGCTTGTTTCCCGCCTAAATATTTAAAGATACATAACATGCACCTGATCCAAGAACACACAGGGCAGAGAAAAAGCAGATGCAGTGAAGGTCAGCCAGATTACTTGTGAGGAGGCAGCCTCATCCTTCTTGGTGGGCTGCACCAGAAGTTGGCTATGTAGCACAGATGGAGACAATGCTGGAAGCAACGTATTTCTTTTCTTGCTGTGCATTCTTGCCTTGCACTTTGGATTGTGTCTCTTCACCTGTTTCTTTTGCCTTGCCTTTGTCTTGGAACTTGCCTTTGCCTTGGGACTTGCTTTGGACTAGTGGACTTGACTTGTCCTTGCCTTGAGGACTAGTGTTGGCTTCATTTGAGTAGCTCATGGAACTCATTGGGGTTGAACTGATGCTGGCACAGGAAATTGTTGGGGAATACCAATTCAGGCTCGGAAGACTTAATAAAGACTCCTTACACCCATGGTGTGTGTGAACAAGTAGCACAGCACAATTTTGTGGTAATATCATATTTCAGGAAATATAGTAACTTCCTATTAAAATAGGAATGTGCCACATTGTTGAATTTTATACTGTGCTCTCCAGAAGTGCAGTGGCATTCTACATTAATCATTGGAATTTTCCCAGGCTTGTCTAGACTAAATCTGAAACTTTTTGCATACAAATAGAGGCTGTAACATTGCTACAGCCTTTCCCTTTATGCTAGAAACATTAGTGGGCATTCTATAGAGCAAAATTAGAAACAGGTGAGATCTCTCCAAAGCAGGTGTATATTATATATTTTTGGAGATGGGGAGGGGAGGTTTAAGGAACTTCAGTTCTAAGTCTCACAGTCATTTAATGCAGTTATCACACTTCTGAAACTCATGGCAGAAATAGCAACCCCATGTTTTTCAGATATTTTAAACTTCAATTCCCATTGCTGCCAGTGAGCCAGATGAATTGGATGGGAATGTTTGAGCTGCACAAGTAATGCAAATTATCTAGAGAACAACAGGTTGCCAACCTTAAGTCACTGAGATGGATCCTTTCACTGGCATGTTCTAAGGATAAAAAATAATCTGCACTTGCATTTCAGTACAAATAAAATCACCTTATTTCTAAAGTCAGGAAGAATAAAGTAGGTCCAGATTTCTAGATGTTTCTGCAATATTTCAATGATGCTCCAAACAGTTTGAAATAGCAAGTAGTGATGGCACTAGTATTAGTTACTATATAATCCTTAGAAGTGGAAGTTAAATAAAACTTCAATATTTCTCAGAAAAATATTGTTCTGTGTAAGATATTCCAGCTAAATCCCATAACTATTGACTTGGGAATAATTTCCATTGAATTTAGAGCTTACTTTCAAGATTGTGTTCTAAAGCGTATCAGCTAAGATTAGAATTATTGAAATATGACATATTTCAATACATATCACGGGTCTGGATGGGGAGAAACAGACTCAGGCTCAATCCATCCAAGACGGAGTGGCTGTGGATGCCGGCACCCCCGGTACAGTCAGCTGCGGTTGGGGGCGAGTCATTGGCGCCAACAGAAAGGGTGCGCAACTTGGGCGTTCTCCTGGATGGACGGCTGTCGTTTGAATATCACTTGACGGCCGTCTCCAGGAGAGCTTTTTACCAGGTTCGCCTGGTTCGCCAGTTGCACCCCTTCCTTGACCGGGATGCCTTATGCACGGTCACTCACACTCTTGTCACTTCTCGTCTGGATTATTGCAATGCTCTCTACATGGGGCTACCCCTGAAGTGCACATGGAGGCTTCAGTTAGTCCAGAATGCAGCTGCGCGGGTGATTGAGGGAGCCACACGTTGCTCCCGGGTACCACCGCTCCTGTGCAGTCTGCACTGGCTACCTGTGGTCTTTCGGGTGTGCTTCAAGGTGTTGGTTACCACCTTTAAAGCGCTCCATGACTTAGGGCCTGGGTACTTATGGGACCGCCTGCTGTTACCTTATGCCTCCCACCGACCCGTACGCTCACACAGAGAGGATCTTCTCAGGGTGCCGTCCGCCAAGTAATGTCGGTTGGCGGCCCCCAAGGGAAGGGCCTTCTCTGTTGGAGCACCTACCCTCTGGAACGAACTTCCCCCTGGTTTGCGTCAATTACCTGACCTTCGGACCTTTCGCCGTGAATTGAAAACGTACTTGTTTATTCAAGCGGGACTGGCTTAATTTTTAAATTTTTTAAATTTTTTAAATTTTTCAAATTTTAATAATTTTAATTGGGGTATTTTATTTATGGGTCAAATTTGACGGTTTTAATTTTCGGCCATTTATAGAATACGTTATTTTAACTGTGGTTTTAATTTGTATATTGTTCTGTTTTAATCTGGCTGTACACCGCCCTGAGTCCTTCGGGAGAAGGGCGGTATAAAAATCTAAATAATAAATAAATAAATAAAAATAAATAAATATCAACATTACATTGCATGTTCATACAAAATATTCATAAATATACAGACTATTGTGAATATTATCAACAATATTCAAAATTTTCCAGTTTTGAGATATGGGGTCATTTAAAGGCATTTGAAAGTGTTCACTGATTTAATTGTTAAACTCACTAATGCTTGGCCAAATATGATTATTTCAAGATCCCTGAATGACAGACATTGATTTTGTGATTTATATGAAAAGTTGTTCATTCAAATAAGCCAGGAGTGATAGAAAAGCTAGAGCTGATGAGAAAACCTACAGCAGAAAAGAGGATACGAAGCCAAACATTCTCAAAATTATGCTAGTTTTGACCCTTAAATGAAAATGAGAACAATTATAAGTCATAAACAAATGCATGTTCATGCTGAACTCCCATATCCACCTACCTAGAAGTAGGTCCCATTTAATTCAGAGGGTTTTATTTTGGAGGAGGTAAACACAGGATTCTTGTATGTCAGGGTTAAGTATTCCGCAGCAGGAAATTGTAACATTGTCTTTATTCTGTGACATCTAATGATTGTTTCAGCCCTTCACATAGCTTTGTGCCATAACTTAATCCTGTTTATCCACCTATCATGTTTTAAAAACTAAAACAGTTTAGTTTGGGTACAGTCCAAAATCCCCCTACTCAAATTGGCATTTTAATTGGCATTAAACTTGTCCTTCATTAATTTTATTAAAATTAAAATTTATTAAATTTTATTTAAAATTTAAAATACAATTTATTTAAAAATAAAAAAATGAGCCTTTGAAGGAAATAATTATTTCTTCAGGTGAATAAGGACATATATGCTATTGTACCAGTCAGATTTTACCATAACTCGGTGACATGTGGAAGGAATTGGCATTAAGCAAACTCATTTCTGAGTCACTTTATTTTCTTTGTAAACAATTTGAAGGCTCACCCATTTGTACTTACAAATCTTTGGCATTAAGAAATTGGGGTCTCTAAATCCACATGCACACAAGCAGTAACTGTTTTTATGCCAAGCTGTTTGTAAGCCTGATTTGACTGCCTAGGCTATTCATTCTTTTGTGAACCATCAGTCTAAAAACGATAACCTGCATGAGTCTTGGGGTATGGGAGCGCTAAATCTTCCTTCTACAACCGTATAATGAACAGACTGTTTCATTAGGAAGACAATTCACTCTACAAATCCAGCCCAAACAACTTATTTCACAATTTGTGAGCAGAATTAAATTTCGAAGGGTTGTCTGGGAGGGAAGGAGGGACGAGACAGGAGTAGGTGAGTGGCACACAATGCACTGAAAGATCAGCGTATTAGGACAAGTATTTCAGTCAATTTCATCGGCAGCCGTGGGCCTGCATCTTGCAGGACTCAGAGCATGCAGATCAGCGGATTAGGGGGTCCACAGCATCAGGTCAAGTGTCCTGAGGGGAGCTGATAAACACCCCAAACCTGACAACAGATTTTGCTTTCTTCCTGCACCACTTGTTAAGTGTTAGAGCAAATCTTTTGAATGGTGCTGAGGTTTACTTAGGGGCCTTTTCTTCGAAGACACTCTATCCAGTTTCAGACGCTTTCTGGAATAAATTTACTTCACATCTTGCACAAATGCACACACCCACCCTCCACCCTCTGCAACCCATTTCATTCCTTCCCTCATCTTAAATATGCTCTTTGTCTCAAGGTGTGTGAACAGGGGGAAAAAGCCTTTTGCTGAGAATGGTGAAGTCCCGATGGATTACAACTTCATAGAATTGAGGCACTTTGAAAATGGAAACAAAGCTATTTTGTTCATTACAACAATTTTTGTCTTTATTTTGAAAGAGGGCCTTAAAATAAATATTAATATATTTCTACCATTCTAGCAATGTGTTATGTAAAAACAAGTCTTTTCAGAAGATTAAAATAAATCACATTAATGATTTACAAGAATGAACATGACAGCAACCTCATTTTTAAATTCTTACTTCTTTATAAGAATTATGTACTGAGGGAAATCACTTCTGTAATGTTAACATTCCTATAGATTCTCCTAAGACTTTAAACTCACTGGTAGGTTCTCTGGAAGGCAAATTATATAGAAACCCAAGTTTCTTTTTCACCTATACATTTTCTGAGTACTTGGTCTTTTTTATTCTCCAGCTAAACATTTTGCTTTTAAAATATAAGAGTAAACAAAAAGAGTTACAACTTTAAAGTTTCAGTAAATCATTTTCATACTGAAAAAAAATGTGTTTCTCAATTCAAAGGTTTATAATGGCAGATTCTAATTTCTTTAGATCATTCTGTGTTTCCAATGCTTTAATCACATATTAGGAAATATTCTTGCCTTTCATATTCTTCATTTTTAGTAGAGAAGAATTATTATGTATTTGAAGTATTGACTGTAATTAATTGGCTCTTACATAAGGGTATAAATCTACAAATACATGTCAGGTTCCTTAAGTGACAGATGCTTAGAACCACCTTATCTCTTTCCAGCAAATGCTTCTAAACCAAACCAATGGATCTCCAGCATTCTTGATTACAGCTCTTTTGCTTCTCCACTTAAATTGTGTCAGTGCCATTACTCTGCCCTTTCCAAATTCACTGCCACAATCAAGGTAGAGATAATTCCAGTCACCAAACATCCATAAATCTTAGCAAATAGTCAGCTCAACAGCAAATGGTTTATTGGCAGACAGCATATCCAGAAGACCAGCAAAATTGAGTAAATCAGCTGCTCTGACAATACATGACCAAATCTAGCTTTTGGTAAATGACAGGTCCTGCTTCACTTCACAAGCAACTTTAAAGCACAGTCTTTTATGTGAAGCTGAAGCAAACTGCTGCTTTCAAACGTTGTACAGCTTAGATCAGTGGTTCCCAATCTTTTTTTGGCCATGCCCCACCTAAGCATCTCTAAAATCATGTGCCCTCCCCCATGAAATATAATTCTTACTATTCAAAAAATGACTCCTACTCACGTGGAGGAAGCTTAAAAGGCCCTTAACTGGGTTTAAATAAGGTACCAGTTGCCCCCATTAAAAATCAAATTGTGCCCCCCCCCCGTGGGGTGTAGGGCCCAAATTGGGAACTACTGGCTTAGATCACTATAGTAATGTCCCTGAATGTAATATATTGGATTATCTTCATATCTTTAGTTCATATGATAGCTGACCTTGCTGAAGGAAGTGTTATGGAATTTAAAACTATGGCACTGCTTGGAGTAAGAAATTATAAATCTTTCTAGTCCAGTACAGTTCTTTGCTTCTCAGTAGTAATCTTACCAGGCCGAAGTCTCTTAATTAGAATAATATACATGCTATTTCTTTGTTGATATACTGCTCTTTGTGACAGAGAGATGAGAGAAATGAATGACATCACTTTATACTGAAAATGTATACTGAGAGGAAAATGGGCACATACCTGCTAACACTGCTCTTGTTCCATTTTACTTTAGATATAATCCATAGAAGAAGCTAATCATGCATAAGGGATAGACACAAAAGCTCTATATCCAAATTTTGAACCTTCTCTTTTACAAGTTCTCCATCATACTTATATAGCATATATGTGTAGCCTTTTCTTTAACAATTTTGACTAAATGAGAGGCACCAATTAACACAAATCCTCTTCTCACACTTGATATGTAGACTGATAGTTAATCAATTATTGAGGGAGCCAGGGTCCTCGTCTTCATTAAATAGGCTGTTACCGCATGCCTCCCACCGACCCGTACGCTCTCACAGAGAGGGACTTCTCAGGGTGCCGTCCGCCAAGCAATGTTGGCTGGCGGCCCCCAGGGGAAGGTCCTTCTCTGTGGGGGCTCCCACACTCTGGAACGAGCTTCCCCCGGGTTTACACCAAATACCCGATCTTCGGACCTTTCGCCGCGAACTGAAGACACATCTTTTCACTCGCGCAGGGCTGGCTTAAGTTTTATCGATTTTAAATTTCTTATTACTAAATGGGGTTTTAGTTTTTTATATATTTTAAAGTTTTTAGGCTAATTATAATAAGTTTTTTAACTTGCATTTTAAATTGTATATTGTATTGTCTGTTTTTTACTTTTGCCTGTACACCGCCCTGAGTCCTTCGGGAGAAGGGCGGTATAAAAATAAAATAAATAAAATAAAAATAAATAAATATGTAAGCAGCTATTAGACCACTAAAATTTCTTCAGCTTGAGTTCCTGAGTTTAGCAGGAACTGTTGACCAAATGACCTCTTTCAGTCCTATGGGTTTTATGATTTATGATTTAACTTACCTTCGCTACCAGTTCAGGAATGGGAGCGCTCACGTGCGCCTCTTCTGCACATACACAGAGCCTTCTGCGCATGTGCACAAGGTCAAAAACGGGACATAATGATGTCCCGGCGGATGGGGAGAGCCGGATAGATCTGGCTGGATTTCACTGTTGCATATATCCCTTTTTTGTAATGTTCTTACAACATAGTTTGCACTGCATTGTTGTGACATAGTTTTTGATATTTGAATTGGCTATGTGCCATCAAGTTATTTTCAACATTTAGTGACCATATATTCAGTTTATGATTATTCTGTTGTTTTTCAAATTGTACATTTTAATCCTAAACTTCTAGATGTTCTCCGAGAAATAAAGCAACACATTTAATTTAAAGATTGCTTTCCGATATGCCAGCCATGATTTTATTATCAGTTCCTTCTTGCACTGCAAAGAAATGTATTCAGTACCAAGAAGAATGTTATCCAAAATAACTTGATTGTTTTCTCTTTTTCTTTCTTTTTTTTCTTCTTCTTCTTTTTGGTACAACTGTTTGGTTTGGAAACAGTGTCTCCATGGATTAGAAAAATATGTTCCCTCTAAAATGTACCTGTGTAGAGTATTTATCAGCTGAAATCTCATCATTAGGATTACCAGTTATTAAAAATAAAAGCTACAAAATTTACATGCTGGCTGACAGGAATGGTAATATGCAAAAAGGACTGAGGATGTGTGCCCAGAATTACTAAGTGTCAGATAAATAGGCTTAATTTATTTAAACAACTAGATTAAACAGCATGTTTTCTATCATCTACATTTCTTGAATACCTGTAGTATATTTGTAAACATGGCAATCTAACATTTCACGAAGTGGTATATTCAAATTCAAATTAACATAAATGAGGATTTAACAGTCGATTACACAGTATGAATAATAGCAACTAATTTTTTAAGTAGTAAAGTTGTACAAATTACAGTACTAATGTCATCAGTGAGAAATAAGATGCTTCGCAGTACTGTGTGCGGTTTTTTCTTTTAAGATCATGGCTTGCATCTTGGATATAAACAATAGATACTTGATTACAGTGTGAGCAAAATGGGCAGTCAGAATGGAAAGGGAAAATCTGAGCTAGTTTAAGGGGTAGTGTAAAACCTTTTTTCATGGAGGCCTTCCCCTCTTTTATAAAGCTGATCAATGGGTCTTGGTGCCTATTGAATGCTGCTCCTCTTTCTGGAGGGATTGTTCAGAGGTGTGGCTTATTTCAGGCATTTAATCTCCATTGAATGGAGGCTGTGTTACCCATTTTGTTTTTGGTCCAGGGTTTGTAGGCAGCTGGTCAGTGGAAAGTAACAATGACCCTGAGTGTAAAACGGTGTGTGTGTGTGTGTGTGTGTGTGTGTGTGTGAGAGAGAGAGAGAGAGAGAGAGAGAGAGAGAGAGAGAGTATGTGCTTGCAGGAGTGCTTGTGTGCAGATGCCTATGTCCCCACCATTGACCTTGGTTATTCCCCTTCACAGGGTGCCTTGTCCATCTCAGCAGGAGCCTAACTTTTCTAACCATTGTCATTGTGAAGGCAGGAAAGGCTACCTGAAGGTTTTTGTCCCAACCTAATAACATTTAGACCCGAAAAGCATAATAACAGGGGGAGGCTGGGGCCATTATGGACAAGGCTGCTAAAAGCAAAACACAACAACAAAACCCTCTAAATTCCTTACTTGGGTTTCAGCCATCATTAGCTTCTCAATACAGGCAGGTTGGATTCATTTATTGCAAGTCAGTGTACTTGCAGGCATACGGTGACATGAGTTGCCTTTCTTTCAGCTGAGTGCCTGGCCTCTCACATATCTGTCACTGCTGGGCAAGAGGAAAGTGGCATGTTGTTGACAGCCCCTCACATGAAAAAGTGGGTCAGAAGCACAGAAGGGTACAAGTCAGGCCATCAGATTGTAGATCTCATCTTGGGCACTAAAAAGAAGGAACAGTATTAATTACAGTGAAGAAGACCAGCACACCAATCAAATTACTGCTCAACTGAAGTAAAAACAAGTTGGCTACCAGTAGAAAAATAGTTGTTAAGGCAAAAGAAACAGTGCACTATAGGATTAAATTAGGATTGGGACTTCTTGCTACGATTTTGGATTAGAAACCCACTGCATATCTTTGAGTCAGTTCTCTCAGTCCGAGATGGAGTTATTCTTGTCAGGATAAAATGAAGTTCCCTTTTGCTCCTAGAGGTAATATGGGTAAAAAATAAATAATATATTTGTTTGTGTGTTAATAGCAATAGCACTTACACACCACTTCACAGCGCTGTGGTGTGTAAATCCCAGCACTCTCGAAATGGTTTACAGAATCAACATGTTGCCTCCAACAATCTGGCTACTCATTTTACCCACCTTGTAAGGATGGAAGGCTGAGTCAGCCTTGAGCCAGTCAGGACTGAGGGAATCAAACTCCTGGCAATGTGAGCAGAGTTAGCCTGCAATATTGCATTCTAACCACTACGCCACCGTGGCTTTTAATGCTGCCCTTTTACTATACACAACTTTTAACTTGTATATTAAGCGAATAGTTTTCATATTAGCCATATCAAAAATCTTTCAAGAAAAAAATAAATAGCAATTTTTAAAAGAAGAACATTGGAAGAAAGCCTTGGATTTCACCTTGTTTAGTTAACAATTCCCTTCAAATCAATTTCAGTAACTCATCAAAACTTAATTATGACACTATGTCTTTGAATTGATGCTATCAACCTTCTTAAAAGGGCCTTTTCCTAATCAGAACATTTCAAGATTTTATGGGGGATACTGCAAACAAATTGGTACATATATGTCTGGAAGCACTGCATTAAAACATTGCTAATTAATTCTACTATGGCTTTACGTGCATCATTATAAAATGAGGCAACATAGGAAATTAATTCAATTTTTGTTAGCTCCAGATTTATTATAGCAACATTACAAATTAAATTTACCAATGTGCTTATCTATATTCCTAAATTATGCAGGATTTAAAAACATGTGCTCTATCTTCTGTTCGAAATGCTGTAATAAGTATTTTGTTTTTGGGTATGGCAAGCCATCAATTGCTGAGGGAACAGGTAAGATTCCAGACTAATGTAATAATCTCTACCCTGCTGCCACTGTGAGCTTGTTGCAATGGAGAGAATCCAAATAGCCTGGGAGAAGGCAGCCTGGAAAAATCAAGCAGGTATGATGATGATGCTGTCACTTTGCTTAATACAATGTGGCACATCAGTGGTGTCATCAGGATGATGTGAATCATCTCATGGCTCTGCTGCTGAATTTTTATGTGCTTAGTCAAGAAAGTGCAGCAGGAGGACTGCAGTCAAATACAGTTATCAAACTGCTGGGCTGCTTCAAGTTTAAAAAGGTGAAAGGTTACTTTTGTGAAAACTTAGGGTCTAATGAAGAAATCTTCCCCTTATGGAATGTCCTTTTTGATGCACCAATTACTGTATTATGGATTGCTATAGAAAATCTACAACTGTGTGAGGTTGATGTGGAACCAAATAAGTATAGCAACAGGGAGGAGTGAGTTCTAGAGTTATTTTGATTTGGGTTACAGGCCATGTTTGCTTAAAGGAATGCTTATTGCATCTAGCATGTTAGAAAATGTGCCTGAAAAATAAAAGAGTAAACAAAATTAAATTCACTGATCTTCCATGAAGCACTGATAGCTATCATGAAGGGAAAGTCAGTCTTAGACAGAAGAAAGTGAAGGCTGTCTTCATGGAAGTGAGTAAATTGGTTTTATAAGTCATTTTGTCCCTGGTTTTGTTCCTTATGGTGTCTCATGAAGATTTCTATGTTTATATAGCTGCAGGTCTTGATGTGCTAGTGTTGTAGAATGACATTGGCTTTTCTCCAAAAAGACAAAAAAGAAACACAAAAGAAGAATTAAGATTTTTAAAGGAAATTTACTTCATCTATATATACTCTTCTAAAGTTTTCACCGTTCACAACCTGGAAGAAATGTTAAAAAGGGCAAAAATAAATATACCGGTGAGTGTGACCTAGAAGTTGAATCTCCTTCTCTTTCTCGTACCCTGTTTTTGGCTAAAGACATTTTTATTCTTATGAAATGTCTTTTGCCATGGGAGCTCTAGTATACATATTACAGATGCTGAATAAGATACTGTATTTTATTAGTCCTGCTGTTGTGGTCCGTCACGGAGCTGGCAATGGAGCTGGCAACGGAGTGATGAGGCTGAGGTGAGGCCAGGGGCATCAGGAAGTTAGGTGCGGACTCCAGAGCCTCCAGAGACTGATAGTAGTGAGGCAGAGGAACAGGAGGAGCCTGTTCCTAATGCACGCATGAGAAGAGCTGCCAGAAGGCAAGAGGAGCTCAAGCAGAGAAGACAACTCAGGAGTAGGGCCAAGAGATGATTGGCCCCTCCCATAAGGCTTATAACAGACCAGCACCAGAATTTGAGCTTTGCCGAAAAACAACGTTGTAGCTACATCTTCTGCTTCGTCTTCTGCTTCATCTTCTGCTTCATCTACGTCTTTGTTTTTGTGGCTTCTGGATGTTTGCCAGGAAGGGCCTTTGCCTAATTAGACCAAGGTTTGCAAGGTAACTGAGGAATTTGTGTTGGGATACATTTGTTTTACTTTGAGTTGAACAATGCTGGGAATGAAGTAATTCCCAGTTGTTCGAATAAAGTTTGTTTGTTTTTCCATGGACTAAGTTTACTACCTACTTGGGCCTGGGTCACAACACCTGCCTTGGTAAAAAGCCTTGGTTTATAAAGAGTTTTGAGCTGTCTCAAAATGGATAAATCGATAGCCACTCCATATTCCTTTGGCTGAGTCTGAACCTACAACAAGTCAAGACTTTTACCCCATATCCGGGAATCTTATACATATTAATAATACCTTCTACTGAAGCAGTGGATGACCTTGGCTAGTAATTTCATATAGATATTAAACAAATGGTAAAGAGGACCAAGTTCTGGGACATGCCATACTAGAATTCATAAGGACCCAACACCTCTATCTCCATAAACACTAAGTGGACTCAGCTTAGGGGGAAGGGGGAATAGCACCACTGCAATACAGTGTCCCTAACTCCTAGCTTTCACAGACACCTCAGAAAGATGCTATAATAATCTGTGATATCAAAGGCCATTAACAGTTCCAACAGAACAAGAATGGTCATAACTCTGTCATCCAAGTCTTACCATTAAATGCCCGTCAGAGTAATCAGAGGGTTTTCATTTCATGCCCAGGCTAGATTCCTGCCTGCTAAGAGTCCAGATAATCTGCTTCTTTCAAGTTCCTTTTTAAAAAGACTACTTCACTATTCTCCTCCAAAAACGAAAATTTCATATAAGGTAACAGTTGTCTAAATTTCCCGGGTTCAAAGCAGTATTATTGAGAAAGGATCTAACCAGTTTTTCAACATGTCACTCTTGATGCCATGGAGGGACATACCATTTTGCCTCTTCCAGTTTTGGAAACATTGGAGACTATGGTTTTAGCAATTGTTATTGTATATCAGACAATCATAATGGCATGTTCTCCATAGCTGTCTGCCAGTTAGCTTTAGGTGATCCTGGCCGTGAGCTTAGAACTCCTTTGTTACCACAAATGTGTTTTAGGGAAAAGTTGAAACTGCCAATTCAAATTTGAGGGTCAATGGTTATTTTTTATTTCACAATATCTAACTAATTTTGCCTGATCTTGAAAAGCAAGTAGAGTGGGACTTGGTTAGTACGTAGATGGAGTTCACACAAAAAAAATACTAGGAGTAAAGGCTTGGCTGGGAAGACATAAAACACTTCCATATTATTGCTAAAAATCAAATAGATATTCCATGAAATAATCAACAGTCGAGTTTGAATTGACTTACATTCAGAATACATTTTACATTAAAAAATCAAATAAAATATTCATATTAGGGAAAACTATGCACATGCATTCATAAACGTAGTATAAAAGGCATTATATACCAGCAAATGGCCTTGAAAAAATATGCATACATGAAAAAATAAGGAAAAATTAATAAATCTTTTAAAAATTAAGATTAATATACAATTGAGACCAGAAAGGTGTGTTTTTTTTGAGGGGGGTGGGGAATTGATGGACAAATAATTGGAAAAAAGTCATGAAAATTTGTTTTTTTTTTAAAAAAATTGTTTTATTATACGCACAAATATGATTCAGCATTACTCACAATGGAAGAATGGGTGGTGAAGAAGATGAAACTTGCTGAGATGATTAAATTGATCTAAGAAAAGACTATTTATTGTCTATGTATATTGCTAAATAGAAATCCCATATGGACTTTTTCAAAAAATGTCAAAAATGAATTTATGGTTTATGATTTTGACAATTAAAGAGAATAGATTATAGAAAGAAAAAAGAAGTTGTAACAATACATATAGTGAGAGGTAAATTTATAATTGTACTTAAAACTGCTGTAATGAAGCCATTTCTTTGTATCTTTTTTCTATTTTTTTCTGCTACTTTTTTCTTTTTTGCCAACTTTCTCTTTGATTTCTTTTTTTCTTCCTTTTTCCTTACATTATATTAGTTTGTGATAGCTTTATGTCTTATTTATAAATAAGAAAGTGAAATGAATATATTTCATTTCCATTCTCAATGGAAATGGAAAGTTTCATCAAATCTTATTATCCTCCTATATCTTTTTTTAAATGTACAGTATTTTCATCATGGTTTCATGAAATATTTTGTATATAATTATTATAAGATGTTTTAGGAAAATTTGTGTCTACTTTCTTATAACAAACCATTAAATACAATGCAACAATTACATGCTCTTCACCTGCTAGATGAAATGCCTAATACTATTATGAAAAATGCTGAATTATAATACTACATCCCAGCTACTTACAAGGAAACACTGGAAAGTACTTTCATTATGCATTCATTTCCACTCCTCACGTTATGCATTTTAATCAGGGGGGACCATATGTTCCCATGGATCACTCCCTGATAAGCATTGTAACTTACTACAAAACCGGCTTTGAAATCTTGCACACAAGCCAACACCTCCTACTTGGTATGGTGCCATGTCAACTTGCAACAGGCATAAACTTGCAAAGACGGCCTTTAACAATCCTTGTACAATGAAAATGGAAAGGTGGCTAAAGAAAATTGACAGAAAGCTATCAGAATAAGAAGGAAATCTGTAAGTTCCTCACTTTAGGTAGGATTATAAAGATATAATTGGTTATAGAATATACAGGATGTTATTTCCAGTGGGAATAATTATTTACAAGGGATCAATATGGGCTTCCTCATACATTTGCGAAGAAATCTGTGATTTAAAGATGATCATATAGGCATGCCATATTTTGCTTTAGTGAGAAAAAATGGACTAGTAGATTTCCTAGTCTTTCCAACACTTCTGTACAATCTTTTATTCTTATTAGTGTTGTTAATTTTCAAATAGGGAAGAAATTATTATAAGTGGATAGCATTTATTATTTTTATATTCTTCCTAAATCATTTTTTCCCATCAGCCTGTTTTAAAACTCCATTTAGATAGTACAATGAAAAGTGAAAATAAAAGCATCTCATTTACTTCACATGAACAAGGCATGAGGCAACTCTACTGAAAGAATTACGAGTTTAAAATATAAGACATGTTTTGACTGGTCAGCAGCTGAAGCTCCCCAGACATTGCTATTTTCAAGTTCTCCATTACTTTCTTCCTCTATTTAAGGACACATACCTGCCACTCAGTATACAAGAAACTGACTATTTCATTAGGAAGCTTTGCAGAAGGAGAGATAATGGCTTTCCACAATTAATGGCTCTCAACAATTTATTCTGAAATTCTGGGAGCCTTTTTGGCCTGCATTTCTCTGGAATAAAAAGATTGCATTTCTGGTTCCAATTGTTCTAAGAAGTTTAATAGAGCTAAACTACAAAATGAGTTAACAGCTTGTTAAAGCTCTACTTAGATGGTGCTGCAAAGCTAAGATTGGCTTTTGTTGAAGTTGTATTTGAAGCTTACTCCCCCTTAAGGGATCCCCATGGAGCTGTCCAGGGTACTGCCTGAATTTCTGCCTTACTGTTTGCTTTATTGATTTACTTCGCCATTTGTTCCTGTTGTGCCTTTCTGGAAACAGTATTTTGTTTTACCTGGATCTCCTTTGCCACAGCTTAATCTCTGAAGTGAATCCCCTACATATATTAATACTCCCAATGGATCCTGAATTGATGAATTCTAAAAAACATGCATGGATCTAACTCACTATGTATTAAAACTTATCATACTTTATATATATGTATTTGTTGATGCCTTATTTAAACTTATATTTGTGTTTGTACATATCGTGTGTTTTATTAGTGTTGTGTAACAATGATTGCATGACCTATGTAGATGCCATATGCTAAATACATAAATAATTGAACTGAAAATGAAACAATATCTTCAAAATAGTTTAGAAAGGAACATTATAAGGAATCCAATGTTGCTTTCAAAAATAACAATCCTGAATTTCTTTGCCCTTCTTTCCCCAAAATGGAAAATAATAGAAAAATAAAAAAGTAAAGACAATGAATTTGTTTTAACTACATAAATGGCAGCAACAGGATGTCAGAAATAAGTTAACTTAAAATTATTAGAGCAATTTCATTGCATCACATAATGAAACTTTATGAGGCAAGGAAGTCAAGGGTATCTGTTTTGGTAGGATTTGAAACGTAACAACTAATTCCAGATTTCAATTCCACTTAAAAATTTTAACTTGAATTTACTCTGCTATGTAAAAATGATGTTTTAGACTATTTAAAATTATGTGTGCATTAAAATATTTTGTACTAAAATCTAATGTGAGAAAAGTGGTTTTTCTCTATAGTTCCAATTTGACTCCAGTATACTTCCTACTTTCTGTTAGGTTTTACTAGCTCATAGAAGTGTATTGTGGCTATCAAGTTCATTTCCTATAAATTTGGAGTGCTAGTATAATCTAATTCTATAAATAAATTCAAAATTGTTTATTTTTAGTGCTTGTACACAAGCATAAAACTAACATATTTTTCCTTCTGTATATTTTATTTAATTGCATCATTATGAGTTCCCATTCATATACCTACACACACACACACACACACACACACACACAGCAGGTGTAGATGGAAATTTCAAAATTTGATATGCATTTCTTCTGGAGCAGGGGCAGCTGGGGCAGAATCCCCTGGTTTTCTAAGATTTCTGATCTCTTTGAAGCCCATTGAGGATTTTTTAAAAAATATCCTTCTGATTAACAAGATCTCTTCATTGTGGTATCTGTTTGAGGGGGCAAGAAAGTAAGTTAGCAAAAGTTATCTCAGTGCCTTCATGCTTAAGAAAACTTCTGTACAAAATAAGATCTTCTGTTAAGACTCTTACTTAAGGAAAAGAATAAAAACCACATGTCCCCCTTTTTTTTGTTTGTTTTTGTAAAGCAAATGTGTATGGTATACCGTTATTGTAGCTTTGGACTTTAAGCCACCCCATCTGGTGGTGTTATCTGCCTATGACAGAAGGTCTACCCCTTGCTGTTAGGAAAAAACAAAAACAAAAAACCCCAAACAAGTATTTTGATTAAACTTGCATGCACTTAAGCCATTCCTTTGAACCTTTATAATTTGGCAGCAGGCACACTGACTATGAATGTCTTCATCTGGATTCAACAAGTGGGACAATGCAATGCACTTAAATCCCTTAACTGGAAATTTCTTGCCTTTCATTTGTTTAGCCACAGTAGAGAAAAGACTAGTCACAAAACTTTCCCCTGTGCTTTAGAAGGTTTCCCCTTTGAAGTAGCAACCCACAATAATACTGTAATAGAAGCAAAGCGGCAAAGCCTGTTCTTCTTTCCCTGAACATATTTCTTTCTGGAGAAATGCACAGAAACTGCAGGACTAATGCAGGACTTGCAAACTAGCACAGTTTCTCTACTTGTCTCTGTTTTGTCCAGCAGCCATAACACAGAGATACCAAAGAGTTAATTTGTGTTTTTCAAACCTCCTTCCCAATATCCTCTCTCATTCCTGCATAAAAACCTCATGTCCAGACATCAAATCAGTAGACCCTGTTGCCTGTCAGAGAATACAATGTCAGGCCATTAGTATGTTAATAAGTCCGGAGGGTGACAGGTGGCCTACTAGACAGCTCAATTAAGCTGCTCATTAAACACACGCTAACGAACAGCCAAGGCAGGGCTTGAACAGCACCATTCTGTAATGACATGATGTCAGAATGAACAAATGAGGAAAAATAACAAAAACATTACAGCAGTGACAGACGCCACTAATAAGGACCCCTTGCACTACATCAGCCTTCAAATCAATGAGCAACAGGGATCAAAAACCTCGACCCAATATTCTCAGGAGACTAAATGCGGCAAGATTTTGGGGTAATTTAAAAAAACTTAGAAATTATAACATATCATAAACTAATTGTTGAAGGGGGGAAAAGACTAGAGGAAGAGTTCATTTCCCCTTAAATCAATCACCCAAAAGGTGTTGTAAGCTGAGGGGAGACATCATTATTTAATAGGATTCTTAGTAAATTTGGCTAACATCGTGTCTTTGGCATCCTTGAATCTTTAGGTAGAACCCATTTGCAATACCTGCTCATACTATATTTTGCAGATGTCTTACCAATGTAAAGACAAGTAGCTCACTTTAAACTACAGATTTTGACCTATTATTTTTTAAAAGAGTGGAGGATGGCTTGTAGCTGAAAAGAGTTCATTGTTAAGTAAGGAGCATCCCATGTAATAAATTCAAGCATGCAGCTACAGTAGAACTGATTCACATGTCAGAAACTAATAGGCTGATTGACCATTATAGGGTCATGACTTTACCTTTTATACATTGAATTCAGTATTATATTAAGGAAGTGGTTAACACCTCCATATGTTTTCCTAAAGACTAGACACTAACAATGTGAAATATATGTATACTGGAATGTATATATGTATATTGATTGTTTATGTATTTTTATCATTTACTTGGAATATTATTCTTGTGTGAGGCACTACTGAAAAATGAAGTATTCTTTGATAAAGGCATTTAGATGTGCAAAATGTACCAAAGCTCAAGAGGTCATAATTCTTGTCCAGAGCTAAGGCTTACCTTAGGAGGGAAGTATGTGTTTGTGTTGCAAGGTAGCCATATTAGACAGTTAATAGGTTCAGACAATGTGCTAAAAATAGCTTATTAATAGTTTATCTAGAACTGGCTGGATTCTAGAATTGACATGCTACAAACTCAAAATCACCCTAGACTGGGCGATTTAGAGAAGTTTTTAAATTGCAGGACTGATTATCCTAATCTGCCTTCTCCCTTCACCTAGAATTTTCACAGAACCCTGTCATGTACCAAAAGAAAAGGAGACTAGTATTTGTGCACATAAACTGCCTTAGTGAGGAGGGAGGGAAAAGAAGTGATCCTTCAGTTAGAGTTATTTTTGCAATCAGGTTGCTACTGGCTTTTTCAATCCTAGCATTTTTAGGAGAGCACATTTTAGCATTTATAACATTTTAGAAAGAGTACTTCCCTAATCAACCTTTTGCTTATCTCTGCTTTCCACATCTTACAAGTTGAAAGAAGAAAATATTGTGGTTGTCTTAAATTCCTGATAGACAATTTTCTTGTATGAAAAAGATGAATGAATCAATCTTGCCTACTTCCCCCTCTCCTTTGTTCCCAACAGAGAGTTCCATTCCATTCATAAAGGATAATTATACCTTGCTATCATTTCTTCCCTTTGCATAACCCCTGTTAGCTTATGTGTGTGATATGTTTGATTACACATATCATTCCTCCAAGCACCAATTTCTCTGCAATGTGGTACACTTCTTTCCTTAATAGTTACCAGACTCTAAATTGCAGTTAGTTTTGATGAAAACATATGGGCAGTTAAAAAAAATTAAAGGCATGTAATTTCCATGTTGAAAGGTATGTAGTTCAAATATTTGGTTCTATAAACTGTTTATCATTTCTGCTTATCATATGCTAATATTGTGGCAACCTTTTAAAATGTATGATTAGTTGTAATTTTTCCCATGTTAGATTCATTTTTTCTTATTCACATTTCAGAATCAGAAATGCAGGATGCAGACTTAGAATAGAATAGAATAGAATTTTTATTGGCCAAGTGTGATTGGACACACAAGGAATTTGTCTTAGCACATTGACTGAATGAAACTATAATTAATGTTATATTGGCATATTTTAAATATCATGTAAGAACAATAAATAGTAGTTTAATGCACCATTACTATTAATACTATTAGTAATATTCTTTGGAACAGACGTGTTTGTTGATTTTGCCTCTGGTTTTAAATTAATTTCAATAACCTTGGATAATGCACATCTTGGTATGGGGGTGAGAAATGCCATTTGTTGTTCATTGGTTCATCTTCAATCAGGAAATTTTAATTGGCTGGTCTTGTTTTTATAAGCTTGTTTCATAAAAGTGCCATGCATGCAATCATCTGAGCATATTCAAATGGCATATCCCATAATTATTAATCCATATCTCAATGTCAGGTATCTAAAGTTCCAAAAAGAAGCCTCCAAGGAAGGCAATAGCCAGTTTCTCCTGAGCATTGAGTAACAAAAATAATTCATCATGTGAAAGGACACTTGGAAAAAAAATCAAACTTAGAAATGTTTGAATAATTAATAAGTGGAACGACTTGCCTTCAGAAGTTGTGAATGCTCCAACACTGGAAATTTTTAAGAAAATGTTGGATAACCATCTGACTGAGATGGTGTAGGGTTTCCTGCCTGGGCAGGGGGTTGGACTAGAAGGCCTCCAAGGTCCCTTCCAACTCTGTTGTTATAACATAACATAACATAACAACAGAGTTGGAAGGGACCTTGGAGGCCTTCTAGTCCAACCCCCTGCCCAGGCAGGAACCCTACACCATCTCAGTCAGTTATGTTATGTTATGTTATGTTATGTTATGTTATGTTATGTTATGTTATGTTATGTTATGTTATGTTATGTTATGTTATGTTATGTTATGTTATGTTATGTTATGTTATGTTATGTTATGAAATCCCATTTGTCATCTTCAGGCTAGGTGTTTACAGCTTTGTGCTTCTAGGAGAAATGTGTGATTGCAGCTGTTTATTCCTTTTAACTCAGTGGTGGGATTCAAGTAATTCAACAACCGTTTCTCTGCCCTAATGATTTCTTCCAATGACCAATTTGCCAAACTGCTCAGAAGGTTAACAACCGGTTCTCCCGAAGTGGTGCGAACTGGCTGAATCCCACCACTGTTTTAACTGCTAGTGGGGGTTTGAACTGATTGGTTGGGAGCTTGGCTGTGTTCTGATTGGGTAGAGGTGTGTTCTGATTTGTTGGGGGTTTGGCTGTGCTCTGATTGGATGGTGGGGTTGGCTGTGCTCTGATTGGATGGTTTATATTATATTTTATAATATAAAAGAATATATATTATCTTTTCATTTAAATAATCACAAAGAGTATTTTGCTATATGCTTCACTCTGTTCTATGGTGTTTCCTCATTAACGGAAGTTCATCTATGAGGAGGTTTATTATTTCATTGAAGAACCAATCATCTACAATAGGGATATGTAATTTAAGGCCTAGGCATTTTGCAGAGACATTCAAACTTATTAGAGAATACTCATTTTTAGTATGACAGAAGAGGAAAACCTACTAACTATTTCACTTCATTTTGCTTATCCCGCCCACTGTATTTTACAGTACAGTTCTCCCACCAATCACTGAAAAGCACCCATTAAGCCCAAAAAACACTGCACACATTTCAATTAAAATAAATTACATAGCCATAAAAATGACTCTGAAGGCACCTGGATTTTATAGTACATTATAAATAGATTACTTAGATTCCTATTTCACGAAATAGCCTCTTGAAAGATCTGAGACTCTTATTAAATTTAAGTTTGATTAGATGATGACTTAGGGACTGTTTCCAACAACAATCTACCCCACAAGTTTGCTTTGCCATGTTAGTTCTATAGCTATTAATAAAACTATTATTGACATAATCCTGAATGGAAAGATTCTAGAATAAGTTTCTAACTTCACAAAATCTGAGTGTGAAATATCTTTTTCTCTTCAGTTAGCCACTAACTTATCTACAGAACACACAGAAGTTTTGTTGCTGCTTCTAAAAGGATTCTGAGAAGGTGTCTCTGTCCTTTGCTTTTATAAGATTTAAGGTAATGTGGGTGATCCATCTGCGTAATGTGGAATGGGAGTATTCCTTCTCAGCTTGTTCCCTTGGAAGATGTACAGACCCAGAAGTAAGTCCAAGATAATAGGAGGGAAACACAGTCTCCTTCTCTCTCTCTCATTCTTTTTTAAAAAGTTATTGCTCCAACAAATGCCACTTTTCTTTTTGATTCTCCATAGTCCTGCCCAGGATTAGGATAGAAAGATACTTTATAAACCCAAACAGTGATAATTAGCCTGGCTGTACACACCAACAAAGGTTAAAGCAGACCTCTTCAGCTGCTACAGACAAATTAAGGTCTATATATTATATTTTTGCTTATTTTTCTCATTGGTCAAACAGTCAGTAGGTAGATTTGACATTTTTGTCCTTCTACCAAGTCCTTCTTAAGGATTTGGTTGTTTCATGTTGCTAAAGATATTGTTGCAGGTTGTAAGTTGTTAGCTGTTATTTTGCAAGTGATTATTTTGCAAATGGCTTCTGATGATTTTGTCAGTGGTGATGGTATTCAAATAGTGATCCAGATGTTTTGAGATTGCACCAGAACATCTATTACTATCGGTTCTATCTTTCCTTTCTTTTACGACTGTCATTCTACGGTACTTCTATTTGCAGGTCTTTATATTTTGTTATTTTCTCAGTTCTTTCTCTTTTATTTTACTATCTCCAGATATTGCAATGTCCACTATCCAGACTTTGCACTTTATTTATGTAATATTAATAGTATTTATTATTCTTACATTTACTTAGAATACTTATATTTTACCCTGAATGCATATATTTGCGTATATGTACATATCTCAAGACGATGAACACACTTAATATTTCTTCTTCTAATTTTGCCCACAATAGTAACCCTGTGAGCAGGTTGGACTGAGAGAGAATAACTGGCCCGAAAGTTGCCCATTCAACTTTCTTGACTAAGGGAGGCCTAGAGTTTATGGTCTTCTGGTTTCTAGGCCAGCACCTTAAACACTACATTACACTGGTTTTCTTATTGTAATTTTATAATAGTTATTTACACCATACTGTGCAATTAAATCCACTGAAGGTAAAAAGAGCAGAATATTAGTGAAATTCAACTTAGGATTTCAAAATAAATCAGAACACCTGTTGGGAAAGCAGTGAAGGAATTGGAGAAAATTAACCACAGATTAGCAGTCTTAATGAAAAGATTTGTATTTACTCTCTGTGAAGCAGATACAGGATCATCCAGGGAGACAAGCTGATTGATTTACATTTGAATGAAATGTGGATTTTTTAAAAAAATGAACATGTATGAAGGACACTTTAAAACCAGTAAATAAATTAATCATAGTCCAATCCTATGTATTAATCAGAAATAATTTGATAACAGTTGTTCCTAGAACAGTATAGCATGGTAAAGTTTGGAAAAGGAAAAGGCAAGGACCCCTTTCCTATTTTAGCTTTATGAGTTGTGGTAGTGATGATTATGATGACCCATTTACTAAAAATGCTAAATGTGATATAGCGTTGTGATGTCTAGTGTCATTTCTTTGTATTATCAATATATGTACACTTTCTATAACATTTTCAAATATGGTATCCCATCATAAATGAGCATGCAATCAAAACACAACTAATAGTTGCATTTATTTGACTGCAATGAATCCTCAGAATTATCTCATATGCTTACGTTCTGCAGTTTAAGTAGACTCACTAACAATCTATATTTGTAGAAGCCTCAAGAGAATTCAAAGATGAACCTTGTTAAGATTCAGTTACTAGGATCTTTGTAACTAGACGTTCTATGGCAGGAATCACAAAGACTTTACAGGAGTTGTGCCAATATAACACCTCTAATAAAAATTAGCATTGAGGAAACTCAAGCCTTGGAGTTTGATTTCATTGGGGGTGTTACTTGGAACCCTGACAATAACATTACTCTGGAAACATTACTAAGCCCATGTTGCTGAGATAAATCATCATTAATTGTATGAAAATACTGCTTACCCCAATTAAGTTCTGGTTTCCACCAGCACATTATTCCTGAATACCAGGTACAGTTGTCCTTTGCTGTAGCCAAGAACTTCAACAACTCTCTGCTTTTTGATGGTCTTTCTTTACATAGTGGTGTCCTGAGGACTGGAGGTAGAGATCAGAGCACTGAGCTTCAAAAATCCACCAAATCATTAGACGGCAACAGAGTTATCTGTGCTGACATTTGGCATTCAGTGAATTTTTGCCCCCACCCCCAGGCAAGAAAAGTAGCAATAATGAGTTTAGATGTTTTGAGGAAGAAATTGTTCTCTATTCCCAGTATATAATAAGGTGCATTTATAAGTCTATAAATGCACCTTATCTCTCCTCTTGTCAGTCGGCAGCAGGCTTCTAAGATACTTTGAAAGATAGTAACATTTCTGGGATAATTAACAAGGGTAAATCAGTTTAAGAGACTTTAATTCAAATTATGAAGTATAAAATGAAGGGCAGAGGCTCTGAGGAATGTGCTGTGTTTGACTGAATTATGTGACAGTTTTAATATTTAGGGCTTTAACTCAGCCAAAGTTTATCATGCCTAAAGTCTCATCTAAATCAAGGCTCATGGATTGCATGCAAACAGTCTCAGATTCAAACTCTGCCATCTTCAGGTAATTCTAGAAAATTCATTGTCTGATAATCAGGAGAGACAAACCACAGTTTGATGAGCCAGTGCTAGTGTTGATTATGTAGCATCTGCATATGTTGCCAAATGCCTAACTAATATAAAACCAATTTGTTTATAACTGATTTAAATCCCAATGTTGTACGTGGGATTTAGGGAATGTTGGGCTTAGCTGGATTAATGCTTAATAAGCATAAATGTTAAAATTATCATTTTAAAAAAATTGCAAATAATTTCCCTGGGATTGTTTTTATTTATTTATTGGATTTTATCCTGCCTTTATTACTTTATATGTAATTCAAGGCAGGGACTATACATAATACTCCTTCCTCTCCTATTTTTCACAACAACAATCTTGGGTGGTGAGTTGGGCTGAGAGTGTGTGACCGGCCCAAAGTCATCAGCTGACTTTCATGCCTAAAGTGGGACTAGAACTCACAGTCTCCTGGTCTGGGTGAGAACCACTACACCAAATTGACTCGATTATCTTGAAGGATAGATTTGCATAGAGCCCATCCATTCCTGAGAAAATCTGAATTCCAGTACTTAGTACTGCACTATTTGGGCTTATATTTTTAGTCAAGTCTGCAAGTATTGCTGAAGAACATGAAATATAATATTTTAAAACAATGTATTCCAAGTGATAGCAATAAAGCCTGTCTATAGCTTAAAATATACAAAGCAAAAATTACAGTACCTGTTTTTTCCCTTACAAATGTTTATATTTTTATCATCTTAGCTGACAGACTCTCTCCTGGTATTTTAATATTTAAATATTTCTTTCATGATACTCTTGCAAGCTGATAAAGAAGCAGCTGAACACAGCGAACTGACTACTTTCTGAAGCTTTGTGTTTATGTTACTGAAATATCTCTACCTCTATTCTGATGCAAATGTTCATTTTTCAATCCAGAATGAACTATATGTGTATGTATGTGTGGGGATGTCCTTGCAAAAATGGTTGCAAAAAGTAAATATGCTTCCTTCCATTCTTTTTTGTTTTTTACTAAAGGTATTTTAATTTCTTTTTCTTGTTTTATATGCAGCAGTGTATTTAGTTAAAGTAACTGAGTTTAGAATCTTAAATATTCTTTCTGTTTTAATAGTGCATTTGTATACCATTCTACAACATTTCTGAGCTGAACAAAATATATATAGATATGTTGGTAACTATTCAAATTCAAGTCATTTAAGAGCAATTTGGGGCAAATCTCCTAGAAAGTAACTCTCACCAAACACCATAAGGCTTGTTTCCCATTCATGTATATAGGACTGAAACCTTAAATGTTTATTTATGCTATTTGATGATTCATCGATTGCTATTTTACATAATAGGAAAAAAAGTCCACCACCTTTACTTGAGGGACAATAATTATACAATGCAATATTGTAGTGCCTATTTCAGAAAGGGTGTCATTGTACTTTTGATTCTAAATTTTAGAATATACAAATGTATTTAATTTTATTAGTACAAACAAGTAAAAGTAAAGAAAATACTACTATGAAAATATTTTTCCCCTTCCATCTGCACCAGGTTAACAGCATTTTTACTTTAACCCTCAAATTACTGCCATGAAGAAATGTCTCTCCTGTCAAAATACACACCGGGTCTAGGATTAAAAGGGCTCAAACCTACCACCAAGTTCTTAACGCCCTCCCACAATCATTAGACTAAATCTGCCATCATTCCAGATTCATTTTTCCCTTATTCATCTGTCCAACTAATTCCTGCTGCATTCACCAGGCTTACATCTTAATCTTTTCTGTTACATAGAGAATACATAATGAAAAGCTGCATTTTCTGGGTACATGCACACATTTGGAACGGATGAACCATATGTGAAGCGACATACAATACTGAATGGGGACTGAATGGTGTCCAGTGCTAAAAACAGCGCAGGTCCAGGAACAAAAAGCAGTGGAACAAGAGCCTGTGCTGGGCCTGCCTTGCTTAAACACTAGGGGATTCACTACTCAAACATGGGTATAATTTCACTGTTTTCACTCACACAAGCTGTGGGAAAGGAGTCACCATCTGATGTTTGATTGTGCTGGATATGTTTTTGGCAGTGGCCTTATATTCCGTGTGGAAAAAAAGTGGGGCCAGGAGGACGGAGAATACAGCTACATTTGCCATTTTGAATGTGGCATCTGGCAAGGAGGCACAGTTGAAGAGGTCTTGAAGCTCTGTCACCAGAAAACAGAGACATGGCCCATATTTCTGGATCCATCTAATTGGTACAGTGGCCACATTCACTTCAGAGGAGAATCTACTATTGAATTGATCTGAAGGAAAAACAAGCGGTCAGGAGACTCTTTGCTATTTATTTACTCTGAGGCCTGATACAGAAGCATGCAATTGGAATGCACATATCTCATATTCATAGATAGATAGATAGATAGATAGAGAGAGAGAGAGAGAGAGAGAGAGATGTCTTTGGTTATTCGGGTTTTCTTCCACGTAAAATTGGAAGTGTCTTGGCAACGTTTCGACGAAATCCCATTCGTCATCTTCAGGCTAGGTGTTTACAGCTTCGTGCTTCTAGGAAAGCGGTTCTCAACCTGTGGGTCGCGACCCCATTGGGTGTCAAATTACGATTTGCCAGGGGTCGCCTAAGACCATCGGAAATATGGGAAGTATACTTGTGAGTCGAAGAATCGCGAATTCGGCTTCAGGCGCGATGAATTAAAAAAGAGAGAAATCTTTGCTCTGATGTCTCCCTCTCAAGCCAGCTGCAATCACTCCAAATCGCTAGCCTAATCTGGCTTCAGGTGCGATAAACTTAATAGGGGAGGAGTCTCCGCTTTAATGCCTCTGTCTTCAAGGCAATCGCAACCAGTTCAGATCGCTAGCCAATACGGCTTCAGGCGCGATAAATTCAAAAAAACAGTTTGCCGCTTTTTTTCCTCTTCTGCGGTTGGGGTCGCCATATCGTGGGGCATTGTATTAAAGGGGTCGCAGCACTATAAAGGTTGAGAACCACTGTTCTAGGAGAAATGTGTGATCACAGCTGTTTATTCTGTTGTTAAAGTGTTCAGTTTTGGCGATAGTTCTGGTATTTTTAAAATTTATTTATTTTATTTATTTATTTATTTGATTTTTATACCGCCCTTCTCCCGAAGGACTCAGGGCGGGGTACAGGCAAGATAAAACCAACAATACAATATACAGTTTAAAATGCAATTAAAAAACTTATTTAAATTAGCCTGAAAATTAAAATTTGCCATAAACTAAAAACCCCATTTAAAATTAATAAAATTTAACATTAAAATTCAATTTAAGCCAGCCCCACGCGGATAAAGAGGTGTGTCTTCAGTTCGCGACGGAATGTCCGAAGGTCAGGTATTTGGCGTAAACCCGGGGGAAGCTCGTTCCAGAGTGTGGGAGCCCCCACAGAGAAGGACCTTCCCCTGGGGGCCGCCAGCCGACATTGCTTGGCGGATGGCACCCTGAGAAGTCCCTCTCTGTGAGAGCGTACGGGTCGGTGGGAGGCATGTGGTAACAGCAGGTGGTCCCGTAAGTACCCAGGTCCTAAGCCATCAATCAATTTTATGTCCTGTGGCTTTAAGGTGTTGGACCAGGGACGAAGTTGGTTCCTCTTTTTTGACTGAGTTCTTATGTTCTTCAATGCGTGCACTTATTCTTCTGTTGGTTTGTCCGATGTATGTGGTGCTGCAGGCGGTGCATGGGATTTCATATACTCCTTGATTTTCTAACTCAATTTTGTCTTTGGGGTTTCTTAGGATGGTGGATATTTTTCGGTTTGTGCAGAATGCTGTCTTGATGTTGTGTTTGTCCTGCCTACCAGCCATCTGGAAACCCGCCCTTATCGTCAAATGAGTCCCTAACATGAAGAATGACGCAAGACCCACACTCACGAGTGCCACACAGCATGTCACCACCACACATCCATGCGGAAAGCAAACTCAAACCCACACCGATGATGAAGCACAACCACGGACCAGAAGCCAGACCGCAGCTGCATCATTAGCCATTTCAAACTCCTCCAATCCATACATGCAGCAGACTGACACCCACCATGAAGATGTAGCACGACTACGAAGCCAAACAACAGCAATGCAGCTCACCAACTCAAATCCCCCTGCATCTCAGACCAACCTGAGCACAACCAAGCCCCCCACAAACAGAACACACCCCCATCCAATCAGAGCACAGCCGACCCCCCATCCAATCAGAGCACAGCCAAACCCCCAACCAATCAGAACACACCTCCACCCAATCAGAACACAGCCAAGCTCCCAACCAATCAGTTCAAACCCCCACTAGCAGTTAAAAGGAAGAAACAGCTACGATCACACATTTCTCCTAGAAGCACAAAGCTGTAAACACCTAGCCTGAAGATGACGAATGGGATTTTGTCAAAATGTCGCCAAGACACTTCCAATTTTACGCGGGAGAAAACCCAAATAACCAAAGACCTACATACAAACACCCGCGAAAACCTCAGAAAACAAACAAATATATATATATATATATATATAAATAAAATGGATGGACTCACCTAATTATAAAACACATTCCATATTGTACCAGTCTTGACCTTGAGCAAAAGGTAATAGAAAAAGCATATTCAGGCAGTTGCCAGGAATCAACACTGGTTCAAAAACATGTGCACATGGATGCCCATATGCAAACACACACATAAACACAAACTTGTAGAAGTTGTAGGCTGTTTAGCAACTGAATCTGAGAGACCAATGGTCTTTTACCATAGAATTATAAGTGACTTTCAAAAACTTGTTTTCCTCTCAATCACATTTCCCATTTATAAAATGGGGAGGTTTGTGACTGACAGTGAAACACATTCTATTTTGTATGGTCTGGATTTTAAAAGTTAAATGAACAACAGAAAAAATATCTCTGAAACCCATTATGACTTATGCTATTCTGTTTTGAGAGTTGATTAATCAGCTTGGTACAAGCTGACTTCATTTCTTAAAGTGTGGTCCAAAGACCCTGGGCATCCCCCAAGCCCTTCTCAGGGGTCTACAAAATCAAATGTTTGTCAAATATTGAAGATAATTCCAAACAGTTAAAACAATTTCACTCTTCTCATTATTATTTTTTATTTGTTAAAAATGTTTTTTTTCCATGAAAAACACTTTATTCATGTCAATATCCAATGGACTTAAAATTGTTCTACAAATGTGTTCTACAAATTTTTAATATGGTAAATATTAATAAATATAACCTATACAAACAAAACCTTTTGGAGATCCTCTGTAATTTTTAAGAGTGGGTAGGGGGGAAAGCAAGAAGTTTAAGAGACAATGCACTAAATAAAAGAAAAAAATAGTCTTTTTGTTACAGAAATGTGTACATGACTTAAGAATACTCATCAGCACAACTGAATTCCTGTCTGTTCACAAATAATTCCTACTGAGTTTGATCTTTTTTTCCTCCTATATAAATATGAACATATTTGGAGTAAGCCTGACAGAATTCAGTAAGGTGTAGTTCTGAGCAGACATTTAGCTAAATGCTTTGGGAAAGGATGAGGCTTTCAAGCTAAAGATGTGTACAGACGACTAGATGTACCCATTGATGATTTAGGCATTTCTCTTTTATCACACCAAATGAGCTATTAGCAATACAAGGTTTTGAAATAAGCACTGACACTTATTTGGGGAAAGCAAGAGATTTCACTCAGAGCATGTTTGCCACTGCAGATGCATTATCACTTAAGTGTATATTGCCGTGTAGAGGAATTTATTATTTTTTATAAATGCATGTGATTCAAATAACAGCAGTTTTAGAAATAGGGAGCCCTATATCATTACGGAATTAAGGCTATGATGCAAATAGAGGGATGTGAACACAACTGTGGGGTAAATGACATATGTGCTAATTAAATAATTTATCACTCGACGTTAGATAACAACAACACCTCTAGAATGGCAGGATGAGGAATTAGCAAAATGGAAGGAACAGCAATGCAGTCCTAATAGCAATTGTAAATGCTGAATAAAAAGTGCCATATTAAAGAAACTACCATTATTGTTAATACACCTTTGATTCTAAGAACACAAGACTTTGTTTCTCAGAGAATAATTATACTAACTTAACTTATATAAATTTAGAATAAGATTAGGTTGTCTAATCTTATTTGTATGCAGTGAAAGGCCAAAGCACATCCTTACCTATAGATACACTGAGAGTCGGGGAAAGAAAGGAATACCCACAGTAATATTAGATTATTCCATTGCATAGAGATCTGCAATGGTGGTGGAGCAGACTTTTACAGCTCTTTGGAAAATTGCACCTGTCCTATTGTCTAAGGGAAGAATATTTTCTTATCAGATTCTATCTTTCTTTATCTGCAACTAAGCTGTGTAAAAGGAACAGAAGAGTAATATATGGGCAACTGATCTGACTTCTTCTGCCAGGTATAAATAGAGGTAAAGGGATATTGGTAACTCTCACTTCCAGGAGAGTTGATAACAAAACAGAATCATACAAAACAAAACAAAAAATATGGGTCAGATATAAAATGTTTCCAAGTTAAATAGTAGCTGAAAGAGGAATTCCATACAACTGGAAGGAGATGGTGCTCAAGTTATTCTTCAGATACGTGTTTTTAAAAAATAACTCTTTGTGCTCCAACCATTCTCAAAACCATTCAAGTAATCAGGCAGAAATACATAAGAAAACAAACTTTAGATTAATTTGCAATTGCGACAATATAAAGTCATCTCCCAGAGTTGCCATTATGGGGAAAATCGGAGGAAGGAGTATGATGCATGTTCATCACTTTGAGTTGCTTATAAAGTAAAAAAAGGGATTTAAAAAATCTAATAAATAAATATCATAGTATATAATACTGAAACTTTAGAGAGAAGAAATACTATCTGTGGGACTCTCTCTCTCTCTCTCTCTCTCTCTCTGCCTCCCTCCCTCTCTCCCTCCTAGTTTGTAGCACTAATATCGTGCAAAAATTCCTGCATTTAGTAGTCCCCTTTAAAGTGAATTTCCTTTGGGTTTACGCTTACCCATTTATTTATTTCCTTCTCCAGCTTGGTTGTCTCTTTCTTCCAACCACTATCAATGGATGAGGATGCAGGGAGCTGTCCAATGTAGGCAGCTGAGATATGAGTTGTCCCTTTGGATCTATTCAATGGAATAAGTTGCAAAGGGACCATGACTGCAAAATCTTTCAGGTCTTTTTTTCCTTCCCTCACCAGTCTTATAATAAATTTATGAGCTGTGGAAAATATTCAGATTTGGTAAGCTAGCAAAGCACAAATATTTTCAAAGGTTAGGAGTATTCTTAAGGAAGTAAACCAGGCAAAGGGTCACAATGACTTTGATGTCATTGTGACATTAGACTTAGGAGCAAGCTAAGAATATTGTTAAATTATTGTACAAATTACATATGTACCCCCTAATGAAAAATCTAGTATAGGAAGATCTCAACTATCAACCATTGTTTAGATTCAGATCCAAGCACTGCTTTCATGAACCCTACGAAGTAAAGATGAGGAACTTTCAGCTGTCAATTTGTCCAGCCAACCAGCTTGTCCTTTTTGACTTCAAACATCATATCACCCCTGAAATCCTACACTTCTGGGAACATCTATAAGAAACATTCCTCCAAAAATACCTTGCCCCTTGCTCTTCCTTGAAGATAGCAATGAATAGTTCTAAGGCAGAGGTGTCAAACTCATGTCATCACAGTGGCATCATGTGACATATTGGGACTTTATTCTGCTTTGCTAAATCAAGCATGGGTATGGCGTGACGCATGTGCCCACAGGCCTGTCTTTTGGTCTCTTATATGCTGGAGCACACATTTTGATACATTTTTCTACAATCTTAAAAATGTTCTTATTCTGTTTTCAGGAAAGGGACACTTCAAAAGCCTTAAAAACTTAAAAAGAAAAAATGTTTTTAGTATTTTCATATTATCATGGATAACCATATTATAATTGCATGTTAAGAAAGAATCAGTAAACAAAATAGAATATATAGAAACAATCTCTGAAGAATAACAGCTTAGTTTGGTAGTGACAGAAGAAATAAACTCAAGACAAAAGAAAAATGGAATTTCAAATATTTTCTTGCATTTAGAATTTATTTTACAGAATGATTTGAGCAGGTAGAACTTTATGTGAGGTATTCTGTCATAATTTGTATTTTTTGATTAAAAGTCAGAGTCAGAAACAATTGGCACTAAAATTCATTAACAAATTTTTATGAACTGAATAATATTTTAGGCTTAGTTCCCACCATTAAAAATGTTTAAGTTGGCCTAGATTTTAAGGCATCTTTGTGTCTTTCCAATCTTAAAGGGAATAATTCTTCTGTCCTATATATTAATCCTCTTGATTTCTTCTCTAACAACAGTGGGTCTTCATTAACTTCTTTATTTAAAAAAACCTAACCGTTAAAATATCGTCTGCTATAGAAGAACACATGGAATTGATCTTTTATAAGTCTGGTAGATGTTGATATCTACAACTGAAGACTTCCTTTTGAACAATAACTATTTAATTAAAAAGCTGTGGATTCTGTTAATAAAGTAAATGATGGAGGTTCATAGGGAGCTGGAGTTTCCCAGTATAGAAAAGGACAATCACCTGTCTCCTTGCACAGAGCAAAATGGCAAAATAAGGGAAAAAATATTTAAAGTGCTGATGTTATTAAAAGAAATTTTAAAAAATTTCATCTCATGCTGTGATCATTTGCTTAAGGTGGTTTACAATTATTATTAAATGGTTTAAGGTGACTCTGAGTGGCTTACAATGTGATAAAATATGCAAATATCAAGACAATTATAAATATAAAAACAGACTTCAAGCCAACCAATTTAGCCAAGTTTTGAGGCTTTTCCTGAAAGCTAAAATGGAGTGGGTAGATCTCACCTCCTGTGGTAAGATGTTCCAAAGGACAGGGACAATAGCAGAAAAGACTCTTCTCTTGATCCCACCAGCCGAAATTCTTGGCTGATGGTTCTGCAGTAGGCCCTTTCTGCCAGCACAAGTGGGACGGGCCAATCCCATTGGGATAAGACGGTTGCCATAGAAGGCTTTAAAGGTTACAACCAACACTTTGAACTGCACCTGGAAGCAGATCAATAGTGAATGCAGCGATGTTACATGTGCCACCTTAGGGGCTCCAAAACTGTCCCCGCCACTGCAGTCTGGATCAATTGTAGCATCCGAACATTCTTCATGGGCAGCTTAGTAATCAATAAAGATTTTCCCTCTGTGAGGGAGAGGGACAGTTTTAAAAATCTGATAAACAAACAAACAAACAAAATTCTTAGCTGGTCATGCCATGCCATGTGAAGTATTTGGATAGCTTTTGCCTAGTTCAAGCTGGGGTGAGCTTCTTAGACCCCTAACCTGAAATAAACTACATAACCAGAAGTTCTGCAATTATGAGTATCTTGCCACCATGAAAACCATTCAGGGATAGAGGTTCCCACCTCTCTGAATCTGAAGGAAGAGAGTCTGCTTTCTATAGAAATAGCAGCAGGGGGAAAGACAACACCTCTCCTTCCCATAATTCTGTATTAAGACAAAGGAGGGGTAATTCCAGGTCCTTTCAGAAACATGAAGGGAATAAGACAAACAACCTGTTGGGACATAATCAATCAATAAAGAAGAAAATGTGGGACATGGCCCTGTGAGTTAGTTTCTCACAGCAGAAATGCAAATTATACAATAGTATTTCAAACACTACTAATCCAGGCACAAAAACTGCAAAGCCAAATAACTGCTAAACCTTAGCAAAGGGGGGGGAGGGGGAAGGGAGCATTAAAACTGCAAAGACAATAAAGAAAAATTACACTTACCGGTATATTGCCAGAAGATCATCACTAGCTTAAAGAAAATTCATCCTATTTTCAATAGAGATTCTTACCTAGCCCTGCAGGTTTGAGCAGCTAAGTAGCTTTTGCAGAGCTGGAGCTAGGGAACCTGAGAAGAAGGGGTCCTTGCAATTGAATAGCATATTTAAATAGAGGATGTTTGAATTTAGCAGTGACCCTGGAACTTAATTAAAATATTGTACAACTAAGTATCTGTGTGCGAAATGTTGGTAGTATTAGAAGTTGCTGATATTTCTTGTTTAATACTTATTTACTGTATCTTTTTAGGACAGCTTTTTCTACTGTGATGCCCTTCAGATTATGATGGATAACAATGGCAAAATTCCCAACAAACCATCAACCCTCTTGGTTAGGAATTCAGAGTTGTAGTTATACTCAATAAAGCCTCAGATTGGTGAGATTATGGCTTGAAGATTAGCAACATCAAGGCATCCAGGCCAGGAGTAGTCTTGCACTGTGATTGTTTCCAAAAGTTCAGCTTTGGAAAACTTTTGACAATAATATCCACTTATATACAGAACAAGGGGATTTGGTGACTCAGTGGCTAAGACACTGAGCTTGTCAATCGAAAGGTCAGCAGTTCAGTGGTTAGAATCCCTAGTGCTGTGTAACGGGGTAAACTCCCGTTACTTGTCCCAGCTTCTGCCAACTTAGCAATTCGAAAGCACATAAAAAATGCAAGTAGAAAAAATAGGGACCATCTTTGGTGGGAAGGTAACAGCGTTCTGTGCACCTTTGGCATTTAGTCATGCTGGCCTCATGACCACGGAGATGTCTTCGGACTGCGCTGGCTCTTTGGCTTTGAAACCGAGATGAGCACCGCCCCCTAGAGTCGGGAACAACTAGCACATATGTGCAAGGGAAACCTTTACCTATATACAGAACACTGACTGGTGTCATAATTTCCTTCTTTTGAGCACCAGAATACTTTGATTTTTACCCAGGCCTTTTAGGCCACTTGCATTTTTAGTTCGTGTATCTCTTAATTTTCAATATGTATTTTTAAAGTTTTATTTTAATCATCTATTTTATTCCATATTTCTTAACTATTATGCAATAATAGTTTTGTTAATGCCTTTCCCCAAGACAATTTTTATCAGGGAACATCTGTCTAAATATATCCCAACCAACCAACCAACCAACCAACCAACCAGTGAATCAGTTTGATATGTCAACAGATCAGAGTAAGAAGTATAATTTTTTCAGAGATACAAAAGAAAATATAGTTAAAATTATTAATCAAATTTCACCCCAAATCATCTAACAAAGATATAATAATAATAGTAGTAGTGAGATTACCTAAATTAATTCATTTGCTTGTACAAAGCTCCAGGAGATGAAAAAATTAACCATCAAAGTGAATAAATCTCAATATTATATCATTTGATTAATGTCCGAAAACATAGAAAACCAAGAATTTTCAAATTATGAATTCAGCTGAGCAGAAGCCACTCTTTTCAAAGCATTGTTTTCAATTGTTTTGAGTGTGAATTTGTGCTTGATCAGTTTTCAGGGGTAACTTTAACTACTTGAAGGTTTCCAAAATGGGGTTGATGGATCACTTGGGCCCATAATCTAATACAGCATTTACTATTTTAATAAGTAGTTGAAGTTCAGGGTCAAAGACAAAAGTTTTTTTCCTATTTCAGACTAATTTCTATTGGAGATGTAAGGACTGAGTCTAGGACCGTCTTTGGCAAAATGTGTATTCTAACAAAAAGTTTTAAATTAGATAACATCAAAGTGATTCAATTTCATCCTTTGGAAATGTTTAAGATTGAAACCAATATGAAATAAAAATGAAATCATTCAGCTGACTCTATCAAATATGGATTTCAGTTTTTTTAGCAATTTAAATAATAATGGCTTAGGGCCTGGGTACTTACGGGACCGCCTGCTGTTACCGCATGCCTCCCACCGACCCATACGCTCTCACAGAGAGGGACTTCTCAGGGTGCCGTCCGCCAAGCAATGTCGGCTGGCGGCCCCCAGGGGAAGGTCCTTCTCTGTGGGGGCTCCCACACTCTGGAACGAGCTTCCCCCGGGTTTGCGCCAAATACTTGACCTTCGGACCTTCCGTCGCGAACTGAAGACACATCTTTTCACTCGCGCGGGGCTGGCTTAAATTTTTATTTATTTATTTTTTTTATTTACATTTATATCCCGCCCTTCTCCGAAGACTCAGGGCGGCTTACAGTGTATAAGGCAATAGTCTCATTCTATTTGTATATTTACAAAGTCAACTTATTGCCCCCCCAACAATCTGGGTCCTCATTTTACCTACCTTATAAAGGATGGAAGGCTGAGTCAACCTTGGGCCGGGCTTGAACCTGCAGTAATTGCAGGCTATTGTGTTCTAATAACAGGCTCCTTACAGCCTGAGCTATTCCGGCTTGTGTTTTTTTGTGTGTGTTTTTTTAAAATTTTATCGATTTTAAATTTTCTATTAATAATTTTAAATGGGGTTTTAGTTTATTATATATTTTAAACTTTTTAGGCCAATTATAAAATAAGTTTTTTAATTTGCATTTTAAATTGTACATTGTATTTCCTGTTTTTTACTTTTGCCTGTACACCGCCCTGAGTCCTTCGGGAGAAGGGCGGTATAAAAATCAAATAAATAATAATAATAAAATAATAATAATTTAAATGATAATAGATCATTGATCCATTCAATACTACGAATCTTTAAAATTATAAAATGGGAAAAATATATGGAGAAAGCAAATACTAGGTCTCATTTCTGATGAGAGGAAATAACTTCTAATTAGGTTTCTGAAAGCTTCTTTAAGTTGGTTATCTCACTGGGAAATAATGTAGGAGAACCAGTACAGATTTAAAATTCATCTTTGTTAATTTTTTTAATTTTTTTTTTTTAAATCTCCTATGTAAATAATAATGGTAACAAATGAAGTACGCCATTATTCAAAAACAAAATGTCATCACAAAAATTTGATGAACAAAACATCTATATTGCTAGCAAGCTCTGTAGTGCTTGTATTTGCAAATGGATTAGATTGGAAATGTCTAAAAGCTTCAGGTTGCAGATGCCATAAGTAACAACAGTTCTCCTGTATTTCGTTATATTATATATTTTAAATTATTGAAATTGAATGTCCCAAGATTTCACCCCTCTCTATCCAAAGATACTTGTTATATGACTAAACAGGTGATGTGTGAGTGGAACATTTTGTGTGGACTTCTACCTATATGGACATTTCTTTTCATTGTTACATATGTTTCAAATGTAATATTTTCATTATATTTGCAAAAGCAGTGGATAATCTATTTGCATCAAATACACAAGCTGTTCCCAAATCACTGCATAAATTATCACTATCTAATTATCATTAGCTTCAGTGTTGTTTGTCAGAATTCAGAGATAAGCCGCCCAGAGACACATGACAGTATGATGGGTGGGCTATACATTTAATAAATAATAATAAAAATAAATAAGAAACTTGGGGCCCTTCAGAGTTTTGAATTTTTATTAGCCAGGGTCAGTATAAACAATCGCAAAGGATTATGGGAGCTATAATGCAAAACAACTGCCTGTGTAACAATGCCCTGTTTTTCGCTAGTTTAACTTGAAATTGGGGAAATTGATTTGCCATCTTTCTCATGCTTAGAAATATGGAGCAGTGGCCAAGAATGTGAGCTCTTCAAGGCCATGATTGTACCCCAAGGATAGCTTAGGTTGGAGTGTAGAGAAAGTCCTGTTGTGTGAACAGCACAAAAGCAGTTCTAGTTCATTCTTAACATCACAAACAGCTGCCTAAGTATGACTGGCCAGAGCAACCTCAGAGTGATCCAATAGCTATTCATCTCAGCCAGACTCTAAAAAGAAGGCTTCATTATATTAGGAATGTGAATCTCTGTGGCATCTGCCAAAAAGAGCACATTTCTTCCTCCATCCCCATCCTTAACAAAATATCCCTCCTCACTTCTATAGTTTCTTGTGGGCTCTCAATAGTTGTTTTTCTTCCTTGAAACAGGGCAGTTTCTCTGAACGACTTTTTTTAAAAAGGCCTATTGGTCGAGTGCAGCTGCATCTCAAAGGTACATTGTGGGTGAATTATGAATTTACATGCCTTAACAAATGTGTGGAAACAGGAGGATCTTTTTGCTTTGCCTCCAGAATTGATGTTATTCCTCTGCCAGTGGCACCTAAGGAATGGTTTTGTTCCATTTCCTCTCCTTTATGCAGTCCTATTTATGTTTAGCTCTGGTCTGCTGCCATTGAGCATCATTGTCATTTGCAACCAATGTCTCTTGGCTAGCCAAATCCAGCAGCTGTGTGTTTAATGCCTGCCCTTGCTAAGGTTTATTTCCTTGACAACACATACTTGGTGGAAGCAACTTCTGTGTGTGTGTGTGTGTGTGTGTGTGTGTGTGTGTGTGTGAACTCTACTTGCAGTAGAGATGAAAGCTGCCATTTGGAGCATCAATATTCCTATAAAAATATAGTATTGATTTTTGGGGGGGAACTTGGTGAATTCCAAACTACCCGCCTCCCTCAAGCTAGCGGTGCCTAAGCCAGCATTTCAAGCAGAATACCTAGGTGGCCCAAAAGGAACCTCTGACCCCTATATCCTGTTCCTTTCTCCGTGCTTTGCTGCCAGTTCCCTTGATAAAAGGAGAGAGTGAGAGATAATTAACAAAAAACATGGCCTCTAGACAATGGAACAACTGGCCTTGGCGAGCAAGAAATTTATCCTGGTTTTCTAGGTGAACTTTCTCCCATCAATCTTTCTTTTAACCTCCATGTTAGTGGAAGCAATAGGAACACCCCGCTCCCCTCCCCTCAGCAAATGCGCTCTTTTGACTGAAAACAAAAAAAGGGATCAGAGAGCGCTGAGGTAAAATCTGGGTGGTATCGTGCTGCAGCACAATGCTGCCACTGTTCTGTTGGCAATGTCTTGTGTTTTACAACAGGGGAGGGCCTTGCGTGAATAGGCTTATGATGTGAAACAATTCTTCCAATTCAGGCCTACAAACTCATCTTCTGTTCCACACGGTTTTTGAATCACAAAAAATAGGGGAAAGCAAGAAAATGAAGAGACTTTTAAAATCTATTGGGTATAAAATAATTACATGTTCGCAACAACGCTAACAACTTCTTGGGAATGCTTCTCCCAGATGCCTAGCTGAAGATAAAATCTCATCTTTTTGCTTCTGTAGATAGTCAGAGTTTGGTCTTGCAGAATCTTGGACTGAAAGATAAAGCACAATAGGCCCTAAGTAATAAAATTGCTTGGCTCACTAACTTTTTCCTCTGAGAACTGCTGCAGTGATTTAAAAAAAACAAAAACCCTTGGCAGTGCTGACTGGGGAGCACGTGACAGTGCCTATCCACTTCAGGTCTCCTTAAGAGGGTATTATAGAAAGAGAAAATATTTGTGCTCTGAAGATGACACTCTCCATTTTCTTAATAGCTCTCATCTGGTGCTGATAATCATGCTTATGGCACTCCTGTCAGTGGTGTACTGTTTTCCAATTAATGGAGCCTTGGAGAAAGCATCCTTTTTCCTGAAACCAAGACAATTACATTGTATTCACCTACTTGAGATGGGAGAAAGGTGACTATGAGGGCATTGAGCATTGTAAATTACTACTAATACGAGAACAGCAGCAAGTACCCCCCACCCAATAAATCAGGCCCTTTGGCTTCCATTGGCTTGTAGCATTGAGAAGCTTTGAATGTAAAGGAAAGGAACATGTGACATGTCACTATCTGCCACCCCAAACTATGACTATAAAAATTGTATTGAAATCATTGAAATATCAAAATGTATTTTAGAAAGTAGCATTTGCCCCTAGCGACCATAGCTTTAAACCATAGCTTTAAAAGAATTTTAACAATTTGAAGTGGTTCCAATATACCAAACCACATTTTTTGTATAAACTATGGAGAATAACACTAGCATTCAAATGTGTGAACTGGACATCAATCCAGTAATAAATCTTCACTTAGAAAGATGGTTGGATTACCATAATATTTGATGTGAGATAGATTGTGGATTCTCCTTGCCTCTTTCCACCTGCTATATTTAATACATGCTTTATGCAGGTTTTTAAAGATATTATCACTATTTACGGAAAAAAGTGACCTTTTTCAAAATGAGATTGACATTAAAATGTTGGAGAAATTAAGGGAAAGTTTCCCCCATAGATTTCCTTGATTTTCCCCAACATTTAAATATATTTATTGGTATTCTTAAAAAATAATTCAGTGTGCTACCATAACCAGGGAACTGTCCAACAGTGTGTAGACTACAAGCTCAAAAGTTCAGCTTGAAGGCCTGCATTAGCTAGGAGCTGTCCAGCAGCCACTGTGTTGTAAGAACTGAGTTGTTACAAAATCAGGTATGGGGATTTTCCCATAGAATTGTTATGCCAGAAATCTTTTGTTTGTGAGGAAACAGTTTTATAATAGTCATGTACTCCGGCTTTTTTCTTGTATCTCAATAAGTTTTTCATGTATAGATAACATTATTAATGGAGTAGAAGAAAGAATATTTCAGGCAATCAAGAATGTGACATTGTCTTTTCTGGGCTTCACTGAAGAATTGTTTTCTGTCATTGTTCCTATGACTATCATTTTTGTTGTTGACATTGCTCCTTATGGAAGTTTGAGAATTAATGTAAGTTTCAGTTTAGGTTGTTGCATACTTTGGTATCAAAACCTAGCATGCCATCTGAGGAATTAGTCTCTAGATATCTCTAAACATCATTACATCTCCAGAGTCTTTAATTATTCTACCAGTAATAGAAATATTTCTATTATACTTCAAAGATGTTTTAATTTTTTTAGACCCATAATATTTCTTTATGAGGACATGTCCAACTTTAATCCATTTTTTAAAATTTGAATTTATATCCCGCCCTTTTCCGAAGACTCAGGGCAGCTTACATTGTGTAAGGCAATAGTCTCATCCATTTGTATATTATATACCAAGTCAACTTGTATTGCCCCCCCAACAATCTGGGTCCTCATTTTATCTACCTTATAAAGGATGGAAGGCTGAGTCAACCTTGGGCCTGGTGGGACTCGAACCTGCAGTAATTGTAATTGCAGGCAGCTGTGTTAATAACAGACTGCATTATCCTGTTGAGCCACAAGAGGCCCATTTCTTGAAAATGCTATATCAATCATTATTTTTGTCTGTAACGTCACAGTAGACAACATAGCTCTTACAGCCATTCCAGAATTAGTGATAAATTAAGTCAAATATGTTTTGAAAGTCCTTTAATAGAGGAAGGAGGCGATTGTTGGCGATACTGTGCTCAAAATGCTACATTAGCTTACATAATGTACCCATGTGCTGCAGGGGCGGGTTTCAAAACCCATCGCTACTGGTTTGTACGTGGGCACGTGCACATGCGATGCTTCTGCACATACACAGAAGCATCCAGGTGGGTGGGCGGAGCCTGCAGCAGCCACTACCGGCTTGCCTGATCTGGGCTGAACCGGTAGCAACCCACCACTAATGTGCTGTAGTGGCTCTCTCTTGAATAGGAGTTATTTTATTTATTTTCTTTCTTTCTATTCATTTTCTGAAGACTCATCAGTTTTTGTAGATGTTTGTATTCTTTTTACTTGTACACCTATAATTTAAAAGCTAACAGAAACCCCACAGATATGGGTATTGTGTGCTTTTATGGCACACATTCTTTGTCATTTATAAAATGGGCTGAAGAATTCTGTAACTGAACAAGCATTTAACAAAAAGCATTTAACTAACAAGTGGGAGTCCCAATCTGAGTACTATTTGAAAATGTATACTGCATACTTTATTTCATTTGCATGTAATCAAGCCTTAAGATAAGCAATGATCATAAATATTACAATATAAAAGTTTTCCACAATTGTGTGTTATTCAAAAATTTTAGATTACAATTTGTAGAATTCCAAAAGTATCATGGCTTATAATTCTGAGACTTCTAGCCCAACACATCTGGAGGGCACTAGGATGGGGAAGTCCACATTATAAAAAAGATTGATATAATTTATTAGCACAATTTAGACTGTCACTCATAACTTGCTATATTCTAGTTATTTGTTCCTGCTGCCTGGAGCAATGGAAATCAGTTCTGAAATATATTTGGAAACATCAGTTTGACCAAAATATTCTAGAAACATGGTCCTACCTGCAAAAAAATGTTTTCAGTATTTCAGAAGAAAGCATGAGAGTAACTTATTTTGCGTTATGTTCATAGTGGCCAGATTACATTTATTCTCAAATCATATTCAAAGGGTTTAGGTGTCTTTGGAAGTAATGTGGCAGATTTCTGGAGGAAAAAAATGCAAAATATTATTGTCCAAAATGTTGTGTGTAAATGTAGCTTTAAAGGCTACATAAAATGAGTTTCCAATACAAAAAGATTTAAAGATTTATGTCAGGAAGTCAAGTCAAAAGGTTCACAAAAGGTCAAGCATTGCTCAAAGGGCTGCCACAATGTGAAAAAAGCTGAGAGTCAGGAAGTGCTCCAGTAAGTGGATCTTTAAGTAGAATAAACTGATTCACTGAGACCAAAAATTCTGCATGTGCCAGCAAATTATATATCTAAAAGGCAATTCTGTCACTGATTTCAAAAGAAGCAGTCCATCATAAGATATTAAATCTAACACGGGAAAACTCTTACTGATCAAGAAAGAATGTGATAGATATATATATATATATATATATATATATATATATATATATATATATATATATATATATATATATATATATATATATATATATATATATAAATAAAACCAAAGACCTACATATATATATATATATATATATATATATATATATATATATATATATGTATGTATGTATGTATGTATGTATGTATGTATGTATGTATGTATGTAAACAAAAAAGAACAAACAAAACAACAATACATAATATAAATTGACATAAAACATATATTCCTTCTTTACATCAGTTTTGTTTTCTTATTCTTCTCATATTTACATCCTTATTCCCCCTCTTATTTCATTTAATTATACTTTTCTTTTTTGTCCCATTCTCCCTTGTTTCTATATATCTTCTATTCTATCTATCCTTCTAACTATTCATTTTCTTTCATACATTGCCATTTTATCTACATGTATATATAGAGTGTTTTGTATTTTATATCATAATTGTATATATGTTATTCAGAAATATCCTTTTTATTCAAAAGAAGTTACCCTCAGATAACTTCAGCTTAAAGCATGATAGTAGTTTAGTCTGGTTTTGGATTTTTTAAAAAGTTATTTCAACTATTAACTTTATCAAGAGTAAACTTTACAAGCGTACTAGGTGTTCTCATGATTATTGTGGAGATTTACCAAGGTTAATTCTTCACGCTTTGTGTACAGATAAAAGTAATCTGTAAAATAATGAAAAAGAAAAAAATTGAAACAGGCTTTTTAAAAAAGAGCACAATGCCGCTCACAATGATCCAATAAATTGAGATCAGATTAGGTCAGAGTAGATCCACTGAAATGCAAAGAACTTGGATTAATCAGGAATACTGTATGCCTTGAGTAATAATGTGCCTTCACTAAATATACCCTGAATATGTTTAAGTCTTCTTCTCATTCAATATGTTTCAAGATACAAATTGTTTTTCATCAAAGAAAATCTGCTTTTTAAGAAAATGCAAAACTTCTTCAGGAAAGTTTGATTTTGTTTACTAAAGTCATATTCTAAAACATAATGATCTTTTAAAGCTTATGCTTCCTTCTTTTTGTAACTTCAAATAAAATCTGTTTCTACTTTCTTTTAAGAATTGTTGTTTTGCCATGCTAATCTAAGGATTCTCTTGCTGGTTGTTTTAAGTATGCATAAATGAATACTTAGGCCTCATTTGCTATGTACAATTGAAATGCTACCCTATCCTCCAGAAGTGTGTATCAATCCTTACAATGAAATAGTTAAAGTTGTGCACCTTCAATTGTAATTAACACAAATTCTAACTTGCCATGGTTCCATGGTGTGAAATCATATAGACAAGATCTCAGGTCCTAAGATATTATGTAGATTCCAAAAAAAAATTCTGTTTCCATTTCGATGGCCAATCTTTAGTCAAAATTGTCTAGTCAAGAGAGTAGCTCTGGGACTGAATCTAATTTTTCTGTTTCCTTTGCATGTGCTACTTTAGTTACCATTTCTGTGTATTGTCAAAATCATTCCATCAGCAGCGTTCTGGCTGGTGGAAAAGAATGCCTTTATACATCAGCTACAGGTAGGGCAATCTTCCCACAAGGAGTCTTGAGGCCTGGGAGAGAGTTTACATCTTTACTCTCTCTAATATCACCCTTTTGCAATCAAGACTGGGGGGGGGGGGAACTGAAAACTGGATTGATTTCACACCATGGAACAAATTTAGGAATGGCAAGTCACATCTGTGCCATTTTTCTGATCAATTTCAAAGGACTTGTAGGCTCTTGTTACCATTGTGTGGCTGGTAATTCTATGTCACAACTAATTACTGCCTAATAACTGTTGAAGGGACAAAATCTCCTGTTTGAAAAAAGAAGTCTACTTTATCTGGCATTCAGACCTAATCTGATCCTGAATGGTGGTGATTACATGAGGTAATACAGTGGTTATTTCTACCTGCTGTAGTTCATAAGCTCCATCTCCAGCTGAAGCAGCAGACTCTTTCTCCCTTAACAAAGATTATTTGTCATTAAAATGCTCAGTAGTTTTCCTGCCTTCAAATCTGGTTGTTGCCTACACTTTCCGAAAGGTTTTTGAAGCAAGATTAGCAGGATTAGGAAAGGTTCACATATGTTCAACTTCACTATTGGTATTCAAGACATCACAACTGCCCCACCACCCAGGCAGCTCAAGAGAAATGAGGAAAGAAAGAAAAAGAAAGAAAGAAAGAAAGAAAGAAAGAAAGAGATCAAAGTACACTATCTTACAATTTTGTAGCAACCTAATCATTCTGTTTGTCAACAGATTGTCAAATTTAGGTGTGTGCATATATGTAGATGAGTCTCATTATTGTGTGTATAAGAAAATCTATGCATTTGACACTGCTGGATGTTAACCTTTATTTTTCATTTAGCTTAGTTAACACTTTGCAGGGAATATACATCAACCTGTCAGATGTTTTAAAAAGGTGTATATATATGAAAATATTCTCTTGTTGAGAATATTGGTGCTTCCCCATCCCCACCTCCAGCATTACTGGCAGTCAAAACTGAAATTAATTTCCCCCCTTAAATTTAAAACAATAGTAAATTCATAAGATTCTAAGAATTAGAGTGGACTTCTGTTCATGTCATTATTTTTTTATTATTAAACATGTCTATGATTAAAACATTGGAACATAATTTAATCATGACTAACTTCAATTGCATTAATTTAAATAGCTATATTTTAAGCATGATTGAACTTAGATCTACTCCATTATTTTAGAAATTCTTACAGCAAACTAACATTTGAATACAGGCAAAATATGTCAGATATTTCTTAGACGCTATTTAGTACAAATCCTTTTCAGTATTCACTTATATTTTAATGTATTCAAAGTACAACAACTGCATTTTCTTAATACTATGGATCAAATCAAATGCCTGCCTTCCTCGATAGAGGCAAAGTGGTGATTATTGTGTAGTGATCAGCAGGGTGAATGGCGGCAGTTGCTGAAGGTCATGACATAAATAGTAATACAAAAAAGTGCAGGAGGAGTCTCAAAAGAAAATACCAGTCCTGAGACTCTCAGGATTCTAGAAAGGTCCATGTGGCAATGTTTAAATTTTAACAATATTCACAGATTCCATCTCCTTATTTCTGTTTTTTTCAGATTTATTATTCCATCTCCCTTTGGTTCCATACAAACAAAAACTGCAGAAACCATTCCCCAAAGGAAGGAAGGAAGGAAGGGAGGGAGGGAGGGAGGAAGGAAGGAAGGAAGGAAGGAAGGAAGGAAGGAAGGAAGGAAGGAAGGAAGGAAGGAAGGAAGGAAGTTCTTGCAGTGTCTTCTGGAAAATGAGAGTTCTAGTTATCACATATTTATGAGTAACTAGTTCAAGAAAGCTTTGTTTTTGTTTTGCTTTTTATTATGGAAATCCCCTTCTTTCTCTCTCTTTCTTGCATGGCAATTGTTTCTTGAGAAATCTTGGAAACCAGTTTAGATCAGTGGTGAAATCTGAACATGCACAGTGCGCACCACACACCAATGCAAGGTGCGCACGTGCGCAGTGCACGCCAAAAGGAGGCATGGGGTAAGTAGAACAGCATGCGGGTGGGTGGGTGGGTGATCAGTTGTGGCACAATCTTTTTTTTTACTTTTAAAAGCATTTTTTTACAACCTATTCAGCTGAATAGGTTGTAAAAAAATGCTTTTAAAGGTAAAAAAAGGTCTCTGACGATCTTGCAGCTCAGCTGTGATCGTCAGAGCCTTTTTATTACCTTTTAAAAGCATTTATTTACAACTTATTTGACCGAAAAAATGCTTTTAATAGTTTAAAAAAAAGGGCTCTGATGATCGTGCAGCTCAGCTGTGATCGTCAGAGCCTCTTTTTTTAACCTTTTAAAAGCATTGTTTATAACCTATTCCTACCATTCAGACAGGAAAAGCAAGCAAGCCGAAAAGAAGCGGCAAGCAGGCAATAGGGCAATTGGGTGGGCATGCGAGGGGAAAGAGGGGCAGGAATTTTTGCTACCGGTTCTCCAAACCACCTGCCGCCATCACTACCAGATTGGCCGATCCGATCCGAACAGGAAGCATTTCACCCCTGGTTTGGATCCTAGAATCAGAATCCTTTGAAATAAATGCTCTAAAGTCTTACTTAGCACAGGAACTTGAACACAAGGCTTTACTTAAAATGTAGCAAGTCTCAGGATCTTGATCTATACAATCAATTGCACATTTATGTAAATATATTATCGACTTTTCTGCTCTATATTTCAAATTTCTCAGTAGCTTTACTCTGAGCAAACCCCCTATGGGAATATCGTACTACTCTAAAACCATGTCCTTGCTCTACCATTCCATCCTTAAAATTCCTGCTAGGCAATTCAGTTTCTTTTCTGTCTGCTTTCCAATTCTTTTTTTATCTATTTAACAGAAAAACGGAATAGCAGAGTTGGAAGGGATTGTGGAGTCTTCTAGTCCAACCCACTACTTAGGCAGGAAACCCTATACCATTTCAGACAAATGGTTATCCAATCTTTTCTGAAAAACTTCCAGTGTTGGATCAACCACAATATCTGGAGGCAAGTTGTTCCACTGATTAATTGTTCTAACTGTCAAGAAATTTCTCCTTACTTCTAGGTTGTTTCTCTCCTTGATTAGTTTCCATCCATTGCTTCTTGTCCTCCCTTCAGATGCTTTGGAGAATAGCTTGACTCCCTTTTCTTTGAGGCAACCCCTTAAATATTGGAACACAACTATCATGTCACCCCTAGTCCTTCTTTTCATTAAACTAGACATACCCAATTCCAGCAACCATTCTTTATGTATTTTAGCCTCCAGTCACCTATTCATCTTTGTTGCTCTTCTCTGCACTATTTCTAGAGTGTCAACATCTTTTTTAGATTTGTGGTGACCAAAACTGGATGTAGTACTCCAAGTGTGGTCTTACCAAGGCGACTGGATGCATTCTTTTGAGTAATATAACTATAGTTTTCTATTGAGAAAATATTGGAATTAGATGAATCTGTAATCTCAATTGTCTCAAGTGAGTAAGATTTCTAAAGGAGTTTCTCTTCATGTACTTGGCCAAATGAGAAACTTCCTTGATGAACATAAATTGAAATGTTTATTTAAATTACACTGGTGTACAAAATGTACATGGTGCATGACGTATTATATCCCTTTAATCAATGTTGTTGAAATGAAGATTAAATATGTCTGCTTTGAAATATGTTGAAAAATTCAAAATGCAATAAGGCATATATTACCGTTTAAAAAATTATTTCCTCCTGGAAGCCAATAGTGTTGCTATCGGTAAGAATTTCTGTTAGATTATCAACTGAAGAAATTGCCTTACAAACAGCAATCTCTATTTTGGTTGACAGACACTTTCTATGTCTTTTTTTTCCCCTGATCAACCCACAACTGATCTTTTTTTAAAACTGTATGTATCAAGATTTAGAGACAAACCTCCTCATTTAAGAAATGTGTTCCACAATAGAGCAATGCTATCTTTTGAGAAAGGAGAGTCCATGTTCTAGAAGCAAATAACATGGGGACCCCAGATCTCCTTGGCTGCAGCTTCCATTAGAAAGATATTAAATGCATGTGATCAATGAGCCATAGCAGCACAATGGTTAGAATGCAATATTGCAGGCTAATTCTAACCACTGTGCCACCGTGGCTCATTGATCACATGCATTTAATATCTTTCTAATGCCAGCAGTTCGATGACTCAGCCTTCCATCCTTCTGAGGTTGGTAAAATGAGGAGCCAGATTGTTGGGGGCAATATGCTGACTCTATAAATCGCTAAGAGGGTGCTGTACACAGTGGTGGGATTCAGCCAGTTCGCACCACTTCGGGAGAACCGGTTGTTAATTTTCTGAGCAGTTTGATGAACTGGTTGTTGGAAGAAATCATTAGGGTAGAGAACCGGTTGTTAAATTACTTGAATCTCACCACTGGCTGTACAGTACTGTAAAGTGGTATATACATCTAAGTGGCTATTGTTACTGTTAAGTGCAATCACATATACAAACCAATTTTTGAACCATTGGTAGAAAGAAATATGCTGCTCCTTAGTACAGAAGTTTTATGGCTATTGTATATAATCTTCCATGAATTACTCAAGCTCCTCCCCTTCCCTCTGTTGTTCATGATTGGAAAATCCAAACTCAGGAGACACTATTTGGCAGCCCTCAAGGGTGAGGTTTCTCTCTTCTCAGTATGTTTTGATTTGTTGGGATTTGTGTGTGTGTGTTTGTTTTTTTATGCATTCTTTTCACTGACATAAACAGAAGAGAAAATCAAATCTCAGCTCCAATGCCGGCATAGCTTGTTTGCCTTGTAGGAAAAAGTTCTCTCTTCATGAGGAAGTCTTTCCACTTATGATAATTAAGTTGAACCAGTAGGTATTTTCAGCAACGGGCTCTTGTGGAGTCATGTGGGGAAGAGCACCTGCAGACTGCCAAAGGCCAGAACAAGCAAGTTGTTGGACTGCAGCCTCCCTGGGTTTTTTGTCTCCCTAAATTAAATGTTCCCAAATACTAAACCTTCCCCTTAGGCCCCTGACTGAACATTGCTTTTTTTCAACTTTTGTTTGCTTTCATAATCTTCTTGAAATAGAATAACCAAGACATTTTCCAAATGTGACTAGTCAGTAATTTGAGTGGGGCACTGAATAATTCTCTTAGAGGTTCATTTGACTGGATGAAAGATAATTTGTTCTGAAATTTGCTTTTAAAGGGACATGTAACTATGTTGAAATCCTCATGGGTGGAACATGTACTTCTTGTACTTTCTTCATTATGAGGTGACCAAGAGGTGTGTAAGAATGTCCTCCTTTCATTGGATAATTGATCAGCATCCTCCTTGACTTACTATTCTTCAATGAAGTCCCAAGAGAAGACTCATCAGTGATGTAAAGTTATACAAAAGAAACTAGCAATAGTAATAGGACCCTGCACATTTCCCAACTGTAAAATAAATCCAAAAGCTCCACCAAGAGAAATTCAAGAGTTAACTCAAAAAGATAATAGTCAAACTTGATAATTAATGTAGAAAGTAAAAGGTATTTTTACAGCTGAAAGGAAAAATGAAAACCAAATGTCATCATAGTATTAATAATTTGTAGAAAACACAATTAAAATACTGAACCATTATTTTCCCTAAACATACGAATACACACCTCAATCACACCCACAAAAGTTCAGTTGCCTTCTGGTTATTTGGATGCAAAATACATGTTGTGAGGTTGTAGATGTATGGTGGTGGACAAAGGGGAAATATTATGTTCTAATATAAAAAGAGCAAATCATTCATGAACTAGAGGAAAAATAGATGTAATGTCCATATTGGGCATGATTGTGATGCAATTAAATGCAAGTGAAGATAGTGCCTAAGTTGGAATTTTGCAAACAGATAAATTCTAAAAGATTCAATAGTTCAACAAAGCTGTAAGGAATATATACGAAGCATATGGTTGCAGTTCATCATGCAAAATATAATTAGATTTTTCAGGTATTTGTACTGCTCACTGTCTGTTATAAACAAGAGGCAGAAATATCAATCTTATACAACTCCCCCCTAAAACAAGGCATGCCAAATCTAATCAGGATTATGTCTGAATACACATGCACAAGTTTGTACTGTTTAAGTCTTAAACTATTTGTGTGACATTTTGATAAACAAATGCATAGATCTGATATCATTTCCATATTCCTCCTTTAAAGTCTGAATGTCTCTGACTTAATCCAAGTTCCTTGGCATTTATTATTGTTTGTTACACTAATAAGTGAGATTACGAGAATTCTAATGAAGGCTTCCAGTGGAAAAAAAACTCTGTGATTAAATGCCATAATAACAGTTGCATGCATTTATGTAGCTGATTATCATAATCTATTTAGCCCAAGTAAACATACAAACAGAAGGAGAAAGCAAGCACGTTGACACTTCAGCTAAAGGAGAATTTGAAATGAGGCAACAGAAACAATGTAAATATGTAAATGTCTTTGGGTATTCTTTTTCTCTTCCCTCATCTCACCCTCTACTTGCTAATGAGGCATCTCTCCTCCAGCATATGTGGTCCCCTTTGCTTGGGTCGAGGTGTGCTGGGGGCCATCTGCTGAGGCCAATATCCAAAATGATGCCACCCAGAAAGCCAGAGATATATTTGCAGCAACCTTTGACATTATGGGACATAGGCAAAGACAACAATGATGGCCTTTGATATGTTCATTGTCAAACCTTAGTTCAGCTGTTACTCTATTAATGCATTCAGTGTCATCTTGGCCCACATTCAAAACTCGAAATACCACTACTTTCCCCCTTAAACCATGAATAGGTTTTTTTAAAAATATGATTAGGTTGTACTATAGAACTTTTGCCTATTTCTTTGTTTTGGGATGTTTGAGTAGGACAAGCTAAATAGTTCCTCTATATAAGTGGTGAGCCTCTTATTTGCAATCTGAGGCTCTGGTCTCCACAAACATGACCTACATACAACAGACTGTGATAGCTGAACTGTAGTCAGGAAGCTAGTAGTGACCAGGCTAAGAAAATGGTGGTAGAGGGATTCCGTTCATGGCTTTCTGTGACCAGTGATCACTGTAACAAGACAAATCTGTTTGAACTATTAAACATCTACAATTTTAGGGGGTTGTAGGATAGGATAATAGGAGAAAGCAAATATAGAGGAAAATATAGGAAGAAAAATTCCTGTAGAATTGAGAGTTTCCACATTCTATAAATTAAAAATAGATTTGGAATTAACTTTAGCAAATAAGACTGAATAAGATTGATTCTAAATAAATTGTAAATAAGAATTATCTGTAAAAATTTCAATATAATTAAAACATAAATATAATGCTAGATTAGAATAAAGGATACATCTGATGGTGTATCCTTTATTGAACACTACCTAGAAACCAGTCCAATCTGAGCAGCTCTGATGCTTTTATTTAACTTAGTATACCACAAACCATTTAGTGGTTTACAATAAAAATTCTTAAAAGTCAAGACATAAAATAATTAAATTAAAATTAAAAAAAAATAACAATGAAAACCAAGAAAAGTCAAATGATACATTCATCAAAGCAGGCACTTACGTTTCTCCTTTTCAGAGGAGTGTTCAATTCTTGGGTACCACAAATGGGTCATACCAGATCTTGGGAGGTGGGTGGTAATACTAGTACTACCATCAAAGGAGTAGATTGTGAGGAGGAAGAGGAATATAACAGTGGTGGATTGGGCTTTGTTGTATACCCTTTAATTTTCCTTTCTCCCCAAAATGGAAACAGTATAAAGAAAGAGGGGGGGGCAATTGATTAAGAGATTGAATAACAGCCTATTAATTGAGCATTGTTGTAGGGTCCCCAATGCCTATGTTATATCAGCTTTCCCAACCTGATAAATTTCAGATACATTGATTACAGCTCCTAATTCCTTTAGTTATCTGGGAATGACTGAAGATTTAGAACAGCGTGCCTGGAAATCCTCAGGTTGGCAAAGGCTGCCTTCCTTTATGGAAAAAAAAATACACGTTTGTTCTTGCTATATGCAAAGATGTGACTGACCCAATTTTTTTTTTGTTGCCCAGGAATTATTCATCTTTACTGGACCCAATAGTCTCTTGATATAATCTGAGGGAACATACAGTACTATGTGATCTGTTGTGGGTCAAAACTAATTGTGGATGATACTAACAGCAGTCCTATATTAATTTATATGCCTGACACCGTCCTAAGCCTAGAAAAAGCTCCAAGGAAAGGAAAGAAGGTCTTTCTGGGAATACTATAAATTCCACCTTTTCTTCTCTAGTTGGCAATGATGCTATGTCCGTAAGAAAAGAATTACATATATGACTACATTAATGTTATTGCTTCTATTACGCTTTGCTATCTAGAGTATACTACAAGATCATTTTTCTGACTGGAAATAATTAACAGGAAGGTAACAACTCTTTATACCTCATATAAAGTTGTCTTCTTTAGAAAGAAAGCAATGCAAAGAATTAATTTTTAAAAAAGATTCTAGCAATGCAAAGATGTAATTTTACAAAGGTAACTTCCCAGAAGTGTGGTCCCTATGACATGGGATTGCCAAATGTTTATTTTTGGATGCACGCTTCCCCACCCCATTTTATGTATCTGTCATTTTCCAGGATCAAAACAGGTTAATGAACATTATGCCTAATCGAAGCAATTGCTGAAGAGGTTTGTTGTGAATCTCAAATAAAGTCATAGAAGATATATACTCCTCAATCCTGTGATGGCTAACCTATGGCACGCATGCCAGAAATGGCACGCAGAGCCATCTCTCCGGGCACGCCAGCTGGTGCCTGTTGCTGTTCCGGGTTCCAGCACTGGTCTCTGCGTGCCGAAGGAGTGCCGCAAACTGGAAGAGCAGCTCCATGGCACGCATGCGTCAAGTTTCCAGTGCGCACAAGTGTGCTGGTCAGCTGGTCTTTGTGCATGCATGTATGCCAGAAACCAAACGACCAGGTGACCAACATGCATGTGCATGCCGGAAACTGGAAGCTCAGCTTCCTGGTGCACACATGCACACCAGGGAACTGGCCTTTCGGTTTCCGGCACTCCCTTAAGCGTGCGTGTGAGCGTGCTCCCATTTCAGCACTTGGTGCCAAAAAGGTTCACCAACACTGCCTCAATCCCTATGAGTGGCTGATAGGCCCTGTAATGCTATGGATGTTCAAAGGAACTACAATGCAGACAGGAGGTGCTCAGGATTTTGCTGTTCCATCTGCTGAGTTTGCTGCTGCTTCTGAGCACAGAAGATATGCAATTTCTGGAAGGCTGGGAAGAGACTGAGATGCCAGGCTGCTTCTTTATTGCTGCCCAAGAAATGGGAATAAATGGGACTACAACAGCCAGAGGAACCTCCATATTCTCTAGAGGTGAAAAGACCAGCTACAAGGGCAATGCCTCATAACCCTTAAAGGACAAATAGAATTTGACAGCTTAGCAGAGCCACTTAATAAGGTGAGGGTCTTGGAAGGGCCAGGCATGCACCCACACTGGCTTCTCTCTACCTCAGGATGGCATGGCCTCTTCTGCTATTTCTCTTTATGTTCTATGGTTTCTATTTCTGCCTCTCCTTTCTAAGGAGTGGGCTAGCAATTTAACAATAAGGAATACCTTCAAACTGGCAAGAAGATGCCAGTCATACTCTTCCCTCAACTTTGCCTATCTGAGGGGGAAGTTCAGGAGCATCATCTTATTCAGCAGGTTCCCAGAACAACCATGATCAAATCCCAGTGATTTGATGACTATAAATTGTTTTTTTTAAAGTTGATGACTATAAAAATTAAAGAAAAAAGATGAAACCCAAACCCTGAGAAACACTGAACAGGGAGGAGACTCTCTCCTTTGCTGAACCAGTGAACAATGAAGCAGCACCTCTTCCTCCCTTCCCAAGCAGGGGTGAAATCCGGCAGGTTCTGAAGAACTAGTAGCAGAAATTTTGAGTAGTTCAATGAACCAGTGAATACCACCTCTGGCTGGCCCCAGAGTGGGGTGGGAATGGGGATTTGCAATATACTCCCCCCAGGAGTGGGGAGGGAATGGGGATTTTGCAGTATCCTTCCCCTGCACCAAGCCACGCCCACAGAACCGGTAGTAAAAAAATTTGGATTTCACCACTGCCCCCAAGGGGCTTTCTAGATTCACGGGGGCTCTTTCTCTGGCTTCCAGGCAACGAGGAAGAGAGGAAGAGGAGGTCGCCGGAGAGCGGCTTTGGCAAAGCCCCGGCCGAGAAGGCAAAAGCACAGCTCAAGTAGGGCGACAGAGCCCAGACTCTTCAGATCTTGCCGAACAAGGTGCAACAGCTCCTCTTGAGAGCCAGTCTTTTCCCCCACTGAACTGCAACTGCTACGGCCGCCGTTCCCCCTTCCCTGCACTATGGATGGACGGGGAAGGCTGCGGGAATCCCCCAAAGCCGCAGCACATCAAAAGGAGCCCTCTGAAAGCAGCACGCTGGAGCTTGGGGATCGGTAGCCAGAAGCGAACGCCTTCTCCAGTCGCTAGATTAGGGGCAGCTAAGCCACCAGGAGCCCCTTCCTAAATCCATCCCCTTGAAGCCCAGATACGTCTATTGCTATTCAGACAATTCGGTTACCCCAGTGATACGTCCGAAAAGGGGAGCCGGGTCTCTTGCATTCGTTTCTGCATCTTTCTCGAGACGCTGCCCTCTTCCCCAACGCCTCCTTCATTCAGTATCTCCTCCGCCTTTGAACCCTACGGGGGATGCATTGCTGACCCTCAACAGATGCCGGAAGGGAAGGGCGAGAAACCTGGATCGAGCGCTGCCCTCGGGAAAGGGACGTTCCTTAAGGAGAGGAGGAGCAGGAGGAGGGGGAAGGTGCGGGTGTTGGGCTGCGTAGAGCCCCCGGGCCAGCAGGAGTCCGAAGGTGGTCATTGCGGTTTGCAGGCTTTCTAACTTCAACTTTCTATTAAAGAAGTGCCACTGTCCTCCCTCTGCGGCAGTGGAGCAGCCTTCCTCCATTGCACCACCCTCTTCCTCATTTCTGCGTTAAAGGAGTTTCCCAAACAGAGATTTCTGTGACCCGATCTGGGCCTTCCTAGTTAGGGGCTCCAGAGTAACAAATATATCATTGGGATGTGAGGTCCGAATTCACCATAACTGACCACTGACCTTGTATCTTTTAAAAGAAAAAGGCATTAAATCCATCGAAATGAAGAATTCAAGCATTATGCAAAATTATGATTTATTTAACTATAATTGATTAAACAGTCGTAATTATAAAAGGGAACCAGTTCCCGGGCATTTTAATTATAGGACAGTTAACTTCACACAGCCTCAAACCTTCCCTTCCTTTTTGACAGGGATTTGGATCCTTGGAGTGTTTATGGTAGGTAGCAATGTAGTCAGGGCCTCTTTTAGCGCCTAGTTTTGGGGGCTAAATTAGTTTTTTCAGCCATGATGCAGTTAAATACATTGGTGTCCCAAAGGTGCTTTTTCAAGAGGCAACTAGACTTTCTGGTTTTTCTTTGAAGATGTTTCGCTTCTCATCCAAGAAACTTCTTCAGCTTCAGAGAGCTTCAGAGAGCTGAAGAAGCTTCTTGGATGAGAAGCAAAACATCTTCAAAGAGAAACCAGAAAGTCCAGTTGCCTCTTGAAAAAGCACCTTTGGGACAACCGCAACCTGGATGACAGAGAACCTCCATAGACATTGGCAGAGAACATCCATAGACATTGGCTGCATTCATAAAGAGCAGATGCTATTGCTCCCTCCTGCTTAATTTCAGTCATGAAAAATTAAGATTGCATCTGTGGGACTAGCATTGCATGTCTACTCAGAAGCAAGTAAGCCTCAGAACTGCTTTGCAACTGACTCGTTCAACAGGTACTAATCAATTGGCTTTACTTAGCTGCCAAGATCAGGCAAGGTTATCCAAGGGCTGCCATCTCCTATGACAAGATACCATCTGAAAAAAAAAATCTGTATTATAGTTGCCCATCGACTCTCATATCCCTATTAAAGACTACCTTCCTTAGGTCAACAAGATTTATAAAGTCACAAATTTGGAATATTTAAGGAATCTTCAGCAGGCAAGCTGGCTGAAAGTGTATGTGATTCAGTTTCAGGTAGAATAAAAAAGATACCCTAGCCATGATAAGTGGATTGTTTATTTATTTAGTAAATTTGTATGTCACCCACGCTGCTGGGATACAAATTAAATATTTTTTTCTAGTATAAAAATAACGTTAAATTACCTTACAGCCTCTCCTCAGACTTGGGAAGAAGTAAGAAAAAGTAGCTGACACCCCATTTTTACAGTCAAAAAACACTTTACACTCAAAAAGGAGGGTTTTATAAGACCTCTTATAAGAGTGTTTTCTCTTATTTGGTTTCAGTACAAACTCTGCATTTGTTCATCTAAAAACTGTCCAGCCTATCTACCCTGTATTTTTTTTTTATCTACAGGAGATCTGGGTATCCCATAAAACATGACTTTTGATTTTTAACAACTGGATGCCTCTCAGATAGAGGAATTGGGACTGTGTATGCACAAAGAAGGTGGTGCTAATAACGTAGTCTTCATTTGAAATATATGCTGATGTGATCTGAGATGGAAATTTCTGTGACATCTTAATTTCTGTTTTATATTGATTAGGAGCAAGTTTTGGTATAGTGGCTAAGGCACCAAGACCAGGCTGAGTTCTAGTCCCACCTTAGGCACAAAGCCAGCTGTGTGACCTTGGGACAACCCCCATCTTCCCACCCTAGGAAGCAGGCAATGGCAAATCTCTTCCAAAATATCTTGTCAAGCAAATGTGATCAGGAAAAAGATACTGGATTGGTTGTGGGACAGTTCAGTGAAAACCTGGACTTTATACTAGTACTGAAGCACAAGTATAGATATTTAAGCGGTGTTTATATTGTAAAGATCTGACCACCACATCTCAAGAAGAATATTGTAGAAATAGGAGCCAATCAGAAAAGGAACAAATTGATGAAGAGGGCAAGGCACTTGCAGCCTCTAGTGAGGAACAGTTACAAAGAAAAAAGGCTAGTGGGAAGGAAGGAATTTATGTGGTATTACTGTAATATAGTGTATTACTGTATTTATTTACTGAGAGGTGAAGGTTGTGATGAAAAAGACAAGAATTTTTCCCTGCTTCTCACAGCAATTAAGAAATGAACATAAACAGTGATTTGTAATGTATGGAATATGCTAGAAGTCAGGTATTTGGGCAACTTTACCAGAAAGTAAGACAGATTCATGGGAAATCAGGCTATTGCTAATGGTTGTGATAATCATATATTAATTTCAGGGTTTGCAGCAACAAGCCTTCCTATTCAGTTGTCAATGAACATGAGAATGGTGGGTTCCCCCCCCCCCTTTGTAGGCTTCCCATATAAATAGCTGGCCATTGCAAAGAAAAGATTGATGGATCTTTACACAGCCTTGTATTTTTACGAATAAAATATGGAAGTTAGCAGGTTGAGTAGCACTGCAATTTCACTGGATTCCTCTAGTGAGGAGCTGGTGTATATTAATGCTTGTAGTAAAGCCAATATGTGTCTATAGAATTTAGGGAGGAACTGAAGAATGTGTGAGAGAAAGGATTGGGTAAAACGATTCATAATCCAGTTAAACAAAGACTAGGATCTAAAGCCATGTAATCTCAATTCTTCTGTATAATGGGTTTTTACGGTGTCCTGAGGACAGCCTGATTTAGATGCAAAATTAAGGCTGGGAGAGCCCCTGGGCTCCGACCTTTTAAGAGAAAAGCTTGTCTTTCAGCAGCTCCTTCCCATCCAGAGCGAAGGTGTTGGGCTGAGATACAAGACTTCGTTACCTGGCATAGATAAATCTCATTACCGATTGGATTTATAGGAATTGAAAACCTTTATCTTTAGTCACGCGAGGCAACCTCAGCTGTTTTGTCCGACCATGTGGCTAAAGTGCTCCACGTTGTGCCCATTAACTGATCAGAGCCCTCAAGGATCTCCGTAGAACCGTTTTGAGATTGTAAAAGGTTTTCAGGGGACAAATGCTTGTCCGCCGTCATAGTTTTAAGCCCCTTTTCTCCAACTACTTTGGCTCAAAGTTCTTGGCGAGAACTAGTAAACGGAGGGAGGGTCTCCTCCCTTCCTCCGCTTGCCAACGGGAGTCCAGGATACGCCTGCTACCTCCAGATTTTAGTCTACTTGTTCCGTCATGGATCATCATAAGAACCGTTAAAAAAATAAACATTCTTCACGCCTCACTTCAAACGGTTGAAAAAAGATACTTAAGCAAATTGCTGGGACTTCCCGAGCCAGCTGGAAAGAAGCCGGTAGAGTGCTGTAACAAAAAAGAGAGAGGCTTTGGGCAAGCCGAGGACCACAATTCGTTCAAAAGAGAGCGAACACTCTGCCCAGTAACTGTCTCTGCTCTTCCCCCACCCCCAAGGCCGCCCACCACGGAAGGAATTTATTTTGCCTCGGCAGCAAGTTTCAGAAAGCCAATTTTCCAGGCTCAGCGCATCGGAAGAAACGGACCACCGTGCCTGGATTCCGATTAAGCGCGCCGAAATCTCTCTGCGAGCGGCGAAATCTGAAGGGCTGGCAAAAGCGCTTCGCGCCTCAGCGCATTTTGTTAAAATCAGAAGTTCCAGCTTGAGGCGGTGCTCTCAAGTTTGTGCTGCCTGAAATTGATGTAAATCGTTTCAAAAAGCTCACGAGGACACTCTGCCTAATGACTAATTGCCTTTAGTGGAAACCTTAACAGACTCTTTTAAAAATATCCGCGATATATTTTCTTCCTCCCCTCCCGTCCCCCCACGATTCGTTTTTAAGATAATGTCTTTGAGAAAGACTGACTGACTGCGAGGGACAACTTTTCATAGTTAGGGATCCTTTTAAAGGCGTTAAAGTTTTCGATTCCTGATGGTGGAAAAGTTGCAGTTTGACACGCTTCTTCTCTCTCAATATTTAAAATAGCTACGGTAGTCTCCTTAGAGTTTTCTTTAACTCTTTCCTTTTTCTTTCCTTTCTTTCCCCTTTCTTTTCCTAGTTTGGCCAGAGCGGCAGGGGAAAGTGTACCGCCTGTTTTCTTAGGCAACTCTATTCATTGGCGACAGAATGGGGGCGCGGGCTGGGCTGGGTGTCCTTTGAGCGTGGAAGTTACGGCTCTCTGTCTGCAAGAGATATGGATGGGTCTCCAGGGCAAAGGGGGCTCACCCAGGCCGGAGATAAGTGGCTCTGTAAGTGCGGGATAGTGTCGCATTGTGGCCCGTGAGTGTTTACATTGGGCGGGCGTGGGCGGGCGGGCGGGGAGAGGGGCGGGCTTGAAGTTCCAAAGTGGCTGAAAAACCTATTCAAATTCTCCAGCCAAAGTGGAAAGCCAGGCTCCGTACTGCTCCCCAAATGTTATTGTTTTGTCAGGTCCGAGGCGGTGTTTGGACTCCTCTTTCCCCCACCAGCTGTTGCGGGTGCTGTCATTGCAGCATTTTATTCGAGAAGCCACAAAACTCTCCTTCTGTCTCCGGGCCCCGATCTTGCTCTCTATTGGCTGGGAGGCGAGGAAGGCGTGTGTCCGAACCCGTTTCATTGAGCGGAATTCGGCTGCGTGACGTCAGTCTTGCCGCCCCTATTCGCCCCCCCTCCATCCCCCATCCCCGCAGCAGTTCGCTCATTGGTGCAGCCGCCCGTCCAGGACAATATTCATTGTTCTTTAGCGGCTCGGCTGAGCATCGTGGCTATAAAAACGCGCGTCGGAGCCGGAAAGGTGCTTCTTATTAACGGTATTTGGGGGCAACCCGCAGCTCAGCTGGAACGGATCCGGCTGGCCAGGGAGACCCGCTCCGAACTGTAAGTCTTCCGTCCCATTCACTTGCCGGCTGGTTCACTTTCGTGTTGCACACTGAAAACTCATCCCAAGGCTGCGCAGATTAGCAGGTCCCAGTATCAGGCGGGAGCAGTGGGTGATTTTCCCCCCCCTCTCTAGACGTGTTTTTAGCGCTCGGAAGACCTAGGCCTCCGGAGAATCTGTTCCCCAAGAAATATTATGGGCACTGTAGTTCCGGCACCACTAAATTTTATTCAAGAGACTGAGAAAAACAAGAGTCAAAGTAGATCTAATGTAGCGAGGAAATATTTGTCTTGTTCTAATGAACTATTTGGAGAAGAAATATTGCTTGGTGGTATGGAGGTTTCCTTTGCAGCCGCCCGGCATAGAGTTATTTCGGACTAGAGACGAGTAGAGAGGGCGCCAGCGTAGTTGGTTTAGGAGTGCTGGCCGGTGATAAAACTTTTCTAGAACAGGAATTAATCCTAAATCCCCCTGCGGTTTATTTGGGTAGGGTTTTTTTTTTTAAAAAATGATGTCAATCTGAAAATATATCAATGGAAACAATAGAAAGCAAATTTAAATGGGACATAAATGCAGTTCAAGTAAGTAAAGTTCAGCACACTTTTGGTCAATCATGTAAAAAAAGTTGTCAAAAGTTTGTTTTTAGGCTTCCCCTTTCATATCTAATTTCGGGTAGGGGTGGCGCTCTGGTGTTTGGCGGGAGAAAGGCAAAGCAAGGCCGGGTTTTAAGAGAGAAAACAAGAAGGTGGACCGAGATTTCAGATAGATAGGAATCGTGTGATCCTTAAAGCAGTTGAATCGTTTCTTGGAACAATCCATTAAACTGCAGCAGAATCACGACGAGGGTCCGGTTTTTCAATTTTAATTTTTTAACTTAAGTTTTTTCCATAATTCTGGAAATGGGGCGGGAAGAAGCAGGTTATTTTCGTGCATATTTGTGGTTAATGATGTAGACACACAGATCTGAGAGCAGAGAACAAGAACAGGTCGTTCTTTCAGGCTTACAAATAAATAATGATGATTTTTTTAAAAAAATGCTTTCGCCAACATATTGGCCACAAGCCAACTAAATTAAATATGAACTCTAACAACCCCCCCCCCCGAAGTCCCCGGGCTTTAACTTTCCATCATTCAGACGTGCCGCACATTTTCTGGCTTTATCCGAGTTTGCCGGCAAGCGCGTGCGAATTGGGACTGACCTCTTCGGGCTCCGATTCGGGGCTTCACCGACGCCCGACCATTGACTGAAAGCCCCGACCCTGATCTTTTGGAAGCTTTGCCGCCAGTCGGCTGGGCTGCTCTGTTGCCTGACGCCGCTTGTCTCTCTCTTTCCTCCGCAGGCGGCCGGGGCGGCGGGCCAGCATGGACTCAGACGCGAGCCTGGTGTCGAGCCGCCCTTCGTCTCCGGAGCCCGATGAGCTCTTCGTGTCGGCCAGGAGCAAGAGCGGCGGGGGCTTCTCGGCGGGCGGCGCCGTATCCAGTTCGACGCCCAGCGATTCCCCCGCGGAGCTCAGCGCGGAGCTGCGCAGCGCCATGAGCGCCGCCGGGGTGGTGGTAGTGGACAAGCTGGCCTTCAAATCGCCCTCGTCCTCTTCCTCCTCCTCTTCCTCCTCCTCTTCCTCGGCGTCCAAGAAAGACAAGAAGCAAATGACGGAGCCGGAGCTGCAGCAGCTGCGCCTGAAGATCAACAGCCGGGAGCGCAAGCGGATGCACGACCTCAACATCGCCATGGACGGGCTGCGGGAGGTCATGCCCTACGCGCACGGCCCTTCGGTGCGCAAGCTCTCCAAGATCGCCACCCTTCTGCTGGCGCGCAACTACATCCTGATGCTCACCAACTCGCTGGAGGAGATGAAGCGCCTGCTCAGCGAGATCTACGGCGGCCACCACGCCACCGGCTTTCACCCCGCCGCCGCCGCTTGCTCGGGGAGCCTGGTGGGCCACGCCGCGCCTCTGCCCACTCACCCGGCTTCCCACGCCGTGCACCACCCCATCTTGCCCCCTGCCGCCGTCTCCAGCGCTTCCCTGCCCGGCTCCGCGGGGCTGTCGGCCGTCAGCTCCATCCGACCCTCGCACGGCTTGCTCAAGTCTCCGCCGAGCGCTGCGGCCGCCGCCGCCGCCGCCGCTGCTGCTGCGGCCGCTGCCGCCGCCGCGGCTCCGCTAAGTAGCAGCTTCCAACACTGGGGCGGGATGCCGTGTCCCTGCAGCATGTGCCAGGTGCCGGCCCCGTCGCACCACCACGTCTCCGGGCTGAACGCGCCCAACCTGCCCAGATTGACCGGCGACGCCAAATAAAAGGCGGCGCGGCGGGAAGGAGGGAGGGGAGGGCAGGCAACCGGGAGCGGGGATGACCCCCTTGGGAAAAGGAAATCGCCCGCCAGGACTTGCGCACGCCCGCCAGCCCAAGGTAGGTTTCTTCCAGGACTTTCCAAGAGAGCGAATCCAAAGCCCCGGCCCGGACGCTAAAGGCCCTCGAAGAAGGAGTCCGTTCTTCGCAGAACTGAGCTGCCGCCTTTGCTCCGCTGCCAGCCCAGGTTTGGGTGGAAACGCAGCAGGCGCGGCTGTTGGAAGTGAGAGTCGGGTTTCTTTTCTTTCTCTTTGTAAAGACAGGAAGGACGCAGACCTGGGTTAGACACTCGCCTTCAAAGATAGGGACCCAAATGCCGATCGTTTCTTCCCACCTTGAAGTTTTGTTGTTTGTTTGTTTTTTCCTTTTAAAAAGTAGAGGGGCGGATTTGCAGGCCGACTTTAACTACTTGATCTACAATTTCGTTGAAACTGGGAAACCTTTGGGGCCGGAGTTCGCGGAGGGAATCGCCTAGGACTAGGTTTCTCTCTGGATGTCCCTGAGTGAGTGGTATTTGTAACAATATAAACGGAGCACTGGTTCGAAATTCTTATATGGAAATATACCCCACCGATTTCAGAGTAATTGGCTTCCAGCCTAATCACAATATAGATTTGTAGGACTTTCAGGAACAAAATGATCCTGTTACCCTGCTCAGAAGAAAGCGGCTGGTGTTGGGCGCGATCCAATCGAAGTTGAGCAGTTTTAAGCGCCACTGATCTTCAATCCCGACTTTGGAAGTTCATTCCAAAGTGAGTCAAGCGCTGGGTAGATGGTAGCAGGCGTTGCCTAGAAGCTCTGGCTTGATAAAAGGCCTTTAGGGTCGCTGTGTTGTATTGGGAGCAGCAAATACGAGGAAACCAAAATAAAGCGAAATCCCGCATCTGGTGTTTCCTCCGAGGGTGGCATTCCTCGATGCATTCTCCGGGCAGAAGCAAAGAGGGTCCTTTAGAGCAGGGGTCTCTAATCTTGGCAACTTTAAGCCTGACGGACTTCAACTCCCAGAAAGTTAAAGTCCGCCAGGCTTAAAGTTGCCAAGGTTGGAGACCCCTGCTTTAGAGTTTCCTGAGTGTTTGGGCCTATGGATCTTTTTTTTTTTCCTTTTAGAAGCCAGAACACTTCCTTTTCTTGCTCGAGCATAAAGGTTAAAAGAAAAAAAGGGGAGGGGGAGGGATATATTAAGATTGGCTTATTTAGACCCTCCCTCCCACCTTTCAGGGCTTGTTTCTGAATAAGGTCTCCTTCTCCCCTTCTGTCACCTTCAAGAGATTTTTTAATCACCTGTTTATTTTTATATATATCTATAAAATAAAGAAATGGAAAAGTTCCTAAATAATATTTATTATTTGGTTGCAAAAAAAAGTGACCCGCTGTTCACATTTTTAAAATAATGAGAATAATTAAAAGAGAGATAGACGAAGGATGTCTGTTGTGTTGTCCCTTCATTTCCGTTGAAGTGTTCTTGTCTTCAGAAATATGGGCTCAGGCGCTCGTAGCATAGCACAACCCACTAACTCCTTAAGGTCAGCAGTTGGGTGTACTTGACTGATGCTCCTTCAACAACTGAGAGTCTTAATGTACCCTTTCTCTCCAAAAGATCACTACAGTAGAAAAACTCACTGCCAAATAAAGATAGTCAACTCCAGCTGCAAGAGGCCACACAGACCTATATTCAAAAGTCCAAAGTTGGGGCCATATTAGCACTTATCCCATGTTGAGAAGGCCTGTTGAGATTGCTCACTAGTGTGTTATGGCCACTGATTCTAAGGCTTGATGGGCAACACTTTTATTTCGCCCTGATCCTAGGTGTCTCATGGGTTGCCTCTTCCGTGGATGCTGAGCAAGCCTTCTCTGGCCACACCCACCCACCCCAATGATACTTGGATTGCCTGTTACAGTTCAGTTACTATTCAATCAGTCGAATTGCCATCCGAATTTTTCTAGGGGAGAGATTGTGAAATGACCCCCTGGGGGGCAAATTGAGGTTCTAATTTCACGCCACCTGTTTTCTAACCAAAGGAGCTCTTTCATTGAGCGAGGGCGTTTATTTGCTCTGGGAATATGATCAAAATGTAATGTGGACACATTTTCTACCTACACATCTCCGGGAAAGGAGTTTCCAGCGAGGGTGTGCTCGAATCCCTCCAGAATTCAGCAGGACTTTTGCCCAACCCAACAACGGGATGCAACGGATGGAAAGTTGCCACACTTTCCAAAGGTTGGGCGGAGGTCAACCAGTGAGTGGGTGGGGCAGGGGGTTTCTGCCCTCACCATAATCTTGCTCAGCCTAGATCTTTGCCAGGCTGAAAAGCACCTTTTGACGTCATTCCTTTCCTCAGGATGCTCTGACTAGGAGGGAGGCAAAGTATTTTATTTTATTTTATATTATTGTATTTTTTTCATTAAGAGCTTTGAAAAAAAGTTAAAAGCTAACAAGAACAAAAAGAAACAGAAAAAGAAAGAATGAAAAAGAAAGTAGCTTCTGGTTGTTTAGTTTTGCAGTAAATATAAGTACAACTACAAAATTACCTTTTTCTCGATGATTACAATAAGAAAAGCTCCCTTTCCCCCTATTATCTCTTTTTTTATAATAGTCAAAGCCATAAGTCATACAATCATTTTCTTCTGTTTCACGAAAATGTCTATAAGGGATTTCCAATTCAGCAATAAACATCTTTTTTCTAATCACAGCAGCCTGTTTGGCTTTCTCTGCAACTTCTACCATCTTCCCCAACTATTCCATTACCAGCAGATAGTGCTAAGCATTTCCACTTTTGAGTATATAATAATAATCTCACTGCGATTATCATACATAAAAACAAAGTTTTATGACTTTTATTCCAACTCTCTGCCCATCAACCCCAAAAGAAAAGTCTCTGGGTTTCAAGTGGATATTAGCTTTTAAGATCTTCTGTATTAATGACTATATCTGCCTCCAAAACTTTCTGGCTTTTTACATGCCCACCAAATTTGATAAAATGCACCTATTGTCCACATTTCCAGTATAACTTAGAAGTACCTTTATACATGCTAGACAACTTCTGTAGTGACATATACCACAGGAACATCATTTGACAAAAAAGGAAAGGTTTTTAAATTCACTTCTTGGAATGATTTTGTCTTGTTTTTCTAGCCTCTGCAGGTTTTTTGGCAAAATTTCAGAATGATTTGCCACTGCCTGCTTCCTGGGGCTGAGAGAGAGGGGCTGGCCCAAAGTCATCTTTTGTGCCTAAGGCAGAACTAGAACCCACAGTCTAGACTCTCTAGATCAGACTGGCTGTCTCCTGGATCTGTCCCCTCTCAAAGTAAGCCTTCGTAGGTTTATAGCTAGAATTTCACATCTGGACAAGTTTTAGGTAAATCGGTTCCAGTTCACCCAAGACTCCCTGCTCAGTCACAAAATTCACTAGAGGCCTGTCACTCTCTTCCTCTTTCAACCTCCGAGGATTGTTGTGAGATAAAAGGAAGAAAGATCCCGTCTGACTTGCAATCCTGGGAGATAAAAAATCTAAGGAAAAAAATGGAGTTGAAAGAGGCTAAGATGCACAAGAAGGAATGAAATCGTTAGTGCTGGGGAGAAAGTGGTGGAGAGAATGAGCTACAGATCTGGTTCAACAATTAATTTAAATTTAAATAAATTAATATAAATTAAAATACAAGCTAGCTTCCAAAGATGTTTGTATTTGATTGACCACCTGTTCATCATTACTCACTGCTTCTGCCATTAAGCTAGTTTCTTCAAATTTTTGTTTTGGGAGAGAAAATAAGGGAATCATCTCTCTAGTATGGAAGGAAGAGAGATGCTCTCCCTAACTTTCAAGCGACAAGGGAAGTTTGTAAGAAAGAGGCAGGGAAGAGGAAAGGCAGGAGCTTTTATCAAAGTGTCTCTTATTATTTGAAATAAAATGATTAGCTGATTTCTGGAATCTCTGAGCATGTAAGTCGAAGTCAGGTAGGCGGGCAGGCTTGAACATCTGTTATTTCAGAAATCAAATCCCGCAGATCAAGTATCCGGGTGCTCAATTGTCGGAGCTCTAATCCCGAGAGGTGAACTAATGGGGCCCGCTGCCTCCAACCTGCTAAACGGAAGGACTCGTTAGATCTACGTCCGTAGACTTCTGCCAAGTTCCCACCAGTTTGGATCGGAGAGGGAAGCGGCGCTCTCTTCTTTCTACTCGCCCTGGAGACCAACCCCAAATTCCCTGCTTATATATCAATAGAATATATATTCTATCCTGGCAATCCAGGATAGAAAATGCACATCCCTTCCTTAGAGAAACATTTCTGTACAGGAAGTAGTAGATAGACCACGGTTCCTGGGTGGTGTAGATTTTAAACTTCAGTGCATTCCTATCTGAAGCTAATAGGAATCGTTTTGCACGCAGTTTATCCCGTTTTCCAAAGGAATTCTCTATTCTCGGGATTATTCCATCTTGCAGGGTATTAATTAAAGCCATCCTACACTCATACACGCGCGCCCTTTTTTCAGTAAAGTAGGGATCTTTGCGTCTGCAGGACGATCATCCTGCGACTAAAGCGCAGCCCTGGCTAAATTTAAACACCCCCCCACATTCTTTTGGGGCGTGGGGGCGGTTCACTTTGTGGATTCCAGCGAAAAGCGCCCTTCTGGAGTTTGTTCTCTGCTTTTCTTTCTATACCGGGCTGCGTGAGGAGCACCTGTCACTTGGAACAGGAGCATCCCCAAATAAGTGTATGTTCTTTACACGCTTGGAGCAGGATTTTTTTTTAGTGTAGGCACGTCAACATAGTTTTGCTGGCTGAGGAACTCTAGGAGTTGAAGTCCACAAGTCTTAAAGTTGCCAAGGTTGGAGACCCTTGGTTTAGAGTGAAACCACCAGACCTATTTGAGCTTCGACTGAGTATGGTCGGGATCAGGGCAAAGCTGCCTCGGATCACCGGTTACACGTTTTGGTATGGAAGGAGTCCTGGACCTCTCGGAGGAAAAGCAGCCTCAGGTTCAGGGGTGTCCTAAGGGAGAGGTCGAAAGTCAAGATCCTTGTGCTGCAATCAAAACTTCTGCTTTTTATGAGCGTCGCGGTCGCCATCTTGACTGTTTTGACCCCTTCCTGCTGAGCTAGATCAAGAGTGGGGAACCGTGGCCCTTTTATGACTTGTGGAACTTCAACTCCCAGAATTCCTAAGCCAGCATGGGAGTGGAAGTTCACAAGTCATAAAAGAGCCATGGCTCCCTATCCCTGATCTACAGCCTTGAGGGTTTGGGTTGGTTTTTTGTTTTGTTTTTTTAAACTCTGTTAAAACGACTATAGCAGCGAGAAGCTCAAAAGGAAAGTTTTCTGCCTTGGCCGTGCAACTAATGCAAGTGGTCGTCCAGGGTCGGGATATCTTGCAGGGCCATTGGCCCCCGGGCTTCTTCAACTTCTGCAAACTTCGCCTCTTTATCTTGGGGAAATGGTGGGGAGAAACGCAGCGGCCATTTTAGCCTCAGTTTAGGAAAACAGTTACTGAGTTTAAAAAAAAAAATCCTGGTTCCCACAATACAATGAACTTTACACTAATCAAACGACCAGACTTCACACAGTAAGGTAGCCTGCCGAAGCGTAAAATAAAGAAGATCATCCCTGAACAGCAATTGCACACAACTAACGTAGCAGTTAGATCTAGCCGCTAAATTAATCACGCCGTGTGAACGCGGTCCGAGGATGGGTCGCGTGATTTGTGATTTCCAAGGAAGGAATCCAGGACACCCCTTCTGTCAATGCTGCCCGCTACAGGCGTTGGAGTAAGCGCCCCATCGTCCCCAGCCCCAAATGTTGGGAGCTGCCGGAGGACGCAGGGTTAGGGAACTGTAGCATACTCTGAAAGCAAACTCCGCGGAGTAGACTTGTTCAGTTTTTGCCTCTGACGCTCGTGCTCCAGCAACTTCTTATTCCAAGGAAAATCACCCCGCCGAATTCACCGTTCCTTACGTCCAAGTAAATGGGATCGACTGAGACTGGATCTCCGGCTCAATTATTTGATTCTCCCAAAGGTGCTTTTTCAGGAGGCAACTGGACTTTCTTGTTTTTTTTTTCTTTTGAAGACGTCTCGTTTCTTATCCAAGAAGCTTCTTCAGCTCTGACAGGATAGAGAAGCTTTTTGGATGAGATGCGAAATGTCTTCAAAAGAAAAAAACAAAGTCCAGTTGCCTCCTGAAAAAGCACTTTTGGGACCTGACCCCTTTGCTCCCACGGGCGGGCATATTCCAACAGTCAAAATTCCCGCCAGACCTCCAAGCGTTTCCGAGGACTCGGTCGTTGGAGAGGTTGAAAAATCTCGCCTCCCTTTCTCCAGATCAAAATTGCAGAAAGAAATGTTTTTTTCAATAGTAATAGGTTGAGTCTTTCCCTCTTCCCCGGGCCTAAATTAGCAAGTAGAATAGAATAGAATAGAATTTTTATTGGCCAAGTGTGATTGGACACACAAGGAATTTGTCTTGGTAAAGAACGGCTCGAGGTTTTCCTCCAGACCAAGGATTCAGTGCAAAGGGCCGATGGCTAAAGTTTGGATTCCCGGTTCAAAAAGCTCCGGGGTTTTGAACCGGCTTTGGACCAGCTACGAAGTAGCAAATGCTGGTGTGAAAAGAACAGCGCTGCTGCTTTAAAAACAATACCGCGACTGCCAGGTATTAAGATAACTATAGTGGTGTGGAGTACGATAAACCATAGAGAATAAGTAGTCACTTTGGCCCCATCTAGGCCAAAACAACAAACCACGTGATAACTGAATGTGATGGGCTGGTACAGAACCCCCAAAGACACAGCCAAAGTTGGCCGTATTCCTAGGCAATAAAGGCTGGTATTACTCCCAGTGGGCTTTCTGGAGCAACCTCTAAAGCTGCCCTTTAAAATTCTCCTGTCTTTTGAGATTATTTTTTTCTATTTACCCATTGTTTTAATTCTAAGTGTTCTGATCAAAGTTCACCCATGTAGAGGCACTTTACTGTGCTCCTCTAAATTCTGTAGCAAAAGACAGACTTATTGAGTTCCATAGTCCTTGTTCCCATCCATTGGCCTGAACACTTTTTTTCTCCATATTTTGACAAACCAGTGAGATGGAATGAGATTTCTCAATTGAAACTTATTTTCCAAGAGGACCTTTGCAGGATTTCCTTCATGTTTCTCCCTCTTATTATAAACCAAGGCCTCACAATGCACAGCATGCTGGTCTGATTTGTCTGTTTTGACCAAGATGCTTGTGCCTCAGCCTGATGATGTGAGAGCCCAGTTTGTCTAAAGTGAATGGATTTTGCATGGGGAGAACTTTCTCTAAGGCTTCTGATGAGGGAACTGAAGGATTCCTGTCTATTCAGCTTGAAACTGTAAAGAGGAAGTTTTTCATCAGTGGGGTTGCAACAAATGAAACTCAGAGTCCCATAGGCCATAAGGCACCTAAAGGATTAGAACCGATCCTGAGAGTTACCAGACTGATGCTGGGTTTTGCAATGCCCATACAATACCCAGATTTAATGCCAAAATGTCCTTTTTCTGAAGATACCAGTAAGATCTGTCTTCAGCTCTTAAAGCATCTGTCTTCTTGGGAAGATGCTTCATTTGCTCTGAAGCATCTTTTGGCATTGAATCTGAAGCCCCACACATCCCTATTTAAGGTGTGGCAAACAGGTGCTATAATCCTCCTGTAGTGCACTTGAAAGCATTTATTGTGTGTGCACACACAGAGAGATAAGATGATATATATACTGTACAGTTGCTGAAGGCACAAGTCCCAAAAATGCAGAGAGAAGGGGAAAAGGGAAACCTTTTATTCCAAGCAAGGCGATTTGTTCTGATTGACCCAGGCAGCATTTTAATTCAGGGGAGTTAGTATTTTTCCCAGACAATGTATAGTTGGAAGAAAATATCATTAAAAATGCTTCTTAGTTGAGTGAGAAGGTTGTGTATGTGTGCACATCTTATTTAGTTTTTATTTCATTTCTGTAACCTTGGCAATTATAACTTTATTCCAAATGATGTGCATATATACCGTACCTGCTCTGAGACCAGGCTTTTATGCATCTAAACAAGTGCAGCCCACAACATCAGTGCCATAATGAATAGGATCATTTTTTAAAATACAGTAAAATTCTGCTGCTTTTGCTACTACAGATGAATATGATGACCTTTCGGGAAGTATCATTTACCAATATTATCCTCACTGTGTTGTTCCCATATGTTTGCCAGTTGGCTCTGCCCAAGGAGGCCCCCAGAGGATCCTGTTTATTATATTTTCGGTAGCTATGGTAGTTCCTTCCAATCAGCTCATCTGAAATTACAGGATTTGAGGTAAGGGGGATTTTTTTGTATGCTTCACATTTCACTAAAGTCCCTTTCATTTCAGATTTTCTGGATGTGATTAGGAGGCCTAGACAAGCTTTTTTGAGAACATATTCATGTTGAATTTGTATATAGTATACAAATGGATGAAGACTATTGCTTGACATAGTGTAAGCCGCCCTGAGTCTTCGGAGAAGGGCGGGATATAAATGCAAAAAAAACCAAAAACATATTCTATAAACACACACACACACACACACACACACACACATATATATATAGCAGGATGCTGTTAACTTGTAACAATTATGCTCTTAGCATCTTTAGCCCTAAATAATAATAATGCTCCCATTTAAATCCTAATAAATGCTAGATTTCAATAATAGTCTTGTTTTGAAAAATGAACTCTCTTCAAGGGTGGTGGTGGTGATGATTTCTTTAGCTAAAGTGAAATGTTAAGATTTTTGTACATGAGTGAATTAACAGAGCAGAATGTCTAAAGAGTGATGAGTTTCGCTTTACTTGATGTATATAAGCAGAGAGTAGCCATGCAAAAGTTCTGTTTCTCATGTAAGGCAGAGGTGGTATTCAGCAGGTTCTGACCAGTTCTAGAGAACCGGTAGCAGAAATTTTGAGTAGTTTGGAGAACCAGTAAATACCACCTCTACTGGCCCTGCCCCAGGGGTGAAATGCTCCCGGATCGGACGGGATCGTGCGATCCGGTAGTGATGGCGGCAGCTGGTTCGGAGGACCGGTAGCAAAAATCCCTGGCCCCGCCCTCCCTGCTTCTGCTGAGCAGCACCATCTGCAGAGGTGTTTTTTTTTTACTTTTAAAAGCTGGTTTTGCTTCAGCCGAAACAGGCCTTTAAAAGTAAAAAACAGCAGAACCTTACTTGTATTATTACTTGTAGAAAACATGTTTCTACATGTTTTCTACAAGTAGAGTAGAGATTCTAAGGCACTTACCTGATTACTGATGAACGCATGGCTCTCTTTTCAGCCTGAAAGCAGTTTCAGTTTCAGCCAGACAGAATCAATCGCTCAGCTAATCTATTTCCTTGGTGATCAACTGGCTGGCTTTGTTGGCTGAGGAACTCTGGGATTTGAAGTCCACAATAAAATAAAATAAAATAAAATAATAAAATAAAATATTGTGCAGTTTTCTGAGATTTGGTGTGTTTCTGTAGCATTTCACTCTAACTACACAAACACACAAAATCTCAGAAAGCTGTATGTGGCATATTTTGTGTGTGTTGTGTGTGTGTAAAGTGTGAAAATTGGTTTTTGAGCTTTTTGTGGCTGTGTGAAGTGTGAAGTGCAGCTGTTTTTACATTGTGTGTGAGTCAGTTGTGTTGTGTTGTGTTGTGTGTGTGTAAAGTGTGAAAGTTGGTTTTTGAGCTTTTTGTGGTTATGTGAAGTGTGATGTGCAGCTGCTTTTACATTGTGTGTGAGTCAGTTGTGTTGTGTTGTGTGTGTGTAAAGTGTGAAAGTTGGCTTTTGGTACCTCTTAATTGTTTTTTATACTGTTTATTATTTTTATTATTTATTGTTATTGGCCACGCCCACCAAGCCATCTGACCATCAAGCCATGCCCACCAATTAAGCCACGCCCACAGAACTGGTAGGGAAAATTTTTAGATTTCACCCCTGCCCTGCCCCCATCTATTCTCTGCCTCCCGAGTCCCAGCTGATTGGGAGGAAATGTAGATTTTGCAGTAACCTTCCCCTGGAGTGAGGAGGGAATGGAGATTTTACAGGATCCTTCCCCAGCCATGCCCACCAAGCCACGCCCACCAAGCCATGCCATGCCACGCCCACCAAGCCATGCCCACAGAACTGGTAGTAAAAAAAATTGAATCCCACCACTGATGTAAAGGTTAAAAGTTCCAGAAAACTAAAATAATTATGGGCTCTTGTTAAAAATAAATCAGCTTCACTTAATGATACTTGAAGTAGTTACATTTCCAGACCCCTTACTTAATTGATTTTTTGAATCTGTTTAAAAAGTTCTGGTTTTTCTAAGCTATTTAATTGGCTTAAAAAGTTTAAAAGGGTCTTGGTTAATATCATATAATATCATATAACATCAGAGTTGGAAGGGACCTTGGAGGCCTTCTAGTCCAACCCCCTGCCCAGGCAGGAAACCCTACACCATCTCAGTCAGATGGTTATCCAACATTTTCTTAAAAATTTCCAGTGTTGGAGCATTCACAACTTCTGAAGGCAAGTCGTTCCACTTATTAATTGTTCTAACTGTCAGGAAATTTCTCCTTAGTTCTAAGTTGCTTCTTTCTTTGATCAGTTTCCACCCATTGCTTCTTGTTCTACCCTCAGGTGCTTTGGAGAACAGCCCGACTCCCTCTTCTTTGTGGCAGCCCCTGAGATATTGGAACACAGCTATCATGTCTCCCCTAGTCCTTCTTTTTGTTAAACTAGACATGCCCAGTTCCTGCAACCGTTCTTCATATGTTTTATCCTCCAGTCCCCTAATCATCTTTGTTGCTCTTCTCTGCACTCTTTCTAGAGTCTCAACATCTTTTTTACATCGTGGCGACCAAAACTGGATGCAATATTCCAAGTGTGGCCTTACCAAGGCATTATAAAGTGGTACTAGCACTTCACGTGATCTTGATTCTATCCCTCTGTTTATGCAGCCCAGAACTGTGTTGGCTTTTTTAACAGCTGCTGCACACTGCTGGCTCATATCTAGATGGTTATCCACTAGGACTCCAAGATCCCTCTCACAGGTACTACTATTGAGCAAGGTACCACATATACAGTACTGGTGCATTTTGTTTTTTTGGCCTAAAAACTAACTTTTAACTTTTTTGGTAACTTTTTTGGTTACCGCAGTGAATGTCATTACAAATCTGTGATGCAAGTGGATGAGATCAGAAGAAAAAAAAACTAACTTTCCTAAACTATGGGGGAATTCCAAGGGCTACAAAATGGAATTGGGCAGGTAGATTCAGCAGAGCAGAATCTGCAGGAAACTTAATTGGCACTAAAAAGACACGGTGTAGTTGTTATCTAAATTAGATACAACCAACTCAGATGTATCTTCCCCACTGCCCATCTTCCTGGTGTCTCTCTGATAACCCATTCCCACTATCATCAAATGTGTTTTACAGTAGTTATAAATATTGAACGTTTTATTCTGCTAAACCTGGAATAATAAAAGCTGAGAAGCAACTTGGAAAAATATAACAAGCCCTTCCTGCAGACTGGCCCAGCCAGCTACATAACATCCCTGATATTCTGATTAATGGACAAGAAGTATAGCTCTCTGTGCACAGGGGAGTTATTTAAGTTAACTGGAGGAAGAGAGAGGGAAGGAAGGAGGGAGGTACTTCTGGATCAAGTCTGCTATATGCACTTGACACAGAATAGTATTCTGTAGTAATATTGTAGAGGAGGGCATTCATGGGGGAATGCAATTCAGCCTTTAACAGATTATGACAAGGCCTGGACCATGGAGGGAATGATACTGCAGGGTTTCTGGTTTCACAGCAGTGATTTTATCAAGATGTCTCAAGCTGCAGGAAATGTAGCTGCCAGGGGAGAGGTCATAAGTATGTCCATTCAGGCATAGAGCTGCACAACTTCTTAGTGATTGTGCAATCGCAGTTTGGATAAAGTTGTAAAAATGTTTCTAGGGCTGCTTTGCTAATCATGATGGCTCATTCGCTTCAATCTAAATAAATTTTGGGGGATATAAAATGCAAAAACATGAGCCCTGACAATTGGGTCACCTACCAGTTCACTGGTAATGCACTGGTGCACCAGTGATGTTACAAGTTTGGGTAATGAAATGTCTGCAAGAAAACAACTGAACTCAGAGAGCACCAAGAACCCCTCACCAGGAGTGAAATCTACTTACCTTCCCTACTGGTTTGGAAGTGCACGTGCCGTGCACATGCATCACATGCACGCGTGGATCCTCTGCGCATGCACAAACACTTCTGCGCATGCACAGAGGGTAAAAAAACAGGTTACTTCCTGGGTAAAACCAAGAAGTAACGATGACCATGTGGGTGGGCGGAGCCTCTCGCTGCCGTCACTATCGATTCTCCAAACCACCCGCCGCCATCGCTACCGGTTCGGCCAAACCGGTCCGAACCGGTAGCATTTCACCCCTGCCCCTCATCTACTACTATGCAGTCCCATTAACTTCTAATTCTAGAACTAAAGGTACACAGTTACTTATTGGTTGGGTTCACACAACACACTGGGCATTAAACCTGGACTAACAAAATACAATTGTTATGTTCAAAGCAACATACTATGCCTAAATAAACTATAATATGGCTTAACATGGTTGCCAGGTGTATAAGACATGCTAAGACAAAAGATCTACTCTGTCTGATTTTAACTTGGCCTAACATGTTGCATGTGCCTCAGTAACAAATAAGTTAGGAAATTGAACCTATGAAAACCTTTTTAAAAATGGGATTGTTAGCAATAGTGATGCTGCCAGGACCAAAACATATCTGTATATTTATCTAAACAAAAGCTTTCTGCCAAAGGTCAAAGAAGCATACAAAAAAGCAAACTGCATTGACTTCTCAAGCAGAGAGAACCTTTTCAAAAAGGTAATTCCTCCAAGTTTGGAATGACCAAAAACAGGACTTTTTGCTAAGAAAGTCCTGTTCATTCATGTGATGATTTAATTAATTTATTTTTTATTTTTATTTATTTTATTTTGTCACAACAGTATATATAAGCATAAGCATGAAGTAACTATATAATATATAAGCGTATATATGAGTGTAAGTATGTAATAACTATATTAATTGGATATAATGAAAGGAAACAGTAGGACAGGAAAGGTAGGCACGTTTGTGCTCTAATGCACGCCCCTTACAGACCTCTTAGGAATGGGGTGAGGTCAACAGTAGACAGTTTTTGGTTAAAGCTTTTGGGATTTTGAGTAGATACCACAGAGTCTGGTAGTGTGTTCCAAGCATTAATAACTCTGTTACTGAAGTCATATTTTCTGCAATCAAGATTGAAGCGGTTAACATTAAGTTTAAATCTATTGTTTGCTCTTGTATTGTTGTGATTGAAGCTGAAGTAATCCTCCCCAAAAAGAGTGTGAATCTTGATAGAATATCAGATCTTATCAGCAAGAATTTGGATGAGCACTCTTTGCTGCTATCTATTGGTTGTTCATATTTATGCAGCCTAGTTTGGGTAGCCCTACTTTTCATGAAGAACTTTAGTACAGTATGCACAGAAAAGAGTCCTCAGAAAGAAGTCAATCCTTGAGATGCTTCACAATGATCCAGCTTTTACGCTGTTACATGCTGTCCTGGGTTTGGCTTATGATCATTCACTCACACCCTCACAGTCCTGGTCAACAGCTGGAAAATAATTTGGACACTCTTAAATTTCTTTCAGATGAATACTGAGTCACAAAAGATTTTTTTTGGATTCCATGGAGATCTAGTGAATTTAAAGTGACAGCAAACATTTATCGGTTACAATGTACATTTGCTCTCTCCCATATGTACACACTTTCACTCATCCATACTTACTTACGTCCTTCTCATTTAGGTTGCCAGGCGTTAGTCAGAGATATGGAAGTCACCAAGTCTGGATTCAAAGACAACTCAAAGAGTGGATGGACTTCAGGACCCTTTCTATCCCCCAAGTTTTTACTTCATTGATTCACAAGACTGACAGCTACTCTTGCCTTGCTGATTTTCAAGTCTGGTAGCGGTTGATAGGACTTGGGGGGACGGGTTCTATGTGCTGAGGCCCAACTTCTTTTGTCTTGTTCAGGTGGCATTTTTTTCTTTGTATCCTTCTTAACTCCCCAAAGGATCTTGTAGACAAGTTTCCTGGCTTTCATCCACCCTCCTTATGTGCTTGCTTCATCTTAGGTATGGCAGCTTCAGCCTAGTCACACAACAACTTACTTGGACCTGTAGATCATGAAGTGTGGTCCAAAACTGAAGAAATTTTATCTGCCTATATGTGGGTAACAGAAACTTGTATTACTTGCAGCTTGAATGGCATCATGAATGCTAAATATTCCTGAATCTTCCCAAAAGAGTGCTTGATTGCATATACTTCATATATAACTCTTCTCCAAAGAAGAAATGACATTGGAAACAAGTAAAACAGATCTTTTCAGCTTCTTGTTCTCATTCTCAATAACCTGTCTTTTTGTTTGGATTAAGCTTCAACTCCTAAATTGACAAAGTTGATCCTTTGAGGATCCTTATGGGAGCAGCATTGTCAATTTCATGTCAACAATTAACAGCCATCTGATATCCAGACAGTATAATAAGATGGCAGAAAAAAACATGTCAAGTATTATCTAAAGTTAATAGAAACAGATTTAAACTCAATAGAGTTTAAACCCACTCAGTAGAGAAATAAACCTTGAACAATGTTCTATTTTTATTTTGTTTTAGTTAAAATTCATGATGAGTTACAATTTTATGTTAGACTTATTGTAAGAAGAAAAGACTTAACTAGAGAGTTTGATATAATTATGAACTGATTACAATAATAGGAATTACTATGCAAATAAAATATTTAAAATAAAAATAATTATCCATTTTATAAGGTTTTTTTTATAAACATGCTTTTAAATTGTATTATGGCAATCTCTAAAATGTTATATTTTATGCAATTCTCATTTAACACCCTGCAAACATTTCTATTTCTTCTAAGTGCCCTCCTTCTTAATCTACCTGTTGTGTTTCATTGCTGATCAATAACCTTTCCTCTTCATTTTTGGTCCTCTTCATTTTATAGTCCATGGCCATGGCCATAACTCTCCAGCTGGCCAAACATGACACCTGTCCAAGAATTCTCATTCACAGTCTCTAGAGCAACCTTTTCCAAGCTGAGTCCCTCCGGTTGTTTTAAAATGTAATTCCATTCAACCCAAGCCAGCCAAATCAATCATTATGGATGCAGGGAACTGTCTTTTAGACATTTCCCCCAGATTTTAGGGAAACTGTTCTTTTTCTTTTACAAATCTTTGCTACATTGCCTGTAGCATCAGGAAGATTTGTAGGCAATGTACAGTTCTCTGTCTGAAGAGCAAGGAAACCTCCTAATTAAGGCATAGAAACTGCCCAGCTTATCCTTCTCTCTCTTTTATTGTTCTTTCTACTGATTAGCTCCTATTCTGTCCTTTGGGACAGAAATATGTTTATCATGTTACCTGTTTTTTTCTGTGTTTTTGGTTAGATTACACTGCCAGAGAATGTAGAAGCAGATTACTCTTGACATGACAGCATTTATTTAGGAGTTATATTTGGAGTTTCAGTGCTAGATCACTTCATGGATGTGGAATCTACAGATTTTTAATTGCAATTAATTACAGTTCCTAGCATCATTGACCATACTGGCTGGTGGTTGTAGCATTTAGACTATCATAGAATTAGAGACTCTACTGCTTCTGTCTCTTAGCAGCAGATCCCAGTTCAGGTTAATTGCCTACAAGTCATCTTCCTTCTAAATTAATTCATTGTAGTTAGTTAACCAGTCTTTGCTAGTAGCCGGAAGCTCCTGCCTGGAAACCATACACTTTACTTCTGTTGAAGTAGGAATAATGGAGATGCTTATTTGAGAGCAAACAAGGAACCTGGAGAGAAGGGATGGGTATTTAAATTCACCAATTACTTTGAATGATTTACAGGGCAAGACTTTTGAGTGGGTATCTTTCTTCTACAGCAAGAATACTTATGGGCACTTAAAGACATCTAACTTGGCATCTCTACCCAAATAGAAGAAACAGTAAACCATTCATCCATTTTACAAAAGCTCAGGTTCCTTAACACACACACACATTTTTTACAGGATTGTAATCTGAACGTGCTATAAGGTTGCGTTCGTGACAGAAATATTTAAAATGAACATTGAAACAATAACTTTCACTAAAGGGAAATAATCTGTGGAGTGTATGTTTAGAGTCTTTTAGTTACAATGGATAATGATGGCTAACTATATAGGCAACAAGCATCTCACTCCAGGCCTTTAAAAGCAAAAACCTTTCCCATTTTGTCAATAAGTATATTGAAGCTGATTAATCAAATAACTATTTTTATAGTTTATAGATCCAAAGATTTCTTGAGCCACGTTATTTTATATTATTTATTAATACTGGTATTTACTGGAAGCAAAGTTATTTCTATCATTTTATTTCTGTCCATGACTTGCTCTTGAAAAAGGTTCTTCTCCTCCCCTCTTTGTCTCTATACTTGGGTTTATCTTTAGAAGTTTTGTCATGCTATTTATTTACACTTTTGGAAATGTCTCAACAAACTTAATTTCTCATCAGCCTTTTCCTTTTGCTTTTTGAGTTTATAGGTCAGAACTGGCCATATGCATTTGAAGGGGCTTTCTAGATGGACCACCCGGTTCCATTGTCCCTTCTCCTGTATGTTCTTATGCCAGCAGGGAGCCATTGGAGAGAGCTCTAAGGCAAGAGACTCAGACTGTGTTCCTAACAGTTCTCAGCTGCCCAGCCACCATCAATCATAGTATTCCCCTGCCAAACCAATACAATTGGATCAGGCCCAGTGCACAAGAGGGCTTCTTGAAAGTAAGAAGTGTGCCTTTGGGTTTTAATATATTCCCCAAGTTGATCCTCTTAGAAGAGAAGGCCATCCATCAATGTCACCAGATTGGAGATTGATTACAGCGCTGGATTGTATGGGATTTGACAAATAAAAAAGCAATTGTTACATTATTTTTGGTAAAATATGCGTCTTTAACTAAAAATAATGACTGCCAGTCTTTTGATTTGGTTACAAGGAAAAACTCATATGTCTTAGTAATCTGGAAAAGAAAAGGCTATCAACATGTTGCATAAATACTGTTTAGTTAGATCTGTTATCATTCCTAAGGTTACATGGATCATTGATTGACTAAACAGCAAAATAGATATTGGTGCTGAATATATTGCTTCAATCAAAGACATTTATAGACTCACCTTCTGAATGTATCAATATGATATAAAATCAGATTTATCTCATTACATTCTACAGTTTAAGTACTAATTTTCAGAATTTGTTATATAAATTCATCAGAAATTAATATCAGTAAGTCTGCTTATTTATACAATTTGAATTATGTCACTGATCACTTTCAAAGTCCTGACTTCAATTATAAAAGCATTAAATAAATTAAATTATATATAGTTGTGAAGAGACACGGTAGGAATGATTTTGATTAATGTAACCTAAATACAAATCCTAGTTGTTTTCCTAAGACGTATTAAGGTCACTTCTCCCCACCCTAAATTCACATATATTTAGGGTGGCAATGACTGAAAAAATGGTATTGTTCATTCACATTATATACCCCTACCATAGCAAAGGCAACTTCACGTCAATATCATTAAGAAAAAACTAAATAACTGCTGCTATCATAATAGCTTTAGATGTATCTATATTCCAGTGACACCTCAAACGTTATGAACAATTTTGGGTACCTCGTCTAAAAACGTATTTTCTCTAGCAACTGTCCTATCATAAAATAATATATTGGGTTTGGAGATCCTCAACACTGAAAAAAAATTAGAAGGGACATGGTAAGGTTTTTTAGAAGTATGAATAGTGTGGAGAAATTCATTGTCAGGTTCCCATCTTGGATATTAGTTTGCTTAGCACCATGTGATGGAAAGCATAGCTGAGCAAGTCCTGCAAGAACTCCCAATGTGCTTGAAACATGCTACAGAATTGTAGCAAAGCCCAAGGGATCCATGACTGGCAATTCAGTCTTGAAAATCTCAGATATCTTGTCTTAAATTATATGGGAAACAGTCTTCTTTCCTGATGACTGTGCCCTGCATCCCTGCATCAGTTCAAATGCAATGTCAGCATATATCTCTGTCAAATTATTGAATTCATCATTTTCATATCTCCTGCATTGCAGAATTTATTATTTTGCAGCAATACCAAAAATGTTGCTCAGCATTGCAAGGAAAACTGTACAATTAAACTTCAATTTTCCAGAGTACAATTCAATTAATAGAATCAATAGACCAATCAATGGAATCAATAGAAAAAAGTTTTAATTCACAGTCTAAACAACAATCCAAGAGCAGACTGGAAAGTTCTTATTGATCATTTGCATTGATTTATGTAAATAGTGACATACATTTAACAGACTTAACAGATGACCCATTTCTCTCAAATGATTAATTAAACAACTGTATATGAAACTCCCTTTCATGGATTACTGCCTTGTCATGGCGAAGGGGCTTGCATAGCTCAATGAAGCTATGAGCTATGCCGTGCAGGGACACCCAAGATGGACAGGTCATAGCAGAGAGTTCTGACAAAACGTGATCCATTGGAGAAGGAAATGGCAACCCACTCCAGTATCTTTGCCATGAAAACCCCATGGACAGTACAAAAAGGAAAAAAGATATGACGCCAGAAGATGAGCCCCTCAGGTCGGAAGGTGTCCAATATGCTACTGGGGAAGAGCGGAGGGCTAGTACTAGTAGCGCCAGAAAGAATGAAGCGACTGGGCCAAAGCCGAAAGGACGCTCAGCTGTGGATGTATCTGGTGGTGAAAGGAAAGTCCGATGCTGTAAAGATTTTTTCTCCATAGGAACCTGGAATGTAAGATCCATGAATCAAGGCAAGCTGGATGTGGTCAAACAAGAGATGACAAGACTGAACATCGACATCTTAGGAATCAGCGAACTAAATTGGACAGGAATGGGCGAATTTAATTCAGATGACTATCAGGTATACTACTGTGGGAAAGAATCCCTCAGAAGAAATGGAGTGGCCTTCATAATCAATAAAAAAGTAGGAAAAGCAATACTGGGATACAATCCCCAAAATGACAGAATGATCTCAGTCCGAATCCAAGGCAAACCATTCAATATCACAGTAGTCCAAGTCTATGCCCCAACCACTGGTGCTGAAGAAGATGAAATTGACCAGTTCTATGAAGCCCTACAGCACCTGATAGAATTAACACCAAAAAATGATGTCCTTATCATCATGGGAGATTGGAATGCTAAAGTAGGAAACCAAAAGATAACCAGAATAACAGGCAAGTATGGCCTTGGAGTACAAAATAAAGCAGGGCACAGGTTGATAGAATTCTGTCAAGACAACACGATGGTCAAAGCAAACACTCTTTTCCAACAACCTAAGAGACGACTCTACACATGGACATCACCAGATGGTCAACACAAAAATCAGATTGACTATGTGCTCTGCAGCCAAAGATGGAGAAGCTCTATACAGTCAGTAAAAACAAGACCAGGAGCTGACTGTGGGTCAGATCATGAGCTTCTTCTTGCAAAATTTAGGCTTAAACTAAAGAAAGTAGGGAAAAGCACCAGGCCACTCAGGTATGAACTAAATCATATCCCTGATGAATATACAGTAGAGGTGACAAATAGATTTAAAGAATTAGATCTGATAGACAGATTGCCTAAAGAACTATGGACGGAGGTTCGCAACATTGTACAAGAGGTAGCAACTAAAACCATTCCAAAGAAAAGAAATGCAAGAAAGCAAAATGGCTGTCTGAGGAAGCTCTGCAAATAGCTGAGGAAAGAAGGAAGGAAAAGCAAGGAGAAAGAGAAAGATACACCCAGTTGAATGCAGAATTCCAGAGATTAGCAAGAAGAGATAAGAATGCATTCTTAAATGAACAGTGCAAAGAAATAGAAGAAAACAATAGAATAAGGAGGACCAGAGATCTATTCAAGAAAATTGGAGATATGAAGGGAACGTTTCATGCAAAGATGGGCATGATAAAGGACCAAAATGGCAGGGACCTAACAGAGGCAGAAGAGATTTATTATTATTATTATTTATTAGATTTCTATACCGCCCTTCTCCCGAAGGACTCAGGGCGGTTTACAGCCAAAATAAGAACAAAACAATATACAATTAAAAACAAAATTAAAAAACTTATTATACAATTGGCCGAAAATTTAAAAACATTTAAAATCTAAAAAACCCATTAAAATTCATCTAGAAATTTAAAATTTAAAAAATCTAACAAAAAAAAACTTAAGCCAGCCCCGCGCGAGTAAATAAATACGTTTTCAACTCGCGGCGAAAGGTCCGAAGATCAGGTATTTGGCGCAAGCCAGGGGGAAGTTCGTTCCAGAGGGTAGGAGCCCCCACAGAGAAGGATCTTCCCCTGGGGGCCGCCAGCCGGCATTGCTTGGCGGATGGCACCCTGAGAAGTCCCTCTCTGTGTGAGCGTACGGGTCAGTGGGAGGCATGGGGTAACAGTAGGCAGTCCCGTAAGTACCCAGGCCCCAAGCCATGGAGCGCTTTAAAGGTAGTAACCAAAACCTTAAAGTGCACCCGAAAGACCACAGGCAGCCAGTGCAGCCTGCGAAGGAGTGGTGTTACATGGGAGCCGCGTGCAACTCTCCCTCTATGACCCGTGCAGCTGCATTCTGGACTAACTGAAGCCTCCGAGTGCACTTCAAGGGGAGCCCCATGTAGAGAGCATTGCAATAATCCAAGCGAGAGGTAACAAGAGCATGAGTGACTGTGCATAAGGCATCCCGATCAAGGAAGGGGCGCAACTGGCGAACCAGGCGAACCTGGTGAAAAGCTCTCCTGGAGACGGCCGTCAAATGATCTTCGAACGACAGCCGTCCATCCAGGAGAACACCCAAGTTGTGCACACTTTCCCTTGGGGCCAATGACTCGCCCCCAACAGTCAGCTGCGGCTGCAGCTGACTGTATCGGGGTGCCGGCATCCACAGCCACTCCGTCTTGGAGGGATTGAGCTTGAGCCTGTTTCTCCCCATCCAGACCCGTACGGCTTCCAAACACCGGGACAGCACTTCAACAGCTTCGTTGGGGTGGCCCGGGGTGGAAAAGTACAGCTGAGTGTCATCAGCGTACAGTTGGTATCTCACCCCAAAGCCACTGATGATCTCACCCAGCGGCTTCATATAGATGTTGAACAGGAGGGGCGAGAGAACCGACCCCTGCGGCACCCCACAAGTAAGGCGCCTCACGGTCGACCTCTGCCCCCCTGTCAACACCGTCTGCGACCGGTCAGAGAGGTAGGAGGAGAACCACCGGTAAACGGTGCCTCCCACTCCCAACCCCTCTAACCGGTGCAGCAGGATACCATGGTCGATGGTATCAAAAGCCGCTGAGAGATCTAATAGGACCAGGGCAGAGGAATAACCCCTGTCTCTGGCCCTCCAGAGATCATCCACCAACACAACCAAAGCTGTCTCCGTACTATATCCGGGTCGGAAGCCGGACTGGAACGGGTCTAGATAGACAGCTTCATCCAGGTATTGAGGTAGCTGCCGCGCCACAACACTCTCTACAACCTTCGCAACAAAGCGAAGGTTGGAGATCGGACGGTAATTACCCAAAATAGCTAGGTCCAGGGAAGGCTTCTTGAGAAGGGGTCTCACCACCGCCTCTTTCAAGGCAGCAGGGAAAACACCCTCCAGCAAGGAAGCATTAATAATCCCTGGAGCCAGCCTCATGTCACCTCCTGTGTGGCCAGCACCAACCAGGAGGGGCACGGGTCCAGTAAACATGTGGTGACGTGAAGCCTCCCCAACAACCTGTCCACGTCCTCGAGAGCCACAGGGTCAAACTCATCCCAAACAATCTCGACAAGACGCGACTCCGCCCTCTCACCTGGATGATCTCAATTCCGGTCCAAGCCATCCCGGAGCTGAACGATTTTATCGTATAGATAACCACTAAACTCCTTGGCACGTCCCTGCAAAGGGTCATCCCGCGCCTCCTGATGAAGGAGAGAGCGGGTCACCCGAAACAGGGCGGCCGGGCGGTTATCTGCCGACGCAATGAGGGTGGAAGCGTAAGAACGCTTCGCTTCCCTCAGTGCCACTAGGTAGGCCTTAGAATAAGACCTAACTAGTGTCCGGTCAGCTTCGGAACGACTGGACCTCCAAGTACTCTCTAGGCGTCTTCTCCGGCGTTTCATCTCCCTCAGCCCCTCGGAGAACCAAGGGGCCGGCTGAGATCTGCGCCGGGTCAGAGGCCGCAAAGGCACGACACAGTCCAAAGCTCCAGCCGCGGCCTGTTCCCAGGCCACGACTAGTTCTTCAGCCGTGCCATGGGCCAGATCCTCAGGGGATGTCCCAAGCTCCATCAGGAACCTCTTGGGGTCCATCAGGCACCTAGGACGGAACCAATGGTTCCGTCTCCCTGCGGTGGTGGGTGTCAGTCCGAAAGTCCAGGCAAAGGAGAAAATGATCTGACCATGACACCGGTTCTGTTACTAAATCATCCAATTCCAGATCATTTAACCACTGTCCAGAGATATAAATTAGATCCAGTGTGCCTCCTCCAGTGTGCGTAGGGCCATCAATTACTTGAATCAGGTCCAAGGCTGTCATGGAAGCCTGGAACTCCTGGGCCGCCGTCGATGACAAGCCGGTCGATGGCAAGTTGAAATCCCCCATGACTATAAGTCTGGGGGTCTCAACCGCCACCCCGGCCAGCACCTCCAACAACTCAGGTAGGGCTGTAGTCACGCAGCAAGGAGCCAGGTACGTGATCAACAAGCCCAACTGATTCCTATGCCCCATCTCACAAAGAGGGATTCACAACCGGCTATCTGAGGAACAGTGGCCTCCCTCGGCTCTAGACCTTCCCTAATAACAACCGCCACCCCCCAACCCCTACCTTGGGCTCTCGGTTGATGAAATGCTCGGAAACCCGGAGGGCACAACTCAACAAGGGGGACACCCCCCTCCGAGCCCAGCCAGGTCTCCGTAATGCCCATAAGGTCCGCGGACTCCCCCTGAATAAGGTCGCAAATCAGGGGGGCTTTATTAACCACAGACCGAGCATTACATAACATCAACTGAAGACCCAAGCTCTGAGGGTCATGGCCGCCCGGGGAACGGGTAAAGACTAAGGGGCCGGAGCACGTGATCGCTTTTAAACAGCGAGCACGTGCTTCCAAAAATCGATACGGCCCCCCGCTTCCGCCATATCTGCCTCTCCCACTTACTGTACAGATAGAACGACCCTCTAAACCTGGAACAAACCCCTCCCCCTCTACCTTCGGACCAGATGATGTAGTGCCGCGAGCAAGCACAGGGACTGGACTCCTCCCCGACAGGTTATTCCCCCCCCATCTTATCCCTCCCCTCCCCTTAGAAAACCCCTCTTTAAAAACCTATTTAAAACCCCCCAAAAATTCTTCTTGGCCGCATGCCACCTCTCTGGGTCCCAAGAGGTAGGTTAAGGTAGGCCCTCGATAACCTGGAGGGCCATTCCTGCGAGGCGGGGGAACCTCGCAGTCGTAATAGCTCAGTAGACGAATATCTCATGGAAGAATAAAAGATAAAACGGCGGAAAGGGGTCCATCCCTAACCGGCGTGGATGTTGCTCTCGTTCTGATAGTCCATCAAGACCCGACAAAAGATGGTAAACAGTTTGGGCAAGTTCAGTCTCCCATAGGATAATAGTCCCCGGGTCAATGCCACATAACATCGGGTTATCTGCTTCACCCCTTTTTTCCATCTGCTTATCATAGATGGAAAAAACAGGCCAAAATGCCGACCCATGCCACCAAAATGGCCGGCCCGCAATCCGTCGAAATCCGGGGGACCAGAGAGACGGCCCAAATCCAGATTAAGAAGAGGTGGCAAAATTACACAGAAGAACTATACAAGAATGAGCTTAACATCCCTGATAACCATGATGGGGTGGTCACTAACCTTGAGCCAGACATCCTAGAATGTGAAGTCAAATGCACCTTAGGAAATCTGAGCAACAACAAAGCTAGTGGAGGAGACAGTATTCCAGCTGAGCTATTCAAAATCTTAAAAGGCGACGCAGTAAAAGTGCTACACTCAATTTGCCAGCAAATTTGGAAAACTCAACAATGGCCACAGGATTGGAAAAGGTCAGTTTACATTCCAATTCCAAAGAAAGGCAATGCCAAAGAATGTTCAAACTATCGCACCATTGCACTCATTTCACATGCTAGTAAGGTTATGCTTAAAATCCTACAAGCTAGGCTCCAGCAATATGTGGATCGAGAACTACCAGAAGTACAGGCAGGATTTCGTAGAGGCAGAGGAACTAGAGATCAAATTGCCAAAATACGCTGGATCATGGAGAAAGCTAGGGAGTTCAAGAAAAACATCTACTTCTGCTTCATTGACTATGCTAAAGCCTTTGATTGTGTGGATCACAACAAATTGTGGCAAGTTCTTAAAGAGATGGGAGTACCAGACCATCTTATTTGTCTCTTGAGAAACCTGTATGCGGGTCAAGAAGCCACAGTGAGAACTGGACACGGAACCACTGATTGGTTCAAAATTGGGAAAGGAGTCCGGCAAGGCTGTATACTATCACCCTGCCTATTTAACTTATATGCAGAACACATCATGAGAAAGGCGGGGCTAGATGAATCAAAAATTGGAATTAAGATTGCCGGAAGAAATATTAACAACCTCAGATATGCAGATGATACCACTCTAATGGCAGAAAGCGAAGAGGAACTAAAGAGTCTCTTGATGCGGGTGAAGGAGGAGAGTGCAAAAGTTGGCTTGAAACTCAACATTAAGAAAACTAAAATCATGGCATCCGTTCCTTTCAATTCCTGGCAGATAGATGGTGAAGAAATGGAGGTAGTGACAGATTTTATTTTCCTGGGCTCCAAGATCACCGCAGATGGGGACTGCAGCCAAGAAATTAAAAGACGCTTGCTCCTGGGGAGGAAAGCTATGGCAAATCTAGACAGCATACTAAAAAGCAGAGACATCACCCTGCCAACAAAAGTGCGTATAGTCAAAGCTATGGTTTTCCCAGTTGCAATGTATGGCTGTGAAGGTTGGACCATAAGAAAGGCTGAGCGCCAAAGAATTGAGGCCTTTGAACTCTGGTGCTGGAGAAGACTCCTGCGAGTCCCTTGGACTGCAAGGCGAACAAACAAGTCAGTTCTAGAGGAGATCAACCCTGACTGCTCTTTAGAAGGCCAGATCCTGAAGATGAAACTGAAATACTTTGGCCACCTAATGAGAAAGAAGGACTCACTGGAGAAGAGCCTAATGCTGGGAAAGATTGAGGGCAAAAGAAGAAGGGGACGACAGAGAACGAGGTGGCTGGATGGAGTCACTGAAGCAGTAGGCATGAGTTTAAATGGACTCCAGAGGATGGTAGAGGACAGGAAGGCCTGGAGGAATGTTGTCCATGGGGTCGCGATGGGTCGGACACGACTTCGCAACTAACAACAACAAAATATGGAAACTTTTGAACACGTGATTCGTTCCTTGCATAACTCCCCAAATACTGGCATCATAATTTATTATTTCAAAAGCAATCTATACCAAACATAATGTACTTTATAAAAGTTGTATACTCCAGTTTATGAAGCAATAAATGAGTTAATCTTTAGAGTGCCATAAGATATTGTGATGTTCTTGCCATCTCCCTCTTTTTCTGCATCAGAGAAGGCCAACCTGTTTCCTCAGGACCATTGTTAGCCTAATGTTACAAGATATTCAGTTTTGAAAAGCCATTTGAAGGAATCTTAACTGAGGAACCAGAAAGTGAGAAAAAGATGGTATAGGGAAGGGAGAACAATGAAGAGTTTTGAGAGGTTGTAAAGGTGGCAGCTTTATTTTTAGAAAGGCTAACACGTTGTTCTACTGGCAAAACAAATTAAAAAAATAGGTGTCCCTGCCACTTTTGATTCTGGATGTGCTCAATACTTCCCCAAATCCCACCTATCACATGGTCCTCTATAGTTTCCTTCCTCCAATAAGAATGAAACAGCGAGCAAGCAAGAAAAAGTCATTTCCTGGGCCCACAGCCTTCGGCACCATCTCTCCTAAGTGCCAGGGAAACAATTTGAATCTGTAGAGAAATCCTCTTTCAGATCAGAAACACTCAGAGTGAAGAAGCCTTCTGGCTGCAGCAGGCAGATCTGGAATCAGTTGCATATATTTATGCCATTAATCTGATTCTCATGACACAAAGAATAAAGAAATGAGTGAGTATAGTTTCTTAACCCTAATAATCAAAAGCAGTACAGACAATTAATAACTCAGCACAGCTGAGGGATCTCTTTACACTCATGTGTGCATTTATTCATGAGTGTTTTGAGAATATATTGTTCGAGATCCATAGAGAGCCCATTTAATTTGGTGGCGGTGGTTCGGTGACTAAAGAATGACAATGTCTTATTTAAAACTGCCCTGAGCAACAACCTATTATTGTGTGCTTTAATTGAATCTGCTACATGGCAGTCCAAGGGACATATGTCTCTGCAGACTAACAGACATTGAGGTCTGCCACATGCTTTTGCAGGCCTGAATTAAAGTGGGGAACGAATGTTCTTTCTCCCAAGAATGGATGGCCCCAAGCAGCTTGAGCACAGTCCAGCAGCATTCATTGATTAGTAACAGTTTATTAACAGCCCATACATTTCTCATCTGCTCTTGGGGATTTGTTAAAGGTGTCACCTGCAACTGTGAGAAATAATTTTCAAGAACACCACTGATGCCAAGAAGTATTTCCCCCTCTTTACTTTTCTTGCATTCAGCTAGAGCAAGAGATGCTAGAGCACTTATAGAGAGTAATTCTTTAAGCTGTGTTTTCTCTCTTTTGTTTTAAAAATAAAAGTTCACCCTGAGGAATTTTGAGCAACTTTGCTAACAGGAAAATTCAAGTATGCTGTGGAAAATCGGATTTTGACCTCTGGAATATCGGTTTTAATATATTTGCTCATTGACTAATTCAATGGACTAATGGACAAACAAATACAGCCACTTAACAGAACAGGATGGGATGTATATAAGTGGTGGGTTGCTACCAGTTCTACCCAGATCGGCGAACTGGTATTGGCGGGGGCGGGAGGCTCCACCCACCTTCTGCACATGCGCAGAAGCATTGCGCATGCATGAGTGAATCGGTAGCGAAGGGTTTTGCAATCCACTATTGATGTACATATGCCCCTTCTTTGTTGGTGAAGCTGAAATATTTAGTAAATACAGATACTCCTCAACTTACAGCAGTTTATTTAATGACTGTTTGACGTTTCAATGTTACTGAAAAAAGTGGCTTGACAGTTTTTCGCACTTATGATTGTTGCATCATCCCCATGGTGACATGATCAAAATTCAGCCCCTTGGCAACTGACTCATATTATGATGGTTGCTGTGTCCTGAGATCATGTGATCACTTTTTGACCTGAGAAACAAAGTCAATAGGAAGCCAGATTAATTTAAGACCCATGGTACTAATTTAACAACTGCCGTAATTCACTTAACTGTAGCAAGAAAGGTAACAAAATGGGACAAAACTCACTTAACAAATGTCTTGCTTAGCAACAGAAATTGGGGGCTCAATTATGGTTTGTAAGTCGAAGACTACCTGTATATCAGTGGTGAAATTCAAAAATTTTTACTATCGGTTCTGTGGGCATGGCTTGGTGGGCATGGCAGGGGAAGGATATTGCAAAATCTTCATTGCCACCCCACTCTGGGGCCAGCCAGAGGCGGCATTTGCCGGTTCTCTGAACTACTCAAAATTTCCGCTACCAGTTCTCCAGAACCAGTCAGAACTTGCTGAATTTCACCCCTGCTGTATATATGCATCATAGAAATGCTGAAATTCAAAGGAAGAGAAAAGTTTTCTTAGGAGGCATTTCCTAGCTGGAAACTGGATGTATTCCTTTCAAGTTCACACATTGAACTAGGCCAGCAACCATAATTGGTTGATCAAATCATAATAACTGTTCACACAAGCTAAGCCATGAGATACACATAGCAGACTTGCACAACAATCCTCTCAGGATGGCACAATCACCCACTGGCTATTTTCTGCCTCTTTGCAGATGTTGCTTTTTTATGTCAGCCAATGAGAGTGGTAGATGTGGCCTTGTTACCTGTATGGCCTAAAAGTATTTCCCTCTTATTCTGGCTATTTCCAAGGGCAGCTTCAATCTACTTGCCTTTACTTTAGAGATAAAGTCAGATTATTTAATATTAGGGCTGATCAGAAGTGTGTTTTGTGCTGAAAAGCATGGCTTTCCCCTCTGCTCACTAGCTAGTTTCCATCACAGCCATTTCTCTCCCTGTGTTTGCTATCTCCATTAGCACTTTACGTTTACCCATCAGTCTCTTCTAGGCATCAGTTTCTCTTCATACTTCCAACAGGCTAGAGAAGAGAAAGTAGACCACCATGATGTCATTTGTGAAAGAAAAAGGACATGTTTGTATTTGCCAGTTTCCCTGCATTTGCCAGTTTCCCTGTTTCCCCTTTCCCTGCCTTGCTCATTTGGAAATTAGTTAATTAGTGAAGCCACAGGAAAAGATCAAGAAAAGAACTTGGCCATCACACAGTTCTTTTAATATGGCCTCCTGCTTTCTGTGAAGCGGTGCAAAATATGCAGCTACAACATGCTGTTCCAACAAACAATCTCTAATTTGGCTCAGTGAAAAGCTGGATGAATGGTACTGTCCTTTATACTTTTAAAGAGAAACAAGTTAAGGGCTAGGTCTGTGACCACATTGCCCCTTTCGTGAGTATTCGTCCTCACACTTGTTGGTCAGGAAACCTCCCCCCCACCGATAGTCTTCCCTGATGCCATGGTGGGGCAGACTGAGTGTCAAGAGCCTATCAGAGACTTGGCTCTCTTCCTTTATCAGAAGTTGTGACACAGATCTGTTGACAGTTAATCCAGCTGAGAGAAAATACATGTCATGTACCCGCTTTCAAGTTGCCCAAAAGACAGTGCTGAGATGTCCTGTGATGGTGGGCTGTCACTTGGAATGGTTGTAAACTTGGATCTAGCTTATTCAGAAGAGCAAGAGACACACATCTCAAAGGATCCTCAGGTTAATAGGTCAGGGGTACAATGAGGGGACATGGAATAAAGTTGTAGGGAACCCAAAGAGACCTCCAGCTGAGCTGCCTCCCACTTCATTGCACAGCTGAATATTCTTTTTGACAGATTGCTGGAAAGTTTAAGAGCAAAGCCACAAAGGTTTCTTCCCACAATTGTTCCCATTGCCCTGCATGCAACTACAGTAGCAGTAGAAACTACCTTTTTTTTAATAGAAGTTTTTTATTTTCAAATACAAACAAACAAACAGTACATTTTTTTCTGAACAGAGTATTGGCTGAGTCAAAATTTGTACCACTTTTAGTTTTCTCCAACACCATTTTATATATTTCACTTTTGCCATAAAATTCTTTGCTAATTTTTTGTTTTATTTTCCTTCTATTTCTTCTGGTATATAAACAATATTACCATTTGCCCTAAGCTCTAATCTCAATCAATTTTTCTTTTTCCAGCCCACTCCTTACTTTTTTCAAATTGAAACCCTTTAAATTAAAGTCAGTCATTTTTCTAAAACCTAACCCTAACTCTAAATCAACTTAATCAAATGTTCTCCCATTGCTTCCTTTTCACAATATAATTTCAAATATTTTCCCTAAATTCCATTATTCTAATTATAAATATTAATATTCATACAGTTTTACATATATAAACTACCTACATGGCCCCCTTATCGTGGTATTTATAGCCATCTTGCTGCTGTGAGAGACAGCAAGCAAGAAAAGGATGGTCTAGCTTCTAGAGGGTCGAAAAATATCACCCAAAATAAATTAGATCCTTCATCGACAGCAGTAACAGGTAACATGAACTTCTCTACCTTGTAAAGTTGACCTGTCAGAGAGTTAATTTTGAAAAAGAACTTGTGCAGTTTAATTTTCTAAAGTGACTGTGCTACAATACTGTGCTAGAAAGAAGTCTAGTGCTATTTCACAAAAGCAGTGAATATTGTTTATGGGGAGTCTGCCTTAAGACTCTACAGCACCTCAGAAAGTGCCAATCAGCCATTACATGGGCAACTGTTTGCAGAAGCCAGTTATCATGTCAGTCCAACCACATGGCCATGGAAGGCAACACTCAACAGCTAAGTGGGAGGGTGCTAGTGCACTGCAGCCAAATTGACCAATAGAAGCTGGCCAGATTTTGGCTCCTGACTATGTCACCAACATTGCTGCAAATCGTGCATAGAACAAGATTTGTGTTAGAAGATAGAAAATATTACTTTGATACTAGAGTATCTAAATACCAAGTTTAGTTGCTCCAGTATTACTATGCGGTAGGAATAAAGCAGGAAGGGACTTACAACATGTCCTTGATAACGATGAGGTCGCTTCAGCTGTAGTTAGGGAAATGTATGAACAATACATTTGCACAATCTTATGCACGCTAAGGGATGTGCATAAGAGCACCAGCGTGCCTACCGTTCCTGTCCTAATGTTCCCTTGATTGTATCCAATTCGTATGGTTATTTCATGCTTATACTTATACTGTTGTGTTTGACAAATAAATAAATAATAAATACGTTGCACACTCACAAAGCAGGGCAACACCATTTGACTGTGACTCAGAAGAGATGAAATAGAGGCAGATGGGAACTTGCAACAAGTAACAGCACACAGTGGTAGGAAAGGGCTAGAAGTTTTGATTTAAACGAAGTATGGTCTTAATATCTTGTTATGAGATTTTGAAATGCAATAACAAGAAATTCTTGTGAATACTGAATATACATATAATTTTGCACAATGTACGAATTCATCCTTTTTTTTTTTTTTACATTTATATCCCGCCCTTCTCCGAAGACTCAGGGCGGCTTACAGTGTGTAAGGCAATAGTCTCATTCTATTTGTATATTTACAAAGTCAACTTATTGCCCCCCCAACAATCTGGGTCCTCATTTTACCTACCTTATAAAGGATGGAAGGCTGAGTCAACCTTGGACCTGGTCGGACTAGAACCTGCAGTAATTGCAGGCAACTGTGTTTTAATAACAGGCTTCTTACAGCCTGAGCCACACCGCGGCCCCTGATCAGTATCGTCCATTTATCTGAAGCCTTATAGCTTCTGGAACTATGAAATAGTTCATTTTGAAAAGCTTTGGGTAAGATCTACTTTACCTAAGAGGAAGCCAAGATTATTAAGACTAAATCAGAGAGGAAAACCTGATTCTCTCTCTCCCCACTCACAACAGCTATTTTCTTTGAAGCTGACAAACCCCCCCCCCCCCAAAAAAAAGCCAAAAGCACTTCAAGAAGAAAAACCAAGCCTCAACTTCTGCATATTAACTCTGTTCTGTATTGTATTTGATTCTCCTAAGTTCTAAGGAAAGAAAGCAAGGAATTCAGAAAGAGCCTAATTCGATCTCAGGTGGATTTTGTATTGGAATCAAGAGGGTTGGGTACCTGAAATGCCAACTCTGAAAATGTCCAATATTTTTGTAATACCACAGATACATATTATCTTCTTCAATATAAGAGTCTGTATACTGATCCATCTACGCATCACTTTTGTCTATATGGGAACTGGAGCTGAAAGAGTTCCAAGATTTGAAAGCAGGATTTCTCTTGTCTGCACCACAAATAAAACCTTTCTTCATTGTTGTAATGTAGTAACAATAATAGAAGCAACACCCCCAGAAGAGGATGAGGAGATGATGTATGCTCATCAATCATCTGGGTGTAAAAGGGGCCGGGATAGCTCAGGCAATAGAGAAGCCTGTTATTAGAACACAAAGCCTGCAATTACTGCAGGTTTGAGCCCGGCCCAAGGTTGACTCAGCCTTCCACCCTTTATAAGGTAGGTAAAATGAGGACCCAGATTGTTGGGGGGGCAATAAGTTGACTTTGTAAAAAAAATATACAAATAGAATGAGACTATTGCCTTATACATTGTAAGCCGCCCTGAGTCTTCGGAGAAGGGCGGGGTATAAATGTAAAAAAAAAAAAAAAAAGACTTTGTAGAGTATGGCTGGCCATGAATTCCGAACAATCATCTGTGCACTTTGGAAGAAACCAACATTTCTTTTCAATAATTTCACCAATTGTATCGAACGCCGCTGAGAGGTCTAATAGGACCAGGGCAGAGGAATAACCCTGTCCCGAGCCCTCCAGAGATCATCCACCAATGCGACCAAAGCTGTCTCCGTGCTGTATCCGGGTCGGAAGCCGGACTGGAACGGGTCTAGATAGACGTCTTCATCCAGGTATTGGGGTAGCTGTCGCGCCACGGCACTCTCTACAACCTTCGCAACAAAGCGAAGGTTGGAGACTGACGATAATTACCCAAAATAGCTGGGTCCAGGAGGGCTTCTTGGAGGATTAAGCTTGAGCCTGTTTCTCCCCATCCAGACCCGTCGGCTTCCAAACACCGGGACAGCACTTCAACAACTTCATTGGGGTGGTCCGGGGTGGAAAAGTACAGCTGGGTGTCATCAGCGTACTGCTGGTATCTCACCCGAAACCACTGATGATCTCACCCAACGGCTTCATGTAGATGTTGAACAGAAGGGCGAGAGAATCGACCCTGAGGACCCCACAAGTGAGGCCCCTCGCGGTCGACCTCTGCCCCTGTCAACACCGTCTGCGACGGTCGGAGAGATAGGAGGAGAACCACCGATATCGGTGCCTCCACTCCCAATCCCCCAACCGGCGCAGCAAGATACCATGGTCGATGGTATCGAGCGCCGCTGAGAGGTCTAATAGGACCAGGGCAGAGGAATAACCCTGTCCCGAGCCCTCCAGAGATCATCCACCAATGCGACCAAAGCTGTCTCCGTGCTGTATCCGGGTCGGAAGCCGGACTGGAGCAGGTCTAGATAGACGTCTTCATCCAGGTATTGGGGTAGCTGTCGCGCCACGGCACTCTCTACAACCTTCGCAACAAAGCGAAGGTTGGAGACTGACGATAATTACCCAAAATAGCTGGGTCCAGGAGGGCTTCTTGGAGGATTAAGCTTGAGCCTGTTTCTCCCCATCCAGACCCGTCGGCTTCCAAACACCGGGACAGCACTTCAACAACTTCATTGGGGTGGTCCGGGGTGGAAAAGTACAGCTGGGTGTCATCAGCGTACTGCTGGTATCTCACCCGAAACCACTGATGATCTCACCCAACGGCTTCATGTAGATGTTGAACAGAAGGGCGAGAGAATCGACCCTGAGGACCCCACAAGTGAGGCCCCTCGCGGTGACCTCTGCCCCCTGTCAACACCGTCTGCGACCGGTCGGAGAGATGGGAGAGAACCACCGATATCGGTGCCTCCACTCCCAATCCCCCAACCGGCGCAGCAGATACCATAGTCGATGGTATCGAGCCGCTGAGAGGTCTAATAGGACCAGGGCAGAGGAATAACCCTGTCCCGAGCCCTCCAGAGATCATCCACCAATGCGACCAAAGCTGTCTCCGTGCTGTATCCGGGTCGGAAGCCGGACTGGAGCAGGTCTAGATAGACGTCTTCATCCAGGTATTGGGGTAGCTGTCGCGCCACGGCACTCTCTACAACCTTCGCAACAAAGCGAAGGTTGGAGACTGACGATAATTACCCAAAATAGCTGGGTCCAGGAGGGCTTCTTAAGGAGGGTCTCACCACCGCCTCTTTCAAGGCGGCAGGAAAACCCTTCCAACAAAGAAGCGTTGATAATCCTCTGAGCCAGCCTCGTGTCACCTCCTGAGTGGCCAGTACCAGCCAGGAAGGGCACGGGTCCAGTAAACATGTCGTGCCGTGAAGCCTCCCCAACAACCTGTCCACGTCCTCGGGAGCCACAGGGTCAAACTCATCCCAAATGGACTCAACAAGACGTGCCTCCTCTCCCTTGCTTGGATCATCCCAAATTCGATCCAGACCGTCCCTCAGCTGAGCGATTTTATCGTATAGATAACCACTAAACTCCTCGGCTCGTCCATGCAAAGGGCCATCCGGCACCTCCTGATGTAGGAGAGAGCGGGTGACCCAAAACAGGGGGGCCGGGCGGTTATCTGCCGACGCAATGAGGGTGGAGGCGTAGGAACGCCTCGCTTCCCTCATTGCCACTAGGTAGGTCCTAGAATAGGACCTAACTAGTGTCCGATCAGTTTCGGAGCGACTGGACCTCCAGGTGCTCTCCAGGCGTCTTCTCCGGCGTTTCATCTCCCTCAGCCTCGGAGAACCAAGGGGCGGTCGAGATCTCGCCGGGTCAGAGGCCGCAAAGCGCGACACGGTCCAAGGCCCCGCCGCGGCCTGTTCCCAGGCCACGACCAGTTCCTCAGTCGTGCCGTGGGCCAGATCCTCAGGAATGGCCCAAGCTCAGTCAGGAACCTCTCAGGCTCCATCAGGCGCCTAGGACGGAACCACCAGATAGGTTCCGTCTCCCTGCGGTGGTGAATGGCGGTTCGGAAGTCTAGGCGAAGGAGAAAATGATCCGACCATGACATTGGTTCTGTTACTAAATCATCTAATACCAGATCATTTAACCACTGTCCAGAGATATAAAGCAGATCCAGTGTGCCTCCCCCCGTGTGCGTAGGACCATCATTTACTCGAATCAGGTCCAAGGCCGCCATGGAACCCAAGAACCCCCGAGCTGCCGTCGATGACAAGCCAGCTGATGGCAGGTTGAAATCCCCCATGACTATAAGTCTGGGGGTCTCAACCGCCACAGCAGCAAGTACCTCCAACAGCTCAGGCAGGGCTGTGGTCACGCAGCAAGGAGCCAGGTACGCGATCACCAAGCCCAACTGATTCCTATAGCCCCACCGCACATAAAGGGATTCACAACCGGCAATCTGAGGAATAGTGGTCTCCCTCGGCTCTAGATCCTCCTTGATAACAACCGCCACCCCCACCTACCTTGGACCCTCGGCTGATGAAATGCTCGGAAACCTGGAGGGCACATCTCAACAAGGGGGACCCCCCCCTCTGGGCCCAACCAGGTTTCCGTAATGCCCATAAGGTCCGCGGACTCCCCCTGAATAAGGTCGCAAATCAGGGGAGCCTTATTAACCACGGACCGGGCATTACATAACATCAGCCGAAGATCCAAGCTCTGAGGATCATGGCCACCCGAGGAACGGGTAGGGACTGAGGGGCCGGAGCACGCGATCGCTTTCAGACATCGAACGCGTGCTCCCACAACTCGGTACGGCCCCTCCCCCCCGCCATATCTGCCTCTCCCACTTACCGTACAGATCGAACATCCCTCTAAACCTGGAACGTCCTCCCCCCCTGCCTTCAGACAAGATGGAATAGTGTCGCGAACTAGCACAGGGGCTGGATCCCTCCCCGACGGGTTCTCACCCCCACCCGTCGAATCCCTCCCCCCCCTTAAAAAACCCTTATTTAAAAAACGGTTTAAAAAACCCCACAGATTCTTCTTCCTCGCATGCCACCTCTCCGGGTCCCAAGACCCTCGTTAAGGCCGGCCTCGATAACCCGGAGGCCATTCCTGCGAGGCGGGGGAACCTCGCAGTCGGAGAAGGTCAGCCGACGAATATTTCATGCTAAAAGATTAAATAACAGTGGGGAAAAAAAGGTGTTCCCTAGCCACTTGATGTTATCGTAGCCTGTGGACAAAGTCAGGACAGTCACAAACCAGGGCCAAATGCCCGGTAAGGGCAATAAATAAGATGGAGGTTTGGCTGATGGATTCCGCCATTCAGTACTGCCCATAATGGATACAGCAAAAGTTTTTGCCCGCTGGTGCCGCCCATGATCAGGTCCGAGGCCGTCCAAGATTGATGCCATAAATAAATAAATACCGGGGACAGGAAAAAAGTTTTCAGCCGCAGATGTCAAATGATGGTATATATAAGAGTCAGCTAAAATTCTAAATTCCAAAATGTCCAAGCTACCTGTGTCCAATGTCTCTGGTGCCGCTGAAAATAGTCCGGCAAACAATCCAGCCGCCAGCCGCTGATGATAAGTGCGGCCATAACGCAGCCAAACGATCCCAGATGTTACCAATGGTACCAGGCGACAATCCATACCATTCCATACCCCACCGGAATGGACGCCGCCCTCTACCATCAGATGGGTGGAATCGTAGAAACCATGCTGCTGAGCCATGCCACTGAAGGATAGAGCAGCAGAACATCCAGCCGCCGATGACATGTGCGGCCGGCAGCAGCAAACCATGATCCAGCCCGGCCATTCCTAACGAGCGCCGCTCCGTGCCCCTCCAGAATGGCCAGCGCCATCTACCGTTGCCGCCGATGGTATCAGTGCCGCTACTGGTATCCAAGCCGCTGATGGTATCACTGCCGCTGTAAGATACCGCCGCTGGCCAGCATATCGCACCCCCCAACTGGTCGCTGATGTCCGAGCGACCGCTTCGCCACGGAACCGCAAGCCGGCTCGTTTCCACGGGCGCCCAGCCAAAATGGCCGCCGGCAACCGTCCGCCGCTCGTCCGCCTCTCCAGCCCTGTTCCCGGAAGCCGAGGGTCTAACAAGACCCAAAGATCTCATTTCGGCTGCCGGAAAGATGTTCTGCGGGCCGGCGGGCCCAGATAGCTTGAAAAACCGCCCCGAGGCATCGCGGCTAGAAAAAACGCCGACCCACCGCCTGCATGATTCCCAGATCGCCGCCATTTCCGCGCATGCGTAGAGAAGAATCTGTATAGCTTCTGGAACTATGAAATAGTTCATTTTGAAAAGCTTTGGGTAAGATCTACTTTACCTAAGAGGAAGCCAAGATTATTAAGACTAAATCAGAGAGGAAAACCTGATTCTCTCTCTCCCCACTCACAACAGCTATTTTCTTTGAAGCTGACAAACACCCCCCTCCCCAAAAAAAGCCAAAAGCACTTCAAGAAGAAAAACCAAGCCTCAACTTCTGCATATTAACTCTGTTCTGTATTGTATTTGATTCTCCTAGGTTCTAAGGAAAGAAAGCAAGGAATTCAGAAAGAGCCTAATTCGATCTCAGGTGGATTTTGTATTGCAATTGAGAGAGTTGGGTACCTGAAATGCCAACTCTGAAAATGTCCAATATTTTTGTAATACCACAGATACATATTATCTTCTTCAATATAAGAGTCTGTATACTGATCCATCTACACATCACTTTTGTCTATTTGAGCTGAAAGAGTTCCAAGATTTGAAAGCAGGATTTCTCTTGTCTGCACCACAAATAAAACCTTTCTTCATTGTTGTAATGTAGTAACAATAATAGAAGCAACACCCCCAGAAGAGGATGAGGAGATGATGTATGCTCATCAAACATCTGGGTGTAAAAGACTTTGTAGAGTATGGCTGGCCATGAATTCCCGAACAATCATCTGTGTACTTTGGAAGAAACCAACATTTCTTTTCAATAATTTCACCAATTGTCAGCTGACAATCCTTGTTGCATCCCAGGATACTTCATCTCCTCCATATTCAGTAATGTGGACAGAGAAAGAGAGCTAAAGCAAAAACAGTTTCAACCTGGAACAGAGAGGAAGGAGAGACAGGTTTCTAGAAGAGCTCTTCTAAGCACGGGTGAAATCCAGCAGGTTATGACAGGTTCCTGAGAACCGGTAGCAGAAATTTTGAGTAGTTCAGAGAACTGGCAAATACCACCTCTGGCTGGCCCCAGAATGGGGTGGGAATGGAGATTTTGCAATAACCTTCCCCCAGGAGTGGGGAGGGAATGGGGATTTTGCAGTATCCTTCCCCTGCCTCACCCACCAAGCCACGCCCAAGCCACACCACACAACGCCCACCAAGCCACGCCCAAGCCACACCACACAACGCCCACCAAGCCACGCCCACAGAACCAGTAGTAAAAGAAATTGTATTTCACCACTGCTTCTAATTCTCTGTCACTGGAAGGCTAACAAAACTGACTTGCACCTGGGTATGGGTTCCTGGACGATTTATTTATTTATTTATTTATTATTATTCATTATTTAGATTTTTATACCGCCCTTCTCCTGAAGGACTCAGGGCGGTGTACAGCCGGATTAAAACAATAATATACAAAATTAAAATAACAATTAAAATACATATTCAAAAGATGGCCGAAAATTAAAACCGTCGAATTGACCTATACTAAAATACCCCAATTTAAAATTATTAAAAATTCAGAAATTTGAAAATTTAAAAATCAAGCCAGTCCCGCTTGGATAAACAGATATGTTTTCAATTCACAGCGAAAGGTCCGAAGGTCAGGTAATTGGTGTAAACCGGGGGGAAGTTCGTTCCAGAGGGTAGGTGCTCCAACAGAGAAGGCCCTTCCCCTGGGGGCCGCCAGCCGACATTGTTTGGTGGACGGCACCCTGAGAAGACCCTCTCTGTGTGAGCGTACAGGTTGGTGGGAGGCATAAGGTAACAGCAGGCGGTCCCGTAAGTACCCGGGCCCTAAGCCATGGAGTGCTTTAAAGGTGGTAACCAACACCTTGAAGCGCACCCGAAAGACCACAGGTAGCCAGTGCAGACTGCGCAGGAGCGGTGTTACCCGGGAGCAACATGTGGCTCCCTCAATCACCTGCGCAGCTGCATTCTGGACTAACTGGAGCCTCCGAGTGCACTTCAGGGGTAGCCCCATATAGAGAGCATTGCAATAATCCAGACGAGAAGTGACGAGAGCATGAGTGACTGTGCATAAGGCATCCCGGTCATTTGCAGCTGCCATCAGTCCTCAGATGTAAATGCTGAAGATAATAAACACATGAATAAATACAGCTTTCCTTCTAGCAACAAACAGAACCCCTTGTTGCTTTTGTTCCAAATATCAGATAGTTAAAGTGATATCAGAGCATTGAAGATGTCTGGAAAGCTTGTCCATGCCATATTCCAGGGATGTCAAACTCATGGCCCACAGGTTGGATGCATCATTTGCTGACCAAACCCACGCCTGGTTTAGTGAAGGGGGGAAAGTCATGATACATCATGTGATGACACCGTGATGATGTGAGTTTGACACCCCTGCCAACATCCCAACAGTCTGTGGCAATGGGATCACAGAAGAAGGGATCATACAAGATGGTGATTATGACCATAAGATTGAAACTACTCCTGTTTTAGGTGCAGAAATGACACATACACTAGAAAGAGACAGGGCTTTGACTCGGTAGTCATAACCCTCTTCTTGGTTTTTTGGACCCCTCTCCAACTCCCTTGATTCCCAAAGAGTGGCGAATACAAAGATGAATCTCCATTTGTAAAGTATGTTTACAGCTAAAACAAGGTATTGCTAACAAAACGTCTATTTAAAAAAACCAAAATATTTACAAAAACCCAAATTACTTACAGTGGTAATTAAAGATATACTCCAAAGTGGTTAACTCCCTTCTGACTAATCAGCCATCTATAAATTAGACTCCCAAGTCCAGATAAGGAGGCCAAAATATCAAAGAAATATTTTTAACTTAATAGCACTAAGCACCATTTGCCACACTGCCAAAGATAAGCTTACTAAAGTCCAGCTTACTAGACTAGTAGCAAAAATATTTTTTCCAGTGGGGAAGGGTCCCCAACAGTGTTTTCAATCCTTGTTGGCTAACCGATAAATCCCTGATGTCTCAAATTCATTTATCTTATGTTCTCCAACAACAGCTCCTCAGAGTTCAGTCTAACTGGAAATCATGACATTCTACTGCAAATGTCTTGCCTTCTTCCTTATTTTTATGCATAGAGTCAGGGGTATGTTTAGGGTCAGGATGGCAGCTGAGGTGAGATTGGATGAGACACAACAGCCATCATGGCTATAGACATACCTACTTGGAGTGCTGTATCCCGGGGACCCCAAATGTGATTTGATATTGGGCTGGAATCCTAAAGAGAAGTCCTTGATAGAAGTATCCACAAAAGACAGCAGGGTTGGTGTCCAGCCCCACTAAGTAGACCAGACTAGGAAATAAACCCCACAAGAAGGTTAAACTACTTTTACTGTAATTGCTATAGTAACAGAATCTTGCAAGCCTGATGGTGCTCTACCTCCTCCTCTTTTTTTATATCCCAGGAAATCAGGGAAGCATCTGCCTGAGCTGCTTCTGAATATTATTATTCTGGATTTATGAAATATTTGGGCCCTTTTGCCTAGGTAACAGTTCTGCATATCTCTGGCAAGATCATTTCTTGACTCTCAGAAAGCTCAACTCAGAAAGCTCAAACTGCCCAAGGAGCTGCTGATTTAGATCTACAGAGGAATTATTGAGTCTGTCATCTGCATCTCTATAACTGTTTGGTTTGGTTCTGCAATCCAGCAAGACAGACACAGACTTCAGAGGATAATTAGAACTGCAGAAAAGACAATTGCTACCAACCTGCCTTCCATTGAGGACCTGTATACTGCATGAGTGAAAAAGAGGGCTGTGAAAATATTTACAGACCCCTCACATTTCGAGAGCACTGCACACGAGAACAACTAGACACAAGAACAGTTTTCCTGAACGCCATCACTCTGCTAAACAAATAATTCACTCAACACTGTCAAACTATTTACTAAGTCTGCACTACTATTAATCTTCTCATTGTTCGCATCACCCATCTTCTTCCACTTGTGACTGTATGACTGTAATCTTGTTGCTTGTATCCTTATGATTTATATTGATATTGTTTCCTGATTGCTTAATTGTACCCTTGACTATCATTAAGTGTTGTACCTTATGATTCTTGATGAATGTATCTTTTCTTTTATGTACACTGAGAGCATATGCACCAAGACAAATTCCTTGTGTGTCCAATCACGCTGGGCCAATAAAGAATTCTGTTCTCTTCTGTTCTGTTCTGTTCTGTTCTATTCTCTACAGTTAGCCATTTAAGTCATCTTATATGGTCTTTCAGGATGTTTTGTGCCATTGCAGACTCTACCATTAAGGGATCTGGAATTACTGTCTGTCTGCATTTAAGATGGGGATTTCAAGCTAGGCCTCAGCTCACACTTTTCTAATAATGGGTTAGAATAATCCTTAAGCTATTAGTGGAAAACCTGGGTACTCTCTTCCACCGAGCAGATTTTTTTTTTGTCACAACAGTATACGTAAACATTGACATAAAACAACAACACATCATAAAAGAAAAATATATAAGTAAAAGTATGCAATAACTATATTAATTTGAATATGAATGAAAGGGAACAATAGGACAGGAACAGTAGGTACTTTTGTGCTCTTATGCACGCCCCTTATAGTCCTCTTAGGAATGGGGGGAGGTCAATAGTAGACAGTTTTTGGTTGAAGTTTTTGGGATTTTGAGAAGAGACTATAGAGTCAGGTAGTGAGCTCCAAGCGTTAACAACTCTGTTACAGAAGTCATATTTTCTGCAATCAAGTTTGAAGCGGTTGACATTAAGTTTGAATCTATTGTTTGCTCTTGTATTATTGCGATTGAAGCTGAAGTAGTCTTTTACAGGAAGGATATTGCAATAGATGATTCTGTGTGTTAAACACAGGTCATGTTGGAGTCAGTGGAGTTCTAAGTTTTCTAATCCCAGGATTTCAAGTCTGGTGATATAAGGTATTTTGTTGTTTTCAGAGGAGCGGAGAACTCTTCTTGTAAAATATTTCTGGACGCGTTCGATTGTATTAATGTCAGAGATGTGATATGGGTTCCAGACAGGTGAGCTGTATTCAAGAATAGGTCTAGGAAAGGTTTTTGTATGCTCTGGTTAGTAGTGTAGAGTTTTCGGAAAAGAAGCTGCATAAAAGTAGGTTTACAAATCTTAGAGCCTTTTATGCTATGTAGTTGCAGTGGGCTTTGGCACTTAGGTCATTTGATATGAAAACTCCAAGGTCTTTATCAGGGTGGGGGTCATCTGTAAGGTAATGTCCATCAAGCTTGTACTTATTGTTGGGGTTCTTTTTTCCAATATGTAAGACTGAGCATTTGCTGGTTGAGATTTGGAGTTGCCAAGTTTTAGACCAATTTACTACATTTAATTTACTTTACTTTAATTTACTTAATTTAATTTAAATTTAAATTAATTTAAATTAAATTTAATTTAATTTACTAATTAATTTCATCAATTAATTTAAGTTATTAATTTAATTTATTAATTTAATTCAATTTATTAATTTAATTTATTTAAGTAATTTAATTTAATTTACTACAGTCTGAGCCTCCTTTTTCATTAGCTTGGTTGGCAGGGAGGGCAGCCTGGAGTTTTAGTCCGGGAACATCTGGAATGCTGAAAGTCCCCTATTTCTGTCTTCAACAGTCTGATCCTGGGGTAGCCAGGGAGATATGCAGATTTGGTATTAATTCTCTGCAGCCAATTGTGCACTCCCTCTCTGTCCAGTTCCCTTAATGGTGTTTTATGCAGAAGGGCAGCAGGCATGGCTGCTGCCTAGATAGATAAGAAGACTGAGCCAGCCGCAGTAAAGGAATAAGGCTAATGACAAACAGTACCCTCTTTATCCACTACCTCCTGTCTGTTTCCAATAAAGAGATTTCTGCTTGGATCTATAAAGCTTCTCCTGTCTTTGCAGGTGTCGTAGGAACTTGGCCCCGGCTTTACAGCAAGACACATTTATTAACATTGATCATTCATTTCCTTCCAACAGCAAAGAATGGTCATTTTGCATCAAGCTGCCCCTGCCGTCTCTTGCAGTTCCCTTTGCCAGTACATTTGGCCAGTTGTTCTCTTTCAGCCTTGCTCTTCCTGTTGCATTCTGACCATTCAATGAAGAAAGAGTAAAACCGGATGGCTGGATTCAGTGCAGGGAAATTACTTCAGAGCAATCTTTGTTTTTCCTTTCATTCCTTGGAACACACACTTGGCCAGGCGTCCCAGCGAACGGGTTTGTTTGAACCGTTTGGAACATCCCAGAAGCAAGCAGAATCACTCGCCTCTTTTGACAACTCCTGAGACTTTTGCCAGGGTGTTGTTGCAACAAAAACAAAATATAAAAGGACACCCCCACCCCCAGAAAAACAGCCCTGACTATGCCATTGGCCATTGTGCTATAAATCAGTTAGCGCCTTCTAAGCAAACTGTCTCTTTTATTGCATCAGAGAAAGCTTGCACAGGAATTGGCTTAAAGTACTAACTACAGAATGGCTTAAAGAGTTTGAGTTGAGGTTTTGTCTTTTTTTTTTTAATTTCCAAAGAAATTCACTCTTTGAAATCAGTTTTATAGATCTGTGGATGCAATTTCACAGCACACTGAATCGCATTGTTTTAAGACTGTTAGCTGTCCTACACACAAGAATACTTTTAAGTCTATTCCAACATTTAAAATCAATGTTGATGGCCTATTTTAAACTCATTTACAAAGTAAAAGAAGAGACTTCACTCTCTCTCCTTACACACACACACACACACACACACACACACACACACACACACACACACAGAGCAAGAGAAAGAGAGGGGGCATTTTTTTCTGTGTCAACACAGACAATAATTTTCTTCTCATTGGAAAAAATAGATCTGGCCAGAAGATACAGAAATAAAAGCATTTAATTTTAAAACTAGAAAATTTGCCATCTTTCAATATATTGTTCTTTTACTTAATTGCAGTAAACAGCTATGCACATTTTTGATAAATGTTTGTTTATAAAATGTTATTTTTAGTATGTTTTTGTTTAAAGTCATTGAATAAATTTCTGTAGGCTTTTCCCTCCCTATAATCTGTATTGCAGCTAGATTATTGGGCTTTCATATACTGTATACCTAACAGTTGGTCATTTCACTATGGAATTCAGTTAAAACAGCAGCAGAGAATAATTTACACTGATTATCCGCTACTGAATGTATACCATCCTGATTAAAATTTACAGTAGGTACAAACTGGGAGGAAAAAGCCCCAATGATTTCCTCTCCCTAGATCTTAGACTAGAAGAAAATAAGCTACTGCGTTATCTTGTATTCTCACATGACTTGTTAAAAAAACAAAAAGAATAGGAGCAAACGGGCATACTAGTAATCCATAGAGCTGATAGTGAAGAGGCCAAATTGGCAGTTTATATCAAAATCTTTAGGGTGATAATGTCAAAAAGAACTGTAAGAAACTGCAATAGGCTCTTTCCCAACTGGAGGAATGGATTCCAAATGGCAAATGCACTTTAGTATGAAGTGAAAGAGCTGACACAAAACATCTGGATTATTTATTGAGATCAATTAGTTAACAGAGTTTGAAGTCATGTGAGTAGCTCAGTAAAAATGTCAACTGAGCCTGCAACTGCTTTAAAAAAAGGCAAATTCCACACTTGAAATCGCTAGGAAGAAAACTGAAAACCGAACTGCTAAAATAACATTGTCCATACATCACACCATTGTCCATGCATCACACAGCATTTTAGGCATATTATATTGTTCAAGATTATGCAACAATTGCAACAGAAATTATTAGGGAGCTTAAATGATTAGGTTAAATAACAGTATTCTTTAATTTGAAATGAAAGTTATAGAAGAGGCATTATAATAAAGGCACATAAAATCATGAATGGCATATTTATGAATCATTTATTTGCCACTCATCTTATGGTTCAGGTGACACAAGATAGTGACAGAAAATCTTCCTCCCTCTCTCAATGTTAGAGCTCAAGGTCATCACTGAAAATTAATGGTGGACAGAAGGAAATAGTTTCCATACAGCATATAGTTGAACTGGTAGCAGGTGTGCAAATGGTTGATTTGGGTGATTTTAAAAGGGCACTTAACAGTTTTATAGAAGATCAAGCTATGAATAGCTACTTCTTTGATGGCTGTTAGGGGGCTACTGCTCGCTGGTCCACCTCTTAGATATTCTCAGGTGCATCCAATTGTTCCTGTTTGACCCCCAAAATGCTTAGTTGTATGGCATAACATCTGACCCAGGAGGTTTCTACTGATTATTCCTAGTTCTGACTCTGAAGGACTGGGACTCAAGAAGCAAGGATATAAACATGGAGTGAAGCCAGAGAAAACTGGATATTTCTGAATTCCAATTATGAAGGATAAGAGAAGGAAAACATATAGAAATGTAATAGCCTTACACTTTGCTTGCTATGCCATTGTATTGTCCACTGCTGAAAAGCAGTAGGCTTGGGTAGACATACATCTTGGTTGGCAGACTCATCACTGCCAGTACTGTACCATACACAAATGGGACATAACATGTCAAGAACTTTTATTCACAACTGTCTTCTCTACACAGGATTCTGGATGCAAAACAAAACACAGAGCAGAAGAAAGTGAAAGCTGACAGGCATTAATCCAGAAAACTGCATAAGGGTATGCAAGCCATGGTTGTCCCAAAGGTGCTTTTTTCAAGAGGCAACTGGACAGTCTGGTTTTCTTTGAAGACGTTTTGCTTCTCATCCAAGAAGCTTCTTCAGCTCTGACTAGATGGAGAATGGAAGGATTCTTGGATGAGAAAGGAAACATCTTCAGAGCAAAACCAGAAAGTCCAGTTGCCTCTTGAAAAAAAGCACCTTTGGGACAACCATGACTTGGATGACTATGGAGATTCTCATAGACATCTATCTTTGGGGTTCACATGAGCTTGGCCTTATTTTATTTTAAAATTGTCATCTGAAATGCCTGTTTATAAATTCTGCACCTGTAAAAAGGGGCATTAATAATATCAGCACTAATTAGAAAACACAGGTGAGGGGCGGGTTTTCTGGAAGTTTGGGCTAAACTACCAGGAGACTCAAAGCTGAAAAACTGGAGTACCAGACTTCACAATGAAGGTCTTGTCCACCGCAACGTTATCCCAGAGCATCTGGTGGCAGCCAATGAGCACCTCTTTTCCTCCAGATCTGCACTCCCATTGGCTGCAGCTTGTCATTCCTTCGCTCTAATACAGGTTGGAGTTAGAGGCTCTACGCTCAATAATCCATTTCCTCACATCTCGGCGCTAATCGCAGCAGGGAGATTAAAATAGTGATTGATCGGTCGATCCTTATCCCCTTTTTTCAAATAGTTCTCCTTACCTCCTGACCCGCAAACCCGAACGCCACCCCCCCAAAAAAATATTCCCTGCCGCCTTTTCTTCTCCCGAGCTTTTTAAGGCGATGACAGCCCGTTGCCCGCTCTGAAAAGCCCGCAAGGCGATCATGTTGAGGCAACACTTCTCGTACGAGCTGGTTCGCTACACGCAGGCCCCTCCCGCCTTGCTTCCCAAACAAGCGGAGGAGAGCAGGCCGGACTTCGCGTCGGAGCAGCTCCAGACGCGATCCGGGACCGGGACCAGCCGGGCGGGCGGTGGCAAGAGCGAGCAGCAGCAGCTGCGGAGAAAGATCAACAGCCGCGAGCGGAAGCGGATGCAGGACCTCAACTTGGCCATGGACGCGCTGCGAGAGGTGATCCTGCCTTACTCGACGGCTCATTGCCAGAGCTCGCCGGGGAGGAAGCTTTCCAAAATCGCCACGCTGCTCTTGGCTCGGAATTACATTCTTTTATTGGGTAGCTCCTTGCAAGAGCTCCGGAGAATCATTGGGGAGATTAGCGGCTCCTCGGGTCCCAGGCTGCTGCTGGCTGGACTGCCTCTCTTCGCCGCCGCCGCCGCAGTGACCCCGGGCCCGGTGCTGCTAACGCCGGGCCCGGTGAGCCACCACCACCTGCACCACCACCACCACCACCCGGACAGGCTGCGACCGGCCAACAAATACCTCTCGGCTGCATTGGAGGAGCAGCAGTGCGGCCAAGTGCACGTAGCCGATGGGGCGACCCTTTGCTCCTGCGCCGCTTGCAAATTCCCTCACTTGTTTCCTTCCGCCTTCGGGGTGGCCGCTGTGCAGACGCAGTTTCCCAAATGAGCCTGGCCCTTCCTGAGCTGAGGAGGGATGGAGATGGAGGGGGCCCAGCAGGCTACAACCCAAACGGCTGGGAGGACGGGGCCCGGAGGACTCGCGGATCCTCGCGGCTTCTCCTATTTTTATTATTCGGTCTGGATGGAGCGACAGCTGGGGGCAGAGAGACCAGAATGTTTAAGATCCCGAAAAGGACGGAGTTTTTTGCACGTTTTCCTCTCAAATCGGGTGTGCGATCACTGGGATGAAAGTCTGGTTTTGGCCCTCAGGTACAGATTTGAAAGAGAGGGTGAGGATGGGGCAATTGTATTAAATAGATCCAAATAAATAGTCCAACTCTAACCCAAGGTGGCCATGTGATGAATGCAGCTTTGCGCAGGACATGAAATCAGTACGAAGCCTGTTAAAATCTATAAAAGATTTCTTGGAAGACCAGGAGGGAAGAAGCTTTCCATTGCTTGGTGCAGATTGAAAGCATTTCAGACAAATGGCCGTCCAGCCTCTGACTGAGCACATCCAGCAAAGGAGAGTCACAGCCCATGGCATTGGGTTCCGTTGTCAGACTGCTTTGTCAATTGGAATAACTTCCTGTAATTGGACATCTTAATCTATGTCCCACATTCTGGTATGCAGAGAACAAATCATTCTTCTATGAGAGCCATTTTCAGGCACTTGAAAAGTATGATTCTAACCATCCTCTGTTATTTCTGGTCTTAAAGGTGCCCAACTCTTTCAGGCTCTTCTTGTAAAGCAAGCAGGATTCATACTAGAGTAGTGACTTTTGGCATCTAATACAGCAAAGAGAGAAGTTTTCGAACACTTCAGCCATGGCTTAGTGACATTCAGAAATGCCATAAGATTTTAGTTGAGATCCTGGCTAAATATTCAGTGTTTGGATAATCTTGGTAAGATTATAATAATCTTGGTAATACTGGGCACCTGTTCCAATTTTTCAGATTCTCTCTTAAATGGCAGTGCCCAGAAACTGATGATACTAAGAATGTAATATAACACTCTACTTCTGGGATTTGAAAAACAATTGCCTTTTCAGCAGCTATGCCAACTGATTGATATTTAGCAACTGATTCCCCCATTCGATATCTTGTATTTGATTTCTTTTTCTACATGAAGAACTTTCTCTATTAAATTTCATTCTTTTTTCAGTCAATATATCTAAATTATCTTGAATTTTTTTCTGTCTATTAATATATTAGCTATTGTATTCAGTTTTGTATAATCTGCAAATCTATTAAGCACTTGCTTCCACCTTTAATGAAAATAATGACGAGTCAAGCCTAGCCCTATGACATACCACTTGATACTTAACTGCAATTCAGTGAGTATTCTTTGAGCAGTGTTTTCAAGCCAGCTATGGACCCCCTTAACAGATCTGCCAGCTAGCCATTACTTAACTAATTAAAATGTCATGTAATATTTATTTGGAATTTAATTGCTCCTAATGCAATGGAATTTCCTTTCAATCAAGATGTGTAAGATCACATTTGTGTCCCTAATTTCCGAGGTGTGCTCAGGCTTTTTTCCCATGAAATCAGTGAAACTTAACTGCGCTTAAGTCCTACTGTTCCATTGTCCAGTACAATGACTAGTCTCTTCTATTGATGAAAATCTTTGCAATTCCAAGACTGACATTTGTATTTTTATTGCCTACTTAGTTGTAGATTGTCTATCAGTGACAATCCACAGTTATTGCATTGTTTGAAAATAATACAATTTGATTTTCAAAAATTACATAAAGCAACCTGTCTCTGCTTATGGAGAAGTTAAATCCTATAGATTAGTTCATTTAATGTACTAAAATCCAAGTGTTATGGGTTCTTGATTGATTTTGTTTAAACTAGTTTAAATGCAATGTTATTCACATACTTTTGTTCATATGCCAGCAACTGAAATATCTATATAGCAATCACATTTATAGTATTAGCATTTCAATCCTAAACACACCTATTAGGAAATAAGATCCACTGAATTACTGGGCCTTACTTTTAAGGAACCAGGAACAGAATTTATCAGAGCACTTCTAAATTGCACTGAGAAACAGAAGATATGGATGTACTGTCTTCACAAATTTGAGTGGAGTGATTGTAGGCTTCTTACCAATATTGTGGTCATCAATTTGCATGACAGTACTCTGGTGCATTATTATTGTCTTAATGTAATGGATTAGTCTAAAATGATTTTAATATTTTTCCTGTAACAGCAAAAATGAAGATACCTCTATAGCAATCCCAAGAATACCAACTTAAGCTTCTCAATAAGATATAAGAATATTGCACCAGATCTAGAAATTGCATAGTCAGAAAATCACACTGGATATCTGAAGAACTGCTGATGCTTAGGTTTACAAGGTAATACAGAGCAAAATTAATCAAATCATTTTTAGGACAGACTAAATTAAAAGCAGGATGTGGGCGCTGTAGAGCACAGTTATGCTATAGAGTACATCCCATTCACTTTGACGTAGTGAAATAAATTATAATGAATGAAATAAATTACATTGAAGATAGACAGATGTTTGACACATCTCTATAATGAAAGGCAGGATCAGTTACTTTTTTCAGGGAGAACAATCTAGTGTTACACAAGAGCTACAGAATAGATAGGGAGTCTTACTTTAGTAGAAAGGTAATATGCAATATGCTGAGAAAGAAACCTTAACTGGTACCAGTTTTAAGCAGCCCATATGCAACTTTGTAATTGAGATTTGAGATTTATTGTGTCATTCAGATTACAGCGCAAATAATGGATCCAAGATGGCACCCTGTAGAGTTTCAACTTCATAGTCTGAAACTTCATATAAAAAACCATAAACAATGAGTTAAAAATCTTGCAGTATTTAAAGTGTCTTGCTCAACATATTGTATGAACATGGCCAGTGTAACAGCATGATGACCTGAGAATATTTTTTAAGGATTATGTTCTTTAAACATCTTTGGTGAGATGATTTAATCTGGATAGGAAAGCAAAGCAGGAAGGTTTATGTAAGATAGGAATAATAAATGCTATTTTTTGTCTTGTCTACTATCCAAACCCTTTCTCAGACTGACTGACTTGAAAAAGTTAGCAAATCTTGGCTGGCTTAGTGTGATACCTGAAAAAGACACTGTAGTTCTACAAATCTTGGTTTAAAAAAAAACAGAATTTAACATGATGTATGTACTCAGTATGTACTGAGAAATTGGTGAAGATTTCAGAATTTATGCCAAGGTAGATGACCTCAAGATGCAGCTGTAGCTTTCTCCATCAAAGACTGTACTAGCAGTCCTTGATTTATAACCATTTATTCAGTGACTATTTGGAGTTACAGCGGCACTGAACAAAGGGGCTTATGACTCATCCCTGACTCTACAGCTTTTGCAGTGGCCTCATGGTTGTGTGTTCAAAATTTGAGTGCTTGCCATCCCACCCATGTTTACGATGGTAGGTGCACTTCAACTCCCCCCACCTCCCTATTTTCCCCTCATCTATGACCTTTGACACCCTGCACTCTATAGCCCCTGCTGCCTTAGCTGACCTTCACTATTTTGTATCTCCTGCTGCTGACCATCCATGGCTGGTCTGGCCCCTTACAAAGTAGCTGCTGGCCACATGAGGCTTCCTTCCTCATGTCATGCATGGTTTTTTCACGAGATCTGGGGACGATGGTTTCACAGCTGCTTTGGGAAGGCACACCTCAGTGAAGAGAAGCAAGAAAACAGTGAAATTCAGCTGAGGCAGCAGGAGTCTCAGAGTTGAGGGTGACTGAGTGAGACTGGACTGGGGCAGCTGAGGTTGGAAGACTTGAATTGGGATGGGTGGGTCCTCAACTATTGACCAATGGACTTTGATTAATAACAACAATGGTGAATGCTGGGATCATCGCTGCTAAAAGACACAGTTATGTGACATTGCACTTTATGAATGCATCACTTAGTGATGAAAATTCTGATCCCAATCATGGTTGTAAGTCAAGGATTGCCTGTAGAAAGTTACCACTTGTGAATTCCACAATTAATTTTAGAAAAACAAAAAAAAAGTACTCATAATCTGATGAAATAATAAAACTCTGGAATGCTCATGTTTGGGACATATTTATTTACTTATTTATAAAAGTGACTCTGTGGGCCGTACCACAAAGCTAAAACCACTTATGCAAATATTAAAAAATGTAGAAAACAGAACGAAAGAAATAACAGATGAAAGGATGTCAATAATATGGAGTCACATCACAAATTCACTCCTTTAGAATATTTAACATTTTAAAAACATGGTTTGAAGACACTTTTTAAAAATCTTGTGGATTTTAACTTTTTTTTTAAAAAAATGGTTTGCTCTGTTCAATAGCTTTTACAGTACAAAAACTAGCAATGGATTAGCTGTTTTATTCAGAGCTCATGCATGACAGATCAGAGATACAGTAAAGTCCTAATTATACAATTTCGGATCAATCAATCAATCAATCAATCAGTGACCAAGAGAATTCCAGGGGTGCCTGACCTGTGAAATGCATCCAGATAATTCTGCAACACAAGCTGAGTCCTTTCAGCTAGCGAAAGATGCTTATCTACACACAGAAAATAACAAAATGCATAGTTCTTCAAACTGAAACATTTATATTCATGGAAAGAAAGGGGAAATATATTGGTCTAATTCAAGTGCCTTCTTATGTCGCTCCAGTCCTCCATGTCAAGTCTTGAGCATCAATTGCTTTATTTATGTTAATGGATGTAACTTTTCACTTCACGGCCACAAAATTTAAAAATCCCCTGGTGTTCGGCAATGCCTGAATGTAACCTAATTCAAAGAGATGTCAAAGGTCCTGGTAATTTATTAGAAGGTATGATAATCAGGAATCAGAAGATTTCTAGAGTAGCTGAAACTCACAATTTTTTACCATTCTTCACCATTCCTTACAATTTATCTACCGTTTTCTCATTTTTTCTCATTGTTAGTGAGAAGCAGCTGCTTTGAGCCTAAAGGATCTTCATGTGCATGTCTCCTGTTTGTTTAATTCCGTTATCTTGTCCTGTAAAACAATAACCTGGATTTGGATTAGAAAAAATCTTGGAATGATATAAATTAAACTGCCTATTAAACTGGGTTCAGCTATATTTGCCTGAGCCAAACAACATACAATTCTGACATCATATAATTCTGAGGTGAGGTACTAAGATCTGATCTAAAATGCCATGGAGCAAACAATAAGAACCATGGAAATCAAAGCAAGTTGGTTTAAAACTGGAGCAGTTTATAAAATTAATTCATCTTTAAATGTGAGTCAAGAATTAGAAATGTCAGAAGCTGCCTTATATTGAGTCAGAGAATTGGTTCAACTTGCCTGATGTTGTTGATATTATTTGGCAATGGCTGTCTAGCTTTGGAAACCAAAGTTTAAGCCTTACCTGGAGATCTCAGATATTTGTTACTATTAAGCTTACAATTCAGGTGTTCTTTCTTGAGTGCTGGATTCACTGCATTTGAAAGGATTCTGAAGAATATAGAAATAACTAAAATGTTGATATTATAAACTGAATGTAAGGGCAAGTTTTATAGCTGCTATTTGTGATCTGGATTACAGGGAGAACTACCTTTGTTTGAATGGAGCTCTAGAATGCCATGTTGCTTGTGCTACACCAGTGATGGCTAACCTGAAAGCGTGCACGTGCCTGCACCCCTAATGCAATGCATATCCATGCCCTGCCCCCCACGCATGCACGCACAATTCCCCAGCGGCCCGTTTTTGGTTCCAGGAGGCTGCAGGGAGGCCTGCTACACCCTAAACAAGCCATGGAGGGTGCACTGCTCCCTCTGTGCTACCTCCCCGCCCCTGTGCATGCACACGCAACCCCCGCACCCACCCAGGCATGTACACGCATCTCCTGCATGTGCCCCGCCCTCTGCACATGTGTGGCAGAGACCCAAAAATCAGCTGGCCAGCAGGAGGTGTGCGTGCATGCAGGGTGGAGCTGAGCTGGGCAACTGCTCGTGTGTCCACAGAGAGGGCTCTGCGTGCCACCTTTGGTACATGTTCCATAGGTTTGCCATCACAGTGCTACACTGTAATAAATTTTTCCTGCTCCTGAGAGTTGATGCAGTGTTGTGTACCAGGCCCAAGTAGGTAGCAACAAACTCAGTCCGTGATAAAATAAACTTTATTCGAACAGCTGGGAATTACCTTCTTCCCAGCGTCGTTCAACTCAAAATAAAACAAAGTCCTCTCAAACAAATTCTTCAGTTATCACAAACCTGAGTCCAATTAGGCAAACTGCCAAAGGCCCTTCCTGATAAATATCCAAAACTCGGAGCAGAGGATGCAGCTACAACGTTGTTTTCCGGCAAGCTAAAACCCTGGTGCTGGTCTGTTATTAAGCCTTATGGGAGGGGCCAGTCATCTCTTGGCCCTACTCCTGAGTTGTCCTCTCTGCTTGAGCTCCTCTTGCCTTTTGGCAGCTCTTCTCATGCGTGCATTAGGAACAGGCTTCTCCAGTTCCACTTCCTCACTATTATCAGTCTCTGGAGGCTCTGGAGTCCGCACCTCACTTCCCGATGGCCCTGGCCTCACTTCAGCCTCATCACTGTCCGACTCGGTGCTGACAGACCACAACATGCAGGTACTGATGAAGTAGAACAGCATTTGCACATAAAGATCCATTTACTTCCTGGGAAGAGATTAGGGTAAAATTAGGGTAGCCTTATTAATTTATAGCACTTCTTTACAATATGAGTAATCCGGATGGATACCTGCATAAGGAATTGTTCCATGAGTGCCAATTGGTCACATTCTATCAGGAGTATATTTCAAGTACGATATCTACTTTGTGGTTTGGTTTTGTTCTCTTTTGTTTTAACTAGACCTTTTCCCATCTACCACTTCTCCATTGAATCTACATAAACAAGAGTATAGAAGACAGAGTCAGAAGTCATACTAGCAGACTTCCATTAGTATATAGAATCCTCTTTTCCCCTTTTGCAACGCACCAAGCTGCAGAATCTTCTAAAGGAGAAAGTGGTACAAAGGGTAATAGATTTGTTTCTCCTCACAAGCAATCAGCAAAATGGCTTCTATTGACATCTACATAATTAGAATTAAATTCTAAGAACAGGAATTTGGTGTGTTTTTTACTAAAGTAATAATTCCTTTCAGTGAAGCTCAACTTCCGATGACCACCCTGGCACTCCACACCCTCCATATAATTATATTGACAATAATATGAAGGTAGGTTACCACTGCTTTCTTTTGGGAATTTCTTTTTAATTCCCAGTTCATATTTTAGCTCTGAAATTTCCAAATATGACCAGCGGCCAACTGGTTTTTTGAATATCAGCAACAGTTAAGTAATAGTTACCTAGCAGGCTTGTTATTTTAGTGTCAGGTCTAATTTGAGTCTAGTTTTGTTCCAGGCAAATATTCACTCCTAGTGATATCTTCTCTTAATTTTTAGTAGTATAATTTAAGAAGTGGAAGATTATTGTTGGACAAGTCAAACTAAAAAAAGCTTTGCTCATGTGTCACAGATAATTCTGAGTTCTGCCAGTAAATTGCAATCTACTTTCAGCTTGCTTTAATTATTTTATGCCAAGAATGTGTGTTCCATTTTAATAAATATTTAATAATACTGTATGCAACAGACTAGAACTATCCTTCTGAAAGAAATCAAATTAATTAGGATTAATTGAACATTGCACACACACACACACTGCAAATATTTCTATCCTGGCTGAAATTACTACATGTTGTTCCAACTAAGTTTTTTTCATTTGATTTGAATTTTCATATGTATCCCCAACCCTGGAAGTACAAAAATAGTTACATCAGCATCTATCAGTTTTATAATACAGTCTATCTCACTTTGATTTATATTTCAAATACTTTTGGCATATAGAAAACAGAGAATTTGAAATGATCCAAATCAAAATCAGATGGGTAATTATACCCCGTCTGACAATATTTTTTTCCCAGATAATATTTTTTACAGCTGAATCCAGAGAGATCCTCCTCCTCCTCTTTTATGAAATAGAAGCTAAATGGCTGCAAAAGAAATGATTATTTAATTACAGTACTTTGGAGTATACATCTCTTGCAGTGTTTGCAAGTGTATTTGGCTGAACCAATGTGCAGTTAAGTACATCAATATTAATTAATGGATGAATGAAAATATTGGGTAAGATCCATGTGCTTACTAGAAAAAGAACTCTGGAATTACTACTGAGAAATGTCTGTAGAAGCTTTCAAGTGTGTTGTAAAGAACATAAGAAGAGGTGTATTGCACAGCCATGGGTCCAGCTAGTTTAGCCTATAACATACATTTGGGAAGCTCAGAATTCTGGACAGGATTGCCTCTTTCTAATATTGCTTTTCTTCAACCAATATTTTAAGGCATGATGCTTAAAATTCATGAGGTGATAAATAACCATAAATAACCATTTTCCTCAGTCTGAGATGGATTATGCCAAATGGGAAATACATGCAATAAAGTGTTGAGATACAATTTTGCTTTGAGGTTCATTAAAAATACATTTGGTAATGCATAGTGGAATTCTTCACTCTCTCCGTTCAAAATCTCAACTCTAAGGAAACTTAGAGAAACTTCACAACTGTAATAATTCAACGATTGAACATCCAAAAAAACCCTACTGATCCAGCTGTGATAATGAAATTTTAAGTAGAAAGTCATCAGGTGGAAGACACAGATTTGCACATGAAACAGACATTTGTGTTTATTTTTTGTTTATTTTTTAAAATCAGGTTCTTGAGTAGAAAAGTACCCTTAGTTGATAGTCAAGCTAACTTGTGGTGCTAATAGATTCTGATGGTTGAGAAAGGAGGGGGGGCAGTGCAGAATTTAATTTAACAACTTACAATACATCCACATGCCCAGAAAATGTGGACAGCTTGATAGGGTTCACTGAGCCAAAGAAGTAAGACCAAAACAGTGCATTAATGTATAGGGGAAGAATAGTTGCAATCAGTTCTCTTGTGAATTGGACAGAGAACTTGGAGATGAAGCAATTATCAGCCATCGGGGATTAATAGTAAAGTCTGAATGCCAAGCTGTATATGTTAGGGGCAGAATATGTTGCCTATAGAAAACAACAAAGAGCGTTTCTTACTATTAAGTGAGATTAAATGTAATGGCCTGATTTAATCACAAAGGCAGAATTAAATTCAGATGGCAACTTCAAAGTGGACACATGCACACAAGCTATTGCATACATTTACATATAGCTGGCATAGCTTGGCTTGCATCACAATAGGATAAAGTTTCTTTGGCCACTTAAACAATTTTCCATTCTTTGCTTTTCATTAAAATTCATTGTATTTATCTCTAAATTGCTTTTAGTTAATAAGATGGAGCTAAGAGTTATAGTTATTCATGGAAGTCCATGCATAATTCTTTCAAGTAAATTTTTAATTCCATTAAGTTTTTTTTTAGGCAAAGGAGTCAAGAATAGAATAGCTATAATCAGGTAGCTACAAAAAGCTACCAAAAGCTGCTGTAATAAAGTATACATCTATTCTTGACTCCCCCCCTCCACAAAATATCAATATTGCTAATTATAGGAGTTCAGTCCATGAAAGCACCTTCCTTTCATCCTAAGAGAACACCCATGCTGTAATTAATGCCAAATGAACACTAGGTTATTTGGGGGGGGGAAGGGAGGGGGTTAATCAGCCTTCTCTAACTGGAGAAACCTCAGATGTTTTGGGCTACGATTTCAATTATTTCCAGCCAGCATGGCTGATGATTAGGGTTGTAATCCTACATATCAAATCTGTGACAGTTGGTTTCTAATTAATAAAAACAGCCATTATCTTTTTTTTCTCCAATATCTATTTGAACTTTGAAAGTTTGTTGTTACACACAAACTTGTTACATGCTTTGATAAACAAGTTTCATAAGTCCAGGAGTTGGAGGACATAAACCAAGCTCTTTTCCTTTAAGTAAACTTTGGCTATTTCTTGATAAACATAAAATGCATGCTTTGCACTGCTACCAAAATATACAGAGATGCAATCCAATATATTTGTTCATTAATTGGCTGAGTTGTTTGGTTAATAGCTCATTATCAGTGAAATACACTCCTGAAACAAAGTTTATGTGGCACACATTCAAATGAATAACAGCTTGTTCTGAAAGGTACTTTAAAGAAAGAAATGTCTTCCTTTACCTTCCTTCTTACCACTATTAAAGGATAATAATAATAAAAGCACAAAAGACCTGCAAATAGAAGTAGAACAATTATGGCAAAAGAAAACTAGGATAGTTATAATCCCAAAATATTTGGAGCACCACTTTAACACCATCAGCATTAACAAAATCACCATTAGTCAATTGCAAAAGGCATTTTTACTTCGAACAGCTTATATCCTGAAACAACTCATTTAATACCCTCAAACAATTTCTGCCTATCTGAAGTCCTTTGTAAGGACTCAATAGGTGAAAAAAAATTCCAAATACAATCTAAACATCTAGCTGTGTGTCTAACCATAATAATAAGGTGACTAAAAATGCCAAATCCAGTCTAAACATCTGGCTGCCTGTGCTATCAAGTGTAATAATAATTTAGTTCCATTGAGAATTGATTAATTACTGATGAAGGCAGTTTAGAAATTTTGATGCCATTAATCGAACTTCCAATGGAAGGCAATCCTGGCCAAGGTGAAAGAAAAAAAAAGATGCAGCTTCTGTCTAATCTTCAATGGCAAAGACCAAGGTCTGTTTCAAAGCATAATTACACATACTATGTTTAAATATTATAGAATAGAATAGAATAGAATAGAATAGAATAGAATAGAATAGAATAGAATAGAATAGAATAGAATAGAATTTTATTGGCCAAGTGTGATTGGACACACAAGGAATTTGTCTTGGTGCATATGCTCTCAGTGTACATAAAAGAAAAGATACGTTCATCAAGGTACAACATTTACAACACAATTGATGATCAATATATCAATATAAATCATAAGGATTGCCAGCAACAAGTTATAGTCATACAGTCATAAGTGGAAAGAGATTGGCGATGGGAACTATGAAACGATTAATAGTAGTGCAGATTCAGTAAATAGTCTGACAGTGTTGATGGAATTATTTGTTTAGCAGAGTGATGGCCTTCGGGAAAAAACTGTTCTTGTGTCTAGTTGTTCCAGTGTGCAGTGCTCTATAGCGTCGTTTTGAGGGTAGGAGTTGAAACAGTTTATGTCCAGGATGCGAGAGATCTGCAAATATTTTCACGGCCCTCTTCTTGATTCGTGCAGTATACAGGTCCTCAATGGAAGGCAAGTTGGTAGCAATTATTTTTTCTGCAGTTCTAATTATCCTCTGAAGTCTGTGTTTTTCTTGTTGGGTTGCAGAACCGAACCAGACAGTTATAGAGGTGCAAATGACAGACTCAATAATTCCTCTGTAGAATTGGATCAGCAGCTCCTTGGGCAGTTTGAGCTTACTGAGTTGGCGCAGAAAGAACATTCTTTGTTGTCCTTTTTTAATGATGTTTTTGATGTTAGCTGTCCATTTGAGATCTTGCGGTATGATAGAACCCAGAAATTTGAAGGTTTCTACTGTTGATACTGTGTTGTCAAGTATTGTGAGAGGTGGAAGTATGGAAGGGTTTTTCCTAAAGTCTACCACCATTTCTACGGTTTTGAGTGTGTTTGTCTGCACATTGAATATTTTGGCTGCAACACTATTTAGACTTCTTCAAAAGTTAATCTCAATGGACTCAAAAGGCCTCAATGTGCACATTTACAATTCTGTTTGAAATTTGGAAAATTGCTTTAAAAAATAAATCAGTAGAGGTCTGCCAATAATTTAGCAAAGGAAAAGTTATTTATAAAGGCTCTTTATCCTCTTATGAAAACAAATATACATTCCTAAATTAGCAGTAATTGGATTAATGATGCTTATTAAGTTTCATCATACATTATATTTTATTGTGTAAGTTAACAGTAAAGCTCAGATTTAAGAAAACATTTGAATACAATAACCTCCAGTTTTGAATGATATATAGTGATAAGAGCATAACTTTTCCACCAGTTTTAATAAGTAGATCTCAGTTTTCTACCAGCAATAATAGAGATCCCACAAATAGCAAATAAATCCATACCTGTCTAAGAACAGCTTATATCAAAAGGTGGAGATTTGTTCCATGCAGAACATCTACTGTAGTATGTTCATTGTGGTAGGAATATGAATATCTTTGCCCTCCTTCTGTACACAGTTGCACAACTGCTTAGGATTCTGTATATTAAAAAAAGCAGCAACCAGTTTCATCATGTGTAGTCTTCCTTGCAGGAAGGACAACACACAATTTTATATAGTATCCAATTCTAAATAGTAGCCATTCTATTTTATGGTGTTAGCTTTCCTGGACTAAGGCCCCTTCGGTAGGTATATAGAGTCTCATCAGTGGTGAAATCTGAACTGGTTTACTAGAGGTTCGCTGGTGGCGCATGTGTGCTGCACGCACGCATGCTCAGTGTGCACCACACACCAAATGCGAGATGCACACACACGTGCAGTGCACGCCAAAACTTGATTGCAAACTTGATTGCAGAAAATATGACTTCTGTAACAGAGTTGTAAACGCTTGGAACTCACTACCTGACTCCATAGTCTCTACTCAAAGCCCCAAAATCTTCAACCAAAAGCTGTCTACTATTGACCTCACCCCATTCCTAAGAGGGCTATAAGGGGCGTGCATAAGAGCACAAAAGTGCCTATCGTTCCTGTCCTATTGTTCTCTTCATTATAGTATTATATGCATACTTTTACTTATACTTTTACTTATATATACTTTTTTCTCTCATGATGGGTTATTGTTTATGTTGATGATTGTATATACTGTTCTGACAAAATTAAAAAAAAAGGAGGCATGGGGTAAGTAGAACAGTGCGGGGAGGGGGGTGATCAGCTGTGGCGCACAATCTTTTTTTTTACTTTTAAAAACATTTTTTTACAACCTATTCGGCCGAATAGGTTATAAAAAAATGCTTTTAAAATGTTAAAAAAAGGCTCTGACAATCAAAGCTGAGCTGCCTGACCATCGAGCCTTTTTCTTTTTCTTTTACAAGCATTTTTTAAAAGAAGCAGAAAGCGGGAAAGCGGGTGACTGCGTGGGCATGGGCGGGGGGGGGGGAGGGACTTTTGCTACTGGTTCTCCGAACCACCTGCTGCCATCACTACCGGATCGGTCGATATGGCCCAAACTGGAAGCATTTCGCCCCTGAGTCTCATCTTGAAAAAGAAATAACTGTGACTCTTGATGAGGTATGTGGGGTAGTAAAAGATGAGATAAGTAGAAAATATGTGCACAGGATACACTATGATTTATAACTACCTTAGCATTCCTACGTACATTCATTCACACTTCCACTCTCCCCTCAGTATTGAGCCTTTGATAGTATATGGCATGCAAGGCAATTAATATCTAACAGCTTCTGAAAGATTTAAAAATTTGAATGGAGTCTTTTCCCTCAAATAATTACTTGTCTTCCATGCCTTGAGAAAAATAAAAGAGCTATCAACAAGAAAGAAATTAGCACACAGTACAAATGGCTGCAGATGCCACTTCTGAAAATCACTGATAATTTCAAGATTAAAATGCCCTTCAGTCAAGTACAACTCTCAGTGACATGCATGACAAATTCATATGGTTCTCTTGGCAACAATAAGGAAGAGGTATGAAAGTGCTTTTTTCCAGAATGTCTCTTCTACTTTCCTTTCTAGTTTGTAATTCTGGGATTTCCTCCTGGTTTCATGTTCAAGTACTAACCATCCCAACCTTTCTTGAATTTCACCAGGACCAACTAAGATGGTGGAGAGGGACTAGGGTCCTGCTTCATTTAACCCTTTTTGTTCTATCTAAACAGGACATCTATCTCTGTCTCTCTGTCTCTCAATTATGTCTTCTACTCCATCCTCTTTAGTTTCTTATGCCACCCCTGATGTGGTTGATTTTTGTGTGAGAGCACTTATCTGCAGCTTGGAGATTAAGGTCTGACATCTTTCCCTTTTTCTAAATTTAGGAGGGAATCCTTCCGGACACAGCATAACACCTTGTCAGCTGCTTCCTTGCTGGGTAGATACTTAAAAACTTGAATACTTATATAAGTACACCTTACTTATAGACTTGAGAAATCAAAACCATCACCCGTGTCCTGTTGTGTGGTAATTTTTATAGGGATGTAAATAACTCAGTTGTTTCACCTATTAGGCAATAACATCCTGCATGGTATACAAAGTTGGTATACATACAGAGTTTTTATTTTCTGATTTCAATAAAAGATATCATCAGTACTGTGGCCAAACTTTCTGAGGCAGCAATTGAAACACATCATTAACACTATAACTCTGTTTATTGGGAAGCGTTAGTCCATTTCCTCCTCAGAAAGGCACTGCTGGGTCCAACCATACTGGAAAATTTTCATGGCATGTTTCTTGAGGGATCATCTCTCCCCCATCATATCTATCTGGAAGGATTTTTTTTTAAAAAAAACTATGCTTTTATATATTATAGTGCATAAATAATAAATCACAATAAAGTGTTTTAGGTTTAATTAATGTAATAGATAAGGTATATTATTTCATAGGCAATTATATGTCATACCTGAATCAATCTCTATCTCTCTGCATCTGTATCTCTCTATCATCTCTATCTCTAATCTCTTGACCTGGTCCTAGCCTCCTTTAACGTTGCTTTTGGCAAATGTATATACTGTACACATGCATGTGAAATATGCGTACATAATATTTAGGTGGAAATTTTCTAGAATTGGTTTCAGTTAGGTTTGATAAGGTTAGCGATGTGAGATAGTCAATTTATAATTTTATTCTTCTTACATTTTGTGAGGGATCATCAAGTTCAGGGTTCATCATCTTTTCAGGTAAATATGGTGAAATTTGAAATAAATTTAAATAGCAGATTTGAATTCTGATATTTGAAAATATTTGCAGTTCTTCACTTCAGCTGTTGCATCATTTTTTAAAAAATGAGAAAGATGCATTTCTAAATTTTCTAACTGGTTACCTTTATGAAAAGGCCTATACATAACCATTCTGAACATATACAACATCTTCAGCTTCATAAAAAGGTAAAGGTAAAGGTTCCCCTCACACATACGTGCTAGCTTCATAGTATGACCTATAATATAGAACTAATATAGTTCTAGTTCAATCCAGTATGGACAAATGACTATGAGTTAGCCAGCACCATCTGGATTTCTGTAAATTTGATTTCTGATAAGCCAGATATTTTTTCTTTTACTTGCCTGATTAGCAAATGAACCAGCAAACATGTGGAAAACTCTTAAAAATATCACCGGCTATGGCAAACCTCCTACCCAGGCTGAAGGTAATCAACAACTGGCAGATGACCTGAATGAGTTTTACTGCAGGTTTGAAAGGAAACAACAGCCACCTATCTCCACTACCCCCATCTCAGACACACCAACAACAGCCAAGCCTCCTACAACTGACCCCATCCCATTGGGTTCACACCCCTAGTGATCACAGAAAAGGAAGTGCAGGACCTATTTCACAGGCAAAAGACAGGAAAAGCTCCAAGCCCAGACAAGATAACTCCTTCTTGCTTAAAAGTCTGTGCTAACCAATTGGCCCCCATCTTCACATGAATCTTCAATAAATCGCTAGAGATGTGCTATGTTCCTTCTTGCTTCAAATGCTCTAGTATCATCCCAATGCTAAAGAAGCCCACCATCAAGGAACTGAATGACTACAGACCAGTTGCTCTAACATCTGTAGTCATGAAAACCTTTGACAGGCTAGTGCTTTCCTACTTGAAAACCATCACGGATCCGCTGTTAGAACCCTTGCAATTTGCATACCGAGCAAATAGATCAACAGATGATGCTGTTAATATGGCTCTGCACTACATCCTACAACATCTTGAGTCTCCAGCGACCTATGCAAAGGTCCTCTTTGTAGACTTTAGTTCAGCATTCAATACCATCATTCCAAACACTCTTCTAACTAAGCTAAACCAGATACAGGTACCTGAACAGACTTGTAAGTGGATCACAAGTCATCATAACAAACAGGAAGCAGCAGGTGAAGCTAAGCAGGATCACATCAGATACCTGTACAATTAGCACTGTCTTTAATAACCCTGTCCAAAGGCTCTCAGGTGAAAAACAGGACAGCCAATTTTAGAGAACAAAAGATTGAAGTTGTAGTGTCACAGGATCATTAAACACTATTCACTGTTATTCTGGAATAGGACACTGAAGAGAGGTCCAATTAAGAAACATAGAATATGGAACAAAGTGTTAGTCATCCCCCTTGGATTAAAAAAAAAAGATAATTCTTGAATTGTCCTTCCAAGCAAAATTAAACTTGGGTATCCAGTGGAAATGATGCAAAGAGAATTGGCCAAGTTGCTTGCCAATTTTAAATTATTTTTAGTTTTTCAAGAACCACGCCATAGTCATGCATTGTTTCTTTTTATTTGTTACATTACCCAATTATATTACTAGTTTTTAATTTTTTAAAAAAAATTCAGCTTTTTCTGTAGCGCAGGAAAAAATGACTAACAATATGAGACTCCAGTCAACTAATCTTCTGCACAACTATCATTTATTTTAATATTTTTATTATTTCTTTTTGGCCATGGAACTTAAATAGCATTTGACTCTGATCATTTTGAGATTTTCTTTGTGCCTGGGATAAGTTTTATTGTTTTATAGCAAATCCAAGCTAAAAGGAAAGTTTTTGACTCATGGGATAATACGTTTGCAAGTCCACTCAGTCCACAATTGTTAAAAATTGCTTCAAATGAAGTGACTGTTGAGAAATGGTAAAATAGCAAGAAATGATAAGAAATGACAAGGAAATATAAAATAAAAAATATTACAGCTTAACTGCTGCAGACAGCTGTTGATCCCAGCTGATCACATTTTAATAATTTAATTTTAATAATACACAGTTCAATGACAAATAGTGCATACAAAGATCTCCTTGAATCATATTGTATTGTATCCAAACTTGGCCGAACTTCAAAGAATTTTAGGGATTTAAGAAGCCCTGAGGTGAATTCATCTCAACCATTACTATGCATGGGACAATCTACACTAGGCAGGCTAGAAGTACCATGCATACTAATAAGGTTTTGGAGTTTTATTTATTTTATTATTTATTTATTTATTTATTTTGTCACAACAGTATATACCGTATATACTCGAGTATAAGCCGACCCGAATATAAGCCGAGGCACCTAATTTTACCACAAAAAACTGGGAAAAACTATTGACTCGAGTATAAGCCGAGGGTGGGAAATGAGGCAGCTACTGGTCAATGTAAAAAATAAAGATAGAGCCAAGTAAAATAACATGAATATTTATTTGAACGAAAAACAATAAAAGTGCAAAAGGGGGAAGGAGGATTCCCAGCTCTAAACAAAGGGAAATCCCGGAATGCCAGCGCGAAAGGCGGTGCTCGCGTTCCTCCTCCCTTGCTCAAAAGCCCCAACATGATATTGGAATTGGATGCCATTATATACCTGCTGAGGGGATCATTTGAATAACTTGAAAGATATAAAAGCTCTAAACATATTTGTTTAAAAATCTAAAATCTATACTTAAAATAAATGAATATAAAGTAATAAAGTTCTTTAAAGTTGTAATTCACTTTGCTGCTGAAAAAGAAAGGAAGCTTAACACCTTAAATGGTATTTATTAACTGAAATATCATCAAATCAAATATATAATGAGGTATATTATAATGACCTTTGTTTTCAGAAAGAAGCATGATGGAAGTTTTTCAATAAAGGGAAATATAGAAAAACTTAGTGTCATGCTCATATATCATCTTTACAGATGTTGTTAACACTATACTATGGCAGCATATGATGGTACAATGTTTCAATCAATTTCAGGATGAAAAACTCATCAATGAGGAGGAGGAGTATAATTTATTAACCTTGTATGATATCAGTTTCTCAAGGACTCTAGAAGGACCCGAGGAAGAAATCTCTGCCCCCTCCCCACTTTCCTTTCCAACCCAGCCTTCCAAGGGGACCCGAGAGGAAGAAATCTCTGCCCCTCCCACTTTCCCTTTCCAACCCAGCCTTCCAAGGGGACCTTTGAGGAGAAATCTCTGCCCCTCCCACTTTCCCTTTCAAGGCAGCCTTCCAAGAGGACCTCTCGAAAAGAGCGAAAGCTTTCTCCTGGTCGTTTTACCACCACCATACCCTCCACGCCGGCCATCCTAGGCTGGGTTAGAAACAAGGAGGGGGAAGTTCAAGGACCACATCGATGGCACGAGCTCAGATTGCCGGCTGGGGATGGTGGGCGCTGCAGTGCGATCTCGGGAGAGACTAGGGGAAGAAAGAATGACTGTTTCCACACCCTAGGATTGGGGAAAACATTGACCCCCCCCCTTAGTTGCGGGAGAAGGGTTGCGCTTCAAAGCGGTCGCCTCCATCCATCAATCCATCCTTCCTTCCTTCCTTCCTTCCATCCTTTTTTTTTTTCCCAGCGAGCGGTGCGTGTGTGTGACATGCAAGCAAGGCGTCTCACGGGCATGTGAACTGGGTATGTCTAGTTTAGGGGTGACATGATAGGAACATTCCAATATCTCAGGGGCTGCCACAAAGAAGGGGGAATCAAACTATTCTCCAAAGCACCTGAGGGCAGGACAAGAAGCATGGGTGGAAACTAATCAAGGAGAGAAGCAACCTAGAACTAAGGAGAAATTTCCTGACAGTTAGAACAATTAACCAGTGGAACAACTTGCCTCCAGAAGTTGTGAATGCTCTAACACTGGAAGTTTTTAAGAAGATATTGGATAAGCATTTGAAGTGGTATAAGGTTTCCTGCGTAAGCAGGGGTTAGACTAGAAGACCTCCAAGGTCCATTCCAACTCTATTATTCTGTTTTTTTGTTCTGTTTTCTTTCCTATCTATCTATCTATCTATCTATCTATCTATCTATCTATCTATCTATCTATCTATCTATCTAATTAGCTAGCTAGCTAGCTATCATTATCTCGCTTCAAAAGACAAAACCTAAACACGAAGTTGTAGCTGAATAGCCCTACATAATTTAGCTTTTTCCAAGCTGGTGATTTCCAAAGGCTTTGAAATGCGACTTTCCTCATCCTCTGCCAGGATAAGCTGATGTGCTCAGAAGGCTGGGAATGGTGGCATTTCCCTACATTTCTTGTGGGCAGAAGGTGGACCCCTATGTTTCCTTGAAAACACCTCCCAATATTTATTAGAGTGACTTCTCTCCCCAGAAGAAAGGTGCGGCTGTTTAACAACCCCGTCAGCTAAATCCTATCGAGTCAAAGGGGCCAGTCAATGGGGCTAGGATGAATTCTGGGTCACCAGGGACCCTTTTTTTGTGCCCGTTCCCCAACCAGGGCGGGCCAAGCAGCCGCTCTTTTAGCGGCTCTGGAATGGATGTTGAGGTAACCCGAAGAGGCAGCCTCTTTTCAACTCCCCGCCTTTTTAAACGTCCTGCCGGGCGGCGACAGGGACGCGGACACCAAAAGCGCCCGTTCTTCTCCGCTCTTTTATTTTATTTTAGTATTCAATCGGCAGCAGAGGCTCGAGCCTTCTGGGCGCCGGGAAAAGGAGCCGAGGAGCTGCAGCAACGTTGCAAGAGAGCCGAAAAGAGGGGTGGGGGAGAAGCAAAAGAAGAAGAAGCAGCAAGCTTTCCAGCCGACTTGTGTGGCGCGAGAATCCGATCCACCGCCTCCTTCCCCGGCCGACAGGGCTGAACTGCCGCTGCACCACCACTTCCCAAAACAGATTTCCAGACTTGAAGCAGCCCGCCACGAAAGGAGGAGGAGGAGGAGGAGGAGGAGGAAGGCGGCGCCGGCTGCTCCTGCTGCTGTTTCGCTCTCCGCCCCTTCCAGCGCCTTGGCGCAGGCGAGAGAGCAGAGAAAGGAACGCGCCGTCCGACCGGCTGTGTGTGTTTGTGGTGGGGTCTCGTCCCAGCCACCCACCCACTCGCTCCCTTTCCCTCTTGGGCGTGGGCTGATCTTAGAAGCGCTGTCAGCGGGGCCGTCGCCTCCTCCTCTTCCTCCACGCTCGCTCCTCTTGCCGCCCCTCAACCCCCATCCCCACCCTCTCCAGCGTGAAGGTCACCTCCTCCTCTTCCAGGCGGCGGCGGCGCGGCTCCAGCGGAGCGCCACAGCCGGCAGCTCCGCCTCCCACCTTCCTCCTTGCTAAAGGGCCAAAGTCGGCTCCCCGCCCGCCCGCGCGGGACCCGAGCCAAGCGGTCGCAGTCAGCTGAGCGGTGAAAGCGACATGCCGGCGCCACTCCGCTTTCACCGTTCGGCTGGACTGGGACCGGCTTGGCTCGGGTCCGCAGTAACTCCCGCCAGGCTGTGCAGCGAAGAAACCATTTAAAAGCCCAACTTCTGAAGCACGGAGGGAGAAGAAAGCCCTGGCGGGGCTTTTAAATGGTTTCTTCGCGGCACAGCCTGGCGGGAGTTACTGCGGACCCGAGCCAAGCCGGTCCCAGTCCAGCCGAACGGTGAAAGCGGAGCGGCGCTCGGCATGTCGCTTTCACCGTTCGGCTGGACTGGGACCGGCTTGGCTCAGGTCCGCGCGGCGAACTGCTCAGCCTTGGGCAAATCCCGCCGGACGATCTCGCCGCCTCTTTGGCGTCTCCTGTGCGGGGTTCCCGAAGTACATCAAGACGTAGACTCGAGTATAAGCCGAGGGGGCGCTTTTCAGCACAAAAAACGTGCTGAAAAACTCGGCTTATACTCGAGTATATACGGTATAAGCATAAGCATGAAAGTAACTATATAATATATAAGCATATATATATAAGCATAAGCATGCAATAACTATATTAATTGGATATAATGGAAGAAAACAATAGGACAGGAACAGTAGGCACGTTTGTGCTCTTATGCACGCCCCTTAGGGACCTCTTAGGAATGGGGTGAGGTCAATAGTAGACAGTTTTTGGTTAAAGCTTTGGGGATTTTGAGAAGAGACCACAGAGTCAGGTAGTGTGTTCCAAGCATTAACAACTCTGTTACAGAAGTCATATTTTCTGCAATCGAGATCGAAGCGGTTAACATTAAGTTTAAATCTATTGTTTGCTCTTGTATTGTTGTGATTGAAGCTGAAGTAGTCTTTAACAGGAAGGACATTGCAATAGATGATTCTATGAGTTAAACACAGGTCGTGTCGAAGTTAGACTGGTTGTTAATTTAACTAGAAATCATACTGGTGCAGTAGGTAGATAGCTCCACCATTCACCATTTCCCCAGTCTGAGTTGCTCTTTTGGTTGTTTTCAGCCATTGGCAAACAAAGAGCTACACTTTTCAAGGCAAGTTCAGGGATTGGTTTTCCGATCCATCCTCCCAAGATATGGGGGCAATTGCTGCTAAAGTGGATGGCCCCACTGTTTCCGCCTGTTTCAATAGGAAGAGATTACCAGATTCCCACTATTCTGCCAGGGGCTGCTTGTGGAATTTGATACATAGGATGGATGTTTTAATTATGGTACTATTTTCATTTTATTGTAGGTTTTATTAACGCATTGTTTTTTTTTATAGGTAAACTGCCTTTGGAGACTTTCCTGCTTAAAGTCAGCTTAGAAATGTAGTCATAATTATGGAATAAATGTATAAGTAAGTGATAATTATGAAGCCTGTGAGGGTTTTGAAAATGATTTAGGAGAGAAGGGCTTCACCAAGCCTGAAAAAATGAAACCAGTATAGACTTATCAATGTCTCAAACAATGGTGACATTTTCTTTGAGGCTCATATGATGCATGAATTGCATGAGCCTCGTATTTTCTTTGAGGCTCATGCAATTCAAGGTGTTAGTTACCACTGAGGAGGCTCCCATAGGGAGGGCCTCCTCAGGGTGCCGTCAGCCAAACAATGTCGGCTGGCGACCCCCAGGGGGAGAGCCTTCTCTGTGGGGGCACCTACCCTCTGGAATGAGCTTCCCCCAGGACTTCGACAGCTTCCTGACCTCCGGACCTTTCGCCGCGAGCTGAAGACATACTTATTCTTCCGCGCAGGGCTGGCATAAAACTATTAGTAATTTTAATTGGGTTTTTTATGGTTTTAGTGTGTATTTTAACTAATGGGCCAAATTGAATAGGTTTTTTAATGGGTTTTTAACTGTATATTGTATGTCTTATTGTGTTTTTACCTGGCTGGAAACCGCCCTGAGTCCTTCGGGAGAAGGGCGGTATAGAAATTAAATTATTCTATTCTATTCTATTATTCTCATATGAAGTCCAGAAAAAGACGCGTGTCTTTTAATGTGCAGCAGAGAAGTATAGTCACTATGCATGTGCAACATCCTGAGCAATTCTTCTGAATCCTTTTTAATGCATGCACAGCCACAGAGGCATGCTTTGGTGGGGGGGGGGGAGAGAATCCGGCAGAAGACAAAACTAAGATTTTATTCTCCTTTGGTGGGGGGGGAGAGAATCTGGCAGAAGACAAAACTAAGATTTCATTCTCCCAACGTAAGCTCTGGACCTACAATTTGATCTAGAAGTGCTTTCAAGTTCTTTGCTCTTTCTTAATTTCAATAATAAAGCTTGTATGCAAAGTATGGCTTAAAGGTCTATGTGTGATGTGCGTGGTTATGTATACATGTGGGCTGTACACTCATCTTTCTAAACTCATTGCTTATCTGGGACAATTGTATTAGAACTAAGCAATAGAATCCGACCAGAAAATCCTTAGTATCTACTGCTTTCAGCGTTCCCTAAAATGGTGAATTAGCCTTAAGGCAAGTGGCATTTGGCCTGCCTGAAAGCTGAAACCAGAAGAGCAAGCTATGATTTCTGTGATTCTGGCCTTTTGTTAACCCCAAATAACTTTTTTTTAAAAAATGTTACAAAACATTTCTATAAGAGTGTTGAAAGCTTACATTTTGTAAGACCTATTCTTAAAAATAGATAATGGTCAATGGACTGATTTAAATGAAAAAAGAATATAAGGCTGTTGTTAACAACTGTCTTGTAAAACAACTGCAACAACAGAGGAGTCTCCTCCGATTCATGAATGGTCACTAACACAAAAGCAGCACTTTCCTTCCCATCTGGCTTTGTTTTCGCAAATACAGCCTATGAAACATCTTGATGGCTTTTCTGTCCCCATAGGTGGTTTCTGGTCTGTTGCCAAATGTGTCAGGCAGAACCATCTGGGTCTGAGAAGGTTCTGAACTTCCCCAGGCTTGGCTCCATATGCACAGCTCTGCAGGCATCCCTTGCCCTCTTCAGGACTGCTGTGAATCAAACTGATTGTTATTCAGGTGGGATGGCCCGGCCATGAACTGCACTAATGAAAAAAAACATACTGCCATCAAATACTGAGACTCGCATTCTGGTGAAAGGCTCCCTCTGACCTCTGTTCACCAGCCCCTTCCAATGGAAGGGATTCAGGTTATTCCCCTTCTGGATTTCTGCACCTTCCACAGTTACCAGACATCTCTGTAAAGCCAATCACCAACTAACCCCTCCCCTTGCCTTGTGCTGGGTAGTAAGGTCAATGGTGCTCAACAATTCAACGTGGGAAGTCTTGCTGAGGAAGTACCCAGCCATAAATTTCACCCAACAAGAGCCCCCTATCAAGTTGGCCTTGTTCAAGACACTCCCAGATATTAATCACAATAAAGTCTATGGTTTCTGTACTGTTGGGCAGAAAGACTGAAATGCTTGCAGGATGAAAAAGGAGGGATTGCTCATTTCTTACTATTTTATTATTAATTGGCTGAAGGAGGAAGCAGCAATTCTAGCAGCTTTATTGTGAACCACCTAACATGAGAAACTAGGAAGTATTGAATGGGCACTTTTCATTTGGGTGACTACAATTGTGCTGATTAATAAGGAAAATGTTTCTTAACAATGTATCTAAGGAGTAAGGTCTTCTGTGAGATCTTTAAATATTTAGAACCACTTCAGCAGGGATGGCTGATATCAGTATGTTGACTTTAGGTTCCAAATTTATTTACACTTTAAAAAGGCTCATTGATTCTAGTTTAAGTCAATAATAGGATCTTACTGATTTCAGTGGTGGTTTTTTTTTTTACTATGACGACGTCAGGATCCAGATCTAATTTAACGAACTGATCTTAATTTCATTCTCTCCCTTTATAAATAATCCTAATATTCAAAAACTTAGGCACGTACATATTTTTTTTACATATATATTGAAAACAGCCTTCTCAGATGCGGTGTCCTATAAAAACACTTCAGTATCAAACAAAGAGATGAAATATATTTTACAATGAGGGGCAAAGCTGTTCTGCGTGGAAAGTATTTCTTGTTTGCTATGAAGATCTGTGTTAGATCTAGGAATTTATATCCCTTCAGATCTTTCTAATGATACCCCAATATCATTTAGCTAGATTTGCCAATTGTAAGGAATTCTAGAAATAGTAATTTGGCAATATCTGAGGGCTGCACATTCCTTGACCCATCATATTAATCATTTCATTATGTAACACAAAAACTGGTATATGGACATGGTCGGAGCAAAAATATTTGCAAAGGTGGAAAGATATGGAGAAATAGAATGGATTGTATTGTTGTAAATTAGATTAGTATGAAGAATGGATGAGGCAATACGTGCTATGTACATAAACGGCACATCACTTGGAATAGCATCCATTCACAATTGAGTTCCAGAATGTATTCCTTCAAAAGAAATTCAAATCTCTCCAGAAATGTTATTTCTTATTTGTTATTCCTTCTCATCTTGGTGGTTATTGCAGTGCTGTAGGGTATCAATCCACGCAGATGCTTATCCCTCCCTAAAAACCTGGATGTGAATCTTGGCAATGCAATAGATGTCACATCCATTCCCACCTTCCAAAGGTTTTTATGAGTATCAGGAGCAAATATCCCACGCTGCGATTTCTCAGGCTGTATGTGGTTCAAGGAGAATGAAGAGAATTAAAACCCTTCCCAGTTTCAAAGCACTGAACAATCTGTTTGGTCCCCCTGTGCAGTTCAAAATGAATGGAGAATGGCTGAGAGAGGGAGGAGGGAGGGAGAGTGTCCGTGCTGTGTACTGACAAAGATTTTGTAATTCTCAGGATCACTTTAATTCCAGTTGTTAAGACATAGGTTGTTACGAGCTCTTGGTTGTGTTTGGTGTGATGTACAAAACAATATGTCTTGATCATCTGAATAGCAAGCTGGTGAAAGAATATTCTTGGCAGCACTATAAAGCAAAGCTTTCCTTTCGTTAACCAGTTAAGAAATGTGGGTTAATGCAGCCCACCCTTTTTACCTCCATAGCTCTGTGTTTTTCTGAGGTTGGCAGTAACTGACACTTTTTCTTTTGCTTAATTAAGTTGTTCAGAAGAAGGCTGGTCAAACAGTTGCATCTATGTGGGGAGTCTTGAAGTGAACAGAAAGCAGTGGGCGTTGCCAACATAAAAAGGGGGATTCTGTTATTGTTTGGGTGTAGACGGGTCATTTTTTCAAAGTTATTGCTGCCTGAGTGACCTCAATTCTTCTTCAGCAGCAGCAGCAGCAATGAAAGCTCATTCAGCAGCTTAAATGCAACTACCTTGGGCTTCACAATGTGTTGGGGGGTAGGAAAGAGTGAGAGAGCCAGCGTTAAGTAACAATTTCTATATCTCTCTCTCACACACACACACACACATACTTCCCTGAGTGAACTCCCATAAATAATGTTCCTCATTACAAAGTGATTCAGCTCCAGTCAGCAAAATGGGAAAGGAGAACTGTCCATGTTATTTATTTATTTATACACACACACACACACACACACACACACACACACACACACACACACACACACACACACACACATATATATATATATATATATATATATATATATATATATATATATTTCCCATGTATCAATACATTGTTAGTACTCAATACACTGACACTTGAAATGACTTTAGCTGAAATTATGCAATATTCAGAGATTCTGTTTTCTGTATATTATGAATTTCAATTGATCTTTTTGTTTCTGCAGTCAAAGCAGCAAACTGGTGGCCACATTTAATGGACGTGCGTGCGGCTGTGTATCCCTGCTTGTGCATGTGCATTCTTTCAAGATTTCCTTTGTCCTGGGTTGCTTCTCAAGAGCCTTTTCTGTCTCAATGGCCTTGTTCAAATTCTACTGGGCTACTTGTTTGCATGAGGTTAACATCTGTTTGTCAGTGACCCTACAGCTCAGCTAGGATGATTGTAGCAAAAAGCTGAATTGCTGAATTTAGTGTTTTTATTATTGGTTATATCCAAACACCAAATAATAGTAATCACATGTCTAGATATTCTCAAGCGGTGACTCTTGATTTGCCTTAGAAGTCATCAAAAGCATTTTTAGTCTCCCAAAACCCTTGTGAAGAACAACATGGTAAACGGAGGCAGGTGAGAGATATGTGCCAGGAGCTCAAACCTGTAAAGAACCTGAAGAAATAACAAGTGGTGAGTCAGTGGCACCAATAAAAGCTCTATGTGTGAATCACACATTCATTTGTTGGGTGCTGTAGATAATATACTACAAAACAGCCTGATGAAGTGAGACCGAACAGATGGGAGCCCTGAAAAGTGGAAAGATGCCATTAGCAAGCATTTGTGGGTCTCTGTTCTAGACTGTTTTAGGGAATTTCTCTTCTTTATCTCTGTTAATTAAAGACTAATGCTTTTTAAAATTGAATTTAGATACTATCACCATCACCCCTCCATTGACTTGTGACTCAATGTCTTACTGTTATCCTGAAGGGCTGAATAGCACCATTATAATGTCAAGTTGAATGCTTAATATTGGGGTGCTATTTAAGTTTACAATTCTAGACAATTTGTTTAGTGTTTATTGGCCCAGTACTTAACTGGAAACTAATAAGCACTTTAATGTCAACAAACAGTTAAAAATCTAATCTCTAGCATCTTGTAGTCCTATAGTTTATCTAGTTCAGCCTAAAGACTGCCCTTCTGGGATAGCTAATGCAAATCAGATGCAGATTTTAGGTTGTTCCTGCAGTATCTTAAAAGCTTCTAGGTTCCAGTTGAACAGCTGCTTGTTCAAACGAGCTCACTCATTTTATAAAGAGTCAAGGAAGTAGATGCCTTTAATTCCAGACAAACAAAAGGCTTTCTTTGATGTGAGCACACTAACCAAAACAAAAGAAAAGAAATAAAGACCCATGAAGGTTGGAAAGAAGTTATTTCAGTATTGGTGGCACTTGACAAAGATTCCATGTGGATCTTTGTGGCTCATCAGGACAAAAGTACATTTTTTTGAGTTTGCTGACAAATTCACAATAAAACTGAGAGAGATGAAGTAAGATTTTATTTTTTTAAAGTGTCTTATATAAGATATTTCATAGGACTGGGGATGGTCACTTTTTTGCAGGTGTTATCCAGTGCCCCTGTATTTACATATATTTGCATACTGTCAAACAACCAGCTGACAGGATCTCTGAGAAGGTCTGGACTGAGCCCAAAGCTGTCATGATTTTCCCTTTGCCAGTCAAGGTTAGTTTTGGATGCAATTAAAGAGAGAAAAGAGGAACTTTTGACATTGCAAAGAAAGTCACAGATGGGATAAGGCAGATAGAAGTGAGGAAAAGCCCATGGAGTTGCTTATTGAAAAGTAATTCATCTGTCAGAAATTATTGTACAAGAAAGTTAACATTAAGAACTCAATTTCATTGAAAGGAAAAAATAATCTCCATTATCCAATAATTGAAGATAAATTATACATAATGTAAGGAGATAAAGGAAAGAATTGTACTTTACTGATCCAGAACACAATCATTTATTTTCACACAATACTCCTTTAAGATTCCTTCCTTGTAGAAATTGGATATGCTTTGGAAGGCATTTATTTTGTGCTTCTTAAATGAGGTTTGGAAGGTCATGCCACTTGATGTGAAAATCATCTCTTATAATACAGTATATGGTTATAAAATTGCAAAGTTCTAGAAATAAAAATAAATTTGGAGGTCATCTAATCAAGTTCAGGAACAGTAGCACAACATAGCCTCTGCTTAAATACATTCAATGAACACCTTATGCTGTCTAACAGCTTTTACCAATAGGACATTTCTCATAATCAGTACATTTCCAACCACAAAGCACTCTTTTTGAAATCTATTTAAAACAATATATACTTAAAAATCTCTACTCAAGTGAAAGAGAGGAAGGATGGAGAAAGTAGAAGAAGGTAGAGAAGGGAAGAGGAAAGGTTGTGTTAAGGAAGGGAGTGGTAGCTGAGCAGGCCCAAATAAGTAATAAATGAAAGTTAATGATTAATGTTGAATAAGAGACTGTACACTGAATATGTTGTTGGAAAATGGAAATAAAACTTTTTTTATAAAAAAAGAAAAGAATGTGATCCTCTAATGGTCAAGCCAAATTGGCACTAGAATTCTGGAATTCGGGGGTGGGGGGGGACTTGGGTCTCTTGTGGGAGCGCAATGACTCCAAACTGAGGACATATTTGACTCCACCCTTGTGCAAAGCTTGCTCATCTCCTGTAGGAACTTGACTGAAACACTGGAGCCCAAATTCCTAAAGGATAATTTTCTCTAACACAAGGTTGCTCATTTAATCAGATCTCTTCCTCTTCTCTTCCAGAACTTCTTGCTTCAGAGAGTTCAAACACATACAAGTGGGAATTTATAATGAATAGAAAGTTTGGGGCTTTATAAGAAATTCTCTTTATATAGGGGTGCTAAAGTTGCCCTATGGGCCGTTAAGCTTCAGCTTTATTTTCCTAAGCTTTCCATGTTTCAATAACCTATGGCAAAATTACTTGAACTGCTGCTTTCACTTTCCTATTGATCTGGTCTTGTTTGGCTGGTTGCATTTATTTATAAGTCTTTGATCTAATAGTTATTTTTAATTGATTCTATGCTTTTCTAAAGCATAGAAAAGCTTTAGGTTGAGTTTTGAGTTTTGGAAAACCTCAGACAAGGTATAAATTCATTAAAGAACCATATAATTGAGAATCTGTACCAGACATCTGAGATATATTTGGGGAATGAAGAATGCTGAAGGTTGACCTTTGATTTGCTTGATTGGCAGCTGGATGTTTTGTGCTTCCCATAGACTAAAGTAATGCTGCCCAAGCACTTGCTCCCACTCTTTTGAGAGGTATGTTACTTGCATTGTATAACATGATATCAGGAAGAACCAGATGGGTAAATATCTTCTACCAAGAATGAAGATTTTGTGGTTTTCTCAGGACATCTTTGGCTGGCTGTCCTGTTTATTGCTGCTGGGGTTTGTAATTTGTCATCTCATTTTCCACTCCTGCTTTGTCTGTGTTCAGACTGGTGGAAAGGTCGTGGCAGCACCAGTGATAGAAGTTAAGGATTTTAAGAATATATCCAGTAGGTGGCTTGGTCATTTTTTAGTAATAATGTGGAGGATTAAATGAGGTCATGTTATAAATGTCAAAATCTGTGGCCCACCCCTGGTTGTTTTGCATATTCTTACCAAGACACAAAATATAATAGTTTGTGTTGAAACAGTGATGGGTACTACAGTTTCATGAACGAAAAACAATCAGTTCTGTTGATCCCCCAACAATAAAGAGACTGTTCAGTTCTGGACTGCAAATGACTGAGCCATCTGGCCCATATCGTCACAGTAAAACATTGTCCGTGCCACAAAAATGATTGCATCCACAGGACAAACTAATGTGACCTCCAAAGAAAGGCTTCCTCTGAAGCTATGATATCATACTGTATAGGAGACACCAGCACAATTGAATCTGGTCACCCAGGGTGCAAGTGAGATCGGACTATTGAAATCAAATTTTATAGGAGACTTTTTGTCCTCTGTGGCAAATCATCCAGGTCCGACGACAGCATTGAAACATCTTTTCTTATTCACTCTTAAGGCAACAGTACACTTCTGTTGTGCATTGGCAGACGTCTTTAGCTTGTGCTCAGTCCAGGAAGTACACATCTCTTTGCAGAATTAGCACCTGCAAGTTTTTCTCACCACAATGTTTCACTGATGGTTCACCACCTGCACCCGTCTTTTTTCTTGCCCTTCCATAAACAAACAGCTCTTTCACCTCATGCCAACTGGAATGTCCAAAGTCTGCCACAGCCTTACAAATAGTCCCTTAACTTAAGAAGTCACTCATAATGATCTTCCACCTGAATGGCTGTTTCATGAATATGGGAAAGGGAGAGTGCTAACCAAAGAAAGGCCCATCTCAAGGAAAGAAAAATAACTTTCTAAAAAAGCTTGATTTATTTTTACAAGGTTTGATCTAGGGCAGCTTTGAAAGGGAAAAAAATAGCAAAGAAGAATATAGTCCAATTAAAAGATTAATGTATTTAAGGAAGGCCATTCCACTGATAAGAAACTGGACCAATACAGAGGAGTCAGTTTGGTTAATCATTTGAAGTAAACAAAATGTTCTTTGATGACACAAAATCCTTGCTCTTCTGGATGTCTATTGGACCTAAGGCAGTGGTGAAATGCTACCGGTTCGCACCGGTTCGAGCAAACCGGTAGTATAAAAAATCTATTGGTTCCTCTAAACCAGTAATTCAGACAGTCAGCTGTGCTGCATGATTTAAAATTGCTAGAAAACAGGAAATCCTGCTTTATACTGAATCTAAATTGCACGGCACAGCTGATTCCCCCCTCGCTGGTTTACTTACCTTCCCAAGCCTCCTTTGGTGCGCACTGTATATGCGCATGTGCAGCGTGCGTTTGGCACACAGCGTGCATGCGTGGCCAGTGAACTGGTGGCAAACTGGTTCAGATTTCACCACTGACCTAAGATATACTTGTATCTGGAGTTACTGTAAAAAAATGTATGGCAAGTATTCTTTCTTATTATCAGCATAGAGGACCTTGCTAGTATTAAACCTGGGCTACATTAATTTACACAGCTCACTATGGTATAATTAGTTTTCTCTTCCCCAATAACATTCATTTGATCCTTTCCTTTCCTTGTAAGAAAAGTGTTCATCTAGTGAATCCTCAGCAGAGGAACCTACCTTCCATGTTTAGGGGTTAATTAGTTCTATTTAATATTTCAGTAGGAGATTTTTCCCAATTTGTTATAGGATTCCTTGGAACTATTTAGCCTTGGTTCCAACATCTATGTCAAAGAACTGGTTTAGGATGATAACTAGCTTGGGGTCTGAGCTGAAGCAGCTGTGTTTTTATGAGGAGCAGAAAATGGGAAATACCTTTAGATAGGACTTACACCAACAATGGGTGTCTGTGGTTATTTTTTTTTTAAATAATGCTTAATGATATTACTCATAGTGTGGAACTAGCAACCTCCTGTACTGAAAAGTGGGGAAATCAATTACTACAGTTCAATGTACCTGCATGAATTTCCTTCTAGGAGCAAGAAAATGTTTGGCATTTGCTAAAATATTCTACTCAAGAAAAAATACAAGTTCAGGATTAGTTAATAGTGACTAGATTGCCTTTTCTTAACTGGATTTCTGGTCTTTAAGAAATCAAACTTCAGGATATTATTAAACGCCATTTCATTCTTCAATTAGCTTTTACCTGAAACCATTAACCAGTCTCTGCATTATGGTTAGCTCTATTGCAGTATAGATTACCTGGCAAGATATATCAACATCAAAGTTATGCTTACTACCTGAGATCTGGCACCATCAGCACTTAGCCAACTTTCTTATGTACCCAGGGTGGGATTCTCATTGTTAAAAGGAAAGAAAGTAGAAGAGGGATATTTTTGGTTTTGGAGGATTATTTTAATACAAGAAATGAAATATGAAGTAAGAAACTGATAAAGATGAGCAGTTGTGCAACCAAGGAGCCAAAATGGCAATTAAGCATCTGCTTGCCTCTCGGGGTCTCTCTCTCTCTCTCTCTCTCTCTCTCTCTCTCTCTCTCTCTCTCCCTCCCTCCCTCCCTCCCTCCAGCCAATCTATCTATCATCTATCTATCTTGCCTGGAGGAACCACCAGATCTTCAAGGATCTGGAACATGCCATCAAAGCCAGGGCTAATAAATCTCAGGAAGTAAAGTAAAGGTTCCAAAGAACCTTTCACCAGCAACAGTGAGAGTAGCCATCACTGGCTATTTGCTTGACAGTCATCGTCATCCTCAGCCATTCAGTCATGTCTGACACTCAGCCACTTTATGGATCAGCACTCTACGTGCCCCTCTGTCTCTCACCACCTCCTTCAGCACTGTCATGGTCATCCTGTTGCCATCCTTTGTAGTGCCCAGCCTGTGGTTATTAGGGTGGCCCCTTCTCCTTTTTTCTGATGATCACTCCCAGCATGATTGACTTTTCAAGTGAGTCAGCTCTCATGACGTGACCAAAGTATGGTACGACAGCCTCCATTTGGTGAATTTGGCTTCAAGTGATATGGTGAGGGTCCGCCTATGACTTCTTTGTTATTTTTGTAGTCCATGGGATATGTAATAGTTGCCTCCAGCACAGTGGTGAAATTCAAATTTTTTTACTACCAGCTTTGTGGGCATGGCTTTTTGGGTGTGGCAGGGGAAGGATACTGCAAAATCAGTATCATTCCCACCCCACTCTGGAACCAGCCAAAGGCGGTATTTGCTGGTTCTCCGAACTACTCAAAATTTCCGCTACTGGTTCTCCAGAACGTGTCAGAACCTGCTAAAGTTCATCCCCGCTCCAGCACCACAGTTCAGAGGGGTCCACCCTGCTGCATCTTCCTTTTTCAGAGTTCAAATTCCACAGCCATAAGAAGCAATTGGAAAAATTATTGTGTTAACTAATCTGCATTGTGAAGCTGATGTCTTTTCTCTTACAGATGTTATTCATGCCAGACATTGCAGTTCTTCCAGGTGCTATACTCCTTCTGATTTCAGGTCTGCAATTGCTACTTTTGTTGATTTTAGAGCCCAGGGAGATGAATTCCTTTAAGGTTTTGATGGTCTCATTGTCGATCTGCTATCTGCCCTGAGTGTTCTCTGCAGTTATCATTATCTTTGTTTTCTTGATGTTAAGGTGAAATCCAGATTTTCACTTTCATCTTTGACTCTGAGGATTAGCCACTCCAGATCCTCCTTGCTTCCCAAGAGCAATGTTGTATCATCTGCATATTGTTGATATTCCTACCACTGATTTGAACCCCAATGGTAGATTCCTCCAAATGTGTACATGTCATTGTGTAGAGATCAAACATGTCTACATAAGGTTGTATTTGTAAGTTGATTGCTTTCCCAAAAAATGTGGGGAGAGTAGAAGAATTAGATGGGAAAAATAGAAATTCTTTTGTTGAACAAAACATCAGTCGTATATGAAAAATCTCAAAGTAGCATCGAAGTTTACATTTTCAAATCTTTATAGGCAGAACAAGGTATTTTTGCTTTCAGTTTATAAAGGACAAAATATTTTCCTGAGAAAAATATTAGAATTTTTAATTTTCTAATAACTTGATAGCTTTCTTTCCATCAAATTTTCATGCTTATTATCAAAATCAGATGCTACCTTGCTTGCCTTTTCATATATCCATTTAATATGTTCTGTCCTGGCAGGCAGCTCCTGCTTTCAAATGACTGTCTGACAGCTTCTATTCATTTTCAAAGTAGGAATTCAAAGTTGGAATAATTATCTTTCAATTCCTGCTTTCTGGCATCTTTCAATCATTTGAAGAGATCTGGTCAACCCCATAGGAGGCAGCTGGATTTCTACCCTAAGGGGGGGACAACCCCCACACCCAAACAAACATGCCAAAGAAGGATTCCTGTCCCAAATCTGAAACAACCAAGTGCTCTGCAGGTGGTGGATTTATAGTCCCGTTTTAATGAGCCTTCCTTTAAAAAAAAGAAAGAAAGAAAGAAAGGGGCAATTCATAAAATGATTGTAAGTTTAATTTGCATTGCCAGCTAGAAATTCATACCTTCATATAAGCTAGATTTAGTTCCCACCCCCCCCCCAAATATATATGGAACATCCATCCCATCCATATAGCATTGTTCCTAAATTACTGAAAATAAAAGATAGTCACAGTATATAGAATTTAAAACTTTGATGTAATGTATATGTGGCATATCCTAGAATTGCGTAGATTGATTCAGTAGAGGAATTAATATGCAAAATTATTCTCCCTGAACCACCGCAAAGAAAAGAGATGTGTAGACCATTGGCAGAAAGTGACTCTGGTTCAGTGGCCAGGTGCTCAGTGTTTCTACCTGATATCAAGAGGTAGAACAAGGGAATGGAACCCTTCCACAAAGCTGCACCCTTTACATCATCCACTGCTCGGCACATGCAGGACACACTGCCCTTCCATTTGGTCCTGCATAGAGTCCTTTCCTTGAGGGGAAGGGGAGAAACTTCACGGTTCCTTCTGTCCAGAGGAAATACTATATGCTACAATGCATATCATTCCATTCTCTGTGCAGGGAGAAAAGTGAAAATCCAGCTGGACAAAGTGGGAAGCCAGAACCCCTGCCTACCTTTCAAGGAACGCTTTTGTCTGCACACAGCAAAGCACAGAGTGCTGACCCTTTGACTTACGGTATAGGGACAAAAGCCATCTGTGACGGGCCAAGAAAGGAGTGAGCTTTCTCTGCAACACCCTCCATAGTACTGCTCTGACCACCGTGTGCCTTTCCCCATCTGGAAATGTACAGAAGCACTAAAGCTCACACACAAACCCTCTGCAGGCAAGTCAGTGCTGGCTCCACCTAATCTCAGTTTCCCTTAACAGGGATGGGAATTTGAGGGTGGACATTTGAGGAGGAGGAGGCTCATCTGACATCATTCTAGGCCTGTTTGCTCCTTAGTCATTCTGAATATCTAACTAGCATTTGCCTCGGGTATTAACAAGAGGCCAGATGAAACTCTGGGGATTTTAAAATGGGAGATCATAACTGCTTTCTGCCAGGCCACAAGTCCCAGGTAAAATCAAAGTCAATTGGCCTCCTAGTATAAGTCAAAACATTATTTATAATAAATATTTAAATAAATGAACTCCTTCTGTTCCCTCTGTATTGCTTCATGCCAAATCTTTCCCTCCTAAAATGTCTTACCTGAAGAAAATAAAGAACTAAAAGTGATTGTATGTGCTTGTTTAACTCTAGTTTATAGTGAACACCTCTAATTAGTTGATAATCGTAGAACTACATCAACTTACAATGAAATAGTTACATTTGAGAATCTGCTCAATATAAATTGTGGTACTGTGTCTTTGTGAATCAGCAGCCCCCAACAACTATTGGTCCTTTAGTTACTGACTGATTAACAGTGCCCCTTACTGGTCAGAAAACCAAAGGATTAAAAAAAAATGCACGGTTTCTCAGTCCTAATTTTCTAAAATTCCTTTTCTCGCAGGAACTCCCCCAAGTTCATATTGAATGTAAGGCAGAATACTAAACCTCAAATAGGCCCTCAAAGATATCCATATATAGAACAGAACAGAACAGAACAGAACAGAACAGAACAGAACAGAACAGAATAGAATAGAATAGAATAGAATTTTATTGGCCAAGTGTGATTGGACACACAAGGAATTTGTCTTGGTGCATATGCTCTCAGTGTACATAAAAGAAAAGATACGTTCATCAAGGTACAACATTTACAACACAATTGATGGTCAGTATATCAATATAAATTATAAGGATTGCCAGCAACAAGTTACAGTCATACAGTCATAAGTGGAAAGAGATTGGTGATGGGAACTATGAGAAGATTAATAGTAGTGCAGATTCAGTAAATAGTTTGACAGTATTGATGGAATTATTTGTTTAGCAGAGTGATGGCCTTTGGGAAAAAACTGTTCTTGTGTCTAGTTATTCTGGTGTGCAGTGCTCTATAGCGTCGTTTTGAGGGTAGGAGTTGAAACAGTTTATGTCCAGAATGCGAGGGGTCTGTAAATATTTTCACGGCCCTCTTCTTGATTTGTGCAGTATACAGGTCCTCAATGGAAGGCAGGTTGGTAGCAATTATTTTTTCTGCAGTTCTAATTATCCTCTGAAGTCTGTGTTTTTCTTGTTGGGTTGCAGAACCGAACCAGATAGTTATAGAGGAGCAAATGACAGACTCAATAATTCCTCTGTAGAACTGAATCAGCAGCTCCTTGGGCAGTTTGAGCTTACTGAGTTGGCGCAGAAAGAATAGAATAGAATTTTTTATTGGCCAAGTGTGATTGGACATACAAGGAATTTGTCTTGTATCATATATCATTCTTTTGTAACTCTAGATTTTAAGGCAGCATTTCTCAAATTGGGTGAGGAACCACAGAAAATTTATTTCATCGTGGGAAAATGCTATGATGCCTAAATTTACACAAACTCAAAAATGCGTTTAGATTGTAAGATTCTTTTACAAACTAGCCGTGGTAATTGCTTCAAATAAAATATCTCAGATAAATTTCTAGTTTTAAATCTAGAGATTCCCTACAATTAAAATTCCACTTAGAGACGTTATTTCCCAATAAGGTAACATTACACAAAAAATAAATGGGGGGAAAAATCTCATAGCTAGGATAGGACAGGAATAGAGAAAAAAGTTGCAACCTCCAGACTCAGATCCTATCAGTTAATTTGGGTGAGCGGTGATTAATAAGAGCGATTTAAAACACATTGCAGCAAACTGAATAACTGGCTCAAAAAGCATATTTGTTGAAATGAAATATATTGAGTTTATTCACAAATGAAAACTGATTTCAAAACACAGTTTACTTCAGCAAAGCATAATGAGGTTAGGTTTAACACGTATTTTAATGCAGAGTAATTTAAAACAAACCAATGTATACAATAGAGCCAGTTCGATGTAGTGGTTAAGGCATCAGGTTGGAAACTGGGAGACCGTGAGTTCTAGTCCCATCTTAGACACAAAGTCGGTTGGATGACTTTGAGTCAGTCACTCTTTTTTCAGCCTATGGCAACGGCAAACTGTTTCTGGAAAACCTGGCCAAGAAAACTGCAGGGACTTGTCCAGGAAATCTCCGAGAATTAGACATATATTGAATTGAAGGAAATCAATCTTTTGAAGAATGTGTGCTTTTTTACACTTATTGGAGGCATCTGACAATAGTGATCTTAAAAGTCAATATTTCTCTTTGGAGTACATATTAAAGGTCAAGAGAGTTATAACAAACACCTGCGGTTACGTATTGTAACTTCCATCATGATTCATAGTTATAGTACAGAATAGAATTAAGTACTCTTATATTTCAGTGAATAAGCTTTCCTGAAACAAGGACATTTTTAGTATTTTGCAATGTAAGTTGTCTGTAAAATATCTGGCCTTCTTGCCAAGTAATCCTAAACAGAAATGGTTTGTTGTGTAGTAAATTATTTACCACTACCAGTTCAAAAGAAACATAGGAGTAAGGCCAGATTTCTGGAATCGTTGGCGACAGGAAGATAATTTTGATCCAACAAACCAATGGACTGGATAACAGTTTTTTGGAATATCCCACAAATGCCCCACTTTTGAAACCATCTTTGGAGAAAACACCACTGACAGAAGGTCTATATACATATGGCAATTGATTGAAATATCAAGATGCCACTGTGGACAGAGAGTCTGCCAATGGAGAGGCACTTCTACTCCATTCTATCGCTCTCAAATTGCCACCAGTGGGAATTACCAATACCACATCTCTTCAAGTGGGTATGAATCTGCTGTTTTTATACTTCACCAAGAATGTAAGATTCATTCTCATTCTCTCTTCCTCCCTCCCTCCTTCTCTCTCTATCTCTCCCTTCTCCCCCTCCTCTTTCTTTCCCAATAGAAGTATATAAATAATAAAGAGCCTCTTTGCTTTAGGGTTTATTTGCTTTTTATAATTCTCACAGAAAATGTCTTTGCTACATCTGACCAAAACCGATTCTAGTTCAGTATTCTATATCTACAGAGGCTGATCAGATGCCTCTGGGAAACCCACAGCAGGCCTTGAGCCCAACAGCCAAATATTGAGAAGCAGGCTGTCTTCTTTGAAGGCCAGGGTGTCATAAGGTAGATGGGGGCAGTTGCCTGAGATTTTGGAAACTAGAAACAAGAACAAGGGGCACAATGTTAATACCTCACTACCTTAAAATTGTGCATCTCATCTCTGGTGTTAATATCTGATTATCGTCTGTACATAGTAGAGATGGGTTCCATCTTTTCCTCAGGTAGCAAAGTGAAGTCTGTGAGGCATAAATATCATCAGTTAGCAAACTGTTAAGGATCAATTAAATCTAGGCTGTTTACCTCTGCCTGCACCTTCAATTCCATTTCTGCCTTGGAGCTTTTTAAATTTTTCCTACCGGAAAAAAAGAAAGTTTCACATACTATTGCAGTTTGCCAAAGATGACTGATGGTACTTCAAACAACAGCATTCTTTAGAGAGGAAAATCCTGGCTTGCTGATCTTTGGCCTTGTTTACACGGAATCTTTGCCCGGATTTCAGCCATCTTGTGGCCAGCAGCCAATGCAGCTCTGCCCAAGCAAACCCCCATTAGGTCAGGCAACAGAAGCTGCAGTTGGCACCAGTGGAACTGCCCTTCTTTCTCCCTTTTGAGTCCAACCAGTTTGTGATTCATGTCAGGGAAACTGTGAAATATGAAATGTTAAAGTTACATAGATCAAGGGGCACTGTTTTAAAGTTAAATGTGATTCAGTAGGACGTGAGGAAACATTGTTTCTGTGGTATACTGAATTTTAAAGACTGTCAGAAATGAGGCCAGAACCACTATTTGACAAAAGTGTCAGAACTCAATAAACAGAAATATGAAATACACAAAAAATAAAGATGCTCTGAGGCAGGTGAACATATAGAGCTTGAAACACCATCATATTTGTGCATTTTATACCTGCTGAGCTATTTTATTTAATAATAATAACAGAGTTGGAAGGGATCTTGGAGGTCTTCTAGTCCAACCCCCTGCCCAGGCAGGAAACCCTACACCACTTCAGACAAATGGTTATCCAACATTTTCTTAAAAATTTCCAATGTTGGAGGATTCACAACTTCTGCAGGAAAGTTGTTCCACTTATTAATGGTTCTGTCAGGAAATTTCTCCTTAGTTCTAAGTTGCTTCTCTCCTTGAGTAGTTTCTACCCATTGCTTCTTGTTCTACCCTCAGGTGTTTTGGAAAATAGTTTGACTCCCTCTTCTTTGTGGCAGCTCCTGAGATATTGGAACACTGCTATCATGTTTCCCCTAGTCCTTCTTTTCATTAAACTAGGCATACTGAGTTCCTGCAACCGTTCTTCATATGTTTTAGCCTCCAATCCCCTAATCATCTTTGTTGCTCTTCTCTGCACTCTTTCTAGAGTCTCAACATCTTTTTTACATCGTGGCGACCAAATTTGTTTCATTTCTTGGCAAAACTTTTTTTTTGTTACTTATCTGTTATTATTTTTATCAGGTTTATTACAACTTTTAGTAAGCTTATCAAAAGCATAGAATGAAGATATCTTTAATTAATAGTTCTGTAACAGGGTCTGATTGATTAGAGATGCCTCTCTAGCCATTAGCAATCTATTATAAGCAATCATCATAAATTTAAACGAATCATAATCCTGACTTGATTAAATGGAAAAAGTAAAAAAAAACTGCTGCAGACAAAAACAAAATACCTTTTGCTGTTACATTTTAACTGTTTCCATTTTCCCCCACAAACAAAATATTCATCCATCCAATTATTCCAAATTCTGAACTATTTTTGCACAGTCTCCTCTATATTTGAGGAGTCTACTGCCCACCCAGAAAAGTCCCTGCCTGTATTTATTTTGCAAATGTATTTGATGAACAAACATGTTGAATGCAGCATTGGTTACCTTAAAGGCTACCATGGCCATTTGAGCACAGAGAAGTAAGCATAAGCTTCAGTTCTGATATTCACTGCGGTAGGTTATTTTAATGAAGTTGGGTGTTTTTATTTTAATCGAGAATATGCCATCAAGCTGGTATGAATTCATGGACACTAACTAAATAAACCTTCTCTGCTAAGCTGATCTGCCACTATATGTTTCTTCTTGTTTTCCAGTAGTGCTAGAGCAGGCTATTATCTGAAGGCACACAGGCTGATATGATCCAGCATAGTTTTACATAATTAGACGAGGATGTTTATAAAACAATGCAGAACTCTTGAGAATACAAGACAGATCTGCACAGCAAAGCCAGAGCCCATCAAAACACAAAACTATTAGAAGGAACTGGATCTGAAAATGCTCAAAGAAGCCTTAGTCAGGGCAATCACGAAGAGGAAAAATTATATTACTATTGCAATTATTACTGCTATTATTATGCCTAATTTTGGCTCCAAGTTCCTCCATTCTGTGTGATAACTTGCTGTGCAAATAATTGTTCGTTTCCAGAATAACAAGGGGATCCAGCTTGCTATCTATGTTTAAAGCTGCTCCTTGGAGAATATGAAGCCTCTGGTGAAAAAAAGAGATGACTTGAGTACTGAAAATAAGCTGAAATGTAAATGTGTACTCCTCCCTTACAAAATGCCTAATTACCCATAAATGTCATTAAGTCAAGAAATCTTTTCCACCAAATTAACTTCAACTTGTCTCATCTAATTAGCTGGAGCTGCTGAAAGGTAGTAACTTCCTAATTCATGTTTTTAGAAAACACATTTAATGGTTGACTTTTGTTAAATGCTATCTTGAACCAGGTATTGCAGCTGTCAAAACTGAGCGTTATCACAGTAATTAGAAACAATACCTCTGTACTGTTTCAGACAAACATAATTTGACAGCTCAATTGCTGGCAAGGAACTTTCTATGGACATTTCCAGTTGATTGGGGCTTTTTAAAAGTTCTGAATAGATTAGAATGCACTGGGCATGATTATACTTTTTCTCTTATGGCATTATGGATTTCTATTGGTTGCAGAATCAACCTGTGAAAACCCAGTGTAACAGTTAAGGATATTTTTTCCATAAAACTCAATATACAGATCTTGTAATTATTATAGTGTTATAGACCAAATCAGCTTTCTTCTTGGTGCCTTCTAGATGAGATAGCAGTATGATTCTAGTATTCCCATTTTGAATTGCCTTTTTGAAAATGAGTGCCCAAGATCTGTGAAAGAAACTAGTTGGGGAGGGCTGGGCTAAGTTACACTCTTGTCCCTTATTCAAGATTCCTCTGTCTTAGCGTTACAGCATAAAAGAGAGACCGACTATGTAGCACCTTAGATTATATTTGGGAACATGCAGAAATAGAAGCAGGGCATATGTTTGCAACTCCTCAAAGCAGCCATGCCCTTTCCCTCTGTCACCCGTATTCCAAAGTATTTTTTGAAGGCAGCATCCAAAGTAGTAATGCTTATAAATTAGGAAATCAGGTTGAGATTCCTGGACTAAAATTATTCACATGGGTGAGAGACTCAAGAGGCAGGATGAAGTCTCTGTGTATGTATGAAATTATTCTTGTATCCCTGATATTCTCCATTCAGGATTATTTTCATTTTGGAACCTGGCTTAAGACATCATTTCCAAAGAAAAATCTGCAAGGAAAGTCAAGATCAATATCCTCCTATCCCCACCCCCACTGATCCTTATTCTCCACTTTTCAACACCCTCTCATCCTATGTAGTTGGACAATACTTCGATTTTTTTATGAACTGCAGGGAAACCAGTCAAATGATAAAAGAAATGAAGCAGATAAATTTTACATTGTTATATTTAAATAAAACAAAAATAATCAGAATACACATTAATTAAAATAGAGAATATTATGGATATTGTATGTTTACACCAGTGGTAGCCAACCTCGTCCCTACCGCCCACTAGTGGGCGTTCCAGCTTTCATGGTGGGCGGTAGGGGTTTTGTCCGATACTGAAGCACTTTCCTTTTTTTTAATTTAATTGACTTTTTAAAAAAAATTCATAGCATTATTTAAAAACATTTTCATTAGGTTTTCATAGAATTCCTCATGACAATTGAAATTTTTGAAAATATACTATTTGTATCGCCCGCGCATAAGTTTAGTTCACGTTACATAAGTGAAACTAAATGGCACTATAGTACAACTGCAAACAAAAGAGCTTCATCCCAGAATAGCTCGCGCATCTCCCCTCACACCACCCAGCTATAACAGACAAGCAGAGCTGGTAGCCGGCGCCCCAAACCCAATCCAAGATGCGCGAGAGCATGCGCAGACAATGATACATGGTGCAAACTCTTTTGTTTGCGGTCGCACTGGTCAGTACACAGTTAGATTTGTGAGAGTGAGCACGAACCAGTGGGCGGTTAGAAAATTTTACTACTAACAGAGATACAAAAGTGGGCAGTAGGTATAAAAAGGTTGATTACCCCTGGTTTACACAATAGACAACTAAAAGGTAGAACATACTTCTACATAATTGGTGATTTATTGTTGTTAGTTGCAAAGTCGTGTCCGACCCATTGCGACCCCATGGACAATGTTACTCCAGGCCTCCCTGTCCTCTACCGTCCTCTGGAGTCCATTTAAGCTCACGCCTACTGGTTCAGTGACTCCATCCAGCCACCTCATTCTCTGTCGTCCCCTTCTTTTTTTGCCCTCAATCTTTCCCAGCATTAGGTTCTTCTCTAGTGACTTCTCCCTTCTCATTAGGTGGCCAAAGTATTTGAGTTTCATCTTCAGGATCTGGCATTCTAAAGAGCAGTCAAGATTGATCTCCTCTAGGACTGACCAGTTTGATCGCCTTGCAATCCAAGGTACTCGTAGGAGTCTTCTCCAGCACCATAGTTCAAAGGCCTCAATTCTTTGGTGCTCAACCTTTCTTTTGGTCCAACTTTCACAGCCATACATTGCAACTGGGAAAACCATAGCCTTGACTATACACACTTTTGTTGGCAGGGTGATGTCTCTGCTTTTTAGAATGCTGTCTAGATTTGCCATAGCTTTCCTCCCCAGGAGCAAGCATCTTTTAATTTCTTGGCTGCAGTCCCCATCTGCAATGATCTTGGAGCCCAGGAAAATAAAATCTGTCACTACCTTCATTTCTTCCCCATCTATTTGCCAGGAATACTTGATGATAGAGCAATATTTTTGGATCAATTAACTTGCCAGAAAATAGTAAGGGAAGTTTGATTTTTCGATTTTTTTCATCAGGCTGAATCAAGGGGGTGGATTGGTGACTGTTGGCATGTGAAATCTTACGTTACACACACACACGCACACTATGTATATAGAAAATCAGCATTTGTTTTCCAGGATGTACATTTTATCAAATGCTAACAGACACTGAATAGGTAGCAATGAAAAAAACAATAAAATTCAGTGCAAGAAACACATAAAGAATCCCAAGAATGATTAAGGGCCAAAAGCACATTCAAACACAATGGGTTTATTTGCTGAAGACAAGCGAACAGTATTTATTATTACCAAAACCACAATTTATTTGACTCCTAGGCCAAAAGGAACTTGAAAGACTATTTTCATTGTACTGCTAATACCTGTTGACCACTTTCTCTCCTTTTCAACTTCCAGTCCTCTGCTGCTGTCAGAGACACATGGTTTTTGCTCATCTGGGCTGGCCCAGCCTCATTAGGAAGGGATTTTGTGCATGTTAGTTAATTGAGTCTCATCCTCGCCACCTGCCACTCGCAAGTCTCATCTGCACACTAACTGCCTCTAATTGTCATCATACGGCTAGCTCATGGCAACGACTTGAGAACAGATCCCTAGCAGTACGTGTGCCATAGGGCTCTGCAATCTTCCAGGGACCAACAGTGTGGTGAGGAACAGTAACTGTAACAATTTGTCAAGGGACCAGATGTTTTGAGTTGAAACTCAGGCACCTGTGCACAAACATCAGGCACCAAGGCTTCAATGTTTATTGCCACACCAGATTTTAATGGAGAAGTTTAGTATTATTAAAGCTTGCCAAAACTAAGTAAACCGATCATGCAGACCCTGTGCTCTTTTCCTGGATCTAAAGAGGGGACCAATTACAATGATTTCTATATAAATGAACTTCTACATTCATGAACCTGCAGGAGTTCAAAAATTCAGGGAGGAGGGGCCTCACCACCCACCAATAATGCTATCCAGAAATGTGCTTCTGAAAAATACACTGGAAATAAAATACATTGTTGGAGGCGGGGAAAGGCTACATGAATTAAGGCCAGAGCCACATTCACCTCTACTGCCTCTGTTGTAAAGTTTTGAGTTTTTTAATGACACATAAAACATGGCAAAGTTTTAAGATGTGTGGACTTCAACTCCCAGAATTTTCTACCTATCATGCTGTTATTTTTCACATCTGGAGAGAAATGACTGCTCTAGACTTTTTTTTTGAATAAACAGCCTTTGGTCATAGTTTATCATTCATTTTCTGTTTCACACAATAACTATTCAAAACTTGCTTTCTAGCAGTACCTCTCTTTTTTTTCTTAGCTTCATGCAACAGTGTCCCCAGCTAACATGATGAGAGTGGTTGCCCATTACATCTAGAGGGTGTTGGGTTGGAGAACATTGGCTCAAGGGATTTTCTTTCATTGTCTTGAAACGTCAAATCCTTCCAATCCCTAAGGATTAGTCATACATTATTCTTCTCTCTGGTATTCCTAAGGGCTTTATTCTCATTAGGTTACTTCATCAGTTGCACATAATTGGGAAAATACTCTAATATAATGGTGGGGGAGGACAAAATGAATTCTAAAAAAATATAGATTTCACTACATGCACAATTAAAAAGCTGAGGTTTGGGAAAGGGGCAAAAGTTCAGTGGGAGAGTATGCTTCAAAATTGTATGTGTGTGTATAAATTGTAAATGAAATATTTTCATATTTGACTATTCTATTTTTGCTTTACTTAATTTATATAGCTAACTGTCTTACATAAATGACAGGTGGCTTACAGAATTAAAACATACAAACCAGAGGTGGGTTTCAGCAGGTTCTGACCAGTTCTGGGGAACCGGTAGTGGAAATTTTGAGTAGTTCGGAGAACCGGTAGTAAAAATTCTGACTGGCCACACCCCCATCTATTCTCTGCCTCCCGAGTCCCAGCTGATAGGGAGGAAATGGGGATTTTGCAGTAACCTTCCCCTGGAGTAGGGAGAGAATGGAGATGCCACGCCCACCAAGCCATACCCACAGAACCAGTAGTAGAATTTTTTGAAACCCACCACTGATACAAACCTACCAGACATAACCCCGTTGCCCAAGGATAAACAATGACCCCACTCACCATCAATAGTAACAGAGGTCATTTATTCACCTGACACAAGTGCCTGGAGAATCAGCCTTGTCTTCAATGTCTTGCAAAAGGCTAACAGGGTTGGGGTCATCCAAATTATCCGGGGGATGCTTTTCCACAGGGCAAATGCTGCACTAAGAGACATGACTGTGGGTGGAGCTCACAAAATGATTGGTTTGATAGAAGGAACCCATAGCATAACCTTTCTTCTAATTCTGGTGGAGTGAGCAGAAACAATAAGAAAAAGATGGCTCTGCAACTAGCTTGGCCCTATGCCATGGAAGGCTTTATAGCACCTTGAATTGCATCTCAAACTTATAGAGAGCCAGTGTGGCTTGCGGAATAGCAATATTGCATAGGCATTATACAAAATGCCAAAAACTGTCTGCACCACTACATTCTGGACCAATGCCACTTCCAAATGCTCTTCCAAGCAGTTGCCAAGAATCAAGACAAACTCAAAGGAACATACAGATAAACAAAAATTAATTACTTCTAATTACAGTGGAAGCTACAATAGAAGTTTTTAAACTTCACTGAGGGCCATTTTTATCAATTGCAGTCTAACATGAATCTTTTTTTTTAATTCAACCGCTTACCCAACAAAAACTTGTTTTTATAGATCCAGCTCCGAAGAAGCAGCTGCAGGTTTTCATATATAATAGTTCAAAAATGTCTGTAACTGATCCCTTGGCAAACAGAAACAAAATCTTTGAAAAGAAAATGATCTATAGAAAATATACTCTTTAAGTTTAGGAAAGTTCCTTTATCCATTGCAGTTATTTTCCTTGATCTCTTTCTTAGAACATTCTTTTATTTTCCTTGAGTAGATGTGCATGTTTGCCCTGTTGCTTAAAGATTACCATGATAAAGAAAATTAAAACTTCATTATCACAAACTATAAAGTCACGTATAGAACTCACAGTGTTGCACCATTATGTACATAATCCATATTGTACCCAATGCAAGCACAAAAAAATTCAAATGTAAATTAATCCTGTTCATCTGCAAAAAAAAAAAAAAAAGAGTAAAGTTTGGATTTTAGCCAAGCATAAATAGAATGTAAAACATTAGCACTTTGCTGTCCAGGGCTTGAAACATGAAGACGTTTCAAGTGTAATTATGTAAAGTTTACTTTATTTACTAAGCAATATTATAAAGCAAATTAACAGAGAAACATATCTATATTATATTTCTGTTCAACATTATGATAGTCATAGATGAAAAATAGATTTTCTGTGATACATTTATCCCATTTCAAAATTTATTTTACAAAAGCATTGGAAAAATCTGAAACAGGATAAAGTTAATTATTTTAAATTTAAGTACAATTCTTGAATGTTTATTCCCCCTTGGTTTTAATGGACAATATTTTTAATTAGTTGAAAATTCTTCTTCTATATATAATCCTACTAAATGACTTTATCTTACCATTTTCTGTCACTGTAATTTTCTAACGGTAATGATGTTCAAGATTCAATTTTTGTTCAACTCTAAAATAGATCAAATGAAGCAATTCTATTCTAAAAATTGTGCGTCAAGTAATAAGTTCACTGTGCTCTTTTATATCCCTTATCCTGAAGACTTGATGCTTGGGGTTTGCTATTGCAAATATATGACAGATTTTTTTTAAAAAAGCAATGAGAATGGCAGTTTGACAGTGTCCTGTCACATTTAAAATGGGTCCTTCATGTGACCTGGGTTTAGACGCTGATGCTCTCTATCCTTTAACAGCTGAAGCTACATCTGCCACATTTTGTGGTCCCGCCACTTCATGCTGTGCAGCCAGCTGCTTCCGTTTATGCTAAACTCCTTGTAGCCTTCTGGCTGGGCTATAACATACTACAGTTGATATTCCATCACTGGCCATCTTCATTTTCCCAACTCCATAGAGAAAATGTTATTCGGATAGCTTGATTATGGTACACAGAATCAAGTTATCCCTGCAACTGACCCCTCTGTCAAGCTGGAAATATGGATTTCAAAAATGCAAAGAAGAAAAAAGTTACTTTAGATTAGTAACTGTTTATTTAAGAGAGAAACCAACTTCTCTGTGACCCTCCCCTGTTTAGTTTATATCTTATTTCCTATATTAGATAGCCTTCTTCTACAATGAAAGCCTATTTATCTGCATACATTTTGATTGTTTTTAAGAGAAAAAAGGGTAAGAGGGGAGCTAAAATATTTAAACCAGTGTTCTGCCAACCAAATGCCCTTCAAAGTTATTAAATTTAAATTTATTTATCCCAAACCCAAATAATCCTGCCGAATGGCAAATATATATCATCTGAAAGGCTCCAGATTGTATGATTTAAACCTTATTGGAAAAACTAATATTCCTTTAATAAAATTTGCTTTGTCTTGATGACATGTTTCTTATAGCAAGAAAACTAAAATAAAATACAAGTGATGTTAAGCATAGAACAGGTTTAGAGGCATATTTCTTAAACACTTTACGAATTACAGTGTTTTTATACATGGTGACCATTGTTTTTGTATATGTGAATACAGATAAAAATTTTGCAGAAGAAAACAATTACAACATTGGGTATAATCCACCAGGATAGTTTCTGGACAAGCCCCATTAAATTTAATTAATTTCAGTGGGGCTTGTGAAGGAAAAACTTTTGGTGGATTGTGCTCATTGCTTTTTTTTTTTTTGCTAGACTTTTTTAGCCATTAAAGACACTTTTACTTTGAAATTTTATAAATCTCAACATTATCTATCATGGTCTCTTGGAATGGAAAGTGTTTGGTAGTATTTTTAAAAATGAAAATGGCTGTTAGGCAGCTTGATCAAAGCTTGATTTTTCACTAATTCTCTGAATGACCAAACTGACAAATTGCCAGATGTTGTTACATTTCTGAGGGATTGTGGCAGGAGGATAGCAAATACGCTTTGTTCCAAACAGCATGGATCTTTAATTTGGATATATTTTTTCTGGAAATATTCCTAAGAAATATAAAGAGAATATTCAGATCAACACTAGCAAACAAAACAGGTTGGAAGTTTTTCTTAACTACTTTAGGGATATTTTTCAGAGTCTTTCAGAATATGTTTAAAATAAAAGGATAAATGTACTTTTTAGAGGCCAATGAAGGTGCATACTAAGGATAAGAATCCAATCTAGTATTTCCCTCATACTGTCAGACTACCTCTGATTATAGCTAAGAAAGAAAACACCTTGACTTCATTTGAATTAAAGACAAGTACTTTTACTAGCTACAGTCATGATGGCAGCGTATAAAGTTGGATCTGAGACAGAATAAGGCTAACACATCATATCCCCCCCAATTGTCCCTCCTCCTTCAGGAGGTCAGGCTGGTCTGGTCCAATGCCAACTCCTTCTCGGCCCCTCGTGGTAATCTTCTTCCACAGGTCTCTAGTTGTCAGTCATTCGAGGAATGCAGTTTCAGTTGGGAAAACCCCGCGTTATTCATCCTCAGCCGTTAATCCCCCCCCCACAAGGTTATGTCAGCCGACACTCATAATAGGCTCCCTTCCCCTACCCTGTACAGTGATATGATACATCTGATTCCTATAATTGTTAGATAATACAGTATAAACCTTTCACATTCTATCTACTGCTATAAACTATTCAAAAGTATATGAAGATTAGAGCGGAGGCTGACATTCGGCCCTCCTGCAACAAGGACGTCAGTCCTAGAAAGGAAAAAAGAGAAGTTAGGGTTTGTCAGGATAATTTTTATGGAATTGTGCTATCTTTTCGGAAGCACGAACATCTTCTTTGTTTACCCATTCAGCTTGGGACAAGGGGAAGTGTTTCCAAGCAACGAGATATTGAATTCTATTTCTATGTTTCCGTGAATCTAATATTTCTTTAATTTCAAAATGCTGTTCTCCCTCTATGAGAATAGGTATAGGAGGGGGTGTATGGGTTGCACGGAGAGTGGAAGTATGCTCTGGTTTTAACAAGCTCACATGGAAAACGGGGTGAATTCGTCTAAGTGTTTTTGGCAAGTCCAGTTGTACAGTCACGGGGTTGATGATTTTCACTATGGAGAAAGGTCCCACATATTTGGGTCCAAGTTTTTTAGATTTTTGGGTGGTTTGAAGATATTTTGTGGAAAGGTAAACTTTATCACCCACTTTGTATTTGTTCTCAGGGGATCTTTTCTTATCTGCTTGTTGTTTATGTGCACGGTGAGCATCGTCAATTGCCTTGCGAGTCATTTTCCAGGTGCTTTGTATTTGATCTATCCATTCTGACAAAGAGGAAACTGTGGTTTCTTCTTTTGGAAGTTCAGAGATAGGTACAAAATCTTGACCTGAAGCTATTTTAAAAGGAGTAAATCCGGTGCTACTATGAACTGAGTTGTTATAGGCAACCTCAGCGAAAGGTAAGAGGTCTGCCCAATTGTCCTGCTGGTAATTAATATAACAACGTAAATATTGTTCTAGTACAGAGTTCGAACGTTCACAACTTCCATTGGTTTGGGGATGATGGGCGGAGCTTAATCCCTGGGCGGAACCAATAAGTCGTAAAAATTCTTTCCAAAAGTGAGAAGTGAATTGAACTCCTCGATCTGAAATAATGCGGTCAGGAACTCCGTGGAGTCTATAAATGTGTTGTACAAACAATTTTGCTAGGGTCTTTGAGGAGGGTATTTTTGAACATGGAATAAAATGGACTTGTTTGGAGAAAAGGTCAGTTACAACCCATATAACTGTATTGCCTGCGCTTTCAGGTAGTTCCACTATGAAATCCATGGATATTTCTTTCCATGGGGTTCCTGGCCTGGCTACCGTTTGTAGTAGTCCAGGAGGCTTTCCAGGAGGTCTTTTTGACAATGCGCAAATAGGGCAACTTGCTACATATGCTTGTACATCCTTTTTAAGACTTGGCCACCAGAATTGTCTTTTAAGAAGATGTAAGGTTTTTACAAATCCAAAGTGTCCTGCCATTTTGGCATCATGGCAACGTAGTAGGATGGTTTCTCTGAGTGAGAGAGGAACGTATAGTTTTGTTCCAATCCAAGCTAGTCCATCACGGAGTGTGCATTCATCGGAATGCGCTAAGTAGCAGTCTTCGGTGGTTAAAGCATCTTTAAATGACTTGGTTAGTTCATCTGGGAGAGGATTCGGGTTTGGAGTGGCTTCTAGTTATAGCTGGAGCTGCCAACTGTTGCACGGGAAGTATTGGCTGAACTACCTCGGAGCGAGTGCAATTGTATTGGGGCAACCGTGAGAGAGCATCTGCTAAGAAGTTTTTTCCTCCCGGAATGTAATGTAAGGTGAAATTAAAACGGTTAAAATATTGAGCCCAGCGGGCTTGTTTAGGTGAAAGTTTTCTAGGAGTTTTTAGGGCCTCTAGATTTTTGTGGTCAGTCCAAACTTCAAACGGATGATTTGAACCTTCTAAGAAATGTCTCCATGTTCGTAAGGCCCAATGAACTGCAAATGCTTCCTTTTCCCAAATAGCCCATCGTCTTTCAGTTTCAGTCAATTTCCGAGAAGTGAAAGCACAGGGTTGTAGTTTACCATCAGGATTGTTTTGGAGCAAAACGGCTCCGACTGCTACATCACTGGCATCTGCTTGTATTACAAAGGGAACATTCATGTCGGGGTGTTTCAAAATTGGTTCGGCAGCAAAGAGTCGTTTCAATTTTTCAAATGCTGCTTGACATTCCATTGTCCATTCGAGGGGCAGTGATGGTTTGGGTTTAGTGTCTCCTTTAGTTTTTAGGAGGTTGGTGATTGGCAAAGCAATTTGAGCAAAGGAGGGGATGAATTGACGGTAGAAATTTGCGAATCCTAAAAAACTTTGTAGCTGTTTGCGGGTGCGTGGGGGGGCCCATTCCAAAACAGCTTTCACCTTTTCTGGATCCATTTCCAATCCATCCGCTGAAATGCGATACCCTAAGTAGTCTATTTTAGTTTGATGGAAATCACATTTGGATAGCTTGCAATACAGTTCAGCAGATAATAACTTTTTGAGAACTGCTCTTACTAGTTTAATATGTTCTTCCATAGTTTCTGTATAGATGAGTATGTCGTCAAGGTAGACAAGAACCCCTTTGAACAAATGCTGATGGAGTATTTCATTTATCAGTTGCATAAAGACTGCAGGCGCCCCCTGTAGACCAAAAGGCAGTACTCGAAACTGGAAACACCCTAGTGGACAGTTGAAAGCGGTTTTCCATTCATCCCCCTCCTTTATACGGACTCTGTAGTAAGCTTCTCGCAGGTCCAATTTGGTGAAGAACTTCCTTCGCTAAGTGTGCTAACATATCTTTCATGAGCGGCATGGGGTATATGTTTTGGCGCACACTGCGTTTAAATTTCTATAGTCAACTATCAGACGAAATGAGCCGTCTTTCTTTTCCCGGAACATCACAGGTGCGGCCACGAGGCCTAGCTGGTTGGATAAAGCCCGCTCTAGGTTTTGTCTATGAACTTTCGCAGCTCTCCCAATTCCTTTTGGGTCATGGGGTAAGCTTTTGGTTTTGGAAGTTTTACCCCGGTAGGATGTCGATGGCACAATCAATAGGCCTATGGGAGGTAGAACGTCTGATGCTTTCTCACTAAAGACTTCCGCAGGTCCCAGTACTCCTTAGGTATCCTTTCCTCCCCATCTATCCGTTCAACCATTGCCCCCACTTATCTTGGAGCATGGCCATAGTCTGACTCTTCTTGGATCCCCTTTTCCTCCTTTTAACGCTCTGGAGCGGAACCGTAAGACTCCGTTCTCCAGTTAATATGGGGTTCCATTTCATAACCATGACAGTCCTAGTACCAAAGGTTGGTCCATTCCAGGGGCTACTATGAAGTTTAAAATCTCGCGATGGTCTCCAATTTCCATTTCTATGGGTTCTGTTACGAAATGGGCGGGTCCTCCCCCTGCCACACTGCCATCCAACTGGGCAAATGCTATGGGCCTGCTTAGGGTTCTCAACCTTAGTTCCATTTTTTCTACTAGTTCGGGACTGATCATGCACCTAGTACATCCCGAATCTAATAATGCTAACATTTCCCCCTTGTTGCCCGAGGAGGGAACATGCAGGTTGACTGGAATGTCCAAGGGGCCTCGTGCCCAACTCACCAGAAAGTCTTCGTCGGACTCCGATGTGGTTTTGCTGTCATCAGTGTCGGTCGACGCTTCGCGGTCCTCCTGGATGGGCGTGCCCTTCTTGGCAATGCCGTCCTCCACTTTTGCCGGTTTTCGCGCCTTAGCAGTTGGTTTCACTGCTTCCTTCCCACCACCAGGGGCCGTGCTTGGAACCAACTTCACTCGACAGTCGGCTGCCCGATGGCCCTCTTTTCCACATCTGTAGCACGCAGTCGATCGTTGTCTCCCTTCCTCTGGTCTAGGCGTGTCCCTTGAGGGCCACCCAGGAGAATGGGCCGGGTACGGTCTTCCAGTGCGCTGCCTTCTGCTACGGTCCTTCGCTAGTTCAATTTCCATCTCTGCTGCCAGGGTATACCAGCCATACAATGTGGTTGGAGACGCTCGTGCCCGGCACAGTTCATAGAGATCTCCATTCAGGCCCTCTTTGTAAAAGTCGACCAGGATCACCTCCGACCACCCTCTCATCAAGGGGACTAGATCACTGAATTCCTGGGTATAATCAGCCACCGGTCTCCTCCCTTGCCTGATGGTTTTCATTCGACCTTTGGCCTTCTGCTCCGCCAGGGGGTCCTCAAACCTCCTCCTTAGTGCCGTAATAAAATGCTCGTAATTTTGCAGTAGGGGGGAGTGGTTTTTATACAGCGACACAAACCATGCAGCTGCTCTTCCGGTCAAATTGTGGGTCACAGCTCTAACTTGTGCTGCCTGTGACCAATAATCTCCCCCCCAGTCTAACATGTGGTCATTCACTATCGCCAGGAACAATTCCAGCTCCTTCGCATCTCCATCATATTTTTCTAATATGGGGGGAATTTTGGCTTTTCCTTCCCCTCGCAACCTTGCTTGGTCAGCAGGTGGCGTGACCCACATCCAATTCAGCTTCCTCTGGGAGAGGGTTCGTGGCTCTGGCTCTTCGAAATCTCTCTGCCCAGGAATCTCCTCCAGCTGGCCCCTTGTGTCATCTTCCTCCTCTTCTCCCTCCCCCCAGGAGGCCCGGGTCGGGGTTCCATACCTTTGACGGGCTGCTTGCCTTACTTTCACTTCACGGAAAAGTCGCAAGGCTTCCTCTAACTGGAGCTTGTCCTTTATCTCTTGCTCTCCCTGCCAATCAGAAAGCCTAAACTTCTCTTTTTTCTTCCTTTTTGTCACTCCAGAGGGAAGCTCTTCTGTGTCTGGTTTCCAACTTTTATCTTCCAGCTGTAATTGTTCCATCCACCGATCTCTGCAATCTTCCAGCTCAGGGTTAAAAGTGGCAGCAGGAATTCCTCCGGACGCCTCCCCCGATTCAGCCAGCGACTGGCTCTCCCTCACATTTTTAAACTCTCCTCCCTCGGTATTGCGGTTGCAATCCTGGTTAGAAGACATGCTGAGAGATCCAACTTAATGTCAGACTACCTCTGATTATAGCTAAGAAAGAAAACACCTTGACTTCATTTGAATTAAAGACAAGTACTTTTACTAGCTACAGTCATGATGGCAGCGTATAAAGTTGGATCTGAGACAGAATAAGGCTAACACATCATATCCCCCCCAATTGTCCCTCCTCCTTCAGGAGGTCAGGCTGGTCTGGTCCAATGCCAACTCCTTCTCGGCCCCTCGTGGTAATCTTCTTCCACAGGTCTCTAGTTGTCAGTCATTCGAGGAATGCAGTTTCAGTTGGGAAAACCCCGCGTTATTCATCCTCAGCCGTTAATCCCCCCCCCACAAGGTTATGTCAGCCGACACTCATAATAGGCTCCCTTCCCCTACCCTGTACAGTGATATGATACATCTGATTCCTATAATTGTTAGATAATACAGTATAAACCTTTCACATTCTATCTACTGCTATAAACTATTCAAAAGTATATGAAGATTAGAGCGGAGGCTGACACATACGTTGGACTAATTTATGGCCAGCCAAGTCAATTATATCTTAGATCATTTACTGATTTATAAATAGATAAAGAGTATATCCCACTAAATGCCTAAGTGAGGGGTCTGTGATGCATAGACGGCCATCACAGAGTTGTAAGTAATGCCAGGTTGGCACTGAATTTCAACAATATGCTGCTGATACATATCACCAAACTGCAGTTGTAAGAAATAAATGAGCTATTCCCATGAGCAACAAAGAAATCTTGTTTTTATACATGCTAAACTGAATCTGAGATAGGGTTAATGAGTTGTGGGGATATCAAAAGGGGATCAATTGACCCAGTCAGATAATTTTTGAGTTTAGCATGAATAGCCCCAATTTGAACAAAACAGACCCAGTCATGCATTAAATTCAACAGTTCTGGAAATAAATAAGCCTGTCAACTGACCCATTTTCATTACATACTCCTTCAAGAAAAAGAGCTGAAAAAAGAACGAAGAACTTCTCCCATGCAGAACTCAATGTTAAGACTAGATGCAGAAACTCCCAACACCAACTGGCCAAGCTATGTCATTTTCCACCTTCCTGGTCAATAAGGAAGAAACTGATTCATGTGGTCCTAGGTCTTCCTGGAGAATGGGGTGAAGATGTATTCCCAGTGCTGGAGTTTTCCCTAGTTAATATGATTGTGTGCTGTCAAAGTAAGAAGTAGGCAGATTTGACTGGGTTCATTGCTGGCAGGGTGAACTGCATTGAGCAAACAAGGTCATTAAGCTGCAAACTTTTTTTGTTTCAAGGAACAAAAAATCAAGGACCCTTACACAATGGAAATAGAGGTAACAGAAATGTTCATTCTTTCTCATTAGGAAAAAAAATAGCCCAAATGAGTGAATCAACAGGGAGTCCACCACACATGAGTTCTTTGTGTGCAGCGCGGAACAACTCCCAATATATCTCCATCCTCAAAAACCAACTTTTCCTGGGCTCATTTTACAAAACTGTCTCCTCACATGCCACTGAAAGGTCAAGGGTGGCACCTGGCTCAAAAAGGTTGGTGCACCTGTGTCTTTCATGATTACGGACATTTGAGCAAGGCTGGTATTAGTTAAATAAGTGATTATTATAATAATTCACAAACATTTTCGTGATGGATCTCACAGGCTGATTAATAGCACAAGTGTATGCCTCTCTACTTAAAAAATAAGTCCAGCTGAGCCAGTGGGATTTACTGCCAGCATGGTCAGCCATAAACTACTGCCAAAGGAAATCATGGAAAGCAACCATGAAAATAACTTTCAAAATAGAAAAGGGAGATTGCTAAATAAACAAATAATTTAACACTGAATTTCACACAAAATGGTCCCTTACACACACAGTAGGCTTCTTGAAATTGCAACCATATCAATCTGCCTTGCTAAATGAGAGCCTGGTCACCATCTCCCAACACTTTTCAGCATTCCTCAAAAACATTCTTGTCAGCCCATGTCCAGAAACAACTAGTGAAATAATTAATCATAGATTGCTAAATTAACATGCATTCATATGATGAACTTGGAAGAGTAAATAGACTCCAACTGCCTTTGGAGAGTCATATTTTTCACAGAGATAAACAAATAGGATTTGAAGGCATGAACAGAAGCTGGCAGGAATCTAGTATCTTACACAATAATTTTCTATGCTATTTTGTTCCAATTTATTGGCTATATAGTATATTCTTCTGCATATCAAAAATTCGCTCAGCTAGAGCAGAATGTGGATAAAGTGATCAAAATATACCTAGGAACAGATGGTGCTTGCTAGGCAACTGGTCTTAATTAACTTAAAAAACAACCTGAAGGCCTTAAACAGAGGAATGCTATCGGGATCTTATCTCAGGGGAAATGGCTTCAAGATGAACTGTTAGATATTCAGCCAATTAGATCTCGATGCCTTTGTGTGTCTGTGTGTGGGCATGAATATATGTATGTATATGTATCAGCACCTAGAATAACTGACCTTCACTGATCTTGAAAGATAGCCTTTGTATGGGAGGCTACCTAGGGCTGTAGGCTAGATTGGGAAGTAAAATAAAACTCCTAGAAGGCAATAGTAAAGCCTTTTTGTATTTGCTATCAAAGTACATTACCTTTTTGACTGAAGAAAAATGACCAGCCAGTCATGCTTGAAGCTGATTGGTTATTATAAATGAAAAGTGATAGCAAGTTCATATCAAAATTTGTTTGGGGCATAGATGGTTCACATGAGACTACCAAGCTTTAACGTAGATGAAGAAGGAGGGAGCAGAGTTTATCACAACATGTGTTTATTGTAACCACGTATCAGCAGCCACTGTATAGTTGTTAAAGAACAGACTACAATATATAAGCCCATTCAATGCCCTATCAAACATATCTATATTTTTAGATAATTTTGATACAATTATCACTATTTCTGAATCATACATAAAGCACTGAAGCCTTCAAATCCTATGGGAAAATTCAGATAAAATGCCTACAGATTATGACAGGGGCAGGAAGTCAATTGTTGCAGCACCATGGAGAGTTCCAAATAAGCAATATATTCTAACTAGCTGAACGGCCATACTTCGCTACGAAACTATGTGCTCGGGGCTTGATAAATTGACACTTACAGCCTGAAACTTAATGTAGAATGTGTAACTCCATAGCATCAGAATATGTTAATATAATGCAACTGGCAATTGGAACAGAAGGGGAGTGGGAGTAGAATGTCCCAGCCTGTAGCATCTATCGGTATTCATCTGGCCAGCATCCTGTCAGTGTGTGAGAGAGCTGAGGGGTGTTTGGAAACTCAAACAGTATTTGCTGTGTGAGCAAGGAGACAGGAAGGAGGATGGGCATGGCTTAGCTCAATTGTTCTTGCTGCTGTGAAAGTAAAACTGAAACTGAAAGCCCTCTCCTCTGCTTGTGTTTTGCATTTGGAACAGATTTCTTTTCAGGTGGGGAGGGGGAGTAGAACTCCTTAGCATCAGAGCATGTTAATAATAATATAGGAAATACTAATGCTGTGATGATCATTTCAAAACTCCTTTCTTAGTGAGCACCTAGAAGCCAAGAGGAACATACGTGGCAAATTTCAAGCTTGTAGGCTTTACGGTTCTGGAGATTTCATGATTAATGCGTGAGTGATTTTTGCTTTTATATATATAGATATAGAACTACACTCAGGGATTCCTGTCCCTGTCTCCACTTTAATTTGAACCAAGTGCAGTGTGCACCTCCTCTTCTCATATAATTCTTTCCATGTGTTGAGATAATATGGAGATCCATATCTTCACGGGGAGTAGAAATTCTTCAGAAGGAACAGATTCAGTTAGTCCAAAATTTCCAGTTCAGAGTTCAAACAACCTCACCCACCTACCCACAGGTCCATACATAATCCTGGCATTTTCAGTAGCAGGATAGTCACACTTAATTCAACATTTTCACATGTAGCTTTAGTCTACACTCAGCATCACTGCCAGTGCACCAGATAAATTCAAATTTATCTGCTTTAGAGTTAAAATTCAGGAGCTTCTCATTGTGACATCTCTTGTAAAATTGTGTGGACTTATTTTATATCGAATATCCCATTTCAATTAATACTCCAAGAATTCTCCAAAACTGAGAAAACTGCCAGAAATTTTCACCTCATGGAGCTTCAGGTGAATGGGATTCCTCAGATATATCAGGATATTCTACAGTGAGATGACTTTGGGATAGTAACATAAAGTAAAAACTATCCTGGATTTATAAAACATATTTACCAATATGATACTAACCAGGGGGATTGAATATCAGCTCCCATTATCTATTCTATAAACATTAACCATGAAACCCAACACAGTTGGATAGCTACAGACTAAAGACGACTTTGGTAAAGAGATTACTACCAGAGCCCAGAGATGTAGTTGTGTGACCCTTGTTCCCCCATAAATCCCTGTTCAGAAACCAAAACAGCAGTGGATGTACTGTTTGAAGGTAGAACATTCTCCTGCAATCCAAGGCTTCCTTTTTGCCTACTTCATTCTACAGGGCTAAAGCAGGTAGAAGTGTTCCCAGCTTCAGTGTCCACATTAACGTTCTAGGAAAAGAAGTTCAGGCTCTCCTGTTTTCCTCCCAAACCCTTTAGTTTCAGCTGATTAGCTCTTGCTTCTGCAAGGACAGATATAACCCAAGTATCATGGTTGAGCCTACTAATCCCTTGGGTGACTTGCACATCACCCTACTTCTTTGAGCCTGTCACCATTTTTCTTTTTTTCTTTTCTCCGTCTTTTGATAGGAAAATACTGCAGAATTTTCAGCAGAGAGGAGAGGATCTGCAGGCAACTGAAGAACCTTTGTTTGCCCCTGGAGATGATACTATCTGAAATAGATTCCAAAAATATTGGACAAAACAAACTGAATTCATTTTGCAGGATTTTGTCTAGAGTGAACATAGCAAACTCAGCAGAGCTAGCCAGTAATTTTCTAGCTACGTGTCAAATACTTGAAATGATGGAGGCATTTCCCCACAAAAACAGCAACAATTTTGCACGGCAGCATTTTATGATATAGTGATAGTATGGCAAACATGAAAAAAAATTTTTAAAGGATTCGTATTACAAGGCAGCTCTATATCAGTTATGCTTTAGTTGCTTATATACCTATTTCATCCTGTAACCACACAGTCTACGATCACCATAAACTGCTTATTTATTCCTTATTCAAAGGATCATAACAATACTTTTTCAAACAATATCACAAAGTAGTGATATTATATGTGATTTTATATATAGCATCCTTCCCCTCCAACAGATTTATCATTACTTCTATTTTGTGGGAGTGTGTGGGGGGGGAACTATCTTCTTGATCACCCCATAGCTTGGGTGCTGGCTAGACTTGATGGAATTTAAAGTCCAATATAACTGGCAGGTACAGAGCTGAGAAACAATTAATATGATAATGCTTGATGACTCTGCCTGCTATAGTTCTTCCGAGGATGACTATTAAATACTTTCAAATAATGACTGTCTCTACTTTTTAAGATTACATGGTGGATCAGTTAGGGCAATTCACTTCCACAATTATCTCAGCTGCTTCTAGTTAAATACTTTATTTAACCAATGTAAATCTAATGTCAACACTTTGTAATTTGAGTTATGAAGAAAAAGCAAGAGATGTGTGCTTTGTAACAAATGCTAAGTTATATGCAAATCAGCATCTAATTGTGTAGTACTCCCCTGTGGTTCTCTGCTTGCTATAACTTTACAGATGTTCCCAAATTGCTTCATGGATTATATAAAGAAAAGACAATAATTAAGAATCGTCTTGTTTAAGGTCCACATGAACAATTAGTCCTTGCCAGTTTATTGCCTTCAATCAAGCAGAGATTTTATATACATCTGCTTCTTTAGCACCATCCTTCAAAGAGAAACAACAGGATTCTTGTTTGCTATTTCTTTTCAGAATTAAGAAACACTTGTTTCTTTTGCTTACAAAACAATAATTTTATAGTTGGAGAGCTGGTAGCTAGCTCTGATATTTCTTTGCAGCCACGATGGATACGTATTGCCTGAGAAGCTGGGCAGGGCAGGATATGTCCATTACTCTACAACGAATGAACATAATACTTGCATAGGGCATGAACAATATAATCTAGACAACTTCAGTTCTAACTATAAAGTCCTTTTACTAAGATAATCAGTACATTCATTTAGTACCTGAAATTAACACAAGGTTCACTCCATTTTATAGACAATAACAACAAATTCTGTCTTCCTCCTGATATCTACCTCAGTGGGTAACAGAAGGCTACAAGAACAAAAGTAAATGCTATAATTGAGAAAAACAACGGGTTTATTAGATATAAATATAAATATTTTAAATAGTTATATAGATATATAGATAATCATAAATTGGATTCTGGGTCCAATTCAAAGTGGTAGTTATCACCTTTAAAGCCCTTTATGGCATGGGTCCAGACTATCTGAAGAACTGTGTCACCCCAATGGGCCATCTCACTTGCTCCAACTGTGGAGTGTGCTCCGGATCCTGTTAGACAAGGAACTTTGGTTGGCAGGGTCCATGAGAAGAGCCTTTTCTGGCATGGTCCCTTTGGAACATTGTCCCCCTTGAGGTGAGATCTGCCCACAATCTCTTGGCCTTCTGAAAGGGCCAAAAATCTGGTTCTCCCAATTGGCTTGGGGCCCCAAATAGTGTGTTCTACTCTAGAGGTGATTAGTAGATTAGGAAATCCCACCTTCACCCCATGCATGTCTTGGTCTCTTTTTATCCAGTTTTTTTGTTGTGTGTGTATTAATTTTAATATTTTAATTCTTAATGCTGGACCTTTTTAATGTTTTTAATGTTCTCATTGTTTTATGGGATTGTAAACCACCCAGAGTCACTTGACAGTGGGATGAATGGCATATAAATTTAATAAATGGAAATAAAAATAAATAAATAAAACTTAGGACAATATTAGCAAATCTATTTTTCCTTTTTTTATCCTGCACAACAGTAATGCCATTTAAAGATAATTGGGTACATTCTAGATCTGATTTTTTCTTCTTATAATTTTTTAAATAATTTTTTAAATAATTTTTTATAATTTTTTTATAATTTTTTTTTACAATTTTATGCATAAGAGCACAAAAGTGCCTACCGTCCCTGTCTGGTTTTTTTCATTATATCCAATTAATATAGTTAGTACATACTTATGCTCATATATATGCTTATATATTATATAGCTATTTCATTTCATGTTAATGCCTATATATACTGATATGACAAAAAAATAAAAATAAAAAAATAAATTTTCCTGTGACTTATGAGAGTTAAAGTCCAACACAACTGAAGGCTCCAGGATGAAGAAGGCTCTTTCTGAGGATCAGTTTAATTGAGAACATTTAAAATATATATGCAGATGTTTAGCAAAATTTCACACTTCTCAAGCCAAAACAATTGTTGCCTGGAAATGTGTCTAATTCTTCAGTGAGCAAGACACTTGCAGTTGAGAAAGTGATGTGAATACTAGGATTACTTTGCTGGATAAAACTGAAATATTCTTCACACAGAGATGTATTTCTTCTGTGTCTTCTTGTTTTGAAGATTTTACCTTTATGTTACCTTTCCATTTGCTATGAAGCATAGAGGACCTTTCAGACATGAAACCCTTTGCACAACCAGCTAAAATAATACAGTCACGGCACTATTGAACCATGGACTTTATGGAATTTTCAAAATTCTGTATCTTTATTGAACAATTTACCAACTTCTATTTTTGTGTGGGCAGGAAGCACTGTGTGGGCAATGCTTACAACAGTCTGTCTTTTATATTATTCTCCTGAGTGACATGGAAATGTTATCTGTGTCGCTAATATAGTGGTTTTCATTGGTATTTTGCTTGCTGTGATATTGTACAATTTTTAATTTGGGTACTCGTTCTTATTCCATAAATATACATTTCTTAAATATGCACATTATTCCAAGTGCCCTAAAGAAATGCAGCAAGCACATTCTTTTTTCCTGGTCTCTCTAATATTAGAAAATTGAATGTGGTATCATGAAATACCGGAAAAATTGGAAATAATTTCCTTTGTAATATCATAAAAATAATTATAATCTATGTATTTGAGGAGGAGTAATTTTCACACTATTATTAATGTATGCAGAAAAAATAATTGCTACCAACCTGCCTTCCATTGAGGACCTGTATACTGCACGAATCAAGAAGAGGGCCGTGAAAATATTAAATAGACCCCTCGCATCCTGGACATAAACTGTTTCAACTCCTACCCTCAAAACGATGCTATAGAGCACTGCACACCAGAACAACTAGACACAAGAACAGTTTTTTCCCGAAGGCCATCACTCTGCTAAACAAATAATTCCATCAACACTGTCAGACTATTTACTGAATCTGCACTACTATTAATCGTCTCATAGTTCCCATCACCAATCTCTTTCCACTTATGACTGTATGACTATAACTTGTTGCTGGCAATCCTTATGATTTATATTGATATATTGACCATCAATTGTGTTGTAAATGTTGTACCTTGATGAACATATCTTTTCTTTTATGTACACTGAGAGCATATGCACCAAGATAAATTCCTTGTGTGTCCAATCACACTTGGCCAATAAAAATTCTATTCTATTCTATTCTATTCTATTCTATTCTATTCTATTCTATTCTATTCTATTCTATTCTATGCAAATATAAATGTACATTATGAATACTTAAGTATATAAGTATTCATATATTTCGCTTTGCGTTCTAAAAATTGGACCAAACTACTTATTTACATTTTTTTTCTTCTCGGAAAATCTGGGAAAGTCTCTTTGCAACCTAGCACTTTTGTAGTTAATAAAATAAGTTAATATGCGGAATATCTTCTTTATTCCATGTGGAACTGCAACTTGCTCCAGATATGTCTCATGGGAACTGTATGTTAGGGCTATGCAGCAGTTCAGAAGCTGCTGCAAATCTGTTCAGCCCTGCAGTTACCCATTTCTGATTCTGTGCCAACTTATTTAAAAGCAATGCTAGGATTTTTTTTAAAAAAATTCTCTTTTGCAATGCTGCAGGTCTCAGAACTTGCATGTGGGCTCTTTTCCCATCAAATTGACCCTGCCTCCTGGACTCACAACAACCATTACTCATGCTCTCTCCCTCATCCCCACAGAGCTTCAAAGTTCAATTTCTGATGTCAAACTTCCCAGACCAGATCAGGATGCAGCCATAAATGGCAGCTATCCTGATGGTTTAGTTCAGCTTTTGAGGCTGACTTGGCAAAAATCTCATGGACACAGCTCAGCTGGAGCTTTGTCGTAGACAAGTTTTAAGACATGCACTGATTGCCCACTCTAGTGCATAAGTGTGAAGGGCCTTTATATATTTGAAGGAAACAACTTCTAAAGAGAAAAGGCAGACATTAATTGATTAATGAGGCTTCCTTTCTCAGAATGGGTAACAAGGGCAAGAAGCGGAAGATCCACCAATCAAGTTTTGTTGATTGGGAACAAGGGAGACAATGGCTTAGGCTGCATGGTGGGATTGCCCTAAAGCAGTGGTTTCAAACATGTTGGCCTCAAGATCCCTTTACATTTTCAAAAATGATTGATGACCCTGAAGAGCTTTGGTTTATGTTGGAGATATCTACTGATATTTACTGTATTGGACATTAAAACTAAGAAACTTTAAAAATATTTGACACAACAAACTCCCTGAAAAGATCTAGGGGAAGTTGACTCTAGACCACACTTCGAGAAATGCTACCCTGGAAAAATCTCTGTCTCCCTTCTGATAACAAAAACACAACAACTTTGCTGGAAAGACCTGTCATTATGTTACCAATTAAATTCAAGTAATGTAAACAGTTGATTGATTCAAATAAAATATTGATTACATTGTAAAAGTAATCAACTGAAATAAATTGTATATACTCTACTGCCAAGCCAATTGATTAGTCCACTTTGCTAAGTATTTTGCATATATTCAGTGGATCAAAAGGATTGATCAATTTGTTAGACAATAGGACGAATAAACAATATATTTCAGCTGGAAAAAAAATGCAGAAAAAAATCACAAAGCTGAGAAAGTTGGTAATATATTTTGAGAAAAAATATTTTTTCAAATATCCATGTTTTTATTTTATTTCCTAAGTAATGCTCTGTTAAACAGGGTTACAAATATTGTCTGTTCCAGGTCTACATTTAGCTTTCAGTAATTCAGTAGGAAAGTCTTGTGCCCCATAGCCAAATTCCAGCAAGGCTGCTGAGACATTTCAAGTGGTAAAAGCAAGTATCCAGGTTTGATATAAACAACTGTTAAAAATTAAAGTAATTACCTTAAAACACTGTACTATTTTTTCTAAGCTAATTAGGCAATCTGCCAGGTGTTTAGCACTAAGACAGCAATGCCTTAATTGGAGCAGTATTAATCAAAAGTGGAAATCTAGCAATAATTAACTATCTATCATTACCATAATTACCATTCCCTTTATTATGTGAGATTCACAAATTACATAAAGTATCACAATAACTCTTGATAATTATTATTTCCCAACAAAATTACAAATTAGTTTTTAAAGAACATGAAAATTGACAGTATCAAATATTCCATGTAATGTAACAACGTATGTGATTCAAAGGTTAGGGATTAAAAAGCATGTAGAATTCTTGCATTATAAAACAAAATAAAATGAAGAAAAATATATTCTGCTATTTCATCCAAAATGGAAATACACAAATATAGATTATGTCAGGGGTTCTCAAACATTTTTGTCTCTATATTCTTAAACATCATTAAGGACCTCAAAGTGTTTTGATTTATGTAAGTTATAACTATCAATATTTGCTATATTAGAAATTTAAATAAAATATTTATTTATTTGACTTCACAGACCCCCCGAGGGGATCTTGGGAGCTTTGAGAATTGCTGCATTATGTATCTAATCTAATCAAAGTTAAATACATTTCAATCTGATTGTTTTCAGTTGAAAAATTCTGCATATACCTAGGTCCTTTATACAGAAATCAGTACAGTTGAAAAGCACTGAACTGTTTCAACTTTGATTACAGGCTGACAAATATTTCTTCAAAATTTTATCAGGGTCCAATGTTAACCATATTCTAATGGTAGATATATTATATTGTATGTTGTAATGTTAGTAGTATTTTCCATCTTTGGTTAGTTTAACATTTTGTTAACCATTATATATTTTTTCTGTATGTTTGAACTCTTCAAGGCTCTTCTCTTTTAGCTTTGTATAACACAAGCAAAGAAAAACAACTTTCCAGGGAGCTGAAAATTATATTCTCATGTGGAACAACTGTGATCAGCTTTTGCCACTTGAGCTGTAAATTGCATTCTTATAATATTAACAATGATTTCCAGGATGCTATTAAGTGATTACTCATTATAACAGGGCAGTCTAACCGGGGGGAACCAGAACAAACTAGATTCTTTCAACCAAAGCATCCTTTACCCAGAACATTCTTACCTGAGATCTGAAAAGTTATTTTCTTCAAGGAACTGCAACAACTTAACCTGAACTGACTGCACATTTATAGATCTGTTCAGACATCATGTGTATAGAAGAACTCTTGTTACAGATGCCCAAATGCCCTCTTGGGTGTTATGTAATGATGGCCTTCCAAAATTAAATCCTATGCTGTACACAAGACAAAAGGTGATTAGATAACCCTATGATGAAGGTATCTTTTCTTTTATGTACACTAAGAGCATATGCACCAAAACAAATTCCTTGTGTGTCCAATCACACTTGGCCAATAAAAATTCTATTCTATTCTATTCTATTCTATTCTATTCTATTCTATTCTATTCTATTCTATTCTATTCTATTCTATATTTCCCCATACATACTAAAAAAAGGTAAACACTGGTTAAACATCCATATATATATATATATATATATATATATATATATATATATATATATATATATATATATATATATACACATACACATACACATACACATACACATACACATACACATATATACACACTTATATATAAAAAGGACAATGATATAATGTAGATTTAATAACAACAATATATATAATGGAAAGAACAATATAATGTAGAACAGAATATATATAGTACAGTAGCAGCTAGATAGCGTTAGAACACCATTTTTGATCCAGGACACCAAGGTTCACATCCTGGCTGGTGTTTATCTTACTTGTAGCAAAGACCCCCTAATGCTTTACCTGCCTACCAGGGGTAAAATCCAACAGGTTCTGGAGAACCAGTAGCAGAAATTTTGAGTAGTTCGGCAAACTGGCAAATACCATCTCTGGCTGGCTCCAGGGTGGGGTGGGGTGGGAATGGAGATTTTGCAATATCCTTCCCCTGGAGTGGGGTGGGAATGGAGATTTTGCAGTATCCTTCCCCTGCCATGCCCACAAGCCATGCCCACCAAGCCACGCCACAGAACCAGTAGTAAAAAAAATTGGATTTCATCACTGCTGCCTACTTCAAAATATGAGAATGACATGAACTAGAAGAGTCGTGCCTTCTTGGACATTGCTCAGATTAATAAAATCCGATGTTGAGACACCAGGACAATCTGATGATAAGTGAGCTAGTGGAACAAACCATACATGGATGTTACAAGAGAACTGGAATTGATGGAATGCTACTACAACAGTAGACCTAATGAGAGGGGATATGAAATGTATGAGGGAGCTATGGATGGGCAGAAGTTCTTCATACACACTAACTGAGAAACAGCTTGTTACCCATAGTTCAACATAGTGAAAAGAAAGCTGCTCTCACAACTTGAAATAGACCAATTATGTTACATCTCAGGGAAGACCCATAAGAACAACTGGGTGTGCAGTCAACCTCTGAAGCTGGAACATCACTACCATTCTCTTCATTACAGAGCACAACAGCTGATTTGAGGCATATGTTCATGGATAAACTAGCTACAAAAAAACCTTTGAGACTGGTTACCAAGGCTTAGTAGAGAAGTACCATCAGATAGAATGCTTGAAGAGGCCAATAGAGCCTCCACAACAATCCCTATTACCATGATAACACAAAGCAATGAACTGGTACTACAGCTGCTGCAAGCCTGGATATACTTGGCTACACAATCAAGAAAAACAACAGTACATATCCACCTACCCACCCTCCAGAAAATGCAGTCAGAGGCTAAGATCAGGGCAACTGAAAGAGAGGTTAGCCAAGGTGGAATTACAGAAAGGTGTGAAGATTAGGGATAAGATTCAGCTATTGAAAAAACATAAGGGCCTGACTTCATCTGAAGCCCTCAACATTGCTAAGCCAAGCATCACAACACTGGCTACCAGGCTACACTAGAGAAGCAGGAGCCAAGAAGATAAATGTCCTGTTCTTCAAAGAACCATCCAAGGTGTACTCCAACTGCAGTGCAATAACACAATAACAGCAGAAACTGTACAGTATTGGAAGAACATATGGAAGAAAGAGAAGACACAAAACATCAAAGTGGCTGTGGGACCTAGTAGCGGACCGCAGCAATCTCTCAGAACAGCAACAGACATCTAGGTCAAGAACATGAAGAGCTGGAGAGCACCTGGCCCAGACATGATCCACATCTACTGGCTAGAGAAAATAACAGCAGTGCATGAATGTCTAAGCAGCACAGATGAACAACTGCTAGCATCAGATTCCCACTAAGACTGGCTAACATAAGGGAGGACAATGCTGATCATGAAAGAGCCCCACAATGGGGGGGTCAAAGAAAATGAGGTCAGAAGCTAAGATCAGGACAACTCAAACAGAGGTTAGCTAAAATGAAATTACAGAAAGGTGTGAAGATTAGGGATAAGATTCAGCTACTGAAAAAATATAAGAGCCTGACTTCATCTGACATTCAGCCAAAGTACCATCCAACTACTGGCCAATGACCTGCATCCCCACAACATGAAAGTCCTATCACGGCATCATAGCTACCAAGCTATATGACCATATGGGCCAGTACATGACCACACCTCAGTAGGACATTGGGAACAACACCAGAAGCTCAAAACACCAGTTGTTCATAGATACAGAAGTTGCCCAAGACTCACAGTCTAGACATGCCACTCTAAGCACAGCCTGAATTGACTACAGGAAAGCCTTCAGTTCAGTACCATACACATGGATCTGTGAATGCCTGGCATTATACAAAATCAATAGGACTCTAAGGATCTTTCTCAAGCCCTCAATGGGTCTGTAGAAGACAACACTGAAAGTCAACTCAAGACAGCTGACACAAGTGGCCATTAAGTGTGACATACAGCAAGGTAATGCATTGTCCCCACTGCTCTTCTGCATAGGCTTGATTCCCTCAGCCAGATAATCACAAGGACTGAATATGGATAATTAATTAATAGAAGTTATTTGTCACCCATCTCGTACCCAATGTCTCTGGATGGCTTGCAACATAAAAACATTGAAAAACATTAAAATCTTCAATTGTAAAAACACAGAAGGTACAACATTAACAGATAAACTAATAAATAAATAAAATATATAATAAAGATAAACATTAACAGATAAACAGATAACCTAAGCTTAACTCACAGAATCATCTATTGTAATGTCCTTCCTGTTAAAGACTACTTCAGCTTTAATTGCAATAATACTAGAGCAACTAATAGATTTAAACTTAACGTCAACTGCTTTAATCTAGATTGCAGAAAATATGACTTTTGTAACAGAATCATCAGTGCTTGGAATACCTTACCTGACTCTGTGGTCTCTTCCCATAATCCTAAAAGTTTTATCCAAAAACTTTCTACTATTGACCTCACCCCATTCCTAAGAGGACCATAAGGGGCGTGCATAAGCGCACAAACGTGCCTACTGTTCCTGTCCTATTGTTTTTCTTTTCTTCTTCCTATATATATGCTTATACCTCCTTATATTTACTCATATATGTGTTTATATACTATATAATCTTTTTGTATGATACCTACATATATTGTTGTGACAAAATAAATAAATAAATAAAAATTAAAAAAATCATGGAGATAAGATGGCAAAGAAGGGAACAAAACACACTGGGCAAGAGGGGAGGTGGTGTTGAATTTTAATTAGTTAGGCTCATGAATTAATTAGGGCATCTTTTGGAAACTTCATACAACTATCTCCAGGATGAAGCTCCCCCATTGGCTCCCCAAGTCATCTTTCAAAATGTCAGGAGAGTGGAAGCCTTAGGGGGTAAGATATTCCAGAGAGGAAGACCCATAGCAGAGAAGGCTCTTCTCCTGGACCCCACCAACCGAAATTTCTTAGATAAAAGTTCAAGAGTGGAACTACCATCAATTATCTCCTGTACATGGATGATTTCAAGTTGTATGCTAAGAGTAAACAAGACACCAATTAGCTGATCACCTTACACCGATCTACAGTGAGGACATTGGGATGTCATTTGAACTAGAGAAGTGTGGCCAGATGGTAGCCAAGAGAGAAAAAGTAGTTAAGACTGATAGGGTGGAATTATCAGCAGACCACATAGCAGACCTATAGATTAGTTACACACACCACAGTCACATGGGAACCATAGTAATGAGGCAAGGAAGACAGCAACATCCAAACATCACCAAAGCATCAGACAGGTCCTGAACAGAAAGATCAATGAGAAGAACAAGAGCAATACCATCAATATGTCTATTCTGCCAGTCATCAGATACCCTGCCAGTATAGTAACCAAAGAATGACATAGAAGTTGCTGATGTGAAGACCTGGAGAAGTCCATGGAGGAACCTCACAAGGTATGGAGGTTTCCATCCCAGGTCTAGCATCCAGAGACTGCACTAGCCAGAAGAGGGTTATCAGGGCCTAGTGAGTATCAAAGCCATTGTCCTGGATGAAATCCAGAGCATCCAAGAATACATCAGAAAGATTACACCAAAAGATAAGCTACTGAGATAGACATGGGAGGAAGCTCAAGCAGCAGCAGACATGGGAGGAAGCTCAAGCAGAGGAAGAACAGTGGCAAGGCAAGAACCTGTTTGGAACCATCAATAAATAGCCGAAGTGCCAGACACTGGGAAATCCTACCAATGGATGGAAAGAGCTGGACTAAAAGACAGCACAGAGACACTGATTAAAGCAGCACAAGAACAGGCACTAAGCACCAGATCCATAAAAGCTGGCAGAGGTCTATGACATCAGACAGGATCCAAGGTGCAGATATCAGAGAGGCCTCAGAGACAGTGCAACACATAGCAGCAGGGTGTAAGATGCAGGCAGGGACAGCATACACTGAATGGCACAACCAAGTATCTGGCTTTGTGTACAAGAAATTATTCACAGTATATGGGCTAGATCTTCCTAGTCCAGATGCAAGATCCCAAAGATGTTTATGGAGAATAAGAAAGCTAGGATCCTATGGGACTTCCAGAGCCAAACGTACAGGCAGGTAGTAGCCAATCAGTCAAGCATTGTGGTAGTATATTTTATATACTTTTATGTACACTGAGAGCATATACACCAAGACAAATTCCTTGTGTGCCCAATCACACTTGGCCAATATTCTATTCTATTCTATTCTATTCTATTCTATTCTATTCTATTCTATTCTATTCTATTCTATTCTATTCTATTCTATTCTATTCTATTCTACTCAGAAATTCCAGAGTAATAGTCAATTTAATGTATATAAGAGTTATAGTCCTTATCAAAAATAAACTCTTAAAAAAAAACAGTTCTTAGAATTTGTTTCTTAACATGCAGGGTTTGGATCAGATACGAAATATTTCTCTATTGATCATAAGAGCAGAATGTACACAGCTTAGCCCAAGGGAATTAAAAAATATAGACTGTTGAAGAGTAGCATACTGTACACAAAACTCAATATAATCCCTAAACGCATCTAGGGCTTTTCAGTCAATTGTTCTCTAATAAAACTATAGCACCATCTGGTGGGCAGAAAATACTTAGACATCATAGCTAAATGAGTTCTGTTTTTTGCTTGAAGACATTTCGCTTCTCATCCAAGAACCTTCTTCAGTTCTGAAGGAAGAAACTTCTTGGATGACAAGCAAAACATCTTCAAGCAAAAAAACCAACAAAGTCCATTTGCCTTTTAAAAAGCACCTTTGGGACTCCTGAGACATCAATTGGGAATCAAAACTTAACAAGTTATTTTGGTCAAACACAACCATACAGAACTTGTCACTGCAGCTGTTTGGTTCAGAGAAGGAGGCTGGTGCTGATAGTGGCAAGATTTTGAATGAAGACAAAACATGGGAAGGGAACACATTTAGCCAGTTCTTTTAAGGATTGTCTCAAGCCTGACTGTCAGACATTGAAGAAAAAGTTTTTCATGTTGTGTTCTTTAACAATGAAATACAATGTTTGGAGCTTTGATTGGCTCCTATCCTATAAGAACGTTTATCTTGATCCTTGAATATGATTTCTGTCTTTCATTGCATTAATATCTACCAATAGATTTATTATTGATTGTCAAAGAAAGGAAGCCCTTAGCTGATCTTGATTAAATTTACTTTAATTCTTTTCATAGAATGTACTGTAATGTATGTATAGTATGCATGTATTTTGGGTAGTGTGTTTGTGATCTTAAACAGAAAAGTTTTATAAATCTAATAATAATGAATCTATAAGCATTCCTCCTTCTCCATAAGCAAATCTGGGCAGCCTCCCATCCGAAGTCCAGCTGGCCCTTACTCCGCTGGCTAAACTTAACCCCTCAGGTTTTATGCCCAGGATGTTAGTTGACTGAAGAGTTTATTATTTTATTGTTCTTTTACTATTTTATATGCTTTTATTTTTATGCTCGATTATAGTCATCCAAAGTGATGTGACTTAGCTGGGTAGCCATGCAAATTTCTTATGCAAGCAAACAAACAATTAAACTTGCATTAGCATGGTTTTACACTACGGGAATGATGACAGTTGTGAACCAACAAATTCATTCAGCTAGCCTTTCAGAGTCACTTTGGATAGTGAGATGGACAGTATGTAAAATGTACAAATAAAAAAAAATAAGCAAGACTGCCCTCAAAGTTCATCTACTAGGTAACCTGATTCTCCAAAAAATTTAATACATATTTATTACATAATGTAATTGAATCACAGACACAGTTATGGAATTACAGTCTTATTTTGTCATTATCATTAATCATAGACCAGAATAACACTCCTGCATCAACTGTTGCTGAGGAAAATAATCTCTCCAACATTTCCAGTGAGGAAATAGTAAATTAGACATCCACGTAGGAGTGAGGATGGCATTATGGCTGAAATTGGTGGGCAGAGGACAGATTTTGACTGGCAAAATCAGGATAAAAAAAGAGGTTGTAAAATAGCTGCTACTCACAAGGGAATGACAGCAACTGAGATCTTTTGCGGTCAGTTGATGAAATGGCTGGGAGTTGAGAGATTACAATTACACCTATAGTCACAATGTAGCTTACATGGATATAAAACTTGGCTGAATCTCATTTCTTAATCACTTTCAAATTTACTTATTTACTACTTTTGAAATATTAAGAACCTTCAGAATGGCAAGTTTGATGGCATTCACTGGGGGAGTTTCCTTCAATCCTTAATGAAAGAAGTTTTTCACTATAGGTTTAAAGAGTAAATTTGGGAAATAAATTGGAAAAGGATGATTAGAGTGTTGTTTCTGGAAAGATATAAACAGATTAAACATTTAGATGGATCTGAAATAGGATTTTGATATTAACTGAAATAACCTTCCCCGTAGAAAATAGTTGTTTTAACTTCTGGAAAGTACTACTGGTAGGATGGGATTTTGAAAGCTGGACACTAGAGGGAACCAGAAGGAAGTTAAAATTTAATTAATAAAGAAGAACACTTACTCAATTTGTGAACACAAGATGGAGGAAAGTACCTTAACATTGGATGTACTAAATATTTGTGAACCATTTTTTAAATTATCTGTTCTTTCTTTATTTCCTTTCCCCCCTACTTTTATTTTTATATTATTTTTCTTTCTTTTTTCTACTTTTATTTTATAGTTTGGACAACTATATTTGTACAATTCTACTGTATTTTATCTGTATATTTGTAATACTTAGTAAAATTATTTTTAAATCAATTTTTATTTTCTGATAACACCACACTTCCTTGGTTATTGCTCTTTTCTTTTTACAGTTTGAGTTAGATTTTATGTAATAGCCTGATTTCAATTTTATTTTCATAAAACATATTTTTAAAAAGAAAGTTTAATGTACCAGTATTTGCCAGCACCAACAATGGGGAGAATATTACTAATGTGGTAAGGTAGGGTACTCCTATCCTGATAGTAGGAGGGCCCAATAGGTTCAACAAACTGGAAGCAATGGGAAAGGGGGCTTTACGATCCAAATAGGATTTCCTTGCTGATCAAAGGAGAGAGAAGAAGCTAAGAATTATCTCAGTGGTGGTGAGGACAGGTGGGCTTAATAAGCATGAGAAAAGCTAGAAAAAGATAGAAAAAAAGAGCTCAAAATTAAACCCAGAAGGCAGCAAAGGAAAATCACCACTTAATTGTTGTCAGAACTGTATGTACGGACTGAAATTTGGACAAGTATGTGATCAGACCTCCAGGTTTGAAGACTATTATAGAATCATAGACTCAACAGGCTGTAAAGCAACCATTCCATTATTGTAAATGCAATTGGCCATTAAGCAACAAGAATTATCTATAAAGGCTGACTGCTTCCTTATTTGCAAGCAGGAAATTTCAGAGGTAGGATGATGCCTAGGAAAAAAAGCTACACAGCAGGTAGTAGAAGGCAGATACTGTATAGTTTAGTTGGGTAGTCAGGTCCAATATATAATAGGAATGTCTCTGGAAAAGCTACAATAGGACAAGATAAAGAAAATCTTGCCACAGTCACCACAAGTAGGCCTCAATTCAGTGGCACCAAATTAACATGGCTGCTAAATGCTTTATAAATCCTGCAATCCTCATTCCATACAGTTTGCTTGATTTGCTGTATAATATATTAATTCCCTGGTGAAAGCTTTGTGCATTTAAGAACGCGTGGGCAATTTTCTGTGGTTGGGGGTTACAATTAACACTTTTCAGTGGCCTAAGGATTCTGTGGCATCCAACTATCAAAAGGAGTGAAGCGGGTGCTATAAAATACAAAGTTCTGTGTCATGTAAATCTGCAGGACTGAAGTTAATCAGTTTTTTTTCTATTTGGGGGCAATTTTATAAAAATTACTATTTTAGAAAACACGAATTTATGTTTCCTATCCCCAATGATAGACAGCTGCAGCAATACAGATTCCTACCCTTTTAAAAAGAGTCTTCATTTAAATTTTTTGAGAATCTATTATCCAAGATCCACCTTTTGTGTCATAATAGTGTTGTGAATTTTGTGTAACCTGTGAAGTTAGATATGATGAGTGAACAGGTAGTGATCTGGACAGAGAATTTAGTTAAGAGCCATTAGGATGTACCTTAAGAATCAAATTTGATGGGATTCCATTGTCTCTTCATAACGCTAGGTGCTTAAACTCTGCTTACAAGCAAGGGGCCAAATCACAATCTATTCTCTACCCAATTTCTATTTTGGTGATTCATTTTCATGTATATTTCTAGAATAGAATAAAAATAGAATAGAGCTGGAAGGGACCTTGAAGGTCTTCTAGTCCAGCCCCCTGCACAAGCAGGAGAACCTGTATCATTTCAGACAAGTGACTGTCTAGTCTCTTCTTAAAAACCTCCAGTGATGGAACGGCCCACGATTTCTGAAGGCAAGCTGTTCCACTGATTAATTGTGCTCACTCTTAGGAAGTTTCTCCTTAATTCCAGGTTGCCTCTCTCTTTGATTAGTTTCCAACCATTATTTATTGTCCTGCCCTCTGGTACTTTGGAGAATAATTTGACCCCCTGTTCTTTGTGGCAGCACCTCAAATACTGGAATACTGCTATCATGTCACCCCTAATTCTGCTTTTCTTTAGACTAGCTAAACCCAAAACCTACAGCCGTTCTTCATATGGTTTAGTCCGCAGGCCTTTAATCATCTTAGTTGTTCTTATTTGAATTTTTTCCAAAGTGTCAACATTTTTTTTGTAGACTGGTAACCAAAATTGGTTGCAGTATTCCAGGTGTGGTCTTCCTAGGGTTTTATAAAGTGGCACTTATATTTCACATGATCTTGATTCTATGCGTCCATTTATACAACCCAGGATTGTATTAGCTTTTTTGGCATCGGCTGCACACTGCTGGCTCATATTCAATTGATCATCCACTAGGACTCCAAGGTCCTTCTCACAGTTACTGTTTTTGAGCCAGGTTTCACCTAATCTGCACTTATCTGTACTTATTTTTCCTGCCTAAATGTAAAACTTTGCCTTTCTCCACATTAAAATTCATTTTGTTGGATAGGACCCATTGTTCAGATTTGTCAAGATCTTTTTGGATCCTGAGCTTGTCTTCTGGGGTATTGGCTATTCCTGCCAGTTTAGTATCATCTGCAAATTTGAGGAGATTCCCTTCTATTCCCACATCTAAGTCATTAATGAAGATATTGAAGAGTAGTAGGTCTAAGACAGAGTCTTGTGGTACCTCACTACTTATTTCTCTCCATGTGCATGTAGTACCAAATGCCTTATTGAAAATTAAGCATACTACGTCCATAGCATCTTGTTGGTCTACTAATTTAGTGACTTTATCAAAGAATGAAATAAGATTGGTTTGGCATGATCAATTTTGAACAAACCCATGCTGGCTACTAGTTAAAACTTTATTTGCTTTTACTTGTTCACAGATCTGGTTTTTTATTATCTTTTCCAGGATCTTCCCAGGTATTGATGTTACAGTAGATTGATTGGTCTATAGTTTCCTGGGTCTGGTTTTTTTTCTTCCTTTCTTGAAGATGGGAACCACATCAGCCCTTTTCCAATTCTCAAGTACTTCCCCAATGCTCCAGGATTTTTGAAAAATGTGGTACTATGGTTCTGTGATAACATCTGCCAGCTCCTTCAGAACTCTGGGATGTAATCTGTCAAGTCCCGTGATTTATATTCATCAAGTTCAGATAGGTGTTCTCTTACCATTTTCTTGCTTATTTTAATTTTTATTTCTAGTTTGTCTTTTACAGTAGTTTTTTTGGTATGTTGAGCTATAATTTCTTTTTGTGTGAAAACTGATGCAAAGAATGAGTTATATCGACCCATATACATTCTGGATGTGTTTTATCTTTGATCATGTGCATTTCTGTAGATAGGTAGTGGTCTCTTACATGTAGTGCCACTCAGTGGTGAAATCCAATTTTTTTTACTACCAGTTCTGTGGGCGTGGCTTGGTGGGTGTGGTATGGCTTGTGGGCTTGGCAGGGGAAGGATACTGCAAAATCTCCATTCCCACCCCACTCCAGGGGAAGGATACTGCAAAATCAGTATTCCCTCCCTACTCCTGGGGGAAGGATACTGCAAAATCTCCATCCCCACCCCACTCCAGCCACAGGTGGTATTTGCTGGTTCTCTGAACTGCTCAAAATTTCCGCTACCAGTTCTCCAGAACCTGTCAGAACCTTCTGGATTTCACCCCTGGTGCCACACCACCTCTTTTTGTGGATCTGTTTCTTTTGAACAATTTGTATCCAGCAGTACATTCCAGTCATGGCTTTCGTCCCACCAGGTTTCTGTAATGGCAACTATGTCATACCTACTATCGCATCTAGTTCACCCTGTTTGTTCCCCAAGCTTTGAGCATTTAAGCCTTTTTATCTCTGTCGGTGGATGTGATTCTTGCATATGGTTTGGGTTTTCCTTTTTTTTCCCCCATCACACCCCCCCCCCCATCTCATTGTTTGATTTGTTTTCTTGGGATTTGGTTCCCAGGCAATTGGTTGGAGCAGCCAAAACTCTTTCTCCTGAAGGAAGAAAGCAGGCATAGCAAACCCTGCGAAGGGAGGGAGGGAGGGAGGGCTGCGATTAACTCACACCATCCTTCCTTCTTGCCTAGGCCGAAGCAGCGCTTCTCCGCCGCAGCTGAGATGCGGCAGCCTGTGGCAATCCCGCCCTTCCCACTCGGGTTTGCTTTCATTTTCGGAATCGCGGGCCCATCGAGTGGTCTTCACCCAGCGGCAACCACAGGGCTCGGCTGATTTCGCTCCGACGGAGTCCGAGGCGGAGAAAAGGGCCGCTCCTTCGGCAGGTAAGCCAGGCAGGGGGCCAATTCCTGTACGTTCCCCAGGGAGCGAAGGAGGGAGCTTCGGTCGACTTCGCGGCAGGGGCCGGAGTCTGGGTGAACGCCCGTCGCCCCCACGGGTGCAACTTCGGCGAGAACCGGGCCTGGCACAAGCAGGTTGTGCCCGTCCCTCGTCGAGGCCGGAGCCGGCCGCTTCTTCCCTGCCACTTTCCAAGCCTGGCAGAGAGGGAAAAAAGAGGCCGGGCTTGGTGCTGAAGCAGGAAAGAAACGGGCGAAACTGCGCCGCCGCGTTGGCCACGGCGCCTTTCCAGCGGCCCGAGGGACAGCAGGAGGCCACCCCAGGGGATGGGGGCGAGGTCCCGCGCTCTCGGCCTCAGCGACCGAAGGATTTGGCCCAGGACCCTGTTGAAGGGGAAGCGGAGCTGCAGAGGAAGCGGGTGGAGGGCGGAAGGCTGCCTTAGCCGCAGCGTCTGCTGCTTCGGGCGGTCACAAGACGACGAGATGCAGAAAAAATCAAACCCGTCTTAGCCCTAAGCGTTGATCTAAGTTGCCGCCTCTCGTCCCTAAAAAGCTGCAACACACACACACGCACACAGCTCGTGCGGGGAGCACCTAAATAGCTCTGCGCCTTCAAACAGAGCTGCTTTATGATGACTAACACAGGTAGTCCTCGACCTACAACAGTTCATGTAGTGACCGTTCAAAGTTACAAGGGCACTGACTTATCAAAAATTTTCATAGTTGCAACCTTTGAAGCCTCCTGTCCTCATGTGATCAAATTTCAGATGCTTGGCAACCAGTGGTGGGTTTCAAAAATTTTTTACTACTGGTTCTGTGGGTGTGGTTTGATGAGCGTGGCATGGCTTGGTGGTCATGGCTTGGTGGGTGTGGCAGGGGAAGGATACTGTAAAATCTCCATTTCCTCCTGATCAGCTGGGACTCGGGAGGCAGAGAATAGATGGGGGCGGGCCAGTCAGAATTTTTACTACCGGTTCTCTGAACTACTCAAAATTTCCGCTGCTGGTTCCCCAGAACTGGTCAGAACCTGCTGAAACCCACCTCTGTTGGCAACTGACTCATACTTATGACCTTTGTTGTGTCCCAAGGTCATGTGATCACCTTTTGCAATCTAATGATAAGCAAAGTAAATGGGGAAGCTAAATTAGCTTAACAACCAAGGCAGGAAAGGTCATAAAAGTGGGGCAAAACTCACTTAATGTGTCACTTGACAACAGAAATTTTGGGCTCAATTGTGGCCGCAAACTACCTGTGTGGCTCTTTATGACAACCTACTGGTATGCAGGGATGGAGGAGAGGTTGCTGAAAGGTTTGCCTTTTGCCCCAGAAAGCTCCATTGAAGAAGGAAGATTTTGCTTACAGAATTAGGAAAAAAACCATTGTTTATTTGTAAGAGAAATTCAGATTCTGAGACAGCTAATTGTCTAGCAAATGGTCTTACATTTATTTGCTGGACACTAATAATTTATTAGAACCTTAATTCCTGTTATGGAGGTTCTTAATATAAAGTATAGTAAAATATCAACTCTTATCTTTTTAAAATAAATGTGAGGACAGCAATAATACTTGCTTGTTCATGCAAAAAGTACTATTTCCTTCTAGATTAACACAATGCACAGATGCCTTTAAAAAAAAAAAAAAGAGGAAGGCAATGCAGATTGTTTACACTTAAGTGTGGTTTTGTGATCTGGTTCCAGTCACTTCCCATTTTTGTGAGAATGAAATAGTTGTTTTTAAAAGCTTAAAATCTGCCCATTTGCCGATTTCAGGTCCCACTGGAAGTTGGCAAACAGGCTGCTTCCGGCCTTCAGAGGGCTTGGGGTGGGGAGGCTGTTTTTGCCCTCCCCAGGCTCCTAGAGAAGCTCTGGAGCCTGTGGAGAACAAAAAACAGGCCTACCGAGCCCACCGGGCCATCGCGTGCCAAAAGCAGGGGGAGTAAGGGGAGGTCATGCATGCATCCATGGGGGGTGGGATGCATAGAATTATGGGTGTGCGCCCGTACTCACACGACCCCTTCCGCGCTTTCCCCACCTTTGGCACGCGATGGCAAAAAAGGTTAGCCATCACTGACCTATAGCATAGCTTTATCAGCTAATGTTTCACTTTCAAGGCTTATTAAGTGGGTTCCTGATTTGATTTTAAAAGTCCCTCTTTGAGGGAGTTGGGCTGTTCAGAAATGTGAAAAATAAATAAAAAAATAAGTTATACACTTAAACAACATTATAATCAGAATAATTCAGTTTATTGTGACTGCTATTTATTTCAGTCAAAGCCAAGCTTCTCTTCTTTATCCTCCTCCTGTGTAATTTTGCATATAAATTATGGTATTCTAAATGAGAGAAATCTATATCTGTATTTTTGTACATAAAATATGTACAGTCATCAGCAATTGTCTGAGTAAGGATTCCAGGAAAGAAAATATTAGTTCATTAGTCTGCCAGTCAATGTCGGCTGGCGGCGCCCAGGGGGAGGGCCTTCTCTGTGGGGGCACCAACCCTCTGGAACAAGTTACCACCAGGTATCCGTCAACTCCCTGATCTTCGGACCTTTCGACGCGAGCTGAAAACATTTTTGTTTCACCGTGCAGGACTGGCCTACTGGGGTTTTAATAAGGGGTTTTATTGGTTTTAAGTTCTTCAACCAACTCTAAATTTTCCTTCTAAACTGGTCCTAAAAATTGTACTAACTGTCTTTACTTTGGCTGTAAACCGCCCTGAGTCCTTTGGGAGAAGGGCGGTATAGTAATTGAAACAATAAATAAATAAATAAATAAAATTTGGCTTCCTCTCTTTTAATTGGCTCTTAATTGCATTCTGGAAGCTGTGGCTGAACAAATGGATTGCAGTTTTGAATTGCTATACCTCTGCTTGAATACTAAGTAACACTGGGTGGTGAGCTTTAAAAGTACTTAGGAGCGTAATTGTTTTAACTGGAGCAAGGAAATATCATGTATTTGAAGTTTCAGTTCCTTTTATAGCAACTGTTGTGTTATAAATTGCACTTTAGGCAGCTGGAAAAAAACGTTGATTTCACAAATTTAACAAGAAGCTCTTAAATTCAATCAGACTTCAACCTTGGAGTGTTACATTGAGTTATATCGCATTGTGTCCTTTGGCAAAGGCTTCAGTGAACAGAAGCTGTTTGTGTGAGTGTGTACATGCACATACATTGTTTCTATTAGTATGAAATCTCATACTGTTCTGGAGGTCGTCCAGTTCTTTGGAGCAGACTTGAATAGCAGAGGCCTACAGAGAGTAGAGAGATAACAGAAAATCGTTTTCCTCTCCCACTTAAAAAACATCTTGCATCAAAAAGCCTTATTTGAATAGGAGGATATAGCAAAGCTTTAACATTACAATGGATTAAATAGCCAAGTTTGTTATTATTTGAACAATGTTTCATTTGGTCCCTTGCAGATGCACATCTTACATCAACACTTCAATTGCTAGGATGTGTTTTTAAACTACAATGGCATTTTCCATGAAACCACTGAATTTCTGCAAACTTGGTAAGTTAAGTTTAATTAGAGAGAATGTAGGGTGTGGCTTTTTTGGCTGCCAGTTTCTTCTTTGTCATGTGTTAGCATTGTGAGAGGAAATCTGCCCTGGAAGTGTTATGATCACCTCCTTTCAGGTGCCTAAAACAAATCGTTCATTTGAAACATAATATTGATAAATGGTCTTCAAGGTGATATATTAATTGAAGCAACAGCAATAGCAGTCCTACCTAATTTGGAGAGTAAAATCATGCACAATTTATTTTTAAGGTTTTTAATTAATTTTGAGAAATAATAATTCATTATTCTTTCATTTAGCATTTGTCTTATTTGAACCTCTTTCCTAATATGTGTAATATTAGGTTTTTAAAAAAGAAACACATTTTGCATTCAGAATAGAAAAATGTTATTATTTATAATTCTAAGCTGTAATCTTAAAATAGCTTTATAAAAGGCATCTGAAGGAAAGCAGAATTAGTGCAACAAGGAAAAGAAGTTAATATTTCGCTAATAAGCATTCACATCCATGGAAACTTTCTTCACATAAAATATTGTACCTTTGAAATACTCCCCTAATTTTTCCAGACATTTATGTTATGCATAATACATGTCTTAAGGCAAGACATTGTTTCATAGAGGGGTGGGTTCTACTTACCTTTACTACTGGTTCACAATGGGATGTGCAGATCGCCTATGATGACATCCAGGTCAGTGGGTGGAGCCTCCCTCCGGTTTTACTACCAGTTCTATAGAACTGGTCTGAACCAGGGGCAACCACCACTGGACAGGATGAACATGCCTGCCCTGCTGGACCTTGTTTGATTTGCTGAAATAATCAGAGCCAGGTAGTTCAACCAAGAGCCTTTTTCCATGAAAGGCTTCATAGAGGATAACTTTCACCTTGAATTACACCCAGAAGCCTAATAGGGCCGCAGTGTGGCTCAGGCTGTAAGAAGCCTGTTATTAAACACAGCTGCCTGCAATTACTGCAGGTTCTAGTCCCTCCAGGCCCAAGGTTGACTCAGCCTTCCATCCTTTATAAGGTAGGTAAAATGAGGACCCAGATTGTTGGGGGCAATAAGTTGACTTTGTATATAAATATACAAATAGGATGAAGACTATTGCCTTACACAATGTAAGCCGCCCTGAGTCTTCGGAGAAGGGCGGGATATAAATATATATATATATATATATATATATATATATATATATATATATATATATATATATATATATATATATATATATATATATATATATATATAGAGCCAGTGCAATTCATAAAGTAGTGATGTTATATGGCACACTGTGGTTCAGCTATAATTATTCACATCACTGCATTGTGAACCACTTGTAGTTTCCTAATGATCTGCAAGGGGAACACCTTGCAATACCACAAACAAGAGGTGATTACAAACAGGGCCTTCCAGTTCAGGACTGGAAACAATTGGCACATAAGATGGATTTGGTCTTCCTGGCCATTGCAGGTACCTGCTATTCACACATTTGCTCAGAGTCCAAGAGAACCCCGCAGTTGCACACTTCTGTAAGTCGATAGTCCTCATGTCTAATGGTAGTGCAGAACTATAAAGTCCAAAGCTATTCCAATACTCTAGAAGAATGCAAAGAGTGCTATAAGTTTTCTGTTGTTTATGCCATTGTACAGAGAATAAACAAGAAACTTATTACTATAGTAATTTAATAGTGCATAGAAACTGGTTTTTGTATACAAAAATATCTAAGCACTCCCAATTTATTTTATTAGAATTTACAATAATAAATAATTATTTGTCTTGAAGAAAAGGGGGATAATAAAGAAGCAAAAATCCAATATCCCAATAAATCTAAATATTATCTTTACTACTTAAAAAAAGTATAGTATATCATAGTTTCTTTAACTTTTATACAAATAGCAACTTCTAAACGTTTTGGAAAGATTTGCAGATAAAAAGTCATGAAGGAGAGAAAAGCAGGTTCATTTGGGTTGAGAGGACAAACAGTAAATGAAACCAAAGGATTTTGAATACATTTTATCATGGAAAACCATGGAAAGAAATAGGAATAATACACCTGTAACCAGCCTTGAAGATAATTGGATGCCCAAAGCTGCTTATGAATTGTTTTCTGACATGAAACTGCTCAGTAGCAAAATACCCACCCATCCTGTTCTGGAAGAAAGTCATGACTCTCTTATGCTAAATTCTATTTTATATTAACTTTCCAACCATCTATTTATATATGATCAAATGATTGTAGCATTTTTCCTAATATTTGTTTTGTCTAATTTACAGTATATATCAGTGCAATTTTTAGCAACTTTCTTGGTAAGTATTTTTCATGTACTATAGAGATCTTGCTAGAGATGAGCTGTTATTGATAGCAACATCCCTGTAAGTGACATAAATCCAGTCCATCGATCTATCTAATGTTATGCCAAAGCATGATTTAGTGTGACATATCTAAAGATCAAGCAAGCCTCTGCTTCACACATACCCTCTACTCTATTTTATCCTTTTCTTGCATAACTGGGAGGGAAATTTTGGAAGTTTTATTTTTAGTTTTTTTAAAAGACTTTTTTAAGATAATAAAGCCGTATTACTTAAATTAACTAAATTTAATATAACTACAACCTCATGATTGCATGTAACAATCTAGTTTTAAAGAAAAATGCGGTTGGGGAGGAGGGAACACACAAAGCTGATGCTTAACTGATCCCTTCAAGCTTGGGCCTGTCTGGGATTTCTGTTCCATTCATTAAAACTACATCAACTTCATCATCATCACCAACAACAGTGTGATGTTGGGAGGCTGCAAAGCAAGCCTCCAGCATCATCCTTATCTCCAAGAGTTCCTTGGTCCCCATATCAGGCAATAGGTATTCTTAGAAAATAAACATGCTGATTGATTGCAATCTAACGTTTGATTTAAATTATCCAGCAAAAACAAATGGGATATAAGTACATTAAACAGGACTAGGAGCACCTTGGGTGCTTAAACAGGGTGGGAGTCAGCACCAATTTGCATTATGGCCAATGGAATATTTTGCAACTATTTATATCCATTATGACTCAGTCGGTTCTTGATCACAGAAACCCAGGGAAATCTCATTCTGTTTGAAATAAGCTATGCACTATGCTGATTTCTCCTATTTTCCAAAATATTTCTTTACTTTAAAAAATAGCTCTTATTCCCTCCTCTTCCTTCTTCTCCTTTCCTTTTTATGTGCTTTTGCATGATTCTTACTTTAAAAATGTATAATGGTGGCAAACAATCTGCTTGATGCATAAAGTAAGGGGCAAGATGGGCAACTAGTTTTGGATTTGCTGGATTTGAATCATCAGCGGGAAGAAAAACGGGAAGAAAAGTCTAGGCTTAAGCTATGAGAGAAATAGACATGGCATGTCCTAATACATTTGTACATTCTGCTTGATGCATATGAATATATAGTGACAGGTGTTTTTTTCCCCACAAGAAATATCTAAATCATCACTCAGTCTGAATATGAAAAAAGAGGATTTTGAGTACATTCTATCATGGGAAGCTGGAAATAGTTCAAGAATGCCAGTATGCTACACAGTGATGTACCAGTATTTTACGGAAAGGTTTCTATCCATTTTCGTTATACATATTTATATTTTGTAACTGTTTACAAGTAATCATGATGGACAAAGTATTATTTTAACACTACATACTTAGATACTGCTTTAAGAAAAAGAAAAATAATGCAAATGTTTAAAGGTCAGTAGATTTATTTGGTACATCTTTTGTGGATTGGATGCAATTTGATCTAATGCATGGGATATTATTTCTTATAAATACCTAGTAAACTTGGGGAGTGATTATCATTTTGTGAACAGAGACCACCCTTAATATTTTTAGGAATGGCAAAGGCCACAGAGCATGGGATGATAATGCAAAGTAACCAGCCTATGACATACATTTGAATGGCTTCAGATTTTTCTGTATTTTCCTGAATTTAAGGTAGAATTTAAAGAGGGTTCTTTCTTAAATACTATAAAACCTATTATTGGGAATACAATTCAGTATTATCAGTTTCCAGTCGAAAATGATAGAAAACTGTGAAAACAATTTTCAGCAAATGGAGTCAGAAAGGATCCTGGGTGTTGCATATACTTGGAGTATAGATGCTATCCTATATGAACCTAAAACCAATTGAAAATCTTGAGGCAATATAGCATTGCCTCAATCCTTGGTGTATTCAGGAGATCAACGGAAAGTAAGTGACAAAAAGTTCATTATGAGATAATTGATGCAAACCTTTGACCACAGTATATACTTGCATCCAACACTGAACACAAACATGCCTGTTTTGTGAATATTTTCATCATCACAATTTTACTAGGTGCTTATAAATAAAAGAACATCAGTCTGTTATATTCAATTGAAATATATTTGCAAAACTCTAGAGTTATCACTCAATTGGCAATATGTCCTCATTATTACTATCAGTGGCAGTAATTAGCACTTTTTCCTATTTGATGGAGATAAACCTAGAGCAAAATGGCTGCATTTATTGAATGGATGGGACATTCGACAGAAAATGAAAGGGAAAATGTTTTGCTTTATTTTCTTTAGAATTGTTGGCTGTAATTTACATACCACGGGAACAAAGTCAAAATCAGCAGTAAGAGACCAGGAACAAGTTAATTTTTACAACTCCAGGCAAGTAAAATACTCTTGAGAAGTGGATGTTCCTATCTATATTTGCCCTCTTTCATTTTACATCAGGATGATCCACTCTATAATTTTTTTCTTTCTGCTTTCTATGTTGTGAAAGACAAGTATTTTATATCAATACAGAATAAGCCGATGAATGACAGTTTAAAGATTATGTGTCTTAACATTTCCACAATGTTTGCTTTGAGTGAATTTGAGGCTCAGAATTAAATCAGGAGCATATATTTTTTTTTAATTTTATTTATTTTGTCAACATTTATAAGATAACAGATATAAGTACAAACATGATTAGGAATACATGAAATGGATACAAATAAATGGGGACAGTAGGACAGGGTAGGCACATTGGTACGCTTATGCACGCCCCTTACAGACCTCTTAGGAATGGAGTGAGGTTAATAGTAGACAGACTTAAGATTAAAGTTGTGGGAGTTTGGGGATGAAACCTATTTCATTGTATACATGATGTACAATGACAATAAAGGCTATATTATACTTAAACTACAGTCAGGTAGTGCATTCCAAGCATTGACCACTCTGTTGCTGAAGTCGTATTTTCTGCAATTGAGTTTGGAGCGGTTTACCTTAAATTTGTATCTGTTGTTTGCTCGTGTAGTGTTGTGGTTGAAGCTGAAGTAGTCATTGACAGGTAGGATATTGTAACAGATAATTTTATGTACTACGCTTAGATCAGACCAAAGGCAGTGTAGTTCTAAGTTGTCTAAGATCAAAATTTCAAGCTTGGTGGCATAGCTATTCTGTTGCGAGCAGAGGAGTGGAGGAATCTTCTCGTGAAATATCTTTGCACTCACTTACCGTATATACTCGAATATAAGCCGATCCGAGTATAAGCCGAGGTCCCCAATTTTACCCCAAAAACTGGGGTAAACTGGGGACTCGAGTATAAGCCGAGGGTGGGAAATGAGGCACCTACCGGTTGAAACCCTCCTCCCTCAGCTGAGAAGGCTGGCGGCTCCCCCGCCCCGCCCTCTCACTGCACCGGCAGGGCTTCCCCGCGCCGTCCGGTAAAATGTGAAAAAAAAAAAAACTCGAGTATAAGCCGTATATACTCGAGTATAAGCCGAGGGGCTTAAAAAAAACTGAGTATAAGTCAGAGACCCGAGTATAAGCCGAGGGGACGTTTTTCAGCACAAAAAACGTGCTGAAAAACTCGGCTTATACTCGAGTATATACGGTAATTGTACTTAATTGTATTAATGTCCGATAAACAGTGCGGGTTCCAGACAGATGAGCTGTATTCGAAAATTGGTCTAGCAAATGTTTGTATGCTCTAGTTAGCAGTACAATATTACCAGAGAAGAAGCTATGCAAGACTCTTAATGCCTTTTTGGCAATGTTGTTACAGTGGGCTCTGGTACTTAGATCATTAGAGATGAGTACTCCAAGGTCCTTAACAGAGTGACAGTCTATGAGATCATATCCGCCCAGCTTGTATTTTGTGTTCTGATTTTTTCCCCCCAATATGTAAGAAAGAGCATTTGTTGGTTGAGATTTGGAGTTGCCAATTGTTTGACCATTCTGACACATAATCAAGGTCTTTTTGAATGGTAGCAACATTGTCAGTGGTGTTGAATAGTTTTACATCATCAGCAAAGAGAACACAACTGCTTATAATATGATTGCAAAGGTCATTTATGTAAAATATAAAGAGTGTGGATCCTAAAATGCGGCCTTGGGGGACACCGCTGTTAACAGGTGCAGGATTTGATAGGGTGCTCCCTATTTTGACTACTTCTTGTCTGTTTGACAGGAATGCAGCTATCCACTTATGCATTTCCACTTATGGAAATGCCATAAGATTTTAGTTTCAGAAGTAGTTTGTCATGTACCACTGAATCAAAGACTTTAGAAAAGTCTACGTAAATTGCATCTATTGCTTTGCTCTGGGTGAGTTGTGTAGTCCTTATGTTTTTGCATTGTAGGAGTTGCATATTATAGGACAATTTTTTTCTGAAACCAAATTGTTTGTTAGAGAGTAGGTTGTTTGTCTCTAAGTGGAGGGTAATGGATTGTTTTATAATTGATTCAATAACTTTGCAGGTGACACAACATAAAGAGATAGGTCTGTAATTTTCAACTAGGCTGGAGTCACCCTTTTTGAAGATAGGGATGACCATGGCTAGTGACCATAGCTGGGGCAAGGAGCTGGTTCTGAAAGGAGCTGGCTTTTCAAAGATTATGCTTAGGAGTTCTGCTGTAGCAGTGGAAAGCTTTTTTAAGAAGTAGGCACATAGTCCATCAGGTCCAATAGATAGAGATGGTTTTAGGCTGCGTAGTGCCTTTTCAATGTTATCTTCTGTAAAATTGATATGTGTTAGATCATTGTAATTAGTTGTGGTATGACTAGGAAAGGTGGGGCATATGCCATTGCTGTTTACAAAGACTGAGCTGAAGAATGTGTTAAAGAGGTTGGCTTTAACGACTTCATCATTACAGTCTTTCCTGTTAGGTCCTTTTAGTCTTTACCGTTAAGTTCTTTTAGGGGTGGGATGGATCTAGAGTCTTTAAGTTTGTTGTTTACAAAATTATAGAAGACGCGGGTGGATTTCATGCACAGAAGGTTTTCCTCTTGTTCGATGTGATAATTGGTGTATTCAGTCTTTATTTGGTTGCATAGGTTTTTATAGTGGCTTTTAAAGTTAGCTACATAGCCAGTTTTGTTTTTTCGCCTAAGAGATTTTATTTTTGGATTGGAACTTCCTTACTGTTAGGGGTAATTTGTTTTTTCTGGTTTTGGGGGTTATTAGTGGTACGTATAGTTTAATGCCTTTTTTGACTTCGAGTAAAAAAGTGTTAGAATGGTCTTCAGCAGTATTACAGCCAGTGAATAGAATTTGCCAATCAAGAGATGAGAGGTCAGTATCTATGAGATCATAGTTGTCTTTTTTAAAGTTATAATTGGGGATCCCATCATTATGATGATCTTTGTAAGGACATATATCAGACAAAAGTCAATCATGCTGTGGTCACTGTTGGAAAAGGGTTCGTTTATTTGTAGACCATAAATTGAATTTAAACTGTTGCAGAAGATGAGAGTAAGGCAGTTGTTGAGTCTAGAGTTGTTAGTTACTAGTTGATCCAGTCCCAGATTAGTAACAACATTGTGCAGGGTTGCATGTATGGGTTAAGTTGTACATTCATTTAGAGTCCAATTGATAAAAGGTAGATTGAGGTCACCAAGAAAGATAAGAGGGTGTGGGCGAGGAGGCTGCCCACGTTAGTAGTGAAGTTAACTTGTTTGCATATATGAACAAATAATAAATAAAGAATAAATCTGTATTATATATAATACAGATCTTGAACTAAGCTGGGAAGCCTAGGTTTGTGTCACCAGATGACCATGGAAATTCATGGCTGATTTACAGCCAGTCCTCTCTTTTAACAAACTTCCTGAGAGGTTGCAGTGTAAGGTAATAGGAGACTCCCATGTGTATCATTCTGAGTTGGCAGGATACAAATATAATAATAAAAATAAAAATAAAATCAAAGATGGTAGGTAGAAAAATATAAGCAAAAAAATCATTATATAATTGTTTTATTTATTTATTTATTTATTTATTATTTAAATTTTTATACCGCCTTTCTCCCGAAGGACTCAGGGCGGTGAACAGCCAAGAATAAAACAAATATACAAAATTAAAATATCAGTTAAAATACATATTCAACAATGGCCAAATTAAAACCGTCAAATTGACCCAAAACTAAAATACCCCATATAAAATTATTAAAAATCAAAATTTAAAAATTTAAAAATCAAGCCAGTCCCGCTTGGATAAACAAATAAGTTTTCAATTCACAACGAAAGGTCCGAAGGTCAGGTAGTTGGCGCAAATCGGGGGGAAGTTCGTTCCAGAGGGTAGGTGCTCCAGCAGAGAAGGCCCTTCCCCTGGGGGCCGCCAGCCGACATTGTTTGGCGGATGGCACCCTGAGAAGACCCTCTCTGTGAGAGCGTACGGGTCGGTGGGAGGCATAAGGTAACAGCAGGCGGTCCCGTAAGTACCCGGGCCCTAAGCCATGGAGCGCTTTAAAGGTGGTAACCAGGACCTTGAAGCGCACCCGAAAGACCACAGGTAGCCAGTGCAGACTGCGCAGGAGTGGTGTTACCCGGGAGCAACGTGAAGCTCCCTCAATCACCTGCGCAGCTGCATTCTGGACTAACTGGAGTCTCCGAGTGCACTTCAGGGGTAGCCCCATGTAGAGAGCATTGCAATAATCCAGACGAGAAGTGACGAGAGCATGAGTGACCATGCATAAGGCATCCCGGTTTTGTTCTACTTGAGATCAGATTTATTGCTCTTCCCCATTTTTCTGCTTTAGTATGAACTGTTGTGTTTGGGGTTTTAGACATGTAGTGGAATACATATAGGCTGAATGTTCCTGAATTTAAATGGTTCATACAGTGCACTGATCCTTAATTTTAAACCATAGCTTGTGGTCAAGTTACAATTGATTTGATATCATATAATCCATAATGGATGGGTTCACAGTCTTCCTAAATACAAACCAAAGAAACTATGCTTTAGATTAAGACAGTGTATTAATCCAGTCATTGATTAAGGCAACTGTGATCCCCAAAATAAAACCAATTCTAAATGTCTTATTCAGTTAATTCATTTAAACATTGTTGTGCTTTACTCAGTATCCAGAGGAAGAAAACTCCAGGAATTGGATCTGTCTCCTAGAATATCTCCTTTCCTTGTCTTGCTTTGATATCTGATGCCCCTGCATGTGTACAGCAACTCCCAGAAGGAATGTACCAGTTTGAGAAAAAACTGTATTAGGCTGTAGAACTCTTAAGGAAGATTCTCAGAAGAGTCTGATGTCTTTATAGGCACTAGAAAACAGGATGACTTATGATTCTTTCTTTTTGATACTTGCATCTCTATCACAGATGTTCTCTTTTCCCCTCTCTACCAGGTCTCAAAAAAACCAGGATTCAGACCATCATGTTCTGGGACCAGGGGAGTTGGCTGCTTGCCCAGCTTTCTCAGAAACAGATGCACAGATAACACCAATGAAGCAGTATCTAAGGTGGAAGATAGAAATAAATTCTTAGCAGAAACCCAGTAAAGGCATCTTAGGTTTTAAAGGACCTTAAATATTTTCACGGAAATCAAGAAAAATTCTGAGACCATCAAAAAGTTTGAAAAAATACTGACTTGTTAGCTCTAACCACCCAAATACACACACACCCATTATAAGTTCCAATCAACCTCAAGTGAACAAAAGTTGATATACCTCCTGTATGGTACATAAACATGACATCTTTTTGTAAATTGCAGTGCATATTTATTATCTATGTGCATGTGTTTAAAATTTTAAAATAAGAAGACAGTAAATATAGCAGGTTCAGACAACTTTCCAGTCAATATTTTATAATACCGCCTTTCAAATGGTTCCTATAATTAATTAAGAAAAACTTTTGAAATACTCTCCCATTCTTCCTTTCAGAATTTTTCTAGCACAGAAATATTCTTGCATGATTGATCCAGAGGTGTATTTCACTGTTTTCTTGTTTTTACATGTGTATGTGTACATACTTGCCAGATGTCACATTTTTAAAAATATCAGGGAAAGGATAAAAATATTATCAAATTCTGCAATATTATGACTCTTTTAAGTGATAAAGGAATGTGTGTGATACTCCCCCAAATAAAACTAAATAGTATGTAATGTCAAAGAAACAAAACTATTGCGATTCATTAATATTTTGATAAATAGTTAAGCACAGGGGTTGAATCATCTTTTGAAATTTTCTCTGGGTTTTGCTGCTTCCCATTTTCTCTGCGGAAACCTGCTGTAGGCTCATCCAGACCAAATATAAATGAGTTTGGACAGAACACCCATTGTGCCTCATCACCTTTAAAAAGTCACCCTTTGCAAAATTTGCACCTCCTGCTCATTTCTTTGTTTTTCATAGCACTTGTTATTCTTACCAGTGAATGTAAGTGGATCTTCTCAAAGATACAGTATCTACAAGGATATCAGGAATATTTTTGAGTAAGGAGGGTTCTGCCAGAGAGAATGGGAAAAGAAAAGAATCTCAAAGTGAGAACATAAACTTTCTCAATTATAAGAAACAACAAAGTAGTTATTTCTGCCAAAGGAAGTGTTACAAAATTGGAAGGGTCTTCAGACTTCTGCAGCTGCCATATTTACTGCTTTATCACTTTGAATCTATGCCCATAAGCAATAAAAGTGTATTGAAATTTGCAGAAAAAATCCATATTTAACTATACACTATGCATAAATTTCATCAACTATAAATTCATTGAAACATACAGCTTTACCAGGGTGCCTAATCTTGCATAGAAAACTTCCTATACATCTAATTTGGTTTCAACATTTTGGCCAATTATCATACATTTCCTTGGAATCAGTGTTTTCTTACTGAAAAATATTGTATTCTTTCTTGTTTTTATATAGTGATATAAAATCAAACTTCAAGACAGTCCAGGAATGTACTAATATTACAAGACTATTCTGTAATCTAACAAATGAATTTGCAGATTTTTGCCAAGGAAATGCAATTATTATAGTACGGCAAGACACCAGCAATGGAACAAATTATTCAGATGTTCAAACATTCAATCCATATTTTGACCGTAAGTAATTTCTTCCTTCCTTTTGTTTGAATCATATATTAATTTTCACTATCTCAAATCAGGTCATCTTCCCTTTGGGAAATAAATACTTTTTATTCATTTGTCATGCGAGTTGGCCTTGATGACCTTTACATCCAGTTATACTATACATTTGAGGAGAATTTTAAAAGCTAGGCTAGAAGTTAAGAGTAGCACAAAGAATCAGATTCTGTATTCAGGGCTGACTTTCAGAATCAAAATTTACATTGATGATTAAAGCAAACCAGTAATAAAAAATTAAATAAAAGTATGTATCTTTCTATTGAAAATATTATTTATAAGAATCGATTAGGTTTGATTAGAAATCCTACAGAATTTCCAAGGTACTTTATATTTTAGATTATTACATTTGCTAAGATTTAAGAAATCTGGATTGCCAGCAAATAGTATTGATAATTTTTTTTTTATGTTTTAATTAGGATGCTTCAAGCCACCTCAATTTAATATTTCTGTTTGTCAAAACTGTGTAAATGTCACAGTGAAACTTTCACCTCTGTTACTTAAAATTTATCAAAAACTTAATTATAGAATCATAGTGAAAACAGCTGAACTCAAGGAAAATGTAAGTAATTTATTATTAAGGTCTTAAAAATATCAAAGAGAATTCACTTTATAATTAAGAAATGTGCTAAGTTTTTTGCTTTTACAATATTACATTTCTCAGCTTCAGATGTGTTGAGCTCACATCATTTTCAGCCATTGTGACCTTGGTTTCTTCCAGTTCAGTGTTTCTATTCATTGGTTCTAAATGGAATGATGGAATCCGGATGGACAAGTTTTCTTTGCATGGGTTCAGACTGCCAGCTGAACTTGATGGGTTGAGTTGTTAAGACTAATATAGAAAACCAATGGCCATACTGGCATACAAACATACACAATTAAATTAACAAAATATCAAAAAGCACTTTAGTATATAGACATTGCAATGTCATCCAATTCAGAAACACAAATTACAAAAATAAAACTATTGTTGATATTGCAGTTATGATTGTTGTAGTTATAAATAGTGGTATAGTACTGATATTTAAAGGACTTCACAAAGTATCTCACTATTTCTCTAACCCCCATATAGAAAATGACATTCTTAAATAGAAAGTATAGTGGTACTTTGGAATTAATTGTTAATTGGTTCCGGAAGGCACAATAAGTACCCAAAACGATGCGTACCAAACAGATTTTCCCCATAAGGAATAATGTAGTGAGTCACAAGGCAGCCAAGACCAACAAGTTCTAGCTTGTGTTACAAGTTCATTGTTTGTGTTACTAAACAATGAGTATCAGACAAACTTTTGTATCAAAGTGCGTTGAGTACCAGTTTGATGAGTTTCAAAGCAGTTGAGTTACTGCTTTGAGTTATGGTTGATGTACCACTGTAAGTGCAAAGCCATGCCTTGATTCCAGGTTAAAGTAGAGTTTCACCAATTCACATCATTTAGCTTTATCCTTTCAGTGCATTTTAAAACAATTCACCTTTTTTTTTTTTGTCTTTTACAGCGTATTGATAATACAACCGAAAAGGATCATTTCTTTACTATTCTGGAAGATTTGCCACCAAATAAAAATTATTGCATTGCTGTTCAGGTGGATACAGGTGTTAATCACCAGTGCAATTCCACAAATCCAAAATGTATTATGCTTGACTCCAATAATAGAGAAGGTACAGTGAATTATGAAACAAGGAAATAAAATGGGTCATTTCATTTTATTTTGTTTTATTTTGTGACTAAAAGACTAAACATTTGTTTAGCATTTCAGTATTTTTTACATGATTACTGTATTTTTTGGACTATAAGATACACTGGACTATAAGAAGCACCTAGATTTACAGGAAGAAAACAAGAAAAATATAGTTTTTGGTCTCTGCGCGTCACATTTTTTTGCCTCCCCGGTTGCCAGAAGCACTCTGCAGTGCTCCACACATCCTATTTTTGACAAAAACGGGTCCATTTTTGGGCTCCCAAGCCCTCCGCGCATCACATTTTCACTCTCCCTGGCCCCCAGAAGCACTGCAGTGCTCTGCATGTCCTGTTTTCACAAAAAATGAGCCTGTTTTTGGTGAAAATGGGACATGCGGAAAACTGCAGAGTGTTTCTGGGGGTTGAGGAGGGCAAAAATGGGACATGCAGAGCACTGCAGAGGCAGGGAAGGGTGAAAACGCGACTCGCAGAGTGCTTGGAAGCCCATTTTTGGCAAAAAAAGGATGTGTGGAGCACTGCAGAGTGCTTCTGGGGGCCGGGGAGGGCGAAAACACAATGCATGGAAGATTCAGGAGGCCAAAAACGCCTATATCCGGTCTATAAGATGCACTTAAATTTTCACCCATTTTTAGGGGGGAAAAAGGTGTGTCTTATACACCAAAAATATGGTGTATTATGGTTCTTTGTCTTCCTGACAAAACCAGGTAGTTTTGAAATAATCTTCAAATGCACTGTTGCCTAATGAAATATATTTTTAACCTGCAGATTATATGATGCTTTCAATCTTGGCTCCGTCAATACTATTGGTAGTAGTAGTCATTCCAGTCTTCCTGCATAAGACTGGTTTTATTTCCTGTAAAAGGAAGACATCACCAAGTGTCTTGGTAAGTAGTGTGGCAAAATACTTTCAATTTAAGGTTTGTATATGTTAGGGCAGTTCAACCAAAGATGGTGAAAGGGATTCCCAGAAGAAGCTACATGCCTCTTAACTCCATTGAATATTCCCTATATTCCTTCTGTTCTTCATAGACTTGGGGTGATGTAGCTTCTTCATTAGTTTTTAAAGACTATTTCTATCCTAATGGCTATGAGACTGCTCTTCATTTTAGTCTCATATATTTACATACTCAATGTGCCAAAAGGAACAGCATTCTTAGTTTGGCTGTATTGCTGCAGCACTTGATATACAAGTGGATTTGAGCTTACAATCAGGAACCTGCATAAGATTTAAAGAGGCTTTTTTTCTTTTTTTACAGTATGTAACTTTAGAGTTGATTTTGGAAAGAAGATTAATTTGCTATAAACATCTGTCTGGTAATCCAATGGAATCTTATTTTAAAATAGACAGATTAAGTTGCTGAGGCTAAATGAATTCCCACTAATTATTATGTGCTGCCTCTGATAATAGGTATGGTGAAACACCTACCTCAGATATGAGGAAATGTTTTCTGTTCAAGTGAAATCCTTTGAACAGGATTTGAAGCAGATTATATCAGGGTGGGATTTGACAGTAACATTAGCAGTGAAATGGAATTGAAAGTCCTGCCCTCTGATAATCATCCATCTCTCTGTGCCAGAGAGTACAAGGTACACCTGAGTGAAAAGCTATGTCTGTCACAGGCTTTTTTTAATTTATGAACAACAATCAGGCTACAAAAGCCATCTCTGCCTTCCTACTGGGAATATAAAGCCCCATGGAACTCTAGCATGTGCCACCTCATAGCTTTATTAATAGAAGTGAAGAGTTGGGGCTCTGATTGCCAAGGGGTTTGCTGACAGCTTTTAGGTCCATTTGTTTAAGGCATATTTTTCCTCATTAGGGAAGAGGAGAAATAAGAACCTGTATCTAGTTACCCACAAGGGAACTCAGGGCAGAATTTAAAAAGAAGAAAACATTTGACATTCTGAGGAAGGAAAGTTTAATAAAGCCCCAGATTAAAGATACAAGCAAAGCAAAGAAATATTATTAGTCAAATGAATATATAGGTGCTTCAGGCATTTTTTTTTAATCACACAGCAATACTGCTTTGAGGCCATCTGTGAATGTGAATACCAACATTTGTTTTTGGTTTTTTCCCTAGAACATCAAACCTAACTTGGCTTATTCAGTCTTTGAATCAGCTCCTGAAGAAGTTTGTGATATCCAGGTCCAGAAAAGTAAAGTGCAACACCACAGTGATGATGAGAACAGTGAAAGCGATGTTGAGAGTAATTTTGACACTAAATGTGGCATCTTTAACCAGATTAAACCATTCTCTGAGGTGGACATCGGTCAGAAGTTGTTCACAGGCTGCTCAGCTACTACAAATGAAATAACCAGAGCAAAAATAGATCAGAATGATATTGACAAAAGCAGCCCATTTACTCCATTATATCCTTCTGAAGTGAACTCTGGCCATGTAGCAGAATCAGAACGTACAGACTGCTTAAATGTAAACTTAAATAGTGTGATGCTAGGAATATCGGATAAAGAAATGGATTTTTCTACATTTGACCATGAAGATATAGACTTGAATGAATCTTGTAGTTTGGATGCATTTGAACCAAACCATTTCACTGAAATGCCAGATAATCAGAGCTTTGATGTTCAAAGTCCTCTATGTTCATGGGAAAATCTTAGTGTCTCTGGAGAAAGTGAATCATCTTATTCAGAAACAGAATGCACCAGTGGATATATGAGAAGATGAATCCATGAAAAGTGACACAGCTTCCACTGTCCCTCCCTTTGAAAGGCACTTTTGGGGAACAGTAATTTAGGCCAGACAAACATTGAGCTCTTTCTTCCATTTCTTCATTCCAAATTAATGATCGTGAGTTACATTTAAACAAGAAACAGTGTTGGCACTTTACTATCTGCATTTATATTGCATGTAGAACTTGGTTCCTGTGGATACCAAAATATAGTTACATAGCTTGTTGTAGAGAGCTGGAGCTACAGTTTATACCGATATTGTGATTGGCAGACATTTTTTCTATAGTTGTGTGTCCTGCCTTCTCCAAATTAATGTCTTCATGGTGTGCTCTAGCTGGGAATTCTAGAATCTGCACCTCCGGCATATCAAGAAGCCATCAGGTCTGGACTTTACTTTTCCTTCAGCAGCTAATGCTGTTTTAGAAATCTAAAAATTAGCTGCTTTTTCTTGTATTTATTCTTCTGTTTTTAACAACCTTAAACTTCTTACTACGTGACTTTATTACAGGGCAACTTACTTCCCCATGATTTACTTAACAACAGTGGCAAGAAAGATTGCAATTTAGGGCAAATCTTACTTAACAACTGTCTTATTCAGCAACATAAATTTTGGATTCAGTTGTGGTCGTACATGAAGGACTACCAGTACGATGTGAGATTGTTTGTTTGTTTTCTCAAACAAGGAAAGTGAATTTCTTAAGGAATGGTTTCTTTCACACATTTCTTTCCAACATGCTTGAAGGAGGAAAATTAGTGGGAGACAAGGCAGATCACAGTTCATGCAGAATCCAGCACATGACAATGGTTATAACCAGTGGTGGGATTCAAGTAATTCAACAACCGGTTCTCTGCCCTAATGATTTCTTCCAATGACCAATTTGCCAAACTGCTCAGAAGGTTAACAACCAGTTCTCCCGAAGTGGTGCAAACTGGCTGAATCCCACCACTGGTTATAACACTGGATCTGGTGTTCCTCTCAGAGCAATACCTTTGTGAGTGGCATTTTTTAGTATCTCCCTTGTCACAGTTAGATCATGCCCTAATCTCCATGGAATTCTTTAGAACCACAGTCAGATCATGCCCTAATCTCCATGGGATTCTTCTATTCATTACAGGGAGGCTGGTTTCATTTCCCTGAGGATTGATGGACCCAGATAGATTTCAGAGGAAATGGGGCTTGTTCCTTTAGTCTGCTGTATGGACATCCAAAGTTACAAGTTAGTATAAAAGTTACAAGTTAGTATAAAATGGTTGCTAAGGCATTGGATCACATCGTACCCATGAAGCCTCTTTTCTCTTGGGGATACTGTCACTTCTTATGTTTTACAGAGGAGCTGAGGGAGATGAAACGAGAGTTGTCTAGAGCATGAGATATTGAGATATTCCCAACCTGTATCTCTGCCCCTGATGAATTATGAAACCTCCCTGGTCCAAAATTAGGTTAGCTCCACCCCTGTGGATGTTAAGGAAGTCCCACAAAACCTGATTATATCATCAGATTTGGGGATCCCCAGGAACTGGCAATATTTTCATGTGGCTCCCCTATTATTGAGGCAATTAATATACTTACAGTACTTTCTCTGTTTGTGGTTTGTATACTTTACTTTTTAACAAAACTTTAATTTTAATAATTAAAATTATTAAATAACAATCATATTTATGATTGTTTTTATAATAACTTTTATATTGTTTTGTTTGATTGTGTGCCACACATTTGATAAATAAATAAAATCATGTAAAGCACAATTTCAGGTCCTCCAGGAAAGAAGTCACAGGGTCTGGAGCTTTTTCTCTTACCCAGCCTGATGAAAGCTTTCTCAAATATTATGGCATCTTGGCTCTTTTAGAAAATATTTTGTTCCTTTTAAAATATTGCTGTATTGAGGTTTTAAAATGTTGCTGTTCACTACTTTCAGCCTACTATTTCTGTCAGAAAAATATGAGCTATAAAGGAGGGAAGGAAGGAAGGATCAAATTAATGCACAAGATGATTGCAATATTGTTAAATGGACTAAATTGTTTCGATATTCTATGCTAGGCCTTTGTAAGATGTGTTGGCTTATAGTCATTCTAGGTTTGGATAAAGTATTAATGGCAATCTTTTAAGCATTAAAATTAAACATTTGACAATATCTGAGGGATTCTTCCATATAATGGCGAGATTCAAAAACTTCTACTACCCGTTTTGTGGGTGTGGCTTGGAGTATGTGGCAGGGGAAGGATACTGTAAAATCTCCATTCCCTTCCCACTCCAGGTGAAGGTTACTGCAAAATCCCTATTCCCCCCCCCCCCCGAGCAGCTGGGACTCAGGAGGCAGAGAATAGATGGGAGCGGGGCCAGTCAGGGGTGGTATTTACTGGTTCTCCAAGCTACTCAAAATTTCTGCTACCGGTTCTTCAGAACTGGTAAGAACCTGCTGAAACCCACCTCTGATTCCTACTAGGATTTCAAGGGCATTGTCAGAGTCTATTCTTTAAAGACCAAATGAAATTTGAAGTAAAAACAGACATGTGTTATAATCAATGCTAGTATCTATATTATTCATGAAAGTCTGTATTGCATAACCCAACCTTTTATTACAATAAGAAATTTATAATTAAAATTATTGTGAAATATTTTTGCATATTTAAACTTTAAAATCATCTCTCTGTCTCTCTCCTTCTCTCTTCCCGCCCCCCCCCCCCGGCCCGTATATTTTAGTAAAGTCATTTAGAAATCACAAAACAGGAAATCTAGTAAAATAATAAAACAAAACAAAATGGGCACAATTTATTAAAGTGGTATTAGTGTCTTAGAATGTATTAAAATGTTTGATATGGTTTTAAAAAATCATTCAAAGCCTTCTTTAAAGGTCCAAGCTCATGTATTTTCTTAATTATCACCAACCAAAAAGCACATTTTTCTGGCAAGTCATATTAGAAGAAAAGCCTGTTAAAATAGTCACTCTGTGAAAATCTACAGCCAACCTTGGACTATTATGCTTTCCTATAATAAAGGGGTGTCAAACTATTTCATTGAGGGCTGCCTCAGGGATGTATTTCACCTCAGGGGGCTGGGGTGAGCGTGACCAGGGTGGGCACGGCCAGCGTAATGATACTCATGTTGAGGGCACCTGTAGTGGCCAAGTGTTAAGGCAGGACTTCCCTCAGACTCTCAATCACTCTCATTATAACGTTCCTTCCTTCCTTCCTTTTCTTCTTTTTACTTCCCTGTTCATTCTTTCTTCTTATTTCCCCTCTTCCCTTATTTTTCCTTCCTTGCTGTCTTCCCATCTTTCCTTCTTTTTCTTTGTCTTTCCTCTTTCCCTTTCCTGTCCTTTCTTGCATGCTCAAATGCAAAAGAGGAAACATTTCTCCTTTTGTTTTGTTTTTAGTTTGTTTTGCTAGCCCTTTGCTAGTAAAAATGGAGCTCTGGGGGGGGTGTGGGCCACCTGGACCCCATTTTTGGCCGTGACGGCTTCCTGCAGCCCTCTGCCAGTGAAAACAGAGCCCCATTTTTACTGGCAGATGGCTGCAGAAGGTTTGTGGTCTAAAACAGGGCCTGGGAGGGCCACATGTGGCCCTTCCAAGCTCCGTTTTTGCTGGCAGAGGGACCTCGGGCCTGTCCTTTGCTTGTTTCCAGGGTGGCCGCACAGACCAGATCTAAGCATGCCACAGGCTAGTTGTGGCCCATGGGCCTTGAGTTTGACACCCGTGCTCTAATAGGTCATTGGTGAGTGTATCTTTTCTTTCAGACAAGCATTCAATTTAAACAAATCTCTTGCAGCAACAACCTATTTTGTATTTTTGTCAAATCATAGACAAAGCCCCAATGCTTTGCCCTATGGTATACCTATATGCCTTCTCGGTCCTACATCTCCTTTGAAAGTATGAAGATAGGACCTAATAATGGACTCTTCCTCATAATTGTGTTAATTCACTTTCCTTCCATCTTTGAGTTAGAAAGAAAACATGTAAATAAAAATTGCCCTGTCTTACTTCCTACCTTTACACCCAGGTAATTAGGCCATAGAGAGTTATTCTGCTCCCATACTTGAATGTTAGGTAGCTAGAATAAGTTCCTTTATTCTGCTGCCCAGAATCATCTACCTGCAAAAACCCACCTTTCAGTTGTTCCCCTGGGCTGAGTGGGCCAGGGATTCCCCCCCCTCGTATTTTGCCTACCTTACAGAATATATTATATGGTTATCATAGCAAGAAGGTAGACCATCCAGGAGACACACAATTTCTATTACTGGGTTGGAAATCATATAATAATTTCTAAAAAAGCTCTAGGTATAAAATAACCTTTTGATCTCCTGGAAGAATTCAATGTTCTATCAAAAGTTCAGTATAAAAGCACTGCTTCCCCTCTTCTGCATATCCTCCAAATGATCACATAATTCAAACAAATATGCCAAGCAACACAGAAGACCAGAGGGAAGCATTCTAATATGCAAGAAGAATTGGGGAGAAAGCCCCCAAGATTAATGTTTATCTCACCCATAGCAACAAAGAACTGGAGAATGATGGTAATATAAAGCAATGAGCTTGTAGCATTAACTGGCAGGAAATCCATGCCTGTCTTGGCAATGTAGGGTCAACATACAGGGACTTGTGGCTCACTGAGGAGGAACCACAGAAACAGTAACGATCTTTTTATCAAAAGTGACAAATGTTAATTCATGAGTTTAAGGATCACATAAACAGATTAGTGAGCTTACTAATGGGACATAGCAGTTCTGTTTCTAGCCAGGCTGTTATTCCCATACTAGGAAAAATAAGAAGAAATAGCCTGTACAATCAAGTCATTTAACCTTATACTCACAACCAAAATAGTCATAGAAGTAGAGGACCTGGTGATCAATCAGAAGAGCATGGTCCCACCAGAGATCTACCAGGCTAATAAGACTTCAGCATATTGCCAGATTCCATGTGCTCTTTTCCAGTGTGCTTTAAAATGTCCACATAGGTAGTTTTCTATTAAAATATGAGTGAAAATATTTTTTTTATGCCTGAACACCTTAGTTCAAATTCAAAATGAAAATGAGATGGAGGAGATGTAATGAGGATATGTCCTCTACAAATAGTTTGTGGGATTTCTTTGTCCTATGGCAAGCAAGAGATGCAGATATCATCTAACATCACCAAACATCTGTTGATCTTTCATGAAATAGAGAAAAATTCTGTAAAATTCACACTTAATTCAACAATAGCAGGGAAGAATGCTCAAGACAAATTCACTGAAGCATGGCCTTTGTTGTCATCTCAACTTCTTTTACACCCAAAGGGCTCTCAAGGGTTGGTATTGTATTTTGTCAGCTTCAAAGTGCTGCTATTAACAAGAGGTTCTCCATGGTTTGGAATCATACTATATAAAACAATACTCTTCATATATGTGCCTTCCTATAGCCTAAAACAGAAACCCTGTTCTCACCCACTCCCATGCTGAGAGGGACTGATGAATTGTGAAGGAGCAGACATTTTTAGGGTAGCCCCTCAGCTTCTGAATACCCTCCACAGTGTACCAAAGACATTTTTGTTCTCCAGACCTTTAAATATACCAGTATTAATATTTTGAACGAATGCATTATAACAAAGTTTTTTAATCAATTCTATTTACTTTTAATGTTCATATACTATATTTTAAATAAGACTCTATTTTTAAATTCCAAATTTTTTTTAATGCTTGAAGCAGATTTGCTTGCAACAAAACACAGCCTTGAATATAAGTAAATAATTGCTTTCTTAAAGTATTTTAGCTTCCAAGTAATAATAAAACATGTTATAGGGTTTAGTCTTTTAAAAATACAAGCAATTTCTTATCTCACCCTTTGGCAAAATAAAATTCCTATGTAATTACTTTCTAAAGTATGCTGCACATGTATTAAATGTTTAACATGTATTAAATATTAAATGTTTAACAGCTTGTAATCTATATATATTTCTAAAGCCTTTACTCTGAGCTCATGACCCCCAAAGGCCTAAAATCTAATGTATCCATGAATATAACTATCATTTGGATCCACTTCAGTTAAGATTGCTGGATGCTGTTCCTATTACAAACACGTTACAAGACATTCTACATCTCAATAGTAGCAGCACTTGGCTCAGTTTGGATTCCAGGATTAAGATAATTTGGACATGGTTAGTAATTGGAAGGCAAACTACTAGACAGTACTAGAGTTTTAGATTGGATTGAGAAATTTGGGGGGGAAACATTATGAAAGAAAGCATACAGTTGCCAAGAAATCTGTACTGGTAGTTAATTAAGAGTCAAATTTGATTAAAAGAGCTTTTGAAGTCAAACTACCTCTATTTTATGTAGACATCTAGAGTCACTTTATAGGTGACAGAGGCACATACCCATATTTTTCGGAGTATAAGACACTCCCACCCCCAAAAAAGTGGATGGAAAACTCTGCATCTTATGTAGCGAATATTGTGGTAGGGGGAGGGTGGTTGGTGCAGCGCTGATCAGCCACTGCAGCAAACAGGCTGCAGCAAACGGGCAGCGATGGCAGTGGGGAACAGACCGCGTAGAATGGGCCGCGGCAGCAACAAATGGATCGCAGAGAATTGTCGTGTCCCATTCCTCCTCTGACAGCCGGGTCGGGGAAGTCCGTATCAAGCGTGCTTCTGCAGCTCTGCCAAAGTCCTATCAGAGTCCTCAGGGCAGACAGGAATCCAAGATGTGACTTCAGTAATCCAGATTAGACTTTGCCTGACTCAGAGAATGCCAGAAAGCAGATCCTTTATATAGGCCATGGGGTGTGGCTCCATGACTCAGCACTTATCCACGCCTGCCCCTCCCTTCCTTTTGGTGACGTCGCCTCTCCATTCTCCGGAAGCGTGGATCTATCCATTGCATCGTTTTGTCTCCAGCTGTTGGTAATCCCAGCTCGTGGCTGGCTTCAGGCGCACATGCTATCGGAGGGAGGTTTGTTCGGTTTGTCCGGGCATGGTGCCAGGGCTGGGGGCTGGAGGCATGCCAGGACATTCTTCTGTACTATCAGCGTCCGGCAGGAGATAAGAGGGGCCCGGCTGCGGCGGGGGGAGCGAGCGAGGCACAACAAGAATGAGCTGCAGTGAACAGGCTGTGCTGAACGGATGACTGGCAGAAAACGGGCCGCACCGAATGGGCGGCAAACAGGCGGTGGCGAATGGGGTGCGGCGAGTGGGCCAGATGTACTAAATGGATGCTGGGAGGCAGAGGCAGATTTTTTTTCTAGTTTTCCTCCCCAAAAGCTAGGTGCGTCTTATAGTCCGGAGCATCTTATATTCCAAAAAATACTTTATATACAATTACTCTTAAGTGGGACTATCATCAACTGAAGGTCATTTGGGCATTCTTAGATTAGTGGAACTATTTATAATAGCTTGTTTATGAGTCAAAGATTCAGTTTGAAATTGCCACAGCTGAGACACTTGTGTGATACAAGAGAGTTTGGTTTTCTTTAATAGGGATAATGACATTATTTGAGATCAGAAAAAAGGATAGTTGGTCAAACAGTTTAAGAACTGCTGATTTATTAAAAACAAAATGCCTTCATGTACTATGGCTTAAAATTTGATCATCACCAACCTTAATTAAGCAAATTACAACTTGTTTGGGTTTGGGTGTCATATAGTTATGATTACTTCAGAACCCGCTTAGTATAGTAGATAAGGTGCTGGCCTAGAAACCAGGAGACTGTGAAGTGTAGTCCCACTTTAAGCCTGGTAGTCAGCTGGCCAGTCACTCTCTCTCTCAGCCCAACACACTTCCCATGGTTGTTGTCATGGGGAAAATGGGAGGGGGAAAGTATATTATGTATGTTCCCTTGGTTATTTATGAAAATAGTTGTTTTTTTATTCAAAAAGTTTTACAAAATTTTTTTTCCCCTTTCCCCCCCTCCTCCCCCCTCCCCCCCCCCCCCGACTTCCCGGAACGAGCACAAGGTATAGTTAAAAATAAAACAAACATATGCTAAAAAATTTTCGTCCCAACTTAATTATACCCCTACAATCATCAATTCCTAACTTCCCCCGAAAGCAATCAAAAATAATACATCATAATCATTCAAAAACAGTCTGATAACTCTTAGTCTGATATCTACGTTGAATATAGTCAATCCATTTTTTCCATTCCTTTAAGTATCTTTCTTGCGTATTGTCTTTCAAAAAGGCTGATATCTTCGCCATCTCAGCCAAATTGGCAACTTTCAATATCCATTCTTCTATTGTTGGTACTTCTTTTTCTTTCAATATTGTGCTATTAGTAATCTTGCTGCAGTTATTAGATTTAAAATCAATTTAGTCTCAATTACTGTACAATCCGTAATAATTCCCAACAAGAAAAATTGCGGCAGGAACTTTATCTTTTTCAAAACATTTTGTAAAATCCACCAAATTTTTATCCAAAAGGCCTTTATGTCCTTACAAGTCCACCAAATGTGAAAATATGTAGCGTCATCACAATTACATCTCCAACATTTTGCTTGCATTTCTGGATACATACACGATAATTTTTTAGGATCTAGATGCCATCTATAAAACATTTTATAAAAATTTTCCCTCAGATTCTGTGCCTGCGTGAATTTAACATTTCTAACCCAAATTTTTTCCCACGTTTCCAATAATATTGGCTCCTGAAAGTTTTGTGCCCACTTTATCATACAGTCCTTTACCAAGTCCCTTTCAGAATCTATTTCAAGTAACACATTATACAATCTCTTTATATGCTCCTGAGACTGATTTCTAATTTGCTTTCCCAAATTTCCCTCGTTCTGCTCTATACCAATTTTCTGATCTCCCTTCCATCTAGCACGTAGTTGCTCATATTGAAAATAGTAAAGCAGGATAAAAATCAAGCTAATTAATCTAAAAAAGTGAAAGTTCCTGAATTCCTCATTTATGCTGTTTGTGAAGGAAGAATGGCAATCCCTAAACTGCCCCTCCTGAGCCTTTTATGGTATTTGTATCTTTAACCTACCTTATTAAAATCATTTAAAATGGCAGATCATATTCCATCCCAGTATAAAATTAAGACATTGTTTCAAGCAGTAAAATGTTTGAGCTTTGCTACAGAGTTATGCAATATCAAGCATTAAAAAGCGTTGAAATCTTGGATTTTCCAGCGGGGAATTTTCATCTTTAATTTTCCAACATGATACTATGCAACTTTGCATTTCATGAGGGGATTTCCAGCCACATGCATCAGCTGTGAACAGTTTGCATTTCTAACTTTATGTTGCAATACTAGTTCCTATTTCTATTTTTGAACTATCTCAAGTGAGAAAAAATGTTCAGGTTTCCTCTATCCCTTCTATTTAACAAAATAAAAAGATACTATATGAAGATAAATCAAGAAACAAACCAATTTTAATTGATGCTATTGTTGATATGGCCCAAGGACTAATCAATAAATAAAGATTGATGAGGGCCTCTTCCATAAGATAAAACAACAATTCGAACAATAATCACACTGCTCAGATGCACTGAGTACCTTTTACTTTATATGCATTTCTTCAACTATAGTTCTTCAACTATAAAGCAAGCAATGCATTACATTTGTTACTTGCAGAATTGTTTGTGGAGTTCCAGGTTCCAGGACTAAAGTTGGCCCTGGTTAGGTACTTGACCCAGCCGGCCAAGTACAGTTATGAACTCTAATACTTTATTAAGCATTCCTTCAGTTTAATCTATCCTTTACACTAAAGCCAAAGGGTAAAGTAAACTCTTTTCTGTGTGTCTTTGAGTAGGCGTTAGTCCTGGAGACTGCCCAGACAAGTTCCTGTAGTTTTCTTGGCCAGATTTTGGAAGTCCTTTGCCTTCTGAGAAAAAGCAACTGGCCCAAGGTCACACAGCTCTCACTTTGTGCCCAACCTGGTATTTATTTATTTTATTTATTTATTTATTGATCACATTTGTATACCGCCCTATCTCCCAAAGGACTCAGGGCGGTTCACAGGCAAATACAAACATATAAATACAATTTAAAATGACAATTAAAAAACTTATTCTAAAAAGGCCGAATTGTTAAAACGATATAAATAATAAAACCCATTTAAAACCAATAAATTTAAAATCTAGTCCAGTCCTGCGCAGATGAATAAGTGTGTTTTAAGCTCGCGATGGAAGGTTCGGAGGTTCGGCAGTTGACGAAGTCCTGGGGGTAGTTCGTTCCAGAGGGTGGGAGCCCCCACAGAGAAGGCCCTTCCCCTGGGCGTCGCCAGATGACATTGCCTCGCTGACAGCACCCTGAGGAGTCCCTCTCTGTGAGAGCGCACGGGTCGGTGAGAGGTATTCGGTAGCAGTAGGCGGTCCCGTAAGTAACCCGGCCCTATGCCATGGAGCGCTTTAAAGGTGGTTACCAAAACCTTGAAGCGCACCCGGAAGGCCACAGGTAGCCAGTGCAGTCTGCGCAGGATAGGTGTCATACGGGAGCCACGAGGGGCTCCCTCTATCACCCGCGCAGCCAGCCGCATAAGATAAAAGTAGAAGTTATAGTCTTCTGATTTCTAGACCAATGCCTAAATCAATTAGATGCTTTCAATAAAGCATAGCTATATTAAATATATATTTAGTGCAAGTGTACATTGAGTTGCATAAGCTATTGTCCCCTCCTGCAAAGCCATTTTTTTCTTGCTCAATTTGTCACAGAGTCAAAGCATCTACATTTCGTTCCAGTTGCTCCTCTTTTGGGGATGAGTTCAGGTAATCAATCCAGCTGCAGTTAACCACAGATAAACCCCTAGGGGAGATACCTGATCTTAGGAGGAGGATCAGCATCTTCAAAATAATCTTACCATCACAAGTAATGATATCAATTCATTCATATACCTAGTGAAGAAAGGCTCCAAGGTATAGTGACCATACTTTATTGGAAAAAATAAGGACAAAGGGGGACAAAGGGTTAGGGTTAGGGTTAGGGAAAAAAATTCCAAAAGTAACTCATTGCAGTCAAGCTACACACAGATAGACACAAGTTGCAATCAGGCAGCATGCAGAGACAATTTCTCACACATGCACACATTTCTTGCAAATCCAAAACACAACACAGAAATCTCACACCTTCTCAATGAGTTTCTCTAACACTGCAATCAGGCTGCTTGCACATATTTATTTATTTATTTATACACACATTCCATGCAAATCAAGCATCACAATTAGCTCAGGGAGCTTTCTTACAAGCTCCATTCTCTCAACAATTTTTATCCAGGTCTGGAAATGATTGCATACATACATACACACCCACACACCATCAAACAACATTTATAGACCTGGGGAAGTTGTCTCTTTAAATCCTCTTTAAATCCTCTCCCCTCAAATGGGAAAACTCAGCAGTTTAAATCTAGCTACTAGATTTAGTACTCCCAGTTTCCCACAGTTCCAAGCTGAGAAGTTTAAGTAATTTGCAAGCTGGCCATACAAATCACAATCAATTCAATCCCATTCAATTCCACATGCTATCATGATGGATGAGTATCCAAACATTTTAACAGAACTCACACCAAATTGATCCTGGGTCTTCTTACCACACATAACAGCATAAAGTAACCATCTCTTCTAGGAGCTTTTTACTTTTACCTATTAAATCTATCTAAGCACTAGAATGTTACTGTCTCTGCCCTGGGGTGTTCTGGGCGTTTATCTTGTTAAGAGTCAGGGCTATTAAGGATCATTCACTTTTCCAGGAAACAGATAAACCCTTTCTGGGGGAATTTTAAGGGGGACTCCCTGCTGAGTGCATTTTATAACTGCTCCCAGCTTTTTGCTACGAAATCTTTTCCCAAAACATTCCCAATGTGTTCCCAAAACATTGTGGCAATATTTAGAAAGGAATGCTTGAGTGATGGTCCCTGAAAGTAGCTTGTGTCACTCAAAAAGAGAGAGATCTGTCCCCTACTTTTAGCTTCATCAGGGAGTCTGAGGGAAGCAATTGGCCCTCCAGAGCCCCATCAATAATTTTCAGGATAAAATTCAGGGGTCTAGGCTGATATGAGGGGTGAAGGAGCTAGGGTTTTGGGGTTTCTGGCCTGAAGCCTCCCCGCCCAGTGACTGAACTGGGACATTGTTGTTCAAGGGGCATTATCTCCTCCAATGGGCAAATTGAAGACAACATTGATCTCTATGGATGGAGGTACTCCAAGGGTTAACTGAAGTTCCTCTCCCTCTTCTTTGAGGACTCGGGAAGCAGCTGCTGCTAAAAGAGCGGCTGTTTTTGCATTCTCCTTTCTTCAATCCTTCAAACGATTCAGAAAAAGGGGTGGGGGGATTTTGAACGCAGTGGAAGTTTACTGTTTTTTCTTTTTGATTTTTCTGATTTGAAAGGAAATACAGTAATCTCAAAGAGAGACATTGGTAAGGTATTTCTGTTTTCCCCCCACTAACTTAACTATGAGAAAGACCCAGCTCACTTTAGGTTTCCCAACATTAAAACTCCTTTGCTGTTTGCGCCTACACTTTCCACAAGCAATGCTTGTGATTTGGTTTCTACAAAGTTAGATGTCAACAATCGCAAACTGCAATCCTTCTATCTTCTTCGCCCCAATCTGCAAGACACACAGCCTCCGGCCTCTCCACCTTCATCCTCCGTGTAATTTACACGGCGCTTTATTTGCTTTAAATACCTAGAAAAGAAAAAAACACACACCAGGCTTTGCATCGGCTGCTACCGAGCCGTTCCTTCGCCCTCGCTTTGGAAAGGAACCCAAAGATAAGTAGCACCTATAGAAGCTGTTGCTCCGGCGGCGAAGGTGGAGCTTTGATGCGGGGTGCGGGCTCGGCAGGCGGACAGAGCGCACTCGGGGGCGGAGGCGCTTTGTTTTTCTCCTTCCGTAACTGCCGAAAGAGGGATTTTCCCTGGCGGCTCCGCTGCCTGAGCTGTTCAGGGGCCAAGGTTCACCTGGAGCTCGAGAAAAGGAAACAAAGCAGTGTGGTAGGAAAAGTGCGGTGAGTTCCGGGTAATGAGCGAAACAAGGCGCAACAGAGCGAAGGCAGACAGCGAAAGCGTCCCAGAGTGACGGGGCGTTGCCAAGAAGTGGGAGCCCCAGCCTGTTCCTGAGGAATTCACCACGGGGACTCGACGGGGCCGGGTGCACGTCGCGTAGAGGACTCCTTATTCCGACGGGGACGAAGCATAGGCAGGACGGCGATCGGCTATGGTAGCCGAGAATGGTCCGGACTAGAAGCTGGTGGTGTCTAATTTGCGGCTGCTTCTTCTGGCCAAGTAAGGAGAGTAAAAGAGGAGCGAACCTTAATTGGAAAAGGGGCATATATTTTTTTCGCAGCCCTTAGTAGGCAGAGAGGGCCTCTGGAAAAGTTCGGCGGTCTTTCTCTGGCCGAAAGTGGCGGGAACGTTTCCCCCCCCCCCACCTGTTAAACGGCGAGCTCGATTGCTACACTTGATTGCAATGGAAGGGAGGGTGGGGTAGGTCCTTAGGTGGCTTGACAGAACTTGCTGGTCAAAGTTCTGCTGGTTAAACATACCGTTGTCCCCCTAATGGATAGGTAACCCAGCTATTCAAACAAGGGAGAAAAAGATCCTGTGTGGGGCACCTAAGGTGGTAAACCATCAGTGGGAATGGGAAACTCATCCTTTGTGGGGTTTTTGAGCAGCTTGGTTTCAAATGTTTATGGCAGGGGTCCCCAACCTTTCGGACTTCAGGGACCACTAAATTCATACTTTTAAATCCCACGGACCACTAATATGATCTGCCTAATGACCGGCTGGGTGGGTCATGTGATTTGGTGGGCATGGCCAACTCAATGTCACTCACATCAAGGGGTGCCTCGCCGGCCTCTACTCACCACAAATTTTCTCGTGGACCACCAGTAATCCACAGACCACCAGTTGATGACTGCTGGTCTATGGAGATTCTCAGGCTCCAGGTCATGGTTGTCCCAAAGGTGCTTTTTTCAAAAGGCAACTGAACAGTGGTTTTTTTGAAGACATTTTACTTCTCATCCAAGAAGCTTCTTCGGTTCTGAGTGAATGGTGGAGATCGAAAGGATTTATATTCTCTGGTCGTTAACACTCTTTCTGAGAGTTGTTGAGTCCACTTGGAGGTTTATCTGAGGGCAGAGATAAACTTTCAAGTGCCCTCAATGACTCTCAGAATGAGTGCTAACAACCAGATGACTGCAAGGAATATAAATCCTTGCATTTTCCACCATTCGGTCAGAACTGAAGAAGCTTCTTGGAGGAGAAGCGAAAGGTCTCCAAGGAAACAAAGCAGTGTGGTAGGAAAAGTGCGGTGAGTTCCGGGTAATGAGCGAAACAAGGCGCAACAGAGCGAAGGCAGACAGCGAAAGCGTCCCAGAGTGACGGGGCGTTGCCAAGAAGTGGGAGCCCCAGCCTGTTCCTGAGGAATTCACCACGGGGACTCGACGGGGCCGCGTGCACGTCGCGTAGAGGACTCCTTATTCCGACGGGGACGAAGCATAGGCAGGACGGCGATCGGCTATGGTAGCCGAGAATGGTCCGGACGAGAAGCTGGTGGTGTCTAATTTGCGGCTGCTTCTTCTGGCCAAGTAAGGAGAGTAAAAGAGGAGCGAACCTTAATTGGAAAAGGGGCATATATTTTTTTCGCAGCCCTTAGTAGGCAGAGAGGGCCTCTGGAAAAGTTCGGCGGTCTTTCTCTGGCCGAAAGTGGCGGGAACGTTCCCCCCCCCCCACCTGTTAAACGGCGAGCTCGATTGCTACACTTGATTGCAATGGAAGGGAGGGGGGGGTAGGTCCTTAGGTGGCTTGACAGAACTTGCTGGTCAAAGTTCTGCTGGTTAAACATAACGTTGTCACCCTAATGGATAGGTAACCCAGCTATTCAAACAAGGGAGAAAAGGATCCTGTGTGGGGCACCTAAGGTGGTAAACCATCAGTGGGAATGGGAAACTCATCCTTTGTGGGTTTTTTGAGCAGCTTGGTTTCAAATGTTTATGGCAGGGGTCCCCAACCTTTCGGACTTCAGGGACCACTAAATTCATACTTTTAAATCCCACGGACCACTAATATGATCTGCCTAATGACCGGCTGGGTGGGTCATGTGATTTGGTGGGCATGGCCAACTCAATGTCACTCACATCAAGTGGTGCCTCGCCGGCCTCTACTCACCACAAATTTTCTCGTGGACCACCAGTAATCCACAGACCACCAGTTGATGACTGCTGGTCTATGGAGATTCTCAGGCTCCAGGTCATGGTTGTCCCAAAGGTGCTTTTTTCAAAAGGCAACTGAACAGTGGTTTTTTTGAAGACATTTTACTTCTCATCCAAGAAGCTTCTTCGGTTCTGAGTGAATGGTGGAGATCGAAAGGATTTATATTCTCTGGTCGTTAACACTCTTTCTGAGAGTTGTTGAGTCCACTTGGAGGTTTATCTGAGGGCACAGGTAAACCTCCAAGTGACCTCAATGACCCTCAGAATGAGTGCTAACAACCAGATGACTGCAAGGAATATAAATCCTTCCATTCTCCACCATTCAGTCAGAACTGAAGAAGCTTCTTGGAGGAGAAGCCAAATGTCTTCAAGGAAAAACAAAGTCCAGTTGCCTTTTGGAAAAGTATCTGGGTCTCGGTTCCAAGTCTTCTTTGAATTTTAATTGAAGTTTTAGCAAGGCGGTGGTGGATGTTGCCAGGGCAGAAGAGCCACAGTATTCCAGTTCACAACTGATTTCTCACCTCAGAGAAGAAACAAATTTCTCTGACTGACTGGACAGGATTTGCTTTGACTAGACTCTTAAGGGAAAAAAGTCTTAGGCAACCTCATAGTTCTAGTCATAGAATACTGTTGGTAGTTGAATAAGGGATGTGTGATAAGCTTTTAGGAAATTGGATTTGATGGTTTCTAACTGCAAATATTCTTATAGGTGCACAAGTGAGCATCACAGTGACAAGTTTAATTTAATTGCTTCGGGAACATAGTTATTACAGTACTATATTGGCATATTTGTTAATCACAAACAATGCTCTTTGGGCTCTTAAATTAAGCTCATTCAGTTGGTTAGTCCAGCAAGTAGAAAACTGAAAATGAACACCTAACTAAGTAAAGCTTCTTACCTGCTCAGTAAGTCTTGCATTGAACTTATAATCTAATTGGTGACTAAAGAAACTTTCTTGAATGCTTCCCTCCATTTTACTGCCAGCCTTCGATACCATCAACCATGATATCCTTCTGGAGTGGCTTTTGGGTTGGGAGTGGGAGGTTCTATGTCTGTGATGGCGGACCTGTAGCACGCGTGCCAGAGGTGGCATGCAGAGCCCTCTCTGTGGGCATGTGCCCTGTTACCAACTGTTCTTCTGGTTTCCAGTGCACCAGCCAGCTGGTCTTCCTGGGTGCCAGAGTGCTGAAAACGTCCTGAGAACGGCCAAAAACCAGGCCATTTTTCAGGCATTTCTGAACTGTTTTCAGGCTGTTTTCTAGCCATTTTCAGGCTGTTTTTTGGGGGCGTTTTCTGGCCGTTTATGGCCCAAAATCCCTGTCTCTTTCCACAATGTGGTCAAGGTAGTTTCAGTGTCAAACCTGGGGGAAACCCCAACTAAGATGAATTTAGAGCATTTGTTCAACAGTTTCTGAATTTCATCACCATTAATTCAAGCATGCTGCCTAGAGAAGGGATATTAGCTTCAACCGTTGGTTCAAATCTTCTGATCCAGTGATTGGGAGTCAGAGGAGGGGAATATTCTCTTCTGTGGGTACATTTACCAGATAGAACTCCTCTTTCATACAAAGAGGAATTTATAACCTGTTTCATTAAGAGTAAAAAGCCATGTGGTGAAAAGGGCAGAATAACAGGTGCTTTACCACCTACTTTGTCGTCATTGTCAGGCCTTAAGGATCGAAAGCCTGCCAAAGGTATTTTGTATATCTTTGCAGAATGAACAGCAGAAACAGGCATGGCAATATGATTGATTTCATCATCAAAATATCTAGCCAACATCTCAGCAAGCTATCAAAGATTCCATATGATTTAGCTTGGTCAGATCTCAAAATGCTTGGAATTATGTAGAAAAGTTTTGCTATGTAACAGTGGAATGATCCTCAAAAAAAGAAAATTTATTTTTCCCATATACTACTGTGTACAAAAGTGCAACTAATAATGAAGTCTTATCAGTAGCCTTACACAATGTAAGCCGCCATGAGTCTTCGGAGAAGGGCGGGATATAAATGTAAATTTTAAAAAAAAGTAGTTGATTAGATTTAAAACATTTTTTTTTCCCTCCATCTTTCCCAATTCTTTTTTTCAGTTGGGATATACCATATATCAAACAACAACATAAACTCTGGATAGTAGGATAGGAACATTTAGAAGCATTTGTGTAAAGATCCATTGTCCATAAAGTGACCAAGACTTCAGCACTAGTACTCCCTGTACTGCTAGTTTTTCCTTTGGTGAAAACAGGTGCTCTCCTGGTTTCTCTTGGGCCCACTATATTTATTTCTATCCTTATCATTCCTATCTGCAGAGCAGCAACAAAGATAAAAGGTTTTTAAAAGTGTTTTTTGCCAGTGGCTCTACGATGTAACCTATCTGGGTTTCTATTTCCATATTCATTTGGTAGCATTTGGGTAATGGCAAAACCAGTTTCCAGTCATGCCATTCATGAGGTTGCTACACTCAGAAACCTCCCTCTGATTATGAGAATTTTGTTGTGCTCAGCCTCTGAATTGAAAGATCTTAGGAATCCTATTTTCAGGAATCTACAAAATGGCAATATGATTCAGAGTTTCGACACCATGTCTATTCTTTATTAACCAGCTGAGGCTTGCTGTTGGAAATTTTGGGAAATTACATCAATATAAACAATTATCTATTTTTATATGTTGAAACATGCATATATGTGAATTGCTTGTCCTGTCAGTGAAAGAATTTCAAAATCATGCATTGAACAGTATTTCTTCTTTGCATATTACAGTACATGCAATTATCCAAGAGCCTCAAAACGTACGATTAAATTCAATTATGCTTAATAGTGTTCTCCTGTGGGATCCATCAAATTTTTCAGAAGGAAATGTAACTTACACAGTTCAATATAAAAGGTAAATGTGGTAAGAATGGATAATTTTCATAATACATGAATAATTACATGTTTACATGAATAATTACATGTTTACAATAATTACATGAAAAATGTAATTTGTTTCTTTTATGCCATTCACATGTCCTTATACAGCTGAAAGTATATTCTAGTTTATTCTCTCAATTTATCCATTTATATGGGAGGAAAATTTATTTGGCTAACAATTTATAATATGAAATTTGAATTATATTGTGCATATATTCCAAAAGTTATGTAACCTTTTTAAAAAAAACCCAGTGATGGTTTACCACAAACATTAATTTTTTAGGATAATCTGTATTCCAGAATTGGATGAATTTTACATATATAGAATAGAATAGAATAGAATAGAATAGAATTTTTTATTGGCCAAGTGTGATTGGACACACAAGGAATTTGTCTTGGTGCATATATATATACAACTTTAAAAAACAAAATATCATCAGGTATATTATCAAATATATCAAGTATTTTATGGAGATATAATTATGATGTCTTCACATGGAACCTCTTCTGATTGCTTCTTTTACATCTTTTTCTTAACAGAATATCTGCTAAGAATGAAACAACAAAGTATAAAATGCCTTGTAGCTGAAAATGATAGGAACTGTGTAAGGAACTATCCCATTGCAACTTTTTGACATTAAAAATTAATTAATTTAATATTTCTACCCAATCTATGTTAATATATTATAAGGAGCTGGTAATGGTAAAGCATCAAGTAAAGTGTGGAAAAAGAATTAGTCCGGTGTAGTGGTTAACACACCAGGCTAGAAACCAGACTGAGTTCTAGTCCTGCCAGCTGAGTGGCTTTGGGCCAGACATACTCTCTGAGCCCTAGGAAGCAGTCAATGGCAGGCAACTTTTGAAATTTACATTCATCCTTGACCCTATCTCATTTTATTTTACCAGACACATTGCATTCACATTATTTTTATGTTCCTCCTAACAATCTAATTCCCATTTGCATGCAACAAAGTTCAGGAAAAATACATTATTATTTACAGACATTTTAGTTACCATGTTTGCCCGAAAATAAGCAATAAGCCTCCAGCAGAATGAATATAGTTAAAAATAAAAGTGAAATTATTTGGGTGGAATCAAAGTGAAACAGTGCTAGAATAATGAACAAACAACTGAAAATGTACAAATAAATATTTCTGACATTTCAAAACAACAAATCAGTGATCAATATAGCCACCCTTATTTTCAATAACAGTCATAATCCTTCCATTCATGGAGTCTGTCCATTTCTTGATCTGTCGGTGATCAAGTTTTTGTACAGCAACAACCACAGCCCTCCCCAGACACTGTTCAACAGGTGAACAGGTGAAGGTGTTTTCCTTCCCCGTAAATCTCCTGTTTAAGAAGGGCCCACAAGTTCTCAACAGGATTTAGGTCAGGTGAGGAAGGGGCTCATGTCATTATTTTTCATCTTTACGACCTTTATTGCCTAACCACGCAGTGGAGTACTTTGATGCATGTGATGGAGCATTGTCCTGCAGAAAAATCATGGTCTTCTTGAAACATGTAGACTTTTTGCTGTAACACTTGCTTAAAGAAAGTATTTTCTAAAAACTGGCAGGAGGTTTGGGAGTTGATTTTGAGCCCATCTTCAACCCGAAAAGGTCTAACTTTAGTACCAGCCCATACCAGAATCCCACCTCCACCTTTCTGGCATCTGAGTCAAAGTGGAGCTCTGTGCCCATTACTAATCCAGCCACGGACCCATCCATCTGGTCCGTCAAGAGTCACTCTCATCTCATCAGTCCATAAAACCTTTGAAAAATCCATCTTCAGTTATTTCTTGGCCCACTCTTGCTGATTCAGCTTATGTGTCTTGTTCAGTGGTGGTCGAATTTCAGCCTTCCTTACCTTGGGCATGTCTCTGAGCACTGAACACCTTGAACTTCTGGGCACTCCAGGTAGGTTGCACTCCAGTTCTGAAATATGACAGCACTGGAGGATAATGGGTTCCTGATAGCTTCATGTTTGATTCTTCTCAAATCTTTGGCAGTTAAGGTGTGTCTTTTTTTCTCAACACATTTCTTGCAACCCTGTTGACTATTTGCAATAAAAAGTTTGATGGTTCTATGATCACGCCCCAATATCTTAGCAATTTCAAGAGTGCTGTATCTCTCTGAAAGACTTTTTACAATTTTGATTTTTCGGATTCAGCTAAATCTCTTTTTTGGCCATTTTGTCTGAGGAAAAGAAGCTGCCTAATAATTATGCACATCTTGATAAAGAGTGTTGATCTCCTTAAGCCACACCTTCCCTCATTACACAAATGCACATCACCTGATATGCTTATATCCACTAAGCATTCAAGGTTACACAGCTTTTATGTCGAAAATATAAATAAAAATGTTGATATGGTCAAAATACTCACTTGCCTAATAATTGTAGTGTACATCCCATTAACGAAGAAGTACTTTCAGAATACAAAGATTTTGAAAGAACTTTACAGTTAAGAATAACTTCATTGAAATCTCTTCATCATATATAGATATTAACAACCTTTTTCTATAATATTTCTTCATTTGTACAAATTTATCTGAAGGTAAAAATCTTTAATGTTGTTAATTCTGTAAATTGCTTTTTAACTTTTAAACATGGTTTTTTATTGGGATATGTGTGGTTCATATTTAACTTTCTCTTCTTTTTTATTCATTTCCATCTTTATTTGTTAATGTTGTTTGCTTCAATTAAAAAGAATATAAATAAGGAAATACTTTTCTATGTAATACATCACAAATGAACTGTCAAATTAAATGGCTAAAGTTCAGCCCTAATTTTTATCTAAAATTCATCCTGAATAAAAAGTACTGGACTTCTTAGTAGACAGGCATAAAAATATTTATTCTAATCAGTATAAAATAAATCTGCAAATGAATATTATTGTTCAGCATATGAAAGAAAGCTGTTTATCCTGATAAATAATTTTGTTTCCTTTTTTAAAAGTAGTTTGAAGTCAAGTTTCACTGACTTGTGCCGAAGAATATACTTCACAGAGTGCAATATTTCAAATACACCTAAATACAGTCTTTCTAATTTAAGAATTAGAGCTGAATTTGAGAATAAACAATCGCATTGGATATATTTTAACTTCACACCATTCAAGGACAGTAAGTTATTCTTCTAATTCCCTATTATAATGTATATGGCTTGGAAGTATTATAGCACAGAACTATTTTTACAACTGTCATGATGAGAGGATACTATTTTTTAAAAAATGTCAGGTTTGAATCTTGTCGGACTTTACTATTCTTGTAAGATATGATAACTTGCCACTGATACTTTTAATACACAATTATCAGCGTTAATAAAGTTCATCCACCCTCTTAATATTGAGACTAATGAATAGCTTTAACAAAGTTTGAGAATGAAAGGCTTACCAGCCCTGCCTCCATCCTCTCCAGAAAAAGTTAAAATTAGGAAATAATAATATTAATATTTCACAGAAGCTGTTTCCTTTCTTGCAATTTACTTCTGCATATTTGCCCTAAAGAATTTGAATATTTTTCTTTGAAAGAAAACATTGGTCTTAATTCTTAGTCTAAAATGAAACTAATCTCTTATATCACTTTATTCTCGATTAAAATCATTTTTCTTGCTTCAATTGGCAGAGTTTCCTACAGAAACAAACTGTATAAAAATGACTTCACAGCTTCTAACTGGGGCAACCAGATCAAGTTAACTCTTTTTAGAGAGAATTAGCAAGGCTATCATTAAGAAAAAAATTAAGAGTTCTCTCATATTATTACCTACCAGAATCTCAGGTCAGCTATAAAAATGCTTTAAAAGGCAGCTGTTCCTACTCTTTCAATCTGTTTTCAACAGAGCACAGAAGTAAGAGGGAGGAGGATTTGAATAACGGCCAGGTATCTGCAGGGCAGGCTTGAAAAACTAAAGATGATGTTACAACATTGCATTCAATGTTGCAATCTTTAACTATTTTGTTATGTTAACTTTTTAAAATCACATCCTGCAAGACCCCCCTGGTAATAGATAGGCTGAATTGTCATAATATTCAGATCTTACATTACTGCCCCTTCCAAGCATCATATTTGGGAAATTTAAAGACTTTTAATAAATTGTGGGAACCATGACAATGTTTACTGCACTCCTGGGAGTCATGTGTTTTTTTTATTTTACCACTGACTACTCAACCTACTAATATCATTTCATCAAGTTTACTATTAAATCAAAGGCAAATTTTAAAGATGCCTTCAAATATAAATGGGAAAAGAGTTCGTTCCTGATTTTTTTTTCAGTGACAGTTCTGTGTTAATATCAAAGACTTCTGAAAAGAAACTAAATGTACTTGCAAATATATAAAAAAGCTTGGTTTCAAGAAATCTGTAGAGAATTGATTATAAACCTTGAGTATCAGGAATAAAATTAGTAATAAACTTCATTCAAAATACAGGAACTGATTCAGACATACATGGAGCTCAGAGCACAGTACATTTAATTTATTCTATTTGCCAGAGATTGAAATTGAGTTGTGATAGTTTTGTGTATCTAAGTGTGCTATAATGCAAAAGTGAATACCTAAAGAAAATCTGAACAATAGTGACTGGTACAAACTTATCTAAACATTGCTTATGCATGGCTTTTGCCTTTTCTCACAATCATTTATCTTAATTGCTGGCTTTGGAATGCTGTCCTCCCTTCACTTCTGGAACTGCAAAAAGGCCTAACTAAAGGGGCGGAGGAGACGATGTTTGTCTTTTTTTTTAATCCAAACTTTTGCTCATCAGTAACCTGGACACCAACCTGAATCACCAAGATTGACATTTCAAGTATTGCTTTAGGACCTTTTTTTGTTGCTTCTTCTCAGATGTCCAGAGGTACTTTTTCAAGAGGCAATTGGACTATCTGGTTTTTCTTTGAAGACTTTTCACTTCTTCAGCTCTGGCTGGATGGTGGAGAATGGAAGGATTTATACTCCTTGCAGATAGCTGGTCATTTGCATTCTTTTAGAGAATCACTGAGGCCACCTTGAGGTGTCTGGATCACTTGATCACAAACGGATGTGGAGCCTTTTTGGAACTGTTGAAAGAACTGCATTGTAGACTAGAGATAGATGGTGTTATATGCCTCCCCCTCTGTTGAGAGAGGGCTGTTCAATTTTGACATAGATGACCTCTTTGACCCCTCTTTCAAACTAGCCGTCCTCTCTGTCCAAAAGATGGACTTTGCTGCCTTCAAACGAAACCGACCTTCTCTCTAACTTCCAGTTCAGGTTCTCAAATACTTAATCTCCCAAAACTTACCTACCAGCTTGTTAGTGCTCCCAGGGAGTTTAGGGTGGGTTCCTCCTCCCCCATTTCACCATGTGCCTGGGGCCTCCCCAGGGGCAGTGGAGGAATTACATATACAATGCTGCAAAAATTGTGTTCTCAGACATGGCAGTTCACCCTGCCAGTATAGCATGCAATTCAGATATCAGCAATAACATTGTCTCTGTAAACAGCTTGATAGTTTTAGACTAAATTCTATAATTCTGAATCTGCTGTTTCTGTTAACCTAATTCTTATTCCAAATGTCTTTTATCTGGGGTTCAGCTGTTTAAAAGTTCAATGGCGGGATTTCAGAGCTGGTCTTAGTGTTGTCAGATATTAAAACCTGAGAAAACAAACCTTAATGGATTTTTTAAAAATTTAACTGACTTGAACTGGGATCAAATACACTGCTGACATTTTTATCCTTTTTTAAATTTAAATCTTTTTCTAATAATAAATAAATGAAAAAAGCAGTGAAAATAAGACTATCCAGCTCTCTATAACCTTAGTGAATGAGACAAAGTGGTCACATGATTTTTTAAAAAAGAAATCTCTGGAAAAGCCTATTTCCTTAGCAAATCCTACTTTAGCCACTTGCTTTTTAAGTTGATGCATACATGGGATGGGGTGGCTCAGTGGCTAAGATGCTGAGCTTGTCGATCGAAAGGTCGGCAGTTCAGCAGTTCGAATTCCTAGTGGATGAGCTCCCATTACTTGTCCCAGCTTCTGCCAACTTAGCAGTTTGAAAGCACGTAAAAAATGCAAGTAGAAAAATAGGGACCACCTTTGGTGGGAAGGTAACAGCGTTCCGTGCGTCTTTGGCATTTAGTCATGCTGGCCACATGACCTCGGAGATGTCTTCGGACAGCGCTGGCCCTTCGGCTTTGAAATGGAGATGAGCACCGCCCCCTAGAGTTGGGAACAACTAGCACCTATGCGTGAGGGGAACCTTTACCTTTACCTTATACAGGTTGCAAAGGAAATTTCTTATTTGGTTCTATTTCTTGACAATATTTTGTGGTCATATATTGTTTTGAGGTAATAGGCATAAATTCTTTCGATGCATTTTTCTCACCGTGTTTTGCGAAGCTATGAGAGATGATGGGATTGGTTTGATAGCCATTTGCTGATTATTTTTTTAAAGCTAGTAATTGCATTTGAGGTGTGCTATGATTACAGGGAGGTAAGTCTTCTAATCATGTGTTCGCTTTTTTAATGCACTTTCTATTACATATGCAGCAGAATCCAGTCACAAGGGAGCCACAAACCTTCTGCTTAATAAAAGTACAGGCCAGTAAAACTCAACATTCAGGGCTGTTGCTTAGCATCTTTAGGAAAAAGAAACAGAGATCAAGAAGAGCAAGTAGACATAGGGTGTAAAATGTAAGGAAAAGCACAAGAATATTAATTTGTTGAGTAGTTGTTGCTAGGTAGGTATGAAAAATATACAACTACATTTTAAATTTTTAAATGAATAAATAGGAAAGAAGATTATATGTCATGCTGTATATTTAAGTGAATTATAGAAAGAGTAAAAATAAGTATCTTCTTTTGTTTCCTTCAACTCATTTAGCAATCATTATACCTCCTATTGTACAAATTACACCCACAAAACCTGGAATCTTGGATGTTTACCTCCAAAGCCCTCCTGTTATACTTAATAATATCACATATTCCTTGAAGAATTTTTATGGTTCGATAGTTTACAAGATAAAAATTTGGAAGAATGCTAGTGAACAGGTAATTTTTGATGACATGTGGAAGTGGGCTTCTTTGATGGTTAAATATACCTTTCTGTATACAATAAATAGAGAAAAATTCAGATTTTTAAAATAAACAGCAAAAGGGTGATTAAAATTTTGATTTTAGAAAGTTACACACAGGCTAAAGCTCCAGATAAATTTGAAATAAAAATTTGGAATTAATTATAAAAAATCCTTCCTGTGGGAAAATTCTTTTCTTTTCTTTTAAATAAAGTAAGACTTGGAAAATTGGACATTTAAAGGCAACTAGAAGGAACTAAAGATGCAATTAAAGGCAAAGTACATTCAATCACAACTTATCGAGTGGAACAAAATACTGGGCAAAACATTGGATATTTTTGAACAGTGGATTTAGATATTAATTTTAATAGTGTCTGCTTCTATACAGTGTGTTTAAAAAAACAAGCTCTACCTGACAAGAGTGACTTGAAAGTGGATTTAAAAATGACAGGCTACAAGAATTACATGGTGGTGTTGTAGCATGTTTTTTCAATGTTTCATCAATGTGGCTACAGGGCTACTATATTAACATGAGTTCATATATTTTTGGAGCAGGATTTCTAACCTGGGCACCCTTCAGATGTGTAGAGTCCAAGGTGCAGAATTCCCTAACCAATAGTGCCATTGTTGAGAAAGTAGAAATTTATTTAGACATATATCTGAGTTAGGAAAGGCTGTTGTGAACTCTAGCAGTAGAAATATATGGAGAGTGTCAATTGAAAATAAAACTCCTATGACTTGATTATATTGTGATTTTCTGTTTCTTTCCAATTAGGTTATCGATGTGACTACACCACACACTTTATATGTAATATCTGGCCTAGATACTGGAATAACATATTGTCTTAAGGCTCAAATATTTATTGAAGAATTGAATAAATCTGGAGAGTGGAGTAAAGCCACTTGTACCCAAACAATTAATAGTAATAATATAGTAGGTAAGAACCACAACCCCACCAGTCTTTAAGTAGGCTCTGAAAATCTGATTCTTCTAGTTGACACTGAGCCAGAATGATATATAAGCTGATTGCTATATGAGTTCTGCATTTTGTCCCTGGTGCGGTACATTTTATTATTTTATTGTCTTTTTCGGTTATTTTCTTTAAATCTTGTTAGTGCCCCCAGTGATTAATTGAGTGGGCTACCATATAAACTGAACAAATAAATATGATATAAACCATTGCAAATGTCCTTTTAAAACCTTTAGCTGACTTGAGTATTCTATGGATAGAATTTTGAAACCTAAATTATAACAATAACTATTTAAATCTTGGGTTTTGCAACAGGGCAAAGCCAGCATACAACCTGCTGTTGTTTCTTCTCTGCAGTTAACATTAGGTATAATGCTGTCACAGTTATAACTATGAAACTAAAGATATTATTAGATTTCAAGCTATATGCATCATGTGTTCCACAATAAATAAATAGAACAATTTTGTTTTTTTCTTTCTTGCAGGGACAGATCAAGTAACAGTGACGGTTATTTTCCTAACAGTATTGGCATTCATTTTTTTCTGCGGTTGTATGATTGGTTGTATTTATCACTGGATTAAATATAGCTTTTTCCCTTCATATTCTTTGCCACAACATTTCATTCAGGTTTGTATGTTCCTCACTATCTGTGTCTGTATAAAAATAATTGGTATAATTTACTAAACCGAATGTGATGCCTACTGAAGCAGAATGGCCCATGACTGTTGTTCTGAAGTGTCAGAGTTACAAGCCTTGAGTAAACAACTCTGCTTTCATGGTCAAAGATGTAGACAACAGTGTTTCTCAAACTTGGCAACATTAACTTGTGTGAACTTCAATTTTCAGAATTCCTAGCCAGACATGTTTTTTAAGAATTTAATTATGTTGGCTGAGGTATTCTGGGAGCTGAAATTACACATCTTAAAATTTGTGTGCTGCTCTAGAGAGTACAGAATGCATCCAGTAACGTTGCTGGAACAGATATAGATGAATCTTTTGGGTTAGAGGGAAACCTTCTAGAACAGCTAAAATAGTGGGTATTAATTGTTGTTTTTTTAATAAAACTCCTGTATTATTTCTGTGTTGTCAGCCAAGTGCTCTCACAAATCTTCATTTAACCATTCATTCATTTAATTCAATTCATTTAATTCAATAACCAGAGCATATAAAACATATAAAGAATTTGCTAGACCAATTCTTGAATACAGCTCGCCTGTCTGGAACCCATACCTGATTTCAGACATTAATACAATTGAGCGTGTCCAGAAATATTTTACAAGAAGAGTTCTCCACTCCTCTGATTACAACAAAATACCTTATGCCACCAGACTTGAAATCCTGGGTTTAGAAAATTTAGAACTCCGCCGCCTTCGACATGACCTGAGTTTAACTCATAGAATCCTCTGCTACAATGTCTTTCCTGTTGAAGACTACTTCAGCTTCAATCACAACAATACACGAGCACACAATAGATTTAAGCTTAATGTGAACCGCTCCAGTCTTGATTGCAGAAAATATGACTTCAGTAACAGAGTTGTTAATGCCTGGAATGCAATACCAGACTCTGTGGTCTCTTCCCAAAATCCCCAAAGCTTGAACCAAAAACTATCTACTATTGACCTCACCCCATTCCTAAGAGGTCTGTAAGGGGCGTGCATAAGAGCACCAACGTTCCTACCATTCCTGTCCTAATGTTCCCTTTGATTATATCCAATTTCGTATAGTTATTACATACTTATGCTTATATATATGTTTATATATCGTATAGTTATTTCATGCTTATGCTTATATATACTGTTGTGACAAATAAATAAAATAAAAAATAAAAAAATTGAGATTGCTTATGAGATTTGAAGGGTTCTACCATATAAGATTCTGCAGGAGTTTTTGTAACCTGAAAAAACAGCTGATTTTTGCCATAGCCAATGAAGAGTGCGCTTGCTTTTCTTTCCAGGAGAAGTACAGCTCAAAACAGAGAAGCATAAATAACTTCCTGATTTCAATTCCCTGCATAGTATTATTCATAGTGCAGTCTTTCTCAACCAGGATTCTGAGTGGTCCCTAGAGGTTCCTTGAGAGATTGTGTTGGAAAAAAATGAACATTATTTTTTAGTTTTATAAATTGCCAATGCTAGGACTTTCAATGATGGAAATTTTTACATACCCTGTCTCAGCTTCAGGCCTACCACTTTACTGTGATTATAAATGTAAAATGTGGATTATATGGATTAGAAGTGAATTGTGTTGCAAGATCTTCATATTTTTTACAATTTTTATGCAGGGGGTCCTTGTGATCTCAAAATTATCTCAAGGGTTCCTCTAGGGTAAAAGGGTTGGGAAAAACTGCATTAGAGGCTCAGTGAGAGAGTAGAATTTAAAATGATTGTGCCGAGTCCTTTTTCTGTGGATGAGTAACTATCATTCATTTGCCTTGCTTGGCAAGATTCATGATAATGCAATTTGAGATTTTTTGCAAGTATGCTGACATACAGCAAAAGAGAGTGGTTGTGCAATGAATGTCTGATAGGTAATTAGTAAATTATAAGTGAGTTTTTAAAAAATATACAATTGTTGGAATCTAACTGCTGAATCCTCTGGGATGAGACTTCAGGGGGGGCAATTCTGATTTAAAATGTTTGTCAAAACAAGATAGCTATTTTTAATCTGTTTCTTTTTCTTCATCCACAGTTTTTAAGCCACCCTTATCATAGTTCACAATTTCTTGAATCCCAGTCACAGGGAGAGGATCATAACTATGATACACTTACTGTTCTTTCAGAGAAGTCAAAACTGTGTAATAGTGAATCGGAAAATAAAACGAACAACATGAAACAGCTGTAAAGATCTCAAGAAGACACCATTAGACCTAAAGAAATTTCAAGTTGTACAACTTTGCTTCATATTTGAAACTTGGGAATAATATACTGTACTTTAAGGAACTTATTGGAATTTACAAAATGACACTTAACACTTTGCACATTATCAAGTCATTAATAGTGGAGTTTTTTTACTTGTTAAAAATTTTGTAAGATTTTCTATTTTTGAAATTTATTTATACTAAAGCCTTAATTTTAGAATAAAATGTAATAAGTAAAGTTATGAAAATAGTATAGCATTTAAAATATTCTGAATATATTTTATTCAGTAGTATTTGCTTTATTATTTTGAAGAGCATTTAATAAAAATAAAAGTATTCTTCTAGATTTTCATTTGTGTTTTATTTTTTATTTCATTCAGAGAGAAAGAGAGAGAATGATGAATCAGGAAAACAAACACCCACCCATAAACCAAGCATAATAAAAAACCATAAGTTTCATAATATTTCCTTGTACTTTATTCTTTAGCCTCTCATTTTCTTTAAAACCTCTTCCTTGTAATTATAAACTACAGGTTTATAAATACAAATATTCAACACTTCATCAAATTAATTAATTTATCAATTAAGAAAAATTCCATTAAGCGCTATTAGAAAAAAAATGAAAATATTAATCTTTAAGACCTTCAAACATTGTCCCTCAAATTAATTTCTTATCTTTTTTCATCTTGATCATAATATCATAGCTTATCACTTTCTCTAAAAATACAATAAAAGTCTCTTCTTCCCATATCTTCCCCATAAACAAATCTTTAAAGCCTCACCATTCAATCCTAGTCAAGAAAAACCCATTAAAAGCTTTCAGAAAAGACAGTATCATATACAATTTAATTTTGATCAAATAGGCCCACTTTGTAAGCCTTCATTTTAGTTTTAAAGGTCTTGCTTATTTGTTTTAGGTAATATCTCAAAAACTTATTACTTCTATTTTTTTGCTTTTTTCAAGAATGCCTTCATAGGTATAAGTCACTTCCTTTGTAAATTCAAAGTAAAAAAAATTCCAGAGTCACATTATTGAGTTTAAGATCCATGTATCCATGTCATTCTTCTGGTTTATTATTTGTGTATCTATTTTAACTAACAATAACAATAAAGAAACAATAACCAGTTTCATTTGTTGATATGGTATAACAACTCTGTTAATATCATTTTTAGATCCTGTAGTTTTGAATCCATATTCCAAAAGCCTGGTTTTCAAGTTATATCTTCTATCTCTTCTTTTGTCCACTTTTATTTATTTATTTATTTATTTATTTATTGGATTTTTATACCGCCCTTCTCCCGAAGGACTCAGGGCGGTTCACAGCCTAGATAAAACAGCAATAATGTACAAGTAAAACCATAGTTAAAAAACTTATTAAATATAGGCCAGATTAAAACATTTAACCATAAAAACCCCATAAAATTTGTATCAAATATTAAAAACTATTTAAAATTCCTATGCCAGTCCTGCGCGCATAAACAGATAAGTTTTCAGCTCGCGGCGGAAGGTCCGAAGGTCAGGCAGTTGACGAAGTCCAGGGGGAAGTTCATTCCAGAGGGTGGGAGCCCCACAGAGAAGGCCCTCCCCCTGGGGGCCGCCAACCGGCATTGCTTGGCGGACGGCACCCTGAGAAGTCCCTCTCTGTGCGAGCGTACGGGTCGGTGGGAGGCATTCGGTAGCAGTAGGCGGTCCCATAAGTACCCTGGCCCTAAGCCACTTTTATTAATCAAAAAGTCTAAAGAGTAAGTGCTGGGTGTCTTGTTGCCAAATATCTTTAAATTCTTGTGAGTTAAAATATTTTTCTCCATTCTCTATTAGTGCCAATTGTTTAATTATAAAGTTTAATTTTTTTCTGATTGCCTGTAATAATTATCCTTCAAGGTGTCCTCTCATCATGTTTTTCTGTCATCCAGAATATTTCCTAAAAGTGAGATTTTTTAAACTCAGAACTTCATGCACTTTAATAGGATTTTAAACAAACAAAAACTTGCTTATATATTTTATATTTTTATATAATATTTTATAATATATTAATATAATATTTTTATATTGTTTATATAAAAACTTGCTTATAACTTGTTTTGTGTCCGAGCAATCTGGCCCCTTAGCCTACTTAAAATCTTTTCAAAATCAACTTTCTAATCCAGTGGTTCCCAAACTTTTTTTGGCCATGCCCCACCTAAGCATCTCTAAAATCCTGAATCCTCCTCTCCCCCCCCCACCCCGCTCCGTGACATATAATTCTTACTATTCAAAAAGTGAACACCTATTCACGCAGAGGAAGCCTAAAAGGTTGTTTAAACCTAATTTGATTTAAACAAGGTTCCAAATTGCCCCCATTAAAAATCAAATTGCCCTCCTGTGGAGCGTGGGCCCCACATTGGTAACCACTGGTCTAACTCTTTTGCTGCTTATTTCCAAATTTTAAAAAGTTATGAAGTTTTAAACTTACATAAATCTTTTGTTGTGGATTATAGGAAAACCATCTGGTGTAAGGAAATGTCCTTCTGAAAGTTCTTAATATCCGAAAAGTGATTTATAAGCCATTTCAAATAAAAGTGGTTAAGAGGAAAGATGGGCACACCCAGTCTCCTTATGAAAGGCTCTGACCACAGCTTGGACGAAGCTGTTTCTGCCAGCTCCCAGGACTCTAAAGCCTGCTGTAGACCATTAAGGCCCTGTCCCAGAGAGCATCTGTAAAGAGCCCTGGGCAATATGAAGCCGTTTTTCAGGAAAATAATTCAGAAGGTTGATTCCTTTACCACTACACTTTCCACTACACTTGTCGGCTCCAAAGACACAAAGCCATGTTAGTTTGCCATTCATCTCTGGAAGAGTATCTATTTCTGCTGAATATTGGGAGGCAAGGAGGCCTCTTCCTTCTAACTGGTACACACAATAAATTGTTCTCTGAAGGAGCAGTATTGGCATTTACTATTATGAATTCAATTATGAATGGTCCATAATTATAAATGCCCCCGAGTTAAAAACTGGGGCCAGGGGACTGGGTGAAAGTAATAGGCAAGTTAACAGTCTCCCTTCTTAATGATATTTTATTCTTCCCATTAGAGATATCATAGGCTTATGGATCAAAATTCTCCTGAGGATTCCAATGAGGGCATCATTTCTCTTCAGAAAAAGAAATTATAACGACTCCTTCCTGTCCCACAGATTAGGAATTCTCTTGCTCCAATTGTATAAAGGCAACAGTTGTCATTCCTATAGCATTGGCTTGAAATTCCTGTAAATTTTAAAAGACACTTCCATGTTCTTTTCTAAGTCTAAATTCCCCTTCCTATTTAGGGAGTTTCTGGAAGAGTTAACCCTTTCTTAGGCCAATGGATACTGAATGGAGATTGGTATTCTCTGTTTTCATTTTTTGTTCCATTCTTAAAAAAGAAGATATTGGGCTAAGGTACTTTCCAGCTGCCTAGGATATGTTTCCCACAAGTTGACAGAAGCTGTATATTTGATACCTAGCCAACCTTCATATCTGGAGACATTTTCTTGGCATATGAAACTGATGAAAAGTAACTAATCTCTTATAAAAAATCATATGCCAATTAGCATTTAGGAGCCAAATGATATGGTAATATGAATATCTAAGAATTACTTTTGCAATGTAATAGTTTAGGGAAGTTAATCCAACAAATCCAGTTATAGTGGAGATTGCCTATAAGAAGGGCAATTTGATTAGTTTGTATCTTCCTTCTGGAAGGGGAGCTTCCTTCAACGAAGTGATTTTATTACTAAAGGGTTGGTTGCTATGCAATCAACTCTGCCTTTATTTGAGTTCTATTTGCCCCATCAGTTTCTAACTGTCCACCCTTCAGTTTCTCCCCAAAATAATGTGTTGTCTTTGAGAAACATAAAAGTCCTCAATGTTTTGATTCAAGAAAATTTCTCAAAGAGGCATGACAAAGTTTAAAGCATCAGCTATGTTTGCATAGTAAGAACGGATGGCCAAATCTGGCCCTAGGTTCACGCCCCAGCATGCCAGATCCCAAATTATGCAATCTGGGACAGGAAGATTATTTAATTACTATTTATTCAGAACATTCTGAAAAAAGCGGATCCTCTCATGCAAACCCCAGGTATCAACTTGCATTCTCTTTTATAGTTAACACATCAAAGGAAAATACAAAAGGAAAGTTGATAGGATAGACACATCCCCATCTTTGCATAGGAAGTCAAACATGTTACCTATTTACACCCCATAACCCTAAGCATTTTCATTCAAATCAGCTTCAAGGAATTTGTGGGTGTAGAATTTAGCGTAGGATGTTAATGAGGAAAAATATCATAAGGTTACTTAGAATCCACAGAGAGACAAACCAGATAACAATCAACACTAAAGAGTTCCCTATCTTATCAGAAGACAACTACAGGCATCCTTTTAAGACAACATATTACTATCCTAGCCTCACCTGGAGAGCAAAGATAGTTTATCTTGCAGTTGAGGAGTGTTACAAAATATCAATCAATCCACCTGCAGTAAAAGGTAAAAAGCTTTCTACATTCCAGCCTGCAAGGTTTGATAAACTATTAATATTACATTTAAAAGAGAGAAAAATAAATCAAATTAAAATACAAGAAAACTCATGCGATTTATCAAGTACAACAAAACTACAAAGTCCATGTTGTGTGGCTTTCAGACCTGCCAATACAGTTGGATTTTTTGCTGTTGTAGCATTATTGGTAGAGCTGCTGGAGTTTTGGGTGTCAGCTATTCAAGTAGATTCTGAATCTCTGGAGTGTTGTGTGCCTCACGTCACATTGGCAGGTTCTGCGCAGATAAATTTTTTTCTAATCTAAGTTATTTATCAGCTTTCATTCTCAGCTGCCAAGCTGAAGTTTGCATCAGTTGGCACCAGATGAAAGTTCCTTATGTTGGAAATGAATTCAACCAACAAGCATGGGTCAATGAAAACAGACTTTATTAAAAGAAAATAATAAAAACAATTTTGCAAAATACAGTAATATCCCAGCAGATCTCAACAAGGAGTTTGAGCCAGGAAGCCACACCTGAAATTTCAAAAGCATTAAATTTTATAGTTCCCTATCACTACGTCCCCCACATGCCCCTCCTACATTGGACCCAGTGACCGAGCTAATCCAGGGCGCCTTCAGAGACAACATCATCTCTTTCTCTAATTTCATGTTCATCAACACCTACCCATAAAATATTTTGCAAGCATGGCTCTTCCGTATCTTTACTGCCTTGGCATTAAGGAATTTCCCTTTAGCTGGGCCTCTTTCTAACTGGCCTCAAACAAAGAAGTTTTATTCTAACACAACGTTGTTACATTTTCAGCATGTCTTTTCTCCAGAATCTTAAAGCAGAATAATGTCTAACAAATTTAACAGAGTAACAGAACTAGAAGGGACCCTACAGGTCATCCAGTCCAATCCCCTGCCTAAGCAAAATTGTATCTCCGCTTATATGCATTTATAACCATTTTTTTAAAAATTTTCTCATATCCTACACTTATTTACTGTGAACAGGATTATTTAAGAAGAGGAATTAATAGCTTTCGCAGCAAACACCTCCAGCTAGTACAGTAGAAACATGCCCCAGTTAGTCTTAACTTATATGGGGATGAACAGCAGGTGAGTTTTTGCATATAGAGCAGCAGTTATACTATTTGTCAAAATTTGATCAATGCTTTACAGAAGCTCCAAGGCAGCAAGAGGTGCCAAAAGAGGAAGAACTCCTGCCACCCTGCTTATCAGTAAATGAGTAGTATGAATGGGGCTGATTTAATTAGATCTCTGGATTTAGCATTTGGAAGTATTCTATTTGCTTCTAATGGTTCGAGAAAGTTAGGAATTTATAAAAGCATAATACTAAAAGTACTATACAGGAAAGGAAAAAGGGAAAGAGGAAAGACAAAGAAAAAGAAGAGAAGAGAAGATGGAAAGAGAGCAAGGAAGGAAAAATAAGGAAAGGGGAAGGAAGAAGAAAGAAGAATGAAGAGGGAAGGAAAAAGGGAAGGAAGGAAGGAAGGAAGGAGATTATAGTGAGAGTGAGGGAGGGTCTCAGGGAAGTCCTGCCTTAGTACTTGTCCACCATAGATGCTCCCGACATGAGTCCTGTGTCATACCCACCCTGGCCACGCCCATCCCATCCCATCCCAGCCATGCCCCTGATCCCTGATCCCCAGTCCTCCGAGGTCAAACACAACCCTGATGTGGCCCTCAATGAAACCGAGTTTAACATCCCTGGTCTAGATTGATAGAAGAGAATATTTGAGGTTCAAGACTGAATTGTGGGGTCCTTGTAGTCTCTCAGCTTGGTGGTTTTCTTGCAGACATTTCATTACCAAACTAGGTAACATCATCAGTGCTAGCATCATCAGTGAGAGCACCAAAGACCCCACAGAGACTGGATTTTTAACCATTCAAACATCTAATGTATTTGTTCGAAACGTGTTTTTATTCTATCTGGCCCATTCCATTTTGACACCTGCCCTAATAAAAGAAGGTCCAAATGTATTGCCAGCTTCTCCATCTCGGAAAGAGTAAGACGTTCACATTCTGCTTTCTATAATTGTTTCCAAAGATCGGCCTTTAACTTAACAGGATGAAGCCCCACCCCCTTTTATTCAGAAAAATACTTATGAGGCTGAGAAATACTACAATCAGACCGTCTTCCAGTCCAGTGCCCTCCATTCCTTGTTGAAAGCAGCAGTGTTTGTAAGAAAGATACACCACGATAGCCCAATGTTATTTGTACATTGCACTGTCTAAGAAAGTGAGTTTCCCCTCAGTTGCATCTGTTCAGAAGAGTAGCTCTTTCGAATTTCCAAAGCGGCCAAAGGATTTTAGCTCAAGGCGCAGCCTAACATTCAGTTCAATGTTCGTTTACGTTCCTGTCAAACGCTCAAGGCTTTTATTTAACCTCCCGCAACAGTAAAAGGAAAACGCTCGTGAAAGAGAATAAGAGAAGCGCGCTCCTCTCTACTTTCCATCATCTATATGTGAATAAAGGCTTCCTTGAGAGGGTGCTGGGCACATCCTAGCTTTGCAGCCCGTCTGGTCATGTGACGTGACGCTTTTGGGCAAGGCCACAAGAGCAGCCCGAAGTTACGGGCGCTAGTCAATGGCTGCTCGTATCGCTTCGGAAGAGCTCTTAGGTGGGACGAGGCATGGAACGGGCGCGCCTATGGCTTGTGGCGGCAGCCGTGCTGGGAATGGGGTCGAAGAGCACGGGTAAGTTGGTTCATCTCCCTCTCCCTCTCTTTCTGATCTGCTTTCAATGCCGGCTCGCAAAGAGATGGGATTTGGTGGCCCTTTGGGATGTTATGTTCCGAATCGAAGGTGGACAGCAGCAGGGATGAGTGTCTCTTATTCTGGGCTCGGCCGTCAGCCCCGGGGAGACAAAGAATAGAATAGAATAGAATAGAATAGAATAGAATAGAATAGAATAGAATAGAATAGAATAGAATAGAATTTTATTGGCCAAGTGTGATTGGACACACAAGGAATTTGTCTTGGTGCATATGCTCTCAGTGTACATAAAAGAAAAGATACGTTCATCAAGGTACAACATTTACAACACAATTGATGATCAATATATCAATATAAATCATAAGGATTGCCAGCAACAAGTTATGGTCATACAGTCATAAGTGGAAAGAGATTGGTGCTGGGAACTATGAAACGATTAATAGTGACCCTGAGGCAAAGTTGATAGCGCTTCCGCTTTATCGGAGATAACAGTCTCGTCTCTTGGGATAAGAAGAGGGACATTCCGGAACGAGAGCGGTCGTTTCCTTGCCCAGCCTTTGAGAAACAGCGTGTTGACCAGCTAACGTACCGAAGAACTGAGCTCAACGGAACGGAGTGTGTTTTGAAAAGAAAAGGAGATGGGGGGGGGGAAAGGCCACGAAGAAATAATGGCCCTTTTCAACCGTACCCCCCCCCTTGTCCTTTATCTCACTGTAGTGAGAAAAAATACCAGCCTGCCCACCCCATGAATAAACCACACCATCGGAGTATCAGCACTTGTTAAGCATAAAGGCTTATCTGAAGGAGCAAGTGCAAAGGGGGCAGGATTGGAGCAGAAGGTTGAGGGAGACAGCAGATCCCAGAGGAGGATGAAGAAGAGGCTTCATAGACAGCAGATAACCTTTATCAGGCCACATAAACAAACTCCCCCTCCCCACTTTTGTGTTACCTGGCTGGGAATTAGTACCCTGCCCAAGCAGAGAAAAAGGCTGGTCCTTCATATTGGAAAGTCTATGGGTCTCCAATCTTGGCAACTTTAAGCCTGCGGACTTCAATTCCCAGAATTTCTGGGAATTCTGGGAGTTGAAAAAACCAGGAATTCTGGGAGTTGAAATCCGCCAGGCTTAAAGTTGCCAAGGTTGGAGACCCATGCTCTAGAGCAAGGTGTCCAACTTTGACAATTTTAAGAGTTGTGGACTTCAGCTCCCAGAATTCCCCATCTGGCTATGCTCAAAGTGCTGCTGCCAGATCAGTTTATCTCCTTGGTTAGACATTGCATTAAATTTTAGTTTGAACATTGCTTTAAATTTTAGTTTGGACTGCTGAGGCTCCAAGTCTGTTTCTGTTTTCAATCCCTACTCTTAAAAGTTTAAGGCAATAAGAATAAACGTCAGTGGATTCTTTTTATCTTTGGAGACTCCAGTATTTACTTTCTTTTACTCGCTCTCTACTTCCATACAAGTAGTTCTCCACTTACAACCATTCATTTGGTGGCAGTTCAAAGTTACAAACAGCACTGAAAAAAATGACTTATGTCTGTTTTTCACACTTGCAACCATTGCTGCATCCCCATGGTCACGTGATCAAAATTCAGATGCTTGCAAACCGGTCTATATTTATGATCGTTGTAGTGTCCCAGTCTGTTGGAGATCACCCTTTGCAATCTTCTGACAAGCAATGGGGAAGCTTAGATTCATTAACAATCATGTTATTAACTTAATAACTGCAGTGATTCACAAAAGGATTTATAGCAAGAAAGGTTGTAAATTGGGGGCAAAACTCACTTAACTGTCTTGCTTAGCAATGAACATTTGGGGCTCAATTTTGGTCATAAATTGAGGATTAACTGTATCTACAAAGTTTTCTGCCACATTGACCATCTTTCAAGGAGACAGTCAGTTCCAAAATCCTGGTGACCAACTGATTTCAAAAGTTAGGGTGACCAAGTCTGTTTTTTAGGTTGTTTTTTAGACAATTTCTTGAGGGTGGCAACACATCACATGGTCCTATATCTGTTTCTAGGCCATTGCAAAGGCAACTTCTGTCTGTCTTTTGCTGTCGCACATCAATAATAGAATTCTGTGACTTAACACGAGCTCTGTTGCAATTTTCCTGTAGTACTTCATTTGGCTATGGTTCAGTCTAAAATTGCTTCAAGGATTTGCTTAACTTGTAACTTCCTTTTCAGCAAACATTATGATTTTGCTATCTTGCTATTGCTACATTCCATGCTTCTTGTGTTAGCCATGAATTAGCATTAATAAGAATAACTAAATTAAGAATGTAATCCAAATGTGTAGATCCTTTCAGAGCACCATGATGCTACTTTGAGAGAATAAATGCACTGAAGTGAACATTGAGGTTTTGTTTCTATGACTTTTTTCTATTGTACCCTATGACCATCATTTGTGTTACACTGAGAGCATATGCACCAAGACAAATTCCTTGTATGTCCAATCACACTTGGCCAATAAATTCTATTCTATTCTATTCTATTCTATTCTATTCTATTCTATTCTATTCTATTCTATTCTATTCTATTCTATTCTATTCTATTCTATTCTATTCTTTATAACCCTGTGTGCTGACTGCTTAGGTTCCTCATAGTCCCATGGATTGGAGTTGCATAATAGTTAAATGACTAAATCAGAGGCCCTTGGCTTATTGCTTTCTCTCTACTTTGCCTTCACTGTTTTCAACAATGACTGGAATTTCCCATCACATGTAAAAAAAAAATCAGAAAATCATCAACAGGAAATAGCTTAGTGGGTTATAGATACAAAGCCATCATTGGTGAATTTTGAATTATCATTATTATATACAGGTAGTCCTTGAGGTACGATTTAATAGAGGCTGTACCATTAGGATTGTAAATCAAAATTGTCATAAAATGAGTCAGATTGATTTTTTACATTTTTACTGCATTTGTTAAATGAATCAATGAATCAACTGGGGTAATAGAAAAGGTGAAAAGGATAAAAATAATAATATAGCCACATAATATGGGTAAATATAATTAGACATAGAACAATACTGTGAGAATTAGGTATTCAACAGAGTGATGGCATGAGGGGAAAAACTATCCCTGTGTCTAGTTGTTTTGGCATATAATAGCAGTGTCCTGAGGGGAGGAGTTGAAGCAATTTATATTGTGAGGGATTTGTAGATTCTTTCTCAGCCTTCTTTCTGACCTGCACAATATACAAGTCTTCAATGGCAGACAGGCTGGTTGCAATTGTTCTTTCTGAAATTCTATCTATTGGAGGCTGTACCTGTTCTATTTACTGTATTTTTGAGACTAAAAGACACACTTCCCCCCCACCAAAAAAGTGGGTAGAAATATCTGTGCGTCTTACAGAGTGAATGTTGCCGAAGCCTGCCCACCCAACAGCCCCCACCCTTTGTCCTCTGCCTCCCAGCAATTTGCCTCCTTGCAGCAAACTGCCTGGTCAGCTTCAGCACAGCCTGATTTAGCACGAGCAGCTGATTGGCGGTTGGATCAACCTCCCGCAATACCACCAATCAACTGTTCCAGGCTGCAGGATTGCCGCCACCCATCAGCACTGTTGCCACCCATCACTGCTGCCATCTATTGCTGCCTCTGCATGCTCCATTTTTGGACTCCGCGCATCCTGCTTTCAGCCTTCGCCCGTCCCATTTTCAGCCTCCGCACATCCAGTTCTTGGCCCATTCCAGGTGGCGGGGATCACCGCCGCCACTGTCTATCCCCACTGCCTGGAATGGGCCAAAAACGGGATACACAGAGGCCAAAAATGGGGCGCACAGAGGCAGCGATAGGTGGCAGTGACAATGGGTGGTTACGATCCCCACAGCCTGAAACAGCTGATCAGTGGTATTCCAGGAGGCAGATCCAATCACCAATCAGCTGCTTGTGCTAAATCAGGCTGCTCTGAAGCTGACCAGGCTGTTTGCTGCAAGGAGGCAAATTGCTAGGTGGCAGGGCAGATTTTTTTTTCTTGTTTTCCTCCCCAAAAGCTAGGTGTGTTTTATAGTCTGGAGTGTCTTTTTTTTAATTTTTTTTATTTCCATTTTCCAACATCATATTTATGTACAGTCTGTTGTCCATCATGAATCATTAATTTTTATTTATTGCTGATTCGGGCCTGCCCGACTGCCACTTCCTTTCTTCACCACCTCTCTCTACCCTCTACTACTTTCCCCTCCTTCATCTCCTTCGCTTTACTACTTCCTCTCCTCCTTCTCCACTCCTCCCTTCTTCCACCCTTTCTAACCTTCTTATTCCCCTCCTCCTTCTCAACTCTTTCCTACCTACTTTCTTCCCTCCTTCTACTCCTCTCTCCCTTTCTTTCTGAAATAGCAGTCGGGCAGCCCCAATATCATTTCAAATTTTTATTTCATATCTTCAATCATTACTGTACATTAATAACCAATCCATGTATCATTTCCCTCCTTCTCCTCCTCCTCCTCCTTCTCCACTCCTCCCCTTCCCCTCTGGACTTTCCAGAGCAAATACCAGGTATTATGACCAACAATCACAAGCTAAAGTACACAAAATATATATAAACTCCCACCCCTCTCTAAAACTTTAAATCCCCTCACAATAAGAATAAAGAGATAAGAAAGAATAAGAAAAAAGAAAAAAGAAAAAGAACAATACCAATACAATCTTCCCTTCACATATTACTTCTTCTTACAGTCCATTTTTAAAATTAGTCCATCTTCTCAAATTCAAATTTTCTCCACTTATATATTCCTTCAAATTTCATAAGTCCATTTCTTAAATTACAGTCCATCTTCTCGAGCTCAAATTTTCATCACTTATATATTTCTTCAATTGTCATAACATTTATTGTCCAATCTTCCAATATTACTCCATTAGTCAAATATCATTACGAATAAAGTCTCTCATACAATATTTCCAACTTAACTTCATAACTTTTACTGTCTATAATGTATCAATTAAAACGAATAATCATTTAAGTTACATCCACAATATAACAGTAAACAATTAACATCATTACATCCACATTATCTAAATTCATAAATTTTACTTTCCATCCTTCACAATTAAATAATATCATCCCATAGGTTTATACCTTACAAATAACAAATAACAAAAATCCTATAATTTATATCCTAAACAAATCAATTCTAGAAATTAACCATAATCATCATATTCACATCTTAAACATTCCCCCCCTCTCCTATTCTATTTTCCATCATCGCCAAACCAGTTAACTTAGCATCTAACAACAAAGGATTCCCACTCTTTAAAACATTAATATAGAAATGTCTTGCTTTCATAACTGTACTAAGAAAATACTTTCTACCTCTAAAATTCACTGACAAACCCATTGGAACTTCCCATCTAAAATATATCTGATGTTTCTTAAACTCATCCACTAAAAAAGCAAATTCTCTTCTCTTTCTTAACATTTTAGGAGGAATTTCCTTCATCATTTTTATAACTTGTCCCAATATTTGAAATTTATTTTTATAAAAGGCTTGCAAGATTTCATACCTAACCTTTTTAGTTGTAAAATAAATAACCACATCCCTCGGTAATCTATTTTGTCTTGCCCACCAAGAATTAACACGGTAAATTCTTTCAATATTAATCTCAAAGTCTTCTGGCTCCACACCCTTTATCTGAGCAAAAGCTTGCATAAAAATCTCTTTTAAATTTTCCTTCCTACTTTCCCTCAACCCCCTCACCCTTATAGCATATTCCATTAATCTATATTGTAATATTACTCTTTCTTCATCTGCCCTATCTACCTTTGTCTGCATATCTTCCATCCTATTATCTAAGTTCCAATTGTTTTGATTCTTTTGAATTTCCTCTATTTTCCTTTGCAACTCTAAATTAGCTTTATTAACTTCTTCAAAACTATCCTCCATCTGAATACAAGACCTTAATATTTGCGAAATTGCATCCTTTACCATTTTCATTTCCCGCTTCTGCTCTTCCACCACTTCCTTAAAATCCAATATCTCTTTCTCTATTTCATCAAATTTTTGATCTATTTCTGAAAAACGAGTCTCCAGAAACTCCTGTAAAAAATTTCTTAATTCTTCTTTAATTTCTTCTTTTAATTTTCGTATCTGAACTGAAGAAATTTCAAAGTTTTTAGTGGCTTTTGGTACTCTTTGCTTAAAAGCCATTTTTAAAAATATATAATCTACCCAGTAACAGAGGACAAAAAGAGGTTAAAAAGGAAAGATTCAAAAAACTTTCTTCTAAATCACTATAATCCCAAAGAAGAAGAAAAAATATAAATCATAAAATTCTCATTTCTTCCATTTAATCAGTATCTTCTTGTATATCTCCTAGTTCCACACTAGCTGTTAATAAGCATTTCCTTAACTTTCATTTCCAATACACAAATCGCCATTGCTTGCATTCCACAAAACGCCATTTGCATTCTTCTCTCCTATCTTCGCAACAAATGTATCCTCTATTAGGGGCTTGCAGTCTTCTTACAAACAAATGCTAGAATTCCAGTTTTTGCTCTGTCCGCGTTACAATCCATCACAAATCAATTTCTGCCGCGGAGATTGGACACTACGTTTTTTTCCTGCCAAAAGGCAGATACCCTCCGAGTCTGGAGCTTTTTTCCAGGCTTTGGAAGGAGCACTTCCCTCAAGCCTCCAGAAACTTTTCTGGGGCTTCTCTGGGTGGCTCAACTTCAGCCTGAATGCTCATCTCTCCCTCTTTGCCCAAGGGGGAGATTTACAAGCTGCCGGACAGCTGATTTACAGTGTCCTGGCAGCTCTACAGACTACGGGGTTAACAGTCTAAAAAAAACTGCCATCAACGAAGCAGAGCCAAACCGGAAGCCTGTCTGGAGTGTCTTATAATCCAAAAAATATGGTTGCTATACCAAACCAGACAATTAATGAAGTATAAATGACAGGCTCAATAATTCCTCTATAGAACTATCAACAGCTCCTGGGGCAGTCTGAACTTCCTAAATTGACAAAGGAAGAACATTCTTAGTTGCGTTTTTGTAATGATAGTTCTAATCTTAGGTGTCTATTTCAAATTCTAGAAGATTATAGAACCCAATAATGCTTCTATTTCTGGTACTATGCTATCAAATATAGTAAGTGGTAGTCTTCCTAAAATCCACACTCATCTTTACAGTTTTAATCATGTTCAGCTCCAGATTGTTCCAGCTGTACCACAGGGCCAGTTGTTCAACTTCTTTTCTATATGCAGATTCATCACCAGCTCAAATGAGACCAATGATTGTTGTATCATCTGCAAACTTCAGTACTTTAACAGAGAGTTCTTTTGGGATGGAATCATTGGTGTAGAGAAAGAGGAGCAGTGGGGAGAACACTTAGCCTGCAGGACACCTGTGTTAATCAACCAGGTGCTTAATGTGATTTTCCCTAGCTTCACCTGTTGCTTCGTATCTGTCAAAAAGCTAATCACCTAAAAGTATGGACTGGTACAGTTAGCTGAATCAGTTTGGAGTGAAGAATTTCTGGAATGATGATATTGAATGCCAAGCTGAAGTCTACGAAAAAGACTCATGCATAGGTCCCTGGGGATTCAAGATGTTACAAGATGTCATGCAGTGCCATATTTAAAGCATCATCTGCCAATCTACCGGTATTTATTCAGTAGGCAGACTGCAAAGGATCTAACAGTTGTTCCATAATGATTTTCAGGCAGGTCAGGACTAACCTCTCAAAGGTCTTGATAACTACAGATGTCAGAGCAACCAGTCTGTAGTCATTCAGCTCCTTGATGGAGGATTTCTTGGGAACCGGGATGATAATAGAGTGTTTCAAACAAGAAGGGACATAGCACATCTCCAGTGATCTTTAATAGATACAGGTGAAGATGGGGCCAGTTGTTCAGCACAACTTTTCAAGCAAGAAGGAGTTACTCTGTCAGGGTCTGAGGTTTTTCCAATCTTTTGTCTATGAAATAAGCCTCACACATCTTTTTCTAAGATCACCAGAGGTGCAGCAGCCCCCAACCTTTTCTAAGATTACTAGAGCAGTGGCCCCCAATCTTTTGGGCACCAAGCACCGGTTCCATGGAGAGACGTCTTTCTGTCGAGAGATGCCCCCTCTGGTCCGTGGTTTCATGTGCTACCTGCATCCTGTGGATGGGGCTTTGCTTATTTGTGCAGCCCGGTTTCTGGCATGCTGTGGCCTGGTGCTGGTCCATGGACTAGGGACTGGGGACCCCTGGCCTAAAGGGTTGGAGATAGGTGTAGAGATTTGGCTACTTTGGGTGAATCTGAGGTGGGAAAGATAACAAACAATAGTTGACAATTATCTCCTCTCAGGTATATATGTGGATTCAAGCAGCATGGCTTTTTGTAATTGACAGCTGGCAATTTTGTCAATGCACAGCTTTTCTGCTCTAAGGCTTTTTGGTATGAAGCCATCATCCCAATAACTACTAGGACCACCACTGCCGGTTTATGCCATGAACTTACAGTTTTATTTTTCAGATCTTGATACTTTGTGATCTTCTCCAATTATTTGTGTGGTATTCTACTATCCCTTAGTATTTATCCACACTGTCTTTTCAACCAGTTATGTCTGGTGTGTTATAAGCAAAGACTTTTATCAGTTTATATTCAGAAATCCCATAATATTTTACCCTGCTCATTTTTCACTTTTACTATGTTCTTTTCTAAAATATTCACAGGTTTAACATGTCTGGAACACCCACAAAATGTTACCATCAATGTTATTAATGCAAATATTACACTGAAATGGGACTGGGATAATCCATGTGGCCTCAATGTAACATTTTCAGTACAATACCACAGGCAAGTATACATTTTATCCTGTTTTGCAACACTTTTGAACAGAATTCTATTTCGGTTAAAATTAGGCAGATGCAGCATATAAAGTGTCATATAAAGCAGGAATAGTAATGAACAACACTGTACATGTAGATGTGTTCTTGATCCTTTCAAGGCAGGCTTATCTGGTTTTTTAAAAAATAAAGTTTATTTTTTATATATGGGGCAAGATAGAGTGCTGCAATAGGAGATATTTCCATAATTTTCCATTGGTCAAGGAATTCCAGCTGGCAGAGTCCAGGAGAAGGGCCTTTTCTGCCCTGGTTCCTGCCCTCCAGAATACAGTGTCCTGTCCCATCCTGTCCCATCCCCCCTCCCCCCACCCAGGTGAGATGCACACCCATCCTTTTGGCCTTCTGAAAGGGCTTAAAGACCCGGCTCTGCCAATGTCCTGGGACCCTAATAGGGGTATGGAGGTGTTTAATGGATTAAGACAAGACCTCACTTCCTCCCCATGTGAATCTTGCTCCTTTTCTCTCTCTATTGGTCAATTTTAATTCAAACTTAATCTTACTATTTATTGTTTTAATATTTCATACTGGCATTTTATTAAATGATTGTAAGTTACCTAGGATCTCTGTTGATGATATGGGTAGCATGTAAGTTTAATAAATAAACAAACCTTCTGGGACCAACGTAAATGTAATAACATTCTTGCTTTTGTTTGAATGACTGGTTCCCAGCATTTTGTTTGAAAATGTGTCCAAGACCTTTCGCTTTCTTTTTGCAATTATTCCAGCCACTCTGCAATCTGGGCAGCTGTTCCTCAATGTCAGAATATAATCGTCACAGAATGTGATCTCTCGTCAACAATTCAAGATTATTTAGCATCTTATAATGTAACTGTAAGAGTGAACACTCTGAAAAACCACTCTCCTTATGCCTTTTTAGAATTTACTCCTAATCTAGCAGGTATGAATCTTTGCCTTGTTTACTCACATTAGAAAACAAAGTTGGTAATTAAATATGCATCTTTATTTTACTTGTCTCAACAGGCAACAACAGTAACTTAATGATTTTGCTTGAATTTAGAAGCTAAGTTGTGTCAGACCTTATTAGTAATTGGAGAAGAGGGCAGACATGACTTCCCTCCTCACGGCAGGGTGCCAGTAAGAAAATAGATTTTATTGTGTGAAAGTTCAAATCATTCTCCTGAAGTTTTGTTTTGCAAAGTTCCTGATGAAAGAATTTTCTAATACGCATTGGGCCTTCACATAATAAAACGTATTTTCTTATAAGCATTTGAAATGTTCTCTTTCCTTTTGTTTCTGGTTAAAACACAGAGAAATCTTTTAAAAAATCAAGGCAATAGCAATTCTCTTTCGCACTGTTATCAGAGACACAAATGGTTTCTGTGGGGTTGTTAGGAGTTGAGCTGAGTTGAAAGCATGTGCACCACTGCCTTTCTATTGCTACATAATGATCAGGCTTTGCCATATGATGGGTTTCTATTAGAGTTATTAAAGAGTTTTCCATTTATTAGAGAAGCTTGTCCTTTCTTCTTGTTCCACTATTATACAGTAGAACTTCGGAATTTTCAAGAGATGCTTTGAGGATGAATTTTTTTTATCTTTCTTAGAAAGACAGAGAAATGAATAGAGGAGATTAAAAAAAAATTTCTTTGGCAACTACTCATTATTTATATGTTTATCAGACACCTTACTTTTGGACAGATTATCAAGTCCTTTCTCCTACCCCATTTTTTATCTTTTTACTACTGGTGGTAACCCTTCTCTTTTTACTCACTCATGATCTCTTAAGGCTAGAAAACTCACTCACTCAACATCATTTTTCAATAATTTTATATTACCCACCTTCCTTTCATGCCAGATTCTCTTCCTCTTTGATATACAGACATTTCCCAAGAGCTCTTAATCTTTAATTTAAAAAATAATAAATGTCACAGAAGAAGCAGGCTCTTTTCTTCTGTCTAACCTGCATTCAAAATCACAGTACCTCTTTCTGCAAGAAATGTGCTATTGCCGTTTTCTTAATTTCTTAAAGCATAGTGACAAACATCCATATTTCTTCCTTCTTGGGCTAACATCAGAGGAAAATGAGACAGAAAGAACGTCTCCCAATGTACAGCCACAGTGCACTCTGCTAATCTATGCTTTGGCTCTTGTTATTTAACTTTAATGCTAGAGAATTTACAGAATAAAGGCTGGAGTACTTCATGCTCTCAAATTAAAGTTTGCAATTATATTTTAAATATAAAAATAAGTAATATATAGAACAGGGGTAAGATGCCTGTCAGGCAGGGGTGAAATGCTACTGGTTCGCACCGGTTCAGGCGAACCGGTACTGATAAAAGCTACTGGTTCAGTCGAACCAGTAGTAAAAAAAAGCTACCGGTTCATCCAAACCGGTATTTCCAACAATCAGCTGTGCTGTGCGATTTATATTTGCTAGACAGCAGGAAATCCTGCTTTCTAGCAAATCTAAATCGCGTGGCACAGCTGTTCCCCCCCTCGCTGTTCTATTTACCTTGTTAAGCCTTCTTTTTCCACACAAAGTGTGCATTTGGTGTGCACTGTGCATGTGCGCACAGCTTGCATTTGGTGTGCACTGCACATGCAGCATGCTTTTGGCATGTACTGTGTATGCACAGGCAGCAAACCGGTGGCAATCCATGGAGGATTTCACCACTGCTGTCAGGTTTTTGAGATTACATTTAACTTTCTATGGGAAATACATACAAGGAGATTATGAAGTGGTGGACTCTATTGTGCATGCTCTGTTCTGAAAGACAGTTGGGGGCAGGGTTATGTTGTATGCTTTGACTTTATTAAAAATACAGTGTTAAGGTATCTTCTGTCATTTTTATATATGCACTGTCTCACAATGATAAGAAATTGGACTGCAAACTTTGGACCTTTGTATCAGAAGTCCACAGTGAAATTACTTCCAGAATCATTATGGGTTACATTTGTTTTAACATCCATTGTGAAAGAGACCAACACTAATTATGAATATTGTTCAATAAAACATGGTTAAAACAATCTATGGCTTAGCATGATGTGTGAACATGGTATTATGATCAGAAAGAGTAGTTCTGATAGGCTTCCACTGAAACCTGCAATGATGGGATGATAAAAGACATCTCTTTTAAAGGTGAAATGAAGCTCTTGCCCAGAAGTGGATGAAGCCAAACTACCTCAACCCTTCATGTCTGAATAGAATTTGAACCTACTTTTTTTTTGGTCTTTGATATTTCTTACCACACAATGTTAGTTGTCAACACATTTAATTAGCACTTTTTTTACAACTAGCAAGCTTCCAGTTTTTATGGGGGTTCAAACTAGTTCTTCTCCCATCTTACTTTTGTCATGGCCCCCCGACTCAGACTCTGAAGAAACTGCTCCAGCTGAACCAGTGGAATGTCAGCCTCAGAGGCCCAAGGCAGGAATCACTTGAGGCTGATCAAGTACAGATACCATTGGACCAGCTGGAGCAGTCAGATAATGGTGGACAACCTTCAAGCCCTTGGACTTGGTGAGTAGAGCAAAGAATGGAACAAAGACACTCAATGAAGTTCCTTGCCAAGCAAGGGAGTAAATCCCTTGATTAAAGACTGCTGGCTGGAGCTTGATTGAAGAAGTAGCCCTGACACATGTTTCTGTCCTAGAAACAACTGTCAGATCTCTTGCTGTGGTGTCTCCTATAACCCTGATTTTTAGAACAGCTGACAAACCTGCCTTGACTCCCTGAACTTCACAATGAATTTGGCTCCCCTTTTGTATGTTCCTACTGAAAATGAAACTACACAGGCAAGCTTGATTTACATTCCTTGCCTTGCCTGCCATTATCTATTCAGCCTTGAGGGAATTGCTATTTTCACCTAGGAACGGAATGGGTTTGAGACTGAAACCCGAAACAGGACAATTTTGATCCTTCCCTTTTTAAAAAAATACATTTTTCTTTGTGCCTTGTGGAAATAGCTGATTGTCCACAATGGCAACCATTGAGTAGGATTGCCAGGTACCATATTCCAAAGCTGCTGCCCTTTTTCTACCAGCTGTCTTTCTTATTTGTGACCTACTCTAACCACTTGAGGCAGCCATGGGCAACTTATTTTTTCCTAGACCCTTCTTGGTGATTGGGTTCTAAAGTCTTTATTGCTGCCTTCTAAATAATTAACTTGCCTTTTAATTTCCTAACTGTTTCGTGGCATAAAGAAGAAATTTATGGAGAACCAGGTAAAGATATCCAAGATGCTCTAGTAGAAATGAAATAAAGGAGAACTCAGTGATAATTCTTGGCTATTGCTAAGGATGTTTGATACTGTCACTGACCTTAGTCCCATCCTACTTTCTTTAGCTACTATTAAGCACAATGAATTATTCTATTTGTTGAAAAGTGGAGGAGCAGGTGAGCAAGAAGAACTATACAAGGACAGAAAATAAGGTATGGCAATTGTTATTGCTGTCATCTTGGACCAAGATATAGGTACTGCTTCTAAGCAAAGGCATTGCAAAGTTTTGATTAAAAAGGCTACAATAAATATTTAGTTGTCATTTGTTTTTAATGATATTATGTTTCAGTCTGCTGAACTGGAGACAGTACCTATGGTTGGGTTCACACATTACAGCATGCCATTTTTTTTAACCATGATTTGTGGACTAATTCATAATCACTTGTACCTTTGGCATTCCACTATGCTGCAAACAAATCATTTCATCTTACTTTATTTTTATTTCAATGCTTCTCATGAAAAACTTCACAGAGTAAGAAAGCGCCTAAAAAAAACCTACCTCTAAAATAACCCATATACAGATTCGGAATTATGCAACATATATACACAAACACATGTCTACCAAATTAAAATCTTCAGTTACAACGTTCTCTCTTCCTATGCTTAGTGGCATAATGTGGATTGCTGTCTTTACATTAGGATGGGAAAGAATAGAAGGCTCTCTATGGGGAGGCAATTAGGGCATGAGAGCAATAATCAGAATGTCAGCTTCTGAGACTGTCAGTCAGATGGCTTTCTTCTGTAGACAAGATCTGGAGAGTATGGACTATATTCAATCTGATTAGATAGGCAAATTACTATGGGATGAGGCAATTCCACATATAACCTTGTCCAGAGCTATACAGGGCCTTAAATATAATTGACAGTACTTCCAAACCAATCAGCAACCAATGCAGCTACTGAAATTATGTGGTTACCAAAGGGTATTGTATTGTAGGAATGATCTTGTGCAGAGGTGTTAAGCTCACGGCGTCCTGGGATGTATCGTGACTTTTTCCCCGTTCACTAAACTGGGCATGGGCATGGCTAGCGTGTGATGCATCCGGCCTGCGGGCCACGAGTTTGACAGCCCTGATCTTGGGAGACAGGGCAAAGAGATACAGCCAAGGGAATGTTTAGTTAAGAGGCAAGTCTATGGTTTTCCTGGTGATCATTAATTTCTGGGCTGTTCTAGGGAATGCAAGTTGTAGATGCCCAACATCAGTTTGGGGAATTCTATTGCAACCTTAGTAGATGGGCTGAAAAACCCTGCAAGGATACTGATAGGGAAGGGGAGGAATGGGACACAGTAGTAAGTCCAATGCCCCTTTAGGCCTAACCACAAATAAGTTCATAGAATTTAGGAAATAATGCATCTTGCTGCCAATATGGATGAGAATAGCTATCCCACCCTTTTCTATCCTAGGAGCTTGTTGATCGAAAGGTTGGCAGTTCAGCAATTCGAATCCCTAGTGTCGCGTAACGGGGTGAGCTCCCATTACTTGTCTCAGCTTCTGCCAACTTAGCAGTTCGAAAGCATGTAAAAATGCAAGTAGAAAAATAGGGACCATCTTTGGTGGGAAGGTAACAACGTTCCGTGTGCCTTTGGCATTTAGTCATGCTGGCCACATGACCATGGAGAGGCTTCAGACAGCGCTGGCTCTTCAGCTTTGAAATGGAGATGAGCACTGCCCCCTAGAGTCAGGAACAACTAGCACATATGTGCGAGGGGAACCTTTACCTTTATAAATACTTCAGAGCAGGTACTATTAATCTTTTCTACTGATATTTTAATCTGTAGCTCAAGTGGGTCCTCCAGGAGTTTGGTTTGAACGAATAAATGGAGATGTAAAAATCAATATTTTACATCCTGAGGGAGATCAAATAAAAATGTGGATGCTATATATATTAACATATCAGCTAACTATCTGGAAAAATGCAACCCGCTCTAAGGTAACATGTGTTTTTTCTTATATAATTAATATTTGCTGAGATATTTGTGTGTGTGTGTTTGTGTGTGTGTGTGTGTGTGTGTGTGTGTGTGTGTGTAGAAACCATTGTGATAGAAGTATAAATGAAATGGGTTTCTACATTTCTTTCAGAAATACAATTTTTTCTAAAGTGTCTTAACTATTCGCTCAAAAGTTGTCTTGAATTCTGGAGCATTTTTAGTATATAAAAATAAGAGCAAACCTTATTCCCTTCTGGGATTAATGATGTTACCTAGTTTGGTAATGAAATGTCTGCAAGAAAACTATCTAGTTCAATGAGCATCAAGGATCCCAGAATAGCTTTTTATTTTAGTATACAAATGTGAGTTTCAATAGAGCTACATTGTGCTTGATAACTTTCTTAAATTACCTATGAGAATTAGGTCTGAAATTACTCAAATATTCAGCATGTATATTTCCTCCTTGATTCTTTCCTGCTAGCTGGTGGCATAGAGTTTGTAACCATGCAGGAGTTCATGGCTTCCATGGTTAGCATGAATCTATCCCAAATCATTGGTGGCGTAATACAAATTAGAGTTGCACATTAGACCAGTTTTTCCCTCCTCAGGACCAGTTGATCAGGTAGAGGAGGACATTAACATCAGTATGTTATCATGGACAGATCACTCTACAGTCTTCCAGAATGTTGATGCATCTTCCCCTTTGAGGAGATAGGGCCTCATCCAGACAACTACTAGACCTGGCGGGATTCCAAAGAGATTGTGGGTATCTAGTGGATTGTTCAACCAAAGCCCTAATTGCCATCTAGAATGGGTAGGTGGCATCATCCTAGTGTGATCTCAATCTGTTGTGTCTTGCCCGCCCTCAGAGCAGCCGGGGCCTTCTTATCTGCTCCCGAACACGGAGGAATGTATGCCTTCCAGCCCCAGTCCTGGCTCCATGCCCAGACAAACTGCAGAAGAAGGAGCATCTCCCTGCCCCAGCCCTGACTCCATGCCCAGGCAAACGGAGCAGCTAGACCCCTCCCCCTCCTCCACAGCAGGTGAGCCTGAGGAGGGTTTACTCCCAACAACAGCTGATTGGAGTAATCCTCGCATCAGAAGATTGGATAGGCGGAGGCAACAGAAGGAAGGGAGGGGCAGGCCTTAATGAGTGCTGAGTCATGGAGCCACACCCCATGGCCTATATAAAGGATCTACTTTCTGGCAGTCTCTGAGTCAGGCAAAAGTCGAACTTATCTTGCTGAAGTCACTTACTGGTCTCCTGCCTGCTCTGAGGACTTTGCTAGGACTTTGGGCAGAGCTGCAGAGGCAAGCCTGATTCGGATTTCCCTGACCCAGCCGTCAGCGGAGGAGTGGGACACGACACAATCTTTATCCCAATCCGGGGCACACCTTTGTTTACTGAGGAGCTTTGGGAGATGACAGAAAAGACTCCTGTGGTGATGTTGGAGGAGGACGTGGAATGAGTCTGATCAAATATGGATAAAACTTCATATTAGGGATTATCTGGTGGCATAAGGGTGCCAGAACATCAGTGTTTCTTCACTCTTATTTAATCTGTAGATAGCTGTCCAATATTCTTGTTAGGGTGACCCATGCCCTACTGGACAGGGACAGACCATAGGACAATCTGCAGGGCTGCTGGAAGAAATATTGTGGCTGTCTACCAGGTAAAGTTTTTCAGATCCACTATGACTTAGACTCCAACTGGGCAAATGCAGCCAATTTGCAAGGGACTTAGTCTTGTGGAATGATCTGGGATGAGTTTTAACCAATAAGACTGCTTGGATCTGCATAACTTCATAAATATTTGAGTTTTTATTATTTTTATGCACTCAAATTTATATCATTCTTGCTATATAAAGAAAAATGATTGGTTGTTTTTAGCTGTAATCAAAGTTGCTTCCCAATTCATATTTTTATTGAAGAGCAGAAAGATGTTGGAGTGGAAGAGTGAAAATTAGTTCTGTGCTGTGTTTCTGTGTTCAGAATTGCCCAGTCTTCTCTCCCCATACTGTTGATTTTTCCATAAGGGAAAAATACAAAATACGTACATCGCTTTTGCCCTGCAGTGGCAGATGGCATTTTGATATGAGAAATAGTAAACACTTCTGGATTGGGATAGCTGTTCTGCTATGAACAATATGGGAATTCTACTTGGAAGATAGATTAGATATTAACTGCTCTCATCAGTGCCTCCCTTCCAACCTTACAATTCGAAAAAGGTAAGCAGTGACATCCCTAGGAAGAGACCTGAGTGTCATCATTTTGCCAACTGATAAAGGAAGATGCACAGTAGTCCTGAACACATGACTACAAAGTCAAGGTCAACAGTTTACTAAAGGATACTGCTAAGTATGAGGCTTTGAAGAGAGATCCTGCCAGCACTTATAAGTTTATGGATTGCCTGCAACAACTATTGAAGGACAGTGATATTGACAAGTCATAATACGCCTGCCTTTGACCTGGGGAAACTGCTCCATGCATATATGGATTCCCCAAAATACAGAAAGAAGGAACTCCATTCAGGCCAATTGTCAGCAGCATCAACTCAGACACTTACAACATTGCAAAACATCTAGCTACCTTATTAGCTCCTCAGGTTGGTAACATCACCCATCACACCAATAACTCATAGGACATAGTCACCAAAGTTCAGAAACTAAACTGAATCCTGATGAAACAATGATTTCTTATGATGTCACTTTTCACCTGCATTCCCACAGCTGAAATAGTCACAGGGGTGAGGAAACTACTATAAGCAACACATTAGGTGACAAAACCAACCTTTGCCCAGACTGTATGTGTAATATGCTTGACTACCATTCTATTTCAAATACCACAAAGATTTTTTTTACATAGAAAAGCACTGCTTTGCTATGAGTTCACCTGTTGTCTCCCATTGTGGACAATGTCTACAATGAAGAAGTAGAATCATAGAACCTTCTTTCACAGGAATTCCACCCATTCATTGGTATAGATACATGGAAGATACCTGGTCAAAGTTAAAACATAGGAAGTGGAAGCCTTCACTAAACACATCAATATGTGGAAAGCAACATTAAGTTCACACCAGGGGATGTTAAGGGACATAGCCTGGCCTTCCTGGCTGTGCAGTGCATATAAGAAACCGCCACACAGAGATCAATATTTATCTTTTGACTCCCACCACCCATTGGAGCACATATTGGCAGTAATCCGAACCTTATATCACCGGGCTGAAAGTTTGCCCACAAGCAAAGAGGGAAAACAAAACAAAAACATATCAAGGAAGCACTCAAAACTTGAAATTATCCCAACCGTGTCTTTGGCAAATCCACAGAAAGATCTAGTAGGAACATCTTCACTACACACAGAGAAGGAGAGAACAACAAAGAGAACATTCTCTGCGCATTTGGAGAGGGATGAAGCGATTTTCTGAATTTTCTACACCAGTATTTTTCAAGTTTGGCAACTTTAAGATATCAGCTTACCCATGTTAAGCCAATAACATATCTTAATTTTCTGCAACAAGAATTGTCAACAATGTCGTAGTATTGCAATAATAGTAATACAATTACTACAATAATAATAACTAACAATAAATTCATTTGTCTCTAGGAAAAAACACAATCTATTTTTCCAGGTGAAATCATTTATGATCTTGAACCAGAAACTACTTACTGTTTGAAAGTTAAAGCACATATTGATGATCACTTTTCTATTTACAGTCCCATGCATTGTATACAGACTTCTAAAGGTATGTATTTCTATGTGTTCATTTTAAGTATGGAAATCCCTTGAAACCTGCTTTTTTTTTAATGCCATTTTATTTACAATAATATGGCATTTAGAATCATGTTTTCTTCCCTCTAGTCCACTGTAATCAAGATATGGGAAAGGAGTTAGTCTGACTACCTTACCTATTTCCCTTTCTACCAATCTTTCTTGGAGATTTCTCTAATACAACCATCAAAGTGGATAAGGAGTGTCCCTTAAGGCCTGACAAAGGGACAGGGACAGTTGGTAACTGTGGTATATTTTATTAAGCCAAGAAAGTAAAAACTCAGCAGCTCTCTAATAATATATTTCTTAATAGGAGCTAGATGGCTGTTGAAGAGTGTATACTATTTATCTATTTTCTTGTCAAAAACTAGTGAACAAGTTTAGTAAAGCCTAAATCTAGCCAAAATGTGAAATTCTGAAAAGGAGATAGGCTTCCTTTGTTTTCTGCAATATTGTAGAAATCTGATGAGAACAGGAATTTGCTGGTATGGGAGAACCTGCCTTTAATATGGTATATAATGTAAGAGGCCAACACAACTCTTGCTTCCTGTTTAATTGGATTAGAGATTTGTATTTAGCTCTCCATTCTTGCTATTTTTTTAAAAAAAACTATTTCTATTTTTTTTCTCCTTTTAGTTTGGATTGGACTACCTCGTCCTAAAAATCTTCAAATTTATAGCTTGAATATGAAGCATCTCTTATATTGGGATAATCTATATAATGAAAATGTGAGCTTCATAGTACAGCTGCTTCCGTAAGAATCCTTATTATGTATTTCTTATTTTCATATTGTATCTCATTTCTATTTTTATTGTTTTGAAGCTTCGCATATGTGTGCATGCTGAAATATTTGAAGATTAGGGTGGTGCATACGTACAGTGGTGGGATTCAGCTATTCGCACCACTTCTGAAGAACCGGTTGTTAACTTTCTGAGCAGTTTGATGAACTGGTTGTTGGAAGAAATCATTAGGGCAGAGAACCGGTAGTTAAATTACTTGAATTCCACCACTGCATACGTACAAGAATTGCCGTAAGAATGATGACAGTGAAATGACATCATTGGTGGGGCCAAAGGGTGTTTAACTGATAACAGACATTATCTACACATATAGAATAGAATTTTATTGGCCAAGTGTGATTGGACACACAAGGAATTTGTCTTGGTGCATATGCTCTCAGTGTACATAAAAGAAAAGATACGTTCATCAAGGTACAACATTTACAACACAATTGATGATCAATATATCAATATAAATCATAAGGATTGCCAGCAACAAGTTATAGTCATACAGTCATAAGTGGAAAGAGATTGGTGATGGGAACTATGAAACGATTAATAGTAGTGCAGATTCAGTAAATAGTCTGACAGTGTTGAGGGAATTATTTGTTTAGCAGAGTGATGGCCTTCGGGAAAAAACTGTTCTTGTGTCTAGTTGTTCTGGTGTGCAGTGCTCTATAGCATCGTTTTGAGGGTAGGAGTTGAAACAGTTTATGTCCAGGATGCGAGGGATCTGCAAATATTTTCACGGCTCTCTTCTTGATTCGTGCAGTATACAGGTCCTCAATGGAAGGCAAGTTGGTAGCAATTATTTTTTCTGCAGTTCTAATTATCCTCTGAAGTCTGTGTTTTTCTTGTTGGGTTGCAGAACCGAACCAGACAGTTATAGAGGTGCAAATGACAGACTCAATAATTCCTCTGTAGAACTGGATCAGCAGCTCCTTGGGCAGTTTGAGCTTACTGAGTTGGCGCAGAAAGAACATTCTTTGTTGTCCTTTTTTAATGATGTTTTGATGTTAGCTGTCCATTTGAGATCTTGCGATATGATAGAACCCAGAAATTTGAAGGTTTCTACTGTTGATACTGTGTTGTCAAGTATTGTGAGAGGTGGAAGTAGATTTCCTAAAATCTACCACCATTTCTACGGTTTTGAGTGTGTTCAGTTCCAGATTGTTTTGGTTGCACCACAAGGCTAGTCGTTCGACCTCTCGTCTATATGCGGATTCGTCATTGTCTCGAATGAGACCAATCACTGTTGTGTCATCTGCGAACTTCAGTAGCTTAACAAATGGATCATTGGAGATGCAGTCATTGGTATACAGAGAGAAGAGAAGAGGGGAGAGCACACAGCCTTGGGGGCCCTGTGCTAATTGTACAGGTATTTGATGTGATCTTGCTTAGCTTCACCTGCTGCTTCCTGTTTGTTAGGAAGCTTGTGATCCACTTACAAGTCTGTTCCGGTACCTGTAGCTGGTTTAGCTTAGTTAGAAGAATGTCTGGAATGATGGTATTGAATGCTGAACTAAAGTCTACAAAAGGGACCCTTGCATAGGTCTTTGGAGACTCAAGATGTTGTAGGATGTAGTGCAGAGCCATATTAACAGCATCATCTGTTGATCTATTTGCTCGGTATGCAAATTGCAAGGGGTCTAAAAGCGGATTCGTGATGGTTTTCAGGTAGGAAAGCACTAGCCTTTCAAAGGTTTTCATGACTACAGATGTTAGAGCAACTGGTCTGTAGTCATTCAGTTCCTTGATGGTGGGCTTCTTCGGCACTGGGATGATGGTAGAGCGTTTGAAGCAAGAAGGAACATAGCACATCTCTAGTGATTTATTGAAAATATGGGTGAAGATGGGGGCCAATTGGTCAGCACAGACTTTTATGTGACAGTTTATATGACAGTTTAACATATTCCACTATTTATTTTCCTGTCAAAGGCAGAAAGATTGAACTACTTTTTGGTTAGAGTTGGAATATAATGTGCTGATAAGTATATTACATTCAATTAACTTTCTATTCCTATAGTAGATACCAAGCCCGTCATTCTCTTGATATTTCAAAGGACTGGAAAAATGTATCTGAATGTGAAAATATCCGAACTACATTTTGTGATCTCTCTTTCATTGGCTCCAATGGAATTTACTATCTCCGTGTGCAGGCAGTAGATAGTCATAACAAGTCACCTTGGTCTAAAACCTTAGAATTTAACCCTATAGAACAAAGTAAGTTTCACTACTTACATCCATTCTGTTGTTGCTTATGAATAATACAGAAATACTTAATATTGTTCATCAAAATTTCTGTAGTGCAGCTTGTAATTAATGTGTATGTTTGTGTATGCATACAAAAACATACTTCTTAAAAGCTTATTGTAAAGCACAAAATAGCTTTATATCATAGCAGAATTTTAAAACAAGTATAAACTCTCCTTAACTAATATGCAAGATGGGCAGCCTATGGTCTTAAATAACTTATTTGAGCTCCTCCTGGTAAGCATGTTAAGTGAGGATGACATTTCCTGACTACTTTAAAGGAAAAGAAATGTGGTTGGTTGGATGGTTAGGTTGCTTCCAGACCCTGAAGTGCCCATTCCCTTAAAAGCCCTCATACAAAATGATTGAATCATAATTTCCATTTGGGAAGGAAAATCATATTCTCCCTTACACTCTACCTAGCAACTCAATTGGACACAAAGACCAGGCAGAACAATAAGACTTGAATGAATACCAACCCACTCCAGTTTGAAAATGGTTTCTTAATTGCCTTAATATCAGAATCCCTCTGAAGTGAATGGAAATGTGGTAGCAGTATTTCACTATGAATTGCTCCTGCAAATCTTCAGTTATATTCAAAAGGGTGTACAACTATCCTACAGGCAGAGACTGTTTAAAAAGTGTTTTGTTTTGTTTTGTTTTTTAAATCTGTTTTGAAATAGAAATTTTGCTTTAGTTTTAGAGTTTTAGCTTCCAATGTTAGGCATGTTAAATGTGTAATAAATATAAAATTATTTTAAAGATAAAATGGGTCCACCAACTGTTTCACTCAGTGCCAGTGAGGATTCAATTAATGTTTTCATCGCTCCTCCTGAAGAGTCTGAAAACAGCCCAATGAGTGATACATACAAGCTGACTTACAACGTTTGGTATTGGACTTCATCTATGGAGGTAACCTTTTTATTGTTCACAAGCAAATACACATTTGTATCAAAGCCTTTTACCTCATATTTGATAATTTTGCTGCTTTTGCAGTCCAACTGGACCATTTGAAAGATGATGAAGAAATTACTGGCATGCACTAACAGAAATGGCAAAATACAGCTTTTATCTTCCACTTGAATTACAGCATTTCAAAACTGAGCCCAATAAAATAACTGTTTGTATGTGTAGGTATATGTATGTCCTGACTCATTCTTAGATATTTTATAGTTCACTTGTGCAAAACATCCTGTCATTGGACTCCTCTTCAAAGTATTTTATGGATTTTGTTTTGGAAGACACATTCAAATTGTATGTTGTTAAAAACCTGCCAACAATGCAGTGCATTCACCCATACTTTTTCCAGATAACATTTTCACTAAAGAACTGAGCCACACAACAGTAGTTTTCAAACTACTGAGCCACAAAAATGTGGCTGTTTTTAAGAGCTGCTGTATTTGTGCTTCTGTATTTTCTCCACATATTTTCAAATAATTTTCAAGTTATGTACAAGTATAGTTAATGTATCTTTTTAAAAATGAATCCTTAAATCTTAATGTATCTTTTAAAAAAGAATCCTTAAATAATATAATACAATTTTGTCTTTTCAGTTCAGTATCTTCAAGTGGAAAGTATATCTTTGTCATCTGTGCTTTCTTCAGGGGCATTAAACACAAAAGTGTCATCTCAAATACTGCTAACTAGGAAATAGCACCAATGACAGTCCATCAGTTGTCATCAGTATTTTCCTATTCTTCATATTGATTGACCCATATTTCTGCAATTATATTGTATATTGCTTCTAATGATAAAAATATTTTTCTCATAATTTATTACAATTTAGTTATTGGTCTGGTTTATCTATGTATGTATTCCCTTTCATGTTTTTTTGCAGAAGGAGCTCAGACGTAAACCATTACAGTTTATTATCTCAAATCTGATCTCCTCAACATTATATTGCTTAAAAGTGCAAGCATTTTCCGAAACATTTAATAAAAGTAGTGCTTTCAGCAATGAAACTTGCATTAAAACAGCCAAAGGTATGTTAACATTTGATTTGGAATATCTCTGCTCGCATTTTTAGTATTTATATTATGTCTGTTAGCAGTGGTGAAATGTAAAATTTGTTACTACTGGTTCTGTGGGTGTAGTTTGGGGGTGGTGGTGGTAATGTGACTGTATGGGTGTGGCCAACTTTTTTTTTTTAACTTTTAAAAGCATTTTTTCGACCTAAGAAAAAGTGCATTTAAAAGTTTTTAAAAAACCCTCTGATGATCGTGTGGCTCAGCTGGGCATGGGCGGAGGGGGGGGGAGCAGGGATTTTTGCTACTGGTTCTCCGAACCACCCGCCACCATTGCTACTGGATTGGGTGATTCAGTCCAAACCGGCACCATTTTACCCCAGCCTATTAGGTATATTAGGGTTTTGAAGTGTAAAATTACATTCATAACTTTTAAAAGAACTGCAACTTCAAAATATTCACAGACTTGAAAGCAGATTTTTTTAAAACAATATTGCTGTGACTCTTTGGAATGGTTTTGAGAAAGTTTCAAAAGGATTGTATTCATAATATGGCAGATTCAATAAGAAGCTATTTTCAATCTTGCGTTAAAAGCATATTTATTAGAAAGCAGATAATCATTTTATTTGAAGCTTTTATTGAGACAAAATTGTGCTCTCAGAGCCTATATACATTTGGATGTTCTTATTTTTGCATAAAATAATTTGTTAGTCATAAATAATTCTGGGAAAGGTTAAAGGTAACTTTTTGATTCTCTCATAAATTTGAATGGTTGTTAAAAAATTGACTGTAAATTGAAGACTACCTGTATTTTGCCAGACGTCTTTGGAGTTGTGTCTGGTCCCTTTGTTAGTGATATTTCAGAAGGAATTGAAAATTTAATTCAATTAAATTTCAGACTTGGAACTGCCTTTGTTTCTTATATATGTTTTTCAAGCTACTTTATATTAGGTTGGGAAGATGGATAATATTTTACTGTATGGCTTTTTTTGTGTGTTTTCATACATTGACCAAAGTGTGATAGTATGAATGCTATAAAAAGCTGTGAGTAGCTAAACACTGCTGCTGGTAAACTTGCTATAAAATTACGTTTACATAAAAATATAATGTAAACCCTTCCTCTGTTCTACATGATGAATACTTGCTTCATGAGTTATTTCCATGGGGATGAGACTCTGCTGATTTCTATTGACGGAAGGGAAATAATTCCATTGAGTTTCATAGAACTCCTGATAGTAACAAGGCTAAAATGCTGAAATTAGGTACAATGGAGGTACTGTATCTTTCGGACTATAAGATGTACCTGCCTACCTTTTTAAGGCTTTTTTGGCCCGTTTTTGGGGCTTTTGGGATCCATTTTTGAGGCTTGTTTTGGCCTATTTTTGGCAAAAACTGGCTGAAAAAAACCTCAAAAACGGGCCAAAAAAGCTCAGAAAATGGGCTGAAAACACCCCCAAAATGGGCTCAAAAAGGCCTTGAAAACAGGCTGGAAAAAGTCTCAAAAATGGGCCAAAAAAGCCCCAAAAATGGGCCAAAAAGCCTCAAAAAGAGCCCCCAAAAGCCGCAAAAACAGGCCAAAAAAAGCCCCGAAAACAAGCTGAAAATGCCCCCAAAATGGGCCAAAAAAGCTTTGAAAACAGGCCAAAAAAAGCCTCGAAAATGGGCCAAAAAAGGTCTGAAAAAGGCTGAAAAAAGACCTGAAAACAGGGCGTGTGGAGGCCAAAAACAATGGCTGGTAGGTAGGCGGGGCTTCGGCAATATTCAGTCTGTAACAGGGGTCTCCAACTTTGTCAACTTTAAGCCTGGCGGACTTCAACTCCCAGAATTCCCCAGCCAGCAAAGCTTTTTTCTGTCCTGCGTGAGACAAGCCATCAAGGTTATTAATGATAAGAAATCCACTTTGCTTTCTTGTGCAATCCAATTTCACTCCATTTACCTTGATTCTCTTTTTGTTTTGTAGGAGAATTTTCACATCTCACCCCCCTAATTAGTTTTGCTGTCGTGTTTTGTATAATATGTTTCATCGCTGCTATTTGTTATGCTTGGAGAAATATAAACTATGCATTCTTTCCTAAATGTAAACCTCCAATGGTCATAGAGGTATTTATCAACAATTTAACATATTATTTAAAATAAATAAAATTAAAATAATTGTGGAAAAGTAGACTAGAAGTAGCCTTGAAAACAGGTTGGAAAAAGCCTCAAAAATGGGCCGAAAAAAGCCCGTTGTTCATGTGAAAACTTTTAAAATTCTGTTGGGAGTGGCACATACAGATCTCTGTGAGAATGCTGTTTTGTAGGGGGAAGATACAACAACATTCATTTGAGGTTACAATTGGCTACTCACGAGTACCCCATTCTTTTTTCAAGTACTCCAAACAGCCAAATTAAGTATTACACTGAAATGGCAGCTGTGAACCTAGATCTCCTCTCTTTTTGACATACAGCAGAAACCATTCACCTGGGTACTGTAGCAGTCTGTATTTCATCTCTCTTCGCTTTATTGATTGTTGATATTGATGTTTATTTTATACTGCTGACTAACTGAAGACAGCAAACTGTAGAGTTCCATGAATTCCAAGGCCTTAGACTCTGTTCAGTTCTTTAGTCCTATTTGTGTTCAGCAATTGATTTGAGTGTCAGTTTTTGTGCAATTATTTAGATTTCAAAGTATATTCTAGTAATTAGGCTGGTCTGGCTAATGCTAATAATCTTTTCAGAATTTAAGCAGTACTTTTAAACTTCAGTGAGTTAGCTTAATTCTATGTCTATACAACTTTTAATAATGCCTTGTATAATAAATAGCTTCAGCAAAATTTTATGATAGTATAATAGTGATTATTAAATTATTTAAAATTTTGTTTACATTTTTCTTATCACTTTATTTTGTCCCACTGCAGAGCATTGGAGAAAAAGATTTGAACAGATTGTATTTCCCAGTTGCAGAAGAGCAAACAGACAAATGTATGGTCATAAATTCCAGCGTTGCTTTTCCATGTAAAGTTAACCTGGATGATGTCAAATTCGACAAAGAGTTGGAACAGATCAGTCAAGACTCAGGAAACTATTTTATTGATGACATTACTATTTCTGGAGATAACGAATCCCATCAATCCTCAGAACTAATAACAGTATAACTGCAAGATAATGTAAGCTGGAAACAAGATGAGGAAAGCATCATAATGAGGAAAACTTGCTTATTATAGAAATAATCTGTATTACCATTAGTCTATAACAGCAGTCACCAACTGGTGATTCGCGGACCACTGGTGGTCCGCAAGAAAATTTTGGTGGTCCACAGAAAAATTATTTGCATTTTTTTATATTGCACTAAATACTATTTATCTTTTTTTTAAAAATCATATTAGTGGTCCGCGGGATTTAAAATTATGAATTTGGTGGTCCCTGAGGTATGAAAGGTTGGTGACCCCAGGTCTATAAAGAACAAAGACCTTTGCCTAAAAGTGGGCCACGAACTGCCTTTGCTGACAATGAGCGTTGTGGCCTGCTGCTGGAAGAACCGCTTACTACAAGTGAAGGAACAAATTTATTTTTTTTAATGTTATAGGAAAAAAATGACTTTATATGACGTGCTGAAATCACATTCCTGTGTTTATGTATACATATCGTACAAAAAACACACCTGGGCATTTCATTCATACAGTATTAACTGCAGTGGATTCTAAGGGACTATTTATAGGTTGAGCCTGTCTATAGGAGTTTTCAAAAGTATTAAAGGAAAAGTCTGCCTATCGTTTTAAAGGAAAGAAGGAAGGAAAGAAGGGTGTTTGTATATACCAAATAAATATATGCAGTGGTTATGTTTTCCTTGTGCTGTATGATCACAATATTGGTGCTTTACTTATTCATCATTCATTAAGCAAGATCATTTTCTGACACAAAGCAAGTTCATCAGGGTAAACTTGTAACAAGTGTTAACCTGCAGATTAAAAACTTTAAAATCTGTATGAGTTACAGGTAGTCTATAAAACCAGTTGAATGCATGGCCAAAGTATTTTTCGGTAGCACCCTGAACCACTTTTCAACTATGATTGCCAGTAACAGAGTTTCTGCTATTTTGAGCTAGAAAATGCATACAAAAATTGTATAGTACTGTAATCTTTTTAATGGACTTAATACTGCATAATATAACAAAATCAAATATTCCACCCACAAACTGTGGGGGGAAAAAACAATGGAAAACTTTGGCCTCACCCAGGTGTCTGAAGTGCTACTACTCACTGGCCTTCAACCTGTTCCCCAAAATGAAAGTTGTCCACTCTTAATCTTGGTCAAGTCTCTTGAATGAAAATTAATGTAAGCAGAAAGTTTTTATTTGTATGAACACCTATTTTCCAATGTATTTCAGTTTTAGCCTGAAAAAAATAAGTTCTTATTGAGCAGGAAAATGATTGGGTGCCTTTTGGCCAGTCATTCTCTTTCAGCTCAATTTACCTCTCATAGGATTGTTGTGGGGAAAACAGGAGGGAGGAATATTATATACACCATCTTCACTTTCATACAGACGGTAGGATATAAATCAAATAACTTTAATTAACAGTTAAGACTTAGGAACCTGCAGTTTGAATGTACAAAGGACAGAAATAAAGTTTGTTGTATGAGAGGTTCTGAAAATTTGATTTGTTCTTCCCTAGGATGGAAAAAAATCATTGACTAGCAATCAAAAATATCAGATATATTTTAAAGTAGAAGAGAGACAGCCCTAGTTAAAGTTAAATTGGGTGGGAAACAACAGGGTTTTACATATGTCCTATTTATCTTTTGCCAATAAGGAATCAGAGTGTAACACTGAATAAACTTTTTTTTAAAGAAAGACCTTGGCTTTAATTTTGAATGTTATCGTCTAATTTATTTTGATTTAAACATGGCTGAAAGGCCAGTCAGACTTGCTTGATATGTATTTGAAATAATATACACTATTCAATTTGTATCCTGTTGGAATAATCTATTTATCATTTCTCACATATTCATCCATATGTACTGGCTCATTGTAATTGGATACCAAGGGGAGGAAATATTAACAAATTAATATGTTAGCTTCATGTTAAATACAAAAGTAAATTAAGTCATCTTATTTTTATTTGAAGGATTTATTTGAAAAATAGTTTTAGACCTAAATGTTGGTATATGTGTGCACAGACAATATATATCTGAGACACAATAAAGCAACTGTTCATGCATTTATGCAGAAGCAGCTGGGATAGTTTGTAAAGCACCTGCACAAGTTTTCCAAAAAAATGTTACTTTTAAGATTTGTAATGTATGCTTTGCAAAGCACCTCTTCCAAAATACTTTGCACAAGCTTAACATGAATTAAGTTTGCAGCATAATAGTGAATTATTCTGCTGACAATAACAGGAACAAAATGAGACCCGCTTGGAAATTTAACATTCCAAGCCTGATGCCTGATATATATGTGTGTGACACTTAATTGATTTCAATAAATTAATTGAATTAAGCATTTTCTCTGCACCCTACAGAAGGAACTCCCTTCTGTGCATGGAGGAAAGTTGAAAAAAATGCAGAAATTGAGTTTAAATCTATCTACCCAACTGCCTTTCAGCCCATGGACGGGAACCCTTCAGAACAGTTTTTTTCAACCAGCCCATAGAGACGAGGGAGCCAAAATCCAAGCAGGATTTTTAGCTCTTGAGTAGAGCAATGATTCGCCACAGCCAACTCACTGCGGGACAAGAGTTACACTAGTATCGAAGACATGGTGGAATACAGTAATTAAAGAAAGGATGCCAAAGGAGGGATGACAAATGAAATGTTTTAATTATTTTAAATAATTAAATAATTAAATTGAATTGTTGAATTGTCCTATGACAAGTCCTATGGTGAGTTGGCCATGGTAAGGTGTCCCGTGGTGAGTTGATTGTGACAAATTGACCATGGCAAGATGGCCATGGCAAATTGGCTGCAGCAAGTTGTTCCTGGGGAGGTCCTGGAAGGCCAGGTGCAAGCCACATGTGAGTGTCTCTCGGGCTGAAAATCCTGCTTGGGATTTTCAGTTCCTGAGTGGAGCCTTCCAGGAGTTCCTGTCCAAAGCACTTTACCTGGGACTTCACCTGGTGAATAACTCACACAATTGCTTAATGACCATAACGGGTGTGTGTGTGTGTGTGTGTGTGCTAGGATTAAAGTTGTTGAGTGAAGCAGTCATGTGAGCACTCCTGTGACATCTCTCAATAGCAATTGAGACTCCAGACCCAATTGTGGTTGTTAAGAGAAAACTAACTATAGGCCTTAGGTTATAACACCTATTAGGACTAGAATTTCTGTTGCTAAGTGATATGATTGTAAAGCGAAAGTCACGTGGCCACATCATTTAGTGATGGCAATCCCCATAGATCCAGGGGACTGTTGGCTGCTGCAAGTGAGCTAAAAAGTGCAGGCAAGATGTTGCTATTGAGTACAAGATCATTGGGTTCTATAGTCTGTAGCAGGGCTTCTCAGGATAAAAGATGGCTTAGGACAGTGACTTGCAACCTTCTGTACTGGTTTTTCCCATTGACTTTGCTTGTGAAAAGCTGACAGGGAAGGTTGCAAATAGTGATCATGTGATTCTGATGTCATAAGTGCAAAGTTCCTAAATTGCAATCAATTGACTAGCACCACTTGTTCTGTACCGTCATAACTTTGAAAAGTTGCTGAATAATGGTCATAATCTGAGTACTACCAATATTTGATCTTCATTTCAACAATATTGATAAGAAATATGTGGGGTCCTTGGTGGTCTCTGAGCTTGCTTGTTTTTTTGCAGAAGTTTCATTACCCAAACTAAGTAGCATCATCAGTGCTAGTCTGATGATGTAGTAACAAATATGAACTATTTATATCTTGTAATCTTTGTAATTTAAATAAACATAGATGCAAAATTCACATGTGGAAAAAATAAGCATGCCTTTACATTTATCACTAGATCAATGCCTAAAATTAGAATCAAGTGCAGCAGATCAAGTTCAGATCATTAGAATATTGTTAGAAAGGATCTGACAGGAAACTATAATTTAAACCCCATTTAGTTTGATTTTCTCTTTGTTGCTGAAGTGGGTGGTATCACAATGCCTAGAACAAAAGAGTTCACTGAAAGAAGATTACAGATGTCTATCAGTCTGGAAGGGGATTTAATAAGATCATAAAACTATTGAACATTGAGCATTCCACTGTCAAGAAGATCATCTACCAGCAGAGGTTTCAAACAACTGTTAACTTGGTCAATGCAGGCTGTTCCAGGAAGTTCAACCGAAAAGCAGAATGCAAGTTGTTGAAAGAAGTCTTTAAGAACACCACAATTTCATCCTGTAAACAAGAGGCAGCTCTTACCATTATTGGTGACAAAATGGCAGTCCACAATTAAAAGAAACTGTACAAATTAGATCTAAGGATGGAACCTTTATGTCCATAAAGAACATCAGGGCAAGATTAAAGTTCGTTCAGGAACACCTAGGGCTTCTGGAGCAAAGTGCTGTTGATGGTAGATAGTTATTAGGTCATAATGCCAGAAGAGCTGTTTTGAGAAAATCAAAGACAGCATCCTTAGTACAATAATTCATTGTACCAAAGATGCTTAAGGATAATGTGAGACAACTGAAACTCAACTGAAAGTGGTCTTTGCAACATGACAATGACTCTAAACATTCCAGCAAATATTACCAAGGAATGGCTGAAAAAGAAAAAAAAGAAAGAAAAGAAATTGAGGTTCTGAAATGGCCAAATCAAAGCCCATCAAGATGCTGTAGAGTGATCTGGAACAGGCTATGTACACAAAACCTAACCAAAAAAAGAAAAAAGCTCTCAAGCATTGCACAGCTGGAAAAAAATATGCATGGAACAGAAAAAAAATCCTCCTAGTTGATGTCAAAAACAGATAGCTATTAGAAATGCTTGCTTGAGATTGCTTTTGTTAAAGGAGGCAATACCAGATACTAAATGTAAATTTTCTCAATAAGGAAATGTCGTATTTGTTAATGTTTTTTAAAAAATAAATTATTGAAAAATCAATGTATCTGGTTTTTTTTCAAGATCACCTTAATATATCTTTGAATAAAATATTGATATGCTCACATACTTTGTTAAAAAAGAAAAATTACATGCAATATTTTTTCTCATAACTATAGAGACTACCAGTATGCATGACTGAACAGTCTATAGTTATGAAAAAAAATATTGCATGTAAGAAAGATTTGCTGCTTAATAAGTGCTTGATATACATTACAGGAAGTATATAATTCAATAACTCAATAACTTTAAAGCTGCAAGATTGACTTTAACAGAGCACTCAAATGCAGGGATTCTGGAAGATAAAACATGAACATGGAATTAAAAAATTCTGAATTCAGGAATATTGGTTTGAGTTTCAGTGGTAAAGGGAGCTTAGTTCTTCCACACATAAATACTTCCCATTTGAAGTTTTCTTAAGTTACTAACATATGCTTCATTGGTTTGGAATGCAATAGAAGGTTTCAGTATTTTCTTATTTACTGTGCTTCTACATGGTTCCCAGGAGTTCAAGAGGAAGTAATACTTATTTGCTGTAATAATAAAGCCCTCATGATACTTGACTCATACTTTCACCTTTCCAAAAAGGGTTTGATGATTGACAATAACAAAAATGGTCAACTTCTGGTTGCAGTTTAGAATATTCACTTACGTTTTATAAAAATACTGAATACTGAATTTATGATGAGCGGAGACTCTAATTCAGAGCTCTTTTTGAATTCTTAAGATTCTGAACTTTCAAGACACTGTATAAATATGGGAATAAAATGAACTAAGTAGGTACTTAATTCAAAGCAGGAAATGATATTGGGTCAAATGTGAACGTGTTTCAATAGCATTTTGCAGCTGTCTTATTTTTTAGATGTTAATTTCATTTGATTTACAAAAAAAATTGGTTTTATTCTTTATCATTTCTGCTGAGATATCCTGAAGTTTAATTTGCTATACAAAGCAAAAAGAAAGAAAAAGGAATCGGATTAGTTTTAACTCAGATGGCAAAAGGCACTTTACATTTGTAATTTACTGTATATTTATTTCATATATATATATATATATATATATATATATATATATATATATATATATATATATATATATATATATATATATATATATATATATATATATATATTTGTTTTCTGAGGTTTTCACGGTGTTTGTATATAGGTCTTTGGTTGTTCGGGTTTTCTCCCGTGTAAAATTGGAAGTGTCTTGGCGACGTTTTGAAGTCTCATTCGTCATCTTCAGGCTTCAGCTTCGTGCTTCTGGGAGCAATGTGGGATTGCAGCTGTTTCTTCCTTTTTAACTGCTAGTGGGGGTTTGAACTGATTGGGTGGGAGCTTGGCTGTGCTCTGATTGGATGGGGGTTTTTTTGTGCTCTGATTGGCTGGGGGTGTGTCCTGTGTTGGTGGGGGCTTGGTTGTGCTCAGATTAGTCTGATTTGCAGGGGGATTTGAGCTGGTGAGCTGTTGTTTGGCTTCGTGTTTGTGGTCGTGCTACATCTTCATAGTGGGTGTCTGTCTGCTGTATGTATGGATTGGAGGGGTTTGAAATGGCTAATGTTGCAGCTGCGGTCTGGCTTCTGGTCCTTGGTCGTGCTTCCTGATCAGTGTGGGTTTGGGTCTGCTTTCTGGGTGGATGTGTGGTGGTGACATCCTGTGTGGACCTCGTGAGTGTGGGTCTGGTGTCATTCCTCGTGTTAGGGACTCGTTTGTCAATAAGAGCGGGTTTCTAAATGGCTGGTAGGCGGGAGGTATCATCTCGTTTGTTCATGCTGTGTGGGCGTTTTTCTATCTCAATGGCTGAAACCGATGTCCTTTCCAAAGGATTCAACTTTGCAGTCACTCCCAAATACATCCCCACCGAAACCATTATATGCGGAGTTGAAACCAGCCTGACCAAAATCAACCCCGATGACGCTAACAAAATCAGACTCGAAATCACCAACATCCTCTGCAGCAGCAAGCCACCCAAAAGCAACCTACCCAAAGAGGAACAGACAGCACTACTTAACCTGAAAAAAGACACCAGCATAATAATCCTACCAGCAGACAAGGGCAACGCCACGGTGGTTATGAACACATCTGACTACCAAACCAAATTAACCAACCTACTCCAAGACCCTGCATACAAGCCCCTAAAAACAGACCCCACCACCTACCTAGAAAAAACAACTAGATCCAAAATAAAAGCCTCCCCCATCAGCGAAGAAATCCAACAAAGAATCATTCCCAGAGAGAAATCATCCAGATGCCCTAATTTCTACGGCCTCCCCAAGATACACAAAGAAGGAACCCCACTCAGACCCATAGTCAGCTCCATAGGCTCACCTCTACAAAACCTAGCCAAATTTCTCGCCAAACAACTACAGCCCTATGCAGAATCCATCGCCTCACACGTAAAAAACTCATTCCAGTTCATAGAGAACATAAAGAAACAAAATTTACAGCCCAGCGACCTACTCGTGAGCTTTGATGTCATATCCCTCTTTACCCAAGTGCCAATCAAAGAAGCCTTGACAGCTATCCAAAACAAATATACCCCCCCCAAGCACATCCTAGATCTGACCAACCACTGCCTATCCAACACATACTTCATCTATAACGGACAAAAATACAAACAAATAGAAGGAGCACCTGTTGTGTCTTGCCCGCCCTCAGAGCAGCCGGGGCCTTCTTACCTGCTCCCCAACACTGAGGAATGTATGCCTTCCGGGCCAAGTCCTGGCTCCATGCCCCCACAAACTGCAGAAGAAGGAGCATCTCCCTGCCCCAGCCCTGACTCCATGCCCAGGCAAACGGAGCAGCTAGACCCCTCCCCCTCATCCACAGCAGGTGAGCCTGAGGAGGGTTTACTCCCAAGAACAGCTGATTGGAGTGACCTGATCAGAAGATTGGAGAGACGGAGGCAACAGAGGGAAGGGAGGGGCAGGCCTTAATGAGTGCTGAGTCATGGAGCCACACCCCATGGCCTATATAAAGGAGCTACTTTCTGGCAGTCTCTGAGTCAGGCAAAAGTCAAACTTATCTTGCTGAAGTCACTTACTGGTCTCCTGCCTGCTCTGAGGACTTTGCTAGGACTTTGGGCAGAGCTGCAGAGGCAAGCCTGATTCGGATTTCCCGGACCCAGCCGTCAGCGGAGGAGTGGGACACGACAGCACCCATGGGATCACCCCTCTCACCTATCATTGCCAACCTCTACATGGAACACTTTGAAACCCAAGCACTAGAAAAATCTGATCACAAACCCAAACTCTGGCTCAGATACGTAGACGACACCTTCATAATCTGGCCACACGGGAAAGAAAAACTTGACAACTTCCTCACACACCTCAATAGCCTACACCCCAAAATACAGTTCACCATGGAAACAGAAGCTAACAACCAACATCCCTTCCTGGATGTCTTAGTCTACAGGAAACCCAATGGCTCTCTAGGACACACCATCTACCAGAAGAAAACACACACACACCGCTATCTGCATGCACTCTCACACCACCACCCAGCACAGATCAACTCTGTAGCCAAGACACTTATCTCCAGAACAAAACGCTTAGCTGACGAACAACACCTAAAAGCCGAACTACACACTCTCACTAACGTACTAACAGCCAATGGATTCCAAAGAAATAAGATTACCAACCTAATCCAAAAAGAACCCCCCACTAAAATCCAAGACAGAGAACAAGAAAACGGCACAGCCCTCCTCCCATATATAAAAGGCACCACAGACAGAATCAGCAAGATCCTCCACAAACACAACATCAAGACAGCATTCTGCACAAACCGAAAAATATCCGCCATCTTAAGAAACCCCAAAGACAAAATTGAGTTAGAAAATCAAGGAGTATATGAAATCCCATGCACCGCCTGCCCCACCACATACACCACATACAACAGAAGAATAAGGGCACGCATTGAAGAACACAAGAACTCAGTCAAAAAAGAGGAACCAACTTCTTCCCTGGTCCAACACCTTAAAGCCACAGGACTGCTGGTAGGATTATTATGCTGGTGTCTTTTTTCAAGTTAAGTAGTGCTGTCTGTTCCTCTTTGGGTAAGTTGCTTTTGGGTGGCTTGCTGCTGCAGAGGATGTTGGTGATTTTGAGTCTGATTTTGTTAGCGTCATCGGGGTTGATTTTGGTCAGGCTGGTTTCAACTCCGCATATAATGGTTTCAGTGGGGATGTATTTGGGAGTGACTGCAAAGTTGAATCCTTTGGAAAGGACATCGGTTTCAGCTTTGGTGAGGATCCTATCTGAGATGTTATGCACTGTTTGTTTCATGTGTGGCTGTGAGTGGGGAGGGGTTTGTTTCTGGAGTTCTTGTAGTCTTCGGAGTTTGTTGGTGTTTGTGTCTGTCTTGAGGGTAGTCTGTGTTTCGGCTCTCCAGACGGTGAGTTGTTTGGATTTGTCCTAAAGTGCAGGGTGGATCTTGTTGCTGAGTTTGAGGTGAAGTGTGAGGAGATCTTTGTTGATTTGATCTAGTAGGAATCTTTTTGTGTGAAGTTCATTTCTGATTAGGGCCAATTCTGTTCTTTTTAGGATGCGTTTGGCGGCTGCAGAGTTGGAGTGGAATTTCAATTGGAAGCATGTGGGGATTAAATTTTGATCTCGGCAGTTTCATAGGAATGCAAGGTCACATAAAATGGAAGCTCTTTGGACTTCTAGTTTTTCATAGGTCCTGGTCAGATGGTGGATTTCCTCCCCGTAGAGGTGCAATATTTGTTTTCTGAGGTTTTCGCGGGTGTTTGTATGTAGGTCTTTGGTTATTCGGGTTTTCTCCCGCGTAAAATTGGAAGTGTCTTGGCGACGTTTCGACGAAGTCTCATTCGTCATCTTTAGGCTTCAGCTTCGTGCTTCTGGGAGCAATGTGGGATTGCAGCTGTTTCTTCCTTTTTAACTGCTAGTGGGGGTTTGAACTGATTGGGTGGGAGCTTGGTTGTGCTCTGATTGGATGGGGGTTTTTTTGTGCTCTGATTGGCTGGGGGTATTGACTTTAAAAAGACCAGAACTATCGCCAAAACTGAACACTTTAACAACAGAATAATCAGAGAAGCCATCGAGATAGAAAAACGCCCACACAGCATGAACAAACGAGATGATACCTCCCGCCTACCAGCCATTTGGAAACCCGCCCTTATTGACAAACGAGTCCCTAACACGAGGAATGACACCAGACCCACACTCACGAGGGCCACACAGGATGTCACCACCACACATCCACCCAGAAAGCAGACCCAAACCCACACTGATCAGGAAGCACGACCAAGGACCAGAAGCCAGACCACAGCTGCAACATTAGCCATTTCAAACCCTTCCAATCCATACATACAGCAGACAGACACCCACTATGAACATGTAGCACGACCACAAACACGAAGCCAAACAACAGCAATGCAGCTCACCAGCTCAAATCCCCCTGCAAATCAGACTAATCTGAGCACAACCAAGCCCCCACCCAAACAGGACACACCCCCATCCAATCAGAGCACAAAAAAACCCCCATCCAATCAGAGCACAGCCAAGCTCCCACCCAATCAGTTCAAACCCCCACTAGCAGTTAAAAAGGAAGAAACAGCTGCAATCACACATTGCTCCCAGAAGCATGAAGCTGAAGCCTGAAGATGACGTATGAGACTTCGTCGAAACGTCGCCAAGACAAACTTCAAGAGAAAGACTGTTTTCCCCAGCCCCACAAAATGGATCATGTTAAATTTTGTATAGAAGGCAACATATTTGGAAGTGTTTCTTAATCTATAAAAAATACACACTGAAATAGTCTTTTCTTCTTTTTGTTAAGGTTGTCTTTCTTAATACGCAGGAAGTCCCCCTCTAATATATAGATTTATATCATCCCTGAAGTGTGCACTGCCTAGAGACACATGAAATATGGCAATGTGATGACACAGTTTACTGTAACAGCTAACAATCTACTATGATCAGTGGAAATTAAGCAACCAGGAAAAAGTTAACTTCTCTTCTCATACTAAGGCACACAAAGAGGAACCTATGAATCACAGGACTTGGTTTCAGCACACTGCAGCTGCCATGATTAGTTAGTTTTACAATTTTTAAAAAATATAATAGTTTGTAACATAGCATGGAGAGAATTGCAAGTCTGGCCCCTGCAATACCTTAGGTCAGTGATGGTTACCTTTTTGCTGCCGAGTGCCCAAAGCACGCATACGCACAAATACATGCGCACGTGCCCCAATCCCCAAAATGCAATGCAAGCATCCCCTGCGCATGTGTCCTGACCCCATACATGCGCGCACATTCCCTGCGCATGCGCCCCCCAGCACATGCACTCCAGCCTCCATTTTGATTGCTTGGTTCTCCTGCATTTTTGCCTCCCGTGCCTCGCCTGATATTCTCAATTTCTCCCCCCAGTGTGCCCTAGCTTTCTTCTGCATATCTGCCATGGAGAGGCACCTGTGGAGGGTGGAACCTGTGGAGATTAGGGAAGGCACGGGCAACAAAAATGTAAGAGAAAGCTAGTGCGCACCGGGAGGGGGGAGTTTAAACTGTGGAGATTAGGGAAGGCCCTGCGGATGTGCAGCAGAGACCCAAAGACCAACTGACCGGCGGCAGGTGTGTGTGCATGCGTGGTGGAACTGGGCTGGGCAATGGCTGCCGTGCCCGGACAGAGGGCTGTGTGTGCCACCTGTGGAACGCGTGCCATAAGTTCGCCATCACAGCCTTAGGTGAACAGATAAAATTGACCCAAAACAGATAAAATGAAGTGTCTGAAAGCAATATTCCAGGATAAGGTAGGAGAATGAGATGGGAATGAGCTGAATTTATTTATTTATTTTATTTGTCAACAAATACAAGAAAACAAATAACAGAGTAGACACAGACATGGACACATGAAAATTTTTTGGCACAAAAAAAGGAGGATATAAATTGGCAAAACAGCCATAAACATATAGAATGATTACATATAATTGGGAACAGTAGGACAGGGATGGTAGGCACGCTGGTGCGCTTATGCATGCCCCCTTAGGGACCTCTTAAGAAACATGAAAGGTCCACAGTAGACAGTTTAAGGTAGATGGTATGGGGATTAGAGAGACTAACAATAGGATCAGGTAGATTGTTCCAGACATTTACTACTCTATTGCAAAAGTCAAATTTGTAGGCATTATGTTAAAAATGTGTGCCTCACATTATCTCAGATTGTACCTATAGTTTTATTTTGATGCTTTATAAAAAGATTAGCAACCTCTTCCTTTTCTTCAAAGGATAGCCTTTCCTGAGGTGGGCAAGCCCCTAACCAATAGCAACCATGCTATTGAATCTAATGTTGCTTCGCTCAGTAAGTCTAAAGCAATTCCTTATTTGAACAAGTGGTCTTTGGGTTACAACCCTAATTGGGACCACAATTTCCATTGTTATGCATAATGGTTGCTAAATGTGACTTGAGCCCCTGAGTGACAGCAGTCCTGGCAGTCTCGTTGTGGTAATTAAGTGAAAACCGGTCAGAATCCTCACACTTCTCCTGGCCTGGGTGAACTGCCTCTGCTTCAGCTGCCCCCACTTGATCTCTCCCTCCCATTTCTGCACTTTGCCTGCCCTGCACCGCATGGCTCAGATGAAGGGACTCTGTATTCCGCTGCCACCTCCACCCACCCCCGCCAGAGTCCCCAGCTGCTTGAGTTGTTGTCTTTGCCTCCCTCTCCTCCCTACCCAGCCTGGTCTGGAGAATGCAACCTCTTCAACGGCCAAGACCCTGCAAAGACTCTCCCGTTCAAATCTCAGCCAGCTTCGCTGAATTTTGCCACGGGCATCACGAACAATGGCAACGGCACCTTCCCCCTTGAATCGCAAGGTGCCTTTGCAAGCAGAAACTCCCTAAAACGAGTGGATGACGTGCATCGAGACTGAAACGGGAAGCAGCAAGTTGCAGAAATGGAGCTACCGCCAGGGTGATTTCCCCTCAAATCTCTGCGCATGCTCCGAGATTGCGCCGGATGCGAATCTACTGCACGCTATTCTACATAATTTAGACCGGGGTCTGCAACTTTTAAGTCTGGAGGACTTTAGCTCCCAGAATTCCCCAGCCAGCAAAGGGAGTTGGGAGTTGAAGTCCACCAGGCTTAAAGTTGCCAAGGTTGCAGACCCCTGATTTAGACCAGGGGTCTCCAACCTTGGTCCCTTTAAGATTTGTGGACTTCAGCTTTGCTGGCTGAGGGACTCTGGGAGTTGAAGTCCACCAGGCTTAAAGTTGCCAAGGTTGCAGACCCCTGATTTAGACTAAGCTTTTCTGCTTATGCTGATCACACCAAATCATTAACAAAAAGAATTAAAACGCATATGCCTCAAATATTTTAATGCATCCATTCAAATCAGTGCTAAATAAAGGGACAATGTACCCCACATGTCTATGGAGCTTCTCAGTCATCCAGGTCATGGTTGTCCCAAAGGTGTTCTTTTTTCCAAGAGGCAACGGGACTTTCTTGTTTTTCTTTGAAGACCTTTCGCTTCTCACCCAAGAAGCTTCTTCAGCTCTGACTTTGATCCTGCCATTCCCCACCGTTCAGTCAGGGCTGAAGAAGCTTCTTGGATGAGAAGTCGAAAGGTCTTCAAAGAAAAACAAGAAAGCCCCTGTTGCCTCTTGAAAAAAGCACCTTTGAGATATGTAACCACAATGTACTGTAGGAAGTTAGCACCCACCCCTCTCCTAGAAGAATGAAATATTTTGGGAAATATTAAAAAGGCAGCATATATTGCCCTCCGGAGGCAGAAAGGTGGGAGCTGCTTTGTGTTTAAAACATGTTTCTCCATTTCTCATCCAGGGAAATATATGCTGCCTTTTTAATATTCCCCAAAATATCTCATTCTTCTAGGAAAGGGGGTCTCCAACCTTGGCAACTTTAAGCCTGATGGACTTCAACTCCCAGAATTCCCCAGCCAGCAAAGCTTTGCTAGCTGGGGAATTCTGGGAGTTGAAGTCCATCAGGCTTAAAGTTGCCAAGGTTGAGTCCTGTTCTACGAGAGGGGTGAGTGCTAACTTCCTACAATACAACGTAACATTTCAAGGCAGGGAATCGGTGGCTTTCCTAACGCTGGGACTCCACTTCTCATCAGTTCCGAGCCCGCCAAAGCAGGAATCGTGGAACGGTAGTCCAAAGAAGTTTGCAAGGCCAGAGGCATCGCGCGTTTCCAACCCTGGAGTTAGAGCGCTGCAAGGAAAAGGCAAGGCAGTCTCCACAAGTAGCCCCACACCACCACTCGACCGTCTCCCGTGGCTCCTCGGGGCTGTGAACTTCTGGCCACGCGGAATAGGAAGCAAGATCCAGCGCTTTTTTTTTTGCGCCGCCTCCGCAGTTCCGCCTCCGCCCTTGTTCGGGAAGCTGAGCTGACGGGTGTCGCCGATAGCTTCCACGGGATCTGGAGCGGCCGCGGCCTGGCGATATCGGGGTGCAAAGAATGGCGTACGAGCCGAAGGGATCGCTGCTTACCCCTTCAGGAGGCGCGTGAGCGGAGGAAGCGCAGACGGCATGTCACCCTTTGGCGAATGGCTACTGTTCCTCTTCCTCGGGTGGCTGCTGCTCTCCGCGGTTGTCGAAGGTAGTTGTCGGGGGCTGGGAGGTACTTTCCAAGGCGTGTAAAAATAGCGTTGGCGGGTGGCTGGAGCGGTCCTGGGAGAAGGAATCTGGAGGTTCGTGTGCCATTTAAGTAGGTAGATTGTGTGTGTGATTTTTTAAATCCCCGATAAGGGATGGGCTGAATTTTTCAGCGTCTGAATAAGGTTGCTCTCTTTCCAACACACTCGTATGAGTTCATGTCTCATCTTAACAGGTCGATTTCCTCAGGGCGATAAGATAATAAATTAATAAATTAATTGAATTAATAATAGACAGTGGTGAAATCCAATTTTTTTTACTACCGGTTCTGTGGGTGTGGCTTGGTGGTGTGGCTTGGCGTGGCAGGGGAAGGATACTGCAAAATCTCCATTCCCTCCCCACTCTGGGGGAAGGATATTGCAATATCTCCATTCCCTCCCCACTCTGGGGCCAACCAGAGGTGGTATTTGCCAATTCTCCAAACTGCTCAAAATTTCCGCTACCAGTTCTACAGAACCTGTCAGAACCTGCTGGATTTCACCCCTGATAATAAACTATAAAATCAAAGGTCGGTAGTCAGAGACTTCCCAGCTGTAGGTAGAGGAAGGCTTATCTTAAAGGCAAAGGTCCATTGTTTGGATTGAAAAATGGCAAATTTATGTGGAGGAGGAGGGTACTTTTGATAAGTTTTGATAAGTTTTGATAAGTTTTGATAAGTTTGGGCTGCTTCTTGGAAAAAGAGATACTGCTCTGTAAAGTTCTGATTCTGCTTACTTTTTAAAATGGGTAGTGATCTAGAGCTGCATCATCAGCCTATTTAGTTGTGGATATTGTTATTTAAACAGACATTTATGGGGTGGGATGAGAACTAAGTTGACCTGTAGGATTGCTATGAATGCTAGTAATACAGATATTTGCTGGGCGCCTTTTAAATGGTTATATAGACATTTTCAAAATAAATGAGTGATTTCAGTAAGACTACAAAAGCTGATGAATGGATTACAGGTAGCAGGTAGGTAAAAAATGAGGTGTTAGATATAGAATTAGTTATAACATGTGTCACATACCTCTATGAATTATAATTACTTGTCTTGATTTATCATGTTTTAGTGAATGTAGTTGCCAAAACAATCTGCATTAATATTTTGGGAAGAGCTTCCCTCTCTCAGCTCTATGCTGTAAGGCTAAATTTCCCAAAATGAAAAACAAACAAAATAAATACACAAAAGTCTACTAAAAAGCAATTAAAATCATGCAAGCAGTAAAAATCACCATGAGCATTATCTAGCATGCACAATCTATCTAAATAAAGATGTTCAATATTTTTCAATCTCTGTTCCTCAGAACCCCAAAGTTTCATGAGCATTTGGTGAAGGTCTGTGTTAAGAGAGGAGAAACTTAACTTGAATGCTGCCAATTTACGGCCACTGGAACTTTGCCTCTTTTTCACTGTTTCTGAATACTTTTTCTTTTTCAACCTTGAGTTTTAAAATACTGTATTATCTTAGTTCTCACAGCAAGATATTTCTAGTAAGTTTATATTTTACAAAGTATTTGTAGGCTGTTAACTTTCCATGGCAATAACTATTTATTTCTAACTATGCCATTCTGACAGCTGGAGAATTTCCTTGGACTTGGATTCCATTCTTCTTTTGGATCTATCTAACTATCTATACCTCCCAACACCCTCTCTCTTCAGTCTCTCTATCTCCAGAATTCAAGTTGGAAAAGGTGTCTGAAGTTACCATTGTGACAGTTCTAATACTAATTGGGACTCAATTAAATGCACTGATTTTAATCTTGACACCCATGGTAGCTTCCTCCTGTCCCTCCCCAATTCGTGCACCTTGAGAGGGGCTGTTCTAGGTTTCCACTTCACGAGAGATTAAGGGAGTAATGGATACTTTAACCTTGAAGTAAGGAGAGTTTTGCTCCTGTTTTACAAAACAGTAGAAATTACCCTGGTAGGCTTCAAATAAGTTTGCATTTGTAATTGTTGGCAATTTTAAGAAGTTTTATATAAATTGCTTTGAATCACCAGAAATAGGATGGAATAAAAATATGGCAGTAAGTGTTCCTAGGTTATTGGCACACTGACAATAAGCTTAGTTATTACCCTCCAGCATACAGTACTATATCTGTATCAGTAATGGCCAACTCACCTCACCATTGAAGTGTTTTGGAGTATGGTGAATTGTGAATATTGTGTTTTTATTCCTTTTAGCATTGCTTGTTTCTTTGCCTTTTTAGGATTTTCTCTCTCCTTACCAGCACCACAGAATTTGACAATTAAGTCATATAATTTTCAGCATGTATTAATCTGGTCTCCAGTTAAGGGAATCAATGGTCCAGTGATTTACAGTGTTCAGCGTCGCATGTAAGTAAACAGTTGTCAAATATCAAATATAAATTTCCATTCTTTATCATTTGTTGTCATTCAAATTATACTACTAAGGAATTCTACTGTCTTTGTATTATATTGCAGAGGTCCCAAAGACCGACCATGGGAAAAAGTGAACTGCAGAGATATCACAAAGCCTGAATGTGATTTTGATTCTATCCAGGATTTTTATAGAATCACTTTGCATGTTAGAGCTGAAGAAGGCAATTTAAAATCTGAATGGACTGAAACACGGATTCCCTTTGTTGCTAAAAACCATAGTATGTTTTATTTGTTACTTGTTGTTTATTAATTAAGCCTCCGACTAAATATGTTTCTTTTAGTCATTTCATATGTGGAAGCGAAAACTGGGCAATAGAACAAAAGATAGTGCCTATACGATAATTCAAAATCTTGATTTTGTTTCAGAGACTGAATAATTTATAATGGCATCATCAGCTTTTATAAACTAAGATCCAGAGGCATTTTATGAAATTTACTTTCATAAAAACTTTTTAATAAGCTTTTTTTTAAAAAAGGAGTGAGACTTATTTATCATAATGATACATAGCTATTCATAAATGTATGCTATAAGCAGAATTGAACATTTCATTTCATAGAGACATATTAGTTGCAATTATCTATATTCTATATCTCTTACTCATGCTGGTACGGACAGGTTCACTGATATATCTTTTTCAGTCCAAGATAAATATTCATGTGTTTCATTGGTACACTATCTTCTGTGTAAGAAAATTTTAGATGATGTCATATAACCATTGCATTGTGGAATGATAAGATTTTCATCATTTGTCAGACGCACATATGATGTAGTATTATGTGAATAATTAGCCTATCTTGAATACAAATAATGGCATATGGATTTTTCCCATTATTGCTGCTGCTTCTCTTGTCGTCATATCTTCTATAATATTATTTAGGTTTTGGTTGATTCATTTGTGAGATTTATATTATTTTTTATTTTATTATTTAAATTTGTATACCGCCCTTCTCCCGAAGGACTCAGGGCGGTTCACAGCCAAGTAAAAATACATAATACACTATAAATACAATTAAAATACTATTAAAAAACTTATTAAATTGGCCAGAATTAAAATTTAGAAATAAAACCCATTAAAAACCCATAAACTTAAAAAACTAACCCAGTCCAGCGCAGATGAATAAGTGAGTTTTAAGCTCACGGCGAAAGGTTCGGAGGTCCGGAAGTTGACGGAGTCCTGGGGGGAGTTCGTTCCAGAGGGCGGGAGCCCCCACAGAGAAGGCCCTTCCCCTGGGCGCCGCCAGACGACACTGTCGCGCCGACGGCACCCTGAGGAGTCCCTCTCTGTGAGAGCGCACGGGTCAGTGAGAGGTATTCGGTAGCAGCAGGCGGTCCCGTAAGTAACCCGGCCCTATGCCATGGAGCGCTTTAAAGACGTTCACCAACACCTTGAAGTGCACCCGGAAGGCCACAGGTAGCCAGTGCAGCCTGCGCAGGATAGGTGTCACTCGGGAGCCACGAGGGGCTCCCTCTATCACCCGCGCAGCTGCATTCTGGACTAACTGTAGCCTCCGGATGCCCCTCAAGGGGAGCCCCATGTAGAGAGCATTGCAGTAGTCCAGACGAGACGTCACAAGGGCGTGAGTGACTGTGCACAAGGCATCCCGGTCTAGAAAGGGGCGCAACTGGCGCACCAGTCGAACCTGGTGGAAAGCTCTCCTGGAGACGGCCGCCAAGTGGTCTTCAAAAGACAGCCGTTCATCCAGGAGAACGCCCAAATTGCGTACCCTCTCCATCGGGGCCAATGACTCGCTCCCGACAGTCAGCCGCGGACTCAGCTGACTGTACCGGGATGCCGGCATCCACAGCCACTCCGTCTTGGAGGGATTGAGCTTGAGCCTGTTTCTCCCCATCCAGACCCGTACGGCTTCCAAACACCGGGACAGCACTTCGATAGCTTCATTGGGGTGGCCCGGTGTGGAAAAGTACAGCTGGGTGTCATCAGCGTACAGCTGGTACCTCACACCGAAGCCACTGATGATCTCACCCAGCGGCTTCATATAGATGTTGAACAGAAGGGGCGAAAGAATCGGCCCTGCGGCACCCACAAGTGAGGCGCCGCGGGTGACCTCTGCCCGTCAACACCGTCTGCGACGGTCGGAGAGATAGGAGGAGAACCACCGATAAACGGTGCCTCCCACTCCCAATCCCTCCAACCGGCGCAGCAGGATACCATGGTCGATGGTATCGAAAGCCGCTGAGAGGTCTAGGACCAGGGCAGAGGAACAACCCCTATCCCTGGCCCTCCAGAGATCATCCACCAATGTGACCAAAGCCGTCTCAGTGCTGTAACCGGGCCGGAAGCCGGACTGGAACGGGTCCAGATAGACAGTTTCCTCCAGGTGCAAGGGAAACTGATATGCCACCATACACTCTACAACCTTCGCCGCGAAGCGAAGGTTGGAGACCGGACGATAATTACCTAAAACAGCCGGGTCCAGGGAAGGCTTCTTGAGGAGGGGCCTCACCACCGCCTCTTTCAAGGCGGCCGGAAAGACTCCCTCCAACAAGGAAGCACTCGTAATCCCCTGGAGCCAGCCTCGTGTCACCTCCTGAGTGGCCAGCACCAGCCAGGAGGGGCACGGGTCCAGTAAACACGTGGTGGCATTCAATCTACCCAGCAACCTGTCCATGTCCTCGGGAGTCACAGGGTCAAACTCATCCCAAACAACATCACCAAGACCGCCCTCAGATGCCCCGTCCGAATCGCCACAATTTTGGTCCAGACCGTCCCTAAGCTGAACGATTTTATCGTATAGATAACCGTTAAACTCCTCAGCACGTCCCTGCAACGGGTCATCCCGCTCCCCCTGGTGAAGGAGGGAGCGGGTCACCCGAAACAGGGCAGCTGGGCGGTTATCTGCCGACGCAATGAGGGAGGAGGCGTAGCAACGCCTCGCTTCCCTCAGTGCCACTAGGTAGGTCCTAGTATAGGATCTAACTAGTGTCCGATCAGCCTCTGAGCGGCTGGACCTCCAGGAACTCTCTAGGCGTCTTCTCCGGCGTTTCATCCCCCTCAGCTCCTCGGAGAACCAAGGAGCCGGTTGGGATCTGCACCGGTTTCCTTCAGAAACTCAGGGAGTCCTGTGTAGCATACATCTCTCTACTCTTCACTTGCACAACAATAACCTTGTGGGATTATTTATTCTGAGTCACCCAGCAAGCTTTTATGGTGAAAAATAAACTTAAAATCTAGATCCAGTACTATTAGAAAGAACCAAATTCTTTCATAGAAGATACGTTCCAGTGTTGGATAGATGTTAATGCAGACTAGAGCAGAAAATGCTAAACTCAATTCACAGGGGTCTCCCATTTATGTTGCATTCAGCTCCTAGATGAACTGTGGGGTTTATTTTATGTATTCAAATGACAGTGACAGAAAATGCTGCAAGCAAGCATTTCTTTTTGAATGCAAATACTCTCAAGCATTAAAATGAACTAACATAGTTCATGCACAAGTTTTTTATGCATATTTGATTAAAATAATGGAGACATGATGTTTGGTTAAAATAATGGTGTTTGTTTGTTTATTCATTTTAGCCATTATAGGACCTCCAAGAGAAATAAATGTAACCTCAGAAGCTAATTCAATTCTTATACGTTTCTTGCCTCCCTTTGAGAAAAGAAGTAATTTCTCTTCATTTGAATATACAATCTATTGGGAGAATTCATCACAGAAATCAGTAAGTACTTGCCTTTCCTTGAAAAGCTGATAATACAAGAATTATTAGGAAACATGAATAAATCTGTTAATCTCTTATTTATATCATTACCCATAGTGTTGCAGATCAAAACAATTAATAATAACATTCTTAAGATTCAGTAATAGAAACAAATACATTTGATTAGGGGTCCCCAATGCCCAGGCTACGGACTATTAGGAACCAGGCTGCACAGCTGGAGATGAGTGGCAGGTGAGCAAGCAAAACTGAAACCATCTCCTTCTCCCCTAGTCTGTGGAAAAATTGTCTTCCATGAAATCATTCCCTGGTGCCAAAAAGTTTGGGGGCCACTGCATAGTATAAATCATTGCCATTAAATAATGGATAAATCATCAAATATTTATATAGGGTGGACCTGGGTGAAGAAAATAATCAGTGATCACCAAGATATAATCAGGCAGGCAGGGAAATGCTACAGACCCTGTCAGTCAAAGAATTCTGACTGGCAGGATCTAGGAAGAGAGCCTTCTTTACTGTCGCCCCCATATTATGGAATATACTTCCCCCAGAAATGAGATGGCCTCCATGACTCAGTAGCCTTGTGGGGAAGGGGGACAAAGGACAGTGCAGTCGTGGGGCTGGTTGGTGTCATGAGAACTCTCCTTCTGCCTCCACCAACCAATTTAAATAGAGCTAAATTGGAAAGGGTGCGCAACTTGTAAGCCGCCCTGAGTCTTCGGAGAAGGGCGGGGTATAAATGTAAACAAAAAAAAAACCAAAAAAAAACCAAAAAAAAAACTTGGGCGTTCTCCTGGATGGACAGTTGTCTTTTGAAGATCACTTGACGGCCGTCTCCAGGAGAGCTTTTTATTAGGTCCACCTGATTTGCCAGTTGCGCCCCTTCCTTGACCGGGATGCCTTATGCACGGTCACTCATGCTCTTGTTACCTCTCGCTTGGATTACTGCAATGCTCTCTACATGGGGCTCCCCTTGAAGAGCACCCGGAGGCTCCAGTTAGTCCAGAATGCAGCTGCGTGGGTGATAGCTCCCATGTAACACCTATCCTGAGCAGACTGCACTGGCTGCCTGTTGTCTTCCGGGTGCGCTTCAAAGTATTGGTTACCACCTTTAAAGCGCTCCATGGCTTAGGACCGGGATATTTATGGGACCGTCTACTGCCGTCTGGTACCTCCCACCGACCTGTGCGTTCTCACAGAGAGGGACTCCTTAGGGTGTGGTCAGCCAAACAATGTCGGCTGGCGGCCTCCAGGGGAAGGGCCTTCTCTGTGGGAACTCCTACCCTGTGGAACGAACTTCCCCCTGGACTTCGACAACTACCTGACCTTCGGACCTTTCGCCGCGAACTTAAGACTTATATATTCCGTCTTGCTGGACTGGCTTGAATTTTAATTCTTTAGTTGATTTTATGGGTTTTAATTTTATTAATTTTTATCGGGATTGATTGTATTTTAAAAATTGGGCCAAATTTAATAAGTTTTTTAATGTATGTTTTTAGTATTGTATTTGTCTTTACTGTTTTTATCTTGGCTGTAAACCGCCCTGAGTCCTTCGGGAGAAGGGCGGTATACAAATTAAAATATTATTATTATTATTATTATTATTATTATTATTATTATTATTATTATTATTATTATTATTATTATTATTATTATCTTCAGAATTTCTTCTTATCTAGATGGGATAATCACACTAGGTTGCATAACAAGATCTTTTTAAAAACTTGAAATTATTTAGAGATCAGCTTTCATTCTTTGATAGAGTCCCACAAACATCTGAAGTTTTGTCCAGAGGAGAATCTACCTCAAATTCAATACATCCACATTGCATTTAAAATAAAGAAGTTTGTTCCTGCCACTGTTTTAGAACTTTTTTCTTACTTATCTGGACTATTAACCAAATCCAACCTTTCTTATTTTTCTGAGATTGGATGTGGTTGACAAGAAGCTACTACCTGTTGTGACATTTTATAGAAAGCCATAGCAAATATGGCATGGAAAGTGGAGAAAATAGAAGGCATAGATGGGATAGGCAGCACTTTGAGCACCTTTGATTTTGGGGGTAACAAACATATTATAAATCCTTAGGCTATTTATGATCAACTATATGCTAAGCAGTGATACTGGGCTTCCTTTATCCTAATTGCTCAGAATTTAAAAGTAGTTATTTTAGATGTTCTGGAATATAAGCTTTCAGCAGTCACAAGAAATCTTGGAGATAGTTCTACAAAAATCCTTGATTTCAGGGTGGGTAATCATTTCAATCTGGGGCCCCCATAATATCTTTTTGTTCTGCTTGAGGGCTTCAGGAGGCATTGTACCTTTATTAGGAAGATTAAAGCCAAATTTTTCAGATCTGTCTTTTAAATGGGCAAAGGAGTACCTTAAAACTTGCAAAACAAAGTCAGTGCTCCTTAAGTTCACCACTCCCCCATTCCAATTAAAAATATTGGATAGAATTGCAGTTCTACCACATTACAAAAATGTTGGTTGTATCTACTGAGAGCTACCTGAAGGCCAAGAATAAGACTCTGGGGGATCCATGTGGGCTAGGGATTGCCTATCCCTAGATTGAACCCAAACTATTACAGATAAACACCTACAATGAACCTACCATGGACTAAAACAGGTGTACTTCTAAATTAATATGAAAGGGCTGTGATTTGAATAACAGGAACTATATAATAATGTTTTAACTGGTTTTTTTAAAATTATTATACAGCTAATAATGAATACTGTACACAGATTTAAGAATCTAAAGGAAAGAACCACATATTGCTTTAGGATACAAGCAAAGCTGTATAAACGCGAAGGAGAAAAAAGTGGTATTTATTGCGCAAAGACTACAATCACTGGTATGTATTACTATTTAATTGATGTATAATTATGTAGATGCAGAATTAAAGGAATAGATTGCACTGATTATTTTTTGTTTAAAACATCTCTCCTACCATGGAAACATGACTGATGCCAAATTCTCCTTGCCAACCAGGTCTTGGAAATACAAACCAGTCTAATATGATAATAGGTTAGAGATTTATTATAATTGGCCTGCCATTCAAAAACAGTGGCCAGGATCACTATTGGTAGGAGTAACATAACCTGGCCTAAAGACAAGATCAGGAGTTGAAGTGAGGATTGGCCTCAAATAGCCAGTCTTCCTTATTGAATCCCATATCTCAGCACATCTTCTCTGCCTCTTTGTTGAGGTTTCTTTGCGTCTCAGCCTTTAAATATTATCAGTGATCCTTCTCTGGGTCAGACCTACTTCTATGGAATAGCATCTCTGTAGAGGTAAGGATAGTCCTTATTTCTGCTGTTCTATAAAGTGATAAAGACCTGATTCTTCTGAAGGATGGGTGAGTATTATGTCGTTCTTGAAGAGGAAGTATCTTGTATCAACAGGAGTATGGCTGTATAGTGGTTATGATTTTTTAAGAAAAGTTTTTTATTGTTTTCAAAACAAACACATGTACAGACAAACAAACAATACATTTTTTCCAAACTGAGTATTGGCAGAGTCAAAATTTGTACTGCTTTTAGTTTTTTCCAACATAATTAATATATTTCACTTTTTGCCATAATATTCTTTCTGTCTAATTTTTTATTTTATTTTCCTTCTGTTTCTTTTGGTATATAAATAATATTACCGTTTGCCCTAATTTCTAATCTTAATCAATTTTTCTTTTCTCCAGTTACTTTTTTTTTAATTGAAACTCTTTAAATTAAAGTCATTTTTCTAAAACTTAACCCCAACTCTAAATCCTCTTATTCAAATATTTTCCCATTATTCCCTTTTCACAATATTCAAATATTTTCCCTAAATTCCATTATTACAATTATAGATATTCCTTTTCCCAATATAATATAATTTCAAATATTTCCCTAGATTCCATTATTACAATTATAGATATTAATTCATACAATTTTACATATAAAACCTGTTTCCTTTTTTTCCATTTCTTTTTTATCAGTTTTCCAAATACTACCATCAAATATATTATTACAATTTGCTTAAGTATATAACATTAAAATCATTCAATTCTATTTCTCAATTCCAATTGTTTTTTTTAAATAAAGCCAAATTTCCATTCCTTTTTCAAATACATATAAATCATCTTATTCAAAGATTTTCCCATTGCTCCCTTTTCCTAATATAATATAATTTCAAATATTTTCCCTAGATTCCATTATTAGGATTTTAGATATTAATATTCAAACAGCTGGCCAATCACTCACCTGGTACCAGTACTCCGTCCAAATCACTGCTCCTGCTCAAAACTTAGTCTAGTTGCCCCAGCTTTATAGTGGCCACAATGGCCGCCGCCCTCTCAACCAAGTCAGAGAGTTTCCTCCGACCTTCGAGGAAGTTGCCTGTTCCTCTTGGTCATCCGAGGTGCCGCTCCTTCTTCCCTACAGGACAGATCTGGTCTGAAGACCCTCTGACAGCAGTTTGTCAACCTGGAATTTCACCAGGCTCATGAGAGCCTGCTAATTCCTGACTGTATCACTGCGACACTTCCAGTCGAATCAGGTTATTTTTATGATTTTACTGGTATAGCATTTGTGATTTGATTATCCAGATTAAAATTGTGCTTGAAAATTGTAAGCCACTCATGGTCTTTTTTTTTTTAAACTGAAACATATAAACTTTAATACAAATTAACTGAAGATGCTACTTGAGATTATAGCAGTAATGAACAATTCATTACAGCTTTCTAGATGAAATACACTTAAATTTGAGTGAAAAACTGATCTTGGATCTCAGATGGTCCATATAGTACTTGTCTTGTCCTTTAGTCCTTTTCCTTCTTCTCTTCAGTTTCTTGGGGTTTAAATTTTTGTTCTTGAATTATGTAGAAATCAAGCCTTTGCCATGAAACATCGGATTAAGATGAAAAGTAACAATTTCTTAAAACACAGTGCACTGCATTTTGACAGGATCCCTCTATATAATGTTCATGTTTGCAGATTATTTCACTGGGATTGTTCCTAAACCTAACTAAAAAGTGGAAAAGTAATGAGGCAAGTTTCACTGTATGAGAAGGAATTACTTCTATTTCTCAAATGTGTTCTGTCTGTCTGTCTGTCTATCTATCTATCAATCATCTATTTATCTACCCATCTATCTATATTCACCAGGGCACCCCAGGGCTTTTTTCTATTTAGTTATCTAGCCTCCAACCAACAGGACCTATAACTCAGGACTGTTCAGGAACCCACGTTCAATTTGTTCTAATAGCTTTTTATGCCCCTATGTCTCGTATATTTTTCTCCAGCTATATTGGCACTTCACTTCCTACACAGAAACTTCTTCATTAGTAGACAGATAGTATAGTACCATTTTTCTGAACTTTCATTGCAGTGTATTACTATATTGTAATCCAACAAACTAATAACTTGTTTCATGTGTTTCTGCCATTTTGTAGCAAATGTGTCTTTCAATGTGTTAATAATATATCAATGTCACTTTCTCTTTCAGAGGGAACAAGAATGGTCTATTGCATATGGATACTTGTATCTGTGTTTTTAATACTAGCTTTGGTATTTTTGCTGTTAATGATTATTCGGAAGCATCTAAATATAATTAAGTCCTTTTGGCAACCTCCTCTAACAATACCATCACACTATGCAGAGGTATGTATTTCTGCTGACTTGCAATAATGTCTGATTGTAGTAAACTGTATTTGGAATCAGTTATATTTACATCCTTTATTAAATAGCAAACTCAGACATAGCTGGACTTGAGACATGTTAATGTATGACAGTGGGTCCTTTTCTTGTGACTGAACATTGCAGCTTCTTTTAGGCAGAACCATGCAGTCTTTGCCCCCTGACCCCCACACATTATGTTTGCTGTGATTGTGATCTGAAGGTAATGGTGCAGGTTGAAAACAAAGGAAGTACACCATTAATTGAACATTATCATTAAACCTTGACTTTCAATCATGGATTAAACAGAAATCATGATTGGTTATAAATATGTAAGTGAGGCTGGGTCGTTTAGGGGGAATCTGCACTCCAAAGGCAGGAGGTTACTTTGTCAAAATTGCTGTGATTAACTTATTTTCATGGAAACGTTGTATCAGGTTTTGTCTACTTGAAACAAACAATTTAATGAGGATGCTGGGACTTTTGCATATAACTGTTGATTAATTCTAGACTTTCTTTATTTGACTCGTTCTTGATTTTTTTGTGGAAACATTGTTAGATGAAAATTGCTTAATATTGAGTTAGCTAGTATTTTTCAGTAAATGGAAATTAATCAAATGTAAGTAATTGCAATCTGGATTTACTCCTGATTTTTTTTTCCTGGTATATTATTTATTTATTTTGCAAATCCTTTTATGCCTCAAATGTCATTTTTAGTACTTTCATTATAAATTACTGTAGAGTGTATTTGGTTAAAGTTTATTTTATTTATGCAGCTCAATCCTATATTTCATTTATAGATAAACATAAGATAACTGAGAATCTAAAAATTAGATTCCAGCAGTGAAGTATAAGGACTATGAATGAGCATACCAAGAACATTTTTTTAAAAAAATTGAACTTATTCTTATATAATCTATATATAATACCATAAGAATTGTAAATAAATATTAATATGAAAATAGTACAAACTATATTGAAATAGAACAGACATATGAGTTAATAAAAGTAATGTTGCAGATCCCTATCATAAATCAATGTTTAACATGCTTGCAGCCTTCTGGGATATTCCAGCATGGTTAAAATTAGATATGAATAACAATCAGAATTACCAGGAGCATAAAATATTTTTCTGCACTCCACCCTTATCTTTCTTTTCTTCTTACAAATAGACCCCATTTCTGTGAGCAAAAATATTAGTTTAAAGTTTGGCACATCTGAGAAATGATAACATTTGTTTAAAAATCCAATTTACTGCAACTGAACTTTCTAAATCTAAATTTACTGCAACTGAACTTTCTAAATATAAAATTGGACACAATCAAGACCCCATTTCAGTTATAAACCTGTATGAATATTTATATGAAATGAACAAAACCCCTTAATTTAATAGAATTTTCATCAATAAAATGTTATGAATTGTTTTTCTGTTGACTATTTTGCATTTTAATATTATCATAGCAAATATGAATAAATTTTTATTGGTTCCTAACAGTTCTAATGCTTTTTTCAGGACCTTAATGACCCCCAAATGATTACAATTGAAGAATTTGAGAACTCTGCAGGAGAAGACCCTTGGGACATTATTTCAGTTACCTCCAAAGCAGAAGATGATAAGATTCTGACAAGTTTTGCCAGTGAACATAGTTGATAGATAATATGATGAAAAATATCTTACATCACTTGCACCTTATTCATTACCATCAAATTATTTTAGTTGTTTGTTTAAGATCACCAAATTTCTAAGGATGTTCCATTGCGTAGCCCTGTGAATTAAAAAACTGATTTTCATAGCACATGCTTATGCATTTGGAAGAAAGTGCTGGTATTTCAATAACTTTAGTCTTATGTTTAGAATTTCAGTGTGAATGTTAGGAGAACATAAATCCTATTGCCTCATACATATATATTTTTCTAATGATTAGAATTTTGTCCTATCCTACAACATGGATAATTTACACCAGCATTACCTCATTAAAACTTTTTGCAGTAGACTAAGATGAGAAAGTTGATTTGACATGAAATTTAGCTAGTGAAATCATTTGAAATTTCAATGCTGTTAAATATCAGAGGTACATAACAACACTTTTGACCTGGTTTTAATTTACAGACTTGATGTTTACATTATTAAACTTCTTAATCTGAAGAATGTAAAATTGAATACTGTAAATTACAGCTGGTGAATGGAATAATGTGTTTCAAATAAGTTTGTGCTCTTCTTGAACAGGATGGGATCAGAAGAACTTCCCTGCATGATGGACTGAAGGTCCTACTAGTTATGTCTGGTGGATCAGCTACAGCCTGTTTATTAATTGGGATCTTGCTTCCAACATTCATGGGACAGCAACAACTTAAATTATTGTAATTTTCTGGGACTTGGGCTGTGTGACTATTTCACTTCCTATCAACTTTAACAGACCAGACTATGGTCCAGTTGTATTTTTTGTTTTAGAAAAAACCGATTGGACTGGCTACTAGCAGCAGTTGAAGGTTTTCAGAGGTGTGTTATTCCATGCTCTTCCTGCTGTTAAGCTTATTTAAATAGTACTGTATATAGAATTCTAGGCAATTGCATAAGCATTGAGATCACTCAGAATTGCAGCAGGGTGAGTTCCTACATTTCTCTTTTCCAGAATCACTACAGATTGTCCCTTCCTTAGATTTCCTTCCTTCATCATGATTTGAAGTGTTCAACCTTGTATGGCACCCATTTAATTACCAATTTAAATAATCATTTCAAAGTTTTCATGATACTTGCATGTGATTTCAGAGGAAATGTTGAGTTCTTAGACATTTTTATACTGTTTTTGCACTGGATTTGTGATGTATATATATTTGTACTGTATATAACATCATTTTCTATTATAGAAGCAATTTACTTTGTATAAACCCTAGAAAATACTGGGAAGAAGGAACTGACTACAGCTAGTTCTCAACTTATGACCATTCAATTCAATTCAACCTTTATTGTCAAAGCACAACACATGTACAATGAGATTGACTTGAGCCTAAAATTTTTATCGCTAAGTGAAACATTTGTTAAACAAATTTGCCCCATTTTATGACCTTTTATGCCACAGTTGTTAAGTGCATCACTGCAATTGTTAATAACACGGTTAAGTGAATATGGCTTCTCCATTATCTTCGCTTGTCAGAAGGTCACTAAGTAATCACATGACCCTGGCACACTGCAACCACCCTGGCATATTGACAACTATACAAGTCAGTTGTTAAGCATCTGATTTTTGATCACATGACTATGTGGATACTGTAATGGTTGTGTGAAAAACGATCATAAGTCACTTTTTTCAGTGCCATTATAACTTTGAACAGTCACTAAGTGAACTGTTGTAAGTCAAGGACTACCTAAATATGCTATTTGATTGCAGTGAGAATTCAATTTTAATTGGGCACCCGGCCTACGATTAATGGTACTTTATGCTGTTTAAGGATTAAAATTGCTTAAAATTCTTGATAACATTGTAAAGAATTTGTCCTTGTTTTCCTCTTGGTAATGTATGTATACAATGTATATGTCTATTGGAAGAACTATAAAATCAAATGCAGAACCTGTATTAAAACCGTGGCTGATTAATGGGTACTACAGGTTTGTCACTTTATCTTTTAAGTTCTAAGACTGAATATTCCAAATGTATCCGGTGTCCAGTCTCCTAAAACTAGGGAGCTCTGTATTAAGCCAAAACTGAACTCTTTAAAATGCTTGTGTTCAGCATCACACAGAATGTAGTACTAATGTTGAACTCAGCCAATGATTGGCATTATCTCATTGGTGGAAAATGCTAATATGCAAGAAAGCAGTTAAGTTAAAAAAAAAAAAGTGCCAAAATATGAGTAAATAAAAGTCTCTTTTTGAATGTCACAGACATATGGCTGGAATTAAGAGTGGCATGCTGTACAATTTTTGAAAATATTTGCATTTAGCACTTAGACCACTTCATAGTGCTTTACAGCCCACTCTAAGTGGCTTACAGCAGGGGTGTCAAACTTATGGGCTGAGTGCATCACATGCTGGCCATGTCCACGCCTGGTTTAGCGAAGGGGAAAAAGTTGTGATATGTCACGTGACGTGTTGTCGCTAATTTGACACCCCTAGTTTACAGAGTCGGCATGTTGTCCCCAGCAATCTGGGTCCTCCTTTTACCCACCTTGGAAGGATGGAAGGCTGAGTCAACCTTGAGCTGGTGAGAATCGAACTGCTGGTAGTCAGTAGAATTAGCCTGCGATGCTGCATTCTAATCACTGTGCTATCATGGCTCTCATTTAATGGCTTAGAGGCTAGTTCAACTCATTATTTCTTCAATGCATGTTAGAAGGAATTGTTTACCAAAGTCTGGGCAATACATCAGATGTCTTTGTATCACAGTATTTGCAATACCATGATGTGCCCACCAAACGTAACACTTAAAAAAACCCAGGCACAGTTTTTCATGTAACCTCCATGATATACAGTGGTGGCCAAAATTGTGGAAACTTTTTGGGAAAAGTGTATTTTTGAAGTTTGATGGCTAATAACACCACTTTTTTGGGGGGAGGAGTTTCAAGATAATCATATCCTACTGCTGGAATGGCCTGGGAATAGCCCAGACTTTAACCCAATTGAAAATCTATGGAGCTGACTAAAGAAACTTGTTAGTCAGAAGTGACCCAGCAATAAAACCCAGTTAATAAAGCAATCATTCAATGTTGGTTTCAAATTATAACAGCTGCAGAACTAAAAGACTTGGTTCACTCCATGGGAAGATGTTGTAAGGCTGTAATTCATGCTAAAGGTTACCCAACTTAGTATTAACTGACATAATTTTTGTATATCTTGTTTTTTCTACGTGTTTCACTCTTCTTCTTTACACTGTAACTGCTATTCTAATAGCAAATCTTTCTTAAAAATTATTGCATTACATTCTTGATTAAATTATCTTTCCATAATTTTATGGTATTACTCCCAAAAAAGTGGTGTTATTAGCTAGTTTTAGAAAATACACTTTTCCCAAAAGGTTTCCACAATTTTGGCCATTACTTTATACTGCTACATCTGTGCAGGTGTTTGAAATAGGTGATTTACAAAGTATTAGCTCAAAAGCACCCTTCTATTAAGTCCCAATACAGCAATTCTTTGTGAGATCTGTACACTGCTTTATTCCGGATTATCTGCACAGAGAACACTGCCAGCAGCGATTTGACTATGCATGCGGACACAGCCAGTGATAGCTTTTAAGCAGTTGCACAAGCCATGCAAAAGATTTGGCTGCTTTATTGCTTCAGGGTGAGGTACTTTGTGCCTTCTCATTTTGTACGCTTCTTTTGAGTGCCCTGTCATAACCATTACCACCATCTCTCTTCTTCTTTCACTTCCTTTTCTGAAGTCCATAGCTAGGTTTCTTTCCCTCTCAAATAAAATTATCAGGCAGTGTGTCTGAGAAGCACCAAGGAGAAGATCCATGGGCAGTGTATTGAAGACCCCATTTCTACTGCAATTATATTGCACCTTTTGATAATACACAGGTAAGATAAAGAAGCACTGCTGTGGGATCGTCTCATAAAATCATGTTAATATATAAAACAAAGCATTTTTATTTTGCTGATTATTTGACTTTAATGTAATTACAATGAACAAAATAGTTTAATCTTTAAAATATGGTGTGCTCCAAGAAAAAAGAAACAGGACAACTCTTAGCATATCAAGTTTGCTTCATAGTCTGTCCTTTGAGAGGGCTAAGAAAGTCTTTAGGAGATAACTACCTGGGCAGATTTATTTTCTAGCTATGGGAAAAGTCAAACGCATGGAAGGTAGGAAAGCTGGAACATCTGCTTCAGCAGACCTTCTATAGTCAGACTGTAGAACAACTTGAGTATTCATAATTTAACAGAACTTTTAAATTATATTGCATACCACAATTTTCAGTATATAGTTAGTCTAGATTAATATGTCACCACTTTGCATATATGTTCATTTATATAAATTAAATTATCTAAATTTTATTGGAAAACGTTTAAGATGATAGTCTTGCCATACATTGTAATAAAAATATATACTCTCTCTCCACTGGAATCTAGAAGATCACATCTAAAGATACAGAGAAGTTATCCTAATAAAGTAAACAATAATAGAAGTTCCTGAATTTTTTAAACATAAAACTTCCCTTACTCTGCATATTACATTAGCATATAAACTACGCAACAATTCTGCATTAAAATAATTGCAATCTCTATGTATAAATAATATATGAACAGAATCTTAAGTGATATAAAAAAATCTTTAACAAAATGCCTAAATATTGTAAAATTTCATATCGATTTTTGATACGTCAAATCTATCAGCACTTTTAGGGACCATCCCATTTTAAGGCATGCTGTGCTAAAAAATTAAGCTCTTAGTGCATTTGCAGTAGCATAGACTATTTACAAACTTGTGAAATTAGTGTTATATAAAGCAACATTTTGGAATATGGTGTTTGTTTACACAATCATTTTTTAAAAATTGAAGTTTAAAGAGGTGTAGTCATGCATTACCATATAATGATGGAATCTTGCAGATACTATTCATGATAAATTTCAATCTCACTTTTCCATTGCCTCTTGGCTGATGCCATCTGAAAAGATACTAGGCTTATTTGTGCTTAAGAGCAGTAGGTGTTCTTGAAAAACGTATATAATATTCTCTATGTATCATCAGAACAAAACAATGCCTGTTGCAATAAAGGGTTAAGGTCATAGATTATAGATAACCATATATACGTATGAACAAATTTGTTCTACCAAAAATTTGGAATAAAATCCTAAAATCAGTACACTTTTCAAAAAAATAAACATGTAATTCAATGAGCTTGGCAAAATAAAAACAAAATTAAATTATATTATTTACATAAAAAGTTGCTAGGCAGGATGAAGAAAAACGGATTCTTACGCCCACAATTCTTCTGTTCTTCCAAATTTGTAGATAAGAGTACTACAAAAACAGAAATTTAGATCTATAAGTTAAACATTTTGTTCTTCAGTAAAAAGACACAGTAAAAACTAGCATATATTTCAATTAGGTAATTGGTCCATCACTAGTTTAAAAAGCAAAAACATATGACAATAAGCTTGTCATAAGCAAAAGCATATGACAACAATGGATTTAATTCCAATATAATCCAGTATCCAGTGCTTTAGCAGTATGATCTTTTCAAACAACACTTTTTAAATGGTGGAAGTTAAAGTAGCATACTAACGAAGCCTTATTAACTGAATTAGTTAAATTTTCAGTATTTATTTTTCCCTGTAATGCAGGGGTGTCAAATTGGCGGCCTGCAGGCCTGATACATCATGCGCAGGCCATGCCCACCCAAGCTCTACGAAGGGAAAAAACATCATAATATATCACATGACAGCAACATGACATGGCAAGTTTGACACCTGTGCTCTAATGTAATGCATTATAATTTCCAGAAAAAAACCCAAGAGATCAGTGTTGGATGAGTTAATGCACTCTTTAATATTTAAAGGAATTCAGCAAAATAAAGAAACTGTGAAATCACACTGAGGTGAAGGATATGTAGCCACATTGCCTGTTAATCTAACTATTGCTTTAAAAGAAAGTAGTTCAGTAAGAAACTTCATCACAGCTTTTAAAGTTGCTAAATATATTAAACACTGTAAACATACTGCTTCTATCACTTAAAATCCAAACAATGTGGAAAAGAAAAGGAAGATAAAGTCAACAAACTCAAAGGGCTATTCTTAAAATGTATATAGATTTCAGTTATGTGTTTTAATGAAGAACTGCTTGAATGGAAACAGTTCAGGGGGAGAAAAGGGTAAATAATATTTGACTTCTCAGATTTATTGGTGAAATTGTGCCTAATTACCTTTACTTCTGACCTCAATTGTGTTGAACTGGTGTGGCATTGTTATTGGCGGGCATTTCAAAGCAGAGGGCCTTTCAAAGCACCCATCAAAGGTATTGTTTAATTTTTCCATCTTGAGAGGAAGGGTGTGTAATGGATGAAGTTTTTTAAAACAGTAATAACCTTGTGATTAGTCTCTATATGTACCTGCATATATAAACAAGGCTATGCAAATCTTTAAATGAGATAATAATAGTACTAGTCACAAGTTTGATAAGATATAGCACTTTCTACATAGCCTCCCTTAATGAGAAAAGGCTAGTGGAATAAATCCTGAAAACAAAGGAAAAGAGAACATGTACTGTTCCTTCTGGTTTCATCTTGAGAACTACTTGATATTAAAAACTGGTACCTAAAAGACATTTGCATGGGTTTTCAGATATTCAAGGACACAGTTTAAGGAGGCTTTATCACAGAACTGATATATACTTCCTTTGATCAAGGCAGCCTTTGTTCTCTATGTCTGAATAAAAGAGTTCTCCAGATGTTTAATCAGACATAGAAGAGACAAAGAAAGGTATTCTACTATGTGGCAATAATTTTGTTTTTGAAAATCTAAATGGCAGTATTGAAATTAGAAATGGATTTATTACCTAACCTATCAAATGATAGTAGCAAGAAATCTGATACCTTGCAAATACCACAATGGAGTGTATGCCCCTTTTTAATTATTTGCTTAGAAATTTCCTGTTTTATTATTAGCTTTAATATTTACTTAACTTCTAATTTTGATATACAGTGTTGGAGAATCTGCTATCTGAATTAACAATTTAAAACATTAACTTTCTCATTCAACTCCTTAGGCCTCGGTACTTACCTAAAAAATATCAAAGCATTTTGAAAAAACACAGCTAATCCCGGGTATACAGTAATATCTAAAAATACAAATTCCAAAGTGTAATTTTTTATTTTGATATAAGGAAGGAAGGAAGGAAGTAAAAGTTACTACATTCCACTATAAAATGCAAAGATTTAATTCAAAAGACTATACAAGCTGAGTCTACCCTGGGAATGGAGCCCTTTACACTAACTAACACAGCATCTTAAAATTCTTAATTGCTACTCAGTTTGAAGTTGAACTGCAGCTAGGGCAAAGGAGAGGCTTTTTAATCCATACCTACAGTATATTTTTATTTATTTATTTATTTTGTCACACAGTATATATAAGCATAAGCATGAAATAACTATACAATATATAAGCATATATATAAGTATGAGTATGTAATAACTATATTAATTCTCTGAATTTCAAAAGATTACTCAGCTTATTTAAAAATCCAATTATATGGTATGTCTTTAATCATTAGGTCATGTGAAACAATGCTTTTTTCCAGGTTTCTGAGCTTATCTTTGTCCCCTTTAAAACTAAGAATTCTCTGTAATATTTTAAAGCTAAAAGTAATTTAAGAGTTGGCACAAATTACTGCCTGCTGCAATGATAGTCTATCCTCTTATACATTGTATTTATACAACATGCTTCTGTATTATTAGTATAATCACAATTTACTTAATCTAATTTTCTGGATTCACACAATATGTTGAACTGTTCAATCAGCACAATAGGAAAAAATAACATTAGCTACAGTACTCTGTGAGTATGTTTGTGAAAACAGAATTGAAATTTATTCTTGCTTACAGGAAAGGAAATATGGTCTTATAAGAAAGACAATTTCTACTTGGTAAACTGATAGGTTCATGATAAAAGCACTAAATTAATTAAGCAAAAACATTGTTAATTTAACTTCAAAGCATTCGCAGAAGATGGTATATTTAGAAGGTTTAGAAGGTTGTCTACTGGGGTTTAGATTCAAAACAAAAAAGGTGGTTTGGAGTATATGGAGGTCTTAAGCAAAGCATCCCTCTGCATCTTTTCTCAAGATACTATGGCTGCATTTGACACATGCAGTGCAATTCCAGTGCTAGACAGTGCTAATATTTACCCTTGTGAGCTAAGTATCTATAATAATTTTATTAGATTTTTATCCTGCATTTATTACCTTATAAATAACTCATGGCAGTGAACTTACATAATACTCCTTCCTCCTATTTTTCTCATAACCACCACACTGCCATCAAAAATATTTAAGAGTATGTGACTGACCAGCTTTCACGCCTAAGGCAGGACTAGAACTTAAGTCTCCTGGGTTCTAAGTCAGCACTTTAAGCATTACACCAACTAGCTCTGTCAAACCTAAGGTGAAAGCAGCAGAAATGCCTTTGCTTTCTCCAATACTGTCAACTTGAAGCTGGCCTGACTGAGGCCATCTTTGAGGCTTCAGTGTTGCCACAATGGAGATGAGGGTTAGGGAGGGGGGAATAGAGATAGCTGGAGGGGGGGGGTTGTAGCCAAAACAAAATAGTTTTCTCTGGAAACCAAGGACATTCCCACAGGTAGCTGAAGACAGGAGGAGTGAAGCAACCAGACAGCACCTTGATTGGACCATGTGACTGATCATTTGCGAAAAGGGGAGAAACTTTTAATTAGGTGAAAACTTCGGGAACCATAGAGTCAGTTTTCACCAGTCCATGCCAATATGATATGTCCAATAAAACTGCTCTTTAAAGAATCTACCTGCCTCGGAGTTCTTTTTGCTACGGAGTTCTTTTTGCTATTTACTTGGAACCTTGATATTAAACCGACTCTTGACAAATACTCTATACAGGCAGTCCTTGACTTATAGTTCATTTAGTGACTGTTTGAGGTTATAATGGCACTGAAAAAGTGACTTATGACCATTTTTCACACTTGTGACTGTTGCAGAATCCCTGTAGTCATGTGATAAAAATTTAGCTGCTTGGCAACTGACTCACATTTATGATGCAGTGTCCTGGGGTCATGTAGTACGGAAGCCAGATTCAGTTAACAACATTGCTACTAACTTAACAACTGCAGTGATTCACTTAACAACTGTGGCAAGAAAGGTTGTAAAATGGAGCAAAGTTCACTTAACAACTGTCTCACTTAGCAACAGAAATGTTGGGCTCAATTGTGGTTGTAAGTTGAGGACTACCTGTATAAAATTTTGTTTGCCGAGGCATTGCTATCAAACACTTGCCCAGCATCACATTCATGAGATAGGCAGCTATATAAATGTGATGAATAAATAAACTAAAGTACTTTTATTCTTACACAGTCCTGTTCAGAATGTTTAAGAGAGCCTTTCCTGCATTTTAAAATTCTGCACTAAGCATCTTCAGGAAAGTATTCACTAAACAAAACTCTACTTTCCCAGTTCAAATCAAACCATTTTTTTCCCCAATTTTTCAACTATAGAACAGTAATATGTATTACATGAATTGGGGAATTTACTCAAATATTCTGAAATTACTTTAAGCTATATTCTAACCATCCATCTCCTTTTATTTTTATATTGTACTTTTGTGTTGTCCTGTCCTGTCCTATATTCTATATTGGACATTTTTAACAGTAAAGCAGACTGAATATTTGTGTTCTATGCTAAATATTTTCAAAATACATAATTAATATGCATTTGATTGATTTAAAAAACTAGTTATTTAATGATTTAAAAACTTACTCAGTGTGTTTTTCCTCCCCTTGTTAAAAAATAGGAAGAAAGGATTCTTACTTTGGGTAACATATGCTCCAAAAAGGATCCATATAGAAGCAATAAGTGAGCCAAACATCAACATGAAGCCAATGAAGAGCCAGACACGAGCACCTAAAACAAGATTTACATTCCTTGGATCAAACTTTACTTTTATGTGTTAAAGATTTCAGTGATTAAAAAGCACACATTAGCAAAAATTATACTATTTTCGAATGCCAGGTCAATAGCCCTGATAAACTGAAAGAAATTAAGGTGATATACAGTACAAGATTAACCAGAAAAATGTTATCTTAAAACATTTGAGATAAATAATTAAGTAATATTGAGCAATGTCAGTATGGGTCAATTTAAAGAGATCTATTTTGGTAAAGCCCCACCCCCCAACCTTCACAATGAAGTTTACTAGATAACTTTGGAAGCATTGTTCAAATAATTCCTGCAAAGATACAATAGAATCAGACTTTAAACACACACTGCCCAATGTTCATTAATAAAATTGTGATAGAGCAAGAATCTTTCCTGAAATTATCCCTGAAAAAAGATGTATTCCTGAAAAAAGATGTTTTTACCCCTTCCTTTGTTCAGCCTGAACATTTAACACTTTTTAAAGAGATTGTTGTGGTCCGCCAGCAGCCTGTGGACTTGGCAGTGGAGTTGGACAGTGAGGAGGCTGGGGAGGACAATGGGCCAGTCCTGGAGTCGGGAAAGCCCAGATGAGGGCTCTGCATCCAAGGCAGAGATGGGGCCAGGGCCATCTGGGAGCAATGCACGGACTACGGAGCCTCCAGAGGCTGACGGCAGAGAGGCAGAGGAACAGGAGGAGCCTGTTCCTAGTGCATGCATGCGAAGAGCTGCCAGAAGGCAAGAGCAGCTGAAGAAAAAAGGACAACTCAGGAGTAAGGCCAGAAGACGATTGGCTACTCCCATAAGGCTTAAAAGAGCAGCAACAAGCCATTGGGTTCTTTGTAGGAAAGCAACATTGATTTCCGTGCTTCTTGTCAGCGTCTCTTGAACTTTGTGGGGGTTTTGCCAAGAAAGGCCTTTGGAAGGTTGCCAAAGACATCAAAGGCTGGTGATAAGGCCGACGGACTGGTTATTAAGAATTTTGTTTTGGTACACATTTTAATAAAATAAGTTTGTTGAGGACTGAATTCTACTTAGTAATCACTACTTGGGCCTTGGTCACAACAGAAATAATACTACTTTTACAAAACCTTACCAGTGTTTTACCTCAAAAACAGGAAGAAACTCATGTGTGACTATCTCTTCTTGCCTTGTGGTACAAAATAAGGATAGAAATTTTTGACGTCGTGCGTCTTTTCCTGAATAGCAAGATTTTAGATCAGGATTCTTATAAACAAGAGTGCACTCACCTGTTCTTCCTAAACATCCATCACCATAACTGTCACCTCTTACTTGAGCATTTGATACAGCATTTATCCTGCAACATATTCACAAACAAATCTTAAAAATAGAAAAAAAGTAGAAATAAAATCCATTTAATTACATTTCTCTATTTTGTAATTCATTTTAGCTTATTTTCCTTTGAATCTAAAGAGTTAATGCAGAAAAAATATGAAATCCAAAATATTACAGCTCAATAATCAATGTTTAAAACAGGAATAGTTATTTTAATGTATTTTCTGGTTCTATTTTCTATAATTATTGGTATCTGTCTGATACTTGACTAAGCCTAAGCACCTTTATTTCTGATATGGTTTAGGAGAGGGGCCTCCAACTTCTGGGCTGTGGCCCACTACCAGGCCATGACCTATTTGCAAAGGAGCCATGTAAGCGGCGAACCAGCACAAACGCATGTGTGTGCAGCTTGACTTGTGTAAGTGGTGGGCCGGCGCAAGTTCACGCATGCACACTGGCCCACCACTCGCACGAGTTGAGTACACATGTGGGCACGTGGGCACACTGCTCACATGGCCTAGTTCCCCTCTACCCCCCAAACCAGGCCACCAACCCACAAAGATTGGGGACTGGTTTAGGAAAATGGCAGAATCTGGGAGCAGAGTGAAAAGGGGGATCAGCGTTGAATGCCTCCATAGTCACAAGCAAAATACATCCAACCCCCCTTGAGTGCCATTTACCCTGTCCTTAGACTTTTAGCAATAAATAAGCTTAATTGAATCTTCATGTATAGACTTGGTCTTTTGCAACTGACATGTGGCAGCAGACCAGCATAATGAACAGTAATGCCTTGAAAGTAGTAGTTGTAATCAATGTTAATAACTGCCAATATTAAGACATATTGAAATGGGAAAAGTTTGGTCTAGTGTTTAAGGCTTTGTTGGTTTGTGTTCCACCTAGAAAACCTGAGATAATGAGTTCTACTCCTACATTAGCCATGAAAGCCAGTTGGGTGATCATGGGCCAAGTCATTCTCTCTCAGCCCATCTCAGCTAACAAGAGTTGTTGTTGTGGGGAAAATAGAAGGAGGTATTTTGGATATGTTACCACCCTACGATATTTGTAAAAATATAAAGCGGAACACAAACCAACAAAAATCCATAGATTAGGAATGGTGGTTTGAAGATGGTGTGGAAATCTTTAGTGCAAACAAAAAGCTTTGTTTTTAAACAATTTGCTTTTAAAAATGAATCTTTATGTATGCAGGTAGTCCTTGACTTACAACTGTAATTGAACCTGCCCATTATGGTTATAAGTCGTGATAGTTGTAAAGCAGCCATCACATGTCCAGCCTGATTTTAAACCTTTTTTGAGGTAGTTGATAAGTGAATCACCATGGTCAGTAAGTGAATCTGTGGTCATTAAGCAAATCCATTGTTTGCTATGGGGCATTTTTGCAAAAACCAGAAGTAAATTCAGCCTTGTATCCCTACAAATACATTCTGGTTTTCAGTAAAAACGTAAATCACAGCTGTATGACTGTGGTATGCTGCAAATGGTCTTAAATATGGGCAGTTGTTATGCACCCAAAATCTGGTCTCGTGACAAGGAGAGCAGCTGTTGGAACTTCAGAACCAGGTTGTAAGTACCTTTTGGGGGGTCCATCGTAATTTTGAACTATCACTAGGCAACTAATCGTAAGTAGAGGACTACCAATAGATGTTAAGACACGAACTGGGACAAGTTCAGAAATGGAATTGCTACGGCAGTTTTTTAGTATTTTTAATCTGGTCAACAACCTTGGAATTTCTTAGTGGTCTCGCATCCAACCTAACCCTAACTATTGAAATCCTGCTTAGCTTTTTCAACATCAGCTGATGTAAACAAGGTGCTGGCCCTGTCACGATTTTATATTGACTTACATGAAAAAAGCTAGCGTGGAAAATACTCCACAAGTGTGAAATGCATGATTCATTTCTTCTGGCTCAGGGTAAGCTACTGCAGCATCTATCATTATCCACCAGCCTGTAAAAAACTGTAAAAATATGATTGATCAATTAATTCCAAAACTAATTTAAAAAGGTGATACATATATCTGATTATTTCCAATATCATCACACCTTTTTAAGCATCATAATCATATATAAGCCCCAGTCATTCAATTCTATAAGTGAAACTAAGCTTCTAAACAAAATAGTTACAAGTTATTCCTTTCCAATGATATTCAGACAATTGGGCCCAAAATTTCTGTTGTTAAGTGAAACATTTGTTAAGTGGATTTTGCCCCATTTTACGACTTTTCTTGCCACAGTTGTTAAGTGAATCACTGTCGTTATTAAGTTAGTAACAGAGTTTTTAAGTGAGTGTGGCTGCCCCATTGACTTTGTAAGAAGGTCGCAAAAAGTGATCAAATGCCCCAAGGACACCGCAACAGTCATAAATATGAGTCCGTTGCCAAGCATCCAAATTTTGATCATATGATCATGGGAATGTTGCAACAGTTGTTAAGTGTGAAAAATGGTCATAAGTCACTTTTTCAGTGCCGTTGTAATTTTGAACAACTAAATAAACTGTTTTAAATTAAGGACTACCTGTAGTAATGTGAACAAACTATTTGTAATTTATACTATTAGATTTCATTATAAAAGCCACTGTAAAGACTCCATGACTTAGAGAGAAGGATCTCTTAACCCACACTTTCCACATGAATTGTCATTCTTTCTAATCAACTTAACTTTTAGATTGCATTTCTGCAAAATACACAAAGCAATGCAGAATAGAAACATAAAAATAGTACGTCTATTACAATTAATAAAGGAAAATATTTGTAACTCAGGGGTGAAATGAGGGGTCCTTGGTAATCTTTGAGCTTGGTTGTTTTCTTGCAAACATTTCATTACTCAAACTAGGTAACATCATGAGTTTGGGTAATGATACTTCTGCAAGAAAACAAGTTCAGAGAGCATCATGGACCCCTCACTATATAATAATCTTCTATCTAAAATTATCACATATATGTATTAAATTCTACTATTTTGTTGGTTGTTAATATTATGAACAATCGCATAAAAAGACACATCAAAGTAGCCTTTGTAATTTGAAAATTTACATTCTTAAATCATTTACTATAATATGGTAAGTTCTCCATTTCAATGATTAAATGAATCGGGGGAGGGGGGCAATCACTGGAAAAATAGTTATTAATGGTGGAACATTTATAAAGTCTGTCTGGAATAATGTCAAATAGCCATCAATAAAAATATATTTACCCATGAAGCATGTGAACTTTCAGTATTCTGCTGTACTGTGGGAAAGAGGTTTTCCAGTTTACACAAGAAAACAAATATTTCCAAATTTTGCAATCCATTCTACTTTCAAGGTATTTTTTTTAACACAAAGCATCTTTTCCTGGCCAATAAATAAATATACTGTGATTACTTTTCAAATAGATATGACTGTGTTAGTTGGAGTTTGTTCAAAGCTCAGGATACTTAAAAAGTGCTTATGATCCATTGTAAGTATTTTTATTCCAGAAACTTTACAAGAACATACTTCAGAACACCGTTATCTATCCCTATCTATCTATCTATCTATCTATCTATCTATCTATCTATCTATCTATCTATCTATCTATCTATCTATCTATCTATCCCTAATAAGCAAAAAGTTTTGTGGAAATATGTGGAGAATTGCAGTGCAAGAGACCAAATGATGTCCAAGATAAGTTCCAATATAATACTTACAAATATACCGTATTTTTCAGACTATAAGACGCACCTTAGGTTTTGGGGAGGAAAATAAGAAATTGGTGGGTGGATGGCCTCTTGGAATACCCCCAATCGGCTGTTGTCAGAGGTGAACTTTAGCAACAGGTTCATTGGTTGTGAGCTCTGTGCCTTGCTTTTTTTTCCAGCTTCTGAAACCTCCCTTTAAGAGCCTTTTTTTAGCTTCTGAAACCTCTGTTTCAGAGGCTGAGAGGGGCTACATTCGGTGTATAAGACACACCCAAATTTTCACCCTCTTTTAGTCTTATACTCCGAAAAATACGATAAATTGAGAGATTTTACTGAGAAGTGGGAAATAATAATGTAAAATAATAAACTTTTCTAGTTTTTCTTTATGTTAACCTACACAACTACAAGAAATCATTCTTAAAATAAAAGAAATAGAATGTAAGTCTTCCCAGCTCTTCCCAGCTCTTGATCTCTGACTTACAGATGGTTGAGACAGATTCGGACTACTTAATATGACTACTTTCAAATACATTTTGGATATCAAAATATTATAAGCATCAACATGTTTACCCATTTGCAGGTCTACAAAGGTCACAGAGAACCAGTAGCTAGTTACCACTTCTCCTTCCAATTCCTTGCCAATGGATATTGTACCATTAACACAATAATGCAAGAATTCTCATATTGGTGAGGATCTAAGGCATCATCATTAGAAAGAGGTCAACTTGCTTCATTATTAGAACTGAGAATCCATCCATATTTATTTTTTTTTGTAAAATGTTATAGATATAAAATTATGGAGGTCTCTTTAGTAATCTGAAAACAAAAAAAAATTAATCCAAGTTTTTTTCCTTTTTCTTTTATATGCAAAAAGAAAACAAGAAAACCTCATAAATATATGTAACTCTTAATAATCAAACCTAATCTTATATTTATGTATTCTACAGTGTCAATGTCATGTCATGCTACACAATTGATTAAAATTATTTCAGATTAGTTGGATGCGACAAGCTCTTACAGAATTTATATATAGGTCATGATATTACTAAGACTTAAAATCAGTCATAAATAATGTCATATGACTTACCAAGATCCCAGCCACCACAGAAGCAACTGTATTTCTTCTTTCACCCCAATCTATACATTCACATTCAGGCCAACGGAAATTGTCTAGGAAGCCTGCCATTTTTCAAGTTCAGTTGGGCTTCTTTACTCTTGATTTTTGTAAGTTCCCACCCCTAAACAAAATATTAGAAAGAACATCAAACTGAAAATAAGTGCCATTATTTTCACGTAAATAGCCTGGATCAGATAAAATGGTTGCTTTAAGGAGTTCAATTATACTTTAGTTTTGGTACACTAGATCCCAATATACTTAAGAATGTTTATTGTGCATTTCTCAGTATTTTGCAATATTGAGTTTTGGAGGGGAACGTTAATAGTGGCATGCTCAAAGCCTTTGAGCAAATTTAGAAGAGATGTTTAAATAAGAACTTTCTGGTTTGTAACTTAGTTAAATGAGCAGAAACCAAACTAAATGCTCAATTACAGTCTTTTGAGGAGAGTAACCTACCTATAGTACAGGAGGGAATTAAAACATCAAGATCAATATTTAGACCTTTATAGAATGAAGTACCTTGGAGGTTGACACTCCACTATCAAAGCCCCTTAAAGTATGAAGAAAAGGAAAGTGATGAATTGCATCGAACATTATTTCATCAAATCAGAACACTTCTAGAATTATCAGCATGAACAGTACGTTAAAAAGCCACATTCCCTGTATGAACAACCCACATTCTCTGTATAAACAAATAGAGAAATATTAATAACCCTATCCATGTTCGACTATTACAGCTGAATGAAAAGTGCATTGATTTCAATTATAACTAAATTTAATACTCTGAATTTGACACTTGTATTCCATTTCTACATTCCTATACTTGTAAATTTCTATTCAATTATTTCTTTCAATCCTTCAGCATTAAAATAGAAGGATAATAGTAATGTGTATTTTTACAAAAGATACACAGACACAAAAATACTCATCTAGATATGTATTTATACAGAACAATAATTCTTACTTTAGAGGCTATGTCTAGGTTTACATAATATATTAGGCTAAAATGTAATCAGCCTTTATATGGTTCTATAAACTCCAGGTAACTGGATAAATACAGTAAATCAACATTTAAGAAACAATGAATTAACATCTTATTTTAATAGTCATGAATTAGCATTGACAGGTAATAGTTCTAGGAAAATTTTTTACCCAGAAACTATCTATGAATACAGTAGTTATAATAAGCATAAAGTTATCTATAGTATACTGTATTCTCTTTTAGCACAATATAAAGAACCAGGAAGTGATAAACTAGTAACCCCTGAGCCCTATTCAGAGAAAGGGATTTTTTATCTTTACAAAACACAAAAAGGAACAAAGAAAATGTTGTGTGCCCCAGCCCGCTTATCAATGCCTACATACACCTTTTAAACATGCACATTTGGGTTTTAAGGCCCTAATTTATTTTAGAGATTTTTAGGCAGTTCCTTTTTTTTCATTCCTACATTTCTAGATATTTCAAGGAAATGTTTAATAAACTTTTAAATAAAAAATATCCTCTGTTTTGGGAAAACAGGTTTGAGACTAGAAAGAGGCACTTCCTCTTATGATGGAGATAAAAGTGTATATATCCTTTGAGGCTTTCTCTTTACACAAAAACTCTTATTAAGTACATCTAACTTTTGTAACCAATTTTGTGCTGGGGGAGTAGCAATTTACTTGCTACTCCCCCAAAATATTCAGTCTGAGACTGAAACAATAAATATACTAATCATTCTAAATGAAGATGAAAGAGGATTTTATGCAATTCCTGAACAATTCTTAGCAAAACTAGGGGGAAGCAATCCATCAATTCCCTTTCAGATATTTTGAATTATAACTCCAATAAACCTAAGACAGTCAATGATCAGAGTATGGTCTTTGGGTTCTAACACTTTTGAATTTGCTGGATTAGTTATAATATCCAACTATTATGTCCAATTCAAGATTGAACAAATTCTATAGACTACAGGTTTCTTGCACAAGTTAATATACAAACCTAGGATAGTATAGTCAGCACTTGCTCCTCTCTGCTCTAATGCATTAAGCATTTGTCATAGTTTCATTTAGAAGAAGCTCGCACATTATCTATTATTCAGAATTAGATTATGAAGTGCAAAGCTACTGAAATTAGATATTAATATAATCAAATCAAGAACTTAAGTTATAATTGTATGAAAATTTACCTGAGAATTAAAGCACACAGAACTCTAAAAGAAACGTTTCAAGCCAATTCATTATACTTCCATCATTCATCATTTATTATTGTAATTGCCAAGAGAATATATCCATTTTTTGTAAAGCTACAGTTTTAATACAAGCTGGCACAAGATAATAAGGTCTCGTTCTCAAGATTGTTGTTCTCCAAAAGGTCTTAAACAACATTTTATTCACCTAGCAAGAGTGCAGTCACGCAAGTGGAACCAGTTTCAAATTAAAAGATACTCTAGTCTACAGGGTTGCGACTATTTCCACCGAGTATAATTAAACCGAACATTACATAGAAGTACCGTAGGCGGAGACTGCTTAGTCAGCTATTCCTGTATAGGGTTTTAATCTTTAAAAAAAAAAAAAAAAGGACGAAGAAAAAGGAAGCACGGAAAGAGATGTAAAACCGACCAAGGTCAACGGTGGTGCATCCACACAGACACGAATAACCTCGCGTGGGGAAGGGAAGCCAAAGGGGCGCCTGAAGGCTAAACGAGCGAGGTGGGAGAGACTTCGGGGAAGGAGCAGCATTAAAGGTTTCTCTTTCCTTTGCAGTTTGTTTGTTTTTGATACCGTCGTCGCACAAGTGAGTGTTAGGCTACACGGGTCTCCCCACCATCTCCCAGCTGAGGCGATATCTTTTTTTCTCCTTTTCGTTTAAAAAGCTTGTGGCGAGTCCAAGAAAGCGAGCGAGGTTCTTCATTTTGCCCGCCTGTGAATCGCATGACCCCCCAGAAAAAGAAGGGGGCACTGGGCGGCGCCCATTTAATTTAATAATTAAAAAAAAGCCTACCTCAGTTCACCTCAGATTAAAAAAACTAAGCAAGCGGCAGGACGAAACAGCAGGAAGAATGTCGCCACCCCTCCACCCGAGTCCCCACGAGCAGTTGAGCAAAGCGAACGGGTGGAAGACGATAACGACTCTCCCCCCCCCCGCCTCCACGACCCAGGTCCTCACCTGGCAGAAAGCGCCTCTCCATCCGCGACCCCGCTAACCCGGCTCTACCAGCAAGAGGCATGGGTGAAGGACAGGGCCCTTAACCAATCGACAGCCGGCGTACCTCGTCACAATGGAGGACGGATTTCTTACTAGGAAACGCGAGGATTGGACAGCGGCGGAGGCTCGATTCCCCCTCCCCTCCCCGGGAATAAAAGTGAGCGTTACGCGAAGTTCGGCCGGCCTCTTTAAGCTTTGCAGCATGGGTCAAGATTAGTGAGTTACTGACTCGCCGCTCACGCGGCTAAGGCGCAGGAGGAAATAGGCAAAGTGGAGAAAGGGTCCAAGAGTGGAAACTCCTTGAAAGTCATAATTTCGATCTTATTCATTTCTAGGCTGCGTCAGCAGTTCCAGGCTGCATTGAGGGATAGAATAATTGAGGAATAGTATAAGGGGCGTGCATAAGAGCACAGATGTGCCTGCCGTTCCTGTCTTATTGTTCCCTTCATTATATCCAATTACTATAGTTGATACATAATTTTAATTATTTATTTATATATATATATATATATATATATATATATATATATATATATATATATATATATATATATATATATATATATATATATATATATATATATATATATATATATATATATATATATATATATATATATATATATATATATATATATATATATATATATGTTAAGTTCGGAAGTAACGAGGCTGGAGACCGGGGTAGTAACACCAGCTCTTTAATATAGGGTGAACCCAGCAACAGGCTGGGGAAAAACCTCTCCTTTTATACAGTTCTGCTGGAGGCTTCGTCCAATCAGCAACGTGCTGATTTCCCGCTCAAATATTTAAAGGCACAACTGTTAATACATAACACTCCTCCCCTCCCAGAAAACACTTGGTCTTATTTACATATTTATTCACATGTTATTTTTCGACGTAGTCACGCAAATAACCTGGGCGTCTCCTAGTTCTTTCTGACCTGCGCGGTTCAGTTCTCGGTGGTGGTTTGAGCTGCTCGGAGGGCCTGTTTCCTCCTCCCAGCTCTTTCTCTAGGCCATCGGGCTCTGGATTATTGGCCGACTCTTTTTCTTGGCCATCCGGCCTTGGATTAATTTTGGAATTTTCCTTGCTGTTTCCCTCGGGGACCTGATGGCGTCGCTGGAACTCTGGGACCTCAGCTAAGTCTTGCGCCTCCCCCGGGTCATTGTCGGCTGTGGATTCAAAGTGGTATTGGTCATTACCTGTCTCTGTTGGTTTGGTTTGGTCAGTTATTCGTTTCCTTAACTGATCTATGTGGCGCCGCCACATTCGGTTGTCTGGTAGCTCTACCACGTACGATTTTGGCCCTGTTACTTTTGTTACTTGTCCGGCGACCAACTCGGGCCGTCCCCATAGTTTCGGGCCCACACCCGTCGCCTATGCTCATTTCCTTGTTTTTCTAGCTCCCCTTGTAACCCTCGGGTGTGTAATGGGGTTCAAGCGGTCAAGTGGGCACGGAGTTTTCGTCCCATTAGCAATTCGGCTGGGCTTTTCCAGTGGCTGTGCTTGGGGTTCTGTGCTGGACGGCTAGGAAAAAGTCTATTTTGTTTGCCAGTCACCTGGCTTGAGCCTGGACAATGCCTCCTTAGCGCTCGGACGGCACGCTCTGCAAGGCCATTCGTCGCAGGGTGGAAAGGTGCAGAGAGGGCATGTCGGATGCCTTCCTCTGCCAGGTACTCTTCAAACTGGGCTGCCGTGAATTGGGGCCCATTGTCGGACACCAGAGTGTCCGGCAACCCGTGAGTTGCGAATAGGTGGCGCAGGGTTGCGATTACTGCTTCGGCTGTGGTGGACTTCATAAGTATGATCTCTAACCATTTGGAAAATGCGTCCACCACCACTAGGAACGTTTGGCCGTGAAAGGGGCCAGCAAAGTCAATGTGGATTCTTGACCAAGGCCCTTGGGGCTTTTCCCATTCTCTGACTGGGGCTGTTGGGGGTAGCGGTCTGGACTCTTGGCAAGCTTGGCATTTCCCTACCCTCTCAGCAATCTCTGCGTCCATGAGTGGCCACCATACATAGCTTCTAGCTAACCCCTTCATCCTTACGATGCCTGGGTGACCCTCGTGGAGGAGGTCCAATACCTTGCCCCTTAACTTAACAGGAATTATTACACGATCACCCCATAACAGGCACCCCCCTTGAGCCGAGAGCTCATCACGTTTCTTAACAAATTCTTTGAACCGTTCGCCCGGCGCAGCGGGCCACCCTCTCTGTACCCAACCGGGCACAGGCCTTAACACAATGTCGGTATGATGCCGAGCCACTTCCTTTGATGTGACTGGGCCAGAGTCCAACGAGTCAATAAGGAGGATGGGTGTCCCGGAGTGGGGTCTTGATCGCCCCTGGCAGTGGGCATCGGCTCAATGCGTCTGCATGCCCCACTTCTTTCCCCGGTCGATGCTGCAGCTTGTATGAGTAAGCGGCTAAAAATATAGTCCATCGAGTCAAACGTGGCGAAAGTGCCACAGGCGTTGGCCGGTCGCCAGCCAGTAATCCCAGTAACGGTCTGTGGTCAGTCACGATTTCAAAATTCCGCCCAAAGACATACTCATGGAATTTTTTGACCCCTGATACAATGGCTAATGCTTCTTTGTCTAATTGGCTGGAGTTCCTCTCTGGGGAGGACATCGTTCTAGAGTAGAACGCTATAGGGGCTTCTGTGCCGTTTGGAAGTCTATGGCTGAGTACAGCCCCCACCCCGTAGGGGGACGCATCGCAAACCAGCACTAGGGGTAATGAGTCGTGATATTGGATGAGCAGGCTATCACTTGAGAGCAGGTTCTTTACTGCTTCAAAAGCCCTATTTTCTGACTTTCCCCAAGACCAAACAGTATTTTTCCCTAAGAGCCTATGCAGCGGTTCCGCAACGGTTGCTTTGTTCTTCAAAAGACCGCGTAAAATTAACCAATCCCAGGAATGCCTGCAGCTCTGCTTTGTTTTTGGGCGCTGGAGCCTTCCTAATTGCCTTAACTTTGCTCTCAGTAGGGTGAATTCCTTTCTTGTCTATCCGGTAGCCCAAGAAATCGACCGATTCGACCCCTATCTGACATTTATTTGTCTTGACTTTTAATCCGGCTGTCCGGAAAATGCTCAAGACCTTTCTTAACCGTTCCCCCAATTCCTCCATGTTTTCCCCTGAAATTAGGACATCATCGAAGTAGGGAACTACCCCTGGGAGCCCTTGCAGTAGTCGTTCCATCAGGTTTTGGAACAGCCCTGGTGCCACACTAACCCCAAATTGCAATCGGGTGCACTTGAATGCCCCCCTGTGCGTCACAATCGTTTGGGCTTCGGCTGTGCGGGCGTCTACTGGCAGTTGTTGGTAGGCTTGGGCCAAGTCTAACTTTGCAAAGACTTGCCCTTGCCCCAAGGAGTGCAATAAATGTTGCACTACGGGAACCGGGTACGCGCTTTTCTGTAAGGCTTTGTTAAGCGTCGCCTTGTAGTCAGCGCAAATTCTAATTGACCCGTCCGATTTGATGGGGGTGACGATTGGCGTCTCCCACTTTGCGTGATCGACTGGCACCAAAACCCCCTGATTTATGAGCTTGTCCAGCTCCTTATCAATTTTTGGTTTTAGGGCAAAAGGGACTCTCCTCGCCTTAAGCCTAATGGGGGCTACCTGGGGGTCTAAGTTGAAGGAAATAGGGGTCCCCTTGTACTTGCCCAGGCAGTCCTTGAAGACATCTTCGAACTCGTTAAAGAGAATGTCTTTCAAATTGCAGTCACTTCTGTAGATGCCAGTCACTCCCATGCCCAGGGCACGAAACCAGTCTAGTCCCAACAGACTGGGCAGAGTTCCTTCGACGATCGTGATGGGCAGGGTCTTCTTGTGAGGGCCGTACTCGACTCGGACGGAGGTGGTCCTCGAACAGGGATGCGATTCCCTGGTAGTCGTGCACTCGTAGCCGCTGTGCTTGCAGATGGCGCCGCGACGGACGGCAGCGACTTCGCCAGGGTGTCCCAGGACATGATGGTGATCGCTGATCCGTGTCTACTTCAAGCCTGCACCGTACTCCCTCGATCTTGGGCTTTGTGAAAATCTTCTTTTCCACTTTGGTTGAGGCGCGCCTATAATGACAGTCGTTTGGTTAGACTTGCGCCTTTCTTGTTTGAACCAATCGCGGGCCGCCTTTCCGGTTCCAGCGTTTTGATTGGCCGATTTGAATTTTCGGCGGGAAGGTTGGGCGCTCTGCAAACCTGAGCTAAGTGTCCTTTCTTCCCACACCGCCGGCATGTTGCGTCTTTAAACCTGCAGCGTTGGCGCTGATGCTGCCCTCCGCAGCTTCCGCTCGTCACGGTCCTCAGTGTCGCGTTTCTCGGTCCGGCAGACCCTTCCTCATCCTCGCCTCACCTTCGGATTCGGACTGAATCTCCTCCTGGTGTACTGGCGTTGGCTTTGCGCTTCGCCTTGGATTGAAGAGGCTTTTGCAGAGTCTCTGCTGCTTTAGTAGACATTTCGTGTGCTCTGGCCTCGTCCAGAGCGGTGGCTAGTGTCAGGTTGCTCCTGGCTAGCAGTCGTCGCCGTAGGCGGATGTCCTTGACCCCTCGGATGAGTTGCTCGAGTAGCACTTCGTCTAAGTCTCGGTATCCGCAGTCCTTGGACGCTCTTCTTAAAGCGGCCATGTAGTCACCGATGGACTCGCCCTCCATCTGTCTACGTTCTCCGAATTCAAACCGCTGCACGTATTTGGACGGCGTCGGTGCGAAATGGTTCTTCAGCAAAGTCTGCAGAGTCGGCCACGATACCGATTGTATCGGCGTTGGCTCTGCCAGGGCTTCCGCAATCTCGATTACCTCCGGCCCGCAATGGCTTAGGAAGTAAGCCCGTTTGCGGTTATCAGGGATCCCCTGTAGTTCGTTGGCTTCTAGAAAGCTTTCGAAACGGGTCATATATGTTCCCCATTTCTCCTTGCCCGGGTTGTACGGTGCGGGTGGCGTGTTTGCCATTTCCGCGTTTCTGCCCTGAGTTTGCTGGGTTCGGGACTAGCGTGCTTCAGCTCGGTTCTGGTTCTCCTTAGCCTCGAGATCCCATCCTCGTCGCCAATGTTAAGTTCGGGAAGTAACGAGGCTGGAGACCAGGGTAGTGACAACAGCTCTTTAATATAGGGTGAACCCAGCAACAGGCTGGGGCAAAAACCTCTCCTTTTATACAGTTCTGCTGGAGGCTTCGTCCAATCAGCAACGTGCTGATTTCCCGCTCAAATATTTAAAGGCACAACTGTTAATACATAACAATATATATATATATATATATATATATATATATATATATATATATATATATATATATATATATATATATATATATATATATGCTGTTTTATCTATGACATTTGTTTGTGTATACTGTTGTGACAAAAATAAATAAATAAATAAAAGAATCAAGATCACGTGAAGTGTTGATACCACTTCAAATGCCATGGTAAGACCACACTTGGAATACTGCATCCAATTTTGGTCGCGGACCGGAGCCTGAAACCAATTCTTGAATATAGCTCATCTATCTGGAACCACACTGCATATCGGACATTAATACAATTGAGAGAGTCCAGAGATATTTCAGGAGAAGAGTCCTCCACTCCTCTGCTCACAACAGAATACCTTATATCACCAGACTTGAAATTTTGGGCTTAGACAACCCAAAATTGGGTTGTCGCCTTTGGTCCGACCTAAGTGTAGTACATAAAATTATCTGCAACAATGTCCTATCTGTCAATGAATACTTCAACTTCAACCACAACAATACACAAGCACATTAATGGATACAAACTTATGGTAAAACGCGCCAAACTTGATTGCAGAAAATACGACTTCAGTAACAGAGTTCTTAATGGCTGGAATGCACTACCCGACTCTGGTTTCTTCCCCAAACCCCCAAACTTTACCCTTAGACTGTCTACCTCACCCCATTCCTAAGAGGTCTTTAAGGGGCATGCATAAGCACACCAGCATGCCTACCGTCCCTGTCCCAATGTTCCCTTTTATTCATATCCATTTCATGTATTTATAATTATTTATAGTTGTATCTGTTATCTAATATATAGAAAGAAAGAAAGAGAAAGAAAGAAAGAAAAAAAGAAAGAAAGAGAAGGAAGGAAGGAAGGTTGGTTGCTGTAATTGGATATGTCTAGTTTAATGAAAAGGACTAGGAGTGACATGATTGCAGTGTTCCAATATCTCAGGGGTTGCCATAAAGAAGAGAAAGTCAAGCTATTCTCCAAAGCACCTGAAGGCAGGACAAAAAGCAATGGATGGAAACTAATCAAGGAGAGAAGCAACCTAGAACTAAGGAGAAATTTCCTGACAGAACAATTAATCAGTGGAACCACCTGCCTCCCAAAGTTGTGAATGCACCAATATTGGAAGTTTTTAAGAAGAGATTGGGCAACCATTTGTCTGAAATGGTATAAGGTTTCCTGCCTGAGCTGGTGGTTGGACTAGAAGACCTCCAAGATCACTTCCAACCCTGTTATTGTGTTCTGTTCTGAGTCAATTTTATTTGGTGATAAGTCCCAATGAACTTAATAGGCATTCTTTCCAGATAAATATGTGTAAGCCCTCAGCTGCAAATGTGAAGTTAGCTAGCAAATGCACTTCTAACTTTATTGCGATTTTCATTTTGCTCACTGCTTCTATGGTATTCATACAAAGCCAGCATTGATTCAAAAATTTCTTTTGCTGTGTAAATCTAGATAGGTTTTGAGGTACTTGAAAGCAGAAGGAAGAATTATATTCTTCCCCCATCACTATTACTTTCCTACCAGGAAGATAAGTTGCCTCATTCAGGAGGCAAAATGAATCTTCAGAAACAAAAGTTTTGTTAGCCCTGTCCTCTATTAATTTATCCAATGTCCAATACATATTTTTATACTGTTTTATAATATAAAACTTATGTATGTTTTTAATGCCCTTGTAAGTGATCCAATGTTGCTCTGGATAATAAAAGGGGTGACATATACATGTAATAAATAAATAATGATGATCAGGTGCTGATAACTAACTACAGCAGGCTCATAACCTGTTTTTTACATTTTTGTTTTAATCTGTTTCCAATCAGCTTCACTGGTTCCCAGCCCTAGTGTTTGAGAGAGGGAAAACAGCGTCTTCATTTACTCCATGCATGATTTTATATAATTTGCTTCCCTGTTTGCCTTTTTTCCAAGTAGAGCTTTCAAATACCTTGTTCCAGAGGTGGGTTTCAGCAGGTTCTTACCAGTTCTGGAGAACTGGTAGCGGAAATTTTGAGTAGTTTGGAGGACTGGTAGTAAAAATTCTGACTGGCCCCATACCCATCTATTCTCTGCCTCCCAATTCCCAGCTGATCAGGAGGAAATGAGGATTTTTGCAGTAACCTTCCCCTGGAGTAGGGTGGGAATGGAGATTTTACAGTATCCTTCCCCTGCCATGCCCATCAAGCCATGCCATACCCACCAAGCCACACCCACAGAACTGGTAATAAAATTTTTTGAAACCCACCACTGCCTTGTTCTCATATGAACTTTCAGCCCATGATCATTTTATTTGCCGTCTTCTGTTCTTCTTTCCATCTGTTACTATATCCTTTTAAAAAATGTGGTGATAGGATATTTTTTATTGGCCAAGTGTGATCGGACACACAAGGAATTTTTCCTGGTGCATAAGCTCTCTGTGTACTTACGAACAACAAAGTAATATAACCATAAGATATCAATAGGAAGGACAATGAGAAAGATAATAATACAACCCCACTACATGGGTATCCTTAAGACATAAGACAGTGCTGTGGGAATTAGGTGTTCCCACAGCAGTAATGGCACAAGAGAAAAAACTGTCCCTTGTCTAGTGGTTTTAGCATGCAATTCCCTATAGTGGAATCCTGAGGGGAAGAGTTCAAACAGTTTATGTCCATGTTTTTAAGTGTGGTAATTACAACTTACATAGTGCTCTATATGTATCACATTTTTCCAAAAAGATGTTATTTTTCTATTAATCCCTAGCTGCATGTATAATTTTGGCTGCATGTATAATTTGTGTGCGTGTACTCTTCAGTTGGTCTTGAGTCATGGTGACTTCCCACATAAGGTCGTGCTGTTTTCTTGGAAATGTTTGTATACTGTTATTTTTATAAATAACTCAAGGCAGAAAATATAGCTAATACACCTTCCGTCTCCTATTTCCCCCGCAACAACCACCCTATGAGGGTGGGTTGGGCTGAGACTGAGTGACTGGCCCAAGTCATCAAGCTGGCTTTCATGCCTACAGCAGGACTAGCATTCGCCATTTCCTCATTTCTACCCTGATCCCTTAACCCAGGGGTGTCAAACTCACGTCATCACAACAGCATAACGTGATGTATTGGGACTTTTTCCCCCCTTCGATAAACCAAGTGTGGGTGTGGCCAGCGTTTGACGCATCCGGCCCACGGACCAGGAGTTTTGACAGCTCTGCTTAACCAGTAGAGAAAACTGGTTTTGTAATTTTGCAGAAGCAGGCTGTTGTCTTTCTCCTAGAGCAAAAAGAGACAGGCCCAAAGTTACCCAATTGGTTTCATGACTAAGAATTCATACAGCATTTGAATTCAGTCTCATAGTTTCTAGCCCAGTATTTAACCACTACATCAAACTGGTTCTTATGTACAATGTATTACACTTAAATGAATTGTATTCCATTTGCCATTTGGTTGAGGATTCTCACAGTTCAAAGATTGCCTACCAGAGCTCTTCACAATCCCTTTGGTGTTTTACTATCCTTAATCTAACATAATTGGCGAAGTTAACCAGCTCATTGCTTATCTCTAGTCAGGTTTGTTTATGAGTTGGCTACAGATCTTGACTAAATATAGTGAAAAAGTACTGGTCCCAACAAAGATCCTTGAGGAACTCCACTTCCTCATTCATTGTGAAAACTGCCTACAATTTGTTCTTACTTAGTAATAACAACTGTGACCAGCAAATCAGTCATTAAGTGAAGCAGTGGCTAAATGCTTATAATCTTTTGCTTTCTTTTGCTTTATAGACCTGTGAAGGATATAAATGCAAGCACTGGTTGTAAAGTTACTTTTTCATAACTGTTATACTGCAAACTGTTACTAAAAAGGATAATCTGTATTTGTTATTATTCTTGCTGTCTGTTCTTTAGCCATTTGCAATCTTCTTACATTTAACACTGCCAGAATGCATGCTCTTTTTTGTCTTATTAGAGCAAACTTTCAATTTCCTGAAGAAAGCCTTATTTTTACATCTTTGTGAATACCACTGGAAAGCTGTCCTTCAGCTGGTTGTTCCTTTATGTTGTGGAATATGTTCTACTTGAACATCAGATAGCATGGTTTTAAATAACCTTTAAATATTTGAAGATATTTGGGCCAATAGACTTTTCAGTCTTTTTTTCAGCACTTCATGCATTTTTGAGAAAGGTATCATTCTAAACCAAATTTATCCTTCTAACACAATTAAATCTGGATCCTGCTGGCAGATTCCCTTTTGTATATCTGCTAAATTCAATGCCATTACCAGACAATCCATGACCAATTGTGTGTTCATTTCAGAGATGTTTCCTTATCAGATTCCACAATGCCTGCTTTAGCAACGGTGGAGCTTATGATGTAGTGCAAAAGTTCTTAAATATTATGGAAATATTCAGAGATCTGTCTGCCTTGAAAGTAGTCCATCTTGAACTGAATGGCACAGGAAATGTTTTATGACATTTTTTATGTTATAATGTTACACATACTCTATGTTTACCTGTTTGAGGTCCCTTGGTTTAAAAATTGTTGCCTTACAATGTACCATTTTGCCCAGCTAAAGGGTCAGGACAATTTTAGTAGTACACTAGACAACCAGTGACCCATTCAACCAGCGTTTCCAAGATATTTCCTTAGTAGATTACTCAAAGCCTTCAACAATGGCAGAGCTTCCAATATAATGGAAAAGTGCTTAAATAAGGAGGTATGGAGAGATGCATCTGCCTTGAAAATAGCCTAGGTTGAACTGTATAGTATAGTCAAGCATTAGAAGGTGACCACAGGAAAAGTTTTATGACTTTTTGTATTATGTCATAAAATGCTTTATAAAATTTGCCATATTTTAATTCCTCAGGAGTCACAGGTTCTAGATTTTGAACGCATTTTATAAGTTAGCTCCTTTGAGGTACCTTATCTAAATATTAAGTTGATAAAAGAATCTCAACCAAAATATGATTTTTAATAAACATTTATTTATAGTTTTGCAGTTCAGTTCAGTTCTTCAGTTTGAATAAGGGATTGTTCCAATAGTTAATAGGACAAAAAAACCCCACCTTTGGCATGTCTTATGAATCTTATTTAAAGTTCATTGCTATGAAATTAAATGACTAAATTCTTGTTCTTACTTCAAAATAAGAGCTATCCACTTTAAAACAATGGTTTTTATGTCATGTCTACCATGTTCCATTTCAGCTTCTCTTTTCTTTGCTTCTGCCTTGGACTTATTTTTCATCTGGGCTTCAAAGATGTCTTGTACATGTGCAATCTCTTTATCTGCATTAAAATGGACCATCTGTCTGCTAAGAATAGGAACAACTAAATTGAAATCATTAATTCTTTTGTTTAATATCTTAATGTTTTCCCTAAATTCTTCACAAACTTCCTTCCATTGCTTCTCTTTTTGGACAGTCATTGGATCACCTAACTTATTCCTAGAAGCTATTATAGTCTTCCTTAACTTTTCAATTGTTTCCCTTATTTCTTTCTGTATAAGTATCCATTCTGGTTGGTATCCATTATCTATCAGGATCCTATTCAGATTGTGTGTCATAGGATCAATGTGTGGACAGTCTGAAAATTTTTGTAATGGCTTTCCTTTACCACTTAGATTATCAAAATCTCCTTTTGCCATAGACTCTTGAATGAGATCTTCAACCAAGCGTTCGATTGCTTGGGTTATTTTTACTTTTTTACTTTTCTTTACATCTTTAGCTAGCATAACATCTCCCATAGCTAGTTGTTTCTCCATTTGTCGTTGTCGATATTCCATGATTTGTTCAGAAGCTCTATCAACTCTGAACTGTATATACTGCCTTTCTCTTTGACTTGGAGTACCAAAACCAATACCTTCAAAATTTAAATACTGTCTATGTTGTACAGCTTTAGATTTCGATTTGTCTTCTTCATCATCCTCTTCCTTATCTCTTGATTTTATTTTCTTGGCCATATCATTAACAACAACTCTGTATGCTTCTTCAATTTGAACAAAAATGGTAGAATCTGCTGTGACTGATCCACTATCTGGATGGTATTGTTTAGCAAGCTCTAAAAATGAATTTTTGACATCATCCAATGAACACCCTTCCTGAAGTTTAAGTAGCTTGTAAGAGTCTATAACATTCTGAGGCTTGTAATCTGACATCAGTCTACAGTTACAGATAAAGCAACGTTGAACTGATTTTGCTTCCTTTGGAACCAACGCTGAACACATCCAGACATGATGGTGTATTTTTCTCATCAGCACTGCACAGACCCACTTCATAATTCTTCAGTGTAGTTATATTTTAACCATCACCTAATTGTAAATCTGAATAAGTTTAAATAGAATTAAATGAATTATTATGAATTTATATTTCTTAAATTACCTACTGTTAATACAATTTTTTCCTGTTAGATAGTTTTACAAAACCAAATTGAATGGTTACACACACAGTAAAAATTTAGAGACCAAAGATTTGTGTACTGCACTTTTATATGTACTGCTGGATATTCCATTATGTCAATGGAATTTAACTAGTTTAGAAAACGTGTTGATTCTGCTATGCTGTATTAAGACAACTGAAATTGTTGTCTTGAGTAATAAACAATTATGAATTGAGAGATCAATATACTCAACAGATACTGACTGAAATAGTCCATTTTTATCAAACAGTGTGACTCTTAAAATGTGATTGATTAAAAAGTCAATGATTTATTACCCCTAACTAGGAAATCAATTAGGTCAATTAAAAACAAACAATATTCCCAGCTGTCTAACCTAACCATACAAATTTTGACCCAGAAGTTGCAGAATGATAACATTATGCTATTATGCTGCAAACAATGATATGTAAAATATAATGGAATTTCTTAGTACTATAGGATTAAAACCATGAATGCTTACCTTTCATTCTTCTATAAAAGCATGGTTATTGAGCATGTCTTGAAAATACTGGATTCTACTGGATTTGTTTTTAGACTGTGAAAAAATAAAAATTCCCACTAAAATATAAAAAGCAAAGGTGAATTGTTGATCCATCAGTGAAACCATTCTATTATTTACATTACTAAGGTGAAATGGGACCATTATTTTATACTTATTAATACTCTTTCCTATTCATATTGGAACATGGAATAATGGAACATACTGGAAGATAGATAGATAGATAGATTCACACACACGCATATGTATAATGGATATATACGTAATAATATATATATCCATTTTAAGTAAAATAATAGAACTAGCAAATGTATTTTAATTATTAATACAGATAAAAATCAAATACATTGTTTTTTCTATCTCGTTATCCTATATTGTGACTCATTCCTGAAAGAAGTTATGTTTCTTACAATTCACTTGCTCATGGTACTAATTAAACCCCCTTCCCTCTTCAATATAAAACAAGTGCAAAGAAGCAATGTAGGACTGTCATTTGGTGAAAGCTCAGTTTTGCTATCGTGTTCATTTATTCGCAGTTCTCAGTCCTGAATCAAACCGACATTTGTATTTGATAAGAGGCTGAGGGGCGGGTTGGTGGGGGAACCGAAGCGCTTGGTACACTGCCACAAACGCAGAACACTGCGCAGTATTTGGAATCTGTGACATTTAAATTCCTCCTAACCAAGAAAAGAAAAAAAATAAGGCAAAGCCTTCCTTTCATTCCCTCGCTACATCTAACAATCTCACCGCTTTTTTCACTCCTCCAGCCAGTCATCTTTAACACGTCGGCTGCGTTTTCAGATTTAACGCGTTATTCAATAACGAACTACCACCGCTAACAACCCGGGGACTCAGCCACAACTGCGACGTAACCCCCAGTCCCTCTGAATAATCTATTATGTCGAAAGGGGTTGTGGGAGGTGTAGTTTTCCTAAGGACAGCGTGTAAGTCTCGAGGAGCCAATCGTGGTAGCATAGGAAGATAAAGCCTCTTCCTGGATCGGCATTAAAGGGAAAATAAAACTCTTGTTTGACTATATTCATTCTGTAATGAATCCATAATAGTTACGCTACAACATTAATGATGGAATTCAATAGTGTATATTAAATTATTAAAATTCATAAAATAATTGCAACCGTCTTTCCCCAGCGGAGCCTTTGTAATAAACTTAATAGCCTTAATAATCCCCAGGTACTATTTTATTTTATTTTATTTTATTATTTATTTTATTTATTTTATTTTATTTTTTATTATTTTATTTTATTTATTATTTTTTACAATTTTAGAAGAGTATGCCTAGCTAATCGATCCTTTTGTCTCTAGCCAGACCTATCCTGATAATTACTAATAACTTTAAGCTTTTCTGAGGTACTTGGGATGCCAGTGGATGGGGCAAGTTTTTAAAGCAGAATAAGACTGTTCTCCACTTGGCTTTGGCTGCTGTCACAATTGAGTGTGTGTGCTTTGTGGTTACTTCTGAAAAGTGCCTTTAAAAACTCCCTGAAAGGGACTCCTGCAACAGTTGCCGCTTAAGAAAAATAGCCTGAGAAGCTATTGGAGCATGCTGAGGCCCTGAAGAAGAAGCTGAAACCCTCCAAATTATGTGAAAAGCAGAAGAAACCCAAGAGAGAAATAGTGGTTGAAGATGTATCATTGTTGCGAACATGTCACTGAAGAAAAGGTTGAATACTTCCCAAGTAATGGGAGAACAGAAGACTACTCACAGAAGATCAATACAAGGAAGAAAGATCTGTTCAAGGAAGGAGCAAAACAAGCAAATGGGAAACAAAACCCAATTTGTCACTGAGCATGCAGTGCGAAAAGGAATCAAAGTGAAAAATCTTGAAAAGTCAAACCACAGTATAAAGTCTTTCTCATCCTTGTTGAGAGATCAAGGAAGTAAAAGTTAACCAATTTATTTAACCACCTCAACACATAGAAATCACATCATGGTGTTTAAATCTGTTACTGCTTTTTAGAGATACACAGAAGCAAAGCACTATAAATAGCTGATAACTGTTGATATGCTAAAGAATGATGGTTGTTTATATCTATTGCCTGACAACATAATACCATCGTGAAGAATCATTTCCATGCAACCCATCTTCACTTCAGCAACTTTGAATGGGAAGAAGTAGATTGAAGTTAAACCCAAGCAAGGCAGCATTCCTGTTTGTCCATTATGGTTCTCTTCTGACTATGCTGTTGCCTTTTGAGGAGATGGTTCTTTACTTAAGAGAGCTAGTCTATGACTTGGGGATTCTCTTTGGCTTATGACTACTGCCAGATAAGCAGGCGGGTGCCTTGGCCAAAAAGATCTTTGCCCAGCTTCTGCAGGTATACCAGTTATGGTACTACTGGACCAAGAAAATCTCACTGCAACAATTCATATTCTCATGTACACCCACTTGGATAAATGATGTACAAGTACTCTTTGTCAGTCCTTTGAGACAAGGCCAGATTAATAATAATATAAGTGTCAAGCGCAGGAAATCAGGAAGCCAGGCAGTTCAAGTGAATATAGGTTTATTGTCTGCTACTGCTCTCTACAAACATTAGCATTCAATAAATCTATATTCATTTCAGCTGCCTCGACTCCTAAATTCCTGTGTTTGGCATTAATCTGAATGATTAACAACAGCCAAAGCAAATTGGCAGAAGATGAGTCTCAACATAATTGTTGTGACCCAGGTTCCTGGACCCGGACTCCTGGACTCGGATGATTCAGAAAGTGAGGGAGAAGACCTGGCAAGCCCTGCTTCTCTTGAGCCCTTTCCCTCCCTGGCACCCACTCAAAGGGAGGAGGAGGGGCCGGCAAAGCCTGATTCCCTGGAGCCTTCTTCTGATTTGGCAACGCCCCAAGAACAGTTTTGGAGTGATGCAAGACTGCGCAGGCGTGACCGGCGCGCGCAGCAGAGGAAGCGTTGGGACAAAGCCAAGTCATAATTGTCATGCAGTGACATCTGCAGAGACTATAAATAGGAGGCGGGACTTCCTGGTTTTTTGTCTTGGACAAAGTAATGAATTTGCGCGGGCAAACTGTATCAATGGAGGGAAGAATATATTCGTGAGTAATTCTGGCCTTATCTGTAATTTCCTTGTTATCTCCAGAAACTTGGCAGGCCCGTGGGTAGACGTGGCCAGGACATTTATATATATGTAAATAAATCAGAAAAGGAGGCCTCTGACTGACTCTTTGCTGGGAGTATTGGGGGAAGGGAAACAGAACAATAATTGAAGATGGGTTGGACTTAGATCTCTTGTGGGTGCATGGGACTTAAGACTGATGACACATTTAACTCACTTGGGCTCAGCTTGGTCATCTGCTACAATAAATTGCCGGCCAGAGAAACCATCTTTCTCAACCAAGAAACAGCCATGGCCAATTATTGGAATAGAATTCCCCTGATAATCACGCAGTCTCACTGGACAGAGTCGCAACTGACTTTTCTGCAACGATGGAACCAGCTTTTTTATGGTGGCCCAGGATACTATTGTTTTCTTGGAGCCCATGTCAACTTCCATCAGGCATGACAACCCCTCAATCTTGACAGTTAAGGTCAATTTGTTCTGAGTATCATGCCCCACTGGTCTGGCAGTCACTTCAGCGACCCTACGGCCTCTGAAAATGGCAAAACACTTCTCACCCGCAGTTGGAGGCTTGGCTGAAAAACGCCTTGGTTGTGCTTCTGGGGGCGTTGGCTTGTTAGAGCAGCAGACTCAAGCAATATGGCCAGATTTTCCGCAGAGACGGCAGGTAGCAGACCGGAAGCGGCACGTTGAGCAGAGATGCGGGTCACCGCAGCTGAGGCAGGAAGCAAAATATGTCTTCTTGTCACGTCTTTTCCGGATGCCAGAAACTTGCAGATGGCTAATTTCAGTCTCCTCATCTGTGTCCCCCTCGGCTGAGAGGGATTCCTCATAATGAACAGCTGAGGTTTGGCCAGCGGGGCTGTGGAACCGCCGAATGTCAGCAGTCGACTTGCTGGACATCTCTGATGCCTGAGCTTCCTCTAGGGCTGCCTGGAGAGTCAATTCTTTCTTCGCTAATAGCTGCCTCTGCAGTCTCATGTCATTTACCCCGCAAACTAATTGTTCTAACAAAGAGTCTTCCAGATCTGGAAACTCACAATCAAGAGCTGCGGTTCTGAGGGTAGCCAGGTAGTGGTTTACTGACTCCCCCTCCTCTTGGAGCGTCTGCCTGAATTTAAAATGGCGGGCAATCTGGGATGAGGCAGGTGAGTAATGCCCCCTCAGCTTCTCTCTCAATGTCTCCCAAGGTGTCGTGTGGATGTGTTGAGGGGCAAGCAATGCCCTGGCAGTCGCAAATACCTTAGGGCCGCAGGAGTTTAAAAAATGTGCCCGCTTCTAGCTGCTGGAGAGATCAGTGATATCGTTTGCTTCTAGGTAACATTTGAATCTCTCCATGTATGCCTCCCAAGTTTCTTCGGCAGCATCAAAAGGTGCAAAAGTAGGTGGTGCCATTTTGACAGCCAGTACAGTGCTTCAGGAAGGGTTGTCACCCATGACTTGAAAAAAAACACACTCTATTAGCACAGCCACTCCGTTTTCAGCTCATTGATCACCTCAGAATCCCACTTCGTCACCAGTGCTCTGTCCTTGACAGAAATGAGTTAATGATTGAGGTGACCAGGCTTCTAACAATATGCTTTATTTAAGCGCAGCTAACAAGGCAACCATGGAACTAAAAGCTGAGCCGAAAAACAGCTAACAGCCCTTTTATATTGGCTGTCAGAACGGTTCAGCAATGGGAGACCCGGAAAACTCCAGCGCCGCAAACCAGCCAATCAGGAGTGTTGCGTCATTTGTCGTCAGGGAAACATGCCTAACTCAACACTTTGTATAACGCTAGTCTTATTCATATTGCAGGCATGTCTGTCTTGTTTATTTATTTATTTATTTATTTATCGTATTAGTTCTGCAACCCAACAAGACAGACACAGACTTCAGAGGATAATTAGAACTGCAGAAAAAACAATTGCTACCAGCCTGCCTTCCATTGAGGACCTGTATACTGCACGAGTCAAAAAGAGGGCTGTGAAAATATTTACAGACCCCTCACATCCTGGACATAAACTGTTTCAACTCCTACCCTCAAAACAATGCTATAGAGCACACCAGAACAACTAGACACAAGAACAGTTTGTTCCCGAACGCTATCACTCTGCTAAACAAATCAACACTGTCAACAACACACCCTCAACACTGTCAAACTATTTACTAAATCTGCACTACTATTAATCTTCTCATCATTCCCATTATCCATCTCCCTCCACTTATGACTGTATGACTGTAACTTTGTTGCTTGTATCCATATGATTCATATTGATATTGTTTCCCGATTGCTTATTTGTACTCTATAACTATCATTAAGTGTTGTACCTTAGAGTTCTTGATGAACATATCTTTTCTTTTATGTACATTGAGAGCATATGCACCAAGACAAATTCCTTGTGTGTCCAATCACACTTGGCCAATAAAAAAATCTATTCTATTCTATTCTATTCTATTCTATTCTATTCTATTCTATTCTATTCTATTCTATTCTATTCCTCAAAATATTTCTCCTTTCTCTAGAACATTCTTGTGATTTGTAATAATAAATTTAAACCTCTCCAACATTTCTTTCAAATTTATGCCTGAAATCACATTTCATTCATTTCTAGCAAATGAGCACCATTTTGTATTTTGTCCAGAGCAACTTATTTTCTTTTGAAGTTCTTTTAAGTTACTGCCTATAGTATGGGCAGCTCTATAATTTTTCTTTTCTACTACTGAATGTTTATATTTTAATATTTAAAGCTGAAAGCATTTTTATATTTTATCTATTTTTTTAATGCAGTTTGATTTTACTTCTTTTGGTCTACCAAGAAGGAAGAAGGGAGAGGGGCCAGGATTGAATCTTGTAGCGCAGGGGTATCAAACTCAAGGCCCAGGGGCCGGATCCAGCTCATGGGGTGCTTAGATCTGACCCATGGGGCTGCCCTGGAAAGAGCAAAGGACCCACCCACAGTGCTTCTGCCAGAGAAAACGGAGCTCTGTTTCTGCTGGAACAGGGTTGCAGCAGGCTGTCACAGCCGAAAACTGAGCTCGGGACCCCGTTTTCGCTGGCAGAAGTGCCTGGGTCACCATAGGCGCCCCAACACAAGTTATGTCGAGCTGGCCACACCTACCCTCACCACGCCTACTCCAGCCCCCCAACAGCAAACACAATCCTGATGCAGCCCTCAATGAAATCGAGTTTGACGCTCCTGTTCAAGTGAAATACCTCTATGCTCTATAGTTAGGGAGTATTGTAGTGTTACATAATTATTTCAATATGTTTTAATTTTTTAAATCACTAACGAGGCAACATACTCCTCCCTCCCTCTTTCTCTCTCTCTCTCTCTCTCTCTCTCATACAATGGGTGAGACAACTCCTAAAATTTAGGTCATTTGGTAGAAATTACCAAGCTGCTCACCCAAAGCTGGAGAAGACCCGAATGGTCTTTTAAAGAGGAGGCCAGCATTCACAGATTTTTTATCTGTAGACTCAGCAGTCTGTCAAAATTATATTTGATAAGTAACTATATAGGAATTTCATGGTGCAAGTTTCCTTTCTGCTTTTCTGTAAGAGTGAGTATGGACAAGAAGAAATCATGCTAATGTGTACTTCAGCTCAGATTCCACCATCTACTGTTAATGCAGTAATTTAACTTGTGACTCATCACTCGTATATCAGCAATTCTATATTAGTGATTTTGACCATGCAGAGGCCAACTTGGTGTCACATGTTAAAGGAAAAATGGTTTTAAAATGTTATTTGGTAATTCTAATTTGACAGAGAAGTTCAGAATAATGACTAATTCTTTCTTATAATGTGTGTTCACAACTATGCCAAGATTTAAAAATCATGGTTTAGCATCCCCAATAAACATTAAACCATTTGTTTGTTTGTGGTGAAAAAAATTACCTTAAGAATATACCAATAATTGGAGAGAATCCATAATCATTTTATTAAAGTCAGCAAGTTATAGTGAATAAATAGTCTCCTGTTGTTCGCAGAGCAAAACAGAACTGAGGTTTATCAACAAAGTTCTAAAAGAGGTTACAGAGACTGAAGTTTATTACAGATTAACAGAGTTGGAAGGGACCTTGTGGGTCATCTAGTCCAGGGGTCCCCAACTTTTCAGACCTTAGGGACCACTAAATTCATAATTTTAAATTCTAAGGACCACTAATATGATCTGCCTAATGACCGGTTGGGTGGGTGTGGCTAGGTGGTCATGTGATTGGGTGGGCGTGACCAACTCAATGTCACTCACATCGAGGGGCATCTCTACTCACCCCTCTCCTGCCACTCCTCCCCTGCCCACCTGGGCTCCTTAGGGCCCCAACAAGAAATAAGCAGCCACCATGAGAAAGAGTTGGCAAAACAGCTGCTCAGTTCTGTAATGTATCTTTAAATATTTCGGCGGGAAACAAGCACGTTGCTGATTGGTTGAAGCCGCCGGCTAAACTGTATTTAAGGAGAGGTTTTTCCCCAGCCCGGTTGCTGGGTTCACCATATAGTAAAGAGCTGTTGTCACTACCCTGGTCTCCTGCCTCGTTATTGCCCGAATCTAACACTGGCGACGAAGGTGGGATTTTGAGGCTAAGAGCACCAGGAACGAGCTGAACGCACGAAAGAACCGAACCCAGCAAACTCAGGGCGAAAACGCAGCGATGGCCAGCTACACTCCGCCCGCGCCGTTTGACCCATCCAGGGAGAAATGGGGAACGTACATGACCCGTTTCGAGAGCTTCCTCGAGGCAAACGAACTGCAAGGAGTTCCAGACAACCGCAAAAGGGCATATTTCCTGAGCCACTGCGGTCCCGAGGTCATCGATATCGCGGAAGCCCTGGCAGAGCCAACGCCGGTACAATCAGTATCGTGGCAAACTCTGCAAAATCTATTGAAGAACCATTTCGCGCCAACACCATCCAAATATGTACGGCGTTTTGAATTTGGAGAGCGCAGACAGCAAGAGGGCGAATCCATCAGCGATTACATGGCCGCCCTGAGGAAAGCCTCCAAGGATTGTGGGTACCGAGACTTGGATGAGGAGCTGTTAGAGCAACTCATCCGTGGGGTCAGAGACATTCGTTTGCGGAGGCGGCTGCTATCAAAAAGCAATCTAACGCTGGCAAACGCTCTGGACGAAGCCAGAGCTCATGAGATGTCCACCCAAGCGGCGGAAACCCTACAAAAGCCGCTCACGCCAACGGCGAGCGCGAAATCAACCCCGGTCCACAACGAAGAAATCCAGACCGAATCAGACGGCGAGGATGAGGAAGGAGTTTGCCACACCGGGAGAAGGGGAAAAGAGGACCGGGATGAATGCGGAAGTTGCGGAGGGCAACACCAGCGTCAACAATGCAAATTCAAGGACGCTACATGTCGGCGGTGCATGAAGAAGGGGCACCTGGCTCAAGTCTGTCGAGCACCCCAACCTTCCCGCCGAAAATTCAAACCAAACAATCAGAGCGCGGGATCGGCTAGGCGACCCATGATTGGTCAAAACAAAAAGGGCGCGAATTCAAATCGAACGACCGTGATAGTAGGTCGTGCAGCAACCCGCGTAGAGAAGAAAATCTTCACAAAACCGAAAATCGAAGGAGTGCCGTGCCGACTAGAAGTGGACACAGGGTCAGCGATCACAATCATGTCCTGGGACACTTTTGCGAAAGCTTTGCCGAAAATCGCCAAACGCAAACTGCAAACACAGCGGCTTAAAGTTCAAGATTACCAAGGGAATCGCATCCCTGTTTGAGGGACCACCTCCGTCCGCGTCGAGTACGGACCACACAAGAAGACCCTGCCCATCACGATAGTCGAAGGGACCCTGCCAAGTTTGTTGGGACTAGACTGGTTCCGTGCGTTGGGCATGGGAGTGACTGGCATCTACAGAAATGACTTTAACCTAAAGGACACACTCATGGACGAATTCGAAGATGTTTTCAAGGACTGCCTGGGCAAGTACAAGGGGACCCCTATTTCCTTCAATTTAGACCCCCAGGTAGCCCCCATACGGTTAAAAGCAAGGAGGGTCCCTTTTGCCCTTAAACCCAAGATTGACAGGGAGATAGACAAGCTCATCAGTCAGGGGATACTGGTGCCAGTCGATCATGCAAAGTGGGAGACGCCAATCATCACCCCAGTGAAACCAGATGGGTCAGTTAGAATCTGCGCTGACTACAAGGCAACGTTAAACAAAGCCTTGCAAAAAAGCGCTTACCCGGTCCCCGTGGTGCAACACTTGCTGCACTCGCTGAGGCAAGGGCACGTTTTTGCCAAATTAGATTTGGCCCAAGCCTATCAACAACTGCCTGTAGACGCCAACACAGCCGAAGCCCAGACAATTGTGACTCACAGAGGTGCTTTCAAGTGTACCCGGTTACAGTTTGGGGTGAGTGTGGCACCTGGTCTATTTCAAAATTTAATGGAGCGACTTCTGCAAGGGCTCCCGGGGGTAGTCCCCTATTTTGATGATGTATTGGTATCAGCCGAAAATTTAGAAGAATTGGGGGAGCGTTTGAGAAAAGTTTTGGGCATTTTCCGGTCAGCCGGTCTAAAGGTTAAAGTGAACAAATGCCAAATAGGGGTAGAATCCGTAGAGTTCTTGGGCTACAGAATAGACAAGGAAGGAATCCACCCCACTGAGAGCAAGGTCAAGGCAATAAGAAAGGCTCCAGCGCCCAAAAACAAAACAGAGCTACAGGCATTCCTGGGTCTAGTGAACTTTTACGCGGTCTTTTTGAAAAATAAGGCAACCGTTGCCGAGCCGCTACATAAGTTACTGGGAAAGAATACTGTTTGGTCTTGGGGAAAGACGGAAGCTAGGGCTTTCGAGGCAGTAAAAAACCTACTCTCGAGCGATAGCTTACTAATTCAGTATCATAGCACAATGCCATTGGTATTAGTTTGCGATGCTTCCCCTTACGGGGTGGGTGCTGTGCTCAGCCACAGGCTTCCAAATGGCACAGAAGCCCCAATAGCTTTCTACTCCAGAACAATGTCCTCGACAGAGAGGAACTATAGTCAGTTGGATAAGGAAGCTCTAGCTATAGTATCAGGGGTAAAAAAGTTTCACGAATACGTTTTTGGTAGAGACTTTGAAATTGTTACAGACCACAGACCACTGTTAGGGTTACTGGCTGGAGACCGCCCAACGCCTGTGGCACTTTCGCCCCGATTGACCCGATGGACTATCTTTTTAGCCGCCTACTCCTATAAACTGCGGCATCGGCCAGGAAAAGAGTTGGGGCATGCTGACGTGTTAAGCAGATGCCCACTGCCAGGGGCGATCGAGGATCCCACTCCGGGGACGCCCATACTGCTAATCGACTCTCTGGACTCTGGCCCAGTCACGTCTAAGGAGGTGGCTCGGGCGTCATACCGGGACATTATTTTGAGAACTGTACTTGGTTGGGTACAAAGAGGGTGGCCCGCTGCGCCGGGCGAGCGTTTTAAAGAGTTTGTAAAGAAACGTGGGGAACTTTCGGCTCAAGGGGGGTGCCTGCTATGGGGGGATCGAGTGGTGATCCCAGAGAAATTAAGGAAAAGGGTGTTGGATCTCCTCCACGAGGGTCACCCAGGGATCGTAAGGATGAAGGGTCTAGCGAGAAGCTATGTGTGGTGGCCTTTAATGGACTCGGAAATTGCTGAAAGGGTAGGGAAATGCCAGGCCTGCCAGGAGTCCAGACCGCTACCCCCAACGGCCCCGGTTCGGGAATGGGAGAAACCCCAAGGGCCCTGGTCTAGAATCCACATTGATTTTGCCGGCCCCTTCCACGGCCAAACCTTCCTGGTAGTAGTCGACGCCTACTCCAAATGGCTGGAAATCATTCTCATGAGATCCATGACAGCCGAGGCCGTGATCTCAGTCCTACGGCACCTATTTGTAACCCATGGGTTGCCCGACACGTTAGTATCCGATAACGGCCCGCAATTCACGGCAACCCAGTTTGAGGAGTACTTGGCAGAAGAGGGCATCCGGCATGCCCTCTCGGCGCCTTTCCACCCTGCGACGAATGGCCTTGCAGAGCGTTTCGTCCGAAGCGCAAAAGAGGCATTGTCCAGACTCAAGCCAGGCGACTGGCAAACAAAAATCGATGTTTTCCTGGCCGTCCAACATAGAACCCCCTGTGTCACAACCGGCAGAAGCCCAGCAGAATTATTAATGGGCCGAAAGCTCAGGTGCCCACTTGACCGTTTAAATCCAAACTATACACCGGAGGGTTACAAGGGGGGACTCGAAAAAACAAGAGGAATGGACATAGGCGACCGAGTGTGGGCACACAACTATGGTGAAGGCCCGTCATGGGTAGCAGGAAAAATCCTAAACATAACAGGTCCAAAATCATACTTGGTAGAGATAACAGACGGCCGAGTATGGAGGCGCCACATAGACCAAATAAGAAAACGCATAGCCGAACAACCCGAAGTAGACGAAACAGGCCCTGACTATACAATGTTTGAATCCACAGCTGACTCAAACCCGGGAAAATCGCAGGACTTATCTGAGTTCCAGGAGGTCCAGCGACGCCAACAGGTTCCATTAGAAAACAGCAGGGACGACTCGGCAAATAATCCAGGGCCGGATGGCCTAGAAGAGGAGCTGAGAGGAGCAAACAGCCCCTCCGCTCAGCTCGACCCACTCCCAGGGAATGAATTGCGCAGGTCCGAAAGAGTCAGGAGACGCCCAGTCTATTTGCGTGATTACGTTGAAAAATAATATGTAAATATCATGTAAATATTGGTAAAGTGTTTTCTGGGAGGGAAGGAGTGTAATGTATCTTTAAATATTTCGGCGGGAAACAAGCACGTTGCTGATTGGTTGAAGCCGCCGGCTAAACTGTATTTAAGGAGAGGTTTTTCCCCAGCCCGGTTGCTGGGTTCACCATATAGTAAAGAGCTGTTGTCACTACCCTGGTCTCCTGCCTCGTTATTGCCCGAATCTAACAAGTTCAAATTGGATCTGACCAAGAAGGAGGCTCAGCAGAAGCACCTCACTGAGGACTAGGAGCATAGGCTTTCCAAGCAGAGGCAAGACCTGTGAGAGTGCAAGGCCAGGTACTGGCGCCTGGAGGCTCAGCAGGCTGAGATGGTCAGCCAGTACCAGGGCATGAGGCAGTCCTACTGGAACAAGGCCCTCCGGCTCCTTGCTACCAGCGGCACTTCCCTCCAGCCTTCGCCCAAAGTCCCGGCGCACCAGGAGGTTGAAGCAGACCCCAGATCAGAATTTATGCCCCACTCCAACCAACACAAAAAGACCCTGAAGGGGGAGACTCTCTGCAGCAACACAAATATTCATTGCACATATCTGTCCCCGGGGCTATAGTTTGAGGACTCCTGATTTAGTGCAATATTTAAAAAATGCAAATAATTTTTCTGTGGACCACCAAAATTTTCTCAGGGACCACCAGTGGTCCACGGACCACCAGTTGGTGACCACTGATCTAGTCCAACCCCCTGCCCAAACAGGAGATCCTACACCACTTTAGACAAATGGTTATCCAACATCTTCTTAAAAACTTCCAGTGTTAGAGCATTCACAACTTCTGGAGGTAAGTTGTTCCACTGATTAATTGTTCTAACTGTCAGGAAATTTCTCCTTAGTTCTAAGTTGCTTCTGAGCATGTATATGCATTGGATCTTAGGCAAATGATAATTTTACAAATGATAAATATTACTGATACACGTATACAGAAATCTGGGAAAATAATAATTTATAATGTGGTATACTTAGCCTTTTAAAAATGTGAATGTCAATTAAGCTGGTTATTTCGACAGTATGACCCTGCCTCTCATTTTGAACACTCTCCTTATCAATAGGAATCTTGCATTTTATAGAGTCATACAGCTCATGAATTAAAGGCCATTTGTTGATGTAACAAAGGTTACAAATCCAGAAGATAAATGTACTGAGGGAATAGCCAAGGATAATAAGCTTGTTTAGCAATTAAGGCTATTGTGAATATTTATTTATTTAGTGTAAGATAGAATAGAATAGAATAGAATAGAATAGAATAGAATAGAATAGAATAGAATAGAATAGAATAGAATAGAATTTTTTATTGGCCAAGTGTGATTGGACACACAAGGAATTTGTCTTGATGCATATGCTCTCAATGTACATAAAAGAAAAGATACCTTCATCAAGGCGCAACATTTACAACACAAATGATAGTCAATATATCAATATAAATCATAAGGATTGCCAGCAACGAAGTTATAGTCATACAGTCATAAGATGCTATTGTGGATAGATAAAATTTTATATTAAAGAACCAAACAAAGCCAGAGATATTCAGGAACCATCTATGACCTAAGTACGAGACATAGAGCAAATAAAAATTCCCTCTATAGTACAATGGCATTTTCATCCAATAAATCAAATGCCAAAAATATTTTTGTTTGGCTAATACTATCTTTATATTTGGAAGATTAGATCTATTAGAAAATTAGTACTATTAAATTCTGGCTTACATTCTGGTCAATTGGGATTTTATTTCATATTAATATTTCACATTAATTTATTTTCTTTTAGAAACCATGTCTTTCTTTCAGATATGCTTTTGTTCATCTTTACCAATACTTTTCTAGCTTTCCTGTATATAAGAAAAATGTTCCCTTATATCTAAGAATACAGTTAATGCAAATGCATTTTCCTCTTACTTGATTGGACAGAGGGATGGAATTTCAGGCAGTTGTCTGTCAGTTGTGCGCAGTAAAGCTTTCTTTCAGCTAGACACAAAGCCTTCCACGCTCTAAATGCTTTTGTAACTTAATCTGACATCAGATGAAAATTTTCTTTTCAGTGCTGCTCTTTACAATTTAGAAGAAAGAACACTGAAACTGACATCTGTATATAGTCTTGCAGAATAATTTGGAGGGTTTGGGTAAGTTCTCTTTACTTTTTTAATCAAACAGACTTTTACAATGTGCATTACAATTAAAACTGATATTTTACAAAGCAATGTAAGCAGTGAAACTTTCTGCATCATAATCCGTAAAATGTATTTAAATTATAAAATGTAAACATGGTAAAGAACAAAACATACTGAAAGCAGTTAATATGTTAGCAAAAAAATTTTTTTATGTTAGCAAAAAACAATTTTAATGTGATTCTCATAAAAAATTAATAGTCTCTAAATCTCAGAGATAATTTGAAAAAAATATTGCCATGCTATTGGCTGAATCTACCTGAAGATAGCCTAATGATTTCATATATTGAACATGCATAAGAAACTTCAATCTGAGCCGCGATTATAGGCTGGGAAACAAAGCAGTGATTATGTACCATGTAATATACCCAGAATTTTAAAATTATCTTGATTATGTTTATCAATTATCTTGTTTCTTTTTGTGATTGTAGAATTGTGTTCTTAAGAGAGTAACAGATAGCAAGGTTTTTAAATTGTCCTTTTAATATGCAGCCTGCCTTTTTGATACATTCATAACACATCCATGTAGCAATAATGACACTGTATGGTCATTATCTTGCCATACTTCATATAAATACTCTGCTATTTTGGTTGACTCTCCAATAATGCATTTTTCCACAGTACTCTGTTTTAAAATTCAGGAGGGGGGAATTGGCAGACTACATTACCAGAGCAAAAGTCTCTTCTCTATCCAACCAGTTCCTTGCCATTGTTATCCACAGTCTTCTCAGCTCGCAAGCAGCCCATGCACTCTGTCTTTATCTGTACCAGAATTCCAAAAATTTCCAAAAGCACAATTTATCATTCAGAAATTAGCTCTATTGTCCCAACTTTTTATATTTTTCATAATTCACATTCAGCTGTTCAAATGTATCTGATAGCCACATTCCTTCGGTTAAAAATATCTGTTTGCATACTTATATACTGCTATAACCACATTGATTCCTGATTAAACTATAACTTTTTAATCTGAGTGGAGGAAGATCTTTTTGCAAATGGTAAAGACTAGAATAAATAGACTGGTTTTTCTTCACTGTGTTTCCCTAGGAAAAGTTTTATTGCAAAAAAAAATATCATAGTTTCTGTCATATATTCTTGACAAATGTATCTTTTCTTTTTATGTACACTGACAGCATATGTACCAAAGACAAATTCCTTGTGTCCAATCACACTTGGCCAATAAAGAATTCTAATAAATCTAATAAAATCTAAATCTAATATATATTTAACAAACAGGTTATAAGCCTATGCCATTTTAAACTATACATACATATCACTTTTATTGATCTATATTTTATTTCTACATAGCCTATTCTTCTTAGTCATTTGAGCATACATCAAAGTCATTAGCTATCTTCAAATTGGCTTCCGTTACTGTCAGCTTCTGTTCAAAACTGCTGAATCATTTGCTTAGCAACTTGCCAGAGTGAGAAGCTGCTTTATCAGCTGCATATATATATATATATATATATATATATATATATATATATATATATATATATATATATATATATATATATATATATATATATATATATATATATATATATGAAGAAGAAAAGAAAAACAATAGGACAGGAACGGTAGGCACGTTTGTGCGCTTATGCACCATGCCTGCTCCTGCTTTGTGAAGACTTGTCTGTTAAGCTGATGGCTTTTTTTTTACTTTCTCAGCTCCAGATTCCTTCTTTCTGCTCTCCTACATAACACAACACACCTACACACACCCACACTCTGGTATTCTCCACCTTTTCCTTTTACAGTTGAAAACAGGTGTAACTGCAATGGGTAATATAGACTGCCTTAAAGTCTCAGGGGAGTAAACAAAGGGAAGAGATTACTCATGATGGCTTTCCTTCCATGCTGAGTAAACCATTACTAAAAATTCCTTTTATCTGTTTTTGCTGAATGTTGTTGTTAATGGTTTGTTTTAATTTAAGGTTTTATTTAGAAATGTTGAGCATGTGGTGCATTTTGGAATCTTGAAATTTTGTTTTAGTTTCAAGAAGAAAGATTTATTTGTGATAAACTGCTTAAGAAATAATATAGATGTTAGATTATAACTCCATTGAAGAAAAATAAAAAACATTATGCAAAATCAGACTCGCATCTGAATATGACCATCCATAACATAACATAACATAACATAACATAACATAACATAACATAACATAACATAACATAACATAACATAACATAACATAACATAACATAACATAACATAACATAACATAACATAACAACAGAGTTGGAAGGGACCTTGGAGGCCTTCTAGTCCAACCCCCTGCCCAGGCAGGAAAACCTACACCATCTCAGTCAGATGGTTATCCAACATTTTCTTAAAAAATTTCCAGTGTTGGAGCATTCACAACTTCTGCAGGCGTTGCACTTATTAATTGTTCTAATTGTCAGGAAATTTCTCCTTAGTTCTAAGTTGCTTCTTTCTTTGATCAGTTTCCACCCATTGCTTCTTGTTCTACCCTCAGGTGCTTTGGAGAACAGCCCGACTCCCTCTTCTTTGTGGCAACCCCTGAGATATTGGAACACTGCTATCATGTCTCCCCTAGTCCTTCTTTTTATTAAACTAGACATACCCAGTTCCTGCAACCGTTCTTCATATGTTTTAGCCTCCAGTCCTCTAATCATCTTTGTTGCTCTTCTCTGCACTCTTTCTAGAGTCTCAACATCTTTTTTACATCGTGGCGACCAAAACTGGATGCAATATTCCCAGTGTGGCCTTACCAAGGCATTATAAAGTGGCACTAACACTTCACATGATCTTGATTCTATCCCTCTGTTTATGCAGCCCAGAACTGTGTTGGCTTTTTTAGCAGCTGCTGCACACTGCTGGCTCATATCTAAATGGTTATCCACTAGGACTACAAGATCCCTCTCACAGGTACTACTATTGAGCAAGGTACCACATATACGGTACTGGGGCATTTTGTTTTTTTGGCCTAAATGTAGAACCTTACTTTTTTCACTGTTGAATTTCATTTTGTTAGATAGCGCCCAATGTTCAAGTCTGTCAAGATCTTTCTGTAACTTGAGCCTATCTTCTGGAGTGTTGGCTATTCCTGCCAGCTTGGTGTCATCTGCAAATTTGATGAATTCCCCATCTATCCCCTCATCCAAGTCATTGATGAAGATGTTGAAGAGTATTGGGCCTAAAACAGAGCCTTGGGGTACTCCGCTGCATACTTCCCTCCATGTGGATGTAGTTCCGTTGATGACTACACGTTGAGTGCGGTTGGTCAGCCAGTTACGAATCCATCTGGTGGTGGTGCTGTCTAACCCACATTTTTCTACTTTATCTAGTAGTAGGTTATGGTCTACTTTATCAAATGCTTTACTGAAGTCCAAGTAAATTATATCGACAGCATTCCTCTGGTCTACTAATTTTGTCATTTTGTCAAAGAATGTGATAAGATTAGTCTGGCATGATCTGTTTTTGACAAACACATGTTGGCTTTTGGTTATTACTTTGTTTGCTTCTAGGTGTTCGGTGATTCGTTGCTTGATTATCTTTTCCAGAATCTTCCCCGGTATTGAGGTCAGGCTGATAGGTCTGTAGTTTCCTGGATCTGTTTTTTTTCTTTTTTGAAGATGGGAACTACATCAGCTCTTTTCCAGTCCTCTGCATCCAGATAAATGCTTGCTCATTCTGTCTACAGTATTAATCTCTTCTAGTTCCTTCTTTAGATAAGTAGATAAATCAGAGGAAAAATACTGCTATTATACAGTAGCAGTCAGCAAGCTTTTATTGTGGAAATTTCTAGGCAGACATCAGCTGAGCAATGAATAACTCCATTCAAAATTCATAAACATTGTCTATTCTCAAAAATTGCAGCTTGAAGACGTAGTCTGAGGCCCAGCACTTTTTCAGTAAATGTGGTAGTAGTAGGACCTTTCAAATCTGGACTACAAAAATCCAAATAACTGATAAATTACAACCAACAGTTAGAGATTTCTGAACCTCTCTGTTGTCGTCTAATTTTTTTGCAGCTCTGATAATGGTAATAAAATCATATACAAAAGTGTTACTTCCAGAATTCCCAGCAAACTGTTGAAGTAATACAGAGAATTTCAGAAGTTCCCTCAAAAAATGGATTACAATAAAGCTAGTCCTTGACTTAAAACAATTTATTTAGTCACCATTCAAAGTTACAACAGCACTGAAAAATGTGACTTATGACCGTTTTTCACAGTTATGACCTTTGCAGCATCCTTATGATCATATGATCAAAATTCAGATGCTTGGCAACTGACTCATATTTATGACAGTTGCAGTGTCCTGGGGTCATGTTATCACCTTTTGTTACCTTCTGACAAGCAAAGTCAATGGGGAAGCCAGATTCACTTAACAACCGGTTACTAACTTATCAACTGCAGTGATTCACTCAACAACTAAGGCAAGAAAGGTCGTAAAATGGGCAAGATTTATTTAACAAATATCTCACTTAACAACAGAATTTTTGAGCTCAATTGTGGCTGTAAGTCGAGGACTATCTGTACTGTATCCAGGTAATAAAGAATTACATAATCACTAGATGGCAGGAAGGAGTTCTTGTTTCGTTTCCCTCCCTCCTTCCTTCCTTCCTTCCTTCCTTCCTTCCTTCCTTCCTTCCTTCCTTCCTTCCTTCCTTCCTTCCTTCCTTCCTTCCTTCCTTCCTTCCCAGAAAAGTTAACATCTCCCAAATTGCTGAAAGTGATTTTTCAAGTTCTGTATAGAATTCTGAAATTTACTATAAAAGAAACTAATGCACAAGCCCCAAATAGACAAATAAAATTCTATTCTATTCTATTCTATTCTATTCTATTCTATTCTATTCTATTCTATTCTATTCTATTCTATTCTAAATAGACATCTATTGATGTAAAAAAATATATCTCAAAATCTTTCAAGTCAAAAAGTTCCTCTAAATGGGAATATAAATTCTCTTCAATCTATGGTGTTTTTTATTTGTTATTTGTTATCTTAGGGATGGGGCTTTTTTAATGACAATATGATGTAGTGGTTAATGACAGAAAACACTGGGGCGTTCACTGTCTCTCAACCTAAGGATTTCTTATACTGGCAGGAAGAGAAAAGGGCATGAACATTCAGGTTTATTAGATTAGAGCATAAAACAATAACAATGTAAATTAGCAAATTATGTGGGCTACTTTGAGTGAAACCAAACTGCCAATGTAGTAGCATTTGTTCAGATCCTGCAAGTGTCTTAGTAAGCTAAGTAAATAGTAAGCTATTTCTCATTTTGTTTTCTACTGGTTATTATTGTAGGCACATATACTACTTATGTAAATTATGTTCAAGGTTTTATCAGCATCATTCATGATCAGAGACAAATGCAAATAATCTTTCAGTTTTGTGAAATGAGACAGTTTCTCCTCATATCTTGAGTTAAACTACTTGTGGAGGGAAATTATATTTAAGGCATTCTTTATGATCCATCATAACCTCACTCCTTCACAGCTGCTTGCTTTTCCACCTAAAGGTAATGTGGTTGTTGTTGTTGTTGTTGTTGTTGTTGTTTTGGTAGAGATGGAAAGGCATATTTCACTGTACTGAAATTAACATATTTGATGGGCAAGAAGTGCAGCAGTGGGTTTTAAAGGTCACATTTAAAGAGAACTCCCATTTTTTCTGCCCCAGCATTCATGGTGCTTATTTTTTTTAAAAAAATCAACAAATGAAGGCGCAATGTTATTGTCATGCATAAAACTATCTAATCAAGAATAATGTTGGGATAGGCTAATTGCATAGCTCTTTTCATAACACACTTATCAATTGCTTCTTCTTTACATTCTTGCAATTTCTCTCTGTGCGGTTGCCAGCTTCCATGCCCTGAATGACTTCTTATGAAATGTCACAACTTAAAAACTTTAGAAGGTTAGTCACTGTATAAGACTAGGGATTTGGGGACAATCTGGCTGCCGCTTCCCCCATGGATTACGAGAGTTGATTTGCCTGATTTGGCTGGCTATGGGGCTGTCCCCATTTTTCTCTCATCACTCCATGTGTCTGTCTCCCAAAGCTGCATTCTCAGTTGAAGAGAATGACCGTAAGGCTGCCATAACAGCTACAGAAATCTGTACAGCTGATGGATGGTAGCAAAGTTATTTTTATGTAACTTTTTCCTGCCATCAAATGGATATATGCAGCCAATATGATAGGTCCAGTTTACTGAAACAAAGTAAATGGAAGTAACATTAAGAGCAATGTACATTGCAGGATCTATATATATTTATATATGTCAATACCTTTTTTGCCCTATTGTGTTTTGATTAGTTTGATTCCCTTTTATTATAATTTAATTCTTGAGCCAATTTTTTTGCCATTATTGCATTCAACATGCTTTAAATTATAGATAAATCAGGACCATTTCAACTGTTTTTCTATTGCTTGTCATTATCCAAATAAATTTTAAACGTTCTCCTTTTTGTTGCAGTCTTAAGTCAGTAATCATCATCCATCAGCTTGCTGGAATAAGAGAATGGCTGATCGAGTGCTTGTGATTGGCAGTGGAGGTAGAGAACATGCATTGGCTTGGAAGCTGGCACAATCTCCACACCTGAAACAGGTACTGGTTGCACCAGGAAATGCCGGAACAGCCAATGATGGGAAAATGTGTAATTCAGGTAAAAAGATTATTACGGACAATACATTAATATATTTAAATGCCCTTCAGGGAAAAATCCATAATACCTCCCAAACCATTCTACCACATACTGTACAAAAATAAATGTTAAGGGTGGGAAAGGGGATGAGGAAAAGGGGGTGTGAAATACAAGGGGGAAGAAAAAAACCCAGAAAAGGGGATATTGACTTCCAACCCTTCCTAGCAGAGTACAAGATAACACACTCCAGCCACAACTTTTTACTTTTACACATTAATATATAACTAACCATTTCTATAATACCAAATCTTTATAATCAACAAAACCAAGATCAAAGTTTTATTTTTTTCTTCACAAGCACAAATTCCAGAAGTGATATCCAAATAAGAACATATTTCCTCTTTATATAAAATAATCAATTTAACCATTCCTGCTTTATTTTCCTTGCTATGGAAATAATGTGTTTTTGTTTGAACCTGGTAATCCTTATGAACTGTCACCATTTTTATTTACAAAATTAATGGCATTCTTTCAAATTCTTTGGCCTAAAAAAAGAGGAGGGAAAGAGGGGGACCTTTTTTTCCCCTTTCACCCTCCTTTTTCCTTCAAAGTACTAAACTTTTTAAAAACAAAAAAGGTACTTTTTAAAAGTCAAAACTTTCTAATACATCTTATTCTTTAACATACAAGCTTTAAACTTCAATAATGCATTTACCTCCCTCCCTCCCTCCAAACTACCCTTATAGAATTTTTTCTTTCTTTTATAAACATCCTTTTTAACATACAGGGTTTTTCTTTAAACTGATACATCATTTTGTTTTACTTTCTCTTAATACAGGTACATTTTCAATAGCTTTTGCCTACTTTAAAAGTTACTTAAGCATTTTATACAGAGGTGAAATGCTCCTGGTTTGGATCGGATCACCCGATCTAGTAGCAATGGCGGCAGGTAGTTCGGGGAACCGGTAGCAAAAATCCCTGGCCCCGCCCCCTGCCACAGCTGAGCCGCGCGATCATCACAGTTTTTTTATTTTTTATTTTTAAAAGCATTTTTTCTTCGGCCGAAAAAATGCTTTTAAAAGTTAAAAAAAAAGCCTTTGATGATTGAGCAGCTCAGTTGGGATCATCAGAACCCTTTAAAACCTTTTTTTAACAACCTCTTCGGTCGAAGAGGTTGTAAAAAAAAAGTTATTAAAAGGCTCCTCTGGTGATCCCAGATGAGTTGCCTGATCGCCAGAACCTTTAAAAAGCATGTTTTCTACAAGCTCTTCTGCTGAAGAGGTTGTTTAAAAAGTCCTTTTAAGAGGTTCTGGTGATCAGGCAACTTTAGCTGGGATCATCAGAGGAGCCTTTTAAAAGCTTTTTTTCCCTCTGGAGATCCCAGCTGAGTTGCCTGATCATCACAGGCTTTTAAAATCATTTTTTTTACAACCTCTTACAACAGCCCCTGCCCATGCCCACCCAATCGCCCGGTCCCCACTTGCCTAATTGCTGCTTCTTTCGGGCTCGCAAAGCCTTGCTTCAGCTGCTGCAATCAATTGCATCAGCTAGCAACTGAATCTGCCTGCCTGCAATCCATCTCATCGATGAGCAACTCAATCTGCCTGCCTCCAGTTGGGTAAGTAACTGGGGGGGGGGAGCTTTAAAAAATAGTTAATTTGGTTTTTTTAAGGAGTTTTTTTTTTAGACAGCAATTTAAAGTTAAGGAAATTTTAAATGTAGCTGCTTTTATCTAAAAAATATAAATAAAATAAAATAATAAAATAAAATATTTGTGCAGCTTTCTGAGATTTGGTGTGTTTCTGTAGTGTTTCACTCTAACTACACATACACCCCAAATCTCACAGAGCTGTATGTGGCATTTTGTGTGTATGTGAGTCAGTTGTGTTGTGCGTGGGTAAAATGTGAAAGTTGGTTTTTGGCACCTCTTATTGTTTTGTGTACTTTGTTTATTATTTTTATTATTTACGCCCACCCAGGCACCTGACCACCAAGCCAGACCCACCAATTAAGCCACACCCACAGAACGGGTAGGGAAAATTTTTAGATTTCACCCCTGATTTTATATATATATATATATATATATATATATATAAATACATTTGCAAATTTTGGGTTAAACCTTTGTTTCAATTGCACATATCAAGCAGAGAAAATGCATCCTGATTCCAGTTAACTCATTAAATTTAAGTCACTCCTTCCAGCTTATTTTCATGGAGTAAAATCTTTTTCTTCTCTGGAAGTATCAGAGTCCTTTCTTTTTATCACGAGATCCTCAACCTTGTTAATGTCCTTAAAGAGAATATCCCAAATTTGTCTTCTTTAAGTTGTGTTGAGAGGTTTACATTTGAACCATAGTAATGAGGATGAAAGTGATAGTTAATATCCGGCTCTTCCAAAAGCTACGATAAACTCCTCTGCGTTTTCAGCTACTTGTGAAGTTGCCTCAGCAGTTTGGTAACATTCTCCACATGTTTGCATCTCAGAAGTACTATGAGAGGATTTTTTATCCTCAGAGATCAACTGATCCCCAAATTGACATATTTTTTTAGACATATTTTCAAATATATCTACAATACTTTGCTCCACCATCTTGGCTTCCTCTTTTAATCAAAATCAGAAGATTTTAGCCACGCACAGCTGAGAAGATCAAGCTACCAGTTACTACAATAGTAAACTAAAATCATAGCTTTCAATCTTTATCTTTCTCTGTCAGCCTTTTTTCCCCTCTCTCAGCCCACTTCTTTATTCGGCTTGCCTTAGCAGCCTTTTTCCTTGTTCTTTTTTTTAAATTTTATTTTATTTTGTCACAACAGTATACACAAGCATCAACATAAAATAACTACATATCATATAAGCATATATATGAGCAAAAGTATGTAATAATTTTTTACATTATTAATTTTCTTTAATGTTTAATGTTTTAATGTTCTTTCAGACAAAAAGAAATCCCTAAAATGGCGCAGGTCTTCAAAAAGGTATAGCAAGTTGTTGCTGGAGAGGGCCTCTTTTAAATTGACTTGAGATAGAATAATAGTCTTTGAAGGTGATTAAGATAAGGCATAACTTACTCTTGGTTTGAAACGTGAATTTCCAAAAACAATGACTTCTTAAGCCCCCAACAAATTGCAGCCTTTCCCCTCCCAGCTTTTGGCATGCTTTGGAGTTCAACTCCAAAAGCAATCTGCCAGTTTATAGCTGTACTGAAGGGTCCCAAGGGGAAGTTCTTAAACACATCCTTACTGGGTGGGTCATAAAACCTGATGGGATATCAATCCCTTCAGTCAGAAGGTAGAAGAGCAACAATCCAGGGAGAAATCCTTCTGAGATCTCTCCCCATACGTCTGTTCAGTTAGCCATGTTCCCAGGAACTCCTCAATCAAAACGTATCAAACAAGTTGAGTTTGCATATCTCAAGAAGCTGCATAAAAACTAATCAGTACTAAAACCAACCAAACTTAGCATATTGTAAAAAAAATGGAAATTGCCCCTCACATGTACGATTTCTTCAGCCAACTCTTTATATACATTTTTGAAATTATTATTTTTGTTAACTGGATGGTTTTTTTCTGCTTTCCTTGGGATCACAGTTTTCATACTTAATATCTGGATCTTAAATTATGTTTTTTTATTATCTATTTCAGGTGTTTTAATTAGCAACCACACTATCCTTTCCCAGTTCTGCAAAGATCATAACATTGGGTGTGTGATTGCTGGACCAGAAACTTTGCTTGCTGCTGGTAAGCTCTGAACATCCTACAAAGCTGAAGATTTGAACTTAGATTAAAATTAATTCCCCAGTCTTGGGCTATAGAATTATGTATAATCCTGGACAAGGAGTTCAGTGTCGATACATCATGATTGAATGGCATTCTAAAGATTTGATAATGGTTTGCAGTACTGTAGTTTGCTGTTATGGAGTACAAGAATGCTTTCAGATGACGTTTTTGTCATGCAATTACCATTCCTCATTTGTCAAATTTTATAAGGAATCCACATAACATCATCTTACTTTTGCAGCCATCTTGTGTTTTCCCACATCCTTTTTCTACAAAAGTTAAGGAAAAAATATAGATTAGGCCCACAGTATCTTTTAATTGGTAATCTGTAATTTAGCTTAATTGATAATACAAAGTATTTTCCATCTTGAATTTGCCTTCCCATTAACTTCTGAGGTGCTCAGAAGTTAATGGCCACCATGACAGCCATGGGCCTACGCATATCATTGGATCAAATCATTTCCCTATGACTTCTCCCCTCTCACGGATCCTGTCACTCCCAGTGGTTCATGGTTGAATTGAAAGAGATGAAATAAGAGACATATAGAGCACAGCAGCAGAACAAAGGACAAATTCAACTAAGCAGGATAAAACCTGCTATTAAGGCCTACATTTATAGCTTACACTTGCTGCTGTAAGTGAGCCTTTCAGTATTTCATTACTAGGAATTGTTGATGACTTGGTAGCAGCAAAGTGACAATACTTTCCAACCTGTATTGACTATTTACAGATAGTCAATTCGTGGCCTTCTTTAAGGTGACCTGAGTTGTCCTGGAAAAAGGGGATTCAGACAAAGTTGTAGGGAAGAATTTGCAGGCAAAATTGCTCACATTCATTCCAATTTGAATGCCACCTGGTCCAGGCAAGGTAACTGGATACAGTCTTATTGGTTATCTAGGAACAGTTTCATCCTGCTGGGCCTGAAGAAGTGGACAGGGTCCTTATAACTGTAATTCAGCCACCTACTTCTTAGATTCATGCCCCAAATGTACTAAAGATAAGCAAAATCCTAAATTTCATTCCGTGTGCACTCCATTCTTACAACCATTAATATGTATATTAATGAATATTCATATAGCCACTGATGACTAATAATGTTGTATTTAAAAATGGACTAACAACATAATCTTTCCAACAACCTCATTATATTCCAAACTCTTCCTTTTCATAGCAATGATGTATTTTTTAAATGCTCTTTCTTCTGGGTCAGTACAATAATATGACATTCAATTACATAAGCAGTTTTATCTGAGCCTTTCAGTATTTCATTACTAGGAATTGTTGATGACTTGGTAGCAGCTGGAATTCAGTGTTTTGGCCCTACAGCCAAGGCAGCCCAGTTGGGAACAAATAGATATTTCACTAACATCTTTCTTGATCAGCATGGAATTCCCACAGCAAGATGGAAAGCCTTTTCAAATCCTAAAGAAGCATGTGCTTTTATTAACAGGTAAATAGTTATTCTCCTTCACTGAAGTATTTAGACTATCTCTTCTTAAGCAATGATTGTGTTTCTAATAAAATAATTTGATACAGGAGGACCTTACAAGCATTTTAAGACTATATATGAAGAACATTTCCTCTTTTTTATGCCTAATAGTATGAAAAAAACTTATATAACATTACTGAAACATATTTGCCAAAATCGGTTTTCATTGGTTAAAAAGAGAAATTTAAGGACAAAGACCATTCTTTCTGATGACATCAGAAGGAAACATTAGATGAAGAAGACTGTTATCATGGTCCGCAGTAGTGGGAGAGCACACCTCACACCAGTCTTTCTTCCTTCTTGATCAGTTTCTTGAAGCAGATTGCCACATCTCTGAGCAAGTTCTACCCCAGTTCTGGAGGTTCACTATGAATGGCCAGTCCATGCAGGTTAGAAGCTAAAAGCTTGACTTTTAAAATAGCTAAAAGAGTCAAATTGGACAAGTATAGATTTATGTGTCAACATGACTATTATAAAGTGGAAAAAAAATAGTACTACTATTCCTTGATAAAATAATATAGAAAAAGTCTTAGAAACTTTGTAAACAATCAAAAATACGTTGACACTAATACATTACTATAATCATTTTTAAAAAACATTATTGAGAATTCTAGCCTGCATGCACAATGATGCAGATTATCACCTCATGCCAGAGGTCAGTCAACCTTTGAGTTTCATGTGAGGCAGTTTAACCAAGCCTCTCCATAAGGTAATAAAATTAAGATTTCCATTTTTCAAAACAGAGGCAGAAGCTGTAGGTAAGGCTAGAAAAAAGAACGAAGTTCTGTTTTTTCAGCAGTTTTGCTTGCGTTTATTAGGTTTCTCAAGAGGAAGTCTAGGAATAATTGTAATTGTAATCCCAGATTGGATCCTGAGACCTCTACTCTTCTACCTTCAAGACCGTACTATGCATATTCACCCTTAGTGAAGCATTTACATGTTGCTGATCAGAATTGTAGGAGTCCTGTGAATAATTTTGGTCCTTGATTCTGTCATATAGTTTTCCAGTCTGTAAGTTTTACAAAAGGAGATCTTAGATCATATCCTGTACATTTTTTTTCTAATGTGCTCTATCTTATTTTAAAGTGCAGATTTTCCTCCATTGGTGATAAAACCTTGTAGTTTTGGTCCTAGAAAAAAAATAGTTCTTGCATCCAACCGAGCAGATGCCTCTAAGGCGGTACAAGATATTCTTCAGGTGACTTACATTTCTATGTAAAAGTATTCCCTGTATTCATACATAATACTAAGAAAATACATAAATCACATTATGACTTCAGACAATATGTGAACCCCGAATGTGATTCATTTTGGTTTATAATTGCTTTATAATAGTAAGTTTATAGAATTTAATAAGTGAAGTTGCAATATATTGAAGTGAATTAGTGAATCAGTGGGCCACTTTGGGGCCTAACTGTGCAATGTAATAGCAGTAGCTATTATATATGCAGGTATGTATGCAGTACCCCATATGATATTATGATTACTTAAGGCACATTGAGCAGGGATTGGACTCTAATTCTAATTCTATAATTAATTCTGATTATATAAGATAAGGAATTATTAAGGATTTGACTTGTATTACCCATGAGTAGAATATGTTCTATAAAAAGTTTTATATGTGAAAAACGAAGTGGTACTGATATTGGAAATGCTGTAAAGATAGTTTCTCAGTAAAAAAAAAAGGAAAGATGAAAAGAAAAAAAGATTTGACCAGTGGCTATTCTATTTATAATGCAGGACAACATGTGTTGTCATTCTGGCGACTCCTCTGAGACAGTTATCATTGAAGAACTCCTTAAAGGGGAAGAATTTTCAGTATGTTGTTTTATTAAATATTTGTGTGAGAGTTACCATTGTTTGCTTGCGTTGCTTTTTACCCTGATTAGTCTAGTGTGATTATTAACATCAAAAATAAAGTTAGCATAGTGCTTAGAAAAGTGTTGAGCATGATGGTAGTGCTAAATATAATTATTGTAGAAGTTCAGATACAGTTAATTTGTTGGATTAATATATTTGGATTTAAATTCTCATTCTGTTCTCTGAGTAATCCCATGCTAGTCAATCATTTAGGTGGTCGTAGAACTGCTATGGATAAAATAAGTGCATAAGTTTCTGGAGAATACACAAGTATTTTAACTAATCCAACAAATGCTTAAAGAAAGAGAGAACAAGTTTGTAGAACAAGTTTTAATGTAATTGTTTGTGTCAACTCCTGTGCAAAGAGAATTGTCAGCATTTTAAAAAAAGAAGCAAGTGCAAAGGCTACACAAGGCATTCACTCTCTAAGCCTTAATATGTGTCCTAAAATCAATCTGATTAAAGGCGACAAGCCTTGATATATATTTGTATGTATATGTATACACGCATGCACACACACATACTGTATGTACACGTATAAGTGGGGGGGGGGTGCTAAAAGTGAATGTATGTATCCAAAATTTTAGGGCAATTGAAGTTTTAAAAATACAGTAGTGCCGAGCTTTAACATTTTCAAGAATTTCGTTTGAAAATATTATTAAAAGCCAGAAAAAATAAATAAATTTAAAAGCATTATGGAGAAGGAGCAGTGGTGGGATTCAAGTAACTTAACAATCGGTTCTCTGCCCTAATGATTTCTTCCAACAACCAGTTTGCCAAACTGCTCAGAAAGATAACAACTGGTTCTCCTGAAGTGGTGTGAACTGGCTGAATCCCACCACTGAGAAGGAGTCATAGAAATGTGTTTTCTTGCATTGCTCCTTTCCCATCTCCACATTCATGGAGTTCAAAGTAAGGAAAAATGAAGGTTTGTAGATTTAGGAAAGAAGAGGAAAAAAACCGGAGAGGAGTAGACAGTTGTGGGGATAATGTTAACCTCCCTGTTGTGAAACAAACTTAAGTTAAGAAGTCAGAATATAGCTGGAAAGGCTTGTTGAATAGTTTGCAGGTCTTGTATGTGTTAATTGAAATATCAATACAATAAAAACATGGATTTTATCTACCATATATATAATCCAGTCTCTTTTGCTCTCCTTCCAGTATTTATGCTTTGTTGATGGAACCACTTTTATTCCCATGCCACCAGTTCGGGTCCAGAAACAGCTGCTGAATGGCCATCAGAGTCCAAGCATTGTTGGAATAGGAGCCTTTGCCCCTTTTCCTAAGGTGCATCATATTTGGTCTATGATCTTACTGAAAGATGCCAAAAAGCCTTATATATTAAGTAAACAAGTAAACATTTGGTTACTTTAGTAGGCTTTCTGAGTCAACAATCATTCAACTTTATCTTTTTTAAAAGTTCAGTGGTATTGGTAGCTTCCTTTCTCTAAAGAAACAAAGACATAGTGCACAGAAGGCTATGTACTTCATTAAAATATAGAACCTCTGGCACCAAAGTAAAAGGACATTGTATTTTAGCATATATACAGTATACAATACATGTATTTATCCTTGGAACACACGGATACGGATGTTTCTACCTAGCAGGAGAGAATCAGAAAATCTGTGTTTGGTTAGAATGTAAAAGCTGCACTTCTAAACATAGCCATAGCCATACTCACACAGCCCACACACACAATGTACACAGATACACAGATACACACTGACAGTATTGAATGATTCATAAGTATCGATAATCAATGGCATCTTGACTTCTAAAGTATGCCCTTACTTCTATTTAGGTTGCAATGCATATTTAGAATATGTGCTGTTGTAGCAAACTGAGTGCTTGTGTTTATGACTTGCTGTTGAAGAGAATGTACAATAGAGAATTCTCAATCTGTTTGTCTCCTTGACTTACTAGGTTTCTGAAGTTCTTCTGGAAAAAATTAAAAGCACGATCCTTCAACACATTCTTGAAGGTATGAAGCAAGAAGGTATGTCATATGCAGGTAAGGGGCTATACTTATTTTTCATTTTATTAAGGAATTGATAATACAGTAGACTAGTTATGCATGAAGTATGGTCTCAAGGTTGCAACCATCTCACCCCACTAAAGTCTTGCATGTGACTTCTTAGTTCTTCCAAAACTTACTATTGAAATCTCAGTTCGGGCATAAGAAAAAAGTGAAGGAGAAAACAGCCACATTTTATTTGGTAAGTAGAATTCTGCTCTTTTAAACGGTAAAATAAATAGTAAAATATTAAAGCTGAAACAGCTCCTGATTTGAGAGTGACCTTTGGCCTACTGTGCAAAGCCTGAGAGCTGACAGAAGTTGTGAATCCTGTTTTAGTCCAGCTGCTTGATGTGCTTAATTGAATGCCTCTGAAGAAGCTTATGGGGTGTATGATGTTGTAAAAATTATATTTTGTAAAATTTATATTTTGAAAAAGTTCCTGTCCTATTGTTTCCTTTCATTATATCCAATTAATATAGTTATTACATACTTATGCTTATATATATGCTTATATATTATATAGTTACTTTCATGCTTATGCTTATATATACTGTTGTGACAAAATAAATAAATAAAATAAATAAAAAAATAAAAAAGTTGTCTAGTCTAGATATAACTCTGGATGATTGTCTTGTTATTATTATTATTATTATTATTGTTGTTGTTGTTGTTGTTGTGTATGTAGGACAGTGGTAAAATCCAAATTTTTTTATTATTGGTTATGTGGGCGTGGCTTGGTGAACGTGGCATGGTGTGGCTTGGTAGGCATGGCCAGGGAAGGATACTGCAAAATCCCCATTCCCACCCCACTCTGAGGTCAGCCAGAGGTGGTATTTGCCAGTTCTCCGAACTACACAAAATTTCCACTACCGGTTCTCCAGAACCTGCTGGATTTCACCCCTGATGTGGGAGCCCAGAGAAATCTACATCAGTTGATTTTCTTTGTTAGCAAGAGATTGCTTCAGATGTTATTCTATGAGGTGTCATGTTACATGCATCAGATAAAGACTGATCTGAGAACAAAACTGATGGGTGAGGGTTCCTGATTAAGAATACAAACCCTAAATCCACAGGCAAAAAAGACAGAAAATATATTCTGCTTTAAGAAATTCATTATTTTGCCTCCCCACTCCCTGTAGGTGTGCTGCAGGTAGAATTAATGCTTACTAAAGATGGCGTGAAAGTTTTAAGTGTTGACTGTCATTTTGGTGACCCACAATGTCAGGTAAGGAGAGATACATAATTCCAATGAAACACTAAAACAATAAATGTTTTGGACTAGATTACTTTCTGTTGTGTTTTGTTTTCTAATGCTTTGTACATTATGGCTGATAATGCTGCATTAGTATTGTGAGCTAACAAAGCTTTAGCTTCTATATTATACTAGTATATTTTCTTCTATAGAGCCCAAAGGGAATTTCCATTGCTCTTCTATTTTGCCATGTTCCCTGAAAATATCATTCTTTATGTCAGTGCTTACAGAGGTCCAGCAGATACACAAATATAGCATTTGGGAAAAGAAAAAACAACAAAGCTGAATTCTGAAGTTAGAACTACTATAGTACTTGTATTTGATTTTTTACATAATTTTGTAGATAATTCTTCAACTTCTTAAGAGTGATCTTTATGAAGTTATCCAAGCTATAGTTACTGGCCAACTCTGCAATTCTATATTGGCTTGGTCGGATAATTGTACTGCTGTGTCAGTTTCCATGGAAAATGGCAGCTATCTTCAAGATCATAAAAAAAGCATGGAAATCACTGGTAAGTTCGTTATTTTTATGTATTTTATTTCTCAGTCTTTTCTTCTGATATTTGATGATAGTCATGTTTGCTCAAAGAATAGCATCTTAGCACTCCCTCTGAGATGTAACATTCTTAATTATTTCCTAGTTTTGTCCTTTTTCAAGAGTTTCTAAACAGAAACAAATAAGTAAATTGAAGATTTTTCATTACTAGAAAATTTGTCTCCCAGTCATCACAGAGTATGCTACCATATAACTGCAGTACAATAGTAGCTATTTGTAGGAAATATTGTGAGAAAAATAATGATGCCAATTTTCCTTTTGATTTGTTTAGGGCTTCTTCAAGCTAAAGAGTTAGGCCTTGAAATCTTTCATGGAGCAACTGTAATAAAGGAAGGCAAAGTGCTGAGTAATGGAAACAGAATCCTTACAGTAACAACTGTCAAGCAGGACTTCACATCAGGCCTTGAAGATATTTACAAAGGACTAGCAGTCATTTCTATCCAGGGTGCAACCTACAGAAAAGAAACTAGCCATCAAACTATTGCATTCTTCAGACAGTTTGTGTATGTGAACAATGGAAAGTAACATGTACTAAGCCATGACTCATGACTTTTCCTAGGATTTTCTTGCAGTCAGCATCTTAAACAAAAATGAGAGCTATTCTGGGAATGTATTTATTTTTATTTATTTTATTTAAGAAAATGTATATGGTTGCCTATATACTCTTAGTGACTCTGGGCGGCTTACAAGGATAACATAATAAAAAATAATATAAACATAATAAAATAATATAAAAATAAATTTATATCTCAGAACACCTAAAAAACAAAAACTATATCCATGAATATGGTTTATAAAGGTTCTAATCAGTTAAATTATTTCATTAGTACTTCTTAAAGATACAGAAAAACTGTTCAGAGGAATAATATCTATTTAGCTAATTGCCACAGTATCCAATTTGTGTTTTTTCAGCAAATATTGGAACATGGGGTGGCATCTTAACTCCAGACAACATTGAAACTAAGGCAGTTTTGGGTTTTTTTGGTGGATGACATACATAAAAGTCAATGATGGAATAGAACTATATTGAATCTTTTTACCTGCTCTGCAATGGTGGCAAACTGGGAGAGCCAGGATTGCGGTCATTGAGCAAAACAGTCATGTGGCACTTCACTTAATGACCACTTCACTCAGCAACTGCGATTCCAGGTCCAAATGTGATCATAAGTGAAGGTCTAGAATAGAATAGAATAGAATTTTTATTGGCCAAGTGTGATTGGACACACAAGGAATTTGTCTTGGTGCATATGCTCTCAGTGTACATAAAAGAAAAGATACATTCATCAAGGTACAACATTTACAACACAATTGATGATCAATATATCAATATAAATCATAAGGATTGCCAGCAACAAGTTATAGTCATACAGTCATAAGTGGAAAGAGATTGGTGATGGGAACTATGAAACGATTAATAGTAGTGCAGATTCAGTAAATAGTCTGACAGTGTTGAGGGAATTATTTGTTTAGCAGAGTGATGGCCTTCGGGAAAAAACTGTTCTTGTGTCTAGTTGTTCTGGTGTGCAGTGCTCTATAGCGTCGTTTTGAGGGTAGGAGTTGAAACAGTTTATGTCCAGGATGCGAGGGATCTGCAAATATTTTCACGGCCCTCTTCTTGATTCGTGCAGTATACAGGTCCTCAATGGAAGGCAAGTTGGTAGCAATTATTTTTTCTGCAGTTCTAATTATCCTCTGAAGTCTGTGTTTTTCTTGTTGGGTTGCAGAACCGAACCAGACAGTTATAGAGGTGCAAATGACAGACTCAATAATTCCTCTGTAGAATTGGATCAGCAGCTCCTTGGGCAGTTTGAGCTTACTGAGTTGGCGCAGAAAGAACATTCTTTGTTGTCCTTTTTTAATGATGTTTTTGATGTTAGCTGTCCATTTGAGATCTTGCGATATGATAGAACCCAGAAATTTGAAGGTTTCTACTGTTGATACTGTGTTGTCAAGTATTGTGAGAGGTGGAAGTATGGAAGGGTTTCTCCTAAAGTCTACCTGTACAGACTTAATACCAGTTCATTTCAAATCATAGCAGGCCAAGTAAACCATTCTGTTAAAAACCATTATAACATTCAATAAATATAATTCATTAAATAAGCAATAATAAATAAGCAATTCCAATTAATGCGATATAATAATGATTGACATTATTTATTTTTTACATTATATATAATGTATAATATATACATTATTTATGTATATATTATTATTAATATATACCATTGAGAGGTCCTTGCGGCTTTCTGAGCTTGTGATGATATTACCTAGTTGGGTAATGAAAACAACCAAGTTCAGAGAGCACCAGAAACCTCACAATTCAACCCTGAGCTGTGCTGAACTACAAATATTCTCTTCTATAGTTACAACATTGGTCAAAAATAGTTTGTCAATAGTTTCAAGTACAGGAAGTATTAGGTTTCTTGCTTCAGTGAACTTTTTCACTGTTTCTCTGGATGTAATTCATTTAACAGCAACAACAATCAAAGTGGTGTTTGATTTTTACTGCAATGTAGTCTCCTGTTATGAGTCCTGCAAGTGCCTGTTTTATTAATTACAATTGCATTTATTTCTGATTGAGGTCCCCATCACATGAAGATAGAATTTCAGATTCCATAGCATGCAGTATCTTGGATCATTCATCTGTATTATCCGCTGCAAGGGGTACCAAGCTAGGTAAGGAAAGGCTGAATGGAAGAATTCTCAATGAACTTGGAATTAAAATAATTTTTTTGTTCAGGGTGAACCAAACAATTCTTGGCAAATGTTTCCTGGATTGTTTTCACTTAGCTCGGAAGTTCTTCTCTAGTTCTTTGCACAAGAATTAATACACATATCATTCCATCTTTATTATTTTTAATAATAACTTGTCATGATTTTCATGAATCAATAACTGCAGCAGAGGAGGTTTTCAATTCTCTCATAGGACTGTTTAATAATAAACTGAAATTTCTGGTTATTTGGATAATAAGCCTGAATGTATTTAAACCAAGCAGCCAGTTGGATGACTTCAGTTTTGGCAATGAGTGCACTGTTGGAAGACCTGAAAAACCAGATAAGAGACAGATAGTCATGGAGAAAATCTATGTGTTCATTTGGAGTTAAAAATTACATAATGGCATATAATCGGACTTATATATTACATATGCCAAGAAGTTCATAGTAATCATTCCCATTTTCTTACACACAGCAGAGGGAATGTCTTTTACAAGATGACCTCTGGTATTATCCATCAGTGTATCATTTAAAAGCAAATATGTTTTCCTTTGGAAAATGTTGTTATATCTAGGTAAACTTTTTAATCAGTAGAATTATCAAGGAATCAAGTTCAAGTAATATGAATCTGTTAACATGTACTGTTTGCATGTTATACAAAAAGAACTTGCATTCTTTTAGAGCAGGGGTGTCAAACTGGTGGCCTTTGGGCTGGATGCATCACATGCAGGCCACCCCGACCCCAGCTCTGCAAAGGGAAAAAAGTCTCAAAACGTCACGTAATGGCATTGTGGCGCCATGAGTTTGACACTCGTGTTTTAGAGAGTCATTGAGGCCACTTGGAGGTTTATCTGTGTCTCAGAGTTACCTGAGTAGTGCAAATCTGTGTGGAGCCTCCTTGGAAGAAGTTGCCTCTTGAAAAAAAGCACTTTAGGGATCTCCACTTATTTTTATTTTTTTTTGTTTACATTTATACCCCGCCCTTCTCCGAAGACTCAGGGCGGCTTACAGTGTATAAGGCAATAGTCTCATTCTATTTGTATATTTTTACAAAGTCAACTTATTGCCCCCCCCAACAATCTGGGTCCTCATTTTACCTACCTTATAAAGGATGGAAGGCTGAGTCAACCTTGGGCCGGGCTCGAACCTGCAGTAATTGCAGGCTACTGTGTTCTTAATAACAGGCTTTTACCAGCGTGAGCTAAACCGGCCCCTTATTAATTTACCATCTTCATATACACAACCTTGATAAAGTGCAATGTTATAGAATACTCATAATGAAAACACACAGAAATTGCTTCCATCCCTTCCTACCTCCCTGTTATTCTGTTTATAGTTTTTCCCCCACTAGCTGACATAGTCAGAGCTGGCCTAGTTTCTTCTGTAGAACTGCCAACATACTTTGATTGTTCCACCTTCACTTATTGTAGTTATTGAATAGAATATAGAAACAGCTGTTGGATTATAATACCTGCTGCTCAGCTTTCATCTTCTATTAGCAAGACTATTAGCAATTAGCATCACTGTGTGTTGGTACCTGCTATAATCTCAAACAAAAAAGAGGTTAGAGTGGCTGAGTTGTAAATGCATATTTATAATGGGATTTGCCACAAAGAAAATTTGTCATTAGTTGGAATTGTTTCAGTGAATACAGCTAAGTCCTCAACTTAACAACAATTCATTTAGTGACCATTCAAAGTTACAACAGCATTGAAAAAAGTGACTTATGACTGTTTTTCAACCTTATGACCGTAGCTGCATCCTCATTGTCATGTGATCAAAATCCAGATGCTTGGCAAGTGGCTCATATTTATGACTGTTGCAGTGTCCCAGGGTTATGTGATCATATTTTGCAACCTTCTGATAAGCAAAGTCAGTGAGGAAGCCAGATGAATTGGGGGGGAAAGGGAGAGAGAGAGAGAGAGAGAGTGACCATTTTGTTATTGAGAGCAGCTGGATTCTTGGTTACCATGAATACAGATTTTTTTTCCTGGGTAATTGTATTGATTCCTATATAGCACATATTGCAGCTTATGCCTGTTACACCAAATTATGCAGTACAGAATGATCCCTGTGCATGTGTAAGAATTTAAGAGAGTGATTCTCCACTATGTTGTCATCCTCCTACAAGCATGTTGAATTGAAATGGAGAATAGTGATGTTTTAAGCAATGTTATGGTCCATAATATCTTACACTTTTATGGGTTGCAGGTTGCCCTGGGCATGATGGAATCATTCCTGCCCTCTTTGATTTAAAAGCCTCTGGTTATCATGATCCAATTCTAGTATCGCATGCTAATGGCATTGGGACAAAACTTAAGGTAAACAGAGGTACATCCATCTTTAAACTGGGTGTGATTGCTTGTACATAAATATGTGACTAAAAAAAATATAAGCTTTTTTTAGTCAGATCAGAAGGGAATGGCTTGCTCATAAAGACAAAAATCACTTATTTATTTTGAGCTTGTTTATATTTTTCTACACTGACCATGCTGACAATGTGCAGTCAGTCCACTTTATATAGTTGTCCCTCATAATTTCAATAAACTCTGTTTTGACCCTTTGTCTTTTTTCCTTTCTATTTCTTTTTTCCTGGATTGATGATATAATCTTGCTGGACAAAATATCTTCAAACATTAAGATTGCACTAAATGCAATTTATGTAAGAGTGTGGAGTTTTTTAGCTATTTATTTTCCTTCTGGAAGTTGTGATTTGTTTGGTACATTTATAACTATTGCTTTTTGTGACTTTTATTAGATTTCTAGGAAGATAACTGGTCTGATTCTGCAAGACTCATACAATTGATTATATTTTACTGCAATTTATTTACTTATAATTGCTTATCATCCTGAATTACTGAAAATCCCAACCCCTTTTGTGAATGAGCAGATTTATTTTATCACAAATTGTCCCTTCCAGTGCAGCTTCTACATACCACCTAATAATAATCAGAGAAGAGAGAAAATGTACACTATTGTATATTTGTTGTGACCTAGGCTTACTGAGTCATTACAATACACAATTAGTCCCCAAAAAACCCTATTTTATTGTAACAGCTGAGAATTACATTCATTCCTAGTTGAGTACCAATTAGTTGCTAAAAACAAGTCCTTCGGAAGAAATCCTTCAGGATAATCACCAACTTTTATCTTCTTTGACACCTTGCCAAAGGCCTTACTTGGCAAAGCCCCACGAAGTTCAGAAACAAACAAGAATGCCGACTAGAAACTGAGTTAGTAATGTTGCTTTCCTTCAAAAGGCCCAAGTGCCTTTATTTCTCTTTTAAGCCTTATGGGAGGGACCAATTGTCTCTTGGCCTTACCCCCGAGTCATCCCTTTTGCTTTAGCTGCTCTTGCCTTCTGGCAGCTCTACGCATGCGTGCATTAGGAATAGGCTTCTCCTGTTCCTCTGCCTCTCTGCTGTCCTACTATGGGGGCTCTGAAGTTCGCACATCACTCCCAGATGGGCCCCAGCTCTGCCTCCAATGCAGACCCCTCGTCTGGACCTTCCCCAAACTCCAGGACTGGCCCATGTTACTCCCCAGCCTCCTCACTGTCCGACTCTGCTGCTAGCTCCGCAGGTTGCTGGCAGACCACAACAATATTCCTCTGTTGCACTGATGGAAGCTTTCTAGTGACCAAACAATACTGGATGGTTTTCAGCTGAGTTTTTGGATCTATCAAAATACATTGAAGTAATATTTTGTATGAACAACTATTTTCATTACAGTAAGTGGCTAATTTGTATGTCTTATTTCAGATTGCCCAGTTGTGCAATAAGCATGACATGATTGGTCAGGACTTGGTGGCTATGTGTGTCAATGATCTGCTGGTTCAAGGAGCTGAACCTCTCTTTTTCCATGGCCATTTCGCATTTGGGAAACTGGATGCTGGTGTGGCTCAGCTCACTCAGACGATATCAGATGGGATATCTGAAGCTTGTAAACTGGCAGGATGCACCTTCCTTGGTATGAGCACTTTTAAATCAGTTTTTAAGCTACTTCCATTCCCTTATCCCTGAGAAAGAACTTCATTTCTGCTGAGCCTGAAACACTGAGAAAATGCAGGGCCAAAAAGAAAGTTACCTAAGTGATGTCTTTTCCTTGTGGAGTAAGAAAATTCTTGCTCTCATTCAGATGGCTACTGCCCCTCTCCTGCCCATTTTCAGTACATGTTATGAACATTTGTCCATTTGCAAACCAGCCAGACAAAACATTCTGAGCTGTTCGTACAATGGGGAACTTCCTAGCCACAAAGGCATAATTCTTTTGTTACGTTATGATAAAATGTTTGGCACTATTGCAATCAACCCTGTCAATACTTTTAACCATGATTGCCCACTGCTACAGCAATTGAACAAAGAGAAAAAGAGGCATTATTTAGAATGTTTATAGGCAGGCCACAGGAAAAGGATACTACTGCATAGCTTTTGGAGAAGAACAGATAGTAATTCTACAATTGTACAATATAGAACCTAAGAAGAGGGGTGATGTAGACGTTCTGGCCAATAGAAAAATGCCTGTCCATAAGCTCTGCAAAGCTCTAGCACCACACATACAATATAATACAGCCAGATACAACCGTTCATCTTCAGGTGTGAATGTACTTCTGGTGGAGGGCAAATTTCACGTGGGCAGATGTCCTAATTAAGGGCTATTCCAGATAAGAAACACACAGACATAAAACACACCATAAATTGTTTCCTCATTCCATGAATAGAGATTAACAAGAATTTAGCTTGCTTTTTTCTTTTACAAAGAAAAAGAAGGGTGTTTTGAAACCATGAGGCACTACTAATCTGGTACAGAGGTGGTATTCAGCAGGTTCTGACCAGTTCTGGAGAACTGGTAGCAGAAACTTTGAGTAGTTCGGAGAACCGGTATATACCACCTCTGACTAGCCCTGCTCCATTTATTCTCTGCCTCCCAAGTCCCAGCTGATCGGGAGGAAATGGGGATTTTGCAGTATCCTTCCCCTGGAGTGGGGTAGGAATGGAGATTTTATGGTATCCTTCCCCTGCCATGCCCGCAAGCCATGCCTACAGAACAATGAATCCCACCACTGATCTGGTAACCTGCTAGCATTGTACTCAGAGTACATACAACACTATTATTTATTTGTCAAACACAACAGTATATATAAGTATAAGCATGAAATAACCATACGAATTGGATACAATCAAAGGGAACATTAGAACAGGAACGGTAGGCACGCTGGTGCTCTTATGCACGCCCCTTATCTGCCTGTCCTACAGAGAGCTAAATACACTTAGATTATCAGTTTAAGACTAATGGGGTGGCTAAACTGGACAAAGTTGTGGATCTTACAGATCTTAATATATAATTTGATATACAATTGCTGTACCAGTTACATGCACATGTGTACGGATTTTGGAAGCATTCCTCCAATTTATTCATTTGTGCATGCTTTTGTTGGCCTTTATCAGTATAGTAAATTTTGTTGTTGGTCATATAAAATCAGAAGTCAGGCAACTTTTACTAATCTGGGCTATTTCAATGGAAAGAAATTTCAATGGAAAGAAATTGGTTTCAATGGATTTCAATTGGTTTCTAGATTTTCTTAGGATGCACTGTATTTGATTCATCTCTTTTTCCCAGGAAGAGAAAGCAATCAAATGCCTGCCACTTGTGCAGCTGGAGAATACAACCTGGTTGGCTTTGCAGTTGGTGCTATGGAGCGAGGCATGAAGTTTCCTCGGCAAGGGAACATTGTCAATGAAGATATTGTGATTGGAATAGCTTCTTCAGGGCTTCATCACCAAGGATTTGATCTTGTGAGAAAGATTTTTTTAACCTCGTCCCTACACTATTTTTCTCCAGTTCCTGGTGGATATGGCAACCATACTTTAGGCATGTAAACATCTGCCACTTTTTTATTCCACACTTTTCTTGGAAAGAAATAATGTTTTGTTATTAGGCATTGTGCATGAATACTGTTATATAGTTTTATTGTTTTAATTGCATCTCTTTGTACTTTCTGTTAAATGTTGAGGATCATGAAAAAAATAAGGTTCTACATTTAGGAAAAAACAAAAAACAAAATGCACAGGTACCGTATATGTGGTAGCTTGCTCAATAGTAGTACTTGTGAGAGGGATCTTGGAGTCCTAGTGGACAACCATTTAGATATGAGCCAACAGTGTGCAGCAGCGGCTAAAAAAGCCAACACTGTTCTGGGCTGCATAAATAGAGGGATAGAATCAAGATCATGTGAAGTGTTAATACCACTTTATAACACCTTGGTAAGGCCACACTTGGAATATTGCATTCAGTTTTGGTTGCCACGATGTAAAAAAGATGCTGAGACTCTAGAAAGAGTGCAGAGAAGAGCAACAAAGATGATTATAATAATAATAATAATAACAACAGAGTTGGAAGGGACCTTGGAGGCCTTCTAGTCCAACCCCCTGCCCAGGCAGGAAACCCTACACCATTTCAGACAAATGGTTATTCAACATTTTCTTAAAAATTAGGGGACTGGAGGCTAAAACACATGAAGAACGGTTGCAGGAACTGGGTATGTCTAGGTTAATAAAAAGAAGGACTAGGGGAGACATGATAGCAGTGTTCCAATATCTCAGGGGTTGCCACAAAGAAGAGGGAGTCGGGCTGTTCTCCAAACCACCTGAGGGTAGAACAAGAAGCAATGGGTGGAAACTGATCAAGGAAAGAAGCAACTTAGAACTAAGGAAAAATTTCCTGACAGTTAGAACAATTAATAAGTGGAACGACTTGCCTGCAGAAGTTGTAAATGCCCCAACACTGGAAATTTTTAAGACAATGTTGGATAGCCATCTGTCTGAGATGGTGTAGGGTTTCCTGCCTGGGCAGGGGGTTGGACTAGAAGGCCTCCAAGGTCCCTTCCAACTTTGTTGTTGTTGTTGTTATCTCCAGAACATTTTGAGATTAGAAATTTAATTTAATTAGTTTCCTTAATAAACAGAAAAGAGTTATCTTCTATTTCTTAAAATTAATTTCCTTGTATTTTAACAGGAGAGCAGTTGTTAACTCCAACCAAAATCTATAGCAGATCCCTCCTTCCTGTCCTCCGTTCGGGAAATGTGAAAGCCTTTATCCACATTGCTGATGGAGGATTGTTGGGTGGTTTTTCCCGGATCCTTCCTGAATGCTGTAGTGTTGTTTTGGGTAAGTAGAAAAGGCTTGAAATGTTTTACCAACTTAGTTTGGGGCTAAATGTTTTAAAATATTTTCATGTCTAATAAGACAATGAAAAAAATCTGCTAAAGAATGAATGTAGACATATCCTCTGTTGGACATGTATAATATAATGTATAGTGTAAATAGATTGTATAATGTATAATATATTGTATAATAAACTTGGTGGAGTAAAAAAGAAAAACGTGGAAAATTCATGAAAGCAAGGATGGAAGAGGAAAACCACTTCCTTAGGAAATGAGTTTCAGTGTCTCTTATGCTATCAATTCCAAGATCTTCTACACTATTCAGAGAGAAGAATAGGAATCTAAGGATATAAGAATAGATCCTTGGGATTTTGGTCATATCAATTTAATTCCTGGAATTAACAGGAAAAGCCTGTGTAGGAATCCCCAACTTTGAGGGGCTGATAAGCACATTTGGAATTTTGAGGACATTTTATTGGTATTCTTCCAAAATGATTGTTGAAAGGTTACCAATTTACAAAATGGATGCCAAAAGAAGATAGCAATTGGATAAATTGATGCTTTATCATTGGCTATTTATTACTTCCTATCATCTGGATTTCCTCTGCTTGTCTTTGTCTTTTTTTCTAGTAGTATGGTTTAGTTTCAAACATCCAGATCATGGTTGTCCCAAAGGTGCTTTTTCAAGAGACAAGATAACTTTTGGGCCAGAAAATCCAGTTGCCTCTTGAAAAAGCACCTTTGGGACAACAGAATATAAACTATAATCACACTGCTGTGTAAGAACTGGCTAGTGCTTTACAAATCATCTGCTTTTTAGATACCCATAAGTGGAAAATTCCATCAGTTTTCTCTTGGCTCCAAGAGGAAGGAAACCTCTCAGAAGAGGAGATGGGGCAAATATTCAACTGTGGGATTGGTGCTGTTTTAGTAGTCCAGAGAGAAGCTGCCAAGAAGGTGCTGAAGGATGTCCAGAAACATGAGGACGCATGGGTGATTGGAAAAGTTGTCCACCGAACTGCAGGTTACTTAACTGACTAAGCATGTATAAGAAGAATTAAAATGTGGAAAGAATTCTTCTTGGTTTTAAATAATCTGTGTTAGGTTTCTGCAGCTATATCAGAATTTATACTTATGAAAAGCCATCAGATTTCAGAGAATAGTTATGACCAATTTAAGAATAAAACTATTTCAAATTCACATTATGGTTTTTCAAGCAGGTACATATACAGTGCTGAGTTTGTTTTAATAAATACTGTAGATCAACATTTAGCTCCAGTTCAAGAAGACAGAGAAATACAAGTTCATATTCATCTCAGAGTTATTCATAGTAATTTCTTGCCCTGTTATAATTTTACTTCTATCCATATAGACACAAGAACAAGAATTTCAAGTCTTCATTTCAGTATGCAGTATTCATTATGAGAAGCATAAATGTGCATTGTCTTCTTCAATGGATTCTCAGAATACACACAAAGCCTTTCTCCAGTATTATATTATATAAACTAATTGGAAAGTATTGGAGTCAGAATAAACAAATTGATTTTGGTATCTTCTCTAAGGTTGTGTAAATTGTGGTCTAGCTTTTATGGATATTTGGTAACTTATTTTAAGTAACCTGTTGACTTGTAGTTATTATATTTTAAGCATGTGCTTCTTCAGGGTATCCCCAGGTAGAAATCAAGAATCTCTCTGAAGTGCTGCTACAAAATAAATGGCCATTTTTGAAGGATGTTTCAAATACAGACAATCAACCTCATATCATACACAGAAAGCATAAAGTTAAAGTAGCTGTTCTTATTTCTGGAACAGGTAACTATACAATTATTTTCTGTGGTTGCTGATATCACATTATATATTTGATGCATACCATCTCTTATAGTTGAAGTTGTTTGTCTGTACTTTTCATATCTGCTTGAAGCTGCTTTCTTAAGATTTGTGAAAATTTATCACATTTCTAGTAATTATGCTTTGGATCAGAAATTAACTTCCATTACCCCAAATTTTTATTAAACCAGTTGTTTAAACCCATTGAATATCTTTAATAGCAATTTTAGCAATTTTGAGTAACTTGGAAGAAGCTTCACATTTTAGGATTAAAATTCCTAAAGAAAGCAGGATGGCACTATGGCATGACAGAAAAGCTCTTTCAGTTTGGATTTGTATAACTCAGAGGTCTCCAACCTTGGCAACTTTAAGATTTTCTCCAAGCACTGAGATAAGATCAGATAATTGCCTATTAGACTGATTTGGCTGTTTTTAATGTTATAATCTGCTTAGTTTGATAGTTTTAATATGATTTTATGTGTTCTTTTAACTTTTGAGTATCAGCTATTTGGAGTTGATCATAAGCAGAGTGGTTATATATGTGTTAAATAAATAAATGAATAAACAGTTATGGCATTATTAATGTAGCATTTCTTTTGCTTGTCTCAAGAAAATATCATTTTGAGCATTTCAGGATGGGGTTTTTATGCATTTTCTATCTTTCTCTTTTATTTTGAGGTACAAGCCTTTCAGCACTCCTGGCATATGCAAAAGAGCCTGCAAGTTGCTCTGAGGTAGTCCTAGTAATTGCCAACAGATCTGGGGTGGAAGAACTAAGGAATGCAACCCTGGCTGGGATCCCAACCAGAGTAAGTACATTCTATTGTTTTCACTTACCGAAGAAAGCAACCCAACTTTCAGGCTGTAATATGGAAGAAGCTTTATAGCTATCTGATTTACTTAGTCTTATGTTATGGCATCCCCCCACTTTTTTTTGAAATACTGCTTTCAGTCTGCTTTTGTCATTAATTCATGTGTTACTTATTGTAATGTGCATTCTAAAAAAATTATATTTACTACTTTGGATGTTCCACAGATAAAAAGGCTCCAAATAACCCAATTCATTAATGTATATATAGTTCCACATTAAGATATAATATAATATTTATTTGAATACATCCCTAACCTACTAGCAAAACACTCACATTGCCTTCACACACATTCAGTAAAGATTACATCACTACAGCTTAAGTGTGTCTTGGAGTGGTAGCCAGCTAAGCCAAGGGGCACTAACCTCTTTTCATATTTAGAGACAACTGGATAATCTGTGACCCACTTGGTCATCCTTTCAGATATATTGCCTTCAACAGTGACAGAAATTCTTCACTGGAAAAGTTGGAATAGATTCAGAGATATATCTCTCTTGAAAATAGCTCACGGTCAAACATTAGCACAGGAAATAATATATGACATTTTGTATTGGTCATAAACAAATACAAAAATATGATAATTTTATGTCATATAAATATTTCCAAACTTGCCAAATTTCAGTTCTAAAGGAGTCGTGGTTCCCAGATTTTTGACATATTCTGTCCATTTGTGGTATCTTGATTCAAAAATTATTTGCATATGATGCATTGTTTCACCTAGTTAAAGGGTACAGGAATGTGAGTTTTATTAGTATATAGATAACTCTAACTAGAGAATGCAGTCAATGCAACAACAGCTTACTTATTACAAGATTTAAAGTACAGAAATGAATATGAGGGAAATATTACTCAAATTCATGTCCATTGTGCTGCCAGAGACCCCTCCAAAGCAGCAAATGACATCCCCAACTGATAAAATGGAGCATAGTATCTTCTGCATGGTTTATACCAGGAGTAGTCAACCTTTTTATACCTACCACCCACTTTTGTTTCTCTGTTAGTAGTAAAATTTTTAACCGCCCACCGGTTCCACAGTAATGTGCCGTGTATCATTGTCTGTGCATGCCTCTCGCGCATCGTGGATTGGGTTGGGGGTGGTGGTGCTGGCTACTAGCTCTGCTTGTCTGTCACAGCTGGGTGGTGTGGGGGGAGATGCGCGAGCTATTCTGGGACGAAGCTCTTTTGTTTGCGGCTGCACTATAGCGCCATTTAGTTTCACTTACGTAACGTGAACTACACTTATGCGTGGGCGATACAAATAGTATATTTTCAGAAATTTAAATTGTCACGGGGAATTTTATGAAAATCTAATGAAAATGTTTTTAAATAATGCTATGATTTTTTTAAAAAAAGTCAATTAAATTAAAAAAAAGGAAAGTGCTTCAGTATCAGACAAAACCCCTACCGCCCACCATGAAAGCTAGAACACCCACTTGTGGGCGGTAGGGACCAGGTTGACTACCACTGGTTTATACCAAAGTTCCCCCCCCCACCAATCAAATGTCTCCAACTTGTATTTACAATTTTACTTTGTTTTGACCATAAATTTGTCCTTGCGCCAATTGCCAAGGAATTCTGCTCAGGGTATGTCTGGGTCTTTGCAAGGTGCTATTAGATGCTAGTAGAAGATTCATCTATTTAGCTTTGTGTCAGTTTTTCTACATTGGGAGAAGTCCAAGTTCAAATAGATAAGTAGGAAAAGAAATAAACAAGCAAAGTGAAAAACATGGCACTACACTATACTTCTAAGACTAGAAATGCATTGCAGCCGTGGGGATGGAGATAACTTTTTCAAGACTAATTTTCATGATTAGTATCATTAAGCATCTTCAAAGTTCAATAAATTGAGAGAATTGCTTTCAGTGTTTACCCATAGATGGGTTGTTTAGGAGGTTTTGCCTTCTTTAATTTCCTCTTAACTATTGCAGGTAATTGATCATAAATTGTATGGAAGCAGATCAGAATACGAAGGCACAATTGATAGTGTCCTTGAAGAATTCTCTATTGAATTGATTTGTCTGTCGGGATTTATAAGAATTTTGTCCAGTAACTTCCTTAGGAAATGGTATGGTAAGCAAATTAGATGAAATATTGTTGTTAACAGTAATGGATTTATTCTTATTTGTTTATTTATCTTATAAAGCTGTTGAATCCGCACACGCCTCAAGGTAAAATATCTCATCAACAAAAAGCAGTAGATTCATACAAAACAATATAATAAACAAGTAGAGAAAAATAAATACAAAGACATAAAGTTTCAGGAAAATTCATTCAGCAGGTTCAGTGGCTGGAGAAAGAGCCAGGTCTTTAATACTTTTCAAAGGGCATGCAGGGTTGGGCCAACAAAATCTGGGGAGAGATGCTGTTCTAAAGGCAAAGCCCAGCGATAGAGAAGGTATTTCTCTTGGATCCTGCAAGATGATATTGCCTAAACAAAAGAACCCAGAGTATGCCAACCTTTCAGATCTTGACAGACAAGAAGAAATAATTGAAGGTAGATAGTTTCACAAGTAACCTGGCCCTGAGCCACAAAGAGCTTTATAGGTGATAACCAGTATCTTGAATTGCACCCAGAAACTCATTAGTAATCAGTGCAGCTCATGAAGAAGAGGTGGTATATGCATACTGAAATATTCCCATAAACATCCCTATGGCTATGTTTTGTGCCAGTTGCAGCTTCTGAATGGATATCAAGGGCAGCCCCAAGTATAGTGCATTGCAATAATCCAATTGCAAGGTGACTAAGGCATTAAGGACCATGTCCCCAATTGGCACACAAGGTAGAGCTCCGCAGATGTTCTGCAGATGAACTACTGCTGCCATCTGCTCCCCAAGGAGGAACCAAGGATCTAGGAGGAGCCCCAAATTGCTCACTGAGTCTGTTTAGGGCAATGTAACCCCTTCCAGAAACTAAAATGGAAAGCTTCCAGAGCCAGATGGTCCAAAAATCCACAGCCACTTGGTTTTGTGAGGGTTCTATTTAAGCCTGTTCTTCATTCAGGTCTCTAAAGATATCACACAATGGGACAGAACATCAATGGCATCACTTGGGTGGCCCAGGGACTCTATATCCAAATCTGCTCCACCATATTTCTGCGTTCTATAGGGTTATATGTGTGTTAGAGTAGGCCAACTTGCCACTACATTTTATATGACTTTTAAATTAAAATGTAAACATTTACAAAGTAAGCAAAGAGGGGGCTTTGGGCTTTAGAATTTGAATTTGGCATATTTATTGAGCTGTGGTGTCGCAGTAGATAGAAAGCAGTATTGCTAACTCTGCCCACAATCTGGAGTTCAATCCTGACAGGCTTAAGGTTGACTCAGCCTTTCATCCTTCAGAAATCAGAAAAATGAAGACCAAGATTGTTAGGGGCAATATACTAACATTTGTAAATCACTCAGAGAGTGCAGTAAAGCACAATGCAGCAGCATATAAATCTGACTGCTATTGCTGTTATTCTTCATTACTACTGAGAAGATATATTTACTACTGAAAGTTTTGCATATATAAGACAACCCTTTCTACTAAGCATTAAGTTTTAGATGTATAATCCCAAACAATAAGTTTAAATAAATCATGTTTGTGTCTTTATGTCCATATCATTTGATAATTCCGAATATGATTATTAATTGTAGGGAAGATGCTGGGATCTTATCCATCATTAAGTAAGAGAAGAAGCATCTATAATCAAGCACATCCATCTACAGACAAAATTGTGGGCTGTATTGTGCATTTTGTACTTGTAAGTATGTTTTTCTGGATTGGCAATAAACACATTTTTTGTATTCTATATATTGGTAGGTAACAATTATTATAGTCACAACTAGCATGATTACTGTTTGCTGTTTACTGCAACTTCATTAATAAATTAGTAATACCTATCAAGATTTGAGAAATCCTTTTGTACAAATTGAGACTATGGAATATTGTTATTCCTTTACCTTTGTGCGAAGGAATCAACTAAAACATTCCAAATTAAGTTATACCTCCTCTGTCCATATTTAATGTTTTTGGTAATCAATTTTGTAGCATCTACCACTGGTGCAACTATCTATAATCAAATGTTCTTCAGATGTATTGGACTACAACTCCACCTACTCTTGTTAGTATGGAAGGTATTATTTTGCTCTAGCTACTTTAATATATTGAAAGAGGAATATTGTCTTGATTTCATGCTTGAGCAAAATTCTTCTAAATAAAATATCCTTTTGCTGTCCCATTTCTAAATGTTTTGTTAATTCATTGTCTCATATCCTAGTGAACATTTCTATTGTTTATATAATTAATGTAAGTAAGTTTCAGTGATACTGCTCTGTTTTTAGCTATTTCTCTTTCACGTTAATCTTGGTAGGTAATTTTCCAGATAAGGGATGTTTTCCCTTCTCTTTCTTTCAGGAGGAGACCAGTCCTGAAGCAATAATTGTACAGGAGCCGGTATGTGTAAAGGCAGAAGATACCCAGGAGACCTTATATGAAAAGATCAAAGAAGCAGAGAACCATGTCTTTCCCATGGCTCTGCAATTGGTTGCCAGTGGAATGGTGCAGTTAGGAGGAGATGGAAAAACCTACTGGAAAAGAGAAAGACAGGAGCTGATCTGCCAAAAGGAAAGGCAGGATTTTTAATGCTTTTGTAGCAGCAATTTCACATAGTGATAAATGACAATGGTTAATGTTCTAAATTCAATTTTGGTTTCAGTCTGTCACTTCCTTTTATAGTCATTTTTTTCTTTTTCCTTTGTTTATATAGTTACAGCTTCCCTTCCATAAAACAGAACATTAGGATCAGCAGTGGCTCCCTGGCAGGGGTGAAATCTAATTTTTTTTGCCACCGGTTCTGTGGGCGTGGTTTGGTGGGCGTGGCTTGGCTTGGCAGGCGGGCCAACATGACGTCACTCACGTCACTCTTTCTTTCTTCTCTTTCTCTCTCCCTTCCTTCTTTTCCCTTTCTTTCTTCTCCCTCTCTCTCCCTTTTTTCTTCTCTCTCTTGTCAGCCCGCTGCACTGGGGCTGTCATTTTGGCGGGGATGGCAGCCGATGGAGCCAACTGCCCCACATTCCAGCCTCCCGGGAAGCCTCACCCTGGCTCCACTTGCTAGCCCTGCATCCTGTCACTCGCTGGCTGCTTCTCTGCCCACTCTTAATGCCGCCAGTGCCACTGCTACTGGGAGACCAGCTGGACGCAGCCGAATGAGGCTTGCTGTCCTGCCACAAGTAATATAAGGGGCCTAGGATCCAGGCTACGCTCAGATGAGAAAAGAGAGCGAGAGAGCAAGAGAGCGATGGGGAAACAGCGACACCCGATTTTCAGGCAAGCATGGCAGGGTTTTGGGGAAGGGATTAAGCTGCTAGCTCCTTCCCCCGCAGCCCTTGATGTCTCGGTCTTCCTTGGTCTCTCTCACTCTTTTTGCTCTGCGAGACTAAGCTGGGAGACAAGAGCACCAAAAAACAGCTGTGACTGCTTGAGCCAGCCAAAGTAGAGAGGGAGGGAGAGAGAATTGGGTGTTGCCATTTCCCCATCACTCTCTAGCTCTCTTTTCTATTCTCCCCAAGAACTGAAGCTTTTTTCAGCTGACTCGGAGCTCCCAGGCAGTCTGGAGGTCTCGTAATGAGGCGGATCCGGGCTAATGCCATTGCGATCCTGACTGTGGCCTGGATCCTAGGCACTTTCTATTAATTGTGGCAGGAATGAGCAAGCCTCATTCGGCTGCGCCTAGCCGGTCTCCCAGCAGCAGTAGCGTTGCCGGCGTTAAGAGTGGGCAGAGAAGCTCTGGCAAAGTCAAGCCCCATAAAGAAGAGGGGACCACCCCCCTTCTTGTAAGTGCAGCTTCCCTCCCCCCTCCCCCCCCCCCGGTGCCTGCTGATGGGTTGGCAATTCCCGCGGCTGCCTTACTGCAGAACCAGATGCTGAACGGGCGTGGGGAGGTCATGGGGAGGGGGAAAGGAAAGGAAGTGCTCGGAGATGTGGAAGTGTCAGCCGAGTTTGTGGTGAGATTGGCTGGCGAGATGGAGATGAAGAGATGGAGTGGCAAAGTGATGGGGGTGGGAGGGGCAGCATGGCTTGTGCCATGGGAATTGATGTATTTATTCCAGCATTTTTCTTCCCGAAGCCCTGCCTTGCTTGCCTGCCTTCCACATGGGCTTCAGCTTGCCTGCCTTTGCAAGCTGGCCACCGGGATGCCGGGAAGGCAGTGTGGAAGGCAGACAAGCATGGCAGGACTGTGGGCCACAGATCGGTTCGGGGGCGTGGCCAGCCAGCCAATGCTCCCGCTTCAGCAAACCAGCCCCAGTCTTCGCTACCTACTCGCCCGATCCAGTCCGATCCGGTAGCATTTCACCCCTGTTCCCTGGGGTGAGAAAAGGCATGGGCACAATGTGAGTTTCAAATAGTTCCTCTTCCCAAAGGCAAATAGCTGCCTTAGACACTGAGCTTGGGCTTCTTTTCTATCTATTTCATTTCAATAACTAAACCATAATGGATAAACCATAAACCATGAGGAAGCAAAGTTAAAGGCTTGCAGGCTACAGGCTTGCTTTGAATGCACTGATTGGAATATTTTTGAAGATACTTCTGTAGACCTGGATGAACTCACAGATACTGTAACATCATATGTCAGTTTCTGTGAAGACCTATGTGTACCGACCAGGAACTTGCGAATATACAGTAAAAGCAAACCTTGGTTCACAGCTAAAATTAAGCAGCTACGTGGTTCCAAAGAGGAAGCCTACAGAAAAGATGATAAAATGCTGTACAATTAGGCCAGAAATGTATTAACAAGGGAGACCAGAGCAGCAAAAAGAAGCTACTCTGAAAAGCTAAAGAATCAGTTCTCAATGAATGAACCAGGAAACATGGAAAACTCTTAAAAAGTTCACTGGCTACGGCAAACCTTCACAGGCTGAAGGAAATCAACAACTGGCAAATGACTTGAACATGTTTACTGCAGGTTTGAAAGGAAACTACAGCCACCTATCTCCACAACCCCCCTCTCAGACACACCAACAACAGCCAAGCCTCCTACAACTGACCCCATCTCATTGGGTTCACAACCCCTAGTGATTACAGAAAAGGAAGCGTAAGACCTATTTCACAGACAAAAGCCAGGAAAAGCTCCAGGCCCAGACAAGATAACTCCTTCTTACTTAAAAGTCTGTACTGACCAATTGGCCCCCATCTTCACATGAATCTTCAATAAATTGCTAGAGATGTGCTATGTTCCTTCTTGCTTCAAATGCTCTAGTATCATCCCAATGCTAAGAAGCCCACCATCAAGGAACTGATTGACTACAGACAAGTTACTCTAACATCTGTAGTCATGAAAACCTTTGAAAGGCTAGTGCTGTCCCACTTGAAAACCATCACAGATCCGCTGTTAGACCCAGTGGTGGGATTCTGCCAGTTCTAAGCGGTTCGGCAGAACCGTTTGTTAAGTTGCCGGTTCGCCCCGCCCCTTGCCCCTCCCCTCCCCACCATTACTTACCGGTGTCGGGTAAGTGGGCAGCGGATCCATGCACCTCCCTGCTCACCCGACACCAGTAAGTAATGGTGGGGAGGGGAGGGGCAAGGGGCGGGGCGAACCGGCAATTTAACAAACGGTTAGGCTTGGGAGCGCACCCGATCCAAGCGCCCCGCAGCCGCCAACAGAAGCTTGCCTGCATTCAAGGGTCTCTCTAGCCAGTGATTAAAGCGCCTCGCTGGCCACGTGGCCCTTCCTTTGCTGCTCCTCCTCCTCTTCTGCACTGATCGTGAGCAGAATTCCCGGGCTCACGTGATCCTTACTCGACTAAGGGGGGTGGGTTAGGTGGGGGGGGCGTCTCTCCGCATGCCGTAGTAGCCCTGGCCTCCCTCCCTCCCTGTCACATGGTTTTTTGCAGCGTTACCAGTTTCCGGAAACACGTCACAGGGCCGGGCCTGGCTCCTCCTGTGTCTTGCCCATTCGAAACTTCGTTTCAAAACCAAAGCCAACCAAGCCAACCACGCGGGGGGGGGGGCAAGGGAGTCGCCGGGGGTCTTCAGCGGGAGGGGGCCGGTGGGTGATTTCCCCCCCACCGGGACTGTTGGGGAGGGGAGGGGGAATTTGGGAATGAGAGGCGGAGGGCGGGGCCTGGGAGTCTGCAGAGAGGGGCCTTTAAACTGGGAGGTGTTTCTATGGGGACAAGGGACGCTGGCTGTGGGGCTTCTGTGAGGGGGGAAGAAGCCCTTCCCCCGCGTTTGCTTTGCCATCACTTCAAAGGTGCTCAGCCTCCCTCGCGCGGCTGGTGGCCTGCTAATCCTCCCTCCCCGGTCCGCCTGCATCCAAGCCTCTCTCTAGCCAGCGATTCAAGGGCGGCCAGCGAGGAGCTTGGATCGGGTGAGCAGCGAAGTGTGTGTCAATCGCCTCGGCCTGCTGCCCACCCAGCAGGACTGTCCTGTGGCCGCCTCCCACCCACGCAGCGCCAGCCTTCCCTGCCCCATCTGGAGAAAGAGTGATGGAGAGAAAAAGGGGGGCAGAAAATGATGAAGGAGAGAAAGGGGGGAAGAAAGATGAAGGAGAGAAAGAGATGAAGGATAGAAGGGGGAGAAAGATGAAGAAGAGAAAAGGGAGAAAGATGGAGAGAAAGAGAGGGAGGGAGAAAGAGATTAAGGAGAGAAAGACTGAGAGAAAGGGGGGAGAAGAGATGGAGAGAAAGAGGGAGGGAGAATGGATTTGTTCTAGTAATTGGTTTAACAAGCATGGCACTGAAAAAGTGACATGACCATTTTTCACACTTACGAACATTGCAGCAAACTGTCATTAGGGCAAAGAAGCTATGTTACATGACCACCTGGCCACGCCCACCCGGTCACATGAAGCACCGCAGTTGTGACATGAGTGACATGGTTATTAAAAATGCTGCATCAGGCATAAATGATGACTAGTCATAAGTGTGAGGACTGGTCAAAAGTGCGAGAACCTGTCAGAAATCGCTTTTTTCAGTTCTCTGGGTAGTCCCTATCTGCATAGGGACTACCGAGAGGGCTGAAAAAAGTGATTTCTGATAGGTTCTGACACCTTTGAACAGACCTCGCATTTATGACCATCTTCACATTTACGCCTGTTGCAGCATTCTTAACCGTGTCACTCATTTCATAACTGCTTCTCTTCACTACGGTTACAAGATAGAATGCAAAACGTAAAATGTGAGGACAGTCGTAAGTGCGAGGACTGGTCAAAAGTGCAAGGACAGGTCAAAAATAACTTTTTCAGCCCTCTGAGTAGTCCTTTGCACATAGGGACTACCCAGAGGGCTGAAAAAAGTGATTTCTGACAGGTTCTCGCACTTTTGACCAGTCCTCACACTTATGACCGGTCATCATTTATGCCTGTTTGCAGCATTTTGTGCATAGGGACTACTCAGAGGGCTGAAAAAGTTATTTTTGACCTGTCCTCACACCTACGACTGTCCTCACATTTTACATTTTGCGCCCTATCTTGTAACTGTGGTGAAGAGAAGCAGTTGTGAAATGAGTGACATAGTTGCTAAAAATGCTGCAATGGGCATTAATGTGAGGATGGTCATAAGTGCGAGGACCGGTCAAAAGTGTGAGGACTGGTCAGAAATGACATTTTAGCCCTCTGAGTAGTTTCTATGCCCATAGCCATGGCCATCCAGTCACATGACCAGCTAGCTATACCCACCCAGTCACATGACCAGCCAGCCATGCCTACCTGGTCACATGACCAGCTAGCCACACCCCAAAATAACCCACGCCCACAGAACCGGTTGTTAAAAAATTGAATCCCACCACTGGTTAGACCCCTTGCAATTTGCATACCAAGCAAATAGATCAACAGATGATCCTATTAATATGGCTCTGAACTACATCCGACAACATCCAAAGACCTCCGTAAGGATCCTCTTTGTAGACTTTAGTTCAGCATTCAATACCATCATTCCAGACACTCTTCTAACTAAGCTAAACCAGCTACAGGTACCTGAACACACTTGTAAATGGATCATAAGCTTCCTAACAAACAGGAAGCAGCAGGTGATGCTAGGTAGAATCACATCAGATACCTGTACAATTAGCACAGGGGCCCTCCAAGGCTGTGTGCTCTCCCCACTTCTCTTCTCTCTGTATACCAATGACTGCATCTCTAATGATCCATCTGTTAAACTACTGAAGTTCCCAGATGACACAACAGTGATCAGTCTCATTCGAGACAATGATGAATCCACATATAGACGGGAGGTTGAACAGCTAGTCTCATGGTGCGACCGGAACAATCTGGAACTGAACACACTCAAAACCATAGAAATGGTGATAGACTTTAGGAGAAACCCTTCCATACATCCACCTCTTACAATACTAGACAACACAGTATCAACAGTATAGATTTTCAAATTTCTAGGTTCTACCATACCGCAAGATCTAAAATGGACAGCTAACATCAAGAACATCATCAAAAAAGGACAACAAAGAATGTTCTTTCTGCACCAACTCAGAAAACTCAAACTGCCCAAGGAGCTGCTGATACAGTTCTACAGAGGAATTATTGAGTCTGTCATTTGCACCTCTATAACTGTCTGGTTTGGTTCTGCAACCCAACAAGAAAGACACAGACTTCAGAGGATAATTAGAACTGCAGAAAAAACAATTGCTACCAACCTGCCTTCCACTGAGGACCTTTATACTGCATGAGTCAAAAAGAGGGCCGTGTAAATATTTACAGACCCCTCACATCCTGGACATAAACTGTTTCAACTCCCACCCTCAAAACGACGCTATAGAGCACTGCACACTGGAACAACTAGGCACAGGAACAGTTTTTTCCTGAAAGCTGCTAAACAAGTAATTCCTTCAATACTATCAAACTATTTATTAAGTCTGCACTATTATTAATCTTCTCATCATTCCCATCATCATCCTTCCACTTATGACTGTATGACTGTAACTTCGTTGCTTGTATCCTTACGATTTATATTGATATTATTTCCTGATTGCTTATTTGTACCCTATGTCTATCATTAAGTGTTGTACCTTATGATTCTTGATGAATATATCTTTTTTTTAATGTACATTGAGAGCATATGCATCAAGACAAATTCCTTGTGTGTCCAATCACACTTGGCCAATAAAAAATTCTATTCTATTCTATTCTATTCTATTCTATTCTATTCTATTCTATTCTATTCTATTCTATTCTATTCTATTCTGTAATTGTCAGGGACTTTCTCACCACTGAGCATCACCAAAAAGATCAGCCCAGGAGATGAAACAGTTATAGATGGCCCTGGCATTTGCTGCCACTATTTCCTCAACCAGAATATAGGAGCAAGATTGAAAGAAAGAAATCCTTCCCCTTTCTGTTAATTGAAATGGCACAAGGGTAGCCTAATCTTTGTAATCCATAGTTAATCTGCAGTAATTGAGCACTGGATTACAAACTCCTAAATCAAAATGCTCCCCAACTTCAGTCATGTTGGCTGGAATGTTTTGATTTAGGAACTTGTAATCTAGGGCTCATCTGCTGCAGATTAACTATGGATTACAAAGATTAGGATACCCTTGTGCCATTTCAATTAACAAAAAAGGGAAGGCATTTCTTCCTTTCAATCTTGCTCCTATATTCTTGGCTGAGGAAACTGGCAGCAAATGCCAGGGCCATCTATACTGAAGTAGTGTTTACTGCTTATTAAGAATCAAATAGCAAAGAGAAACGTGTAGGTTTTAGACCAGTGTTTTTCAAACTTGGCAACTTTAAGATGTTTGGACTTTGACTTCCACAATTCCTTCCTAAACCCAGGAAGATTTTTCACATGGAGTGATCTTAAATTTCTTCTTTCTTTCCCCAATACCATGTTGCTGATCCTGGATAGAATTCCAAAAAACAAAAGTTAACCCCTCTCATTTAATTTCTAAGGCAAAGGAGGAGTTCTAGCTATTCAGAAATTTAATTGCCTGGCTGTCCTGCTTTTCAGTAGGCGATAAAAGATAAGAGGTAGAAAGGATTAGATTACAAGTCAATTGTGTGTGCATTCTAGTCTAACGATAGCAGTGGTATGTGATTTGTTTTCCCAGGGTGTCTATCACAATAATGATCTGAAATGCCTTAGAATCCATTGTCTGTATTATATTATGCTGCCTACTATTGGATAAATGAAGGGACATTTAGGTTATGGCCTAGAAATATCTTTAGGTAGCAAATTAGCTATTCTGTTGTCTTGGCCTTATATGACTGGGACTGTAGTCTTTCTAGTTTCAAAGAGGCTTATGCCACACCACAAATTTTATATAACATTTAGAACAGCTTCACAATCTTTCTAGTAGTGACATGTGTTGGATGCAAACTGGTTCGGCTGCTGAAGAGCTTGCTAAACAGCACTTTTTAGGCCTGTGTCTCATTGCAAAATGGAGTTCAGATGCTTAATCAAATTAAGATTAGCATAAAAAAGTTTCACAATCACAGCTGACACCAACCAGAGCATAGAAAAACCTCAAAGTAGTGCAAGAGCAGCAGACATAGGGAGACCAGGCCTATAGAATCATCAGGAGTTGGACCTGACTGAATGGATATCCCAAAAGTGCTTTTTCAAAAGGCAACTGGACTTTTCTTTTATGTACACTGAGAGCATATGCACCAAGACAAATTCCTTGTGTGTCCAATCACACTTGGCCAATAAAAAATTCTATTCTATTCTATTTTTGTTTGAAGACATTGTTTAAAAAAAAAAAGTCCAGCTGCTTTTTGAAAAAGCACCTTTTGGACAACCATGACCTAGATGACTGAGAAGCTCCAAGGATAACATCATCATCATTATCATAAAGAAATTTTAATGGAAATATCTAACAGTTGTGAACTAAGTCTATAAATATGAATTAAACCTGTCTTTGTGGTAAAAAATGGTAAACAGCATAAGTAAAGTTTTTAACACAAATAAATTTGAGACTTGAAGTTCATATTAAATTATTGGATGTAGTGCTCTGGAGATTTAAGATTTTATCTTTCTAAGTTTACATTTCATCAGTAAAATGGATACAAGGAAAAGAAAATTATTACTTTTGTTTAATGTTTATTAAAGAAAATCTCTGAAAAGTATATATACCAAAGAGACTTCTGACACTTTAAAGGCCATCCAATTCATTCTTGAAGTCTCAGTGTCATGGTTTTACTTCTCCTGTTATATTTTGTCACTGACCAATATACATTTAGACTGATACAAACTCAAGTAAACATATATTCACTTAATAGCTCAGTGTTTCATAGATAAGAGCTTCAGCATTCTAGGCTTAAAAATATTTTACTAATTACTTTGTCACATTGTTTCTATTACTTAGATTGTGTTCCTGTATTCATTGCATTGTAGTAAATTGTTCGAACCACTTTTATTGATGTTTTAGAAACATTCTAGGTTTTAGGCATTTTACAATTTTTTACAGTTAATTTTTTTTTAATACCGTAGCTTCTTATGCTCTGTGCTTTTTCTTTTAAGGTGCCTACTGTTTGATTTGCTGGTCAGTGACTGTAATAAAGATTTATATAATACTGGTATGCAATATGGATCTCAATTACTTCTCTGTAAAGCATTCAGCCTTAGTATATAAGGCAGTGTTTCCAAATCATGAAATTTTCAGATGTGTGAATTTTAAATACTTAGAATTCTCTCTCTGTACTGGCCATGGAGGATTCTAAGAGCATCTGGAATTAATTGATGTCAGAAAACACTGCTCTAAGACAATGCATATTTGTCTGGTGGATGAATCCATCTTGTCCATCAAGATGGCTTCACAGTTTAGCAAGCGTAGCAAACTAACAGTATCAGAGTTGGAAGGGATCTTGCAGGTCTTCTAATCCAACCTCCTGTTCAGGCAGGAAACCCTATACCATTTCAGACTAATGGTTGTTCAATCTTTTCTTAAAAACTTCCAATGTTGGAGTACTTACAACTTCTGGAGCCAAGCAAAAGGTATATAGTTGAAACCACTTTCCACTATTAATGTATACATTCTGGATTACTGTGAAGTGACACAAGAAACAACAGATGACTATTTGTATTAAATGGCCTGAAATACCCTGTTTTCCCCAAAATAAGACATCCCCTGATAATAAGCCCAATCGGGCTTTTGAGCGCATGGCAATAAAGCCAAGGGTCCTTGAGTGGTGCAGACTGCTAAACAGTCTGTTATTAACAACAGCTGCCTGCAATTATTGCAGGTTCAAGTCCCACCAGGCCCAAGGTTGACTCAGTCTTCCATCCTTTATAAGGTAGGTAAAATGAGGACCCAGATTGTTGGGGGCAATAAGTTGACTTTGTATATAATATACAAATAGGATGAAGACTATTGCTTAACATAGTGTAAGCCGCCCTGAGTCTTCGGAGAAGGGCGGGGTATAAATGTAAATTAAAAAAAAAGTGCTTATTTCAGGGTTCAAAAAAAATATAAGACAGGGTCTTATTTTCAGGAAAACACGGTAGGAACTCTGTGATTTATTTTAGGCCCCCAAAAGTTTAATAAATGTTTTTCATTATCAAGCTTCTCTAAACATCTTTTGATTTCTCTAAAAATCAACAGTTGTTACAAGTTATTTTTAACTATTCTACCAATAGGACTTCTGTTCCCCTACACTACAGTATTAGAAAGAAATCCATTAATATAAAAATGAATTTTGAAACATTTTATTAGATTGGGAGTTGAGATCACATCATCTTTGGATATAAAAACAAAGTTAAAAGGAATGTCACAGTAATTGATGTAGCCTGACTTCTGATCATTTAAGTTAGTAACAAAAATATAGTTCAGTGGAATTACAATGTTTATTCACTTTAAAAGACAGTAATTGCACACTTTTTTGAAAAAGGTAGATACTATTTAGGAATTCATAATTCCACGTTTACTTTCTAATTTTTGTTTGTCTTCATAATATTAACTGTTAAGATAAAAATATCCTGGAAAAAGACTGTTGCTTGATTCCATGATGGAAAAAATGTACCATTTGGATGTTTCAAGTACAATGTATTTAGAAAAGGGGGTGGAAAAATTTGTCTCATATAGGAGGTCAGTTATATATAGACCTGGCATTGAATGATACGGCTTTGTTCAATAATACTGCTACTGCTATGTTCTGAGTATTTAGTACAGGATTACAAAACAAAAACTTTTGATAGTATTATTATGGAAAAAAAAGAGGGAACTTGATTCTGAATTATCTTAATATTTAGTAGGAAAAGCTATAATTAATACTTTTAAAATACTTCATTCATAATTGTGATTATGACCTATTCTTTTTGTGATGCCTTTCTTAGGCCTGAGTTCAACATAGAGTCTGATCCCTTGAAGCAGAATTCTGTGATAGGTAACAGACAGGTAAAATGACAAGCAGTTTGTGGCAAGCAGCTCTTCACATAGTTTTCAGATAACAACCAGTTATACTGTGGATGGAGTAAGCATACAAATGCCTTGTCACTTAGACCTATCTCCATTTAGTTCTATTTTGAGTATAATTCAGCAAGTTCATTTCTTTTATTTTTGCCCCGAGTTGTTTGGTTAAAATTTTAAATCCTGCTGCCCTATGTCAATCTCAGAAGCCAAAATATGCACCAGAATTGTTGCTGTTTTTATATAGTATATTTTTTAGTTATGCTTTTCCAAATTCCAGCTTCCCATCTCTTCCTAATTGAACTGCACCACTTGCCACTAGTTGCATAGCAGCTGGGAAGGCTTTGTGTTCTGCTTCCTTCACTCTTTCTGACAAAGTTTTCTCTGTGTCTCCAATCTTCACTGGAACAGCTTCTTGAAATATTATTGCTCCAGCATCAACTTCTTCCTGGAAAGAAAAGAATAAAAAACTTTAGCAAGATGGCTGTAATTTAAAGTCATCTACAACAACAAAGGATACAGTGAGAATGGCTAACTAAATTCTTAAAGATCAAACAACTATGGCCTGTTTATCTAGGGGGAAAATCTATTATTCTTGAAATATATTTATCAGTATTCCACTAGGGGGGACAATCCATGTGTATGTATTTTTTTTCTATGCACATTTTTAATGTCTTGTTTAGTTTTGCTTTGTCAGAACAAGAAGATTATAGCTCAGATCCCTGATTACCTTATATTGAGTTTCTATATTTCGCTCAAAAGCTGTTATGAGCAGTTAAGCTGATAGCCAAAAGCTTTAAATTAAATTGATCAAATGAGTAATAAAAATAAGCACATACAGCCACAAAGTGGACAGTGCAGCCAGTGACACGGACTCCAGCCTCCAGGACTAGTTTATGGGCATTAGATCCTTTAAATGAAGGCAGCAAAGAAGGGTGAATATTCAAAATTTTTCCTAGGGGAAAAAAGAGAATACATTGCTGTTAAAATTCATTTTTCTAATTTATAAAATTAAAATACACATTAATGTGCATGCATAAAAATACAATCAAAACACTCTTTCCCCCATTTAATTAAAACATTGTAGAAACTGTAATGCCTGTCCAATGCTGTCAGATAAACTATGGTTTGGAAGTGGTCAAATCAAAATCTGAAACCACAGGCAAAGCTTATTGATAAATCTTGGTAGGTGTAAGAGAGAAATTGCTAAATCAATGACTTAGAATTCTGTTTTCATGGGCCACTGTTTAGATAGTATGTGGGAATTCTCAATTAAAGGGAGAAATAAAGCACAACTCAAGAACTGAAGTCAAAATTATGACTATATAATGCAATATGTCAAATTTGAAGCAGCAATCTATAAGCATCAATGTATGTTTTTATCATCGTCTTTCATCAGCACTTATTAATCACATTTGCAATACAGTGCATATTTGGATTGAAATCTATCGAGCTCTTTTCAGTCAATTGTAATGATGCTTCAACAAATTGTCATCTAATTTAGTACTGTCTATTCTGATTGGCAATGTTTCTCCAAGATCTCAGGAAAAACTGCCGTCAACCTATTATTGTGATCCTTAGAATAACAACCTTGGAATTGAAATTTGGACTTTCTCCGATACTTGTAAAAATCAGTCTGTAGATAAATCTTTTAAGATTTATAACAGACCTCTAAGACACTGCATCTGTATAGCAGATGAAGCAAACTGGCATGACCCCTGAGTTCCAATTTTAAAAACATTAAGCCAGTAGAACAAATTTTCATTTAGAGAAAAACTCAATTCTTTCATGTGTTCTTGTTCTTCTTCATTGTCTCTTTTAAAAGAAATACCAATGTGTATTCCCTGAGCTTCTCATCATACTGCTCATAAAGGCTCTGCTCTGAAGGGTAGCCTATAACTCTCCTGGTTGCCTTCTCATCCCAATATTTTTCAAAAGACTCTTCTATTGCAAGGGATCAATTCAGATGTCTAAAATGACCATTTGTCTCCTGCAGCCTGCTAAGTAAGGAGGAAAAAAAGAAGAGGTGGCAGCCCTTTTCATGTTGGGCTTTCTAATATTTCTTACTCTAAGATATGTCTGCCTGTGATCATATGGTGGTGGTAGTAGAAGTCAATTGTGTCTCATTCTAAGAAAGCCACAAAATGTTTTTTTTTAAAAATCACCAATACATTGATTTAAATTGAAGAAATAATAAATAGGAAGACTTTTACCCTCAACTAAGAATAGATGGCTATCAATAGAGGGATTCTTGCCATGTCCCTTTTTTAGTGATAAAATGGAGAATAATGATTTTGTCCCTTACATCAGTGCAGTTTTTAACTTACAAGATGCATCTGTGGGAAATAAAAGGATTCACTTCAAATCTGCCTCTCAAGAGTTGTAAAATGATTAAGAAGTTACTGCTTCGAGGAAAGTGACTCTATAACAAACTTTGATATGTAAAACATAGAAGTGCTCACCTTCCCACTTGCTAACAAAAGGGCCAGATAAGATGCGCATAAATCCAGCAAGACAAATCAGTTCAACTGAAAATTCCCTCAGGACTTGATCAACAGCACTGTCAAATTCTATACGATTGCTGTAATCCTTGTGGCTAATTACCTAAAATACAAAAACAGTAGAAAAACAGATGTAGCGCAGTCTAGATTATCGTAAGTGACATCATCTTCCAAATACTGTAAACTGGACCTCAATTTCCACCATCTTCAGTCATGATAATTGATAGACTATGGAGCAAGTTTAGAGAAATCGGACTTTATAATTCTTTCATTAAGTACACAAAAACACTGATACTTAAACAAGCTTTATCTTATTAATTGGAATTCATTTAAGGAGGCATAAGATATATCAAGAACAATATATCATTGTCTACATGATAAATATTGGCCCTGGACACTAAGACAGTGAAACAGGAACCATTAAACAGATTCAGAGTAGGATGCCCTATGATTGTATGTCAAAATGTTTCACACATTCTTCTTAATTACTCTTGTGATAACCACATACTATAACATTAATTCTATGTTGTAATCTGGAGTTTATGGCTGGCAAACATTATGGCTGGCAATTCATGGCAGACGAAAAAGAACCCATCATCTAGTAATTGCCCTTGTCCAAGTCAGAACTTCTATATTGGGGAAAACCTGTATTAGGGAAAATCTGGTACAAGAGCCTCATCTAGCCTAATTCTAGGCCTCTTTTCTCAAAGTAGATAGGAAATATAAAGTGGATGGATCTTTCTAATTAAATATGAAGTTAAATACAGATAATGCATACATGCTATCAGTGGTGAAATCCATTTTTTTTCTACCAGTTCTGTGAGCGTGGCTTGGTGGGTGTGGCAGGATACTGCAAAATCTCCATTCCTTCCCACTCCTGGGGGAAGGATATTGCAAAATCTCCATTCCCACCCCATCTGGGGGAAGGATATTGCAAAATCTCCATTTCCACCCCACTCTGGGGCCAGTCAGAGGTGGTATTTGCTGGTTCTCCAAATTACTCAAAATTTCCACTACTGGTTCTCCAGAACCTGTCAGAACCTGCTGGATTTCACCCCCGCATGCTGTCCTACATACACATAGAGTATAGCTGAACATACACAAACTCTCTCATACATTTATCTACTTGCACATGTACAATGAAAAGACAAATACAACTAACCAGGGGTGAAATCCAGCAGGTTCTGACAGATTCTGGAGAACCAGTAGCGGAAATTTTGAGTAGTTTGGAGAACCGGCAAATACCACCTCTGGCTGGCCCCAGAGTGGGGTGGGAATGGAGATTTTGCAATATCCTTCCCCCAGGAGTGGGGACGGAATGGGGATTTTGCAGTATCCTTCCCCTGCCACACCCACCAAACCATACCACACCCACCAAGCCACGCACAGTACCACAGAACTGGTAGTAAAAAAAATTGGATTTCACCACTGCAACTAACCCACAGTGATATACACAAAAAACAAAAAGCAAAGTGAGAAGATGGGGGGCAAGCAGGAAATGAAGAAATAGGATATGGAACAAAAGTAGAAAGTTGGAGAAAAGGCTTAGAACCATGGCTTGTAACTGTGTTTTCCATCTGATCGGTGTTTCTTGTGTGCAAAAAAATCCAGGTCAGCTAAAACACTATCAACGTAATTTTAATTCAGGTTTCTAATGGTGCTTTGCCAACCAATTACAATTTGTTACATGTCATGCACAATCTTCCTACTTTATGGGCTACTGTGATGTCTTAACTGCGCTCAATCTGCTGTCTGTGATAAATCTAGAAGGCAAGTTTTGTCTTTCTCAGGCATTTTCTATATGGACTGGCCCGCTATTGTTTAGCTATTTATTTCAGACAGTAACCACTAAATACGATAAATTGCTAATGAAAAAGTACTTACTTTTGTGGGAATTCCATCTCTTTCTGCTTTTTTAAGTCCTTCTGCATCAGCCTTATTAGAAATAACGACTACTATTTCCGCAGAGCTGTTTGGCTTCTTTGCACTGGCAATCAGAGCTTCCATATTAGTACCTGATAAATAGGCAAATAAAACAAACTTAAACCAAAACCTTAATTTACCTAAGAATAAACTACATTGAATTCAATGATTTTTCCTCATTAGACTGTCTTTCTGCATGTGATTGCACAACTAACAATATAATTAACAATTTAATTAACAATGCTTATGCTTATATATATTGTTGTGACAAAATAAATAAAAAAAATAATTAACAATGTAATTAAGTATTATAGCCACGTGGCAAGTCCTCACAAAAGGTAAAGCTGCTTCCTTTGTAAAAAAAACAACAAACTCCAATCCATTCAAAATCAACAATAATGTTAAAGTATGAACATTAGCCACAACTAAAAATGCATTCCCATTTCAATATATTTTACTTTAATAAGATAAGGCATTTAATAGATATTCTAATTTTATTTGTACTCAAATTTTTAAAAATTAATTAAATAAAATATAATTTTAATTTTAATAAAATGAAATTTAAAATAAAACATTATGATTTACACTTACTAATAAACTTTCTACTATACTGTTCATATATTTTCCAATGTCGGTACTACTCCAAAAACAGTTACAGACATTAGAGGAAACACCTCCTAAATTAATCAAATGGAACTCTACCCCTAAATTAAAAATATGTATATTGTGCTCCCTTCTCTTAGGATAGGAACACTTCTAAGATATATTTACTTTCCAGTTCTTTAATAATCTCCCTCACAAAATTGCATATAAAAATTAGGGGTGGAGTTCCATAAGTGATAATAAGTAAATTATCACTATGAATTATATTAAAGGAGAGACACAGATGATTAAACAGAGAAAAAAACACCGACTCAAAGACTTGATCTATTTTCATGATGAATTATGATGTTGATCAAATCAATACAGAATCAGAAGATACTTTCCCTGTTAATATTGACCAATCTATTTTAAGCTTGTCTGTCAGAAAAGTACAGTCAATGAAAGAAAGATGCTTAAAGTTTCTTTGCATTTCTTGCAAAAGGAAACACAGGAACTTACCTGTTCCAGAGATGAGGATGCCAACTCTTGTTTTGCGTGGCTCCATTTTTATTTGTTTGCTGTGCAAGGACTGTAATCTATTTGCTTGTAAGGCTTGGAGCAAGTTTTTGACTTCAACATGAGCAGAACCTTTTTATTAAAAATTAAACATTAACTGAAAATAATTCAGATTACAGCACAAGAGTTCCGTAAAATAACCAATTTCCTATTAAATTATAAGGAAGATCCAAGATATGTGAAAAAGGGTAGTTTTATTTTAAACATCTGGAAAGTCCTAACGTAGGTCCAAATAATGATGGCATTTAAGATATAGCTACATATTATATTTAATGGTTATATAAATAGGAACTTCTATATTGATACAGGTAATCCTCAGAAAATTGAGGTTGAACATAATGACCTGCTTGATGATGCACAACTTTCCCAATCAACCATGCCTCTTCATGTCTCTGAATGTCACTTAGGACTCTCCCAGCCAGTTCCTTCTGTACAATGAGGATTGCACCAATGCCGCAATTAAATGTTCGTGCCATTTCTTCCTCTGATAGATTTCCTTCCCTCTGAAGCCAGGAAAAGATGCTGGGTATCTTCCAATCCAAGGCATCTGAAAATAGCCAGAATGTTTATCTTAATAAACATTTATAGTCAAATAAGAAATGTTATGGTCAAAACTTTGTAGCGCTCAAATGAAATTTGGAATACAGCTTATAAAATGTAAGAACTATAAACATCTGCTCTGGTTGTTACTTATAGCAATTGAGAAAATTCATTAGATTATAAAGTATCATAGAAAGACTAACTCATACAACAAAATTTTCCCTTTTCTAAAAATGTGCTCTTCTAGATGACTGTGCAAAATGTTAGTACCACTTTATAATGCCTTGGTAAGATCACACTTGGAATATTGCATCCAGTGTTGGTCACCTCAATATTAAAAAAGATACTGAAATTCTCAAAAGAATGCAGAACAAAAGTAATAATGATTAGGAGAGTGGAGGATAAAACACATCAAGAACTATTGCAGGTTTAATGAAAAGAATGATGGGAAGGGGGGCATGATAGTAGTGTCCCAATATCTAAGGGGCTGCCACAAGGAAGAGGGGGTTAGCCTATTCTCCAAAGCACCTGAAGGCAGGATAAGAAGCAATGGATGGAAATTAATCAGGAAGAGAACCAACCTAGAACTAAGGAGAAATTTCTTGACAGTTAGAACAATTACTGAGTAGAACAGTTTATCTTCAGAAGTTATGGGTGCTCCATTACTGGAGCCTTTTAAGAAGAGACTGAACAATCAATCTGGAATGGTATAGGGTCTCCTGCTTGAGCAAGGGGTTGCATTAGAAGACCTCCGATCCTTTCCAACTCTATTATTCTGTTATGATTTCTCACCTTCAAAAGCAGATCTAAACTGGGAGTCTGGGGAAGAGGAATGCAGAGAAAAGTAATCTAGTCTAATAGTAAATATTCAGCCCAATTTTTGTTGTTCTTCAACAAGACAGTTGTTAAATGAGTTTTGCTCTATTTTTAGACCTTTCTTGCCACAGTTGTTAAGTGAATCACTGCAGTTTTAAGTTAGTAGCATAGTTAAGTGAATCTGACTTCCCAATTGACTTTGCTTGTCAGAAGGTCGCAAAAGTTGACCACATGACCCTGGGACATTGCAACCATCATAAATATGGGTCAGTTGCCAACTGTCCAAATTTTGATCATGTGACCGAGGGGATGCTGCAACGGTCATAAGTGTGAAAAATGGTCATAAAACACTTTTTGGATGCCATTATAACTTCAGATGGTCACTAAATAAATGGCTGTAAGTTAAGGACTACCTGTATTGTGAATTCATCTAGCATTGTTCTTAATTGGTTTGTTAATAGCTCAGCCTCCAGGTCACTAGCGCTCAAAATGTCCTTGCTTCAATGTTTTCTCTCCTATTGATTGTAAAGCTTACCTATCTATGAAATGCATATAAGCCTATCAAAATACTATGGGGTTTTTTTTAAAAATTTTTTTTAGCAAGGTAAAGAACAGGACAGCTGTGCTGTATCTGTCCCAATTCTAGAATTTAAAAATAAAGTAATACTGCTTTTTTGTCTCAGATGCAGGTGCTGCTAATTTTCTTAATTAGGAGAATATACAACCCAAAGAGACAGATTGTTTTTGGTTAAGGTACAATTATAGTTCAACATGAAATCTGAACGAGGCCTGTAGAAGGTAAAAAATATCCTGTAAAGAATGCTTAAGAATGTATCTGTAAAATCATATTTAATTAAAAAAAAAAAGAACTCTCCAAATGTTGCAAAGGCTTTCTTACCTAGAACTACACCAACTGATGATGGCAGGACACGAGGAATATTTTCAAGCAGCCCTCCTCCAGTAATGTGGGCATATGCTTTCACATCACCTGAACGAAGTACTGGCAAAAGAATCTTGCTGTAGATTTTAGTAGGTGTGAGTAACTGTTCTCCTGTAAATCCCCAAAAATGAAGGAACAACAGAGACATCCACCAAGGCAGAAGTAGAACAAACCAAAATTAGAATTACTGAAATGCCTCTTTCACAGAATAATCACATTAAGAGAGGTCCACACAGTTAATAAAAAGGGGACTGTCATCTGTCCATGTAGTGCACAGGTACCTATCTGAGCAGAAAGCCAACATATATGTTTCCAGGTCAGCAGGAAGCGTGTACGTGTGTGTTTCAGGCTGCAAATGAATCTAGCCGCATTGCTTTTCCTCCTGCAGCATTTCATATCTAATATGTGAACAGAGCTGCATTCCCACAGAAAGAACAAATATGTACATTTTGAAGTGCCTCATTAAAACCAAGAAACTTTTGTGGCCAGGGATGCCTGCTACAAGTTGATAAAGGAGAGTAAATTATAGTCCACATAAAGGTGGAACGAGATAACATAAATTTGGGTGTTACAATCCAGAGAATGATCTAGAACTAGATTGGAAAAAGATTTCTTTATGGCAGAAAGTCTAATGTAGTGATATAATGATCCAAGCACGAGTCCCTTCAATGGCAAAACTTTTACCCAATTTCCATTGAGCAGGAAGAATATTATGTAGTACCATGCATGAATGGTTGAGGGTTAAATTTGTGTGAGAATAAATCTGCTTCATTTGCCATTCTAAATTGACATTCTGTATTTATCTTTCCTTTATCAACCTACACCCATTTGAATATGAAGTCTCCCCAGAGCAGACAACAGAATATCAGCTCTGATTAGGGTGTCTGTGGAGACTCTTAAAACATCCAGGTCATGGTTGCCCCCAAAGTCCTTTTTCCAAAAGGCAACTGGACTTCCTTGGCTTTTTTCCTTTGAAAACACTTTGCTTCCTATCCAAGAAGCTTCTGCTGAAAGAACTGCTTTGTATACAGGAGATAGGTAGTCTCCTATTCCTCTCTCTGTTGAAGGAGGGCTGCTCTTTTGAGAGGCCATCTATGTTAAAATTGAACTGCAGCCCCAAGAAGGTTCCACACCATTTACTCAAATCTCAGAGAGCTAACTTTCAACCCTCAGAGTACCAATGACCAGATGACTGCAAAGAACATAAATCCTTCCATTCCACACCAGTCCGTTAGAACTGAAGAAGCTTCTTGGACTTTGATTAGGATACAAGTGTCTCTACTTATCCCAATGAGAAAGAAAGATGATTAATTAGGGCAGGGGATCCCAACCCCAGGGCTGTGGCCTAGTCAGAACCGGGCTGTGTGAGAGGTAGGCCGGCGTGCATGCATGCACTTCAACTCTCTTTCATGCAGCTCAACTTGCATAAGTGGCAGCCGGCGTGCATGCACATGGAGTTCCACTTGCAGTCGAGCTGCGTGTGCATGTCCGCGCACCCCAGCCCACTGCTCGCATAGCCCAGTTCCACTATCCCCCCACAACCTGTGCAGGTTGTGGAGCACTGAATTAGGGTATCTCTGGATAGTCTGCACTGAAATTGAAAAGTGTATCATAGGAGCAGTTGTATTGGAAGTGAATAAAGTAGGTTTATTAGCTTATAAATCAATGCAGCTGATATAGCATTCGGTGGTTGATATGTTGGCTGGGGACAGAAATCCGAAATTGGCTTAAGTTTACCCAATTCAACAATGGTGGAAAATGAGGACAGAGATGAGTATTGCAGTTTTTGGAAAATATTTACAAAGTAATTTGTATAAACATAGGTATAAAAATATTAAATCTACAATCAGAAATTAATATTTATATTGCGTGAAAATGCTGTATTTACAGAGCTTACCTAGTGTTTGTTCAGGACAGTCACCCACTGAAGGAGACGAAAAATCTAAAGAGGAATTTTCAACAATCTTTCTCACAAGGCTAAACCCATTGCTGTGAATACCAGAGGAAGCAATTCCAAGAACTACATCTCCATCAATGATCTTGTCAAGCTGGGGGAGCATCTGTCCTCGTTCTACAGCACCCACAGCAAATCCCCCAAGGTCATATTCTCCAGGTGGATACATGCCAGGCATTTCAGCAGTTTCTCCGCCTTGAGTTTGGGAGTGGGGTGGGGATGGAAAAATGTTATTGTGATGTTTTATGTAATCTTGCTATCTGGATTCTTATATAATTATAATATGACAAAGTTTAGAATGTCATAAACGTTTTAATTCTAAGGAATAGTGCTGCCCTGGGAATCCTACTATGAAATATTGCCTATTCTTTCCTACCAATTCTGCAGAAGAAAATAAATCAACAATGGAAAAAGAAAAATGGCTAAGACTCCTTTTACATTGTGGGATTTCAATACCAATAATTCCCAGCCAACAAGGAAATAGAATCCCATAAAGAAAAAGATTGTCCCAGGGAACTTGTCTTAGTATAGTTAAAAGACCTAGAAGATTCATATGGTGTAAATCTACTGAACTGTACAATGTCTGAACTGTCTATACAAAACTAGCATATTAGAGGGGGGAAAACAATGAATTAATTTTACCTATTCCAGTCTCTGTCGCTTTAAATTCCCATTTTGACAACCTCTTGCAAAAACAATGCCTGGTTTTAACACCCTGGGCTAAGCCATGTTGCTATTGTGCTTGTATTAATTTAGTATTTTAATATTGCATTTTTTCTATATACTGTAAGTCATCAAAGGTTGTTTTGATTTTAGTAACAAAGAAATATATTGTTTTTGGCTTAACAATGGTTATTCTAAAATCATTGTTTCTGGATTTGTAATATATTTGTAAAATATGATATATTTGTAATATATTATTCTCAACAACATGTAGGTTCCCAACCACAATCCCAGCTTCTTTTCCAAAGGTGAAAAAAATATTGTGATAATAGAAGTAGAGAGCCATACCAAGGAGAGCACAGCCTGCTAGTTTACAAGCTTCTGCTATTCCACCTATGATCGTCTGAGCCATCCTGACATCAAGTTTCCCACATGCAAAATAGTCAAGGAAAAAGAGAGGCTCGGCTCCTTGAGCTAGGATGTCATTGACACACATGGCAACCAAGTCTTGACCGATGGTGTTATGCTTATTACACAACTGGGCAATCTGTTATGAAAATGAAGAAACAGCAGCATGTCATGATCATTTTACAATTCTCATCTTGATGAGGCTTGACAAAAAGTGCCTTTGCCAGTTTTTCCCCCCATAGTACATTTGTTTGCCAGCCCTAATAAAGTAATACGCTATAGCCTCCAAAAAGGTTTTGCTGAATAGATCAGTTTTGTTGGCCATCCCCTCATGGCTACTTTAGATATTTCAAGGAGAGAATATGGAATCCCCTGCATACCCTACTTTGAATTCCCTATATGGAGTCCATGGATGCCACTGTACAGGGGAAGCTAAAAGTATCAAGCAGTAGTAATTTCCCACCTAATAAAGGAATGTTTTGTTATTTCATGTCCACCACACCAACCATTTTTGAAGACTGCTCATAGATATTGACTTTTTAAATATACCACTAGCCAAAAAATATTAGAAATCCCTGATCTAAATTGATTAGATTTATATGCTGCCTTCCTCCAAGAATTTCAAATAGTCTCCTTAATTTTAAATTCACAACAGCAACCCTGTGAGGTAGAGTGAGTGAAAAAGCAAGGGGCACATATTCATGAAGTAAATTTCCATGCTGAAGATGGATTTGACCTTGGATCTCCCAATTCTACTGTTAACAGCCATTATGAAGAGGTTCTTATGAAACTTGATTTCTTAAACCAGCGTCTCTAAAAATAAACATCAAAATACCCCCCAAAATAAAGAAAAAACTATGAGATGCCTTCATTTTTTATTACCTTGAGCTTTGTTCCAACACCATCAGTACCAGACACCAAAATTGGATCTTTATATCCAGCTTCTTTTATATCAAAAAGGCCAGCAAAGCCTCCAAGTTCAGCATTACAGCCTATCAAGTGTTGGAAAAGGGTTATTACTATGATAAGATTTATCAATTTGTCGTTCTGGCTTGATTTCCCCATTGTTCAAATCTTGACATAAACCCACAAAAAATAGGTTTCAGCAAACATGGGGTAACATTTGTTTCTATTGTGGATTTTCTTGATTTGTGGGTACTAATTTTGATTTTATTTGGAAATGAGCCGGTTGTAATGAAAGCAACTGCCCTCAACATGGCACCTTCAAGATGAATTGGGATTTCAATTCCCAGAATTCTTAACTTTCTCCAATTAGGTAATATGTCAAGGAAGGCCAAAATAAAAGCTTGTTCTCCCTTCCCCACTGCCCTTGAATTAATCTGGATTCCTTTGTCAACTCAGTTACCAAATAGTAATTATTTAATAGGGCTTACTCAATACCAACAACAAGTTCCATCAGCCTGAGCGAGGGCTCCTGAGTAGACATGCAAAGAATTTCTTTAATTGCTAATTAGTTTACAGAACACCTGCTGAAATAAGCATCAGAATTATATACATAATCCCAAATGGAATTGGTAGTAACCCAATATTCAGTCATTTCTGCACCCTAGAATTCCAATGGCAAAATACAAATCTAGTACTTAGAAAATATTAATGAACATAAGTTTGACAATTCATAATTCTACAAAATGTAACAAGAATATGTTATCTTACCTGATCTAGATGTGGCTGCTGCTAAAGGTTTAATTTTCTGAACCAAGGTGTTACCAGCTGCAATATCTACACCACTGTCTTTATATGTTAGGCCTCTAAAAAGGCAGAATAGCCAATTATCAATTTGCCCATATATACAATCTATTTTGCAGTTGTATTTTCTAATGCCTGTATAGATTTGTAAGGACTTTTTACTCATCCTGCTTCTTTACCTTCAACAAGCATACTGTAACAGAGAAATTTAGCTGTTAAAAGCCAGTGTTCTAAAATCAGTTTTGTGTTCTAAAAATATAGTTTTAAAAGTATTTTAAAGCTAGGTGTTCTAAAAAAACATTTTTACAAAGGTATAATAATGATTTTGATTTCAAATCTCAGTAGCTATGTACCAGTACATATAAGACTGCCATTTCTGGTGTGTATTATGTCGACCAAACATAAGATCAGAGGGAATTACAATATAGTTCTCTAACACTCCATCATAGTATATGGAATTACTGAGAACCCATGGAAACAAGGTTCTTAATATTCCTTTGCGAAGTGCTTTACTCAAGTGTGTCTTCAACAGAATTTTACATAGATTTATCTACTGATTTTTGTTAAGTTAGACTACTGTATTCAAACAAGAAAAAATAAGAAAAGCTCTTACCAACCAATAGTTAAAATATGACATAATTTTTAAAGGTAATTGTGTGTTAATTTATATCTTCCACACACATTTGTGAAAGTACTGTTACAACTTGCGATATCGTTCCACAGGTTTACCCATGACTGGAACCTAATACAGCCCATACCTCAAACAATATTCTATTTAAATAATATCTAAGAATTATTTAAGAAGAGTATTATTTGAGATATGGAATGTCAAGGTTACAGGTTACAGTCAAGGGTAAATTTGTGGAAGAACTAAACATCATGTTCTTTTAGCCATACTTTGAGATTTTAGCAATTCTGAACCATGCTTATGATAAAGCTGTTTAATAACTTAAACAATTTTAAGACCTCAGTAGAAAAAAATATCAATATTAGGGTTCATTAGCACAAAATGTCAAAATTGTGTTACTTGTAGTACTGTCAATCAAGAATGTACCAAAATAATTCAGTTTAAATAAAATAGTTCCTATTTAAACATAATGCAAAGTCCAGTGATAAATTCACATCTCATGACAGCTTTAACAAGATTCTTAAAAACAAGACTATCTTAACTCTTTAAATATTACATTGAATTTACTGAATTTACAGACGCTTTTCTGCCCAAAAAGCCACTTTATAATCCTGCATTTGATATAGACCATGAGAGTTTATAAAACATTCATTTTGCCTTCTTTAATCTGATAATAATGCTCTAAAACTTTTTTTCCCAGTTTTGCTGCAATGAGTACTACAGCTTTTCATAATGAGTGTCCTCTTATAGCTGTTCAAATATATGTACTTCAAAATAAAATGCAAGGTAGTTTCAAAATAAAATTCATTTCATTGAATAAAGCAAAGTGGATTTATATCATTTTTCAAATAATTATTCAATACTAAGAATAATAAAACTAGATATGATGACACAGTTAGTAACTTTATTGCATTACAGAAGATTGGTCTTGCAGTGTACTGATATGCCATACACTTTCAAGCAAAGCAAGCTTTATCAGGAGACTATTAATACAATATAAAAGATTGTGTTCTCAAGAAATGCTTGATACTACTTTGATGCTAATTTTAATATTTGGTGGATTCTCTTAAAAAGACTTTGTTACAGCCCAGATAAATTTAAGCAAATTCCTGGATTAGATACTAATTTTGTTAATATAATTGTAGCGAAAACAACAACAAAAAAGATTGGTCTATGTATTTCTTGTGAGATTGTTCTATTTCTCCATAGAAGGGAACAAGTAGGAGGATCTGAATTTCCTAATTCAACTGGGGAACCAGAGCTAAGGAGAAGACATTAAAAAAAGGCACCCCTTTGTGGCAGCAGTAACTGTCAAGGTGTACACTGAGACAGGATGTGAAACTAAGGTGTGTAATCCCAGAGGGCTTCTAGGAGACAACACATTAATCATGATACCAAACTGGCTCTAAATAGTTCAGGTAAGGGGGTATATGTTACATTCAGATGGATCCAGTTTCTTAATTGAGATCTATTAAACCAAGAGTTCACTATATAAAAATTAAATCAAGCAGCAATTTATAATGACTTGTGTGGCTTCTGCTTGCTTAAATTTAACTATCAATTTTTAGTTTTGCCTTCAAATAGATACCTGGATTGTTTAAGAAAAGCAATAGCCCGATAACCAATATCCTTTCTATAAATGGCCCCTTTGAAAAGAATGATTTCAACTCCTTTGTTGGCATGTTCCAGGGCAGATATAAGATCTTTCTTGATAGCTGTCACAGTGAGGACTCTTCCACCACTGGTAACCACCTTGCCATCTTTTAGGGTTGTGCCAGCATGGAATACCTCCAAACCTTCTTCTTTAGCTTGAGAAAATCCTGTAAGGAAACAATATGTTAAAACTAAATAAAATTTAGATATTAAAAAACTTTTGCCATATAGCTATTGTGTGTATATTATCATAATTACTATTATTATTACTATTGCTAATACTATGATGACTTCTGTTACTGCTATTGTTGATTGGTAAAGACCACAAGTAAAAACACAATTGCATACATGACATAATGGACAAGCTACTTCCAGGTTTTTCTCACCAGTTTCCATAAAATTTATGTATTTAAATTACATCATAATATATGAACATGTAAAGCAGGAAAGTCAGAGAATTCCTAGAAGCCTGGTACGCAATTAATGGGATGTCAACAGGTCAATGGAGCTTGATATGTTTGATTATCCAATCAGATGGCACCCAAAGTCACCCAAAGCAAACAGATGAGGTAGATCAATCAAAATAGAGGCAACCAATTGACTCCTCACAGGAGTCCATTCAACCGACCCCTCTAAATTAAAATCCCACATAAACTACAATACTGCAGGACAACAGAACTTTTGAACTTTACATTGGGGAAATTTAGTTAGGACACAGGATAAAATTATTTGGAAAACCTAAGCAATATCATGGTATTGATCTCTCAAAACCTGGAAACCTTGACTACCAAATATTTTTTGTGAGGTTTGTGGTGAACCAGAACATCTGAAAGTCATAAGTTTCCATTTCTGATACAATTTTGTCTTCTCTTGTAGTAGTAGTCTTGTAGAAGTAGCAGTAGTTATAATCATAATAATGACCTGCTTGGTAGACAAAAATGTCAAATCTAGCCTAAACATTTGACTGTGCAACCATCCATAATAATAATAGCCATAAGCCATTAGGTCATATCAAAATGAAAGGCTATAAGTTTATACATAACAGAGTAAAAGGCAAAATTAGAAGAACATCGAATTCATATTCCTGATCACTTTTATTATTTACCTTAATAAGATCCATATATGCAACAGTCTCAATAGTACTGTTTTATTCAGATAAAATGTCAAATTATATGCTATATTTGAATTCTGACAACGTATTAAATATATTATTCTAATGTATGCATCCAGGTAGGCTGTATGTCTAATGTGTGGTTTAAGATTTCCTACTGATCTCTTACTTTATTATATAGTTGCCACTCAAATAATATATGTCTTCAACCCCTGAAGCACCACAAATAGCATATGTACATGGTAAGCAACTTGATTATATCTTCCATATTTAACTATTGTAATTGTCCAAATCTTAAGTAAAAACCTTTGGGCTATTTGCACATTTTGTATTTAGATAATTTTGAATCTGAAAGGTGCATTTATAACAATTTGTCCATTTCAGTATGCCGGCCTTACTGAGGGAATCTCTTTGAGATTCTGCACCAAAAGTCTTCTCTAATAGAAAAGAACATTATTATTTCTGCTTATATTCTAATATAGAAGCTAAACACATTCAAAAAATAAATGGATTGAAGTTAGTACTCTTGTTATTTGAGTTAGCATGGTACCAAGAAATTCACATGGCCTCCAGTGGAATGATAATACTGAAAATGCTGCACTTGGGATTCTATGTGATTATTTCATACCTGTTATTTCCAAACCTTTGGCATAATTTCCTGGGTAGCCATCACTAGCCATCACCACAGTAACAGCTGCACGATCTTCAAACCAAACGGGTATGCAGTTAGACAACTTCTTATCAATGGTTGCTTGCATAACCTCATAAAGGTCACTTTTAAGAAGTGGGAGAATTACCTATACAAATGGAGACAAAATTTATGTTATTATTTAAACTGCAAAATATGTGACATTCATAATACTATTAAAGAAGCATATGAAGATTCCAAGCATATTTATTAAGAAGTATATTCCTTTAAGCTCTCCTCTAGTTGTGGCAATTTTTGACCTTGGCTGATCTCAGAAATCACTGATTAATGCTTGAATGGGACACCACCAGGAAATCCTAGGGTTATAGGCTACACTAGAGAGTTGGGAAAAAAATCTAAGAAATATACAATGCTAAACTACACAATACTATATAAACTACTTGTATGTATCCTTGCAGTCATCAGAACTGAAGTTTTTGAAGTTCTATTAAAGTGTAAAAAATTAGTCAGATTTGATATGTTATTATTAATACAATTATAAGAATAAGACAAACAAGATGCTGTTGCTTTCCAATAAAAAGATGTATTGCCAGTTTTACTGAGATTCAAAATCATGACCAAGATGGTACTTATTAGAATCTGAGATCAACACATTTGAGCTGATACTTTTAATGGTATATCTAATTTGATGGCATAGAATTAAAAATTCAATAAAGATTTTTTTAATAAAGTAGATTAATTTTAAAGAAGAAAATATCCCTTATATTTCCACACTTGTTCACAATGCAACTCAGGACACTTATTTCTATAAATCAGCTTTAATTCCAGTTTGGTCTACTGGTTAAAACACCCGGCTAGAAAGCAGAGGACCGTGAGTTTGGGTTCCACTTTAGCCTGAGGTGAGACTCAAGGGTGTCCCACTGAGAGTGACTTTGGGCCAATCAGTTTCTCTCAGCCCAAGATATCCCACAAGGTTGTTGTGGGGAAATTAGAAAGGGGAAGGTGTGTTGGATATATTCACTGCCTTGAGTTACTTGTAAAAATACAAGCAGGTAATGAATAAATGAGTGAATTAATTAATTAATTGTATATAAGGGTTATTGTAGGAGATGACCAGGCTGAGCCTGACGGAAGAATCAAACAGTCATGACTCCCTTCACACCTACAAGAACTCTAAGTCCAGCTCACCTTCAATTCCCTTGATTCTTATCTACTGCCAATTTGGTTTGGCCATTAGTAGTTCAGATTCTTGTAGAGAGCTTAAGCTTGAAATAAATATTTATACCCATTTGAACTGCCTGGATCTTCTGATTTTCCTGGTGCTTGACAATTATTCTTCTTTCAACTCTACATCCCTTTGCTATTTCAGTTCAATCAATTTAAAAATGCCTCGGAACAGTGAGACTACTCTGCCTTTATACAATATTGGAATGGTGTAAAGCAATCTTTCCTCGAAATATATTGAGATGGCAACTCCACAAACATCAAGCCATGAGGGGGTGAGTGAGAACTGAGGACAGGTCAATGGGAACTGCCACTTAAGCAATGCAGTTGTAAAGTATGATGTCATGTGACTGCATTGCTTAGTAACCGAAATCCTGGGAGTCTTATTTGATGTTTTAACCACAGGATGGTGTAAGTCATTAAATGGGAAGAGGTGGGAGTTCCTGGCAAGGAGTGCAATGAGTGTGCGCGACCTACCTATGGGTGTTAAGGAGCACAGTGACTCAGCAGGAGCTGGGGTAGATTGGCATGGGCCTTGGGCAGATACTATGGAGCATGTTGGTAAATTGGTGGAGGCTGTGGTGGTGGGGCATGTGCTACAGTTAACAGGCAGGAGCTGCTAGAGTGTATGGGATCTCTGGGATCTCATATTCTGTAGTGGGGCTCCCTGGGAGAAAAAGCAGCATATGGGAAGCTGACAGGGAACATCACAAATGACAATCAATTTGAGTGGTCTCTGAGCGAATGATGATAACATGAGGACTATCTCTATCATACCATTTTGTGAGTTTTTGGATGAAACTGTTCTACACATAACAGCCAAGACTCAACCAATTTTTTTAAGTGGATTGCCAGTACTCCCTCAAACATAGTCATTAATTTCTCCAATCACTTATAAAGGCTTCTGGTTGATGATTATTTCTCCAAGAGTCAGACTTGCCCCAGGCTCTCCAGTTGCTGATTTATATCACAAGGGATGAGGGGAAAAGACTGCTAATTTTATAATTGGGCAAATTAAGAAACACTGAGATTTGATATATGCTGGTAAAAGATGCAAGAAAAGCTCTTTGGTGATAGCGATGGCTGTTTTAGTAAATAATTCTCTAAAGTCCTACAAACTTTGAAATCAATAATGTATATTCCAAATAAGTATTCAGTTTAAAACTATGCAATCTATACCAATGTATTCATCTAAAATTGGTTCCGAAGAGGTTAAATATTGTATTGACTAAGTCAGTATGCAGCATATTTGATTACCTTATTTAACTATGATATGAACATGCAGACATATAAAAGATTACAGTTAATTATTCTCACCTGGCATTCAGGGTCACCAAATCTACAGTTGAACTCCAAAACTTTAGGCCCATCTTTTGTTAGCATTAACCCCGCATAAAGCACACCTTATTGAAAAACAAAAAATATTGAAGGCAAACACATCTGGTACAATTGTCTAGAAATATTTGCAGAACAATCACACTGACCGTTGTGTTCATAATACTGTTGAATATTGTTACTCAACAATAATAACATGTACAACCTACATAAAAGATACATCTTTGGAAGGAGAAGACCTTTTTCCCACTGTAATCTCAATCCTGTGGAACACTCTACCACCAGAGATGAGAACTGCTCCGTCCTTTTGGCCTTCCAGAAGGGTATTAAAATTTGGGTTTGTTGGTTGGCTTGTAGTTCACCACTGACCTCATCCCTGTGCTGTCTTCCACCTTGGTTCTGGTTTTTTGCAAAGTTTTAAATTTCTAAATTCTTTTCTATATATCTTTTAATATTTTGTAGGCTACCCAGAGTTGCCTTACTGGGGAGATAGGCAGCATACAAATAATATAAAATAAATAAATACATAAAGCCTGGTTCCTCTCTAAAGCTTAGATAACTTAGTTAAGTACTAATACCTGATTTCCTGCTCCTTCTGCATTCTTGTATCTTTTTGTATGGTAATTATTAGAAGCTTACAGGTAAGCATTTTCCATTCTGAAACTTGTATGGCAACTAATATAAAATGGGTTTATATTATAAGCAACCAGCTAGGAGCAAGCCTCCCACTTACCTATGTATGGGATACCTTCTTTTCTCATACCATCAATTGTTTTCTGGAGAATAGAATTTCTGATTTTCAAAAGCAGATCTTGAGACAGCTAAAAGTGTTACAGAAAGTGAAATTTGTAAGAAAAAATTAATCTATTTTAAAAAATGTATAAATTTTGAGAACTTTAGATCAACATTATTGTGGGAGGTGAACACCGTTAATATGTGGAGAACTAGCTCACTAGTAGAGAATACTTGACCAGTGTGTGGGCAGCAATCCAAGGCTTGGATTTTAGGAGCTCCAGTTATAAAAGGTCTCCGGATCAGAAATAGTTTTTCCCCAGTGCCTTGGAGCACTGCTGCTGGTGAACATAACATACAAAGCTCACCATATGGAACAATCCTTTAACTGAACCCATATTATTTTAATAAAGGGCGCAGTGGCCAAACAGTTATGATGAAGGGCTTGTCGACTGGGAGCTTGGCAGTTCAAGACCTACGTAGCTCCTGTTACTTGCACCAGTTCCTGCTAACCTAGCAGTTTAAAAGCATGTAAATGCAAGTAGATAAATAGGTACCACTTTAGCAGGAAGGTAATAATTTGGTTGCTGGCTATATGCTTCTTTTGTCCTTTTCCATGAGCTACTTCTCTCACTCCTTTTTCAATGCAAGTGCATAGAAAAATTTAGATAGTCCTCGATTTAGGACAACAATTGAGCAAAATTTTTGCTGTCAAGTGAAACATTTGTTAAGTGAATTTTGACCTATTTTATGAACTTTTGTGCCACCGTTAAGTAAATCATTGCAGTTGTTAAGTTAGTAACATGGTTGTTAAGTGAATCTGGCTTCCCCATTGACTTTTCTTGTCAGAAGCTTGCAAAAGGTGATCAAACGGTCACTAAACAAATTGTTGTAAATTGAGGACTATCTGTATGTTATTAAACTTCGTTAAAAAAGATTACAGATTGCAGACAAAGAAACAACTTAAAATTATCAGCAACAAATCATGGGACTAAAAAATTCCTACATAAAACATCATTTGGCAGAGTGTATTAATATTTTGAGAAGACTGAATCTTTTATTATATTATGTTACTATTTCCATTCATTATTTAGGAAGAATATTTATAGCACATTTTAGTTACGCATTAACTATGAATGCTATTTCTGCTGGATGAAACCTAGGGGTTTTTTTTTCTGGCCTTAGTTTTTCTTGTGCCTTGTTTCACCCTTCTGCCTTGTTTTTTAATCCCAAAGGCATGTTTCATTCCAATTATTATACAGTATCTTATTAGAGAAGTCATGTTGTTATATCATATCCTATGAACACTTAATATCACATAAACATTGCCTCGTCATACAATAGCATGCCATTATCCCATTAAGAAGTGATATGAAGAAAAGTGGTGGCAATTATTTTACATCACTCATTTTTCTTAAAAAACTAAAAGAAGAACAAAGAAGAGTATACAGAATTCTAATACCCGCTACTGGCTTCTCCTGAGCTTCCTAAGGAAATCTGACATATTAGGTACCTTACCTGAGGTGCTGGGCAGTATGCACCCATTCCACCAGTGTTTGGTCCTTGATCACCATCCATTAACCGTTTATGATCCTGGGCAGGAGGCATAGGAGCCACAGTGATACCATCTGTGAAGCACAAGCACTGTAAAAAAAACAAAAACAAATAATAAGTAGGACATAAGAACAATGCGGTGGGAATAACCATGATATTAAACTTACATAGCTGAGTATTATTCAGCTCTTAATTATAAGTAACATCTTTTTTTATAACAAGAGACAAGTTGTATAGAATATGTTTATATACTAATTTATTTCCACTGGCGTTTCTGAATAAAAGTCAATATATTTAAAAACAATAAACACATTTTATAAAAATTTCATTATCATTTCAAATATTTTACCTAAGGAATTATTACTGACAAATAATAATGTCCAATTCCCACATACTTTAACAAGATTGAAATAGTGTGTTTAAAATAGATGGGACTTGCAGAAAAAGACTAAATAAGCACTAATTATGCATAAATACTGAAAATCATAGTCTGTTTTATTTTCGTTAATTTGATAAAATATCAAAACTGTATCAATTTATTTTATATTCATTTTGATATTGTATGAACTCTTAAACCCAATATTCTGGTTCTGACTATTCTTTTGAAATTGTTGAACTAACTGTGCTATGCTTGTGAATGACTAAAATAAAGGCTGGACTGGATTGCCTGAAAATCCAACCTTTGATTTCATTTAGGAATTTATTTTATTTTATTATTTTATTTTATTTATTTCCTGACCATCCATCTTTCCACAAGGTAACTCTTCACCAGCAGCATAGGAAAGCCAATAAGGGATAAAAAAGGGAATATTTGATCACCTGTTTTGTTTCAGTGATTCATACAGGAAGAGCTTGGTTTTCTACGTTTTTAATTAAAACTTTTGCATAATGCTCAAAGTGGGAATAATATAGCCAGAGTTAAATACTTATAATTTTGATTGTTTTCAGTAAGGAAAAGTTAAGCAGTGGTTTTTGGTGAACTCTTCCACTGAAATCAAAGAAGCATAAAAATAATTACCTTGACTGGATTTCTGAAAACTTTTACATTACAAATTTTAGAAGGGATAGTTGTGCTGTGCATGAATGATAAAATTATAGGATGGACTTCGACAGACTCCTCTAATATGTTATTTACTTACAGAAACTTCTTCTCCTTCAAGAAGTTCCTCAACCACAATAGTTTCTCCAGCTGTTCCAAAAGTTTTATCCTGTATTAAAGATAAGGTATGTTTTATACAAACTGTAAATCTGTTATATAGAAAATCAAGTAATTTTTTTGGAATTCCAAGCAGTGATCAGAGGTTTTTTTTCTTTAATTCTTTGCTTTTTCCTTTAAAAAAATACTAATCTTAGTTTAGTCATCTGCAAAATGCTGTAATTTTTCATTCAGTTATAACTCCCTCAGATGAAAACAACTGTTTGGGTTTTTTCAGAAACAAATTACAGACAATCTTTTAAGTAGCTTTTCCAATTTGTAAGACCTCTGTATCCCTAGATGAATTGTACAACAGCATATCTTCTTCAAATCTGAAGGATCTCTCTCCCTCCCTCCCTCTCTTTCTCTCTCCAGATTTGGTATTATGATCTCCACCTAGCTTTTTTGTTGCCTATGCTATCTGGGCTAATGGATGTTGTAACCAACTAATCTGGAGACAGTAGGCCAAGAAAGCTGTCTTAAATCACAGCTCTATTGTTCATTTTCAGCATACATATTAGAAAAAATACTCAACATTTTCATTGAGAGCTTAATCTCAAGTAACATATATCACAACTTAATTGTAAGGGAGTCTCCTTCAAAATTAGTGTTCGAAGATACATGGACCAATTCCTAGAACTCTTAGCAATGGTTAGGTTGGCTGGAGAATTCTGGAATCTGAAATCTGCTTATCTAAAAGAGCACCAAACTGCAAAGGCTGTTAAAAGATTATCCTAATTGTATTTACTCAGAAGAATGCCAGAGTGTATTCAGTAGAATTTAGTCTCCTGAAGAGCATATGACTGCTGCCTTTACACTGATTTGATTGCAACATTAGGCTTTCCTGAAAATACTTTAGATGAAAAATTATGTATATCAACGAAAAAACAAACTAGTTAGTGGTCCTTAAAGTACAGTGTGTAAAGTTTCAAAAGAAGTAAACACTCAGATGCTATATTTTGACAGAGCAGCAATGACACATTATAACTTTTTTTCCCCAAGCTAAAGCATTTCTTCCTTTCTTTTTAGGATAGTATTTATATGTTCTTGGCAGTCCAAATTAAATCTGCAGATGCAAGCAATTATAGAAATGTATACTTTCACCTTACAAATAATTTCCTTATTGTCACTATCAAAGATTTTATTGTATAAATATTTAGCCTCAAACCGTTATACTGTTGTTATCGTTAGACATAAGTTATTATTTGACACAAACTGAATGGTGCTTTGTGAGCCAATTAGCAACATCTAAACATAGTAAAATGTAAACCATTTGATCTGTTTCTCAGACTAAAAATCCTGCTCACAATTCCTGGGTAATTTGAGGAACAAAATATTCCAAATCAATCAGAAGCCAATTTCTTTTAATTATAGTAAAATATTTCTGGTCATAGTTACTTTAAATGTAGGACAATGAAACAGGTTGTTTTCACATTGTTCAAGCTTGGCTGTTTGTTACTCACTCGCATTATTTCATGCACAGCTTGGCAGGCCTCTTCTTTATTAGCAGCTACAATCACACCTTTTCCAGCAGCCAAACCACTTGCTTTTACAACTAGAGCAGGGAAAGATGCACTGAGGGGTGGGGGTATGAAATAAAAAAATTAAGTTAAGCAGGGGAAATATATTATAGCTCTACCATTTTATCAAATGCTGGGACAGTGGAATAAAAGATGTTCTACTATACCTAGTAATAAAAGTGCAAGCTTCTTCCTCATTAGTGAAAGCTTTCCATCTTGCAGTAGGGATGCCATGACGATCTAAGAAGGCCTTTGAAAAACTCTTACTTGACTCTAGCTGAGCTGCCTTTGCTGTAGGACCAAAGCATCTCACACCAGCAGCTGCCAAGTCGTCAACAATTCCTAACAAAAAACATGCCTCAGATAGACTTTCATATCAGCACACAGAAGCACAACTGCCTACATGCATTCCAAGTGCATGTTTTATGTAGCCCGAATGGGACCATCCATACTCAAAATAGACAAAGTATCAGCAAACTTAACATGTTGCAAAATACTACTATAAACATTCAATGAAAATCTGAGCATACTTAGCAGCCACAGAACCCCAGCCAGAATGCTGGAATGGGGGATCAGAAAACCAGAAAAGAGAAGGAATGTAATGAATTAAATTTAAAAAGGCCCAGTGTCTCAAGAGGGAACTGTAATTCTATAAATTCTACTATTTACATCTTTTATGGCTAAAACTTACTCTAAAAACTGGGATGAGATTTATCAATACGATGGACATTTATTACTTTATAACTTTATTTGACAGTGTCATGAGTCAAATGATGAGTTACTCAAAAGAAAATGCTACACCATAAACAGAACTGACCCACCAAATATTTCTGAATTAGGCTAAGGTACCCCATTAAGTAATAAAGAACAATGTTCTGTTACATCTGTTATTATATTCTGACTGAAAAATGTTCTGTAGTGCATGAAGATTAAATACCTATTCATGTTTCAATTCCATTAGCATATAATTATATAATAATTAGATATTAGATGTCCAGAATATTTTGAACAATTATGTAACACCAACAAGTTAATAGGTTAGGAAACTGGAACAGCAAAACAAAATAATTTCATTTGGACATACCGGCAGCAAGGGGGACTTCTGGGCCAATCACCACAAGGCCAATCTTCTGGTTTTTGCAGTATGTAGAAAGGGCTGCATGATCACTGGTTGAGATTACTATCAGAAATTAAACAGAAAACTTGCAATTATTTTTTATTTATAGTATGGTTCTAACCCCCCCCTTCCATTTTTTGTGAGAAAACTAAAGAATTTAGAAGCAGAATTGTTTGTTAAGAATAATTACAGGCATGATACGAGAGACTATTGGGGCACTCTGGAAGGAAGGGAAAAGAGAGTAGTTGAATCAGTTCACAGCTTATTTCATGAACAGGGCAAATGGGAAGAAAACTGGGAAGAAACATCTAAAAGCATGCAAAGAGACACCATCTTACTCACTATACAGTAGGCTGAGAAATTCTTATTGGAATATCCAAAATTTTACTCCAAATGCCAAACATATCTAACACACTTTTCTGCTCCTATTTTCCCCACAACAATATCCCTGTGAGGTGAGTTGGGCTGAGAGGGAGTGACTGGTTTAAAGTTACCCAGCTGGTGTCCAGCCTTAACCACTGGACCAAGCTGCTTCCCTTACATTGCTGCATCTGAAATTGTTTACATTTTAGTAATTGTTGTATGCTAATTGTTCAGTTTCTAATATAATCCTAAAGTGTACAATTAGTTTAAGAACTGATGCAACAATTTAGCCTCTCCCTTCCTGGTAAATTGCAGAGTATTTTTATTATGCCATATTCCAAGAAAAAGGTGTTCTACAATAATAAAATTAAGACGCTTCAGATTCTTGACTAATTCATGTAATGATGTTCAAGTTCAAATGATGTTGATTTGCCTTCAAAAAGGCAAATTTTTGAAGTCATGCCACATACTGTACTTCTAGAGCATGGTCTAGGAGATTAATGTTGTAGCAAAACCCTCATGGAGAAAAGTTCATTCTACATGTAATGTTTGCTTGGAAACGATAGAAAGTCAAGCATGTGATAAAAAAGACATCATTACTCCCACACTTTTATCAAAAACAAATAACTCCAAAGTCTAAAGTGAACTGGCAATGGTGAGCCAATTAGGTAAGACCATCTCTTACCTCTCCTCCTTTATTTCTGGAGAGCTGTGAGAGATAATGTATTACTGTGGCAAGAATTTTGGCAAACGTATGCAAACTGTTTCGTTAACCAGCACATTTAACATCACGCTGGGATGTTACTCTTGAAAGACTTAATTCTCATATCAGAAAGGCTCCAATTAATTAATAAATTAATGGCTCACATAAGTTAATTTTCGCATCAGAAAAGCCTTGAAAACACACTGCCGTTTTTAGGGGAGGCTTTAGGATTTACATTGTGCAAAATTTTTGCTTCAATTTGGTACCGCTGACCAAACATCTGTAATACACTTGCATTCTATTTTAAATAATCAAACTGACAAACCAAGAAATCGTTTTGTCTCTTAAAATTTCACCATTTTTAAAAACTTGAGAAGAGACTTTTTTAATGGGCTAATAGAAAAATATAGAGGGCAATAGAAAGCAGGGGTGACATGCTACCGGTTCGGGCCGGATCGGGAGAACCAGTAGTGGAGATTGGGGATGGTTCGCCGTATCAGTAGCAATTGCTGGCTGGCCACACCCCCAAACTGGTCCAAGGCCCGCAGCCCTGCCATGCTTCCCTGCCTTCCACGCTGCCAAACTCATTGTTCGGAGCATCTAAGGAAACATCTTCCAATTCTTCAAGATCGACTTTAAGAGCTCCGAGAAGCCGACAGCAAAAGTAGTGGCAGCGGGAGCAATAGGTGTGTGTGTGTGTGTGTGTGTGTGTGTGTGTGTGCGCGCGCCTCTCCTCGGTCCTCCCCTCCCAGCAGACAACAAGGGCTTCGCCACCTCCTCTTTTCCTAAGAGGGGCGGTACCTGCCTCCAGATCCTTGCAGACAGACAGACAGATAGACAGACACAAACACACGCCCGTTGCCCCCGCTGCTACTACTTTTTCTGTTGGCTTCTTAAAGTTGATCTTGAAGAGCTGGAAGACATTTCTTTAGATCGCCAAACGTCAGCAGTCTAAGGAAACGTCTTCTTACACCTCCTCCTCCCCATTCCACCCCTCGTTTTTCCATTTCTGTGCCTGGATTCCGCTTCTTACACCTTCTCCTCCCCATCCCGCCCCCCATTTTTCCATTTCTGTGCCTGGATTCTGCTTCTGCAAGAGAAGGCTCCAATGTTCGTTTGGGTGGCAGAGGGAAACTCAAAGCGTTGAGGGCTTAGAAGGGCAGAATGTGTTTCAAAATATGCAGCTCTTGGCTCTAACAGTGAGTGATGTAAAGTTGGCCACGCCCACCCAGTCACATGCCCACCAAGCCATGCCCACCAAGCCATGTCCACAGAACCGGTAGCAAACATTTTTACATTTCACCCCTGATAGAAAGTCTCTATAGTCCCAATTTATTAAATTCTTTCTCCTTAACTAATTTTCTATCCCACCTGCTTCAGAATAAAAGAAAGAGCAATAACAAAAATACATACTTTGACAATGACCATGACATTGGAAATTGGAGCAGAAACAAGTTATTTCCTTTGTTGGATACTACATGAAAAGCATAAAATATAAACACATGTATATCAAAACACAAAGAGCATCAAGATTCCTCTTCTAAGGAGCTCAATCTTTATAAAAGCAAAAACGAACACATATCAACTGTTTATAAGACTGTTCAGTTGTAACATAAAAAGCAGTTTGGCATTGCAACACTAACCCTCCAGGTTCAAATATATTTTATCATAAACCAGGATTAAAAATTATTCATCACCAGAACTCAGCCCAGGTTTTCCAGGTTTGATATTGAACTTCAACACTCCCAGAATGCCACAATGCCCTTTTAAACTTCAACTGCAAATATTTAAACTATGGCTTTTAATATGTAATTTACCCAGTGAATCTGTTTTTCTCTGCTCCTGCTTAAGATTTATAACCTATTTCTTTATTACAATTAACTGTACCTGCCTTTCAAAACAAAAATTCTACTACGGAAAAAAAATGGTTTGTTTTTTTAAAAGAACAACCCTAATTTCTAGGATACTTTCAATATAACATAGATGGAAATAGCTCTGAGAGTTTATGTGGCTTCTGAACTGCTCTTCCTCCTTTTTTCAAATCCATCTTAAAAAAAACACTACTATATAACAAATACACAGAAACAGCTAGTTTTTCTTGAAACGAGTAGCATCTCTTACACACACACATACACAAAAGTCTGGCTCAGAAATCAGTGAATTGCTATCTGCTACAGGACACATGAAAAAGTCTGACTAAAATTCTTCCTAGTCATTTATTCAAATCAAGGGGCTATATGACAGAACATGTGCTTGAAAGCTAAGCTGAATTTTCCTTCTTCATTCCTAATATTTTAAGCAGTTACAGATGACATTTATGCTTCTTCTTTCTTCATGTTCCAATAACAATGTCTCAAAAAAAATGAATATGTGGCATTATTGAAAATGAATCAAATTTAATTCAGTGAACATGAAGAAATTTTTTTGTTCAAAACTGTACATTTTAATTTATCATGTGACCATCACAAGAATGCCATGGGACATCTCATTCTCCTCATAAAAAGGATAACTAAATGAAGCAAATATATTTTTACAAATCTGGCAGTATTCTGAAAAGAAACAAGACTGCTTTATTACATATAATGAATTGCAGATAAAACAATGGGCAAAAGAGATTCTATGTCTGGATTTTCCATACATAGAAACTGCAAGCAGAAATTCCATTTGCTGGCTAGAATGAATGTTTTGGTGCATACCAGCAAGTGTAATGGACCCAAAAATTCTTCCTAACCTTGGAAATAGACATAAGAGGATAAGGAACTAGCTAACAAAATTGTCCTGATTTTCTAAAACTTCTAAAAAAGTACAGTGTCACTGTTGAAGGTTTATATTTAGCTGGAACCCTTCTTAGAGGAAGAGCTCCTGAATATGCATCCTGGAAGAATACTGAGTAATTAAATCATAGAGTATCCCATTAAAAATAAATAAATACTCATAAAGTAACATATTATGGATGCAGAATATGGGCTTAGCCCAGCTGCTAATGAATGCTAAGAAACTTTCACTATATTTGAAATATAAGCAAGATTTATTAAGAAAGTGAGCTTTCCTATTAATAAAATAGGAAAGCTCACTTCTAGATTCTCTGCGCATGTCCAAGATGGCGCCGCCCTGCTGATCGGGGGCGCGGCGACGAGCCTTTCCGGGCTCTTTTTGGGTCTGGGGGGGCCTTAATACCATCATAGGCCCCCCGCCCTGATGGAGGAGGATCCAGCCACCCGAAAACAGGGTGGCTGGGCGCTGTGCGACTCCGGGGGGCGTCGGGAGGAGCCCCGGAGTCACGGTGGAGTCACGGCGCCTTAGAGGTAATCCTGGCGGCCTCGCGGCCTGCCGAGCCGCCGCCAGCCTTTTTCGGCGGTCTGGCGGCGGCGGCGGCGGGGGGTGGGGGGGCGTTGGCAGCGCCCCCTGGACTCCTGCCGGGAAGACTTGGCCAGTTTTGAAGATGGGTTTGGAGCTTGGAGTTTGGGCGTCTCCGGTGGCGATGGGAGGAGCCCCGGAGGGGCTGCGCCCCAATGAAGACCTGGAGGGCCGCCCGGGCTCCATCGGCCTCTTTGAACTTGCGGTGGCGAGGGCGGCGGCCTGGCCCTTCCCTCTCTGTCGGACGTTGGCGCCGGTGAGCCCTGGGTCTGCTGGCGGGTTGGGCGACTGGTGTCCCCTCTCAACTGGGGGAACTCCAGTGGCCTGCTCGCGGTGGCGACGGGGCGTTCCCGGTGGTGATGGCCTGGCGGAGGCGAGGGCGGCGGCCTGGCCCTCCCCTCTCTGTCGGGTGTTGGCGCCGGTGAGCCCTGGGTCTGCTGGCGGGTTGGGCGACTGATGTCCCCTCTCAACTGGGGGAACTCCAGTGGCCTGCTCGCGATGGCGACGGGGTGTTCCCGGTGGCGATGGCCTGGCGGAGGCGGTTGGCGGCGGCCTGCCCGGTGTTTTGAAGTGGCGGATGGCCCGATAGGCCCAGGGTGGCTGTGACCTTGCCCTAGTGGCGCGGATATTTGGCAGCGCGGAGGAAGGCCAGCGGCCCAGCGGACACCCCTCCACTACTTCCCATCTTTATAACATCTCTACCATCGTTCCCCCCTCCTTCTTCCTTCGCCCCCCCCAGGTCGTTTGTCTGGGGTGGTGAACTGACTGAGCCAGCGGTTTATCACCTACCGCACATGGATTACCTCGAACTGTCTCCCATCAGGACAGACTGGTCATGGTCACTTTACCATCTGTTCTGACCTTTGCTGCCAACTTGACCAGCCCAGGATGGGCCTTGGCCGGACCGTCTCAGTGATGCGAACATTTACCGCGGCTGACCTACTTGCCCTGCGAGATGCCCTCTCTCGCGGGTTTGGCCCTCCAGATTATCGAGGGCCCACCTTGAGGACGGGCTTTGGAGTCCCGAGAGGTGGCATGCGAAAAATAGGAGGCTTAGGGGTTTTTTAATTGGCTGTTTTAATAGACTTTTTAAGGGGAGTTTTAAAGGGGATTTTAAGGGGAGGAAACCGACGGGCTTGGGTTGGGGGTGGGAGGAATGGGTGGGTGTTGGGGAAACCCGTCGGGGAGTCCAGTTCCTCGCATGCTCGTGGCGGGGTTGGCGGGTCCGAGGTCATGGGGGAGTCGGTGTTCCATTGGTTGAGGTGGTGCTATTTCCACGGTAAGGGGAGGCAGATATGGCGGAAGTGGGGGCTCATATCGTGTTAGGGGGGCGCGCGCTCGATGTTTGCAGGCGGTTGCGCCCGAGCCCCAAACTTCTCCCGTTCCCGGATGGTCAGGATCCTCAGGGCCCTGGCCTTGGCTGATGTTATGCAACGCACGGCCCGTGGCCAATAAGGCCCCCCTAATTCACGATCTTATTCAGGGGGGTGCCGCGGACCTTATGGGCGTTACGGAGACCTGGTTGGGCCCAGAAGGGGCGTGCCCCTTGTTCAGATGTGCCCACCGGGTTTCCGAGCATTTCATCAGCCGAGGGCCAGGGTAGGGGTGGTGGGGTGGCGGTTGTGATTAGAGAGTCTAGAGCCGAGGGAGACCACTGTACCTCAGATTGCGGGTGCGAATCCCTCTTTGTGAGATGGGGTCATAGATGTCAGATGGGCTTGCTGGTGGCGTACCTGGCTCCTTGCTACGTGACAGCTGCCCTGCCCGAACTCCTGGAGGTGCTTGCTGGGGTGGCAGTTGAGACCCCCAGACTTTTAGTCATGGGGGATTTTAACTTGCCATCTTCCGGCTCGTCATCGACAGTTGCTCGGGAGTTCATGGCTTCCATGACGGCCTTGGACCTGACTCAAGTAGTTGATGGCCCTACTCACATTGGGGGTGGCACTCTGGATCTGATTTTTATCTCTGGTCAGTGGTTGAGAGATCTGGATTTGAAGGAATTAGCTATTGAACCTTTGTCATGGTCAGATCACTCTCTTCTTCGCCTGGACTTTCTGACCGCCATTCAACACCGCAGGGAGACGGAGCCATTACGTTGGTTCCGTCCCAGGCGCCTGATGGACCCGGAGAGGTTCCGGACGGAGCTTGGGCCACTTCCTGAAGGTCTGGCCCACGACACGGCTGAGGAACTGGTTGCGGCCTGGGAACGGGCCGCGGCGGGGGCCTTAGATCGTGTCGTGCCTTTGCGGCCTCTGACCCGGCGCAGGTCCCAAACGGCTCCTTGGTTCTCCGAGGAGCTGAGGGGGATGAAGCGCCAGAGAAGACGCCTGGAGAGTTCTTGGAGGTCTAGCCATTCCAAGGCTGATCGGACACTAGTGAAGTCCTATACTAGGACTTACCTAGTGGCATTGAGGGATGCGAGGCGTTGCTACGCCTCCTCCCTCATTGCATCGGCAGATAACCGCCCAGCCGCCCTGTTTCGGGTGACTCGTTCCCTCCTTCACCAGGGGGTGAAGGGACGTGCTGAGGAGTTTAACGGTTATCTATACGATAAAATCGTTCAGCTTCGGGACGGTCTGGACCGAAATTGCAGTGACTCAGGGGAGGCGTCCGAGGGTGGTCTTGGTGATATTTTATGGGATGAGTTTGACCCTGTGGCTCCCGAGGACATGGACAGGTTGTTGGGTAGGTTGAATGCCACCACATGTTTACTGGACCCGTGCCCCTCCTGGTTGGTGCTGGCCACCCAGGAGGTGACACGAGGCTGGCTCCAGGCAATTACGAGTGCTTCCTTGGTGGAGGAGTCTTCCGCCGCCTTGAAAGAGGCGGTGGTGAGACCCTCCTCAAGAAGCCTGCCTTGGACCCGGCTGTTTTAAGTAACTATCGTCGGTCTCCAACCTTCGCTACGGCGAAGGTTGTAGAAATATGGTGGCATATCAGTTTCCCCTGCACCTGGATGAAACTGTCTATCTAGACCCGTTCCAGTCCGGTTTCCGGCCCGGTTACAGCACTGAGACGGCTTTGGTCGCGTTGGTGGATGATCTCTGGAGGGCCAGGGATAGGGTTGCTCCTCTGCCCTGGTCCTATTAGACCTCTCAGCGGCGTTTGATACCATCGACCATGGTATCCTGCTGCGCCGGTTGGAAGGATTGGGAGTGGGGGGCACCGTTTATCGGTGGTTCTCCTCCTATCTCTCCGATCGGACGCAGACGGTGTTGACAGGGGGGCAGAGGTCGGCTCCGAGGCACCTCACTTGTGGGGTGCCGCGGGGTCGATTCTCTCACCCTCTTGTTCAACATCTATATGAAGCCGCTGGGTGAGATCATCAGTGGCTTCGTGTGAGGTACCAGCTGTCGCTGATGACACCCAGCTGTACTTTTCCACACCGGGCCACCCCAATGAAGCTATCAAGTGCTGTCCCGGTGTCTGGAAGCCGTCGGGTCTGGATGGGAAGAAACAGGCCCAAGCTCAATCCCTCCAAGACAGAGTGGCTGTGGATGCCGGCATCCCGGTACAGTCAGCTGCAGCCGCGGCTGACTGTTGGGGGCAAGTCATTGGCCCCAATGGAGAGGGTGCGCAACTTGGGCGTCCTCCTGGGTGGGCGGCTGTCCTTTGAAGATCATTTGGTGGCCGTCTCCCGGGGAGCTTTTTACCAGGTTCGCCTGGTGCGCCAGTTGCGCCCCTTTCTAGACCGGGATGCCCTATGCACGGTCACTCACGCCTCGTGACGCAATTGCTGGCTGGCCACACCCCCAAACTGGTCCAAGGCCCACAGCCCTGCCATGCTTCCCTGCCTTCCATGCTGCCAAACTCATTGTTCGGAGCATCTAAGGAAACGTCTTCCAATTCTTCAAGATCGACTTTAAGAGCTCCGAGAAGCCGACAGCAAAAGTAGTGGCAGCGGGAGCAATAGGTGTGTGTGTGTGTGTGTGTGTGTGTGTGTGTGTGCGCGCGCCTCTCCTCGGTCCTCCCCTCCCAGCAGACAACAAGGGCTTCGCCACCTCCTCTTTTCCTAAGAGGGGCGGTACCTGCCTCCAGATCCTTGCAGACAGACAGACAGATAGACAGACACAAACACACGCCCGTTGCCCCCGCTGCTACTACTTTTGCTGTTGGCTTCTTAAAGTTGATCTTGAAGAGCTGGAAGACATTTCTTTAGATCGCCAAACGTCAGCAGTCTAAGGAAACGTCTTCTTACACCTCCTCCTCCCCATTCCACCCCTCGTTTTTCCATTTCTGTGCCTGGATTCCGCTTCTTACACCTTCTCCTCCCCATCCCGCCCCCCATTTTTCCATTTCTGTGCCTGGATTCTGCTTCTGCAAGAGAAGGCTCCAATGTTCGTTTGGGTGGCAGAGGGAAACTCAAAGCGTTGAGGGCTTAGAAGGGCAGAATGTGTTTCAAAATATGCAGCTCTTGGCTCTAACAGTGAGTGATGTAAAGTTGGCCACGCCCACCCAGTCACATGCCCACCAAGCCATGCCCACCAAGCCATGTCCACAGAACTGGTAGCAAACATTTTTACATTTCACCCCTGATAGAAAGTCTCTATAGTCCCAATTTATTAAATTCTTTCTCCTTAACTAATTTTCTATCCCACCTGCTTCAGAATAAAAGAAAGAGCAATAACAAAAATACATACTTTGACAATGACCATGACATTGGAAATTGGAGCAGAAACAAGTGAAATATTTATTTCCTTTGTTGGATACTACATGAAAAGCATAAAATATAAACACATGTATATCAAAACACAAAGAGCATCAAGATTCCTCTTCTAAGGAGCTCAATCTTTATAAAAGCAAAAACGAACACATATCAACTGTTTATAAGACTGTTCAGTTGTAACATAAAAAGCAGTTTGGCATTGCAACACTAACCCTCCAGGTTCAAATATATTTTATCATAAACCAGGATTAAAAATTATTCATCACCAGAACTCAGCCCAGGTTTTCCAGGTTTGATATTGAACTTCAACACTCCCAGAATGCCACAATGCCCTTTTAAACTTCAACTGCAAATATTTAAACTATGGCTTTTAATATGTAATTTACCCAGTGAATCTGTTTTTCTCTGCTCCTGCTTAAGATTTATAACCTATTTCTTTATTACAATTAACTGTACCTGCCTTTCAAAACAAAAATTCTACTACGGAAAAAAAATGGTTTGTTTTTTTAAAAGAACAACCCTAATTTCTAGGATACTTTCAATATAACATAGATGGAAATAGCTCTGAGAGTTTATGTGGCTTCTGAACTGCTCTTCCTCCTTTTTTCAAATCCATCTTAAAAAACACTACTATATAACAAATACACAGAAACAGCTAGTTTTCTTGAAACGAGTAGCATCTCTTACACACACACATACACAAAAGTCTGGCTCAGAAATCAGTGAATTGCTATCTGCTACAGGACACATGAAAAAGTCTGACTAAAATTCTTCCTAGTCATTTATTCAAATCAAGGGGCTATATGACAGAACATGTGCTTGAAAGCTAAGCTGAATTTTCCTTCTTCATTCCTAATATTTTAAGCAGTTACAGATTACATTTATGCTTCTTCTTTCTTCATGTTCCAATAACAATGTCTCAAAAAAAATGAATATGTGGCATTATTGAAAATGAATCAAATTTAATTCAGTGAACATGAAGAAATTTTTTTGTTCAAAACTGTACATTTTAATTTATCATGTGACCATCACAAGAATGCCATGGGACATCTCATTCTCCTCATAAAAAGGATAACTAAATGAAGCAAATATATTTTTACAAATCTGGCAGTATTCTGAAAAGAAACAAGACTGCTTTATTACATATAATGAATTACAGATAAAACAATGGGCAAAAGAGATTCTATGTCTGGATTTTCCATACATAGAAACTGCAAGCAGAAATTCCATTTGCTGGCTAGAATGAATGTTTTGGTGCATACCAGCAAGTGTAATGGACCCAAAAATTCTTCCTAACCTTGGAAATAGACATAAGAGGATAAGGAACTAGCTAACAAAATTGTCCTGATTTTCTAAAACTTCTAAAAAAGTACAGTGCCACTGTTGAAGGTTTATATTTAGCTGGAACCCTTCTTAGAGGAAGAGCTCCTGAATATGCATCCTGGAAGAATACTGAGTAATTAAATCATAGAGTATCCCATTAAAAATAAATAAATACTCATAAAGTAACATATTATGGATGCAGAATATGGGCTTAGCCCAGCTGCTAATGAATGCTAAGAAACTTTCACTATATTTGAAATATAAGCAAGATTTATTAAGAAAGTGAGCTTTCCTATTAATAAAATAGGAAAGCTCACTTCTAGATTCGAAATTTATTTCTCACAGTGGCCAAGGGATGACTATGGTGCATTCAATAAAAGAGTCAAGCACAGCTATCTACCACTATTACTCTCTTAGAATTAAGTACTTTGCATCTCATTGTTTCTGAGTCTAATGTTTTGAGAGAAAAAGAAAAAATGTTGTCAACTTTCTTTCCTATTTCATTTATCTCAAAAATTGACTCCTAGCAATCAGAATTTTGGAATGCAGATCCAGGTACATATGTACTGTATACAGTAATCAGCTAGATTGGAACTAAATGTGCAACATCAATAATGATTCATTCATCTATATTAACTCATTTATGAAATTCAATGTTTTAAACACAGAAAAAATCAGAAGCTCAGTCAGAGACACCCAGCAGGAAGCAAGCTTCAAATTGTTCATTAATTCAAATTGTTCATTCAGTAATCCGAGAGTCTCTGTAGATTCTAAGTCCAGAAAGGTCAAAACACTGATTAACCAAACTGCAGTTTTTGTAACTCAGTATGAAGCAAAAATACCAAAACATCATGTTTTCAGTTCAAAGGAAGGCTGAAAGAAAATTGATATATTTCTCCAATTTCAAGATAGGAGAAAGGCTTGGTATACACATATAGAAGAATTAAAAGACTATACTTTTTAAACACGCTTTAAAAAACCCTTCTAATTACTTCCAAGTCCATTTCCTCCCAAAAGTCATTCCTGATTACCAAACCTTAGTCTGTTCCATATTCAACATTTCATTGTTGTCTCCTTCACAATCTCTATCTTTTCATCATAAACAATCCAAACAATCAATCAATCATGCATAGGAATGTTTAACGATTTGGCTTTAAGAACCTTTTGTACTTTAGATCCAAATAACTGTATACCCCTAATCATTTATTTTGATCCCCACTTTGTCATATGCGTATGTAATAAGTTTGTTTATAAGTCTGTAACAGTATTCCCTCCTTTCCCAGGGTCTGCACATTCCCAAACCCCTATCTTCAAGAAAGGTCATTTGCAACAGGCCATCAACAAGAGCAACCAGTGCTGCCCCCATACTATAAGCCATCCTGATAATCTATTTCCTCCAGAATTCTCTGGATTTCAAGTCCAACCATCTTTTCAACATCATTATCTAAAAAGGGAAAGATGGCTATTAGATGAAAATTGTCCCAAACTGTCTTTCTCCCTTCAGTCTTTTTCTCATTCACTTTTCCTCTCCTCTCCTTCTTCACTCCCTCAGGCAACTCCCTCCTGGATCATCTTCTGTGGCCAAGCTCAGTGTAATTCAAAGGTTACCCCCATGGCAAGCACCAATCATGCATCAATCATGCAGTTCAACAACAAGGATCAGACTGAGGCCAGCTGCTAAGTCACTATCACAAGGTTACTCTTTTTCCTGAAGCACATCCCATGTTCAGCCTGAGTATCTAAGAAGAACACTGGCTTTATTGGGAAGCTATTTCAATTGTTGCAGACTACAGAAGATGAAGTGGAGAGCTGCATAAGGCTCACAAGCTGCAAGTTTGAGATCCCCAATCTAAATGATGATAATTCATATTTTATGATGTACATATTAGTCATTTTATTCTTAATGAAATCTATATTTCTGCTCTTAGACATGTATTCATTCATTCTATTCCATTAGATCTAACCACCTTCAATCAGGTCTATTACATCCTTTCTCTTTCTCTTAGCTTCACTAGCCTTCCCTTCCCTTCTCTTAATCATGCTCTTCCATAATGCTTTTGGTCAACTGAGAAGATATAAAATAGATTCTCAGCCTTAGTCACATCTGTTCTACATGCAGCTTTCCCTGCTGATGGTAAGAATTAGTCAATTTTAGTACATTTGGTCAATATGCCACGAGTAGATCAAAGTAGATCAAAAGCCCAGCTTTGCTCCAAGTATGATCATATCATATTATGCTATGTAAACTAAGCTCTCTAACTTAGAGGTTACTTTGTAAGTAACACAGCATACACCACCAACTAGGAAACACATGTAAGTCTATGTAATATTCTCATATATTCATATTCTGCTTACATTTATAGAATCATAGGGCTGCAAGCTACCTTGGACATGAATTCTCAATCCCACACAAATGGCTGTCCAATTTTTGTTTGAAAGAGTTTCCAACTTTTTAAAAAAAAAAAAACTCCAGTGAAATACCACCTATGACTCCAGAAGACAGACTTTGCAACTGCTTAAAATCTCTCATAGGCAGAAAATTACATTTTATTTCAGATGTAGATCTTTGAAATGCTTCTTACTCTATCCTCAGGTACCACACTCTCTTGCCTATAAAAGCTTTTAAAGTCTCCCTTAAGCCTTTTCTTCTTTAGGCTAAACATAGCCAGTTCTTTAAACTTATCTTTATGGGATTTAGTCTGCATATTTGCTGAAGTCTTCCTAGTTCCTCAACATCCTTCTTGTACTGTGGCAACCAAAGTTGAACACAGCATTCCAGGTGTAGTCTGATAAATGTAGTATAGAGTACAGCCATAATTTCCCATGATCACACGCTGTGTTTCTGCTGATGCAGCCTAAGGCTTCTTTGGTTGTTTTAGTAGCAGCAACACCTTGCTGGTTCATGCCTAATCTATAGTCTACCAGGACACCCAAATCCCTCTCACATGTATCACTAGATATTATCTATCTTGTTCCTGTCCATCTATTTTTTCTTTCCTAAACATAGAACCCTCATTTCTTGCCACTAAATTGCGTTTTATTGGGAAAGGCTCATGTTCACATCTGTCAAGATCCCTTTTTTATTATTATTTATTTATTATTATTTATTAGATTTCTATACCGCCCTTCTCCCGAAGGACTCAGGGCGGTTTACAGCCAGAATAAGAACAAAACAATATACAATTAAAAGCAAAATTAAAAAACTTATTATACAATTGGCTGAAAATTTAAAAACATTTAAAATCTAAAAAACCCATTAAAATTCATCTAAAAATTTAAAATTTAAGAAATCTAACAAAAACTTAAGCCAGCCCCACGCGAGTAAATAAATACGTTTTCAACTCGCAGCAAAAGGTCCGAAGATCAGGTATTTGCCGCAAGCCAGGGGGAAGTTCGTTCCAGGGAGGTAGGAGCCCCCACAGAGAAGGATCTTCCCCTGGGGGCCGCCAGCCGGCATTGCTTGGCGGACGGCACCCTGAGAAGTCCCTCTCTGTGTGAGCGTACGGGTCGGTGGGAGGCATGGGGTAACAGTAGGCAGTCCCGTAAGTCCCTTTTGAATGTTAATCATATTTTCTCAATTCTCTTTCTATAACTGTGTCCAAATTATTTATAAAGTCTTAATGTCATTATTAATGCCAGTGAATATACAGAAACAAATAATATATAGTAAGGATTTTGGAAGACTGGTGGAAGATAAAAAAAGAATTCAGGTTTCTGGATAAGAAAAACCTGTGCTAGCCTAGTTTTATTTATTTATTTATTTATTTATTTTTCCAGCAATCTACAAAAGAACAATGCATGGCAGGCTACGGCCTACGTGGAGGAACACAAAGCCCTCCTGGAATCAGATGACCCAGGAATTGAAGAAGGGGAGGTTATAGACCATGGGGCGGAGGCGGCTGCCGCTGTTGCGGCCCTGGAGTTGGGTCAGGCTGAACCCAGAGTTCTGAGATCCAAAACTAGGAAGTGATAAAGATATTTGGTATTGTGTTGGTTTTCCTTATTCTCTTTTGTATGATATTCTGTTTATTCTTGACCCTTCTTTATTGCGTATGTAAGATTTGTAAACTTAGCTACTTCGTGTCACCTGCTTGCCATATGGCTGTTGTATGTGTTAAAAAATTTGAGTAAAATTCTTATCTAGGATAAGAAAAATGAAAATTTGCCATACCTGATATGTATTTGTATATACCTTTTTTGACCAATAAAAACTTTTTGAACAAAAAAAAAAAAAAAAGAACAATGCATGCAGGAAAGCCACAAATTTATAAACACAAACGATTGAAAGACAGATCATTAAGTGCTGTAATATCTTATTTCAGTTTTCTATAGTTACCTAAATTAGAAATTTTCCCATCATTGGCTGTCCCAGCATTTCCTGGAGCAACCAGTACTTGTTTCAGGTGTGGAGATTGTGCCAATTTCCAAGCCAGTGCATGTTCTCTGCCTCCACTGCCAATCACAAGCACTCGATCAGCCATCAGTCTGTTGAGAAAGAAAACATACAAACATAAGATATTGCACTGAGTTACTGCTTCAAAAATATGGTTTGCATATTTATCAAAATACTGTAAAATTTCTTTTTTCCTCTAAAAGAGAAGCCATGTTTGTATAAAAAAACTCAAAACATCTGAACACTAATTTTTCCAATCTATCCATTCATATAGCAAAGTATAACAATACAGTTAAAAGAAAAACGTGTAAGGAATGCCATAACAGCACTTCTCATTCTACTTTAGTGCATTTAAGAATATACTTCATACTCCTCTGAAAGTGTACATACTGTAGGCTTAATGAAAGACAAATGTCAAAACTTCTTTCCAGTTACTACTAGTATTTAATGTGCATACATTCCCACTTAAAAATTCATAGAGTTAATTGGGGCTACACCTCAAGAAATATATTTTGGATTGCCGCTTGAGCCAAGCCCAGGAAAAACAGAAACCTCAGTCTTACCAGGATAGGACATAGAGTCTGTTTCATCCCATTTACTTCTAATTAGCCAAACTGCACAGCCTCCTACTTTATTTCAGGTACATTTTGTCTTTTTTTTCTTTAGCAAAACTATGAATAATTGAAATGGGTTGATCATCTTGTTTGTAGGGTCTCTATTTAGAGCAGTGTTTTTGCTGGCTGGGAAATTTTGGGAGTTGAAGTCCATACAACTTAAAGTTGCTAAGTTTGAAAAATCCTGATTTAGAGTAACTGCAAACTCAGTTTTGGCTACATGTCAAAGGCATAGGTTTCTTCATGAATAAAATGGCTGGGCAAGGGACATTTCCTCTTCTGTGTAATATAACTTTCTTTTTCAGTTAAATGGAAGGTGGAAGCACTGCTATATTAGCAATTACTGAACATTGATCATGACTAATAATGACAGCAAAAGACAGCTTGCCCTAGATTTTCCTAATTATATTCTTTCAACAACATGAAACTAGGTTAAGCTAAGACAGGGATGTCAAACTCATGTTGTCACGGAGGTGTCATGTGACGTAACGGGACTTTTTCCCCTTCGCTAAACTGGGCGGGGGTTGGCCAGCATGTGACGCATCTGGTCCACGGGCCAGGATTTAGACAGCCTTGGGCTAAGACAATGGCTCCAAGTTTCCCAGTGAGTTCCAAGTATGAATGAGGATGTAAATCTGACTTTCTCTAGCTGAAGACCAAAGAATATTCATCCCTAGAATTAAACAATCCCAAACAAACATCACTTGTGCATTTTGAAGAGACATTTTGTAATGGAGAACTCTTTTATACTTCTAAGCACTTATGATTACCAATATACTTATTTATGCAGTTGAAACACTTGTTATGAATTTTTTAGAAATAGACAACATAAGACTGACAAGACCCATAAATTGCCATTGCGATATGGAAGCTTTTATACACTGTAATGCTGCCAACAAAATAGCTTGCCACTTAGTTAAAATTTTCACTCAGCAAAGCTGTGTTGTAATCTTTGCAAATATGGCATTTGCCCTCCCTCCTAACCTTCCCCCTGTGACATCATCCTTATTCAGGTCATTTACCTTTCCCTTGTCTATGTAAACAATTCCTTCTATTGCAAAGTATAGATAAAAGCAAATCTTACTTTTAGATACTCATGGGGTGGGGAAGAGAAAGAGGCCCATGTAAAATGTAATGTCAAATGGCCATGGAATTGGCAAGAAAGATAGTGACTTAAATAAGACTCTTCTCTGGAGCAGAACTTTCTTTGGTAGTAAGCATACATTCATATTCCCAGGCAGAACACTGTCATGGAATAAACAGACTTAGTTGGTTCACCTAAATTTTGCCCATTAAGACATATATGTCGGCTGGCGGCCCCCAGGGGCAGGGCCTTCTCTGTGGGAGCTCCTACGCTTTGGAACGAACTTCCCCCTGGTTTACGTCAAGTGCCTGATCTTCGGACTTTTCGCCGTGAGCTGAAAACACATCTATTTATTCAAGCGGGACTGGCCTAATTAAATTTTAATCCGGGGTTATTTATATTTTTAGGGTTTTTTAAACTATTTTAAATGTTTTAAATTTTTTAAATTTTTGGCCATTTTGTAATATGTTTGTTTTAGTCTTGTTTTAATTTATATATTGCACTTTTTTATTTGGCTGTACACCGCCCTGAGTCCTTCGGGAGAAGGGCGGTATAAAAATCGAATAAATAAATAAATAAAATAAATATATATTACTCATCAGGGGTTTTCACAACTAAAAGATAGAGTGATGATTGAAAAGAAGGGAAGGAAAAAGAATCACAGCCCTTCTGCTGCAACAGTTTTTACTTCTATCCAGAGGAAATTTAAACCAACTTTGTAGAACTTTGAAGCTTATTAACTCAGGAAACAGCAATGAAACATTTTAGTCTATATATGTAATCCTCAACTGACAACCAGTCGCTTAGTGACCATTCAAAGTTATGACAAACCCCCAAAAGCTACTTACAACCTGGTTCTGGGGTTCCAATAACTGCAGAAACCCCCGCAGTTACATGACCGCATTTTGGGCGCTTAGCAACTAGCTCATCTTTATGGTTGGTTTCCAGCAAAAAATGACCATAGGAATACTTTGATTCACTTAATGACCACACATATGCTTAATGACTGCTGCAAAAGTGACAAAAGTGACATAAAACTGGGTTTGGTCATGTGGATGCCTCACCTTATGAACGTCATGTCTTACAGTGGAAATTACGATCATAAGTTGAGGACTACCTGTACATGTGTGCAGCTATCTGAAAATAAATTTGACTTAATAAAGGAATTTGTTTTCAAATAGGTATGAATAAGATTAGACTATATAAGTTATTTTTCCCAAAAAAATCTAAATTATGATATGTAGAGCTACATATTTAAAAAACATCAAGCTTCTTTTTGATATTCTTAATTTGTACGACTGCCATTTACTACCCATTTGGTCACCTTTGAAGTTTAGATTAATAAAACTTTGATACAGAATTCATAAAAACTAATGTGCTTTGCAAAGATGAAAAATAAATGAAATCCTAATATATATATTTGCCCAGAAATTGGTTGCACAATTTAAGACAATACAATTCTGAAGTAACATACAAGAAATTGTATTACAAGTTTACAAATCCTATGCACACTTCACACTAAATCCTATAGAATTTTGTTTATTTTATTTCTTAAGAAATCCAGCTTCAGATTTGTCATTTGATGTACATGAAACCCAAGTGAGCACTCTGGATTGTAGCAATGAAATAGGCTCACATATCATAATAAAGTATGATTTTTTGGTGGTTTTTTGCTGATTAAATCATAATATTTGGTGGCCACATTGTGATAACTTAAAATTACTTGCAACTGTGCATTGTCAAGAAAGTTCATCTTATTTAATTATTGTAAGGACTTTAATTTGGAATAATTCAAATGGGAGGGAAATGTGTGCAGCAAAATGCAGCAAAAATTTACTGACATGGAAAGAAATTTTGTAATTTGATTAGAGAAATTACAAGTACAAATTCCCCTTTTTTAAATTTGTATTTAGTAACAAACACAATATATCTATTTTTGAAAAGATCTGTGACGCTAAAGAATTATGGAAAATAGGTATTTACAATTATAATACAATATCCAACCCTTCAAAGATAGTGCTATTATAATGATCAAAGAAGTCGCTCCCTTAGAACTGAGTCTAAGAGCTAACAATGACACATAATACTTACTGTGATAGTAGCAATTTGTAAAGAGGGATATCAAATTCCAAAAAGGCAGGCAAAAAAAGGAAAGAAATAGAGAGGTGCCTTCGACTAAAAGATGATTAGGTCCATACTGATGACATTAAGCAAGTAACCAATGAAAAGAAGAGTTCAGTTCAGCGTCAAAAGAAAGGGCGGTTACAATTGATAATTTATATGCCTTTTCCAAACAAGATTATAAGCTCGCCATCACGGTTCTATGCTATTCTGAAAACTGAGAAAGCTTTCAAATGTTGAACAGCATGGAGGATAAAATGGGAGTTTACAGTTCAAAAAAAAAAAAGAAGAAAATCCCACTAGATGTGCCAATTTTTGTCTTTCTTGCAACAACTTTTTGGATTCCAGCCATAATTAAATATTTGTGTCTAGCATTTGATACCTTTTGAGCTCAGACTAGATCACCCAGATACTAAGTACTATACAGGTAGTCCTTGATTTACAACAGTTCATTTAATGACCGTTCAAAGTTACAACGGCACTGAAAAAAGCGACATGACCGTTTTTCACACTTATGACCTTTGAAGCATCCTCATAATCATGTGGATTAAAATTCAGATGCTTGGCAAATGACTCATACTTATGACTGATACTGCGCCCCAAGGTGATGTGATCACCTTTTGCAACTGACAAGCAAAGTCAACGGGGAAGCCAGAGTCACCTAACAACTGTGTTACTAACTTATCCACTGCAGTGATTCACTTAACAATTGTGCAAAGAAGGTCGTAAATGGGGCAAATTCACTTAATAAATGTCTCACTTAACAACAGAAATGTTGGTTGTAAGTCAAGGACTGCCTGTACTTACTACCGTAGTTAAAACTTGGATGAAATCAGGGAATCCCTGGTGGTAGGTTAAACGAGAAAGCTGAAGAACAATCTAGAAAAAGGCAAAACATTTTAGTCCAGATTCCTTAAACCAGGGACAAAATCTGTGCCTAGAATTTTTCTATATTACTTGTTTGACTTTGCTGTACATAATGTGTGTCAACACCTATTTTCCTAACGTTATTTATCTGTGAGGCAAAGACAATTACGATTCCCCTGGACACTGTATTGTGTTATATATATCAACATTTAAATTCATGGGCCTTGTTTTAAAATTTAGAACTGTCTTTGAATATTCCTCCGTTCCCATTCCTTCTCTGACTTCAAACTAGTAGGAGAGTACTGGCAAGCTGGAGAAGCTTAACTGTTTTTTTCTAGTTCTTTTACTATATACATACACAACTGCACCAGTGATAACCACACAATGTATTTTTAAAACCTATATTCTTCAGCAGCTACAGATGCTTATGTGTTCTTACTGAGATCTTTAAAAAGCCAGCAAACCTTAAACTAACATTTTACAATGTACGTTGGAGTTCCACTGTTCAGTGGAAAGAAGCAACAAAAACTAAATGCACTGGATATATTCCACTATAGGGTGAACTACCAATACAAGCAACCTGCATAAGAATGCAATGTAAGCATATTTGTCCACATGTAGCTACATGAATTAAAGTAAGTGAAACAGCAGTGGCAGTAAGACTTTCATTTGTCTTACCAATGCTGTACTGCAAACAGCCCTGAACAATATTACCAGAAATAATAAAACATATATGAGCTTTTCAACCCTGCCTACTATTCTGTATGCTATGCAGTGGAATGTGATATTAAACAGCAATTCATTGGGGCTACTGTCCTGCATTATAGATGTCTTCTAAACAATTGCTTTGAAAAAAAAAACTCTTAGCAATGTTTAAAAAGGGGTCTACAGGTAGTCCTTCTTTAACAACCATTTATTCAGCGACCGTTCATAATTATGACAGTGATGAACAACTTCAAGCCAGTGCTTGAAGTTGCAGATGTCATAGCATCCCTGCTATGTGATGTGATCATAATTCAGGCGCTTGGCAATTGGCTTGCAATTATGATGGCTGCAGTGTACTATAGCAGTGGTGGCGAACCTTTACTCACCGAATGCCGAATAGGTATGTGCTTCTTTACGACAACATTACAAAACAACTATTGTAATATACAGATCTAACAGCCATTCTCTGATTTTTTATGAAAACATCTGGCAATACTTGCTTTAATATCACACCCATGAATACAATGCTGGAAGGCCAACATGCAAATTTTCTAATGCTGTAGTATCCATTTGTACTGCAACAAACTAAAGTAGCTCTGGATGATTATGATTTTTTTAAAGAAAATGCATACATTAACAGTCTAGTATGACAATAAGAGAAACTTATTTTCAATAAATGCAAACAATCCTGAAACAAAACTGTTTCAAAATCACTCAACTCATGCTTTCTACATAGCAGAATGAAGAAAAATAAGACATTACTGGATTCACTCCATTCCCATAGAGAAGAGTTCCTGCCTACCAACAGCTTACCTATTTACATTTTAGCAAATCAGAATGATTATTAAATATGTACTGATAGTTTACATCTGTCTTTCTAATACAGATTAGGTTTATTTTCCCATAATTTCCAGCTGTTTATGTTTATTGGGAATTCCACACATTAGACCCAATGTAATCTGGAAATGAAGGGAGAAAAATCTGATTTATCTGGAAAAAGAAAAACAGGCCTCCACATGAGGCAAAAACTTGTATAAATCAGGCCTAAGATTCCATGTGATTTCAAAAGTTAGCACTCCAACTTTTACAGGATTAATAAACATCCAGAAAACTGCAGTTTTTCGTTATTTTTTTGTTTTTGTATTTCCATTCTATATCATTGCTTATTATTAGGAGGATTCCAGAGCATTACCACGTCACACACCACTACACATATCCACCCTAAATTTCTCGATATTGTGTAAAAATATAAAGTCATGACTCTTCACGAGCAGCAGACATGCATGCAACATTAATGGAATAATTTTAGTTTTGCAAAACTGTATACAGATATTTCAAATTCCTGTAAAATCTTATAAGTTGTCTTAAAAAAAATACACAAGGAACCCACAGAAAACTTAACCATTTATACGAAGAAATTGGGGGGGAAAAAAGACTACTCGGACCTGGAGAAAAAACAGCAAGGAAGAAACGCTGACCACGAGGTCAAAAATTAGTCTTCTATCTCATTAAGCAGACAATTACATATTTTTTTAAAAAGTACACTATAATAATAATGTGCTAGGGTTTTTTTCCCCTCCCAAACGAAAATCGATAACTTACTTTTTGGCGGACAACTTTTAAACAGCGAGCTTACGGTTCCCCACCAGCGTATGCTAAAAACTACTTCTCCCAGAATGCTGCAGTTTCAGCGATCTTTAACCCTTCTTAGGGAAAGAGAAATAGAACTGATTTCATAATGCAGAGATTTATTAAGCCTGAAAACTGAAGTTGAATATATAGGAATCTAATCTAAACAATTAGATAGACAACATTAATAAAACAACAAGATAGTGCTTACAAGTGTATTTGCATTGGTGGATACTTGCTATTATAGCAAACTTTGAACGTAGCAAACGGAGCAATAACAATAGCAGTTAGATTTATATACAACTTCATAGTGCTTTGCAGTTCTAAGCGGTTTAGAGTCAGCATATTGCGCCCAACAATCTGGATCCTCATTTTACTGACCTCGGAAGTATGGAAGGTACATACTATATCATCAGAAATCGTATTTCAAAACAATATGCAATATTGTTAACTTAAACTTTGGTTGAAACATTAAATCCCTTGTATTTTTTTGTTAAATTGTATATAATAATAACAACAACAACAACAACAACAACAACAACAGAGTTGGAAGGGACCTTGTAGGCCTTCTAGTCCAATCCCCTGCCCAGGCAGGAAACCCTACACCATCTCAGTCAGATGGTTATCCAACATTTTCTTAAAAATTTCCAGTGTTGGAGCATTCACAACTTCTGAAGGCAAGTCGTTCCACTTATTAATTGTTCTAACTGTCAGGAAATTTCTCCTTAGTTCTAAGTTGCTTCTTTCCTTGATCAGTTTCCACCCATTGCTTCTTGTTCTACCCTCCGTACTTTGGAGAACAGCCTGACTCCTTCTTCTTTGTGGCAACCCCTGAGATATTGGAACACTGCTATCATGTCTCCCCTAGTCCTTCTTTTTATTAAACTAGACATACCCAGTTCCTGCAACTATTCTTCATGTTTTAGCCTCCAGTCCCCTAATCATCTTTGTTGCTCTTCTCTGCACTCTTTCTAGAGTCTCAGCATCTTTTTTACATCGTGGCGACCAAAACTGAATGCAGTATTCCAAGGGTGGCCTTACCAAGGCATTATAAAGTGGTATTAACACTTCACGTGATCTTGATTCTATCCCTCTGTTTATGCAGCCCAGAACTGTGTTGGCTTTTTTAGCAGCTCCTGCACACTGCTGGCTCATATCTAAATGGTTGTCCACTAGAACTCCAAGATCCCTCTCACAGGTACTACTATTGAGCAAGGTACCACATATACGGTACCTGTGCATTTTGGGTTTTTTGCCTAAACGTAGAACCTTACTTTTTTCACTGTTGAATTTCATTTTGTTAGATAGCGCCCAATGTTCAAGTCTGTCAAGATCCTTCTGTAACTTGAGCCTATCTTCTGGAGTGTTGGCTATTCCTGCCAGCTTGGTGTCATCTGCAAATTTAATAAGTTTCCCATCTATCCCCTTGTCCAAGTCATTGATGAAGATGTTGAAGAGTATTGGGCCTAAAACAGAGCCTTGGGGTACTCCACTGCATACTTCCCTCCATGTGGATGTAGTTCCATTGAGGACTACACGTTGAGTGTGGTTGGTCAGCCAGTTACATTATAAATTAAATTATAAATTATAAATGCAAAGAGCCGAGAAATTTGCCTTAAGCCATAAATAAGTTTATAAATATTAATGCTTCTCCATTTGCACTAGTTTCCAGTCTGCTTCCACATTCAATTCAATCTTTAAAGGAGGGAATAGTAAAATACTGTAAAGCATATGCACACATGCATGCACACACATACAGACACACCCAAGGGTTCACCAAGTGCTATTTAAAATTGTTAAAGTATTATTAATGTATTGACCAAAAATTTGAGAAGTAAAAAGTTACCCTTTTATTGTTACTTATAAAATCATAAAGGCAGGATAAAAATATAATAAACTAGCTGGATACCCATACTTCGCTACGAAACTATGTGATTGACACTACGAAACTATGTGATTGACACTAAATTGACACTTACAGCTTTAAAATTAGTGAGTTGTTATGATCGGCCTCGCCTCTCCCTTTTCTCCCTCAGCCTTGCCCCACAGAACCCTACCCTACCCTATCTTATCCCCTTCTTTCCCTCAGGCTTGCCCTACAGAAGCCTCCCCTATCCTATCCCCTTCTCTCCCTCAGCCTTGCCCAACAGAAGCCTCCCCTATCCTACCCCCTTCTCTCCCTCAGCCTTGCCCCACAGAAGCCTCTCCTATCCTATCCCCTGGTTGCTGCTGTGAAAATAAAACTGAAAGTGAATCTCCTCTCCTCTGCTTGTTTTTTGAATTTGGAACAGATTTCTTTTCAGGTGGAGAGGGGTAGTAGAACTCCTTAGCATCAGAGCATGGAATAAATTTATTTTCAGGTGGGGCGGGGTAGTAGAACTCCTTAGCATCAAAGTGTATTAATCATAATATAGGAAATACTAATGCTTTGATGGTCATTTTGAAAAACCCTTTCTTAGTGAGCACCTAGAAGCCAAGAGGAACATACATGGCAAATTTCAAGTTTGTAGGCTTTACAATTCTGGAGATTTCATGATTACGGTGTGAGTGGTTTTTGCTTATATTTATATAGATAAAGTAACCATTGCTTTTCTGGAACAAATCTAGTTTTAGTTTTTTACAACTCAGGGCAGCAAATATAATACATCTTATTGTCCCCATAATTACAACCCTGTGAGGCGAGTTGAACTGAGAGAGCATAATTACTTCATAATCACCCTACCAGCTTGTAACACATTTTGGTGTTTGGTTTCTAATGTTCCAAGGCTTTATTGGCCAAGTGTGATTGGACACACAATAAACATGACAAATTGGAGAATTTTTCTCGGTGCATAAGCTCTCAGAGTACATATAAACGAGGTAATATAATTACATACAAACTGACAAATAACATGTTCATATAAACAACAAACAAGATAATATCATAAGATACCAATAGAAGTTAATAGAAAAGATAAGAATATAGCCATACTACATGGGTATATATCCTTAGACATAAGACAATATTGTAGTAATTAGATGTTCAGCAGAGTGATGGCACGAGGAAAAAGCCTGTCTTGGTGTCAAGTTATTTTGTTTGCAATGCTCTATAACAGCGTCCTGAGGAGAGAATTTGAAACAGTTTAGGTCCAGAATGTGACAGGTTTGTAAAAATTTTCTCAGACCTCTTTCTGACCCATGCAGTATATAGTCCTGAATGGAAGGCAGGCTGGTTGCAATTGTTTTTTCTGCAGTCCTAACTATCCGTTGAAGTCTGTACCTGACGTTTGGTTGCTGTAACCAACTAGACAGTTATAGAAGTACAAATTACAGACTCAGTCATTCCTCTATAGAACTGTATCAACAGCTCCTGGGCAGTCTGAACTTTCTGAGTAGATGCAGAACATTCTTTGTTCTTTTTAATAATGGTTCTGTTAGGTGTTCACGTGCTGGGAGATTATAGAACCCAGAAACTTGAAGGTCTGTATTGTTGATACTGTGTTGTCTAATGTTGTAAGAGATGGAAGAACAGAAAGGCTCCTCCTAAAATCCACTCTGTACAGTTTTAAGTGTGTTCAGCTTGATTGTTTCAGCTGTACCATAGCCAGAACAGCCACCATTTTACCTTGGATATGCTATTTTTAAAGATAAATTTTACAGTTAGTTACAGTTAAGTTCTTACATTGTTTTTATATTTATGAACATCATAATCTAAGCTTAGTTATGGGGCATCAGCCAAATATAAATCTTGCTGAATCAAGACAGCAGGTTACCTAATCTAGTATTCTATCAGTAATCAAGAATTAAGGAAGTTCTTAAGCATGAATAGACTTAAGCATGAATAATACTTTCCACTTTTGTTCTTCTTAAGGTGGTATTCAATGTATATTTCCACTGTTTCAGATGAGTCATTTATAATCTTTTTCTCCATGAAGTTTTCCAATCTCATTTTGAAATAATCTAAACTGGTAGCCATCATTTATTTATTTATTTGTCAAATACACATTAGTTAATATAAATAAGCATAGATTGAAAACATAAAATGAATACAACCAAAGGGAACGTAAGGACAGGAACGGTAGGCACGCTGGTGCTCTCATGCACGCCCCTTACATCATAACCGATGGTAGCAAATTCCTATTTAACTATCTATGAAAGTTGTAGTAACAAGGGTGTGCAATGTTCTGGATTCAATGTGAGACAGGTTCTTTGGAACATGCAAAAGTGAAAATGCACCTAGCTGCTTTGATGAGTCATACACAGGTGCTGCATTCTGAGTCCTAACATTCCAAAGCAACTTTTTAAAATGAAACCAAAGCATTGCAGAATTGTGTAAATAATCTGTACAGTGGTTTCTCTAGATGTGTCTAGAGAAACAATTGTTTGAATCACGGATTTTTAGCATGTCCAACGTTGTATTTTGTTTTCTTACCACAGATACTATGGCTTTTCTTACTCCCCCCTTGAATTATAGCTTTAAGCATTTAATTCAATTAAAATGCTCCTGACATTTCCTTTATATATAGTTACTGAATATTGTATGATGCAATAGGTTAACATTAATATTTTCCATTTCGCTATCTGAATTGTTATCGGTTTCTTCCTTAGTTTCTCACATCAAAATGACAAAATGTGTACAAGAACTCCGCGATATCGCACTGAATTACCAATGATTCTTCATTTGCGCGCCCCCCCCCGGTTTATACTTATTCAGTTAACCATCTTGTGATGAGAACAGAGCCGATAATTTTGCTGGACGTTTAAAATGGCGCTTTAGGGATTGCTGCGCACTAGAGATTAAGCGGAGAAACTATGCAGTTATGTAAATGTAACGCAGATATTTTTCAGAATATGTATACAATGTCGGGCCATAGTAAGCAGTCCACCATACCGGGCTGCTTTCAAACTACTTTATTGAACCTTTCCGAGCAATGTTTAGAAGAGCTTCGATGTGTCCCGGGTCATATAACCAACCGTTCTATCCACCCCCAACCATACAAGGTCCCACTTCCTCGGCGAGCCGCGCTCTCCCGACTCCCAGCGATAAGCAGTCACCTCGCCGTGAAGCGGAGCCGCAATATGGCCGCTGTGCACAGCGAGGCAACGGTAAAACCAACGTCTTCCAGCCCCGAGCACCGCCTGGCATGAACCTTTGGGACGGGGCCCCCGTTTAATTCAGTCAAGGTTTAAAGCCGAGGGAGCGCCAACGAAGTGACTTCCACCATCAGAAAATTAATTGTAACCTAGGAAGTAATCGTTATAATCTTCTGTAGGTTCTCCCTTCCTAGTATAGGCTTCCCACGGAACAATGACTAGCGGTTGCACCAAATGAAGGAAAAAAACAAAACAAAACAACAATATCTGTGGGGGAACGCGGCGGTTCGGGACTCTATGGCTAAGATCGAGGGCAGAGCGTCCACACACAGACAGCTTCAGTCCCCACCTCCGACCCCAAAGCAAGCAATCAGAGAACGCAAAACTTAAAAGGAAGAGGTAGGAAAGAGCTGCATCTTCTTCCGGCGTTGCATTGTAGAGCGCAGGCGGATCTGCGTCTCGAGGAGAGAGAGGGGGTTTGTGCCGCGGAAGGCTGTCATGGCGACTAACATCGAGCAAATTTTTCGGTCTTTCGTCGTTACCAAGTTCCGGGAGATCCAGGAGCAGCAATTCGGCAGGTAAATCGTAAGAGGAGTGGGCTTTACATTGCCTGGAAGCAGGTAGATTCGGGTAGTGGGTACGCGGAGTAACGGATGAAGCGGATGGAGTGGGGGAGGGGTTAGCCGAGAGACCGGAAGGGGCATCGAGGGGAACACAGCTGTTCGAGAATGAGGCCGAGGGCAAATTTATCGATTTGAATTAGTCACGGAAACTATGGGAGAGAAATTGGGTTTCCCAAAGACGGAAAGGGTGCGGAGTGGAGGGGGAGTCAGAAGGTTGGAAAGGGAAGGCGACATATGCGGCCTGGTAGTTGGATTGGCGTCGCAGAGAATGTCAATCCTTCGTTATTTGAAATTTCGAAATCGAATCGTTGCTCAGAACTAGTGGGTTTCTGAGCTTGAAAGCGGATTTTAAACCCTGGGACTGTCTAATTGCCTCTTACCCGCCCCCCAAATACTGTACATCATCGAGTGTTTTAAAAAGTTCACGCGTTCAAGAAAGGTGCTTATTTGGTATCCTTTCCCGGGAATGAGAAAGGGACGAGAGTTACATGGAAATAAACTGATAAATGCATTGTAGAATCTAACTCTTAAAGCATAGCTTTATATCAATTTGCCAAGAATGGTTTTTTGATTTTTTTTTTTTAAAATGTGTGATTATTTGAAAGTAAAATTAAACATTTAAAAATGTTTATAAAACTATACTATGCTTAAGAATATCAAGGAAAGATTATCCAACTAATTTTACCTATTGGATTACTTATAAAATTTATAATAGTTTCATCAATAAAGAATTACCTATCTTTTGTTATACTACTTAGTTATCATAGAATCAGTGTTGGCTCCTGGTGACTGACTGGACAAGTCCTTGAGACAAGTTCAGAAGTGGCTTGCCATTGCTGTCTTTCTAGGAGTGGCGGTCCCAAGTCACTCAGCTGTCTTTCATGCCTAAGGCAAGACTAGAACTCAGACTTCTAGTTTCTAGCCTGGTGCCTTAACCACTCGACCAAATTTGCCTCTATTTTTATTTTATTTACTTATATTATTATTACTATATATGATACTGATGTAGACCTATTGGAAAAGACGGATAAAAGGAATTTCTTTGGCAATGCTAATTGTTTAAAACACCAAATTCTGATTATAGAGGTATTAAATAAAATACCACATGTCAGAAATTGTATTCAGAATATTCTGAATACAAGAAGGTTTTGGCAAGTTATGTCAATAAGCTAGTATAAAGTTATATATAGTCTTTAAATTTTATAATTTGACAATTGCAACAAAAGATGCAAATTGGAAATGTACTTCTATAGAACTAAACAAATGTTTACTGCACATTTTAATTGTTGTGTCTGTGGTTTACTATCTAAAATTCTGTTCTTTGGAAGACAGTAGCTTAAATATAAATATGTTTTAGGTTTTGGAGCCAGTTTTACTAGCTGGCACCCTATGTGTGAATGAAGAACTAATATTGAGATTTCTGCTTTGGTTGCATTAAAAATAATGTAAAGTTCCAAAAAATATGAGCTTGCAGAGTGAAGTTTTTGTAGGTCCAAGTGCACTTTCTTCAGCATATATTTGTGAAAATAGATTTTTAGTATTGTAGACAGGAACAATTACTGAAATAGGCTGAATGACATAGCAACTCTAAAACTTTATTTTTTTAAAAAAAATTGCACTTCATACACCTGTGAAATATAATGGTATGCATTCCATTAAAATTTATAGCCAATGTAGGTTGGGAAGTAAATTAAAAATAGTCTTTTTTTTAATGAGGTATTCATTAAAACAGTTCATCTTGAAAACACTGTCTGATGCTGTTTACTTTTAATGTTAGTAGATCTTTATCTTCATATATATCAAGGGCATCAGTGCCTTTGAATTAGTATCCCAGCTGTGTTCAAATTCCATTGAACATATGCATTGAGATGCTTGCCAGTATACAGAATAATTCTTATAAATATTCCTTTCATTTTCAGGAAACAAATAAATGTAGCTCAAGTTTACTTTAGTTAGGGTAAAAATAATCAGATTATATCTGTCATAAAACTACAAAAAATGAATGTTATATTCTGGAAAATTAGCACTTGAAAAGATCACTCAATTTTCTTACTCTAATGTTGATTTGTAAATGGCTTTTATTTACTTATATCAGCTGAGTGCACATGGCTGAAAAACAGATAGACATGGTTAGGTAAAAATACAGTACCTTTGTTTCAAGTGGTAACAGCAGAAGAACAAATAGCACTGAAGATTTGACAACCTATAGTAGGAAATAGCGTTAAAAAAGAGTTGGGCTCAAGATTATGCAGGCTTTATTGTAGCTGCTTAATTGTAAGTTTGATTAAAAATATCAGATGTAAATACTATTTTCTGCAAGGAAATTTATGTCCTCCCACTGTTTTTATCTAGTTTTCTCAGTAAATGTATGGTACAATGCCTGGCAATATTGTCTCATCTGTTAAAAACATGGACATTGGACATTATTATATGTAATATATATTTCAAAGGACCATGTAAATGTTCTAGACATTTGACTGACATAAATTATGACTTCATTGTTTTATTGTATTATGCTTTATGTGATTATTACCTGTTGAGTACTTTTCCTTTGTTGTGAATTTCACTATGAAAATATTTTTTGATATTTATAAAACTGTATTTTATATATTTATAAAAATATATTTACAGTTTTTTTCTAAAAAGTTTATGTGTAAATTGTTGAATTAGTAAACATATAGGGTACATTTGACTGTATTCTTGAAATATGTCTGATCTTGAGATTTTAAATTTTTTTTCTTGATTAGTGGGAAGCTGGGAAATCAGCACAATGGTGAAATAAACACATCTGGACAAGTAAACTCCTCAGATGATAGAATTCAATCTATAGAAAGTCTTCAAAATGATTCACTAGTGCAGAAGATAGAACAAGTATTATCAGAAGTGTTGGGTACTGAGCCACGGTACAAATCAGGTAAATTAAACAAAGACATAGATATAAATTTATAAATTTAAAGACATAGATATAAATAAAAAACATTTATTTATATCTATGTCTTTAAAATAGATAATGCTTGCAAAATAGTATGTTATCTCCAGAATGCCTACATTTAATATAGCCGTCTGGAGAAGAATTATGTAATATTTTGCAAAATGTGTTGTTTATACTGTTTTCTGTACCATTTGCTGTATCAGGATGGATTAAATTGAAATTTGGAGAAAATAGTTATATCAATTTTGTATATGTTTTGTAATTTATATAAATTAAAGTATAAGTATAAATGTTTAATGTGTTCTAAGGCAATATTTTAAATTGTAATAGTTTATAGGAGAGAGAATCTTCTGAACAGAGTTCTATGCTATAAAGAAGTTAAGGGAAGATTTTGCCTTCAAACATTTTACCTGTTGTTGATATTGGATAACTCATCCCTTGGTTTAGAAAAAAAATAAGGGTTTTTTCTTTGGGCATAGAGAATAAAATATTTGAATTACTCTATCCCCGATAACACAAAAGACACTATTTCCGTTAATATGTCAGGTGTAGAACTGTTGACTTTTTTTTCAACAGTGTGTTATCTTTGTTTTCTGATGGTTAATAAGCAGCATTTCAGTTTTACAAAGGACCAATAGGGATTGCTGTGCTTTTCTAATATCCACATATAGCTGCATAATCGGATATGTTAAAATTGGAATCGGATTGCCAAAAGATGATGAAACTTTAGTTTAGAAAGAACATTATCTAATTAATATATAAATTAAAAAGAAATTGAGCACCCCCATGTTACGGTGAAGATAAATCCCCTAAACCTAAGGCATAAATGAATATGCTATAAAGGAATCAGTAAATACAGGTATTTCTTGACTTACAACAGTTCAGTTAGTGACCATTTGAAGTTATAATAGCACTGAAAAAAGTGACTTAGAACTGTTGTTCATGCTTATGACTATTGCAGCACCCACATGGTCAAAATTCAGCCACTTGGCAACTGACTCATATTTATGAAGGTTACAATATCCCGAGGTCATGTGATCAACGTTTGTGACTTTCTGATAAGCAAAGTCAATTGGGAAACCAAGTTCATTTAACAGCCATGTTACTAAAAAACTGCAGTGATTCGCTTAACAACAAGAAGACAAGAAAAGTCGTAAAATGGGGCAAAATTCACTTAATTTTTTTCACTTAGCAACAGAAATATTGGGCTCAATTGTGGTAGTATGTTGAGGATTATCTGTATAGGACTCTTTGGATATTCATGGTATGTATCAGTATTCTTAATAATAATTGCTTATTGACTCCTATATTTGCTGGAATAACCAATTCCAGCAAATATAGCAAAACTGCTTATTGGTTAGTCTTGTAAAATTTGTCCTTTGATTTTCATACAACTTTGTCAGTTTTTGTTTTAAATTTTAACCAAAATATCTTTTTAAAGGGGATGGAGATGATATCGAAAGGAATAATTCACGCTCTATTAAGAGAGGCTTATCTGAAGATGTGCAAGATGAAGTTCCAAGGAAAAAGTCTAAGAAGGACAAGAAACATAAAGATAAAAAGAAAAAGAAAAAACGAAAGAAGGAAAAAAAAGAGAAGAAATATAAAAAACATGCCAAAGAAACAGATGTTCAGCAAAAAGAATGTGGAGATATGCAACTTATTTCTCATTCAAATTTAGAAAATTCAGGTTCTCTCTTAAGTGCAGAAAATGATATAGATACACATTCTGGGTCTACCTTGAAGGAAGTTTCTACTTTGATTAATGAAAAAACTGTGTATGAAAATCTAAATTTAACTACGTTGAATAATATGTTTAGTTCCGATACCAGCAAACTGGATACATCTGAAGAAGATTCTACTTCCATAAGTATTCAGGAGGTCAGTGAAGTGAAGCTTACAAATGAAAAAGAATTGGAAGATGACAGTTACCATCCTAATGTAACACTAAATATTTGCCCAGAGGATAAACATTTAAGTGATGCCATTTGTACAGTTGGAGAAAGAGTGTCGGATATAAGTGAAGTAGAGCAAGCTAAGTTAATGTTGGAAACAACAGATCAAGAAAACATTCCTGAAAGCAGTCCATATTGTGTAAGAGGGGAGCCAGAACATTTGGAAACCAGGCTGGAATCTACTTTAAATTCAGTCACAGAGCCTGTGGCTTCAAAAAATTTGAAAGAAACAGTATCCACATCTTTTGAACCAACTGGCTATAAATTTATGACTCTCCCTTTGGAATCAAATGCAGAAGCTAAAGATTCAGTAACAACTTTAGGATTTTTAGCTATGGTGGTAGGAAAAGATTTTGAAGCAACTTCAGAATTTTTAAATACTGCAAAAGTGAAAGCTTCAGAAAGAAGTCCTAAGCATTCCAGTAGAAAAGGTGATTCAGTGCACGATTCTGAGAAAACTCTCACAATCAAAGATTTGCACAAACCACAACAGTTTGGAACAGAACAGAAAGATTTGGAAACTGCTTCAGAAGCTGTCCATACAGTCCCTGAAAAAGATCCTGAGCTAGCTGTGGTAGTTCCGCTGAAACCTCAGCAAGAAGTTAAAGAATTTGATGTACAAAAATATAATAGAGCAAACTTTGGTACAGAGATTCCAAAAGAGATGAAAGAATTAAGAGAAACTTCTACCCTCATGACAGGACTGAGTGAATCAGAAAAAAATGCAGGATATCGTCCAATCCAAAAAGATGCAACAGATTTACAAAGAGCACCACTGGTAGAAGATATGACTAGAATAGATTCAGAAGAACACCTCTCGGTTGTAGTATTGGAAAAAACAAATTTAGAAGTTAATTCTGATTTTACGCAAATTGACACAAAATGTTTAAAAGCAAAATCTGATGGTGTAATAGAATCAGAAAATTGGAAACCTGCTCCAGAATCTTCTAAAGCAAAGAATTTAGAATGTGTCCAGGAATTTGAGAAGGCTAAACAGATTAATTATTTGGAAACTTCATTAGAAACTGTAATAGAAAATAGAGGAAACTCTAAAATCATTCAACATTCTCTGGCACTGTTTAATGTGAAAGTTCCTGAAAATACTTTGCAATTAAAAGACATGAATGTTTCAGAAACAGCAATACAAACAGAGGTTGGGAAAATACAAAATCTGGAAAGTTCAAAATATGTAGATCTAAGAAATAAAGAAAGCAAGAATGCAGAGAAGTTGAAAAATACTCCAGAATCTTTGATGCTTGCAAACAATTTAGAAAATTCCTCTTCAGAGTTACAGTGCATAGAAGAAATTAAAATAGTGAAGGAAACTTCACAATCTGATGTGGAGGCACATAAAAAAGATTTCAAAACAGGTCTTGAACCTGAAGAGAGAGATGTGGATGCTGGTTCAGGATCCTTGCAGATGATATTTGCAAACTATTCAGAACATAATCTAGAACTTTATACAGAAACTGAAGGTACAGAGTTGAAAAATTCAGATGCAGTTTTGAAATCATTGCATAAGTCAAATGCTGACAATTTTGAACCACCATGTGCCAAAGAAATCAGATATGTTAAAAGTACAGAATCTGAAGCAGTGACTGAAGCAAATGATTTACCAGAAAACTTAAAACCATTGGAAAAACATGTAAAATATGTGGAAACTGCATCAAAATCAATTGCATTACCAACTGTGACATATATGGAGACACTTGAAGGTACTTCCAACAGGAAACAAAGTGAAACCGAATCTCATTTTGTGCAAGAAATAGAACAGAAACGTTTTGATTCCACTGTAAAGAAGAACCAAAGTAGTGCAGATACAACAGATTTGGGACTTATATCAATAAGTAAGGGACTAATTGAAACAAACTCCAGTAAAATAGGAGAAAGTGAGTCGTTAGGTAAGAGTCAAGGTCCATTCATTTCAAAATCATTGCATGAAATTGATGTAATAAGCTCAGAAAAAAGTAGTCCAGAATTTAAAGGAATAGCAGTAGTACAAGACTTAAAAGAACCTGGAAAATCTTTGGCAGCTGCAATTGATCCTAAAGAATTTTTTAAATTGAAATTAGTTGAATCAAAAGAAGATTTTCCATTTGGCACTAATGTGAAACAATTTGAATCAGTTTCAGAATCTCTTGAACAAAATCAAGAACAATTAGAGCACACAAGGACACAAATTAGAAAAAAATGTTTAGATTCTGTGCTTGATTTAGGTGTTAAATGTGCAAGAACAAGTTCAAAGATTCTGTATATAGATGAATTTAATATTCAGGAAAAAAACAAGAAATTGGAAGAAAAAATAGAAACTACGGGATTAATGGAAGCACCAGAATCTTTGCATTTGTCAGAGAGAGATCTGATCGTTCTTACTTCTGATTCTGGAACTAAAGTTTCAGACTATAGTCCAGAAACTGTGTACTTGGCAAAAACAAATTCAGAGACCATCCCAAAGTCTTATGAAATTCAAATGAAAGATTCAAAAACTTCAGACTCTAAAGCCATGAATGTAAAAGACTTGAACATTGATTCAGAACCTTTGCTTCAAACAGGTGTAGAAATTCCAGGATGTAAATCAGATACTGTGGAATTTATAGCAGAAACTCCCAGAAAAAATGAGATGCTTCCAGAATCAAAAAGTGTAACAACATTGCAAAACTCAAATGCAATACTCAGAAGTGAAGCATTGACATATGAACATTTGAAGACACCTCCAGCATCTGTATATATAATAGATACTGAAGATCTAGAAATACCCCCCAAGTCTAAAGAATTGGATGTAACAGAAAAGCAAGGTGTTCTAACATCTCTCTTTGCCTCAGTGGAATCTGCGGATGTACCAGAAGAAAGTTTAGAACGTAATTATAGAACAGATATGAAAAGGGTAGAAGCAAGTCAGAAGTCAATTAATGTAGAGTTCATGGGTAAAGAAAAGATGAATGATGAACCCGTCCAGCCATCTAATGAAAATGATGCAAATGTTTCAAAACTATTTATGTCTTCAAATTGTGGTGTAAGGGCACAGATTATAGAAGAAAGATTGTCAGTTGCCAACAAAGAAAGTGTTTCTGGAATAACTTCAGAATCAGGTACAGAATTATTAAAATGTTCTGGAGTTTCTGAAACTATCACAGACCAAGAGAGAGAGAAGCTTGATACAACTCTGCCTGAATTTGTGGCGGATGTCCAAGATTTGAAAGAAAGCCCTACTAGTTTAGAAGCACGAGAGATGAAGAATTTAAAAGCTAATCAGAGAGAAAAATATACCAAGTCTCTTTATGTATTAGAATCCAAAGATGCAACTGATGTTTCACAATCTGGGTCTAAAGTTGAACCAAAAGCTTTAAGAGCAACAATGAGCTATGAAAGATTATCAGAAATAAAAACTCCAGTGACCACTGCAATGCAGTTAAAGAAACCAGAATTAACATCTTCAGAATCTGTTTCTATATTGGAAGTAACTGACAGTTCAAAAATCCCAGAGCTCAAAATTGCTCAAACATATTTAGGAGTAACTGGTTTCAAAACTACTGACACAACTGCAGAGAGTTGTCCACTAGAAATAATTGACTCTGACTCACAAAAACAACAAGAAAACATTTTGGAAGTTAAAAATTTGGAATCTGCTTCAGAAATTAAATATGGGCTAGAAACACATCCATTCAAAATTGCTTCCGAATCTGAAAAAGTGACACAAGACCAACTTTCAAAAGCTATTTCAAACATATTATCTTCTGGCAATCTGGAAAACCTAGAACAAATTTTGAAATATAGACGTAACCAGGAAATAAAAGTTTTAGAGTCTCCCCAATTTGATACCACAGTGGCCAAAGATTTAAAAGGAAGTCTTACATATGAAGAAATAATAGGTATTTCAGAGATGACTACTCAAATTTCAAAAGTAAGAGATACCGGATCAAATATATCAGCTATAGTTCCAGAAACAACTGAAAAATGTTCTGAAATATTTCTGGAAAGTGTAACTATGTCAGATAAACAGGCTACAAATGCAAATGTAGAACTAGACAATTTAATTAACAAGTCACCTGACATTTCTACAGATATTAATAAATCAAATTCAGGGCTTATTGATATAATGGAATTGAAATGTAACAATGCTTCAGAATCTGTACACATGAAAGAACTGGAAGATTTTGAAACAGTTGCTGTATGCAAGTCTGTCATTGAAATAAAAAACCTTCAAACTGTACAAACATCAGGAGAGAAAGAGCAAATGGATTTTCAGGAACTCTCAAAATCGGTGTTACCTTTAAACACTCAGAATTTGGAAAGAAACTCAAGTTTGCCACAACAAAAGATATTAGAAACATCTCTAGAACCTGTTAAAGATGTAACAGTTTCTGAATTTTCAAGTACAAAGGATATTGAACAGAATCTAAAAAGTGGATTTGTGGCAGAAGGGAAAGCTCAGGAATCAACTGTAGAACATGTGATATTAACTCAAGATAAGAGTGCAGAAATAATACCACAGTTCACTTTGGAAATGAAAGATTCAGAAGCAACCTTAGAATCTGTAGGTGTGGCAAACAGAAAAGACTTAGCTATACAGATTTCTTTGAAGGAGCAAACAACTATAAAACCTCTCTGTATGACAACAGAAGGCAATGTGGAAGTAAATCAACTGGAAACCATTGTGCTGGGAGATTCAGGAGAAGCTATAAAACCTGTGCCCTTGACAGAGAAAGAAGTCATCAAAGTGGGAGAATGCATTGAGACAAAAGATTCAGGAATAGCTGTTGAATCTGAGGTTATAGTAAAGGATAAAGACTTGGAAGTTTCTGTTCAGGACTCTTCAAAATACCAGGATTCAGATGCTACTCTAAATTCTTCAGACATAATTAAGGAAAGTGATGGGAGTAATTTAAAAGACAAAAAAAGTGAAAAAATAAGTAGCAAAAGTAAAGATAAAAGTAAAAGTGGAAAAAAAGCAAAAAAAAGCAGATCAAAATCTCCTTCCAAGTCAAAGAAGCGTAAAAAGAAATCTAGATCACGTTCTACCTCTAGACATGTATCTAGAAGAGCACGTTCCAGAAGCAAAAATGATTCCAGTTCCAAGAGAAAGCACTCCACTTCACGTCATAAATCTAGATCCAAATCTGTTGATAAAAAAGAAGAAAAAGAATCTTCATTAAGATCTAGACGAAGACGGTCACGAACCTCTGATCGTCTTAAATCTAGATCTAAATCTCCTGATAGAAGAGAAACTTCAATAAGATCAAGACGAAGACGATCCAGATCATCTGATCACAAGTCTAGATCCAGATCAGTTGAAAAAAGAGAATCGGCTAGGAGAAGACGAAGGTTATCCCGGTCTTCTGACAATCGCAGATCTAGATCTAGATCAGTTGATAGAAGAGAGACTTTGACAAGATCAAGGAGGAAGCGCTCCAGATCTTCTGACCATCATAAATCTAGATCACGATCAAGTGACAAAAAAGAGGCCTCTGTAAGAACAAGGCGAAGGCGATCTCAGTCTTCTGATCGTTGTAGATCTAGATCCAAATCTTTTGACAGAAGAGACTCTTCAGTAAGAACACGGAGAAGGCGATCTAGATCTTCTGATAATCCCAAATCTAGGTCAAGATCTCCTGATGACAAGAGAGAGCTTTCAGTGAGAAGAAGGGGGAGAAGATCAAGGACCCCTGAAATCCGCAAATCTAGGTCTAGATCTGTTGACAGAAGGGAGATTTCAGGGAGAGGAAGGCGAAGGCGATCAAGATCCTCTGATAATCGTAAGTCAAGATCCAGATCAGTTGACAAAAGAGAGAGTTCAGTGAGGATAAGGCGAAGGCGATCCAGGTCTTCTGATAACCGCAGATCAAAGTCCAAATCTGTTGACAAAAGGGAGACTTCAGTGAGGACAAAACGAAGGCGGTCTGTGTCCTCTGATCGCAAATCTAGATCCAGATCTGTTGATAAAAGAGAGACTTCAGCTAGATCAAAAAGGAGACGTTCTAGGTCTTCTGATAATCACAAATCTAGATCCAAATCTGTTGAGAACACAGAAACCACAGCAAAATCAAAAAGACGATCTAAATCTACTGATCATAAGTCCAGAACAAAATCAGTTGAAAAGAGGGAGTCAACCTTAAATTCTAGACATAGACGATCTAGGTCATCAGATCGGCCAAGATCTAAATCAAAATCAAGATCAAAGTCTTCTGAAAGAAAAAAAGACAAAGATTCTGTGGATGGATCAAGAGGAAAACGTTCAAAATACAGATCAAAGTCTAAGTCTCTTGAGAAAACAGATGGAACGGAGTCTTTGGAAGCAACTTTGAATAATCGAGAAAAATCACCTGAGCAGCACAAATCTAAATCTAGGTCTAGGTCTAAATCTATAGATAAAGCAGAGAAAGAACGCTTGAGAAGATCAAGAAGTAAAGGTTCCAAGTCCCCAGAATCTAGGTCTCGCAGACGTAGAACAGTATCAAGGTCTAGAAGAAATCGTTCACGATCATTAACACGGAAGAGAACAAGATCTAAATCTGTTCATCGATCACAATCACGCTCTCGAACTCGTTCTCAGTCACGTTCAAGACGGAGGAGGACTAGATCAAGATCGGCATCAAGACAGAGATCTTTGTCAAGGAAAAGACATAGACGATCTCGGAGAAATCGATCAAGATCAACAGAGAGGAGAAGAAGAAGATCTGATTCAAGAGACAGTTATAGAATATCTCTCAGGTTACGGTCCAGAAGTCGAACACCTGTCCGTCTGAGATGTTCTAGGTCTACAGGAAGAAGAAGAAGTACTAGTAAATCACCTGATCATCGACGGTCTAGATCTTCAAGCAGATCACCAAAACGTCTCACTGACTTGGGTAAGCAATGTTTCCTCTTGCTAGATAAAACTATCTTGATTATTTTAGCATTCATATATTCATTTTACAACATGAATGCATTCAAAGCTATTGCCCGCCCTTCAGACATTTCTTGGATGAGAAACAAAACATCTTAAAGGAAAAACAAAATCCAGCTTGCCTTTTGAAAAAGCACCTTTGGGTGCCACAGTTTATGTTTTGCATTGCATTTATATGCATCAGAAAAATATCCAAGTTGACCAGAAAGAGTGGGTAGACTTGGAAGGCAAAAGATAATTCATTAATTACTATAATATAAATGGCTTGAGCTTGAGGTTCATGGTTTAATTAAGGCATCCCTGACAGCAAATCTTTCCTTATAACTACCCCCCCTCCCCCGGCCAATATCATGCCTTTAAATATCTTGACTAGTTGGCATTATACTTTTTTTGCTTCTTTTTTCTATATTATTAATTTATAATATAAAATACTAAAATACAAAAGAAAATAGGAAAATAACAGAAGGAAAAGGGAAGGGAAAAGTGTAGGGCAAAGAGAGAAAAAAAAGTGTTGATTTCTGATTTCCCTTTGGTGCGGTAGAATAAAACAATATCATCAAACCTCAACTTTTTACTTTGACATAATATAAACTAGCCATTTCTATAACAACAAACCTATTTGATCGATAAAATCCAAAAGTTTCATTTTTTTTACCTCAAACACAAAGTTCAGAAGTGGTTTCCAAGTAGAAACAAAAGTAATTGTATTTTTTTCTTCGATCAAAGCAGTCAATGTGGCCATCTCTAACTCCACAACTTTTGCAACCATTCACCCATTGCAGGAATCAAAGTCTCCTTCCATTTTTGTGTGTAAAATAATCTTTCTGCTGTCAACGTATATAATATAAAGTTCCAAAAAAATTTCCAAGCCTTTTTCCATTAAAACCAGAATAAAAGTTTCTGGTTCTATCTTTATATTCACTTTGGGAAACTTCTGTATTAAGATTTTGTATTATTATTTTTCTTTATCACATGTTCACCATAAGTGATAAAAGATCCCTTCTTTACATTTGCATTTACAGCATTCATTTGAAATGCCTTTATACAGTCTTGATAACTTATCTGGTTTTAAATACCAGTGATACATCATCTTATAAAATTTTTCTTTTAAATTATAATTTAGTGTAAATTTTAGACCTTTTGTCCATATATTCTCCCATTGTTTATTATATTATATCCGAAGTTTCTTGCCTATTGAATCGTGTAATGCTTTACATATTCATTGTCCAAATTCAAATTCAATAGCAATTTATAGACCTTAGCAATAATATGCTCATCACTACCATGCAGTAAAATTTTCATTTTTCACAGTCAAACACATAACTTTTTGTCTAATTTAAATCTTTCTTTCAATTGTAAATATGGCAGACACGTTCCTTCTGATTCTAATTCCTCTTTAGATTTTAGGATCACCAAAATTTTGTTGTACGAGGTGCAATGACAATAAAGTAAACAAAACTGAAATATATTATTTGACCGTAAGTCCACCAGTCTGCCTTTGCTACCATTCTTTTCTAAAAAAAAGTTTACAGAAAACCTTGTTTTATATTTATTCCAAACTCTTAGGAGGAGGTCACATCTAAAAATTGTTATTAAAATAGACATTTACTTTAACCTTGTCATACCATAAATAGCTGTGCCATCCAAATCTTAATTCATGGCCTCTAAATCAAGTAATCTCTTATTCTGAAGATTAACCCATTCTTAGCCAGACCTCAAACAGCAAACATTGAAATACAATTTTAAACCTGATAAACCCAAGCCGCCTCTTTCCTTAGCATCTTGCAGTAATTTGTATCTAATTCTTGGCGTTTTCCCTTGCCATATAAATGTAGAAATATCCCTCTGCCATTGTTTAAATGGAATATCTGTTGCAAATAATGGCAATGTCTAAAACAGAAAAAGGATGTTTGGTAAAACATCTTAATTACAGAAATTCTACCCATTAATGATAATTACAATTTATCCCATCTCAGTAAGTACTTTTTGGTATTATTCCAAAGATGCCATAGTTATTTTGAAATAGTTTTATGTTTCTATTTACCAATATAACCCCCAGGTTTTTCACTTTTTTCTCAACCTTAAAACCAGCCTTTTAATCAATATGTCACCATCCTGAGAGGTCCTATTTTTAATAAGTATTGTTGTTTTCTGTGTATTTATTTTAAAACCTGCTAAAACCCCAAACTCATTTAATTTCCTCATCAAATATTCTATATTATTTTTTTGGTCTTGCAAAAATATATAACCATCAGCAAATGCCCTCAATTTATAAACTTCCTTTTTAATATTTATACCTGTTATTTTCTTATTTTGCCTAATATCTCTATTCAAAACTTATACTGCCTGTTGTTCTACTTTATCTGAACACCCAGACTGAATAACTGGCCTCTTAAGTGGGTGACAATGCTAGAACAGATATTTGGAAAGAGGTAGACAGTTGTTCAAGTTTCAAACCAGCATTTGAATTCTGTACGTTTGCATCACAAGACTGACAAAATATAAATAATTTCTTTTTCCTCATAGATAAGGCACAGTTACTTGAAATAGCCAAGGCAAATGCAGCAGCAATGTGTGCTAAGGCTGGTGTTCCACTCCCACCAAATCTGATGCCTGTTATTACTCCAGAGAAGAAGGAAGAGAAAGTTACTCAAAAGTCAGCAAAAGAAACAATATTGGAACTGACTGAGGTGAGAGGAACAAAATGAAACTGATGTATGAAAATTAGCTAGAGGTGTGCCAAAGTGTCAAATTTGAAGCACCTTTAGGTGCAAACTGGTTATTTTAAATATAAAATGGTCATTTTCTCAGGCAATTCCAAAATTGAAACAGAACAGAGCATCGTGGATTTGAAATCATTTTGCATTCTGTCTTAACATTGATGTAATGAAAACAATTTGTGCTATATTTAGTTTTCAAAATAAAAAAATACCGTTTGAAAAACATTAGATCTAGTTGTTGTTGTTGTTAGTTGCGAAGTCGTGTCCGACCCATCACGACCCCATGGACAACGTTCCTCCAGGCCTTCCTGTCCTCCACATCCTGTGGAGTCCATTTAAGCTCACGCCGACTGCTTCAGTGACTCCATCCAGCCATCTCGTTCTCTATCGTCCCCTTCTTCTTTTGCCCTCAATCCTTCCCAGCTCTTCTCCAAGTGAGTCCTTCCTTCTCATTAGGTGGCCAAAGTATTTCAGTTTCATCTTCAGGATCTGGCCTTCTAAAGAGCAGTCAAGGTTGAACTCCTCTAGGACTGACCGGTTTGATCGCCTTGCAGTCCAAGGGACTCGCAGGAGTCTTGTCCAGCACCAGAGTTCAAAGGCCTCAATTCTTTGGTGCTCAGCCTTTCTTAGGTCCAACTTTCACAACCAAACATTGCAACTGGGAAAACCATAGCCTTGACTATACACACTTTTGTTGGCAGGGTGATGTCTCTGCTTTTTAGTACACTGTCTAGATTTGCCATAGCTTTCTTCCCCAGGAGCAAGCGTCTTTTAATTTCTTGGCTGCAGTCCCCATCTGCGGTGATCTTAGAGCCCAGGAAAATAAAATCTGTCACTACCTCCATTTCCTCCCCATCTATCTGCCAGGAATAGAGAGGACCGAATGCCATGATCCTAGTTTTCTTAATGTTGAGTTTCGAGCCAACTTTTGCACTCTCCTCCTTTACCTGCTCTTTAGTTCCTCTTCGTTTCTGCCATTAGAGTGGTATCATCTGCATATCTGAGGTTGTATATATTTCTCTCGGCAATCTTAATTCCACCTTTTGATTCATTTAGCCCCGCCTTTCTCATGATGTGCTCTGCATATACCTTATTTTTTGGTGTATAAGACGCACCTTTTTACCCCCAAAAAGTGGGTGAAAATCTGGGTGCGTCTTATACACCGAATGTAGCCCCACCCACCTGCCACCACCCACCCTTCGGAGGTTGTCGGTCTCTGTGCATTGCATTTTCCAGCAGTTTCAGGCGGCGAAGATCCTCACATTAGGGTACTGCTTGGAACTGGCCTAAAATCCCCACTGCTGCGTTTTCCTGAGGACGCGTGGCTGTGCGAATTGCATCAGGAGGAAAACGCGATGCATGGAGGCGATGCATGGAGAAGTGGCTTCGCAAGAGCATTGCCTCCATGCATCGCATTTTCTTCCCCAATGCAATTCGCACAGCTGCGCATCCTCATGAAAATGGTCTTGCATCTGCCGCGGCGATTCAAAGGGCCGCACTACAGCTGGCCAGTGCTGTAGGTGGCTAGTAGACCGGTGCCTCTATTTTTAAAGAAGGTAGATCAGTGCGCTCCCAAAAAAGGCAACCAGTATAGCTTTGTTAGACTGAAGCAAGCCTGGTAGACCGATAGGTTTCCTGATTAGAAAAAAGAAATTTTTTGGTCAAAAAACTCAGTGACTCTGAAAGAATCGAACAGAAATGGGCTGGAAGCCAGATCTGCCAAAGATGTTTCTCTCAGGCTGACTGCATCGAAACTGGGCCCAACAGGAAGGAGGAAGGGGTGTGGTCAAAAAACAATGTCTCAGTCTCTAGGCAGATCCGGCTGCAGCAACCCATATCTGACTGATGCCTCAGCCTCAGCCTCAGCCTCACTGGAGAACTGGTGGCTTGCTGGGCGCTGCGCAGGAGGTGTAAGGCAAGGCGCTGCCACCCAAAAACTGTTGCCGCAATCTCTGCTGCCTGGAACCCCCTAAAAACATGATGTTCTTTCTTTGCCTCTGCACAATACATTTTTGGAACTGGGGAAGCTACGGAGATCTCCAGGCGGCGGAGATTGCGGCAACAGTGTTTTTGGGTGGCAGCGCCTTTTGCCCCCTGCGCAGCATCTGTTTCACCAAGCATGTCTGACCTCCGCGCTTCCCCAGGCCGCTCCCATTACCAAAATCCGAATGGAAGTGAGGACGCCGCTGATCCTGATGCTGGTAGGCAGAGGCAGAATTCTTTTTTTCTTGTTTTCCTCCCCCCAAATTAAGGTGCGTCTTATACTCCAGTGCGTCTTATACACCGAAAAATACGGTAAGTTAAATAGGCAGGGCGACAGCATACAGTCTTGCAGGACTTCTTTCCCAATTTTGAACCAATCAGTGGTTCCGTGTCCAGTTCTCACTGTGGCTTTTTGACCGGCATACAGGTTTCTCAAGAGACAAATAAGATGGTCTGGTACTCCCATCTCTTTAAGAATTTGCCACAATTTGTTGTGGTCCACATAATCAAAGGCTTTAACATAGTCAATGAAGCAGAAGTAGATGTTTTCTGGAACTCCCTAGCTTTCTCCATGATCCAGTTCAGTGGTAGTCAACCTGGTCCCTACCTCCCACTAGTGGGCGTTCCAGCTTTCATGGTGGGCGGTAGGGGTTTTGTCCGATACTGAAGCACTTTCCTTTTTTAAAAATTTAATTGACTTTTAAAAAAATTTTCATAGCATTATTTAAAAAGATTTTCATTAGGCTTTCATAAAATTCCCCTTGACAATTTAAATTTCTGAAAATATAGTATTTGTATAAGTTTAGTTTAGTTCACGTTATGTAAGTGAAACTAAATGATGCTATAGTACAACTGCAAACAAAAGAGTCCCGTCCAAGAATAGCCCCCCACACCACCCAGCTGTAACAGACAAGCAGAGCTGGTAGCCAGCGCCCCTCCCCCCAAATCCAATCCACAATGTGCGAGAGGCATGCGCAGTCGATGATACACTTTATAAATCACCATTACTGTGGAACCAGTGGTCGGTTAGAAAATTTTACTACTAACAGATACAAAGTGGGCAGTAGGTATAAAAAGGTTGACTACCCTGATCCAGCGTATGTTGGCAATTTGATCTCTAGTTCCTCTGCCTCTTCGAAATCCTGCCTGTACTTCTGGTAGTTCTCGATCCATATACTGCTGGATCGAGCTTGTAGGATTTTAAGCATAACCTTACTAGCATGTGAAATGAGTGCAATGGTTTGATAATTCGAACATTCTTTGGCATTGCCTTTCTTTGGAATTGGAATGTAAAGTGACCTTTTCCAATCCTGTGGCCACTGTTGAGTTTTCCAAATTTGCTGACAAATTGAGTGTAGCACTTTTACTGCATCGTCTTTTAAGATTTTGAATAGCTCAGCTGGAATACTGTCTCCTCCACTAGCTTTGTTGTTGTTCAGATTTCCTAAGGCCCATTTGACTTCACATTCTAGGATGTCTGGCTCAAGGTCAGTGACCACCCATCGTGGTTATCAGGGATGTTAAGTTGGTTCTTGTATAGTTCTTCTGCGTAATTTTGCCACCTCTTCTTAATCTCTTCTGCCTCTGTTAGGTCCCTGCCATTTTGGTCCTTTATCATGCCCATTTTTGCATGAAACGTTCCCTTCATATCTCCAATTTTCTTGAAGCAATCTCTGGTCCTCCCTATTCTATTGTTTTCTTCTATTTCTTTGCACTATTCATTTAAGAATGCATTCTTATCTCTTCTAGCTATTCTTTGGAATTCTGCATTCAACTGGGTGTATCTTTCTCCCTTGCCTTTTGCTTCCCTTCTTTCCTCAGCTATTTGCAAAGCTTCCTCAGACAGCCATTTTGCTTTCTTGCATATCTTTTTCTTTGGGATGGTTTTAGTTGCTTCCTCTTATACAATGTTACGAACCTCTGTCCATAGTTCTTCAGGTACTCTGTCTATCAGATCTAATTCCTTAAATCTATTTGTCACCTCTACTGTATATTCATCAGGGATATGATTTAGTTCATACTTGAGTTGCCTGGTGCTTTTCTCTACTTTCTTCAATTTAAGCCTAAATTTTGCAAGGAGAAGCTCATGATCTTAGCCACAGTCAGCTCCTGGTCTTGTTTTTACTGACTGTATAGAGTTTCTCCATCTTTGGCTGCAGAGTGCATAGTCAATCTGACTGTCTGGTGATGTCCATGTGTAGAGTCGTCTCTTGGGTTGTTGGAAAAAAGTGTTTGCTATGACCATCATATTATCTTGACAGAATTCGATCAGCCTGTGCCCTGCTTCATTTTGTACTCCCAAGGCCAAACTTGCCTGTTATTCCAGTTATCTTTTGGCTTCCTACTTTAGCATTCCAATCCCCTTATGATGATAAGGACATCATTTTTTGGTGTTAATTCTATAAGGTGCTGTAGGGCTTCATAGAACTGGTCAATTTCATCCTCTTTAGCATCAGTGGTTGGGGCATAGACTTGGACTACTGTGATGGTTTGCCTTGGATTTGAACTGAGATCATCCTGTCATTTTGGGGATTGTATCCCAGTATTGCTTTTCCTACTCTTTTATTGATTATGAAGGCTACTCCATTTCTTCTGAGAGATACTTGCCCGCAGTAGTATACCTGTTGGTCATTTGAATTAAATTCACCCATTCCTGTCCACTTTAGTTTGCTGATTCCTAAGATGTTGATGTTCAGTCTTGTCATCTCTTGTTTGACCATGTCCAGCTTGCCTTGATTTATGGATTTTACATTCCAGGTTCCTATGGAGAAAAAATCTCTACAGCATTGGACTTTCCTTTCACCACCAGATACATTCACAGCTGAGCGTCTTTTCGGCTTTGGCCCAGTCGCTTCATTCTTTCTGGCGCTACTAGTACTAGCCCTCCGCTCTTCCCCAATAGCATATTGGACACCTTCCGACCTGAGGGGCTCATCTTCCGGCGTTATATCTTTTTTCCTTTTTGTACTGTCCATGGGGTTTTCATGGCAAAGAGACTGGAGTGGGTTGCCATTTCCTTCTCCAGTGGATCACGTTTTGTCAGAACTCTCTGCTATGACCTGTCTGTCTTGGGTGTCCCTGCATGGCATAGCTCATAGCTTCATTGAGCTATGCAAGCCCCTTCGCCACGCAAGGCAGTAATCCATGAAGAGGTTAGATCTAGTGCAAGGACACAAATAAGTGCAACTTGAACCAAGTCTGGATTTTTTTTTACTTGATTTGTGTATATGTCTGGGTGTGCTTTTGAGTCAGTATTGATTCTTGGAGACTGATTAGATCATGAAGTTTTTTTGACAGATTTCAGAAGTGGCTCACCATTGCCTTCTTTCTAGAGTTGAGACGATATGCTAGTCCCAAGGTCACCTAGCTGGCTTTGTGACGAAGACTAGAATTCATGATCTCCCACTTTCTAGCCAGGTACCTTAACCCTTAGACCAAACTGCCTTTTACATGATAAGAATAATAAAATTGCTTTGTTCTTTATCTGGGATAAAATTATGCATCCCTGTATTCTGGAAATAAACTAGTTAGCTTTCAGATTTACTAGATGACCTGGCTTTATAACTCTAAATGGCAATAAGAGCAGGTTTTGTTATATTGTTTTAGTGGATGATTGTTCTGAGTCTAGTTTTTTTAACTGTTGTTGTCATATTTTAGGACATGCCATTATATACATTTATCTCCCCGATCCGTTAATAATATTTATTTCATTATATTCTGTATATATTTTTTTTATTTTCAGAAATGCAAGAAGATTGCCCAAAGCCAGGAAGATGATGTCATTGTAAATAAGCCTCATGTTTCTGATGAAGAAGAGGAGGAACATCCTTTTATCAACCATCCCTTTAAATTGAATGAGCCGAAGCCTATTTTTTTCAATTTAACTGTACGTATTGTAAAATCACTTGTAGCTGCATTTTGTTTCATTTAAGTACTTTTTACAAAACACTTAAGTGACAAGGGAATACACAAGTACAATATTTCATTATTAATTGCAGAGAAATACTAACAGGGTTAGTGTAATAAGCTGTAGCTAGCGTTTGGGCATATTCTGGGTTTTTAAATGGATCTCACCAACATTTTAAAAAGCAAAATATGTATAAGTGGAGTTCTAAGTGGTGAAAAGATAAAGATTACATTCCCCCCTTCAGATTACTGAGCATTTAGTTAACACACAGTAATATATTTACACTATTGAGACTGGTGAATATTTGATTTGTTTCATATAATTTATGGAACAATATTTAGCAGAATGGGAAAGATGAATGATTTCTAATACCCACGTAGGTCCCAGACTCCTCAAAAATAGTTTTGGAGATTTGGAATTGGATTGGAATTGTATTAAGCGAAGTTCTGTTATAAAAATTAAAACTATATATATAAGATTGCATTTCATTTCATGATGTAGTATGATAATAGCATAATTAATATGCATTACAGCATGACCTATCATAACTACCTAAATAAACTATTGCTGTAAATCTTTAGAATGGATCAAGACAAATGTTCCTTTGCCTATGATACTTGTTGTCATAACTTGGATGGCAAATACTCATAGACAACCTTATTTCGTATAATAATGAATTTATATTATATGGATTTTCCTTGAGTAGAATTCTTCTCATGAGATAGTTTAATGGAAAAGGAAAAAAGAGGCTGTTTTTGCTTTTAGTGGGACTTTTTTCTGCATCACAGATAGTTGACAAAGTTGATGAAGAATGAATTCAAATTCATCATTTATTTCACTGCTTCCCCCCCACTTTTGCAACACTTATTTAAAAAAAGTTTTATTTTGCTTTGTATCATGGACTTTGAAATGATACATTATAGGTATTATTTGTGAGAGTAGTAAACAATAAAAATGTGATAAAATCATCTGGATTGTAAAACTTCAAAGTTGGAAACATGGTTTGTTGCTCGTTCAGTTTGTAACGCATGTTTTGCCAATGCAATGCTAAGACTTCACTTATATGTGTATATGTCGTATGTGGGCTCATAATTGTAATCTGTTTATTATATTCTTTCTCTCTCTCCTCCCAAAGACTCCTACAATAAAACCAACACCTCCGAAAAATCAGGTAACTCTGACAAAAGAGTTTCCAGTTTCTTCAGGGTCTCAACACAGGAAAAAAGAAGCAGATAGTGCATATGGGGAATGGGTTCCAGTTGAGAAGAACAAAGATGAGAACAAGGATGATGTGTTTCCTGATCCAGCCAATTTGGAGGTAAAAAGTTGAAAGAGACTGGAGATACTGGCTAAATCTTCCATTAAATCTATATACATTAGATTATAATGTAGTGTGCAAGCTTGAACAATTCACAAGTATAGAATGATGTGCTGTTTTTAGATTGTTCGCCTGCTCCAGTCAAGTTGTCAAACTAATTATTTTAGTGATACAAATTCCAAAGGAAATTTGGAATATAAATTCTGTTGTAGAAAAGTATGCTTTTATAAATAAGAAAAAGCAACCACCCCAATGTATAATTTGGCAATTAGAATAGGCTATATATAGTGTTGATAAAATTATTTATATGGCTGATTGTACAGTCAGATATTTACACTGGACTTGGCATTTTTATCCAGCACCTGGATAAGGTATTAAAGGTATTATTGCGGGATAAGAGCTGTTCAGAGTAGAGTTGCCTATTGCAATTTGCTAATGCTGATTTTGTCAATGCTGATGGTGTTTGGACTTGCACCTAAGAGGGCTATCACTAGTGATACTGTCCCCCTCCCAATCATTGTACTTACATTTGCAGGTCTTAATATTTTGTGATTTTCTCCATTTTTTAATCTTCTATTCTGCTGTCTCTGGGTAGTGCAGTGTCCACTATCCAGATTCAACCTGCTAGCTTTTGTTCTATTGTTAATTATTAATATAGTTGTAAATATATATTATTTCTACCTTTTATTTATAGTATTTTCAATATTGCTTATTTCTCAGACTATATTTGAATCATAACTCTAATGCTAGGAAAATGTGTTCAAAAATCGAGGTGTGTGTGTGTATAAAAACATACTGCACATTGTAATATGGAATCTAAGCAGTGGTGGGATTCTACCGGTTTGGACCAGTTCGGGCGAACCATTTGCTCCGATTTTCAGCCATGAGTTTACCGGTTCTCTCTTTCTTCGAAATGGTCCCGCCTGCCCACCCCTGCATTATACTTACCTCTATTTCTGCTTCCGAAGCCCAGCTGATCGGGGGCAGCAGAGTGGATTGCCGCTCCTCAGCTGTTTTCCTTTCTCTCAGCAATGCAAAAGTTAATTTTCTGCAAAGTGCCGATGTGCGTGCCCGCTCAGAGAACCAGTTGTTAAACCTGTAGGATCTCATCGCTGAATCTAAAGTGATGGGACCTGTAGGAACCCATCACTTTGTCCTTTTGTGATCCAAATATTGAGACATGTTAAATCTGGAATCCCACCTTGTGAGAAGTTTGAAACATCTTTGAAAGATAATTATAACTTTCAGTGCAATACTATTATATTAACCAAGCATAATATGCATTTTTCAACTGCTTTCACAACAGATATAACATTAATGGGTTGTTTTATAACAAAATATTGCATTGAGGGACACATTGTTTATGTGTTTATGCATTTATTTGTTTATTTATTTGCTGCCCATCTCGGCAATAGGTGATTCTAGGTGGCTTACAACCAACTAAGTGCAGTGGAATCATGCCCTTTTTGCTATTGTGGTTGGTGCAGACCAATCCCATTGGAGTGAGATGGTTCCTTTGGTAACCTAGTCTCATGTCACAAAGAGCTTTTAAAGGTGATAACCTGAATTGAAGCAAACTGGCAACCAGTGCAGCTTGCAAAACCGCAGTCTAACGGGCCAACCTAGTGGCCACAATATTGGCTTGTAATGAGATAAAAGTTTGTATTCCTCTGTAGGAGAATATTTACCTAAGTACATAGAGAAAAATAATATTTTTACTATTTTTTTTAGCCTGTGGACATCTCATCAGCACTGACTGAACGGACGATAGCCCAAAAGAGACTTACGGAAAATACATTTGATCTGGAGGCAATGTGCTTGTTAAATCGTGCACAAGAACGGGCAAGTTATAGTTCCTTTCTGTTTCCCAATTTTATCTTGAAAATTTTATAAAAAACTGAGGAATGTAAAATTTTATCAGTTTTTCATATTTCTGGCAGTATTAATTTCAGACTTTTAAGTTTCTTTAAAGCTATGTTGTTTACATGTTCCCATACATACACATGCATTGAATTGTTTCCTTAGAATGAATGATAAGCAAAACAAAAGCGGGGGGAAAAATAGTAAGCAAAATTGAAAGGAGATGAAATCTAATTTATATCTACATCTTTTTCTCTACCTTTCTCTACCTCATGCCTTTCATTTTGGGAAACTGTCTTTTTTTTGACCATATAAATATACTGATTCAAAATTGCTTTTTTAAAAAAACTTCTCACTTCTTTGAGGATCTTACTGAATCCAATGTCAGTTTCCTTGATCTTCTCCTTTCCAATTCTTGCTTCACTTGTTTGTTTTGCATTTAAATTCTTATACATTATTTCTACATGACCAAATCAGCTATATCTCTTTTATACGATTCAGTCAGTTGTGAATTAAATCCTTTTTTTTTTCCTTTGCATTTATATCCCGCCCTTCTCCGAAGACTCAGGGCGGCTTACACTATGTCAAGCAATAGTCTTCATCCATTTGTATATTATATACAAAGTCAACTTATTGCCCCCAACAATCTGGGTCCTCATTTTACCTACCTTATAAAGGATGGAAGGCTGAGTCAACCTTGGGCCTGGTGGGACTTGAACCTGCAGTAATTGCAAGCAGCTGCTGTTAATAACAGACTGTCTTAGCAGTCTGAGCCACCAGAGGCCATTCACATGCCATTCATTCTTAACCCTATTTCTTTTTTTACTACACAAACTTTTTAAATAAAACATTCCCACTGCATTCAACTTTTATGTTTCTCCTGATACATCAAACTCTAATTTCTGATTAATGAAGTGGTAAGCTGCAGTCTAATATGCAGTCAATTTCACTTCTATTCATTTTGTACAGCAAGATTCATACCATCCACTACCTTTCTTCCCATATTTATACATTTTAAAATTTCGCTATCCATTTTTCCCTCCTCAGTTAGCAATTTATCAAGTTTCAGACTTTTTCTCCCATTTCCCACTATTTTTATATAATGTGCAGTCATTTACTCTATTTTCTTTGTTAAATATCAATACCTTCGCTTTCAAAACATTAATTCTTGGATATGTGCTCTTAATTGCATCGTATGGCTGACATTTGGTATACATAATTTGATTCTCAGAAAATAAGATAGTATCATCTGCATGCAAAGATTCATTTCTTAAACTTGTGCCTCCCTAACACCATGAAAAACCCCATACATATTTTAAACTACACATCTTTATTGTACTTCCTAGTCATTATTGAGCCATTTGGTAAGCATTCTATCGGTTCTAAAGTCTCCAGCAGCCAAATTTTGACTCCGTGTTCATGCAAAACAATTCCATAATTATCACTTTAATACTGAAAGTGGTTAATGACAGGAATTAGTATTGCAGTTGTAAAGCACCTCATCATGATGGCAGCTCTGGTTGCAATTGTTAAGTGAATCCCCCTCCATTTGTGACCTCCTGCCGGCTTCCTATTGATTTTGCTTGTCAGGAGTTGGCAGTGAAGGTCGCAAATGGTGATCATGTGATCATTGGGCGCTGTGAAGTCAGAATTGAGAGCTAGTTGCCAATGCCTATATTGCAATAAGAAAACCGTGGGGATGCTACAATGGCTGGAACGTCAAGGACCAGTGCCATCATAACTTTGAACAATCGCTGAAGCAGTATTGTTAAGCAATACTTTTATTTATATATATATATATGGAATAAACTTTCTACACCTGCATAGTATCTTGGTGTAAAAAATACAATCACCCTGGAGGTTCTTAGTGCTCTCTGAGCTTGGCTGTTTTGTTTTTTTTGCAGATGTTTCATTAGCGAGGTAGATAATATCAGTGCTCTGTGCACCAAGAACCCCACAATTCAACTCTCCGTGAGCTGAAAACACACTTATTTATTCAAGCGGGACTGGCCTAATATTTTTAAATTTTTAACTGGGGTTTTATCATTTTAGGGTTTGGAATTTTAAATTTTAAATTTTTTAATACTGGCCATTTTTTCTAATTTGCTCGGTTTTAAATTGTTGTTTTAATTGTATATTTTTTATATTTTTTATCTTTTGTCTGTACACCGCCCTGAGTCCCTCGGGAGAAGGGCGGTATAAAAATTTAATAAATAAATAAATAAATAAATAAACTCTACCCTAAGCTACATACGGTTTCTTCCATTGGTTTTGTCACTTCTTGTGTCAGATGTTGATGTTTCTTCTGGCAGTTTCTATTTCTATTTATTTTAGTTCAGCATTGCCATACTATAATCTGCATATAAATGAAATAAATGATAGAATGCAATTTTGATTCTTAAACTGGAGCAATTTCTCCCAAGTGGGTTATTTGGACATATACTGGGGGTAAAGGAACAACTTCTAGTTGCTTATTTGTGAGTTGGGTGTCCACTTTGGGACTGCCACTCTCAGGATACTTGTGTAAAATAATGAATGGGGTTTTTTTGAGAGGGAGAGAGTGAGTAAATAACACTGGTCGAACAGTTTAAGAATCATTGCTATATACTCCTGGTTTAAAGGTCGTAAAATGGGGCAAAACTCACTTAACAAATGTCTCACTTAGCAACAAAAATTTTGGGCTCAATTGTGGTTGAAAGTCGAGGACTACCTGTATTGTAGCATAGTCAGTCAAAAGCCTTAGGGAAAAAAAATTGTAAGATAAGGTCACACTTTTAAGGTACGGAGTAAGGTTTATGTCAAAATAAAGAGTGAACCTTCTGCAGGTTTCCAAAAGTTCTGAGGGATTTTTCCCCCCTTAGAGAAGAATATGGTTCCATTGCTCTTCAAATAGACGTAACTTATTCTTAATTCTTAAACATAATTCTTAATGTTTTAATTAACTATTATGCTCCTTTGTAATTGCAGATTGATGCCTGGGCTGAGCTGAATTCTATACCAGGCCATTTTACAGGCAGTACTGGAGCACAGGTCTTGACTTCTGAACAGTTATCCAACAGCGGTCCCCAAGCGTGGGTTAAAAAGGTAGATGATATTCAGACAGATGAGTCCAAATGTCACAATTTAAATTCCTTTGAAAACACTGGAAGAAGTGATACTGATACTGTTAGGACAGTCATAACATCCTAAAATATATGCAGAAAAATAAATTAAAAGCATTTATTTTTGTGTTTTGTCACCATGTGTTTTGAATTCTGTATTTACACTGCTTAATAGCTCTGTTAGTACTGGTTTGATAGGCGGACTTTAGAAACTGGGAGACTGAAATGTGCTCACCTGTTTAGAAATAACTTTTAATTTCTCCTAGGGTTACTGTTATTTTGTGCTGAAATTGTCTTGAAATGTGGTTCCAATTCTATGGGCTTTTCTATTAGTTTAAGCTTAGTCTTGATTCTGATTTCAGTACAATTTGGATAGGAACTCACTTAATAGTCCATATGGCTGTAAAAATTCACTTGCTTGCTTCTGTTGTGCACATCTTTGAAAGTGGAATTTGCCTAACTCTGGCCTGAACTAACAGTATTCTTGGCTCTTAGGAGAAGATTCTAGGATTTACTTGATTGCAAAGGCAAAATTAAGAAGTTATCATTATCTTTATTTAATCCTAAAAACAATGGCCCATACTTGATGAAGACATCAGTTAGGAGATATGTTGATGAAAGTAGACAGGTAGTCTGCAAATTGAGGAGACGGGGTTTTTTTCTTTGTCTGCAGAATATGATTGTGCATATTAATAGGGCAGTGGCAGAGCTAACACACATTCATTTGCATTTATTAGATGCTCAGAAATAATGCAAATTAAATTGAATAAAGACTGTTTGGGTAGTTTTTGCAATTGAGTTTCATATGACCGATCCTGATCTGCTCACAGAGCCTATGTTGCATCTGCTGTTTCTATAGCTGAAATCATAAAGGTGCTTTTAAGTTTGAGGAACTATCGTTTGAGAATTTACAGTTTTGGAAAGTTCAAAAGACCCTTACATAGTGGGATTATATGCTTGCCAAGTACATTTTTACAGTCTGAATAAACAATTATTTATATATTTGTCATGTTCGCTGATCTATCAATTAATTTTATGATTGTCTAATTCTGATTGGCTTTTTTCAAAGCCCTGTTAGTTGGAGCCTCTTGTTTTTAAAAGCATTGTAGATGAATCAGTGCATTTAGATACAGTAACCAGAGTTTTATATTTGTGTTTTGTTGATAAAATGTATTATATATACTTTTACACTTTTGTAATTAAAATATATGGGAAATACTGTAAATACACTATATGTAAATATTTCCTCATGAAAGGGGTTTCTCTATGAAATAAAAGTGGAGAATTGTTGGTAATTATTAACTTACAGCACCCATTTTAACAAAAAGTTCACTTCCATTATATGTCTGGTATTCAGCACCCATGTACAGTTCACAAAAAAGGCCATACTTTCTATAATATAATTGGCAGAGCATCTAATTGGTACATGCTAATTTTAAGGAAATCTGAAAAAAATGGAAAAAACTTGAAGCATGACTTCCCAGAAGATTTTGCAATAACATTTTTCCTTGTTCTTCACAAGATGCCTGAGTGACACATCTAGGGGCATATCTTTTTTTAAGCAATGAGCATTTTGTAACTACCCAGCTATTTCAAATTGTTGACTGCTGAAGACTGCTCACATAGCCATTCTTCACAGAAGGTTGAAGCTTTGAAATTAATGTACTATATGTAGTGTACAATTTGTAGCTGGTACTGCTTCTGTTTTTTAGGATTCTAATATAGGAGAAATTGACTCTTAATTTTCTTAACCCAAAGCATTTTGTTCAGGTTTCTCATACTTATAATAATATTTATATTATATGCTTCGGATTATAAATCTCTCTTTTATAATATAGTCTGTTAGGGGAATCACATATAATATTGCTTTTTTCCTTAACCTCCTACAAGTCTCAGGCAATTTTTCATTACTTGAGTAGAATAGTCATTGGAGGCCTGATACATAGAGTAGGTAACATATTACTGGTACTTTTTTTTAAAATAAAAAGTGTTCGTTGGATTACAAATATGGAGATTAAGCTCTTGCAGTTCTGTTTGTGAATTGATGTAGTTTGCACTGTGTGATTTCTATCACCTTTGGTATGAAGATAGTTGGGTAGATTTCTCAGAGATTTATGATATTAGACTGTTGAGCTTTTTAACTCTCTATGGTATTGTATGTCTCCACATTTTCACCCATATATATAGAGGGCTATATATATAAGAAGTTACTCTATGTTATTGGAGCTGTCTCCTTGTGGGAATGATTATTTTTTTCCAATGAATAGGCAAATCAAAAGCACCTTGAAGCAGTAAATTTTAGATTTTGTTGAGTGTATAATATTCCTAAATATTCTTTACGTGAGAGTTTTCAATTGTATTCCCAGAAAATGTTGGTTTCTTGAATGAAGTAAGAAAGATGGCAAAATTTATACAAAATGTTTCTTATAGCCTATATGCGTACAGAATTCCTGAATGAAAAGTCTTTCTTACAACATTTAAGTTCAGTTGCCATGATAAACGTTCTTTCTTGCAAATAAGACTATTGGCACTCAGTAGGACTTGAATATTGCATATGATTGGGCTATTAATTTCTTTGCAAGTGAAATCAAATGAAAAATATATTAATTCACTATTACATATAATAAATATTCCCCATTTTCTTAAAAGAACAGTAGTTGGATATGTCAGATGACTGGTAAATTATTGGTAATTTTTCTGAGAAATGAAATGTTAAGTCTACATTGTATCAAACTTTTTAAAAAAACTTACATTGAAATTTGACTATCACTTAAAAATAAGAGAAAGATATACTGAGGGTTATGTTGGTTAATGTGCTTTATGTTGTAGAAAGCAAGCCACTTTTAAAAAAGCAATTTGTGTTTTTATTTGCTTGAATTTTAAGCAATGTAATTTAAAATGTTTGGGTATTAGGGTTTTTGATATTTTTGAAGAAAGAACAACTTTAGTCTGTTTGCATTATCATCAATGATGTAATCAGTTCACAAATACAAAAATATTAAATTCTTCACAGTACATGTGCAACACATTTCTTTTTAGGCTTACTGTATTTATTTGTTTTTTGAATCACATACATGGTGATTTTTTGAAGAAGTTATTTGTTAAATATTAGGCCAAAATAGAAAAAAAAACAATATTAATTATCCAGTAAAGGTTGGTATCTCAAATAGCAGTCCTTTTTCCACCATATTTTTCAGATTCACTCAATAAGGAAGCGTGTTTAGGAGCACAGCCTTAATAACAAATGAAATGAAATCTTGCTTGATTTTCAGACAGTGTCCTGTATATTACTATCAAAAATAGTATTTTAGTTTATAATGGTAACCAAATTCATATTGTCAGTTATTTCCTACTCCTAAAAGAAAAGTCAGACTACAAAAAGTTAATTTACTTTTTTCACCAACCAAGAAAACGATAGACTGTTCTTGTGAAGGAAAATGGGATAAGCATGCTAGATCTAGGAGAACTAGTAGTGATTGGTGTTTTAAGGAATTATTACTAGGTTGAGTGTTGAAGTAGGGTAAAGCGAGTTTTTTGGAAGTTGAGTTCCTTGGATATTCTGAATGCTGTGCTCTTCTGAAGCTTCCCCTGTCCCAGTACTCTGTCCCCCTTCAGGAGGACCTAGATTTCATCTGGAGGGACTGACAGCGCTGATCTTACACGATTGCTACAATGAACAGGAAACCCGACCAGGAATTGCCAGGTGAAAAATGTATAGGAGAAAGCATAATGGTGTGCTGTAACAATAATCTTCCCTTACTTCAGAAATCAGTATCTGCCAATATTACTCTCTCCTGAAAGCAATGCAAGATCTTCCAACAAAGTAAGCATTTGTGTAATAACAAAACAATTGGGGAGGGGGCACTTAAGAACAGGATTGGTATATAGATTTCTCCAATTTGCAAAGATTGGAATACTGCCGATTTTGGATCTTAGGAGCTTAAACCAACGTCTGATGATACTGCTATATTAGATCACTGTAATGATAAACATACACTTTATTTTATCTGCAACTTAAAAGCAGACAGGAACGTAATTAGTGATTTCATCTAAGGGCTAATATGTTCTGCCATGGAAGTAAGATCTGATTTCTGTCATTAATATGCTTCCGAGCAAGGCTTCTTATCTCTATAGAAAAAATTCAGAAGCCCGTGAACTGCCTTTTGGCACTCTGGAAGATTTTTCAATGATATATTCCTGATGTTGTGGACACTGTGGCTACAGAATGCAGATTAGAAAAAAAAATGGATTGTCTGCCCCGAATCCAGATAAGAGAATGGAGTTAGATATATTTTCAGTAATTGGAAATTAGAATTAGAATTGAAATTAGAATTTCAGCTCCATTTGCAATTCCTTTTTCTATATTATTGTAGCCCTTTATCTTAGTAGCCTTGATATTCTGCATTTCAAATATGATAAAATACTATGCACATACACACACAAGCACACATAAGCAGTGAATTTGAGTTTTTGTGATATCAATTTAGCCGCAGTGTCCACCCACATTAGTTCCCCACCTCATTTTACTATTGCTCCTTCTTTAGCATAATGCTGTTACTTCGTAGCTGTAAGTATAGATATAAAGGCAACTCTGGCAACTTCACTCTCCCCATTCCCCAATCATGTTTGTGTCCATTTAGAAGCAAAAATCATGAACACCACTGTCTCTTACATATGGCCATAAGAAATGTTGTTTACTGTATGTGAGAAATATTGATTTGGTAACAATATTCTTTAAATACTTAACATTGGTTTAAGTGAAGTTTCATTTCTGAAGTAATTACAAACTTTGCAGAAATAGTCAGTGGCAGACATGGTCTGCTCACTGTAGTCCGTTCTGTGTTTTTCTTATAGGTATTCACCCTTGCACCCAGGATTGGGTCTTGGCGTTCCCATTTGTGTGGGCTTTTCTTGGCATTGAATGAATCTGGTAAATTGTGATTTCTTACCTCTTTCGTTCCTAACTATCCCTGCACCAGTCTGAATATCATTTTTTTTTTCCATTACAGTGGTGTTGAATACTTACTCTGTCAGGCGTTCTTACTGCTAGGTGCTTTTATTAGATTTCATTTGCTCGTCCTGTAAACTGCTTTGTACACCTGTCAACATTTTTTTACAATAGCAACAAGAAATGGCTTGCCCTAGCTAGTGACAAGAAATGTACTACTTAACTAAGTCTTGTTTAATATAGAGAGATTTAAAGAATCACAAAGGACAAATTGCCATAGAAGCAATATAGAGTCAGAGCAAAACAAATAATTCAGAATTTAAAAACTTTTACGTGTTTCCCATATCCTTTGATGACTTTAGAGTTGTCTATTTCAATAATAACCAATCTTGACTTATTGTACCTTTGTACTGGAAAAATATATTAATAGTATTGTAGATTTAGTTCCTCCATGCTGTGAAATAACATAGTCACCATGTAATGTTATTTCAAGTACTTTCTGATAGTGATTGTTTAGCATTGTAAATAAAATATTAAACGTATATATTTAACAGGCGTTTTATTTTAGCTAGTTTTTACTAGCCAAGTGGTTTCCAGAGCAAGATACGTGCAAGCTGGAATAGACAGGCCTTGTTTAAAGTATCTGGAGGATGTGAGGCCGGAAATAGCTCATATAATTTTATCATGTAGATGAATCGGACTGTTGTTGTATTTGACATCAACTACTGTTAGATGTAATTTGCAGGAATATAAAGGCTTGTAGGAATAATCCATACCTCATGAATTAAAATGCCTGGAGTGTTTGACAAGGAATTGTAATGTGCAATCCAAGAACAACAGAAGAAATATTAAAGATTCCACTTAGAAACTATAAACTTCAGTACTTAATTAAACATTGATTCCAGTATTTATTTACAGATAAAAAGGATTTGGGGATTTTAGACAAAAAATGTTCTTTTTCCATTGGACTTTGGCACATATGTTTTCTTTTGAGTTCTATCATTGAATTCTACAACTGGATAACCTGTGATCATAGTGTTATAATAAACTTGAGGCGCAATTAGAAAACAGTACTTCTTCAAAAATGTACTGTACTTCAGTTTTTTTTAAAAAAAACCCTCCAAGTTATAGTTCATCTTCGTAGGGAAAAAAAAGGCAATTTAGGATTGTGCTTACCTGCATTTCAAACAAAAAGGCTTCTTTTTATTTTGCCCCCAATAATGAGGACAGTTTCTGATAAATTCTTGTAACCTCAAAGACCTTCCTGAAACAATAGGTTCCTGGCATTTTTGTGAACTGGATACACATTGGTGATGAAACAGACATTGTTGATGAACATTCTATCATTGCAAAGCAGGTACAAAAGAGGAGTCGGAGCCCTGGGTGACATTGACTGGGGTTTGTATCATACTCTGCATGGTTGCCCTTTTCTAATGAGAGGTTCGTGGAAAGGAGAGGGGAGGATGAAAATGGAAGTAAGTAAAAGCCATTCTAGAGGTGTATCAACTCGAAGCAGTTGGTAACTGGCATCAGCTAACATGTTTCTGTGTACACAAACTGCATGGCTTGCACCAGTCAAACTGTTTCTGTGAGAGGTAATGTCTGCCTCATTTAGCCTTTTCTTACATAAGAAACACTTTTTCCAAAGTAATGTTCATTTGCATGGAATACAGACATCTATTTAATTGTGTTATATGGGTTGATTTAATACTTGAGGAACTCATGTTACATATGTTATTGGAAACATTACAGTTTGCTTTCTTAACAGGGATACAGAGAATAGTATTGCAGTGTGTGTGCGTATGTCATAATTTTCTGTGCTGAAGAGCAAACCAATTTACTGTACACTCAGTTCGCTTTCAGTGCCTATTTTCAGTCATTGAAATGTAGACTGAAAGCAGAGGGATTTCTATGTATAGTTGGTATGTTAAGTTTTAAAAATGATGTGCTAATACTACACACACAGACACATAAATATATGTATGTACTTATATGTTTGTGTGTATATATATAAATACATCTACACAAGCAGTTTGTTGTGTTGGGTCCTTGGGTGGGGCAGAAAGAGAGATGATAGTTCACAGAATAGCCTGTGAACTTTCACCCCTCTATATGGAAACTTGTTTCAGGGCCAAATCTGCCTTGTAGCTGCCTTCTTGCCACGGTCAATGCCAGCCCTACTATTCACAACACTGCAGCCATCGAGGCCTAGGTACGTAAACGTTTAAGGAGTTTTTAAAGAACTATAAAGCAGAAAGCATTTTAGTACAGTTGATATACTCTCACTAATAGTATGATTTTTAAGGTTTTCAAAACATTTGTCCTGTGTTATTGTTGAACTGTATGGCTAAGCTTTTTTCTTTTAAAGATGCTTCTATCATGCATGAGGAGTTTTGTGAGGGAATTGGTTTTCAAAGGCCCAGATTGTTTCTGAAAATATAATTGGTAAAGGGGTATGTTTTACTCAGTAAGTAATATATCAAATAAGTTTTTGCTTGTTTTAATTATACTTTTAATTTGAAACAATCCATTGAGGTTTTCTAGAAGGATATGCATATATTTTGAAGTCTGAGTTGAATTGTAACTGAAAAAATAAGTTGAAACAAATGAACTCATTGCTGAAAATATTAGAAAGGTCTACAATTTTTCCAGAAGTGTGTTAAACAAAGATGTTTTTTCTTCCCTTTTTTCCCCGCTTGGGTAGGATCAGTTTCTCAGAGCTGCCCCTGTTAGTGGAGGAATGGGAGCCCAACTCATGAGAAAGATGGGATGGAGAGAAGGAGAGGGCTTGGGAAAAAACAAAGAAGGAAACAAGGAGCCTATTTTAGTTGATTTTAAAACGGATCGGAAAGGTGAGTGTCCAGTTCAGTCTACAGTGCTAATATGAACAATCACCTGCTCTTTGAAACAATTACGTCTTGACTTTTCTAAAACCCACCCAAGAGAATGCCATGCAAATTTCCAGGGATAAAGATTTACCTGGAGAGCACACAGGAAAAAAAAATCCTGATCCTGTCCCTAGTTCTTACGTGGGGGTAGGAGAACTTCATAAACTCTGTTCAGGAAGCATGAACTGGAGGGATTGGCTGAACCCAGTTTGAGAGTGCATACATGACAAACCACAAAAAGCTCATGTAGGTTACAGTTAGTGTGTCCTAAACTCTATTAAGTAGTTTACTGAAAATTACTGTGGTGCCAATAACACCATTGGTATGAGACCAGGGATTCCTGCCTGCTTGAACATAGGCTGCTACATTTATATGACCAGAAACCTAAGATTTCCAGAAATAATGTAAAATTTTATTTTAACTACCATTACTATATGTATAAAAATACTGTATGTATAAATAATTTTATGACTTTATAAATGTATACATTTTTCTATGCTTTGTGTTGTCTTACATTTTTATATTTCTAGTAATCATACACACACAATGTGCGTGTGTATTGTTAGACTGTACCCTATACACATGCCGAGTGAAAAAGAAATCTGCTTCAAGCTTAACTTTCTGGCCCAAATGCTTATTTGGAATATTCAAGTCATTGATTCATTGCAGAAGTCCAACAGAATTTGGGTGATTTGGATTCCAAGACTGTGCTATTCCACAGGGCAGGATCAGGAACAAGGTACAGTTCCTAGGTCCTGCAGGATAATCCTGCTGAATAGATGGGACTTGGAGCAATTCTGTTGCTTTTAGTGGGGAAAGCAGAGACAATTGGAGATAAGAAGTCCAAAATTTAACTGGCCCTGAACTATGTAGGCTTTATAAGTGATGTTTGTATGATCTCAATAATTTTATTTATAAAGTACAATGATACTGTGGTACTCAACTGTGTTGAAACTCATCAAATTTGGTATTAAATGCATTTTGAAATGTGTTGCAAAGTTTTGTCCTGGTACTCATGGTTTGGTACTCAACACACAATAACAATAGCACTTAGACTTATATACCACTTCATAGTGTTCCATATAGCTCCCTCTAAGTGGTTTACAGATTCAGCATATTTCCCCCAACAATCTGGGTCCTCATTTTACCGACCTCGGAAGGATGGAAGGCTGAGTTAACCTTGAGCCAGTAAGACTTGAACTGCTGGCAGCCGATAGTCATCAAAAATAACCTGCAGTACTATTCTAACCACGGTGCCACCGTGGCTCCTAGAACTTCTTGTTCTTGGCTCCCTTGTGACTCACTACGTTGTTCCTTATGGTAAACATTTGTTTGGTGCTCATTTTTGGTACCCATCCTGCCTCCCAGTACCAATTAATGAGTAGCAAAGTACCAATACAATTTTATAATTTAGTTAATTTTAAATTTTTTGTTTTGGCTTGTCTTAATTATTAAAAACCTAAGCTGCCTTTGAAATACTAAATATTCAGATCATAAATATCTTTTGACTATACATATGTATGCATATACATATAATAGTATTTTAAGCATAGAATTTTAGAAGCAGAAGATACATTAAATATACCAGTAATTTTCTGTTAACATTTTTTTGCACTGACATTGTGGCATAGATGTTAACTAGATGAATGAAAGTAGATTCCTGAAAAGGAATCTCTTGAGCTACACAGGTCATGTAAGAATGCATTATGGATAATTGTTAATGAATCACAAGCTTAATGAAAATTACTTGCATATGAGAAAAAATGGTTAAGATTGCATTATGGTGATTTGACTTTATTGGTTAAACTGGTGTGGGTGATGATTGGAAATGGCATTTTTCTTTTTGCAAGTGTTAGTAGTGTTTCTCCATTTACACTTGTTGGTTTAAAAGGTATGATCCTAATATAGAAATGTTACTAAATACCAAGTGCATTAGGAAAGAAATGAGCACACAGCAAATTTAATTCTATCTTTTTTTTTCAAGGCTTAGTTGCTGTGGGAGAGAAAACACAAAAGAGACACGGGCCTTTTAGTACAGTGAAAGATCTTTCAGGTAAGAGTTGGGGTAACAGATATGTGCTTTGCATTTGAGAGAATTGGTCCCAACAGTTGTTCTGGTTAAAGTAAAAAAAAAAATTATAGTTTGTATAAAAATACGGCAGTCTTCCTTGTGTACCTGGAAGATTTTTAAAAATGTTTTTTCTTGTTAAGGCAAACATCCAGTATCAGCTTTGCTGGAAGTCTGTAATAAAAGAAGATGGTCTCCGCCTGTATTTGTACTGGTGAATGATAATCGTCCTGAATATCGTAAACATTTCCTGTTTAAGGTAAATTTTAATTATCATAACATATAAAAGTGCTTTTGTAATACATAAAAGGTAAAATGCATTAAGGGGTCCTGTCCCATGGATGGGCCTCTACTTTTGTGATGTTAGAATTCAGTAAGTCCCTTACAACTTCCTAATTTAAGAGTATTTCTTTGATTTTTCATTCACTGGGTACAGAAAGTAAGAATGTAGTCATAATATAGAACAATTGCCCTATATTACCTCAGCAACTTAGCAAGAAATAATCCTTAACACCTTATCTTCCCTTTTAATTTTTGAAGCTAGGATAAAATGATAAATATATAGAGACATCAGATAGGTTGAATTTTGCCATCTAAGAAAGGTTTTGGTCCAAGGGTTCCTTCCTGATTAAAACTTCTCAAATGAAGTCATTCTGCCAGTGAAAACTCTGATTTAATCCAACAAAAACATGCTTATTGTTTCAGAGCTATTAATTTTTATTTAATTTGTGTGGCCAATCTTTGAGCCTCACTCAAAAATAAATTGGTATTCTCTTTTCTCCCAAAATATGCTATATATTTGTAGATGACATCTGAATATTGTAAAGAATAGGGTGGTGTTTCTACTTTTTTTTTACAATAAAAAAAGGGAAGAAAGATATATTCAGCTTTGAAAGTATTATTTTCTTCCTTTCTTTGTTGCCTCATAGGTGATGGTCAATGGAGTTGAACATAAACCTAGTTTTGTCAGCCCAAACAAGAAGCATGCTAAAGCCACAGCAGCCACTGTGGCTCTCCAAGCATTGGGACTAGTACCAAAGGAGCTCTTGGCAAACACCACTAACTTCAGGAGTGCCTCACACAACTAAACTATTGTTTTTAACATTTCAAACATTTCTATTCTGTATAACAGGTATTTTGTTCTGCTTTTGTAAATACATCAGCATCTCATTGTAAAAACTGTACAGACACCTTCAGGCTTTTCTTTTGTACCTGCAAATATATTTAATTCATTTAGTTATGTATATTATTGATCTCAGCCATGCCACCATTTCTTAAATTACTAAACATCTAATGTGAGTCTGAAAGTATCTGTAATTTGCTTTAATATTTTAGCTTTATCTTCAATATAAGTACGGTAGTTTACAATTTTGTAGTATGATGAAGTTCCCATAGTTTTGGAAAAGTTCAGTTATGCTTATGTAGTCTTTTAAACCTACAACTACTAGATAATTATTGAACCCAAAAATTCAATAATTTTTAATCAAAGCAAAATCCAGCAACTTTGCTAGATAATGTTATCCATTATTTCTCTATCAGAATGTCATATGAAAATGATTGTATAAGAACAATGCATACAAATGCAAAGGGAACGTAAATCGGAACTCATGAGAATTGCAACATGAAATGTCTGCATGTTTTCGTAAAAGAAGCAGGAAATTGTAATTAATTTCATACACAATACCTGGTGTTGATTATACACATTTGTAGTAAACAAATAATTCAGCGATAATTGGATGAGGATGTATGAGCTATTGTTGTTGTATTCCGCTTGGTCAAATAAAGCTATATAACTTCATTTTATTTACCAGCCACGTAACAGAATGTTATAATGTACATTTTGATCACTGGAACAAGTCATTAGTAGTGATTAGATTTAGATGCTATATATCCCCAAGTAATTCTGAATTACTATGCAGCCATTAGCTATTAACAGAATTATTGTGTAGCTTTTTGCTAGCTGAGCACCTGAATTTCTCCATAGGGAGTCAGAGTCTGACCATGAACATACATAAAGGGTCCAGTTCAATCCACCTCTGAATGGCAAATATTAGAAATACTTTAATCTCAGTCCATATTCATAACATGCCTTGCTTATTTGGACATTCATTCTAGTTTGCAGAACAAATTCTGTGTTTTGTTCACAGCTCATTCAAGATATTGCAAGAATATGTAACAACTAAAAAATTTTTTTAATCCTTTCCATCTCAGAGATTTTTGGCAGTACTGCCTAAAATATAAAATTATCATTTTACTATGTTTCATTTCTGAAATAATGCTGCAAGCAGTGGTGCTTTTCTAATCCATTTAATAGTAGCCACTTACTGAAGGGTAATCTAGTTAAAACTACTATTAGCATAATGCAGTATGGATGTTCTGAAGGCCTCAGAAATTGTTTTAAGAAGTGTGATGTATATAATAAAGGAAAAAGCCATGGATAGTAGAAGGGAGTATTGCAACATTTTTTCCTCACTCAACTGTTTTCCTTAGATCCACACAATTACGTCAATTCTTAAAGTTTAATTTAAAATATATACTTCAGATGTTACAAGTTTTAAGAAAAATAACAAAGCGGTTATATAAGGCCTATATACAAAAGTCCATTAATGAATAAAATTGATCATTGTGCACAAGGAAGTGCTTCTGGTAAGCCATTTTAAATTATCGTTTAGGTGCTTAGGCTTTCCACGTGTAGAGATAATCATTCATGTCTAGGACCCGTATTGAAGATTTTCCTAGTGTTGTATTAAGAGCAAGTTGACTTAAAGTGTTAGGATGCAATCCACAATTGGAAAGTTCTTTGATACATGATTCCTGTGAAAAATAGGATAAACAAAACAATTAATGGAATAAACAAAAACAACAGCCTGTTCAAAAGTCAGTTGTTAGAAAAATTTATATTGTAGTACAATGAAAAATAAGGCAATCTCCAATCTATGGCTTCATATTGAAAATATACAAATCTATGAGGAAAAATAGAAATTTTAACCATATTGTTCTTATAATGATGTATGGACAGGTTACATAAACCTGCTCTGTCCAGATGAAGTATGGCCTTTTATTTACAACCAGCTCTATTGTCAGTTTGGTGTAGACAGAATAGTTTTTTTCTCTGCCTGTCCTGCAGTGAATAAATCGAAGTTGTGGCTCTTCTAACTACATGAGGGAAACTGATTAGCATGTTATTTACTAGTTGTATTTTTGACAACTCTCGTAAGCCCCACCATCACACACACACACACACATCCCGGGGATAAATGCATGTATTAGTTTACCTTCATATGCTGCTTGTTGCCGATACCTGTGTTGAACACAGCTGTTGGTTCATGGGTATAACATACAGCAGAGAAAGTTCCATTTTGAGCAGATTTCAGTAGCATGGACAAAGAATGGAGACAATGGGGCATGATAGGGCCCACAATCTCCAAGCTAAATAGATCTTTATAATGCGAATGGGCTTGTGATCTCACATTTATACTTCGGGCCTTGGAAAGAGGAAGAAAAAAATTCTTAATTGCAATTTATACTTGGTCCTATTACTAAAGATGTGTTACCATGGGCAATTGATATTTGAGACTTATTAGTAAAAAGCTCTGTGCTCAAAGATGGATGACTAAGCCATGTAAGGGAAAGCTACTATCTACACCAAAAATAGCAGCGGTTTACATCTGAGCATACCAATTAGAGTAACATGGATGAGCAATAGTAGGAAACTGAATGTATAAAAGCCAAGTCACCAAGCAACTAGAGTCCAGTCCCTCTTTGAGAGATGGGTGATTCAAAAATGTGAAAAATAAATACATTTACATTTCAGGTCTACATCTTCCAAATTGGTGCTAGAAAACACAAAGTTCCTTTTAAATTCTAAAAACCCCTGCAGTTTTATATAAATTGTAGGTACTTGAATAAATGCAGATGATTTTAGTAACTGTTTGAAACAAATCGCCAAAAGAGTAGAGGACACCTTGCCATTTCTAAAATAATGGTGATTCTTGCTTAATGATGGTAATTGGGGTTGGCAACTCAGTTGTTAACAGACCAGGTCATAAAGCAAAAAAAAATAATAATAATCACATGACCGCCAAGTTATGATGGCAGTTTCAGCAATTCCAGTTTTCGTCATTAAAACAATGTTACAGGCTCAGCTGGCTGCCCAAATTCCGCAGAACAGAAAAACCCCTCTGGAGCAAACCTCATCAACTCCCAGGAAAGCTCAGAGGAATGCAGGCTGCATTTTGGAGGGGGAGAGCAAAACGGCTGCAGGCAGGCACTCCCCCATGCACAGAGTAGGGGGGTTGGGGCATGAATCCCAATTCAGATGGGCAGGGCACGGCAGGAGGCTTCCTACCAGCTCTTCCTAAACCCAATTGCATTGATGGCTGGCAAGTGTCTGGCAGCTCTTCATGCAGTACTTTCCAAGACTGACACAGATCCTGAAAGCCTTGTGCACTTGTCAGAACCACTCCAAGCCATATATATATCGGGAGCAATATTTTATTAATATAATGTACGCTTTCTAAGACTGTCAGCTACAAGACTGTCTCCAGTTCTTAATTCAAGATAAAAAATTAATTTATACAGGGGCTTCTCACTTAACAATCATTCGTTCAGCAACTGTTTGAAGTTACAACATTATATTTAATTATTTGGATCCTGCATTTTCCTATGCCAGGGCTTTCAGAGAGGGCATTTTACAAAACAGTTTGGAGAAAACCAGTCTTTGACTATTCTTCCCTTTAGTCCCGTCTACTCCCTCTCACATAATTCTGAAAGGTCTCCCAGCTAATCTAACCAATAGTTTTCAGATAGTGAATGGGATAGCAGAGAAAGAGGTATTAATTGGTGAGAATCAGCTTTATCCCTTATTTTTTGCCAGAATAAATGTTCATTCAGAAGCTTCTGGTGAGTGATAGATATTTCACTTATCCATCCTAACTTACCTTTCTTCTCCAAAATTGGACAGTATATACTATACCATAATATTTAGAAAAGATTGTAGTGTACAACATATAATAATATATCTCATTATAATTTATTACCTTGAGTGTCTGCATTGTTGCACCTCTAAAAGCAACTGGGGAGAGCAATGTTGGAGGGATGCCAGCCTGAGGACCTGCAGAAGCCACTAAACTTTTACAATTTATCAAGAAGTTCAGCAAAGTAAATGTATTTGTCCCTTTTACTAACACTACAGATTCAGGTCTGTGATCCAATTTCATTTCATTTTTTTCTTTGCAGCTACACAGATAGTTAAGGAAGATGAACACATGCACAATAATTGTAGATTAATATGAATTTATATGTGGGGAAAGAGTTGTATTATAATAAGCCAAATAATGTTATTTAAATATGTTTTTATTATCTTTGCAAACCTGGAAAAGTGGAAGGAGGCTTGCAAGGATAATAAAACCAAAGCTTGCTATTATATAGGAGAATTCCAAATATTTCTACAAATTAAAAGTGAAGATTTCTATAGAAATAGTTGCAATATTTAAATATACTATTTAACATATATAGTTCAAAGCTTTCTAGAAAAAGTAATTTACTATAGAAAAACTAACTAAATTATATGAATTCCCAGAAATTGAAAGAATCAAGAAAGAAAAAATGGGACAACTATGACATAGAACCTCAGGTTCTAAGGGAAAGGGTGGAGGAAGGAAATTTCTAAACAAACAAACAAGCACCCAGATACTTGCCACAACTGAAAAATGATCACTGCCATTTTGACTACCTGAGCACAGCCACTTCAGTACTTCTATATACAGATCCTAACATTACCTAGACTTCATATAATATAATGCAAATTCAATCATTGATTAAAGGAAAATGTTTTAACTCTTAAAAGGATACAATTTAGTAGAAAATGTGTCTGGTTTTTTAATTTTGTCTTCAATTCCCATTTCCACCAGCCATAAATTTCCATCATCATCATCATCGTCACTGCCATCACCACCACTCATTTCCAATTCTCTGAGTAGTAAAATGTGGTAAAAGAACTTGTAAATGACCAATTTCTGAAAAAGAGCCAATAGTTCTAAGAAATGCACATTAAATCACTGTAAGTACTAGATTACATACTCTTCAATTTCATTGCCCATTATTTCAGTATCTTTTTCAACTTCGGTTTCTAAAGTAGAAGCTGCAGCATTGAAATTTTTTTGTTTAATTCCTTGAAATGGTAAATCAAATTTAATACCTATAAAAAGAAAAAGAAAAAACAATGATTTATATCTTGGTTATGGACAAGAGGAATTTTTATATTCTTCATAACTTTTCTTTACCTTCATTTTTCATGGCTTCCCTTAATCCTTTGGTTGTGGGAGAAATTAATGCAGTGATTATATCACTTCCAGCAAGTCCTGCTGCACGGAACAGTACAGTGAATTGATAAGTGCAAACATAGAAATAGGGACACAACTTGGCTCTCAACAAGTTATAAAGAGAGGTAAAACTGAGAGACCTGCAAATTAAAGAAACAAACAGAGAATGATCAACTTCCTGGTATAGAACAAGGAAACTACCCAAACCAGTTGTTTAAGCTGACACATTGATGTATTCCTAAGCAATAATGCAAATCTGACTATTATTTCAACTGAATTCATAGAAATTCAAGTGTTATTTTATTCAAATAATCAAGAGTTTTTATCTAGTTTTCATGCTACTTTGTATGTTATTCTGAGTTCTATATGGAGTATTTAAAAAAACCCAAAAAACCTACATATCAGTTCTATTTTTTACATCATTCAAATAAGCTAGAAGAAAATAAGAATTGATTCACTGGCTAATTTTGTCTTCTTTTATTTTCTATATAGCCTATTTATTGTTTCCCTCTTTCTTGATTCAACTTTACAATTGTAAAAATAGGGCAAAATTAAATCCTATAGGTGGTAATCCACAGAACAATGTGATAATTATTGGATAAATCAAAAGTTTATTCTCATTGTGGGAAAATTAAGTAGCTGTTTCATAGGCATTTGGAAAATAACTTAATTAACTTAAATTGTTCTTTGCTAATAAAGAAAGGCCTAATGGCTATGTATAGAGAAACTGATTATGGCACAGTGGTTAGAATGCAGTATTGCAAGCTAATTCTGCTGACTGCCAACTGTCAGAGGTTCTGTAACCTACTTAGAGAAGACTGTAAATCAGAGTTCCTCAACCTTTCCGGGTTGGCGGCCTGGAGCAGAAGGGGGATGATTTTGTGGGTATGTGCGTATGCATTTGCATATGCGCACAAGCGCCTGCGACATTCATGTCGATGCTCGCACAAGTGGGGCCGCAAGTGCCTGCAAGGAGGTTCCCATGAGAGGGGCCACAAGTGCCCATAATGATGCTCATGTAACAATTTCTACTGAGATTGGGGAGAGGCAGCCCCTCAAATAATCCAATCCCATGCCATGTAGGACTTTGTAGGCCATTACTAACACTCTGAATTGAACCCAGAAGCAAACTTGTGACCAATGTAGCTCACAGAGCAGAAGTGTAATATCTGCTGATCTAGATGGGCACACAGTTGCCCACGTAGTCGTATTTTGCAAAAGACAAAGTTTCCAAATGTTCTTCAAGGGCAGCCATCTATAGAATGTGCTACAGTAATATATTCTACAAGTGTGCACAAGAATCACAGAATTACCTTTTACAGAAAGCTACATTAGTAATGATCTGCCTTTTTAGAGGTATAAAAACGTAAGAACTAGGAAAACAAATACCGTATTTTTCAGTGTATAAGACGTACCGGAGTATAAGATGCACCTTAATTTTTTGGGGGAGGGGGAAAACAAGAAAAAAAGAATTCTGCCTCTGCCTACCAGCATCAGGATCAGCGGCGTCCTCACTTCCATTTGGTTTTTGATAACGGGAAGCGCAAAGCTCGGGACTTGCTTGGCGAAGCAGCTGCTGCGCAGGGGGCAAAAGGCAAGGTGCTGCCACCCAAAAACACTTGTTGCTGCGATCTCCGCTGCCTCCCCAGTTCCAAAAATGGGCTGTGCAGAGGCAAAGAAAGAGCATCACGTTTTCGGGCGATTCCAGGCAGCAGAGATTGCGGCAACAGTTTTCGGGTGGCAGCACCTTGCCTTACACTTCCTTCACAGCGCCCAGCAAGCTACTAGTTCCTTGAAGATGCAGTTTTCATGAGGACGCGCAGCTCTGCGAATTGCATCAGGGAGGAAAATGCAATGCATGGAGGTAACGCTCCTTTTCCTCCCCGATTGCCCAAAGCAATTTGCAAAGCCGTGCGCCCTCCGCCTCCTTTTCTGAAGTCGGCTTCTGCTCCTGGCCCTGGAGGCGGATCTGGCCAGGAGGAAAGAGAAAGTGAGACCGCCAGCAACTTTGCAAGCTTCTGAGACCGGGGGGGGGGGGGGGGAAGGAGAATCTTGCAGATTCATCCTACCGAAAGAGAGAAGCCAGCGGTAAGGACGTGTGTGAGAGTGTGTGTGTATGTGTGTGCGCATGTGTGCGTGTTCAAGCCCTTTGCAAAGCCTTGATGCTTTCCCTGGTCCAGCACACAGCAAACCCAATTGGATTGTCTGCAACCACCCGGCATGTTTTGCACTTCCTTCGCCACCGCCACTCTCGTCCGCAGCTTTTCACCTCTCGCCTTTCTGCCCCACCCCCACATTGCCATCCGCTTACCCTGCCTAAAAAGTTCTCTTTGCCCCCTTCCCCAAGTTTGGGGAGGGGGTTGATATGCAAAAGAGAAGACAAAGACTTTGACGACCCCGCCAACAAGCTGTGATTTCCTCCTAGAAACAGAAATCCCCACCACAACCAAAGGGCTGCACCCGCAAAGGAAACGGAGGCGTCTTGGACAAGACTGCAGCACGACTGCAAACCCCACGCTGCTTCACTCTCCCCAAAGTCCCGCGGAACTCACCCAAACTTCTGCACCTAAGAAAATCGCATGAACTTGATTGCCATCGTTCGAGCAGCACCTCTCCCTCCTTAAAGGACCTGTGGGAAAAGTGCAAAGAGAGCCCCGTTTCCCAATCGGATGGGTGGGGGTGGGAAGAGGAGAACTCTCTCCAAACTTCCTTGCGGCAGAGGCAGCTTTGCAAATGGGAACCCCGCTGGAAGCGCAGCCCCAGCTGTGTTTCTGCCTCTTCTCCAACCTCTCTGTGCCCTGCGTAATAGCGCTGCGGCTTGCTCAAGGTAGCTGCAGATTGGACTTTCCATCCCCTCTTCCTCTGTCTTCTCCTCCTTGAGGAGCCTCCGAAGGGTGGAGGCCGGCGGGTGGGCATATAAGATGCACCAGATTTTCACCCTCTTTTTGGGGGTAAAAAGGTACGTCTTATACACCGAAAAATACGGTACCTCTTTCCTCTCACAGCATTGCTTTGCTCTAAGTGTCTGATTTATGCTTAGCTTTTTATATTTCCAAGAACTTCAACTTACCATTCACTCATGAACATTTGTTGGAGTTCTTCATTAAAGGCACAAGGATGACTTTTTCCAACCATTTTTCTGTCAGCTCCAATTCGAGGAAAAAGTGGTAGCCATGGGAAGAAGGGGTGAAGCCAATATATTAGATTTTGCTGGAAAGCACAACGAAGTTCTGTGGAAAGTTTTGGCTCCTAAATATCAAAATATTACTTTAAAAAGGCTACTTTTAAGTTATTTACAGAATAAATAGGAAAACTAGAAAAGGATTTTTAGAAAAGTTAATGTAATAAAACACAGATAATAGCTGATATTTTCCCACTTTTTCAAGGGATCAAAAAGCAATTCCTAGTATTATGGTTTAAGTCCACAAATGTTTATATGGTATAAAATAAAGTTAACATATTTAATATTTTTGCACCATGCCATAACCTGCAACCAACTCTACCTTAGTTTCAATTTACTTATACAGAATAGAATTTATTTAAATAGCTTGTTTGTATTTTAAATGCCAATTATCCTGATAAGGGGACATAATAAAATAATCTGGAAGCTTTGCCATGTTTCTTGCAAATCTACAGCTGGTCTATCACAAAGCAGAATATACCATTTTTATAAAGTTTAGCCTTTATGTGGTTTTTATTTATGATGATTCAGAACATTTCTTATAAGTAGATTTTATAGCAAAGACAAAGTATCTTACAGTGTACCAAAACATATTGGGAGAAGTTAACAATAGCTATTTTTTGAAAGAAAATACAAAGGCAGCAGTTATTCATACTTGTAGGCATATGGAAGTATTTGTGTGTCTTTTAAGACACATGACAATATGAAATACCTTATATTAGTAAAACTAACTTTAGATAACAATTTATTTAATATATAGAAACTACTAGTTTATTGTAACCGCAATAATTATAAATCAGGAAAAAAGGAGACATAGCAATATAGATTTAATTAAAAGTCTAGCTGAAGAAATGGAACCTTAGCTGGTTAAAAAAAAGTATGTATGCTGATGCCAAGTGCAATTGAATTAGGAGGGATTATTTCCAAAATGTTATTTTAATATGAAATACGTATGTATAATATATAACCCTGTGATGGCGAACCTATGGCATGCATGCCAGAGGTGGCACACAAAGCCCTCTTTGCTGGCATGTGTGCTGTCGCCCCAGGTCAAATCTCCGTGGCATTTCTTTTGTGAGCTTCTGTTTCCCTGCAAATGACGAAACAGAAGCTCATGAAAGAAAAAGATCTAACCTCTTGCCGCGCTGCTGGTGTTGGAATGCCCCACCTTTCGCTGGCCAGCTGGTCTTCGGGTCTCTGCTGCGCATGACTGTGCATGCGCATGTCCAGAAGTTTGTGCACGTGTGCACATGCAGTTTGGGCACTCAATGCCTAAAAGGCTCGCCATCACTGGCACAGACCCTTCTTTTTCCGCATGTGCAAGCCCAGCATTTATTTATTCAATTTTTATCCGATCTTTATTACTTAATAAGTAACTTAAGGTAGCAAACATATCTAATATACTCCCCCCAACTTTTGTTCTCCAAAATAGCAACCCTTTGAGGTGAATTGAACTGAGAGAATGTAACAGGTCCAAAGTCACCCATCAAGTTATTAACGCTATTGTAGATTTTATATGGTTATAAAATAATTTTGAATTTCATTTGGCAGCAAAGTATCACTTAGTACAGTTCTTTCCACAGTGTAAACTACCCAAAATAAGTTTTCAACGAAGATGCAGCATTCTACATGGGCTGCATCAGCTGAGCTAACCTAAATGTTACAGATGGCGACTGTGAAGTTAACAGTATGTCAATTGCTATAAGAAATCTGTACTGTCCATGGTGGGGAAACTCTGTATCACAAAGTCCATTTTTGAATGGCTTCTGGAGCAGTGCTATATTGTGCGCTTATGTTTTCAGAGGATATGCAACTTTATACAAAATAGGTAATCTCTCAGGATCCCAGGTAAACATAATGCAGTATCTTGTCAGGATTCATTTCTTGTCCAAATACTCAAGAAACTACATCGTCTTTTATGACACAGATGATAGAGAAAAGGATCTGGCCGTTAACAAGCTACTGATGACATGTTGGCTCCTAATCAATATGCTAATAACTACTTATACTGTAGATGTTAAAAAGAACCAAAGATAGGATGGAGTCTTCATGAATTCTATAACTTACCATATTTTTCAGACTATAAGACGCACCGATGTATGAGACGGATCAAGATTTTGAAGAGGTATGTAAGAAAAAAATGGTTTTGCCCTCCCTGGCCCAGAGGAGCACACTGCAGGCCTCCCAAAGCCTCTGCGTGCCCAGTTTTTGTGAAAAACAGGCCCGTTTTTTGCAAAAACAGGACACGTGGGGCAGGGCTTCAGGCCAAAAATGGCTGTATTTGGTGTATAAGATGCACCAACATTTCCATCCTCTTTTTTTGGGGGGGGAGGGGAGTGCATCTTATATGCCGAAAAGTACGGTAATTGCTACAGAGCTGAGCATTAGTCATTTTGAGAATCGCTGAGCAGGCAAGAGCAGTGTTGTCTGAACCAACAAAAAATACAACACTGTACCAAAAATATTGAGAAATTAGGAGAATCATCCCTTTCCCAAAACAATTTATCATAGCAACTAAGATTTACTCAATTCCCATACCCTACTTAGCTATCCAAATTAAAGTAGTTCCCAATACTTATTTTTTTTCTGAAGAATGTATAAAGCTGCCTGCTATTAGCATGGTTTGAATCCTCCATAAGCAACATATATTAGCAACTGACTAAGAAAAAGATATTAATGATTCCAGGAACTGGTACAATTTGTTGAAACAGGCATATCACTGATAATTAATTAAGGACCCTTAAGACAGCTCCCTCGGATTCACAGACTATTGAGAAGTTTGTTCATCACTATTAAACATAGTACAGTTGAGATTTTATTCTCTTGTTCACCAGAAAGCTTTAAACGTTGAGAAACAGGCAGTAGAGGTGAATTAGAAAGATATGACTGGCCATTCAATTCAAAATAAGTGAACCACCTGCAATTTGAATTGACTCTTATATCGATTGCAGATTTCAATTCATTAATCCAACAGCATTAAAAAGCATAACCTACCTGGATATGTTGGGGTAAGTTTATTAATGTTGCTCTACAATGCTGGATATATCCTTGGGATTCTTCTTGAGCTTTTAAGTGATCTGCCCATGCAAATGACTGAGAAGAAGTGACTAGAAGACGAGTTTTAATACTCCAGTCTGCAGGAAATTCAAAACTTGGTGAAGAGGGAACTTTAGTATCGGAAATGGCCAAACAAGAGTCCTTAAAAAAGTTGAACAAATTATAAGTAAGCAATGAAATCAATACAATGCCATCGGTGTACAAGGAAGCACATCCTACTTTTGCAAACATTAAGCATTATCATTTTAGTTCTGGATTAGATTAGGCACGGATGATATTGATCTATAAATCTAGAGCTAACTGCATAAGAAAACATTTCTGAAGTTTATAAAAGAAACACACTTCAATACTGGGGTAAATATATAGTACTCCTTTAAAGAAAAATGGACATCTGAGGAATCCTTAGTGCTCTCTGAGCTTGGTTATTAAGGTATCTTTATAAAGTAAGATATAATTAAAAATTACAGAGTAACAAAGAAAATAAATTTTGTATCTGACTATAAGAAAATATGCATGGTTGCAAGAGGTGTTTATTAAGGGTGACTGGGTACAGTCTGTATGCAGAGCAGCACATGGGGGATATGCAAGCACCAAGAGTAAACCCTGCACTCTCAAATTTTAAGTGTCTTAGTATTTAGAAATTCTGAAATTAAAATGATACTTACTTTGATCAATGTTTCAGCAGTTGCTATTTCAGAAAGCTCTTCCTTCCATGTGGAGCCATCCTTGTCATGACATTTTAAAAACTAAAAGAAAACAAAAACAAATAAAACCATATAATGCAGTTTGTAACCTAATACCATTGTCTGTATTAAATTTCATAAGAACGTAATGTTTCACATTCCTGCTCTGCAGCAGAAAAGTACAAGATGATACTGGAAACAGATGGTCACTATAGTGACAATGGCAAAGACATTTGCTTGGGAGAAGACAATGACAAACCACCCTTGCATTTTTACCAAGAAAAGCACATGGATAGAAAATATAACATGACTGATGATATCGTGCCAGATGATGGATGCCTTGGATCAGATGGCACTCAAGATGCTACTGAGAAAGCTGAGGATTTTTCAGAGTATTGATGGTGTTTAAGATGTCCCACATACTTAATCTAGCCACAGCTAGTTGCTGATGTTGCCATATAAGAAAAGAAAATCTGAAGGTGCAAAGAATGGTGGGAACACGGAACATAAGAAACAGGAACATGGGAAAATTCAGCAATGTGAAAAATTAAATGACTATACATCATCATCTTAAACATCAGAAAATCAAGATGGATTGGGATTGGGCATTTTCAGTCAGAAGATTACATTTATTAGTCAGGACATAAAACACAAAGAATAGCACTGCTTTTATAGTTAAGGAGGAGACAACAGGAATAGCACTTCATTGCAATGCAATCAATTATTGTATATCTGTTAGACTTCATGAAAAAATTTTTAAGATGATGATCATTCAAGTTTATGAGCCAACCAACAATCCAGAAGAGGTGGTGGATGAATTTTAAATGATGAATGAATCAGGTTTGATTTAAAATCAACAGGACATGCAAGCAAAATGTGCTGCTTGTGACTGGAATATCAAAACTGGAAATACTAAAGAAGAAAATGTAGTTGTATTGGCTTTGGAAATCAGAATGAGGCAGGAGATTGACTTTATCATTTTCTGCCACTCTAGTGAATTCTTCAGAGAATTCTGTCCTCAAACAACTAAATCGAACCCCTATACACGAACATCACTAAACGGAGTATGTAAAAATCACATTGATTATATTATTGCTAAAAGGAAGTGGATGGAGGAGCTTAACATCAACTGATGTTATCAATTCTTTGATAACGTCAAAGAATTGGAGAGGTGCTGACTGTGGAACAAGCCATGAATTTGTCATACGCAAGTTCAATTTAACGAAGAAAAAAGAGAGCTAGATAGTTTTCACAATATGAGCTTGAACATATTGAACATATGATATATCTACCATTTTCATAGACAACATCAGGAATCTGAAGGCCTGAATATGATCGATAAAAAACTCCAGATGAAGTGTAATGAAATTAAAGAAGTTATTAAAGATGAATGCGAAAAGAGATTTGACAAAAATAAAGAGAATAAAACAAACTGGATGTCAGAACAAACTGTGGAAATTGCCACAAAGAGAAGCCAAAGTCACGAAAAGCTAAAATCTCAGGAACTTAACAAGGAGTTTTGGAGAGCTGTTAGACAAGAAGCAGCATTACAATATCTGTAAAGATACTGACACTATAGAGGGAAGCAGACACGGAAAAACAAGGAAATGTGGGATCCTTGATGCTCTTTGAGCTTGTTTGTTTTCTTGCAGTTGTTTCAATACCCTAAATAGGTAACATCATCAGTTCTAGTAAGGAGTGCTATTTGCTTTCAGTTTATATTCTGGTGTCTTGCTTGTCTGTGTGGGTTAGGGGTGGTCATAAAAAATTCTTTGGGTGGGCTGTTTACTGATGGCTCTTTGGCAGTTTCTTGATTGGGGTATTGCTTATTTGATTGTTGGTCTGAAGCTGATCTTGGACTTCATCTATGCTGCGCTGAGTGCTGATTACTCAGCACTCAGAGCAGCATAGAGATGCTGGAGTCTTTTTCTCTTTTGGGCGGGATGATTGTCTCTTTTGCATAGTCTCTAGATGTTGTTAATGTCTATGTCTATTCATGGGTGATGTTTTTCAAAAGATCTCTGAGTTCCAATCTTGAATTGGAAGGCTAAAAGACATCAATGGATAGATAGTAATAAGTTCAAAGGAGAGCAAACTAAATGGGAAATGTATATTAAAACATTGGACAGTAGATCCGTCAACATTCAAGATACTTTAGAAGATATTTCCTACTTATAATAATCTCTAGCACTAGAAGATGAAGTTAGATCAGCACTCCATTCATTATCATGTCAGAAGGCTACAAGAACTGATAGAATACCTACTGAAATAGATAGGCAAGCAATTGAAGATGATTTGATCATGATTCTAAGAGTTTTGGCAGTAAACCTGGAGAATAACACAACGGTCAGCAGATTGGAAGAGTTGCTCCAGCTTGGGAAAGAAGTGGGATAAGGCTGTATACTTTTTCAATATATATTTAATCTATATGCTGAATATATATTAAAGGAAGATGGATTGGAAGATGAGTATGGTTTTAAAGTTGAAGGTAAAAATATCAATAACCTGTGCTATGCTGATGACACTACACGTAGCGCCCATGCATTTATTTAGTACATTTGTTCAAAGTTACAATGGCACTGAACAAGGGTATTCCTTATAGTTGCAGCCATTGCAGCATTCCCAGAATCATGTGATCTCAGTGCCGGCACTTGGTGACCAATTCAAAATAAAAACATTGCTGTGTCCCTTGATCATGTGACCACCATTTGTGACCTTCTCTGCCAGCTTCCTACAAGCAAAGTTAATAGGAAAGCAGGCAGGCGATCTCAAATGGGAATTACATGGTTGTGGGACACTTTGACCACACAGGATTTGCTTAATGATGGCAACAGGAACTGCCATCATAAGTTGCCAAAATCATGTGAGTTCATGGTTCCAATTGTCATCAGTGGGGATTCCTTGTACTATAACTTAAAATGCAAAGGATGTGGAAGGTCTAATAGAATAATAAAAGTAATAAAAGGAGCAAAATGAAAAAAAATGGGACTAACATGAAATATAATGAAGATCAAACTAATGACAACAGAGAGAACACCCAGCCTTAAAATTAACAATAGAGATGTCAAAGAGGTAGATAGCTTATGTCTTTTAGGATCAACCAACAACAGTAAAGGAACAAGCAGTCAAGAAATACATTGTAAAGCTTGGAAAAGATTTTGCCTTGATAGCAGCCATCCTTTTTTCTCTCACAAAACCAAAGGAAAAAACAGAACCCACTATAAGAGACTAACAACATCTTCATAAATAGGCTGAGTCAAATATGGAGAGACACTATTCCCAGTAATTTCCGTTCTTATAAATGATTATGTTATTAACTATGTGTTAGGAATGCTCTCATCTTCTTAGCATTTCAAACATGCCCATCAGGCACACAAGACTGAGAGCTGTGCTCACCACCTTAAATTTAAGGTTTATCATAAAAGAACAGAACAGAATAACAAGAGTTGGGAGGGATCTTGAAGGTCTTCTAGTCCAACCCCCTGCTCAGGCAGGAAACCCTATATACCATTTCAGACAACTGGTTGTCCAATCTCTTCTTAAAAACTTCCAGTTTTGGAGCACCCACAACTTCTGGAGGCAAGCAAAAGTTATATAGCTGAAACCACTTTCCATTATTAATGTATACATTCTGGATTAATGTGAAGTGACACAAGAGATAACAGATGACTATTTGTGTTAAATGGCCTGAAATAGGAACTCCAAAAAGTTTAATAAATGTTTTTCATCATCAGGCTTCTCTAAACATCATCTTTTGATTTCTCTAAAAATCAACAGTTGTTACAAGTTATTTTCAACTACTCTACCAAGTGGACTTTTGTCCAATCTCTTCTTAAAAACTTCCAGTGTTGGAGCATTCACAGCTTGTGGAGGTAAAGTTGTTCCACTGATTGTTCTGTTATTTTCCTTCAAATTTAAAACTCGTTTCAACACCCACACCCGCTTATTTAGAATAGAATAGAATAGAATTTTATTGGCCAAGTGTGATTGGACACACAAGGAATTTGTCTTGGTGCATATGCTCTCAGTGTACATAAAAGAAAAGATAAGATACACATTTAATCACGAAGTTCTATTGTTTTCTACTCCTTAGGCACAACAACACGCTTGATCGATACGCAATTCGGTCTAACGCCCATCGGAGGGTTGCAAACAGTGACGGCAGAGCCCAATTTACCTGCTTCTCGGATCTGCTGGATAAGTCATTCCTCGGCACTAACCACTCCACTTCTGCAAGTCTCTGGGTAGAAGATTGAACCGGCAGAAGACAAGGCGTGTTCCCCACGTTTGTGAAGGGGTTGCGCCGCCGACTCCCCGGACCGAGCCGAGGGGGAACAGGCGAGTCCTTGAAGGTTGTCGCAGACGAAGACTCTCCGGAAAGGGCGACCGTTTCGCTTCTCCGAGGCCTCTTCCTCTTCAAGCGCAATATCTCCGGCGGCTTCTTAAAGCCGGGAGAATAATCGGGAACCACGGAACACATGCCGGTCGATCGGTGGAGGCGGCTGGAGGGAGCCGAGCAGACCAAGAATTCCGCGCTTTACTTGAAAGCCCCGCCTAGCAGCTGGGCGTTCCTTTCTTTTGCCCGCGGAAAAGGCAACCAATCCGAACGGAGCTCTTTCACGAGGATCACCACCCTTTCCCCCTCGCACGCCCAGAGTTGCTTTTTCCCCGCTACCAAAGCTCAAATAGGCAGAGCTCCGCTCGCAAAGAGAAAGGAGAGTAACTGGAGACTTAACGGGTTCTTTTTTTGCTTTTGAACGTTTGATTTTCATTACGCGATCCACCACTATTAAACACCCGGGGCAAAAGACGAAGACTTTAGAATTGTAAATCTAGATTCACTTCAGCTTTCTACCAGTTATTAGTATTAGAAGGGGGAGAACTGGATTTCCCTTGTCGATCTAGTAGAAATACAGCTTTATGACCCATGATTCCTTAGTGCAGTGTTACACTAACACTTTTAAAAATGTGTTTGTGAACCATTCAGAGTTGCATAAGATGGGTGGCAATATAAATCTTTTACATAAACAATTTAATAGAATTTTTGACCACTGAATAAAAAAATAATAATATGCATTTAACCCAACTAATAAAATTGCACATAGCAAGCCCGGATCTGTTATAGCATATGCCAAAATAAACATTTATGTTGCAGGTTTCTTCCTTATTTGGTGCAATAGTCTTGATTATTCTAGAATTATATATTTTAAGTATGATCAGAAATCAAATAATAAAACATTGTGGACTTAAACATTAGACATTCTGAAATTGCCTTTGGGCATAAGGATTGTACTTCTGAACAAACAAATGCAGGTTTATATTCCCAGGTTCTAAACAACAGAACTTTAAAAGTAGTTATTTGAAAACAGGGAAAACAATGCATCCAATTCTTTAAATCTGACTTGGAGACATCTCTTTATTGTATTGTGAAATGCTTTTCCAAGATTACAACTTTACTCAGATTTATTTCAATGTGTTTTGTTCTTTGTAAATGAAACTGAAGTTTATGTGACAATTCTAATAAATAGAAACAAAATGTAGTGAAAGGGAAAGTTAAAATATGTTGCTCATAGTTTCCCATTGGTGATGGAACATTAAAGAACACATTCAGCCAAACCAAAATCTAGACTAAGAAGTCTTTGTTGAAAAATCTTGGCTATTACATAGATTCATAGTAAACTAGTCCTACTGATTTCATGCTTTGTCTAAACTTGGATCAAACGTAATTTTCTGTGACTTTATAGGATTCTCCTTTCTTCATCTGACTGAGCATGCAGTCGCCCCCTCCCCTCAAAATAAAAAAGCCAAACAAAAGAAAGCCATACACAATAAAGGTAAATCTTATGGTTTTTAGATACATAAATTAGATCTAAGGTTATAAGAGACTCAAACCAGTTAAGAACTGTTTCAGATATTGGCTGAAGACAATTGATAAATATTTAACAACTATGCAGAATACATTAACCTTCACTTTTTACAGTTCAAATTGCCTTACAAACTTCATAGTTGGATAACTTGTTTTTTTCTTGCTTGATTTTTCTGAACTAATTCCATAGAAACTTTAGCTTCATATAATGGTACAGGCTTATCCAGATGAGGTCTGAGAACAGAAACAAAAAGTATAAATGTACAGCTATTTATTTGCTTTATCCATTACTTTACTCCCTAGCAATCTTTAGGCAGTTTATAGATATTAAGACACTCCCCAAAAAAGTATCAACAAATAATACATAAAATTAAATTATTAAAATATTACTGGTGGAGGAAATACAGCCAGTCTCCAAGATTCTTCCTGAAGAGTCAAGTTTTTACCAGTTTTCAAAATGCCATAAGAATGGAGGCCATTCTTGCCCTGCAGGCCATGCTGTTAAAAGGGGAGCCCCAAAAAGAATGTCTGCCATCAGCTCATATTCAACTGAAAATGTATACATACATTGTACAATAACCTGATCTCTAGTAAACTTTTATAGGCTGTCGAGATCTATGAATATGCGCATGGACTGTCAACAAATGCAACATCTGGAAAGCTATTTTCCCGATAATGCATGAGTAATCCATCCTAAGTGGGTTTACTTATCATATGCAGTTTGTCCTAAGAGAAAAATATACATGGATGATTTTTGACAACTTCCTAATTTCAATAATTAGAAAAGTAATGAGCCCAGAATAGCCTGCACAGCTTGGGACATGCCAAGTAGCCTTGTGCAGCCCGTTTTTTAAATAGTAATACATTTCCAGGGACTGTACCCAAAAGAATGTTTCTGAGCATCTCCAAACTTCATTGCCAACTCTAGCACTTTCACTGCTTCATTAGCCATAAAACATCTCAACAGCACTCAAAGTATTTCTTTGTGGCCCACAAGGATTTTTAAAATATCAATGTGGCTCTTTCCCTTTTATGTTTTGCAGCCCTGATCTAGAATATCTAGGATCTCTAGAGGTAATTGTGGCTAAAAGTTTTAATTATCATTTTCTCATCTTTTTAAAGCAGTTAATTGATAAAATACTTAAATGAATATATTTTAAAATGCTTATAACGCTTCAAATTTATCCTTACTTGAAAACTCCGCTTGATAACTTCTCCATTACATCTTCCAAAATGCGTATAGAAGAGAATAGTCAAGTGAAACACTATATAAAATGTTAGAGCTATGCCAAGATCTGGGTTTGAAAGAGAAATATAATTCCTAATATATTTGGTCGTGCAAACTGTACTCTCACAATCACCTTAAATCAAACACATGTCAGAGTAACTAGGGTACAGATCAACCTATCAAAGAACAATTAAGGAGGAACTTTTTTTCATTGAAATACAGGTAGTCCTCAACGTATGACTGGTCATTTAATGACCGTTCAAAGTTACAAAGATCCATAAAGCATTTCTGGCCACCGTAAAACATCACACTAGCCACCCATCATATTATTGTGATCTGTGATTGGCAATTTGTTTGTGCTTATAAACAGTTGCCAAGTATCCTGCGATAATGTGGTCGCCATTTGCAATCTTCTCTGCCAGCTTCCCTAGAAAGACAGAGAAGATGCAAACTGCTGCTACTAGCCGATGGATTTCTCCTCCCCTCCTTGGATGCAGGGGACAAAAATCCTTTATTGGACTGCAGAAACAAAACTTGGCAAGGTTCACTTTGCTCGCTTAATGCAGATGTTCCCTTCAGGATATGGAGGGGTGCAGCTCCTGAAGATCCAAGCTCCATTCCTGCAACCAGCGCTCCATGGCTTAGGACCCGGGTACTTACGAGACCGCCTGCTGTTACCCTTTGCCTCCCACCGACCCGTAAGCTCTCACAGAGAGGGTCTTCTCAGGGTGCCGTCCGCCAAACAGTGTCGGCTGGCGGCCCCCAGGAGTAGGGCCTTCTCTGTGGGGCAGTGACGCCTGAACGAACTTCCCCTGGCCTGCGTCAAGTGCCTGATCTTCGGACCTTCCGTCGTGAGCTCAAAACATATCTATTTATTAAAGCGGGACTGGCATAATTTGTGTTGAATTTTAAATTGGGTATTCTTAATATTTTTAAATTTTTAAATCTAAATTTTAATAATCAGCCTTTAAAATTTGCTCTTTTTAAATGTTGTTTTAAATTGTATATATTTTGTTTTTATTCTGGCTGTACACCGCCCTGAGTCCTTCGGGAGAAGGGCGGTATAAAAATTTAATAAAATAAATAAATAAATAAATAAACCTGTTGGGAGTTCCCTTCTACACACAGAGGAGAGGCTTCCCTCCTTCAATAGGAAGCTCAGTTGTGCCATCTGCTTAACAACCTGTGTGCTTGATTCATGACTGCAATTGGGACAGTTGTGATTGCAGTTGTTGAACAAAACAGTCATGTGACTATCTGACTAAATGACCACTTTTGCTCAACACTGAGATGCCTATCCCAATTGTGGTTGTAAGTTGAGGAGCACCTGTACTAGTGTTCAATGAGCAACGAGGCTCTCAGGGAGATGGAGTGGAGAGAGAAAGCAATTATTTTATTGTTTCTAATTTGCATGTATATGCTTTCACTGAAAATGTATTCCTAAACTTTAGGAGAACCCACTAGTCCAATGCTTCCCAAAGCTTACCAGACAGTGCTTTTATCCAATGTATGTAAAATAGTTTAAGTCAATTTAATATCCCTATTCTAATTGGGTAATCGGTTTATGTGTTGTTACCCAAAGAAAAACTACTCCTTCCCAATTTTGAGTAATTTACCCAGGTTTGGGAAGCACTGCATTAGTTTATGCTGTTTCATAATAAATAAGGTCTCTATACACAGTTATGAAACAGCTATTAAAATCCTTTTCTACTGTAAAGACTTTTCAGTGAAAAGTTATCCAAGCATTTCTATGAAAGAAAATACAATTGTAATTAAATGAAATGACATAGTTTTTATATTGTACGTTAAAGGATTTAAAATGTGGTGGGACAGACAGAAAAATTGGAAAGAAAATGAAAAAAATTATGTATGTGATCAAGTAAAAAACACTTTGTCTGGTTCTATGTATTTATGTGTTTCAACAGTAGCTACAAAGACAATAAGCACCTTGAAGATGTTAAAAAACTCATGCATATTTGCCTGACCATTTTGTTTGGCAATGTAATATAGAAATATTTCACAAATAATTAAATAGGTAAATTATTTAAATTAAAAACATCAGTACAAGTAATACAATTCATGTTACACTACAGGTAGTCCTCGACTTACGATCACAATAGGGACTGGAATTTTAGTTGCTAAGCAATGGAATCATTAAGCAAGTCATGTGACGGGACTTGATTTTACAATCTCTCTGAAAAAAAGGTAGTCTTTTATTAGCCCATTTTTAATACCTTCAAATATCTATCAAACTTACAGCTGACCAATACTTGATCGATGTTTGGAGGTGTAAAAAAGGGACTTGATTTTATAACCATTTTTATTCTGGTAGTTAAAGAGAATCATATGGTCGCTAAATGAATCACATAATCATTAAGCAAATCCAGCTTCCTTAATATGCTTTTCAGAAGCAGCTGCGAAGATTTCAAATTGCTATCAGGATACTTCAACTGTTGTAAGTGCAAACAAGTTGCCAACTGCCCAAATAGTGATTATGTGACCTCGGGGATAGTACAACATCCATAACTTTGAGGATGAGCTCTAGGTCAATTTTTCCAAGGCTGCCATAACTTTAAACCATTGTTAAATGAATGCTCATAAGTCAAGGACTTATGTAATTCAATTTTTTACTCCCACCGTTAAAGACCTTTGTGTCTTAGAGGGTGGGTACCTAGGGGACCACTTCTCTTATTCTTCCTGACTGGCCAGTAATATTTGGCAAAGACAGCATACTCTGGATCCCATCAACAAAGGGTTCATGCTGAGAAACGAGATATTTTTCTGCAGCCCTCTCTGCCAGCGAAACATGGACACTAACCTCACAATTGATACAAAACATGATACATAAATACAATAAACATTATATAATAGAAAGGATATATAGATATTTTCCTTGTTGCATATTTGACAAATTCCAAATTTCATTATTCAGAAAAGAAACTGAAGCACCTTTCAGGAAAAGATATCGACAATCTGGAGGATCCAACTTTAAAAAAGGGAAAAACAGTGATTACTTTAGAATAAAAATAACATAAGCAAAGAACATTAGTTGATGGTTAACCAAGTTTTTGCTAAAAGAAAATATCATTTTCAATATATTTTCAATATATTATTATTTATTCCAAAAATATAAGACTAGGATGACATAATATATTAGAATTTCAACTTCCATATTATCTGGAATTTTATGCAAATTAAAGTCCACTGCAGCTGGAAAATATCAGACTGGGAAAGGCTGATCTAACTAATTATTTCAGAAGTTTCTTCTTACCTGAAGATTTTTTTCAGTTGTAATCCAGTGGCCTCCAGCACTGAGTAATGTAATGATGTCATGCTTATGGGGTAGCAATTGTTGAGAAGTTGTTTCATTGTCTTTATTATGCAGTCTCACTAAAAACAAATTAAAAATACTTTCTAAAAATGGAAGATGAGCAAGAACTGAAAAGATGTGCATATCAATAAATCCCTATTTTTTCAGGATTCAGTTTTTCTTTGTACTACATTAACCTTGTCTTCTTTTAAGGATCTTTTTTTTTACTCTACCAGGCTCAAATTACTATATTTCTGACACATATATGAAGACATATCACTCATTTGAGTGAATCTCAGTAGTTTGCCATAAAAAGTATACTAGTTCTCAATGACTTGAAAACTGATAGATGAATAAATATTCATAGCTTGAAATATATACCCATCTAAGCATTTCAGTCTATGCTGTTAGTATATCACCTGCTCTGAGGTGCCATTGGTACAAATGCCATTCTGTACCTTTTTAAATACTGTTTTCCAAAAAAGATTTTGTGCTTTTTCATGGCTTATAACAAAATATCACAGTCAAAGGGCAAAAACCACAGGAGTGAACTAGTTTAATTATCTTGGCAGTATCCTGTGACTATTCCTAGAATAGTTAACTGTAGAATAGCAAAGGCAAGCTCTGTTTTCAAACGATTGTGCTCTACTATATCAAGTTTACAAAGCAAGGCGCAATGGTGAAGCACAACATAAGCATCAGCTATGTACAACCAGCCATGCCTGTCCAAATATGCAAACACATTCTGTGCCTGAATTGGCCTGATTGGTTGCCTTCAGCCACACCATATTTAATCTTTGATCCTTACAAAATCAACAGATCTTCCTCCTAAACTACCACTTGGATAAAAACACAACTTTTAATGACTTTGCTTTCCATTTATTAAATGGCATATTCTAATATAGTGTATATAATTTTAACCTTAGGATATATATTGTACTAAAAATGTGCTTCTCTGGGTAGAATCATCCTATAAGTGTGTTTATCCAAGTAGGGGAAGTTACCTTTCCTCACCATAAGAGGTGAGGTCAGCAGTGTTTCTTACTTATGCAACTGCTTTGTGGAACAGTCCCTCCCTCAAGACTAGATAGCACAGATTTTATCGTCATTCCACAAAATAGTAAAAACTGACCTGTCCAATATGGCCTAAGGCTATCTAGATTGATGGCACTCATATATGATGTAGTTGGGTATTATAGGGTTTTTTTTACTGATAATTTGCCTTTATGGATGATTACATTCTTATTTATTTTATTGTGTATTTAGTATTCTACATTGCTGCCAATTGCATGATTTGTTGCTACAGGAAGCAAATAAAGAAAAAAATACAGTACAGGTATTTCTGTTGCTAAGCAAGACAGTTGTTAAGTGAGTTTTGCTCTATTTTACAACCCTTCTTGCCATAGTTGTTATGTGAAACATTGCAGTTGTTAAATTACTAACATGATTGTTAAGTGACTCTGGCTTCCCCATTGACTTTGTCAGAAGGTTGCAAAAGGTAATCACATGACCCCAGGACATTGCAACCGTCATATGAACCAGTTACCAAGCATCCAAATTTTGATCAGGTGATCACAGGGATACTGCAAAGGTCACAAGTGTGAATGACAGTCATAGGTCACCTTTTTCACTGATGTTGTAACTTCCGATGGTTTTAAATCAAGGACTACCTGTAGTTATATTTACAATCATGGCTCTAATTGTATTACTTCATTATGCAATCTAGCCAGCATACTTCTATTCTTAGAAAGATTATTTTATTATTTTAATTTGTAGTTAGCACTGGAAGACAGAAAAAACATGCAATTCATCCCCAAATGTACAAGCAAGAATCCAAAACATTGTAACATGGGCTCTTAAAAGTTTTCAATGCTTTTTAAAAGATTCAGAGAAGGGGAATATTTTCACTTGGCAACTAATCAAGTTTTCTTGAAGAGTATATTTCATAAACGAGGAATCACAAATCAGCAGCCCCTTTCCTTTAGTGACTTACCATCTTGATTTGGCAGACATTCAAAGAACCTTCAAGAATTATATTTAAATTCAGGATACTTAAAATTGGAGAGAATTCATTTCTCCAGATACTTTGGTCTCACTGGATGCTTTGGAGACCATCAACATTTTCTAAATTGAAACTTAGTAGACATATTCTGAATTAATTGAAGCTTAATATCGTTTTCAAAGAGAAATCCATGAACAAACATTAACCAAAACAAATGGAAGAAAGGAACTGGATTCAACCTATACAGGAAGATACGGTTTTACAATAAAACTGTAAATTGTTTAATTAATTAATTGAACTTGGAAGTATTTTCTGAAACTGAGTTTTGGAATAATTACAGACCTCCTGCATCAATGATGATATCCATTCCTAGTCCACCTGTCTCCTCTAAACAACTTTCTGTCAGGTCATATTTTCCATTCGAGACATCTATAATCCTAACTGAATGGGTAAGAAGATAAAATATAATAAATATTTAGGCATATGTTGTTTTAAAAATCAATCCAAATACCAATATACATAAAAGAAAAAAGTTTCTTTTCTTTAAAAAGATTTATAGTTACTGTAGGTAGGGAATAACCAGTTATCAAAAATGTAAGGCTGCTCCTTCTCATCACAGTAAACATAAACCGCCCAGACAAAAGTTGCACGTCCATGCTCTACTATGTTCTTTGGGGTTTCCTGATTTTTTTTATATGCTACTGGGAAACATATAAAGGAGTTTCAAAAGAGAAATCAGTAATAAGTTACCTTTTATGGAAACTCCTTGCAAGACATAAAAATAACCCCCCAACCAAAACATGAACAAAAGCAGAAAACAAAACACATCACAAAAGACACATTGCAAAAAGATATGTAAAAATGACTTTGTATGTATTAAAGCTTACGCAACATGGAATCAAATTGATAGGACTTTCCATATTGTCAATAGAGAGCCAATTTAAAGGTTAAATGTATACTTTTAGTAGAGGACTGGGAAAGTAATTGGCACATGAAATGCGAGATCGCCAAAGACTGCCTACAGAAATTGCTTGTTTTTTTACTTTATTCCCCCATCTCGCAGAACAGTGAGATTAAAGAAGGGATTACAAGAGAGTAAGCAGGCATGCAATGGGAATATCCTGGGCTGTTTCCAGGGCATGCTCACAGCTATTAGTATCAACACATTGTTTTTTATTGTATTCCCAACTGTGTTTCTCCTTACTCTTTTGTTATACATTCCTCCCCAATCTCTCTGCGCTGTAAAGGGGAAAAAACAGGTACAGGACAATGTAGACTGACTGTGATGGCAATCACAAGATACAGGGATGCTGCAAAGGTGATAAATGCAGGCAATGGTTGTAAAGTTATTTTTTTCAGCACTATTGTGATTTCAAGTGGTCACAGAATGAGGCACTCAGTAAGCAAGGACTACCTATACTGCAACATGCCCCTTGAAGCATCGGTGGCATTCTAATACTGTTTTTATATGACAAACAAGAAATGCATCCTTTCTGACCTCAAGGATGAACTTTCTTTTAGGGAAACATATATTTTAAAATATATATTTTATTTTTGAGCTTGCAATATTACACAAAATATTATCTGCAATCATAAGTCAGCCATATGTAAATTTGGAATGTCATTAAGTCTAAGGTTGCTACACTAAATCTGAATAGCCAAGACAAAAGATAAATAATATTAAAATTAAATAACAGATGGAAGAGATAAACGCTGCATATTATGTGCAGTTCTCATTTAATTCTGTGAGCTTTTACAATTCTGGATTCCTAAAGTTTTTATTAGAGTATTGCAAATTTCCCACCATTCGGTATTAATAATTAGAAACAACTTCTTACATAGCTGGAATTTACCGACAGTTATAATCAAAGTCTACACAATGTAACTGCCCACGTTTTGACATCTTTTCCATTACTGTTTCCCTTGTTAATTCCAGGCAGAGACCAGATCAGCATTTTTCCAAAATTAATGGGAAAAAATAGCTACCTTAACTGTATATGTCTGAGTAAGACATGTTGGATCAGTTCACATGATACACCCTAGTCAATAAAGCTGGCTATGATGAATAGGTGAGGCCAATAATCAGCCTTGGTTGGGAAAGCTACCATAATATATTGCAAACTGCATGTCCAAAACTAGCCAGAAGACAAACCCCTTAACAAATATTAAAGAACAAACCTTGGTTTTGTTCTCTCTTCTTTAGAATGGAATAGCTCACTGCTGCATTCATAATTATACTGAATTTAGTTAATCTATCTTTTTGCCTTAATACTATAGCTATATGTAAGCACTGGACAGAATTGCTACGTTCCAATTCCGTTTTCCCCAAAACAAATATGAAAGTTCATAGTTAGCTAGGGTAAATTTTATTCAAAGATTGAATTATAGGTATTAACATTTTTGTTTGATAATTTAAATACTTTTGTGCTGTTTATCATCAAAATTTATAGTTTATATTATGAGTGATTCTGGCCAGATGTTAAAATGTTGGTAATGTGTATGTGCAAGTGTAGGATGTATCTGGAAAATATAGTTTGGATAGATTACATAGAATAATCCTCTATTTCAAGTTTCCTAGATGCCAGCCCTTATGAGCTTATCAACATTTATAAATTTAAAATATGGTCTGAATTAGGTCTTTTCATGAGGTTTAGTATAAAACAATTTAACTTACCTACAGAAGGAACAATCCTCTCAAGACACTGTTTGTCTTCAAGATTATACACAGTAGAAATCACCTTGGCTCCTCTGTGTTGTGCTAACTGAATAGCTATTATACCAAATGACTGCAGAAAAACAAAAGAGTTATATACATTTATTTATACATCTATATCTAGCTGCAGTCGAGCCTATTGGAAAAAAAAACTTTCACATTCTACATTCACAGTGTAAAAGAGCTCCTAGCTCTATCTGGAACATCAGAAACCTTAAAATATATACTTTTCTTCATTTTTAGCAGCATAAAAGATGCCTTGAGAAAAATTAACCTGTTTCTACATGATGAAGTAAATCTAAGGCTACAATTTCCCAGAGAATTAACTAGTCTCTGCATAACATGCTAACAAAAGAAATCCTACACATTATTCAGAACCTAGTTCCATTGTTCCAAAATTCAGTTAAAAATCTTTTTTCGTGTATCACTCATTGGTTTTAATCCTGTATTCTGGGACAACATAGAACAAGCCTTTTCTGTCTTTCTAATGTGTCATCTCTTCAATATTTAAAAAAGCACTAGAATGATTTCAGTTTTACCTGCTCTATAGTAAATATACCCTGTTCCTTCAACTTTTCCCCACTGGAATAATTTTTCTTAGCCCTGAACATTTTCATTATTTTCCATTGCATCCATTCCAATTTGCTACATTTTTCTTAAGGTATGAGATCCTGACTTTTGAGATTTTTAATTTTTTAATTTATTTAAACAACTTTTATGGAAGGTCAATTCATATAGTGATTCTAGGTGACTGACAACCAATATAAAAAGATTATGCCTTTTCACCAGGTGCCATACTATGGACACATACCATTCATACTTCTTCTGTCCATCCACCCATGCATGTGCAAGCACAAGCACAAGCACGTACACACACACACACACACACACACACACACAGAAATGCAAATAAGATGGAATTATTGCTTCTCTATGCTTTTGAAACTCATGGTTCTGTTAATGTAGCCACAAAACATTATCAGGTAACACTTGTGATTCACTAGAATTCAAAAATATAGTTGGTAAACTAAATTACTGCACCCCATTCCAATGCTGTACTTGATTTTCTTGTATTTATGTCTATTTCATTTCATTTTATTAATTTCAGCCAGGTTTCCTGTTTTATTGTTTTATCCTATTTTTATTTGATATACACATTTTTCCATATTTTGCTTGGCTGAGATGCAAGTGTAAGAAATATAATGTTGTAGAAATTAGTGGAATTTAGTTTTCTGTGAAAAAAAAAATGTCATATTTCATTGGAATTTACAGAATCACACTATAATAGCCCTAGCAAATAGATATTAGTAGCATTTCTCTTTCCTCCATTCATTTAATTATCATTTGGAAAAAAGAACAAGAATAATTCCAGTTGTGTGAACCGAAGGCTGCTTTAGCAACATTAAATTTAACCCAATGAATGTTTGATTCTAATAAATAGTTTTCATTATACTTAAGTTCAGTGGCATTTTTATACATACACTTGCACCATCCATTATCAACACGGTTTTTCCATCAGAAACATAGGACAGATAATGTAGAGCTGTATATGCACGAAGACCGTCACAAATAGTCCCAGCTGATTCCATCCAGGAGACTTTTTCAGGTTTGTGAACTATTTCACAAGGAAGAAAGTTTGGTGATAGACTTTATAGCAGTGTTGAAGCATACAGATGATCCTTGACTGGCAACCATTTGTTTAGTGATCATTCAAAGCTACAACGGTGCTGAAAAAAGTGACTTATGACCATTTTTCAAACTTACGACTGTTGCAGCATCCCCATGGTCACAGGATCAAAATTCGGATGCTTGGCAACTAGCATATATTTATGCCAAATGCAGTGTCCCAGGATCATGTGATTCACCTTTTGTGACTTTCTGACAAGCAAAGTCAATGGGGAACCGAGATCCAGTTAACAATTATGACAAGAAATGTTGTAAAATGGAATAAAACTGACTTAATAACTGTCTTGCTTAGAATTGGAAATTTTGGTCTCAGTTGTGGTTGTAACTCAAGGGCTACTTGTATATTAATTTAAACAAAAAATCTGAAATGAAACACTCAAATTGCTACACCTATGAAATGATTATCACACAAAAGTATTCAACATCTTCCCTTTTCCATTTGTTTCTCTATTAACAAATCTGATATATTGATTTTAGCTGATCAACTACCAGAAATTTTTTAGAATAATGTTGATTTGACAATGACGTCAAGACATGAACATTTGAAAAAAATCGAAAGTGTGGGGAAAAAAAGTGTGAATAATAAATATGAATGTATGCATGCCATCTGACTATATGAGACTTCATATTTTCCTGTAAATTCTATATATTTATATGATTTACAGTATGTACAATTTACAAATCTCCAAACATAGCTCCAAATTGAAATGCAAACATTTCCCTATTTCAAAGCAAACCCTTGTAATGGGGCACATTTTCCAACTGCAGAATAAATTTTACAATTGAAATTTTATGTGTTTTGCTTTGCAATGATTTTCAAATATGCTTTTCCACAATATACTAAAGTCATCATGGCTGAGTGCATTGTATACACCAGTTCATATAATGGTAACCTTAATTCCAGACCCAACTCAATGTTCTATTTTCACCCGTTGTGATTTGGGTGGGGGCATACAAGGTGGAGATTTGGCTATTTTCCTTCTTATTAGTTAGTAAATGCTTCCAAAAGAAATCAATAACATCTTAGAATGACATATTAAAAATGCAGCTTTCAAATCAAGGATGAAGTGCTTCCTTTTACACTTGCAGGGTTAGTCAGAAGGAAGAGTGAGTGAAGTAATAAGAGAAGTTTACCAGAAACAGATGAGTCAACTTTTGTAGTTTCTGTTTAAAGAGAATAATAACTAATACTACTATTATTTAGAAAAAGTCAAATGATAACGTTTTGATCTAGGATAACATTTTCACGATAAACAAGGTTTATTATTCACAAACTGAGCAATTTTTGAGTACTTTTGACAATAACATTTCAAAAACAGTAATGTATTATTATGTTTTCTATCTACATACCTAAATAATGCTCATGAACCAGAATCTCTTCACACAATCCAGATTCTTCTGAATCCAATGGTAAAATTCCTATGAAAACAGGATTTCCTCCAGCTTAAGACAAGAGTACAATCAGCTGAACAACATCCAAGCACAATAATTGACCTGCAAACCTTTGAATTCCATGTAATGCACCTGAATTTGAATAGCTGAGAAGTTTACTGTAATTTGTCCCTGATGTAGACATAAATAATCTGAATAAAAAAATCTCTTAAATAAATGTGCAAAATAGATATACATACTAATGGAAGGATATTTTGAAGAAAGTTTTGAAATTTAAACTGAATTATAATCTTAAGGAAAACTTTTATCAGACTATGTATTGCTGGTATTTGACACTGCATAAATTGTCAAACGCGTGGTGGAATTTCAAATATTAGTTGGAATTGTAATCAGAGAACATATTTTTCATCTTTGGTATAAGAAAACTAGAAAATACTGGGATCAAATATGTATTTGATTCAGAAGATTTTAAAAGTAAATGTAGAATTGAAACCAAAGATTTTTCTTTTTAGGATTACAAAGATAGAAAGATCTTATGGAATTTTGTTTTTATGTAAAAGAGGGAGAAAGAGGTACAGGGAAGATAAGAGATGACCAATGAAATATATTATACTGATAGTTGCTAAGGACAGGATTGCAGAGAGAGTCCTACCCTACATTCTGTCCAATATTTAGAACAGAGCTCCTTAACCTTTCTGGCTCTGTGGACCGGTGGCGGGACTGTTTTGCGCAAATGCAGCTTTGTATACTCACCCACCATTTATACGGCCCAGATCCCCACAGGCAGCGGCCTGGTACTGGGCTGTGGACTGGGAATTGGAGATCCCTGTTCTAGAACACTCAGGATATTCTAAATTTTGTTTCTGGAAAGCTATTACTGAACCAAGAGAACATGGCAGAACTCTTGGACTTAGATTATTTGTTCTGGGTCCAAAACAAAACAATAGTTTTATTTCATACACATGCCTACTCAGTTATAATGGCGTTGAGAAGATCACTAAATATGGTCTATTCAAGGAGGATTAGAAAAAACCCTGTCAATATATTCATTAAATATTAACCATCCAAAAGGATTAAAGTTTTCCTAGAAGAAATTATACTTTTCAATGTCAACGAAATTAAGCAATGGGCTATTTGAAACTACATAAACAGGAAGGTTCAAAATAACAGATTTTTTTTTTTTAATGGTAAATTTTTACAATTTAAATATTTTAGTTAATTAGATAAACTTACCTACTACCTCATCTTGAGTCTTAAAGGAACAGACTTTATTTCCAACTGGAAAAAAAGGAAATAAAGGAACAATAAAACACACAAAAGAACTATGGCACTTAAAATAATGTTACTGTTAATAATAATTTATTAGTAAGTCTTCTAATACAATATATGATCCACAACCTGATAACTATAGTCAGTTTTAAAAATTACTGAGAAGGGTAAGAAGAAAAGTTTCTTTGAAATACAATTTAATAGAAGACTGAAAAGGGAAGCAAGTCTGGACATTACATTACGAAGAATAAAAACAAATACTGGTATGAAGGAAAAAAAAGACTATTAAATTTACATATTCATTTCATATATAGCTTCAAAACAATCAGACCCACAGATCAATCAATAACATGCAAGCAATAAACAAAATAAATTCACAGTTAATCAAGATAATGTATCTTAATGCAAGTTGGATGTTTTTGCATCCAACTTCATTTTTGGGGGGATATGTTTTATTTACAGTTTTTCTTTAACAACCAACATTTTTTGTGGACAGTGTAATGACTGGGTTGACATATTTTTCACACAGTGCTCACAGTAATAATACAATTACATATACAGAATTTTTATCTTCCAACCTCTAACCTTAATGTCCTCATTATACTTATAATATATTCTTTTATGTATTGCTCGATATTACACTAATATTTTCCCAATTTATCACTCAGTGTTCTACCACATTTTCAATATCTCAACTTTCTATAAATACCAATAAAACTAGTTGTCAATAAAATGTAATCACCCAAGATTATATCTCTAGGTTTCCTGAATTTATAGTCCTTAAAAACTATATTTTCCAATATATTTTTTACATCCTGTTGATCATAATACCTTTAGATATACCTAATCCTAGCCTTCCACCTCCTAATCTTAATGTATCTGTATTTATAATAAATTCAATTATATGACTAAATATATACTGCTATTTTCCCAGTTTAAACTTTCCACTTATTTCTATTGTTACTATATTACAAAGTATTATATCTCTATCCATCATCTCTCAGCCTTTTAAAGAATTTCATCATTTATTGATTTTTTAGTGATTCTTTTATGTTTCTCTCTTGGAATCCTATATATCTTTCTAGCATTTTTGCACAGATTAATTGTTCCCTCTGTCTTACCCTTTATCTCCTTTTGCTGCATCTTTTGAATATCCCATCCATGACCCTTTCATTATTTTTGAAAGATCTTCCTTTTTTTCCTTCTCTATTCTGTTATAAGCTCTTAGGGTATTGTCTATTTGATTTTTAGTATTTATTATTGCTTTTTTTCAGTATTTTTATCTGCTTTTAACTTATTTTTATCTTTTTGTATTTTATTTTGCTTTGTCCCTTCCATTACTCCTTCTAATTCCTCAGATGACTTCTGTATGTTATATTCATCTTTTCTCAACTTCATTTTCTAGGTGCACATGTGAACTAAGAAAATCTACTGTCCTGTCCTAAACTATTAAGGGAAAGGAATAGTCAAATTAAAAAAAACACACACAAATGTCTTCTGAATCTTTATTATTCTCAAACATTTCAGTGATGCATTTATCTAGACAAACTAGTTTGTAAATATAAAAAGAATTGGATGGTTGAGAATGAATTTAGTGAAAAACATCCTAGAAATTATTGGCCTGTACATTAAAATAATAATTGGCACAAATGTTTTAAATTAAATTTCCACTCAAACACCCTCACTCAACTTCATTAGGTGAACTTATCATGGCAAACTATCCCATGGCTTCTTTAAATTTTGGCCTGATATGTTGTATACTGTCATTTATAAAACATGGCTTATGTTTGCATAATTGTGGCAACTACTGTCTCCATTGCAGCATTAATGCAAACTTTTATACAGGACCAATAAAAATGCATTTTAAGAGGCTCTTAAATAAAATGATCCTGCACTTTAATCCTGATAAGCCTTTAGCATTTATGTTTGTTAAAAGCAAAATATCTCTCAGTTGGCATATATTTTTTTATATATTAGAGGTGTGGTGGAGAATCTGTGGTTCTTGCAGAATTACAACTTCTAGTAGCCAAGCAGTTGTAATTCAGTTGTAATTCTGGAGTGTTGTAGGTTCTTAGAGTGTAATAGGATCTGTAAGAGGATTACTGAACACAGGGACTGGTAATTTTAATATACGAGTACATCAATGTTTTATAGAAATGTTATGCAAATTAGTATACTTACTTTCCAACACAACACCAGCAATTTCCCTTCCAACAGGTAGAACTTTCTTCTCTTTTTTTATTTCTGATAAAAGCTAATTACAATAACATAATTTATATTGTCAAGATTGATACATCTGCACAGGGAGCAATAAAATACTAATATGGATTCCTGCTACTAACGAAAATGATGCCCTGATTATTTGAAAAAAGAATAAAGCAGTCTATGGCTGCAATAAAATGCATTTTTTCCAGAAAGCAAATGCTGAACATGAAGAAATCCTTCTTAAGTTATGCACTGAACTATAAGTCTAACATTCTTGAAACTATAAACTTGGAATCAAAATCAATTTAATTTTGTAAATTGTAAACACTTGAAAGTTTAACTAAAATAGCAATAGCACTTAGACTTATATGCTGCCCCCAACAATCTGGGTCCTCTTTTTACCAACCGCGGAAGGCTGAAAGGCTGAATCAACCTTAAGCCAGTCAGACTCGAACAGCCAAACTGCTGGCAGTCGGCAGTCAGCAAAATTAGCCTGCAATACTGCATTCTAACCACTGTGCCACCATAAAAGTATGTAATACATATACGTTTTCAATTTTATCGTGTTTAAAAGGAAGCTGCATAAGTTTAGAAGCAAGTACTTTATTTGTAGTTATTTATAAGATTTCTATTCTATATTTTAATTATTAAAATCAGTATCAAAGCATAAAATATCTGGCTTTTTATATGGAACATATACTTGTGAATGCATAATCTTGTATGTTGTAGCTCTATTTCTATGTACATGCTGCCAATTGATCTGATGGGACAAGGTAATGGACCCAAAAGAGTGCTTAATTTAAGTAAGGCAACACTTACTTACAAGTAATAAAGCTGTATTAGTGCCAATGTAGGTATAATGATAATCATGTGAAAGTCTGAAGTAACATATATGTGATAAGTGAATCAATTATCATGTGTACAATAGACCATTGCAAAGATCTCGCTTATTCACTATTATGACATAGAAGCTAATCATTTGAACCTTAGGATGCAATATTATTTTTCTTTCTTAATGTAATATTTTATATATTTGATGAAGTAAAAGGTTATCTGAAGGATCATTTTGTCTCAATTATATCAACTCATCTCATCTGGTCAGGCAGGAAGAACATATTATGGACTCTGTCGTTTAAAGAATTCTGACTGGAGGGGGTCTAGAAGAGTCTTTGTTGCTGTTACCCTTACCTTAGGGAACATTTTGCCCCCTGATGTGAGGTTAGTCCCCACTCCTGTCATCTTCTAGAAGAGCATTAACACCTGGCTAAAGAATGATATACAAACCTGGGGATAGTCGATGGCTTGAAGGCACCATCTTCGACTTTTGTTATATTCTGTAAGGATCTTATGATTATTATGGGTTTTTTTTTACTTGTAAACCACTCAGATTCAATTAGAGAGTAAGATGGATAGCATAGAAATTTGAAACAAATTGATAGGAAACAAAGTGAAGGATTAAAATTAATCATATGCTTACAAGTAATCTTATGTTTTAAGCTTTGTAGTAAGCTCACTGAGTTTGCTACAAAACAATATATCTAGAACTGGTTTGTGATTTATATATGAATTTATAAGATACAGATAAGATGGTTAAGATATTACTTTTTTGCATAAATTTGCATGAAAGGTTATTCACAGAATAAATTCATAATTTGACAAATATATAAATATAAATATATATATATAAATACCTTTTTATCAATCCAGCTAAGAGCACAGGCTTTAACTTGCACTTTCACATGGTGGTCACTCACAATAGGAAGGCTATCCTAAGAGCAATTGAAAGTGTAGGCACAATTTCTAATACATTTTTAGAAAGCAAATTTAACTCTTTGACTTACAACAGTTCATTTAGTGACCGTTAAAAGTTACAATAGCATTGAAAAAAATGACTTATGACCCTTTTTCACACTTACAACTGTTGCAGCATCTCCATGGTCAAGTGACCAAAATTCAGACGCTTGGCAACTGACTCATATTTATGACGCTTGCAGTGTCCTATGGTCATGTGATCCACTTTTGCAAACTTCTGACAAGCAAAGTCAGTGGGGAAGCCAGATTCACTTAACAACCGTGTTACTAACTGAACAAATGCAGTGATTCACTTAACAACTATGGCAAGAAAAGTCGTAAGATGAGGCAAAGTCACTTAACAAATGTTTTACTTAGCAATATATTTTAGGCTCAGTTGTGGTCATAAGTCGAGGACTACTTGTAGTTTCACTAAGAAATAAATAACCATCAAGAACATATTTTGGACAAATAGCATTGGCACATTAGGACAATCAAGGTTACCCATTGAAACTTTCTTTGAAATTTTGATCCTGTGCAACTGAAAGCTTATACAGGTAGTCCCCAAGTTATGACTGGTCATTTAATGATCGCCTGATGTTATGATAGCCTCAGAAAGAGTGCTTTGTGGCCTGTAAAGCACTTCTGGCCACTTAAAACGACCCCCTCCAGTGATCAAGTGATTGCAGTCTGGGTGCTGTGCAATCAGTTCGCACTTACAATCAACGGTCAAGCACCATATGATCATGTTATCACCATTTACAAAGTCTTCTGCCAGTTTCCCCAAAAAGTCAATGGTAAGTCAACAGGGAATATTGCAAAGTGCTGCTGTGGAGCTGAGATTTCCTCCCAGCAGGAAGCTCGGGTGGGGGTGGGGGGCTCCTCAAAGGACTACAGGAATGGAGCTCAAATCCCAAAGATCTGAGCTCCATTACTGCAGCCCTTCAAAAAAGTTTCGTTCCATAAACAGAGAGAAGGGGAACTTCTCCGAAGGGCTGTAGAAACAGAGGTCAGGTCCTGAAGATCAAGGCTCCTTTACTGCAGCCCTTTGAAGAACTTCTCCACGTGTGGAGGGAAGCTTTCGGTGGGCTGCAGGAACGAACCTGAGATCTTCAGGATCTGTGCTCTTTTTCTGCACCTCATTGGAGTTTGTCTGCTTTCCAGTGTGGAAGGGAACTGCTCCAGTCAGGAAAGAGACAAGAATTCTTGCAGCCCACACCAAAGGAAAAGGAACTCCTCTGGCAGGATGGAGGAACAGACTCAGATCCTGAAGGTCCCAGCTGTGTTCCCTTCCACAGACAGAGGGGAGCTGAAAGCTCTTTTGTCTGTCTGCTTAACAACCTGACAGTTCGCTTAACAACAGCAACTGTGAATGTCAGAATTGTAGTCACTGAGTGAAGGAGTCATGTGGGTGTCTTGCTTAGCAACATTTCCTTCAATGACCAAGATTCTGGTCCCAACTGTAGTTGTTAAGTCAAGGACTACCTGTACTGCTGAATAAATACGTTTAAAACACAGCATGTATTCCAAGCAGTATTAGGAACAGCAATGAAAACAAAAATGCAGAATTATATTACATGCAAAGATTTGTAAGGAATTCTAGCATACTATTGTGTTTAAAAAGGCAACCGGGGGAGGGGAGGAATATTAATTGGAGCAGAGAGGCAGCGGCAAGCAGGGATGCTTAATCTATTCCAAGCTGTCATTTTATTTTATTCTATAATCTGTAAAGCGCTTTTCTCCATGTACAGAAAACACAATAGTGAAAGTAATTATAATTTTGGAACAACAACAAAATAGAGAATTGAATAACAGCAATGTTACAAAAACAAAGAAAAATAGAAAAATGAAACATCTCTCACTTTTACCCTTTCCATCTGCTTTCCCACAAATAATCAACTGTGGCACATATTTCCCAGAAACATTTAATCCTGCCCTAAAAAAAAGATGGCAAATTGCAAATCTCCTAATGATATGCAGATATTTTATTAAATTGTACTATAAAATATTATAAAGGTAAAGGTAAAGGTTCTCCTCGCACATACATGTTAGTCGTTCCTGACTCTAGGGGGGCGGTGCTCATCTCTGTTTCAAAGCCAAAGAGCCAGCACTGTCCGAAGACGTCTTCATGGTCATGTGGCCGGCGCCAAAGGCACACGGAACGCTGTTACCTTCCCACTAAAGGTGGTCCCTATTTTTTCTACTTGCATTTTTTACGTGCTTTTGAAACTGCTAGGTTGGCAGAAGCTGAAACAAGTAACGGGATTCGAACCACCGAACTTTCGATCGACAAGTTCAGCGTCCTAGCCCCTGAGCCACTGCTTCCCTTGTATAAAATATTAATATTAAAATATTATAGGCAAAACAATTCTAAAATAAATAATCAATAATGCAAAATCATTTTCATATAATTATTTGCCAACAATGCTTTCCACAACTGTCTTAGGATACCATTTTTAAAGGTGGTATTTTAATAAAGCTGGCTGAAATGCAATAGATTCAGCACAGTAACTTATCATTTATATCTAATATATTTATATATGACATGAAGGGGGTTGTATCAGTTTATGTTGAAATAGTTTATTTAATGAGTTTTGGAAATCACTTCTTTCCTTTATAGTGCTGATATGTTCAGCAAAGATTTAAAATTATGTCAAAGATAAATGCATTGTGACTTTAATATTACTAAGCAATTCCTGCTAAAATGCAATGCTGACTTCCTTGAATTCATGTGGTTACACTGTTTCCTCACTATTTCAGTTCATTTTTTAAATGGAAAGTGACAAATTTTGCTGACAGATACACTTCTTTTCCTGTGTTGCACAGAACAAACTGCTTGACTTAGAGGTTTCTACTTTAAAAATACAAATTATTACATAACTTTAAGTACACTAAGTCTTGGCATGGTTTTTTTAAAAAAAATTATTGCATTTTTACAATTAAACATATCTTACTCACATCTTAAGCATAACTGCTTGGCTTGGTTCTTTAATGGCTAAATGATGGTTTGACTGCTTAAACTGTGCTACATGTTTTCATGTTTCTTCCTATCATAATATAGCTCTATTCCCTTTCCTGAGTTCAAACAATCCAATATGCCATTACATCTGTATTAATCATAGTTTATACAAGGGGTTCCCAATCTTGGCATCTTTAAGATGGATGGACTTCAACTCCCAGAATTCCCCAGCCCCAGCATGGCTGGCTGAGAAATTCTGAGAGTTGAAGTTCATGTGTCTTAAAGTTGCCAAGACTGGGAACCCCCGATTTACACAATTATACTCCACCAGAATATTTGGAAATTCATTCCAAATTTTGATTCTGTTTGCCTGCTTCCTTTCAGGAAATAAAGGCCTTTTGACCAGGGGTGAAATGCTCCCGGATTGGACCAGATCGTGCAATCTGGTAGCAATTGTGGCCAGTAGTTTGATGATCCGGTAGCGGATGGATGGTAGCAATGGCAGAGCAAAGCAGGTTTTACGCATGCGCAGAAGGTCTGCGCGCGCATGTGATGCGCACACACTTCTGGACCAGTAAGGAAGATAAGTAGATTTCACCCCTGCTTTTGACTGAAAATAGATTTATTAAAATAAATGGAACTTAAATATGCACAGATCACAAAATCAGTTAACAATAACATTATATAATAAACATAATAAAAAGGTCTGTGATCATGCTTAATCTATTTTGCTATTAAGAAAGCAAAATTCTGCAACCTATAATTTAGCTATTAATTAGCTATGACGAGTTATTCTTGGATCTTTATCCTCCAAATATACAATCTATATCTCCCTGAATATACAATTCCATCCAAAGAACATAAAGAGTATTAGCAGCCAATTTTTAATAACTCAGAAAAAATTACAGTAGAGTAAAATATGAGTCTCTGATTTGATAGTTTTATCATTTTAAGGGCAAAACATTTCTGCATAGAGAAATTTCTGAAATTTAGAAAATAAATTAGAAAGCAAAGGTGATGGCAAGATATCAAACTTCAATATCATAAAACCCCTATTAAATGTATTATTTATAGGTTGGCCAAAGTATGTTGAAACATAAACAAAATTTTATTCTAATCTACAGTGTTTCCCTGAAAATGACCCTGTCTTATATTTTTTTGAACCCTGAAATAAGCGCTTTTAGGAGCTCTGCCTCTAAACATAGGACAATATTGTTTCATTTATCTTAGAAAGTTGGTTTGTAGTCTCTCTGGCTTGTAATAGTTGATGCCTGGGTTTAGTTGGAGTTTGTCTGGGAGTTGTGCCAATGTCTTGATTTCAAAAAGTTTCATTGCAACTGCTACACTTGCTACTGAACTCTTCAGAGCATCCAAAGCAACCTAGGCAGTGTAAGCATGTCACTTCTCCAAATATTGCAGTACAATGGAATGTACTGCATTCCATTGGAACATTGCTGCATTTTATGCTCCCGGAGGCTTAAAGTCCATTTTTAACACAAATGCATTACTTTTATTTTCTTATAGTTAATCTGTAATAAGTGTTCCTTATAGAAATAGGTGTGTTCCCATATGGCAAACTGGTATCTGCAATAATATTGCAGTATTATATGCGTATAAAGCAGCATACTGTAAGAATATGTCTGTATAGAATAGAATAGAATAGAATAGAATAGAATAGAATAGAATAGAATAGAATAGAATAGAATAGAATTTTATTGGCCAAGTGTGATTGGACACACAAGGAATTTGTCTTGGTGCATATGCTCTCAGTGTACATAAAAGAAAAGATACATTCATCAAGGTACAACATTTACAACACAATTGATGGTCAATATATCAATATAAATCATAAGGATTGCCAGCAACAAATTATAGTCATACAGTCATAAGTGGAAAGAGATTGGTGATGGGAACTATGAGTATCCCAGTTTTGAGGAAATAACTTTACCACTACACTGCTGTAAAACTTGAATAATAACAGGTACAAAATACATCCTTATTTATTCTTTTACTAGTTGGTGCTGAATTGGAAAGGTGGTTGCTATGTATATCTCATTTTCAGGATAGTATTCTTGTGAAGTGCATACAGTAGAGTAACTCTCTTGATTGGAAATGCCTTAAGCTTATGACCTAGAGATACAATCAAAGGGCTGCTTAAGATCAAAACAGAGCAAAAAGACCTAACTTAGTTGGCTAAATATACTGTTCACTTTAACACTGGGAAAGTATCAGTCTCTGATTGAATACAGAACTCTGAATAGATGGGTAAGATAGCAATGTAACTCACCTTTTCCAGGAAGATGAACTCTCTCTCTTTTTCAGAATTCTGCTGCCAATATAAGCCTTTCATAGTGATCTTTAAAATTCAGAGAAGAAAATAAAGTATCTGTTGCTATAAAACTCAGACGTTAGAAAATTTTCAGGTCAGATATAGTAACCTTAAACAATTTCTATCTAAATATTTCGTAAGTTTTGGTAAACTTAAAAGTTTTACCAAAAGAAGTTTGTGGACGTTAACCTACACATTACATATGAAGGTAAAAGAGGTGGTATTTCTGTATTACTTTCCATTCCAAAACTGCTGCCAAATTGTTGTGACATCGGTTAGGTGGGAATAACATGCTCAAAAGAAATATGTTACCTCCTCATTGGACTCTAGTTTGTGATGCTAATTATCTTATTTATCAAATTTGTATAGCCGTCCCTCTCCAAAAGCAACTGTTACAAAAATGCAGCTGTGATTAGTTTATAATTAAATTTGCTGCACAATATATCCAACATGGCAAGTTTATGTTTGCCTGTTGTGCAAATCCAATTTGATTCATTCAGAAAACCATTAATTATGCATCAGTGTTATTCCTTTCAAAATGGTAATAGTAAGCAACATAGCAATGGATCCAAAGTGGGTTTTTTTTGTTTACATTTATATCCCGCCCTTCTCCGAAGACTCAGGGCGGCTTACAGTGTGTAAGGCAATAGTCTCATTCTATTTGTATATTTACAAAGTCAACTTATTGCCCCCCCAACAATCTGGGTCCTCATTTTACCTACCTTATAAAGGATGGAAGGCTAAGTCAACCTTGGACCTGGTGGGACTAGAACCTGAAGTAATTGCAGGCAGCTGTGTTTAATAACAGGCTTCTTACAGCCTGAGCCACACCGCGGCCCTTTATTTTATTTTATTTTCTTTACAATGAGAAGAAAATTAGCAGTATTTTTCTTAATTAATAGTATTTTGTTTTAGATATCTGTAAAATCGGCTCAGCACTATAAAAAGAGGTTTTAGGATATCCCATAACTCAAAAATAGGTTTGAATAAATCAGTTACTTTATTTACAGATTAATCCATTGTGTGAGTGCAGCTTTTGTTTACTTCATTGGGCTAATGAGGATGAACTATTTTTGTGTGTTTATATTTGGGATTACTATACAAAACCACCATTCAGCGTCTGAATTTATACATTACTCTTTGCTGAATCGAAAGGTAACACCAAACCATGGTTTACAAATCATAAAACCTGAATTCACATAATATACTATACCAAGCCTAAACAATCATACCATATTGTAAGCTACGGGTAAACCATTTACGTTACAGCTTAGCGTAGTATGTGAATCCCTATTAGCTAAAAATATTTTTTCACCTAATTTTTGAGGACCCCACGCATAACAGATTTGCCTTATCTGTGATTACGAGACGATTACGCGTTCAGCGGCACGGCAACATTCACTCCCCGCCGTTCACACGTCTAGCACCCCTCACCCACGCGAGAAAAAGAGTCCGCGACTACCTCACCAAGCCCATTACCTCTTTGAGGCCCCTCTTTTATTCTCGCGGGAGCGGAAACGTCGACTGCCAAATCTTACAAATAAGGGTTCCCTGAAAAGGCAACTGTTAATTGGCCAACCCGGCCGTCACTCGAAGTACAGGCGGGACCATAGGGCAAGAATCTTCCACTCAGACCTATCTTGAGCGTTTCCCGACCCTTTTTTTTTTTTTTTTGGAGTTTCTGAGTTAAAATGACTACATTTCCCGGTACTCTCGCGGATCATCTGGTTTCGGCTCTCAGCGCCCCTCCAATTGCTGAAGGGTGGAAAAGTCGGAATGGACACGTGAAAATCCGAGGGCTTTGGTTTGAATGGTATTCGAGATTATGTGTACTTTTTTTTCTGATAGAAAAACATAGAAGCTCATTAGAACTTCCCCGGGGCTGGCACTTCAGCCTTATACCTTTTCCTTATATCGTTTCCACATTCACGACTGCTACCGTTTTGTAACCGTAACGATACGTGCAAACTCAAAAGTCCCTCAGGCATCGAATAAATCGGCGCTTCAAGCGATCAATTGAGCGGCCTTTCCTATTGGTGGAAGGGAGTGTCCGTCATTTCGAAGAGGGGAGGGATGCTGCGTGAAGGAAAACTCGGTTGGCTGCCCCGGGATTGGTCTCTCTCCGCGTTGCGCAGTAATATAGCGGGCGTGTGAGAGAGAAGAAGCCGGGAAGGCAGGTCTCTTCCCCCCTCCCCCTCCTTTCTCCCCGAGACGGCGGTGACTCTAAAGAGGCGGCGGCGGTTAAAGCAGCAGCGGCAGGAGGAGCAGGAGCGGGCGCGGGAGGGACGGGACGGGAAGGGAAGGGAATGGTGCGTTCGGCGGAGGCAATGGCCTTTGCTGCCCAGCCGTCTCCCCTCCGTCCTGGCCGAGGTTGTGAGGAGGACACCCGAGACCGATAGAGAATGAGGTAACGGCAGGGAGAGGAAGGGAGTCGGGCTGTGGGAAAGGGCTGAATTGGCGGGGAGAGCGCAGGGGTCAACCGGGGGAGGTGAGCGCAGGCGCTTTGAGGAGAAGGAGGACACCCAGCCCCTTCCCCAAGGCTTTGCTAGGGATCTTTCCCACCGCTGCGAGGTTGGGGGGCCGCAGACGGTTTCCCCCTTCTTCTGCCTCCAGACCCCTTCTGTGTCTCCGGGGCTGGCCGGATCGGTTTCCAGACTCGCCTTCTGTCTCGTCCTCTTTCCTCCTACTCTTTCTTCATCCCTGATCCGAGGACAGTGACCTCTATCGCGCATCGGGAGCTCTTTGCTGGTGGCAGTGATTGCTTTATATATATATCTACATCTATATGACTAGGGACGATGCGGGCGCGGGTCTCGTTGGGTGAACCTTTTTTTGACTCTTCAGTGCGGAGGGGGCGGACTAGATGGAAGGAGCGGAGCCAAAGGGTGTGCTGGAAAGACGGGCCCTGTTCTCTGTGCGTGGCTTGTGGCCAGTTCGGACAAGCGAGTGCCCTGCCTCGTCTCTGAAAGGGTGTCACCGCCTCTCTTGCGTGGCTTTATGAATCAGCTTGTTTGTACTGTATCGGTTCTGATCAACTCCCGGAAGATTATATAGTAACGCAGACAAATAACTGGATAAGCCTCCCCCGACTACAGTGCTGGATAATCCATGAACTGTTGTCCCTGGCAGCCATGGCTCATTGAGAGGAATCTCATTTACATTAGGCGCTGACATTTTCTGGCAAAACAAATACTAGTAAAAAGTCTACATCTTTGCATCTGCCTGGCCTTGCACTGTCTGGTACTGTCCCTTCGCCCCCAGCCTGTATTCAAGAAAGTTACATTTCTCTCCCCCCCCCACCACTTCCATGCATTTTGTGGCCAAATTTGATTTAGATGACAGGGTATTAAAAATGAAAAATCCCAGATAACTAGTTGAATGGTAATATCTAATGAATGAAAGGCACAGCAGACTTTATCTTGTGCTCAATATAGTTCAACAGTTAGAAGATGAAATGTCAGCGTCTATGAGGGGGTAAATAACTATGGTATGATTTAGCATAGGGATGCAGAACATCTTGTTGCCTCTAGTTTTAAGAATTATCTGTTTCTTCAGGAATCTAACTTTTCTGTTTTCTTGGAACAGACAGAAAACAGGGCATCCACTGCATTAAGAATTAAGTCAATTTCCATTGTGTGTTAAGTTATTGTTTCTTTTTTTCCCCAAAATGGTCTTCCAGGGAAGTTATCTTTTATAAAAATCTTATTTCTTATACTGTTAATTGAGTGGAAACTAGATAATGTAGCATACAGAAATTACATTGTAATGATAAGGCAAGCAAGAAGTCCTCGGTCTGCTTCAAAATGAAGTTTGAGAGGCAGGATCTGGCAACTTTCAGAAATACAAAAAGTTACAAATAGGCAATATTAAAAAAACCATTAAACTGCATATAAAGTAATAACATAGTAAAAGTAACCAGTAGGAAAGCTTAAATGTATTTCAGCTAAAGTTTCAACCAACTTGCCAGAAGGTGAAAACAAATAATTAAATGCTTTATCATATATTAAAATAAAACTGAACAATATTAAGTTTGAGGATGTATAAAAAAAACTTACAGCAAATACAAAGAGTCGCTGATAGTTTAAAAATGAAAATGGAAACAATTCTTGAATAGGGAATTCTAGATGATGCACTTGAAAGCTAAAATACTGTTAGATCTAGCAATTGTCTTAAATTTGAGTGAGTTTTATAAAGATTTATTGCAGAACATAGTTATCCTTTCTCAATCTGAAGCCCAAAGTATGTGTTGAACAAACTTTGTTCGGCTGAATCAGCATTTTTAATCTTTACTGGCTGAAATCTATGGTGCTTATAGTCTGAAATATTTACATTGCCCCAGATTAGGGCATTCTGATTTTGCCCCCTTCCATAATAGTCTGTTTAGGATTTTAAACATTGTACACTGCATTTTAAATAGGCCTTTAAATTGGATCCATGCTGCCTAGCTGGTAAAATTAGCAAAAGCTACTCCATGCACTCAGTTTTGACTATTCTATTTAATATATATCTTGCCTTTTCAACCACAGCTACTCTTCATAGTTGTTAATAGAGTATGAATACAAAATCCAGTAAATTACAAAGAAGCCAATAAGGTAAATTTAAAACAACCTCAAATACTGTAGGAAACTTTTCATAAGGGAGAGTCTGAAAATGCAGGTAGGATGATACTAAATTCAGCATTTCATATAATATGGATTTTATATATAAAACCTTACAAAACTTTTATATAGTTGGCATTTCAAATAGGGTCAAATTAAGTAAAGTTTTATGAATATCTTCCTGAATTGTGCCTGGAAATAGAAACATAGAAAATTAACAGCATAAAAAGACCTAGTGGTCCATTGAGACTGCCCTTTGAGGGTTTTTTTGTTTTTGTTTTCTTTTTAATTTATTTTAATTGTTATTTTAATTTTATTTTTTAATTGTTATCAGATTACCGTGCATTGATAATGCTGTTGTGATGTATGAGTAACTTGCTAACCAAAACTAGCCCTGATCTGATTTGAACTCCTTTCAAAAGCAGCTCCTTACAGTTCAAGGTAAAATGTGAGAGTTTGGATGAAGGTTTATTTTTTTAAAGAAATCAGTCAGGCCCTGCTTACTTATTAGTTTATGAGATAACAAAAACTTTAGGACTGATTTCTAGTCATCTTTTTCCTTTTCTGATTTATATGAATTATAAATGATGTTTTTTAAAGCATTATTAGTATTATTATGAGATTATTTTTAAAATCCTTGTAAACATACTGGGCTTCTATGAGAGAATAGTATAGAACGTACAGAAAATTAGATATAGATATAGAAAAATAAAAATTTGGGGCAGTCGTAAGGTTTTTAGTTGTGTTTTTAGCATATTTATTGGACATATTGTAAGCCTCTCGGAGTCTTCTTGGAGATGAGTGGCCTTAACAAATACAGTAAATAAAAAATAAAATAAATACTCTTTTCAAGCTAAACTTGAATTGTGACTCCTACTATACGATTTTGTTGAGAGCATATCAAAGTGTTTTTAGATTGCTTTGTTTATATTTTTCAACTTTCCAGCCTAGCTTTCAGCTCTGATGATCCCTTTCAAATACTACCAGGCTTGATTCAGCTTAGTTTGAAAGTCTTGACATAATCAATCAGTTCTGCCAACTGAGATGTTATCATGTACAGTTTTATTTTAGCTAGATCTGTGCTTGGGGAAACAGGGAAGAAAACACAAGTATGAGATATCTGCTCCTTTTCTGGGTCAAATTTGCCTTTGCCCTATTATGCTGAGCCTCCAACTGCAAAGAATACTTCCTTTTGGGCCTTGGTTCTCTGTTGCCTGCAAAAGCCAAAGTCTGTCTCCTTCCAGTTTTGCTGTTGTACAATAACTGATAATTATAGCTGAGTACCATATTTATAAGGGACGCGGTGGCTTAGTGGCTAAGACGCTGAGCTTGTCAATCGAAAGGTCGGCAGTTCAGCGGTTTGAATCCCTTGTGCTGCGTAATGGGGTGAGCTCCCATTACTTGTCCCAGCTTCTGCCAACCTAGCAGTTTGATAGCACGTAAAAATGCAAGTAGAAAAAATAGGTCCACCTTTGGTGGGAAGGTAACAGCATTCCGTGTGCTTTTGGCATTTAGCCATGCCGGCCACATGACCACGGAGATGTCTTCGGACAGCGCTGGCTCTTCAGTTTTGAAACGGAGATGAGCACCGCCCCCTAGAATCGGGAACGACTAACACATATGTGTGAGGGGAAGCTTTACCTTTTACCATACTTATGCAAAACACAACAATTCTCCTGTTACTCACAGGAAAATTAAATTTTAAAAAAAAGTAAAAGTTGGCAAAAATTTGGAGCAGTGTTCAGCTTCTTTACTTTATGAACCTTAATTGACAGTTTTAGCAAAAAGCTTCCCTTTTCTCCATGATACACATCTGTGAAATGTGCTTTTTTTTTTACATGTTAGAAGTAATATTCTAAAAAAGGAGAAGACCGGGAGAAAATCTACAAATGCATAATAATTAAATCTATCAATAATACTTCTAAGGCCATTTATTTAGTGACTGTTCAAAGTTATGATTATGTTGAAAAAAGTGACTTTTGACCGGTAGTCTCACTTATAACCATCACAGTGTCTCCATGGTCATGTGATCACAATTTGGATGCTTGACAAGGGCATATATTTATGATGGTTGCAGTGTCCCAGAGTTGCATGATTGCCATTTTCAACTTTCCCAGCCACTTAAAACAAGAAAAGTCAGTGCGGGAAGTTGGATTCACTTAAGGAGCTCATCAGAAAAGATTGTAGAATTGGGCACATATACTTGATTAAATGACTGTTTAGTGACAGAAGTTCTGGTTCCCATTGTGTTCATAAGTAGAGGACTACCTGTAGTTATTAAATAAAATTCTAGGGAATGAATGAATGAACTAATTAACATCAGTGTCATGAGAAGGTTGACTATTCTAATGGCTCTAAATATGATGCTGGTTGGATCATGGGCTCTAATAGAATCATATTTGCAAGAAGAATTTAAATAGGGATTTAAAGTTAAAAATAATCTGCAACAGGAGTGAGAACAAGTGAAGTATGAGGAAATTCAGTTCACCTAGGAGAAGGCAATATACTGTACAGTAAATCATGCCTGGAAGAAAGTAGTGAGAAACCACTTGGATATTGTTGCCAATAAAACTGTACAGTATGTACAAGGCTGTAACAATTAGATGCTAGATGATTAAATGCACCTCTGTAGTTACTGATGAAAAACATTTCCTGAAGCCACAACAGTACAGCTAGTCCTCAAGTCCACAATTAAGCCCAAAATTTATGTTGTTCTGTGAGACATTTGTTAAGTGAATTTTGCCCCATTTTACAACCTTTTTTGCCACATTTGTTAAGTGACTCACTGAAGTTGTTAATTTGGCAACTTGATTGTTACGTGGATCTGGCTTCTCCATTGACTTAGCTTGTAAGAAGGTTGCAAAAGGTGTCCCTGAGACACTGCAACTGTCATAAATATGAGTCAGTTGCCAAGTACCTGAATTTTAATCATGTGACCATGTGATACTACAACGCTCATAAATATGAAAATCATAAGTCACTTTTTCAGTGCCATTGTAACTATGAACAATCACTAAATGAACTGCTGTAAGTCAAGGACCACCTGTATTCCTTGCTTTATAAGATCATATATAGTTGGTACATGGAATGTGAGAACAGCTAGAAATTATCAAGCAAAAATGAATCATACTAGTTGGATGTTTTGAGAAAAAGTTATCTTAGGTGGGCTAGATTGGTTTGCTTTATCTCACATAGTTATGTGCTAGTTCAAACCATTTGAGTCCTAGCAATCAAAAACCAGAAGTATGTGATAACATTTTTTCCAATTAACAAAACTGATTAAAAGGCATATTCTTTTTTTACTGCAACTTGAATATACACATACATGCATATTAATACTTCATCTCATGAAAGCTTATGAATTTTAATCAAGTTTCTTACGGTAGTCCAAAAGCATGCTATCAGATTTCTTCTGATTTTCACTTGGGGCATGAAACAATGAAGAGTGACAGTGATATGTATAGATATTGTTTTTGAGTGTGCATTCATCTGTAATATAATAAATGATAGAATATCTAAAATTTAATATATTACTGATTAATAGGTATTGGCAAACATCAATGTTAAACAAACCTCTGCTTCTACTTTAGACTCAATGGAATAAATTATTGCAGAATTCTAAGATAAATTATAAGTACTAGATGCAACATAAAACAACTAGATGCAACATTAAAAAGATCCTGAGGCTGCACATGCCCTTCACCAAATTGCACACTGCCATCTTGTGATGCTTCTGAGGCTTTGCAAAAAGGCTGTGCCCACACTTCTGCATTTGCACATTGATTTCTTGTGATGGTGGGGGTGGCTGGGCTGGTGGAGTGTGTGGGGCAAGGGCAGCTTTGTGTTATGGCATAGGGATGGCTGGCCAATGCCATGATGTGGATCTTGAGGTAGTATCCTCATTGGCAGTGGTGTTAGGATGGCATTGGGGCTGATGTAGAGGCTTGATGGGACAGCAGCCAGCTGAGATTGCTAAAAGGTCCTAGGCCTCTATTTCAGTCCCAGCACGTCATATGTTGCCACCTCCACCAAGAAGTGTTGCTATGCAGGGCAACTAAAAGGCAGAGATGGGAAAAGATAGGCAGGTGATGGGAGTTAAAACACACCTCTGCCATAAGTGCAGGTGGCCTGTCAATCATCTTGAAGTTTGATCATGTGACTGGGGGACTGTAATGGTTTTAACTTATCCTTGTTGCTGGTGTTAAATAAATTCCACCAGTTGTTAGCCAAGGACCCACCCTAATCCAAGTCATTCTGGTCCCTCTTATTGGGACTAGTGAAATTTTTGCAAATCACTCCAGGTTTGCCTTTGTTCTGAGTTCACTGAAAGAAGGGGCTACCATAAGGGATATGCTCCTTATTGAAGGCAAAAATCAATTGTTGAATTATTACCCAAATTTCATGCAAAGATGTGTGATGAACTGGAAAGAAGAACAACAGCGATTTGGGAAATTCACAAAGGTCATTGCAGAGTTGGTGTGTATAAATTGGATTTCCAGACACTGTCGGGGATTTGGAATGGAATAAACTTGCTTTGACCAGTTTTGGAAGAGACTTGCTGGCAAATTGAGAAACGAGTTATTGGCAGACAAGAGTTTGGAGGAATTGTTCCAATGTTGTGTTATAATTGATGGGCAATTAGAGGAGTTGAGACATGGAGGAAAGAATAAGAGAAAGAGCTTTTATAGCCTATCTGCACTCAGTTCTCTTCTCTGTAGCCTCCTTAGACTTGGAATACCAGAGAAACCATTCAAATAGAAACCCCTGCCTGCAGCAGAAACAAACAGGAGAGACTTTGGTTTGCGTTGCTATTGTAAAGCCCTGATATACATAGCCAAGACTTACACTGCTAAAATACCAGTTGCTAAGTGCCCACCTGTGGAATTGCAGGCCATGTAGCAGGCAAATGCCTGAATTGCTTCAGAACATTATCTTCAGGAATCTTGGCAAGCTTCTATCCCAACAGCTTGGCAAGAGAGCCCTTAGACGATTAAGAAGAGCTCAGGAAATTGACAACAGACTGATACATTTTATAATCACAGATTTTATAATCTGTGTTACTCTTCATGTACTCTTAGAAATACAGCGGTGCTTAGAAAACTGAACCCATTTCAATTTTAAATATTTTTGCATAAATATGACCTAAAATGTTTAGGCCCTCACTCTTTGAGGGCTCATCCCCTGGTTATTTTAATGAGTGGATTCACTTGAAGATCATTTTATTTTCAGAAGGTCAGCTCTCTATTACTGAGTAGAGGGCCTTGTTCTGTGTGGTTATGAAAGGTAGGCTATGAAAAATCCTGCAAAAAATCCTGCCAGCATTAAGGAAAATAATGAAAATCAATATCTTTAAATAAGCTTTATGCAGTTCAGTTCATTTAGATTTTAATGATTCAGATTTTAATATTGATTTTAATTTTATTGTTTTTTATTTTATAACTTTTATTTTCAATTGCTATAAGCCACCTTAAGTGATTTATAAATAGAAACGTGGGATATTCATTTAATAAATAAATTACATCTTGAATTTCTAGCTAAAGGCTAGTTAGAGAGACTGGGAAAAATGACACTTTTGGATGAGGGGTTAGGATTGCAGAGGTGCTGAGAGCTAATGCTGTGTTGGTTGTAGGATGTTGGATGTATGTGGCTGGATGGAGGGATGCCCAGCTAAGAAAGCTAGAAGGCCAGTATTGGGAACAGGATGAAGGCTTTGGGAGTTCAGTGTGAGTTGCAATATTCAGGCGGTGATAGGCAGGGGGTATTTCAACAGGAGTCAGAGGATGGGCAATTGGCAGATAAAATTGATCCCAGTTGGATGCCAACAATGGGACAAGTCCTATGGAGATGCCTGGGCTGTAAATTTACTCAGTTAATCTGGGAACAATTTGATCCTGTTGAACCTGAGGAAATGGGCAGGGTCTTCCAGACTGTAAATACCAACACCTAGGGCCGTGGTGGCTCAGCCTGTAAGATAGCCTGTTATTAAAACACAGCTGCCTGCAATTACTGCAGGCTCGAATCCCACCAGGCCCAAGGTTGACTCAGCCTTCCATCCTTTATAAGGTAGGTAAAATGAGGACCAGATTGTTGAGGGGGCAATAAGTTGACTTTGTAAATATACAAATAGAATGAGACTATTGCCTTACACACTGTAAGCCGCCCTGAGTCTTCGGAGAAGGGCGGGATATAAATGTAAATTAAAAAAAAACAACACCTAGGAATTAGATTCATGCTCTTCATGCTGTCAAGGCTGTCCTCAGAAATGACATGTGTATAGGTCTGAGTGATGGTGAATTTTTCATTGTTGGGAGGGATGTTCGCAGTTCCCTTTAAGAGGGTGCTGGTGAGCCCTCTCCTCAAGTCTTTGCCAGACCCTATGGGACAATTTTTAGGGAAAATGATGGCACTACAATTCCAGAAGAGCCTGGATGAAATAGATTATCTGGATCCTTTCCAGTTGGGCTTCAGGCCCTGATATGGGACAGAAACAGCATTGGTCATATTTTTAGATGATCTCTGGTCAAAGTGGGATGGGCTAGTGATCTCTCAGTGGTTTCCAGTACTATGACCATGGTATCTTTTTGGCCTGACTCAGGGGGTTGGGGGTGGGGCACAATTTTGTGCAGGCTCATCTCCTTCCTTTGAGGCTTGTCCCAGTCGCTGTTGATAGGAAGTGAGAGGTCCAGTTCATAGACCCTTTTTTGTAGAGTCCTTCAGGGCTTGTTGATGTGTCACTCCTTTTTAACATTTATGTGAAACTGTTGGGTGAGATCATCCATCAGCACAGGATGAGGTATCATGAGCATACCGTATCTCTGTCCCAGTGAATGAAATAATGCTGTGATGTCTTTTCGCAATGCCTGGAGGCTGTGGGTGTCTTGATGGGGATCAACAGGCTTCAGCTGAACCCTGGTAATACAGAATGGCTGTGGATGTGAGGTTCCTTTGTATATGGTCTTGGATAAAGTAGCATTGCACTAGGCAGACCTAATGCATAACCTGCGGATTCTCTTGGACTCCTGTCTTCCGCTTGTGGCTAGGAGGGCTTTTGCTCAATTACTTTTAAAGCTCTACTTGGCATGAAGTTAGGTTACCACCCTAAAAGAGCTCCTGCCACCTTTTAATTTTATAATTAATTTTATCTTCGTTTTTATTTGGCTCCTGTTTTGGTGAACTTTGATGTAAATTGTGTGTTCATATAATTTTTTGTGTTTTTATTTGTATATCTATAAACCACTCAGTGTTATTCTGAGAATAAGATGAATAGTATCTAAATTTGATAATAAATGAATATTGTTCATCTTATGTAGAATGGATTTATAAAACAAAGATGTTCTGATAGGATTACATTTGTAATTATTGTATGGTATAATGTACATTGCATTAGATTCCTGAAAATGGCTTTGAAGAGATTTCTTGGCAATCACAATTTCTCAAGAGGGTTTTCGTTTTTTGGAGATTTTTCTAAAATTTTACATTTTGCATCAGCATTGTTTATCCAATCACTTAATCATAGGTGGATTACCAGTGATAAGGGAATTTTTATTAACTTTGTGGTATCATTGCAAATTCCCTTATTATTGAACTTGAGTCAAGGGATTTCTACCAAGCTCCCAACTGTAATGTAACTTTCTTAATTTCTTAATCACTTTTGGAAATTGTTTCTTAACTGCTTTTTAACAGCTAGGAACCTTTGGACCAATATTTTTTATAGCACCAAGTGAGTTTCCTTCAATTCTTAGCAAAATAAACTTTAAATACAAATTTTAAGGACTATATTTTTTTAATAAACAGCAGAAGGTGATTAGATAGATTTAGAGTAAGATTTTGAAATTGTAAGAATCCTTCTTATGGGAAAATGCTGTTGTTTTGAATTCTTAAAACAAAACATGATGTGATGGGCCTTTGAAGCTTGAACACGAGGTAAACAGAAGGAAAGGCTCTTTTAAGAAGCAACAAAGAAAAATGAAAAGAAACTACGTTCTAGGACATTGTTTGAATGGATTAAAGATCAAGATTGTTAAAAGGAGGAAGTATAAAGTTGATTTATTTTACCAAGATTAAAATAGATAAGTTGTTATCTCTGGTAACCTTTAGTAAGTTTTGCTGACCAGTATTGATCAATGAGTATTTGTTCATGGATAAAACATGAGGTATGGGAAGTAGATATTGTTTGTTGTATTTTAAGAGAAGGTGATCAGTTACTAACATTGTTTATGTGTTCGTATAAGAGGGAAGGTATTTGCTTTTTCTTGTTGTATTTGTTTTTATTTTCCTTTCATTTTTTTCTTTTATTTTCTGCACTTTGTATTTTTTATTTTTATCCTTTTGTATTTTTAGTTTGTATTAGTGTAGTTTTTACATGTCTAGTTGTTACATTTAATAAACTTGTTGTAAAACAAAGTATATGCCTATATTAGCAAATAAAAACATGAAAGAGTGCTTGAAAGAAAAAAAGAATCCCCTCATTCTCCTCTTTTGTTTGTTTTTAGAATGTCTGCTTTGAAATTTGAAACCCTGAAAATCTTAAAGGTACTGTAGTAGGAGTATATCGGATAGAGATTACTGTATGCCTTATATTTTATAAATTTGCTAGAAACTTCTTTTCATAATCTTATTTCATTAACATGAAATGTTGGCATCCTGCCTACTTATTTTGTAAAAATAGATATTTATAGCATTAAATTATTTATTGTAAAGTTAATGTTACAGGATTTTGCATTTTAATTCCTGTATTCTGTAATTCTCTTTACTTTGTTTTATCAACATGAATTTTTATTTTTATTTCTATTTTAGCACAATTATTATATTAGCTCTATGCTAATCTATGACTAAAATAACATTGGAAAAAATTAAAGTTTCCAGGCTACTTGTTTTGAAAGAAATTGAAAAATGTAGATGGATCAATACTAATTACAGTATATTTAAAATATTGCCTTGTTTTTGCAAATTAATATAAGATTGATTTATAAACTATCAATTCTTTTAATCTAAAATGTGATTTAATATTGAAAAAATAATTATACATATATCAGATATCCTTGGTGTCAGGTTTGACAATGAGACCCTAATTCCCTAAGATTTATTTATTTTTATCTTACCTTTATTATTTTTATAAATAAGTCAAGGCAGCAAACATATCCTCCTATTTTCCCCCAAAAAACAACCCTGTGAGTTGGATTGGGCTGAGAGAGAGTGACCGGCCCAAAGTCACAACTGGCTTTCATGGCTGGCAGCTATGTATATTCCTAACGTTTAGAAGTTGATCATGAACCAATAGTGTACCGTGGTCCAAAAATGGACATTATAAACTAGAATAAGATCAGAAGAGAGCTATTAAGTTGATGAGGAGCTTCAGTGAGAATTAGTCTGCTTAAGCACTGTAGAACTCCATGCATGCTGATGTGCAGTTATATAAAATTAAATATTATCATTCTAATTAAACAAGCATCATTTTTTAAATTTATAGCATTTGTTTTTCTATCACATTATCTTTGCTTATCATAATCTAGAATACTAAGACAACATTTGTTAAAATAATCAACTATGTAAATTCTTTAGAATAAACTTGTAACAATATTTGTGATAGACTTAATGCTGTTAAGAAAAAGATAATGGAATCCTTCCTTCCCTCCCTCCCTCCTTCCTTCCTGTATTTATGTCTCTAATTTTCATATTTTTAATAATTCCAAATTGTTTTTATACGTGCATTTATTTCAGACATCTATTAGCTACTTAAAGTAGCTGAATCATGGCTCAGTTTCCAGCACCTTTTGGAGGTAAGCATTAAAATATTTTTGTGACATTTCTTTTTAAGGGAGAAAACAACTTCATTTGTGTTAGAAAAAGTACTCTAATTTGCAGAGCCAAAAGTCTTGTATCTCATTCTTCAGAATAATTGTAGAAGTTAGCAAAACACCTTAAAGAAGGGACATCAGGATGGCTGGAGATAAAAGCAGCCTGAACAAGAGCTAGAGAAATAATTTTGAAGTCCAAAGATTTAACATATCGGATGGCATTGGTGAAGGGGGCTATGCCATCATAACATGATTCATAATAGTGATAGAATATTTTTTCTACTGTCTCTGATTTTTAAAATGCAGAGGCATTTGATCAGAAATACAATCATGGCTGATTTCTACTGGTCACCTGCCAATTTCAACTCCAATTCTTCAGCCTGTACTTATGTTACTCTTTAGGTTATTATAGTAAATATTGTTTTTTTGCTTAATTAGTGAGCTTTGCTTCCTTCAACCTGAGGCGGAAGGCATTGTGTAAAACTCTTTTAATTTGTGGCTTTTAAAAAGAAGTTTGACAATGTTTAAATTCTCCATAGCTCCTTAAGAAGGTATACCATTCTTTATAATACTTGTTTTTTCCTATTTCAATTTCTTTGTTTGAATTAGGTAGCCTGGACATTTGGGCCATAACTGTGGAAGAGAGAGCAAAGCATGATCAACAATTCCACAGTCTGAAACCAATATCTGGATTTATCACTGGTAATGCCATAATCATTCTGTTTGATTAAGATCATCCATAGTATCATGTAACACGTTTTCCAAAGGTGCTTTTTCAGGAGGCAACTGGTTTTTTCTTTGAAGACATTTCGCTTCTCATCCAAAAAGCTTCTTCAGCTCTGACAGGATAGTGGGGAATGGAAGGATTTATATTCCTTGCAGACAACTAATAATTTGCATTCTTTTAGAGCTAGGGTGTTAAACTCAAGGCCTGGGGGCCTATTCCGGCCTGGGGGGTGCTTAGATCTGGCCCTGGGGCTGCCCTGGAAACAGCAAAGGACTGGCCCGCAGTGCCTCTGCCAGCAAAAGCAGAGCTTGAGAGGGCCAAGGGCTGCCCTCTTAAGCTTTGTTTTCGCTGGCAGAGGGTTTCAGGAAGCCTTTGCAGCTGAAAACAGAGCTCGGGAACCCGTTTTCACTGGCAGAGCACTCGGGCCACCACAGGTGCCACAACATGAGTGACATTGAGCTGGTCACAGCCACCCTAGTTACATCCAACCTCTTCCCCCCCATCAGAGCCTGATGCGCCCCTCAATGAAATTGAGCTTGACACCCCTGTTTTAGAGGGTTGTTGAAGCACTTGGAGGTTTATCTGTGTCCTTATGGTCACCTGAGTGAAAATCCATTCCTATTCCCACACCATTCAAAGGGTGTTCATCCCAAATTGTATAGCTGAAGGTTAACCGTGACAACCGTGACCTGGATGACCAAGAATCTCTCAGACATGTTTCCCTAAAGCCTCTTTCCAACAGTCAAACTGGTAGTGTTGCAAAAATTCACTATTATAGTAATGTAGAAATCAATGTATTCATACCTACAAGGTAATTAATGTTCCACTCAAAATATTTTCTCAGAGGTATAATTTTAAAAGAATCACTAAAATGTTAGAATTCTAAATTGATTGCTACTTTTTGATGTCTTGCCTATCTCCTTCCCCACAACAACCTATATCACTGAGTTCAGCAAAGGAACAATAGCAATAAATTCAATTCACTACTGCTAGTGAACTGCATAAGAACAACAGATACATTTCTCTATGATTGTCTTGAGGCTTCTTTCAAATCCTGTTTTCACAATGCATATAATGTAGCTTGAAAGTTCAACAGCATAACAACCCTATCTTTAATGCATAGGTATAATCCATAATTTTCCATTTGATAATCTATCTAAAATAGAAAGCAAAACACAAGGACAACCCTCTCCAAAATACAGAATGAGACAATATATTATATCATAGAATTTAAAAATAGCAAAAAGCTTACTTATTGGCAAACATCAGTATATTGTTAATTGACTGTCCTTTCTTCTATTGATATGTAGATGATAGCAACAGCAATGGAACCTTGCAGTTTTTTATTAATTACTGCACTCTCTAAATCTGCATGGTTTGAGACTTTATTTTAAAAAATCTTATAAGATGACAGAATGATTGAACTATATGAAATAAAAGCCCCAGGTGACCTAGGCAGCAAATTTAACATAAATAAAAATAACTAAATTTTAGAACAAAATATTTGGAACATGAGAGATTTTGTTCTAAATTTGAAGGATTTGAAATATGTTTAAAGTTTTAGTATCCCTATATCAGAGACTCTAATATTCACTCTATAAGTGAGATGGGCAGTCTCTAAATTTGATGAATATAATAAATTCAGGGCTGTTCATGACAATACAAATTAAAATCTAAAACAATAGCAACAAACAACTCAGAACAGAAATAAAATGTCACAATATTCTACAATTTGACAAAAAATTGGCAGTATTATACAGTACATTGAAAGTGGCCCGCAAAAAGAAGATTTTTAACAATGTCCAGAAAACTGTTATCAAAAATATGAGACACCTCCATTAGAAGAAATTCCAAGCTTAGATACAGTCATTGAAAATGCTAATTCCCTAGTCCCAATATTGTAGTTCTGTTTTTGTTAGTTACATGGAATCTTTATATGCATGATGCTTATAAATATCTGATGTTAGGGAGAAATAGAGATATGTAATAATCCAAGACTATTTAGGAGTTTTCAAAACTTATGGAGGATCTAGATCTGAGCCAGCAGGAATGTTTTGGCTCTGGTTTTAGACCAACTATAGACTTCATGAATACCTTTTTATGATGCTCTTAGTAACTGCTACTTAACTTACTAAAAATGATTCTTAAAAATTATTTTTAGTTCATTTGATTATCTCTAGAACTATTCAGTCTCCTCCCAAAACCCACCCACTGGGAGAGGGGAAAAATGGGTAAAGCTGTTCCAGAATGAACATGGAACACATTATTTAATGGTAGAAGAAATAATACTGACCTATCACAATAACTGTTGTAAGAATTACTGACTTCAACGGATAATTTGAACTGCAGGAAAAACAATTGTTACCAACTTGCCTTTGATTGAGGACCTGTATATTGCACGAGTCAAAAAGAGAGCTGTAAAAATATCTACAGACCCCTCACATCCTGGACATAAATTGTTTCAACTTTACCCTCAAAATGATGCTAGAAGGCACTGCACACCAGAACAACTAGACACAAGAACAGTTTTTTCCTGAACGCCATCACTCTGTTAAACAACTAATTCCCACAACACTGTCAAACTATTTACTAAGACTGTATTACTATTATTCTTCTCATCTTTCCTCCCACTTATGACAAAAACGTGTTGCTTGTATCTTTACAATTTTTTATTGTTTTATTTAGTTTCCTAGTATGATTTGATTGCTTATTTACTATCCTATGATTATCACTAAGTATTATATCTTATGATTCTTGATGAATATATTTTTTTATGTACACTGAGAGCATATGCACCAAAAACAAATTCCTTGGGTGTCCAATCACACTTGGCCAATAAAGAATTCTATTCTATTCTATCTATATGATAAAAGAATTAATTATTTACTGTGGGGAAGGGAACTTTTGTTGCTCCAAGTTCCTTTGAAATTATACTTAGATGCTTTAACTAGCCGGGCAGATGATAGAGAATTTGTGAATATACTATAGTTCAATAGCATTAGACACCACAGGTTCCTTACCACTACTTTTTATTGCTATCCGTACAAGTTTACATTTGAAATAATACATTCCTTCTTGGCAGGTGATCAAGCCAGGAATTTTTTTTTCCAGTCTGGTTTACCTCAACCAATTTTAGCACAGATATGGTAAGTTTGATATTTAATCGTTTTTGCAGCATAATACTTAAAATACGGTGATACAGTGACATTCTGTTTTAAAATTTCACCTAGAAACCAGGACACTGTGAATTCTAGTCCCGCTTTAGGCATGAAAGCCACTGGTGACTTTGGGCCAATCACTCTTTGTTAGCCCAAACCACCTCACAGGGGGAATGTTATGGGGAATATAGGAGGAGAAAGGAGTACTTTGTATGTTTTTCACCTTGAAAGTAATGATGTAATAATGCAATCAACATGAGATAAAAATATTAAATAAAACAAATAAAATCAATTTTATCTATGATATACTATGAAATACAAAGGCTGTAAACTTGAAGTCAAAAATATATCCTGGAAGAGAATTGACCAACCGCACTCAACCTAGTCCTCAATGGAACTACATCCACATGGAGGGAAGTATGCAGTGGAGTACCCCAAGGCTGTGTTTTAGGCCCAGTACTCTTCAACATCTTCTTTTTTTTTTAATTTTTATTGTTTTATTTAGTTTCCTAGTATGATTTGATTGCTTATTTACTATCCTATGATTATCACTAAGTATTATATCTTATGATTCTTGATGAATATATTTTTTTATGTACACTGAGAGCATATGCACCAAAAACAAATTCCTTGGGTGTCCAATCACACTTGGCCAATAAAGAATTCTATTCTATTCTATCTATATGATAAAAGAATTAATTATTTACTGTGGGGAAGGGAACTTTTGTTGCTCCAAGTTCCTTTGAAATTATACTTAGATGCTTTAACTAGCCGGGCAGATGATAGAGAATTTGTGAATATACTATAGTTCAATAGCATTAGACACCACAGGTTCCTTACCACTACTTTTTATTGCTATCCGTACAACTTTACATTTGAAATAATACATTCCTTCTTGGCAGGTGATCAAGCCAGGAATTTTTTTTTCCAGTCTGGTTTACCTCAACCAATTTTAGCACAGATATGGTAAGTTTGATATTTAATCGTTTTTGCAGCATAATACTTAAAATACGGTGATACAGTGACATTCTGTTTTAAAATTTCACCTAGAAACCAGGACACTGTGAATTCTAGTCCCGCTTTAGGCATGAAAGCCACTGGTGACTTTGGGCCAATCACTCTTTGTTAGCCCAAACCACCTCACAGGGGGAATGTTATGGGGAATATAGGAGGAGAAAGGAGTACTTTGTATGTTTTTCACCTTGAAAGTAATGATGTAATAATGCAATCAACATGAGATAAAAATATTAAATAAAACAAATAAAATCAATTTTATCTATGATATACTATGAAATACAAAGGCTGTAAACTTGAAGTCAAAAATATATCCTGGAAGAGAATTGACCAACCGCACTCAACCTAGTCCTCAATGGAACTACATCCACATGGAGGGAAGTATGCAGTGGAGTACCCCAAGGCTGTGTTTTAGGCCCAGTACTCTTCAACATCTTCTTTTTTTTTTTTTATTACTTTTTTGCAACAAACAAACAAAAAAAGAAAGTACATTATTACACCCTTGTGCTATACATAAAAAAAAGGAAGATTTGGGTCTTCGGATATATCCTCACAATCGCCAAAATCCACGTTCTCGAGGTACAGGTACCGAAGCGTCCAATGTTCCAAGCGCAAAGTCCACAAAAGGTTTCCAGGTCTTCCAGAAAATATCTTTTTTATACACACCACTTCTAATTTTAATATCACATGTCATTTTATCATTTAAAGCTAATTTCCACATTTCAGAATTCCACTCTTCTATTCTAAAAATCACATCTAGTTTCCAATATCTAGCTATTATAATTCTACCTATTATAATCATAATTCTAATCAATTCTTTTTCATATTTTGTTAATTCTATTTCCTTAATTACCAACAATAATATAGTTTCCACTCTCAATGTTATTACTTTCCCCATCATTTCAAATATCATTTTCTCCAATTGTTGCCAAAACTTTTTAACCTTATCACATTTATACCACATATGTTCATAAGTCCCCAATTCCATCTCACATCTCCAACATTTTTTACTAATTTTTTTATCCATTTGTGACAATCTTACTGGAGTCAAATACCATTTCCAAACAACTTTATAATTGTGCTCTTTAATCCTTATAGATAAAGTTCTCATAATTCTACTATTCCAATTCACATTCCAATCTGACTCTGGTATTTCAATATTAAGATCTTTTTCCCAATTTGTCCTCATCACTCTTTGTAATTTTTCATCAGAATTTATAATCTTATAAACCCTACTAACGAGTCCCTTTAGCCCAATTTCATCTTTCATAATCCGAGATACTAAATATTCAAATTCAGTTTCACATCTATTTATCGAATAATTTTCCCTTAGTTTTTTTGTCCATTTTTTTATCTGTATTTTTTCAAACCAACTTAACCCTAATTTTTCAATAATTTCTTTATTCCTCCTTTCATTTTCCATAACTTTTATCCAATCTCTAATAATTTCTATATTTTCCTCTTTAATCACTTCATTACGTTTTATATTATTTTTAATTGGCCAAATTCCAATTGTCTCCCCCAAAAAGATTATATCCGGAATTAGAATTTTAACAAATTTATTCCACATTTTACTTAATCCCTTTAACCAATAACTTCTACTTACACATTACTCTTCAACATCTTCATCAGTGACTTGGACAAGGGGATAGATGGGGAACTCATCAAATTTGCAGATGACACCAAGCTGGCAGGAATAGCCAACACTCCAGAAGATAGGCTCAAGTTACAGAAGAATCTTGACAGACTTGAACATTGGGCGCTATCTAACAAAATGAAATTCAACAGTGAAAAAAGTAAGGTTCTACATTTAGGCAAAAAAAGCAAAATGCACAGGTACTGTATATGTGATACCTTCCTCAATAGTAGTACCTGTGAGAGGGATCTTGGAGTCCTAGTGGACAACCATTTAGATATGAGCCAGCAGTTCTGGGCTGCATAAACAGGGATAGAATCAAGATCATGTGAAGTGTTAATACCACTTTATAATGCCTTGATAAGGCCATCCTTGAAATACTGCATTCAGTTTTGGTCGCCACGATGTAAAAAAGATGCTGAGACTCTAGAAGGAGTGCAGAGAAGAGCAACAGAGAAGTGCAGAGAAGGGCGAGGTCATCAGTGGCTTTGGGGTGAGCTATCATCTGTACGCTGATGATACTCAGCTGTACTTTTCCACCCCAGGCCACCCCAGCGAAGCTGTCGAAGTGCTGTCCCGTTGTCTGGAGGCCGTACGGGTCTGGATGGGGAGAAACAGACTCAGACTCAATCCATCCAAGACGGAGTGGCTGTGGATGCCGGCATCTCGGTACAGTCAGCTGCAACCGCAGCTGACTGTTGGGGGCGAGTCATTGGCCCCGACGGAAGGGGTGCGCAACTTGGGCGTTCTCCTGGATGGACGGCTGTCGTTTGAAGACCATGTGGCGGCCGTCTCCAGGAGAGCTTTTTACCAGGTCCGCCTGGTTCGCCAGTTGCGCCCCTTTCTGGACCAGGATGCCTTATGCACGGTCACTCATGCTCTCGTCACTTCTTGCCTGGATTATTGCAATGCTCTCTACATGGGGCTACCCCTGAAGTGCACTCGGAGACTTCAGCTAGTCCAGAATGCAGCTGCACGGGTGATTGAGGGAGCCCCACGTTGCTCCCGGGTAACACCACTCCTGCGCAGTCTGCACTGGCTACCTGTGGTCTTTCGGGTGCGCTTCAAGGTTTTGGTTACCACCTTTAAAGCGCTCCATGGCTTAGGGCCCGGGTACTTACGGGACCGCCTGCTGTTACCCTATGCCTCCCATCGACCCGTACGCTCCCACAGAGAGGGTCTCCTCAGGGTGCCGTCCGCCAAGCAATGCCGGCTGGCGGCCCCCAGGGGAAGGGCCTTCTCTGTTGGAGCACCTACTCTCTGGAACGACCTTCCCCCCGGTTTGCGCCAAATATCTGACCTTCGGACCTTTCGCCGGGAATTAAAAACTCACTTATTTATTCAAGCGGGACTGGACTGATTTTTTAGACTTTTTAAATTTCTAAATTTTAATTTTAAATTTTTAAATCTTCTGTAATTTTATATGGGGTATTTTAGGTTTGTCAATTTGACGGTTTTAATTCGGCCACCATTGAATAAGTTTTTTAAATTGATTTTTAACTTTGTATATTTATTGCTTTTTATCTTGGCTGTAAAATAAATAAATAAATAAATAAATAAATAAATAAATAAATAAACAAACAAACAAACAAACAAACAAACAAACAAACAAACAAAGTTGATTAGGGGACTGGAGGCTAAAACATATGAAGAACGGTTGCAGGAACTGGGTATGTCTAGTTTAATAAAAAGAAGGACTAGGGGAGACATATAGCTGTGTTCCAATATCTCAGGGGTTGCCACAAAGAAGAGGGAGTTGGACTGTTCTCCAAAGCACCTGAGGGTAGAACAAGAAGCAGTGGGTGGAAACTAATCAAGGAAAGAAGCAACTTAGAACTAAGGAGAGATTTCCTGACAGTTAGAACAATTAGTAAGTGGAACAACTTGCCTGCAGAAGTTGTAAATGCTCCAACACTGGAAATTTTAAAAAAAATGTTGGATAACCCATCTGTCTGAGATGGTGTAGGGTTTCCTGCCTGGGCAGGGGGTTCCTGCCTCCAAGGTCCCTTCCAACTCTGTTGTTATTATTATTATTATATGAAGTGAAGTTACGGATAGATGGGCTTAATTTGAAGGAGGCATTTCCTTTATAGCATGGATTCTTACTTTATTTACTTTATTGTCATTACACCTCGTACAATGAAATTAAATGCCATCCTCAGTGTACATTATAACTATAAACATAAAACACAAACACATATCCTTCACATTCTATACAATTGAATTGAAAACCTGATATTGCATTAATATTAATATTGTATTAATATTAGAACCGTACTTTTGATAAAATATGTTTTTGTGGGAAATCTTTTCTTTTCTAAAGAATTAGGGGAGATATAAAATGTCAATCTAGTATATTAGCAACAATCTAGCTAGCTTCTTTCATTAGACATCTGAATTATTTTCAGAATAAACATAAATATAAATAATGTTTGATTCTATGATGAAATAAATTTAGCTGATAGAATGAGTTTTCTCATTGTTTAGAGAGAATAATTAGATACTGAAATAATAAGATGTTACTTAATAGCTTGTGGGTTAGAATGTTTATATGATTATATATAATGCATATTCTAATTTGTTTTTTAAAAATCACTAAGAAGATTTAAGAATTCTTTGTTATATAAGCATTTATTTTCAGCCTGTGTACTCTGATATATTTTTATGTAAATGTTGATAATATGGGAAGATAAAAACAATGTATTGTAATAATTTTTGTTTGCATCTTACAATATTTTGGAATATGTAACTGGATGTTTAAATTTTTTTGAACATTGAAAAAAGTGGTAAAATTCTAGTCTTTTAAACGTAATCTCTAGTAACTAAATCAATTTATTATAAAGGTTAATATTTATAATGAAACGAAGCTCAAATGGTTTTTGAAATAGTAACTAAATTTAAATAGCTGTACTGTTCCAACATATTTTCTGAAAATTATGTTCTTTAGGATTTTAGTTTTGATTAACTTGATCAGTTTGATTAGTCTTGGTACTATAACTAATAGAGATGAAATAGAGAATTAGATGATGAAAATACTATGTAGTATTTTGTAGATAGATATTTCAACTTCATTTTTATCAATTTTGATAAAACACTATATAACATATGCAATGTTAATATTTCGAGTGTAGAATTAGGCATTTACCTTTAGGCAATAGCTAAATTTTTTATTATGTGTTACTGTGTTCAGTTATTGTTATTGGATTAGCTGTGGCTGCTGCTTTTGTATACAACTTTGTTACCTTAAAAATTGATAGAGAGAGGGAAAGGGAAAATATTAGTAGACAGTTCATACTTTTCCTTTTGTAAGCACAATCTTAGCATTTCTGTGAAATTGATAACATTTTCCTATGCGAAAGAGATAAATATTTTAGCACTGTCAGAGTAATTATTTCCATACTTCCTGTCACAGCCACAGTCCAGTTCAACATTGAGAATATTTTGAGCATATAAGGTGATAAAACAGACTTCCTTTAAAGTTGCTTATTGTGTGTGGCTTAATAATATAGGGGTCCTCTTAAAAAGAAAGCACAGTTTTAACTATTTTCATCCCCTCTTTTGCAATGAAATTTAAAGTTTGATAACCCTGCCTTGTGGCTCTGATTCAGTTCTTGTTAGTTTCAAGTTGAAGCAGAGAAAGTATTATCATTTTAAATGATTTCATTCTGTATCAGTAATATGCCAAGTGATATTGATTTTAGTGCTAACTAAGCAGTTTTAAAACACATTGATTTTACATTAATTCATTAAGATTAATTTTAGATTTAATTTTGGTTCAGTGCTTGGTAAAAGAATTTGTAGTATGTCTGTCTAATAAGAAAACCATCACCAACTGCTTACTGTTGGTCACTAACTGGCAAAAACGTTAAAAACAGGAGTAATGTATGAAAAAAATGCAAGAAAATAATTGGCTCTGTCCTGTATCACATTAGCGTAAATAGTGTGTTACAATTTATTTGAAACAATTTCATTTAGTTAATCTTGAAAATCTCTAGTATTTACTTTCTTAACATTCAAAGTGCATAGTAATATTAAGTCCTAAACAGTACAAATAGATTATATCATATTTGGTCCCTAGTAGTTGATTCTAGACTGCTGTCATGAAAGAAGAGAGATGGACCTACTCATAAATGGCTTATCATAGGTATGTAGATATTTTCAACAAAATAAATATATACCATATATCTTTTCCAACCTGTATCAATTAAGCATATAAATAAAATAATCCATAAAATCACAACTTTCCTAAATATTCCTAAATAAAAATAATACCAATGCAGTTCTTGAGAACAAAGACCTCAGTGAAAAAAGGTAAGACAAGTTAAGCTTTTAGATCTTAATACATGCTAAGAAGAGAGTGGTCTGAATTTTGAAGGAAAAGTTGTGCCATAGAATAGTTGGTGGTACTGTATTAAATTCCAACTAAGCCTCCAGCTGCATTTGCAGAAAAAAAATCAGGGCTCCCAGTTCCTAGCACAAGGGAACCAATAGGCATGTCCCATTTAAGACATGCACTTTAAATTGAACAAATCTGGAAATCTATATGTTACAAATGCATTTTTGCCAGAACAGGTATTGCTTCTGCTAGGAGGAGCAGACTAATAGCAAATTTCCCACAAGTCTGCTATTACATTCTGGTCCTATTGCAGTTTCTGGGTTTTCCTCAGTTCCTGGGAGTCCCTCATAGAATCAGGAGGTAATTGCTATACAAGTAAGTGGCCAGATCATACTTTCAGAAAAGGATATTGATAGTACATTATTTGCAGCAGGAAGTGACTGCTCCTTATCACTGTACTGATTAGAGCAGTCAAGTATAGGACAAAATCCCACAAAGTACACACCTAACTCTCCAAAAGAAAGACACTCGACTGATAAAGGTAGTTCTTGACTTACAACTATTCGATTTGTGACCATTGGAAGTTACAGCGGCATTGTAAAAAGTGATTTATGACCAGTTTTTACATTCATGGCCATTGCAGCATCCCCATGGTCATGTGATCACCATTTGTAGTCTTCCCAACTGGCTTCTGATAAGGAAAGTCAATGGGGCAAGCCAGATTCACTTAATTACATGAGTCACTTAACAACTGCAGTGATTCATTTAACAACTGTGGCTAAAAAGGTCATAAACATGGAGCACAACTCACTTAATAACTGCCTTGCTTAGCTTTGGAAATTTTGGGCTTAATTTTAGTTGTAAGTCAGGGACACCTATTGACTTGAAGTCCATCCATATATAGTAGATAAAGTCTCCCCTATCATCAAACCTTCTTTATTCTATGGATTTAGTTTTAGCCTATTAAACATCATTTAGTTTAAAAGGCACCCAAGCTATCAGATTCTAACACATCTGATAAAGATTGAAAGGAGAAGTAGACCTGAATTTCATACAAATAAATATAGCCAATACCCAATTTAACACACTATTTGCCATTCCTTTTTTGTTTTATTAGTTTTTTTATTTTTAAATATACACCAATATCAATACATGAACAGTGTGGTCCCTGGGTATAATTCATTTTGATACAAACATTAATAATGATAATTATAATAATTGTTATATTAATCAAATTTATATAATCCTAGTATTAATATACATGGTTTTTTAAAAGTACCTATTCAATATTTCAATATTCCATTTTAATGCCAATAATGTAAGCATACATGGTAATACCATCTTTCCCCCTCTAATCTTTTCCATCAAATTATTACTTATATTCTATTATATAAAAAGGGGAAAATTATAAGTTGTAGCATATTTTCTATTTTCCCATATATGCCTTGCATTAGGTACTTTATCTCTCTGTGGTTCTTTTCCATAGTACCTCTAATGCTTTGAAACATCAACACCATTTCTCTTGAAATCTCACTCCTTTCCCCCTGATGGAGCATCTTGTCTTAATTGAATAAGTCCCATTCTTACTCAAATCCAAAAGCAATATATTCCAGTCCAACGTTACTCCTCAGAAAGATCAGTAATCATAGTCCTTTACATCTCAGAGTTGTTAATCAATTCCATTTAAGTAGTCCAGGAAGCTTCTGCAAGTCAAAAATCATTTTGCTTTACTTAAAAGTCTTCCTTATTCTCTTAATAGAGTCTCCAATAATAATAAAGTAACTAGTTATAGAATTGTAAGTGTCACCACAATCCTCCAGATTAATATTATTTATTTTTCTCATCAAAGTTTTTCTAAACTTGTAGGGGTCTGGTGTATTCCATTCACCAGTAGATGACACCCTCAATTTATGTTTCAGCATTGTTTCAAATCTTACAGATTTGATTAATCCAAATTTAATTCAGTTTATGGAAGCAAACTATTCAAGTAAATAGTCCAGCATTTTTTAATGCCTTTCCAAAACAACGCCTGCCCAATTTAAAAGTCCAATTTTTTATGTTTTAAAAGGTCTTTAATTTTTCTTCCCTTAGTTCCTTTCTTTTGAGTCTAGGATTTTTCTCTCTATGGTAGTTTGCCACTTTAAAAAATAGTTCTAAGAGTCTCTTTTCCTGGATTTTCCTCTTTCTTTCTTTTTTTTAAAGTTAGGGTCTAAATAAGAAGGAATTTTCTCACCCAGTTCCAATCACTGTGTAATGCCTGGAAGCCATATTACCTGTTCATCTCTGCACCACTCCTGCATGTTTCTTTGTTGCCTCGGCTAACCCAGCTTTGTGGCAGCTATGATGGCTGCCTCTTTTCATTGAGGGAGAGGAAAGAAGCCCTGAGTTCAGTGGAAGAGTTGCTGCTCTTCCCGAATTACAGGGCGCCCCTCTTTTCTTCACTACCCTTACAGGGTGGCTTTAGCTCCTTTCGGTGCCCTCCAACAGGGAGAAGTTGCGTGGGAGCACGGAGACATGCTCCTCAGGGTCAATAGTCCTTGACATCAGCCGGAAGTCATCATTCCTATCTAATCAGCTTTTGATGTGAGACCCAAGTCACTCATAAGGCATAATTTTACTTTTAAGCCTTTGCAGGCAATTTGCTCTTTATATGTTTAGTAGAGCTTACCAAAATGAAATATTTTCTCCAATTAATTGTGGTATAATTTGAGGATTACATGCAATAACCTGTAGAGTTATTTATTTTCATAATGCTGTTTTACTTGGTGGTCTGGTTTCTAGTAAATTCTCAGGATATGTTAGTTAAGAATAAATATTAGAATAGATTTAGTTCAGACAATGTGTTTTAGATCAACCTTTTGAATCTGGTGTCTTCTAGATGTGTTGGACTGCAGTGCTGCCAACAAGAATGATTGGCAAATAAAGGAAGTTGAAATCCAATATATCTGGAATTATTATGTTAAAGAAAAGCTAGTTTAAAAAGTCTTGTTTAGAGGAAGACTATTCTAGAGAAATCTTGCACATCTCTTAGGGAGGAAAGAACCAGATTAATACCTTGGAAATAATCACAGGCCAGTAAAGAATAGCTGTGATGCTGATCAGCTTTAGGCATCCAGAAATAGCACAACAATATGGAGTTGGCAATGTGTGTGAAGCCTAGAGGTGTTGGAAATGCTCGGCAGTGTGATTTTCATGATGGTGGTGGTAATGTTTATGATAGCAGACTTAATTTTTAAAAAAAATGCTGTTGGGCTACACAAGGCTGTTTGGCAAACTGCATGTTGTACAGCCTTGTTCTAGAACTTTAAAATCACTCTTTGAAAACTGATGCTATCACATTATATAATACTGGACTATGTAGACCAATATCTACCTTAGTATAAAAACATCACATGACAAGATATTTTTTAAAATGCTATCATTCTAGGGCTCTGGCAGATATGAACAATGATGGGAGAATGGACCAACTGGAATTTTCTATAGCTATGAAACTTATCAAACTAAAGCTACAAGGTTATCAGCTCCCTTCTGCATTACCTCCTATTATGAAGCAGCCTCCCATTGCTATTTCTACCACACCAGGATTTGGTAAGAATATTTTACATTATATCATCTTCCTGAAATACTTTGTAGATTTCATGTTGTCTACTACTAGACAACATTCTACTACTACTGTAGTAGAACTTGTCTACTACTGTCATTCTATTTAGAGAATCACTTTAATACAATTGTAACAAACATTATCATATAGCTTTTCACCTTGTAATATAAATGTCTCTGGCTAGCAGTTTTAATTTTTAAGAGTTATTATTTGAATACAAGACAAACACAGAAATTTAGGAAGAAAAAGAGAAAAAAGAAAAATATATAGAAAAAATGCAGTTAAAGAAAAATATATGTTCTTTTATCCCTCTTTACAACAGTTACAAATTCATTATCCCTTCTTCCCATTAACATCACAATAATCCCTTCAGCTCCTTTCTGAATCCTTTTCAGTACTCAAATCCAGAAATTACCATTTGACATTTTTCCATTTTCAGCAAAAAAAATCCATAAGAGGTTTCTAGTCTTTCACAGGTAGTCCTGGATTTATGACCATAATTGGGACTGGAATTGCAGTTGTATGTTATTATGGTTATAAGTTGAGGCACCATAATGCTAACTTGATTTTACAACCATTTTTATGTTGGTTAAGTGAGACACAGTTAAGTGAACCATAGGATTGTAAATATAAGGTCATTTGATCCAATGGGTATTTTTGCCATTTTGATTGCATTTTTCATTGTTTAAGGAAAATATAAAAACATTTTAAGCATTTTAAAAAAATAATCCCCCTTGGTCTACAACTTGATCTACTCTTGTGATCCCCACTTGAAAAACAAAGGAGCCAAGAATTTTTTTTTTCAAATTCTCTTTCCCTATGGAGAAACGTCGTTTCAAATACTGTTCTTTTGGAAAATCTTCCTTAGTCTGGTTTGCTCCAGAATCAGAATATTTTTTTTCCCATTTTGGTTCTATACTTATTGAAGGATCATTCATATAGATCATTGTAATAAATCTTTGTAGCTGGCCAGCAATGATAATTATGAAAACTTCTCTTACAGGAATAAGCGGTCTCTCCACTATACCACCTCTTTCAGCTGTTGCTCCAGGGCCAATTACATCCATACCAGTTGTGGGAATGTCTCCACCTTTGGTATCTTCTGTTCCTACAGCAGCTGTGCCTCCTGTTGCTAATGGAGCACCAGCTGTAATCCAACCTCTACCACCTTATGGTCATCCCGGTATGCTGAATTATCAACATTTAGATTTCCAGAGCTTATACATATTCTATTTTATATTTAAAAGAAAAGTAATTTGTGTTTTAAAATGGAATCACATATTTATGTATGAATGACATCAGTGACATTCTACCCTGGATATTAAGTTATCTGTTAAACTTATAATACATTGTTTTCTTATTGAATAGTATATACTAGAGGTATATACAGTGTATTCAGATTGGTTTCTTAAAGATTCTTTGGAGAGAGTGAATTTAACATCTAACTGCAACACTAAAACAATCCCACCTTTTTTAGGCTCAGACTGTTCCTGTGCGATTTAATCCAAGGACTTCAGAATCCTAGTGCCTGCAATATATTTATATGCAGTGGTGGGATTCAGCCAGTTCGCACCACTTCGGGAGAACCGGTTGTTAACTGTCTGAGCAGTTTGGCAAACTGGTTGTTGGAAGAAATCATTAGGGCAGAGAACCGGTTGTTAAATTACTTGAATCTCACCACTGCTTATATGACTCTTTATCAATTTTGATGTAAAACAGAATAGCAAAATATTACAGTATTTTACATCAAAGATTCACGAGTTTAACAGTATTCAGAATTACAAAGTTGCACTCCTGATTCATTCAGATTTCTATTAACGTTTATACTAATCACTAAATCTTTGATAATTTGATTAATTTTAATAAGATAATCATTTTTTCCATGAAAAATTAGACTGATTGGCTTTTCCAGGTCTTTTAAGTATTGATTAAACCATGTTAAAACATTATAAAGGCAAGTGCATATGTTTACCTATTTAAGCAAACTTAATATTAGATATGAGATTGATATCTTTCTGAAGTATTGCTTGGCCTAAATTGTCTTCCACTTTTATACATAGTATCTAATTAGTGGTTCAGTTTCCACATTGTACTAATTTGGTTTGTTTGGCATATAATGCTGTCTGTCTATAGAATGGAAGTTGGCTTTCATTCTATAAACTGGTTAAATGAATTGTAGTTTAATACAGTGTGGGTTTGGTTTCTCCTCTTTTTACTGTAATATACTGCTTATACATTTCAAGTCTGTCTTGAGTGTTGGCAGAAAACTATTCATGGAATAGTTGAAAGGAAAATACATAGGGAATTAATTTTGTATAAACAAAATTTTGTTTAATTGATTAATATATGTTTTAATAGCCTCGGTGGTGCATAGGTTAGAGTGCAGTACTGCAGCCTACTTCTGCTGACTGCCTGCAATTTGGCAGTTCAAATCCCACCAGGCTCAAGGTTGACTCAGCCTTCCATTCTTCCGAGATGGGTAAAATGAGGACCCAAATGGTTGGGGGCAATATGCTGATTCTGTAAAACTGCTTAGAGGGGGCTATACAGCACTGTAAAGCGGTATATAAGTCTGAGTGCTATTGCTATATGTTTTTAATATTAATTTTTATGATCCTTTGTAGTTTTTAAAAATAGTTTAGAATGTTATAAGCAATATTGTAATTTGATTATATCAAAAAGTATATTTGATAATGGCAATTTAAGGTAAAATAATTTGTGTATTAATCATTTAATTTCATCAAATTTAAAGCATAATAATTATGTTTCAGCAACATTGCCAAAGAGTTCCTCCTTCAGTAGATCTGGTGGAGGATCCCAACTAAATGCAAAGCTGCAAAAAGCACAATCATTTGATGTGGCTGGGTAAGTATGACTGTTTTGTTCTAAAGTACTTTGGCAGCTTTGTCAAAAATGTCACTCTTGCAGATACTCAGATACAAATGTTTTCACTAAATTTAAGAAGACCGCTTGTGAATAAGTGGTATCAGAGATGAACTCTTTGCATATAACATGGCATTTCAAAAATCTGAAATTAAAGGATTCATTCTGTTGAAAAGTTGTTTGTGTAGACTACAATAACATTTTTATTATGATCACTGATTAGAATTGTGTAGAAGAATAATTATATATTCTTTAATAGAATAGAATAGAATAGAATAGAATAGAATAGAATAGAATAGAATAAAATAGAATAGAATAGAATTTTTTATTGGCCAAGTGTGATTGGACACACAAGGAATTTGTCTTGGTGCATATGCTCTCAGTGTACATAAAAGAAAAGATACGTTCATCAAGGTACAACATTTACAACACAATCGATGGTCAATATATCAATATAAATCATAAGGATTGCCAGCAACAAAGTTACAGTCATACAGTCATAAGTGGAAAGAGATTGGTGATGGGAACGATGAGAAGTTTAATAGTAGTGCAGATTTAGTAAATAGTTTGACAGTGTTGAAGGAATTATTTGTTTAGCAGAATGATGGCCTTCGGGGAAAAACTGTTCTTGTGTCTAGTTGTTCTGGTGTGCAGTGCTCTATAGCGTCGTTTTGAGGGTAGGAGTTGAAACAGTTTATGTCCTGGATGTGAGGGATCTGTAAATATTTTCATGGCCCTCTTCTTGATTCGTGCAGTATACAGGTCCTCAATGGAAGGCAGGTTGGTAGCAATTATTTTTTCTGCAGTTCTAATTATCCTCTGAAGTCTGTGTCTGTCTTTTTGGGTTGCAGAACCGAACCAGACAGTTATAGAGGTGCAAATGACAGACTCAATAATTCCTCTGTAGAATATACTTTATATTGAACATCTGTTTTGTTGTGAAAAGATATTCATAGATTAAAGTTTTGTATAAATAATAAGATTTGGATTTATTTGGGAAAGTAATTAGCTAGATGTGATTTACACTGCTAACTATTCCTGTTACCATGTAATGAAGTTTTCCATTTATTTTGATTATGCCTTTGTTTGGATACAACTTTCTCCTTCCTCTACATCTCTTTTTGGTACTCAAATTCTCCATTTTAGTCCATCATGTATAGTATTTCACAAATATTCATTAATATATATTTAGCTGGGTTTTTGCCGTGTTTTATCTTAAAGCATAATTTTATAAAAAGCATTGTTATTTAGGAGATAAGGTAAAAATACAAGTTTTATTAATTATTGCAATTTAAATCTTGTTGCAATATTGACCTGAATATAAGGCTTATAATTGAATAAATCTGTTATATTCATAAATCGTAAGAAATTTGAATTCTGGAAATATTTATAATGCCTAAAGGGTAGCACGATGACTCAGTGTTTAAGACACTGGGCTTGTTGGCTGGAAGCTGACCATCACACAACAGGGTGAGCTCCTATCTTCACCTGGTTTCTGCCAACTAGCAATTCAAAAGCATGCAAATGTAAGTAGATAAATAGGTACCACTTCAGTTGGGAAGAAACAATACTCCATGACATCATGCTGGCCACATGATGATGGAAATATCTTCCGACAACACTAGTTCAACGGCCTTTGAAACAGATGGGTGCCACCCCCTGTAGTCGATTACAGTTAGCAGAATAAAATTCTCAGGGATTCCTTTCCTGCTTAAAGATTCACTCTCAAAATGTTATGGGACAGCTTTTTCTAAACAGATTCCTTTAAATGTGATGGACAACAAATTAGCCATGTTTGATGAGAAGGCTTTGAATTGCAACCCAAGAACTTTTGGGGACACTGAATTGCTGACATAGGATAAAACAAACTCCGGTTAAACAAATTTCAGTATAACGAAATTTAACCAGTTAAAAATAAAGATGTGAGTTGCAAATGGTAATATGTCATATTTTATTAAATTTGGGTAATTTAAATTCTGAGATATGTTTATTCAGACGTATTTTGAAAGGTGTTAGTAATTTTATTCATATATAGTCTTATTTTGGAGATTAACGTGAGCTTCTATTTTAACATTTGTTTCAATGAAGCCTCTTAGTAGCAATGCTAGTATTCATAGATTATGTTGGTAGGCCTCTGTATAGAATATAGCAATTAAACTTCTGCCAAGAATTTAAAGTTGTCTTAAGATAAATGGGACTGGCTCTGTTTTAGCTATCTCTCAGTATCTCTATCTGCATTAGAACCAAGTTAACAGAGAGAAAACAAGTAGGGGAAAGGAGAGTATCCAGAGAGGCTGTGTGCTATTAGAGTTTGCATGTTCAACTGTAAGATGTAATTTTTTTTTCTTTCCTGTGGCTTGTTGTTTGCCTAATATGGGTGACTGAATGACTGTTCCCTGCTGAGAAAATAGAGTCTGTAAGAGAATTAAAGGCTGCTAGGTTCAAAAGAGCGAGCTCACTGAGCAAGAAAACAGGGAGTGCTAACAGGAGCTTTGAGTTAAACTTGCCAATTAAACTGTCTCTGAATGTCAAAGGGAATAAAAGCTGCCCTATAGAATAGAATATAGGACTGATAAATTCTTAAGCAGTAAAAAAAATGCAATTGTGTTTTATAAAACACAAAGAAAAAAGCCATGTTAGTTGGTAACACACTCCTGCAAGGAATGCAATAGGACCAGGGTATAAAACCAAGAGCTATAGATCATTTAGTTTGATATCAATCCTTGGAATCATAAATGTCTTAAAATTGTTACTAAAAGCATGAATTTGTTGGAATCAGTTTGACAAGATTTGTTTTTATCTTTATTTTTAACTTCCTTTAGAGTAGAAGTCAACTCAGTTAAATTACAGCTCATTAAGATAGCAAGAAATATGGATCTAAGTGAAAGATTTTGGAAAACCAGTGAAACCCAGGCTAACATGACAATTTCTGCATCATGCTTGTAGTAGCCACAAATGGGATAGAAATTCATTATTTTCAACAATGAAGCTGTACAAATATCTATCAGATGAGATGAAGTAACAATGTTCTTAAAGTAGAATTTAGGTTTGCTATAGTGCAGGGGTGTGAAACTCGTAGCCCCCGGGCCAAATGCATCACATGCTGACCCCACCCCCGCCCGGTTTAGGGAAGGGGAAAAAAGTCCCAATACATCACGTGACGACGTGAGTTTGACACCCCTGCTATAGTGAAGTACAGACCCAGGATGAAGATAAGCTAAAATAAGTTCAAAGAAGTAGCAAAAAAATAATTGGCAACAACAACATAACTCAAATTACAGCTAGGACCTCATTTTCCTTGAATATATTAGAGAAGGAAAAAATGTAAAAAATAGATATTTTAAAAAGAACTATCAGTATAAGTAGAAACATAGCTTTAATTCATCATCAGAGTAGCTGGAAGGGACCTCGGAGGTCTTCTAGTCCAGCCCCCTGCTCAAGATGATACCCGTGATGGCGAGCCTATGGTACGCATGCCGGAAGTGGCACACAGAGCCATCCCTCTGGGCACGCAGAGCCATTGCATGTTGCTCTTCCGGGTTCTGGTGCAGCAGCCAGCTGGTCTTTAAGTGCACAGGAGCATCAGAAACCGAAAGAGTAGCTGCCCGGAGCCTTGATCACCTGGGTGCCTTTAAAGCAAGGCTCTGGGAAAATATTGGGGAACCTGGAAAGGCGGTGGAATGAACCTCCTGGACTCCTGGAGCGGCCAGAGCCCTTGCAAGCCAGAGAAAGGAAGTGCCTTTATCTGCTTAATCCTCCGGGAAGAGAACCCGCCTTTCTCTTCAGCTTCTTGGGCTCAAGGCCTCCAAGGAGCAAAAGGTCTGCAGGTAGCTTGGGGAGAAGAGGAGCGAGAGTGGGCAGGCCTGCAACGGGTAGGGGGGTAGTGAACTTGCCCAGCACAGCATTCCTGAATGGGAAAGGCTGGCTGGCCATCTCGAATGGAGAGAGATCCCTTCCCTCAACCCTAACTCACCGGCAGGCCTTTCCCCCATTTTAAAAGAAGCAAAAACTGGAGAACCATCTCCTGATCACCCTAATAATAATAATAATAACAACAACAACAACAACAATAATAATAATAATAATTTAATTTGTATACCGCCCTTCTCCCGAAGGACTCAGGGCGGTTAACAGCCAAGTAAAACAACAATCAAATACATACAATACAAATAAAAACAGTAGCTAAAAAACTTATTCAAATTTGGCCCAAATTTTAAAATACATTTAAAAACACTAAAAATCAATTAAAAATTAAAAACCCATAAAACATCTAAAAATTCTATGCCAGCCCTGCACGGAAGAAAAGGTATGTCTTAAGTTTGCGGCGAAAGATCCGAAGGTCAGGAAGCTGTCGAAGTCCAGGGGGAAGTTCGTTCCATAGGGTGGGAGCCCCCACAGAGAAGGCCCTTCCCCTGGGGGCCGCCTTGAGGATCATATTGTTATCAATACATGGAAGGAGGGGGTGGAGGTGGGAGGCAGGAGGAAGCGAAGCCTTTCCTTGTCATGATTTCTTGGAAGAAAAGTAAAAGCGACGAAAGGGACCCCTGGAAACCTTAAGAGAGGAAGAGCAGCAAGGCAAGAGAGAGATCCTTCCTGGGTTCCCCAGTATTTTCCTGGAGCCTTGCTTTAAAGGCACCCAGGCGATCAAGGCTCTCGGGAAGCGTTGGGCAGATGCGCAGGCCAGAAGGCGCAGAAGAACGATGGAGAGAGCGAGGAAAGGGAGGAAAGCCTCTCAATTCCTGTGCATGTCTTTTCACTTTTCACTAAGTTTAAACGTGTGTCTCTCTTCTCCCATACCCAGCGCCCTTAAGCCGGTTGCCATGAAAAGGAATCTGGCACGCAGTAATAAGCTCTCTGTGCAGAAGCAGTGAGGGGTCTTTGAGCTGTGGGGGTGGGGAGAGTGAAGGCAAGGAGCTGCGCATTAACTCAGCAGGAGTGGGAAAGGTTTTATGGGCATTGCGCACGGCTCCGCCCTCTCCCTTCCTAGCTGGACAGTGGAGCAAACTGCGCGCAGCTGGGGTTCTGCTTGTAGGCACTGGCAGCAGGTCAAGTCAGAAGCATGGGGGAGGCAGGTAATCAAGAAGCCCTGTGCTGGTGCTTGTTCAGCGCGGCCACAGGCAAGCTGAGAGATAGTGGGATGGAGTGGTGTGGATGCCCCTTGCTCTCCCCTTTGGTGCAGGGGGGGGGTATGCCACTATCCCGTCCCTTGTGCATGCGCACACGACCTGCACGTGCGCATGACCCCTCAGGCCCAAAACGGCGGGGAGGGCATGCATGCATGGGATGGGTGGGTCACGTGCGCATGCGCGGGGAGCATTGCATTATGGGTGAGGGCATGCATGTGTACGACCCCCCCATGCTCCCCCCGCTTTCGGCACACCACAACAAAAAGGTTAGCCATCACTGTCTTATACCATTTCAGACAAGTGACTGTCCAGTCTCTTTTTAAAAACCTCCAGTGATGAAGCACCCACAAGGTCTGAAGGCAAGCTATTCCACTGGTTAATTATCCTCACTGTTAGGAAGTTTCTCCTTAATTCCAGGTTGCTTCTCTCCTTGATTAGTTTCCATCCATTGTTTCTTCTCTGGTGCATTGGAAAATAAATCGACCTCCGCTTTGTGGCAGCCTCCCAAATACTGGAATACTGCTATCATGTCCCCTCTAGTCCTTCCATATTGAAATCTTTATTGTCAGTGCACAACATATGTCCAATGAGATTGATTGAGCTCCCTCAGTGCACCCACCCCCCAATACAACCAGTCTTTTCTCTAGACTAGCCAAACCCAAATCCTGCAACCGTTCTTCAAATGTTTTAGTTTCCAGGCCTTTAAACATCTTAGTTGCTCTTCTTTGCACTTTTTCCAAAATTCTACCAGAGAATATTTAATTACTTATTTATATTAAACATAGATTTTGTTATTGGTGGGGAGAAAGATTGCTGCCCTTCACAATTATACAATTTATTGGCCAAGTGTGATTGGACACACAAGGAATTTGTCTTGGTGCATATGCTCTCAATGTACATAAAAGAAAAGATACGTTCATCAAGGTACAACATTTACAACACAATTGATGGTCAATATATCAATATAAATCATAAGGATTGCCAGCAACAAAGTTACAGTCAAACAGTCATAAGTGGAAAGAGATTGGTGATGGGAACTATGAGAAGATTAATAGTAGTGCAGATTTAGTAAATAGTTTGACAGTGTTGAGGGAATTATTTGTTTAGCAGAGTGATGGCCTTCGGGAAAAAACTGTTCTTGTGTCTAGTTGTTCTGGTGTGCAGTGCTCTATAGCGTCATTTTGAGGGTAGGAGTTGAAACAGTTTATGTCCTGGATGTGAGGGATCTGTAAATATTTTCACGGCCCTCTTCTTGATTCGTGCAGTATACAGGTCCTCAATTCACCATGAACAACAACTTGGAGGAAAATCTAGGAACCTTTTCCTTTTCTACAACTCTTGATGGGTTCAGCGTATTGCCTATGGTTTAACAGTGTCACATTGCAATTCTTCTAAAGAACATAAAGGAGATGGTAAAAGAAATCACAGATTCAATACCTAAAATATAATAAAACAAGATTAAAAATGCAGATAAACTATATGGATAATGGTAATGATGTACCTTCCTTTATAGACAGTTGATTTGAAAATAGTGTCTCTTAATTAGTGTCTACTATTAATCGTTTCATAGTTCCCATCACCAATCTCTTTCCACTTATGACTGTATGACTATAACTTGTTGCTGGCAATCCTTATGATTTATATTGATATATTGATCATCAATTGTGTTGTAAATGTTGTACCTTGATGAACGTATCTTTTCTTTTATGTACACTGAGAGCATATGCACCAAGACAAATTCCTTGTGTGTCCAATCACACTTGGCCAATAAAATTCTATTCTATTCTATTCTATTAATATAAAAGGTTTGAGGGGACAAAAGTCATATAATATTGAATAGTATCTTCTTACTGGTATGAATACAGAGGTGGTTTGCACCAGTTCAGAGAACCAGCTAATCCCACCTCTAGCTGGTCCCACCCGCTCTGCCCCTCCCAGGAATTCCCCCTGTGTGCCCCATTTTGGCTTCCAGGTTGGTGCAGGAGGACTTCCAGGCCCAAAATGAGGCACGTGGGGCATCATGCCTCCCCCCCACCCTGCACCTCATTTTGGCTTCCGGGAGGTGTTTGTGGGTGCTTCATCACTGGAGGTTTTTAAAAAGAGCCTGGACAGTCACTTGTCTGAAATGGTATAGGATCTCCAGCTTGTGATTCTCCAGCTTGGTGCAGGAGGCTGGAAGGGTCCAATACCCCTGCTCAAGGGTGAGTTGGGAATGGGGATTTTGCGTGATCATTACTGTGGGGTGAGTTGGGAATGGGGATTTTTGCATTATGATTGCTCATAAGTAAGTAGGAACCAGTAAAAGAGGAATGGAAAAATCCCTATCTGTAGATCAGCTTCTTGGCAAGTTTAAGATGGGCAAACTTCATGCTGCCTGGGGAAATCTGGGAATTGAAGTCCATGCACCTTAAAGTTGCCAAAGTTGAGAAGCATGGGTCTAAACAAGAGCTTAGGATTTTCCATTCCTGTTTTATTTAGAGTTTGGTGCAATTAAATAAATCAGTTGTGGTTTCGATAAGAAATAGTGATTAAAGCTTTAAGAACCATTACTGGACTTTTTGTGAGAAACTGAAATTAAAAGTTGCTCTGGGCTTTGATGATTAAATAAGGGATTATGGAAATAATGTAGACAAATGTTCATCTTAGAGTAAGAGTTTTATATATTTTTTTACTTATATCTGTAACAAAGAAAGTTGAAAGTTATTCATCTTCAGTTTTCCTTCTTTTCCTCTTTCTTTCTTACACTTTTGCTCTTTTTCTTTCCTGAGCCTTTTCTTTTTTTCAAATCTGTTTTTTATTTGTTTATCCCTTAGCTTTGTATTTTTTATATATGTATGAAGGATCAAATACTCAGAATTCTACATTCCTTATTTACAGAAACCATATCAAAATTTAGAATTAAATCTACTGAGAGCGATTTCATATAATGCAGGCTCTGAGTGCCTCTAACCAAAAAGTGTATATCGATAAAAGAGAATATTTGTAGCCCAGAGTTGAACTGTGGGTTCCAAGGTGCTCTCTGAGCTTGATGGTTTTCTTGCAGATGTTTCATTACCAAACTAGGTAACAAAATCAGTACTAGAAGGGAGTGGTTTGCTCTTATTTTCATATACTAGTGGCTTACTGTGTCAGTGTTGATCAGTTGCTTCACAAAAAGTGTTTTGATTGGTGCCAGGTCCCTACAGCCTCAGGCAGAGAAGGGCTATTCTACATCCCTCCCTCAAATGTTCTTTAAAACAGGGGTCTCCAACCTTGGTCCCTTTAAGACATGTGGACTTCAACTCCCAGAGTGCAATTATGCAGGGGTCCAGAAATGCCATAAGATTTTAGTATCAGAAGTAGTTTGTCGTGCACAAATGAATCAAAGGCTTTACAAAAGTTTATGTAAATTGTATCTATTGCTTTGCCCTGGTTGAGTTGAGAGATCCAGATGTTTTTGCAGTGTTTTTCCTAAAACCAAATTATTTATCAGAGATTATTTGTCGCTAAGTGGAGGGTAATGGATTGGTTTATGATGGATTCCATGACTTTACACATGACACAACAAAGAGAGTTTGGTCTATAATTCTCAACAAGGCCGGAGTCACCTTTTTTGAAGATAGGTATGACTGTTGTTAATGTCCATATGTCAGGTAAGGAGCTCATTCTAAAAGATACTTCATAAATGGTGCTTAGAGGTTCAGCTATGGCAGAAGAAAGCTTTTTAAGAAAGAATGCACATATTCCATCAGGACCAATACATAGAGATGGCTTTAGTTTGTATAGTGCTCTTATGATGGTATCTTCAGTAAAATCAATGTGGATTAGATCATTGCAATTGGATAAGGTACAACCAGGAAATGAACGGGAGATACCATTGCTGTTGACAAAGACTGAACTGAAAAAAGTGTTGAAGAGATTAGTTTTAATGGCATCATCATTACAATCTTCACCATTCGGCCCTTTTAGAGGTGGAAAGGTTTTTGAGTCTTTAAGTTTGGTGTTTATGAAATTATAGAAGGCACGATTGGGTTTTGTGTGTAACAACTCTTCCTCCTGTTTGCAGTGGTAATTGATACATTCTGTTTTTGTTTGGCGGCATATGTATGCTTTGCTGGCTGAGGAACTCTGGGAGTTGAAGTCCACAAGTCTTAAAGCGACCAAGGTTGGAGACTGCTGCTTTAAAATACAGAGTTTCCCAGCATTCCTTTAGGAACCTTCAAATGCAAAGTATGGTTACTCATCCTAAAATGAATCCTCTTTACCTAGAGCTTCAACATTTGCTGTTTGCTGGGGTAGTGTGTAGCTAAAAGTCAGTCCATTTAGTGTACATCTGACTTGGGGATATTTCTTTATAACCAAACAAAAGTGTATTTTCTGTGCAGTTCACACCCCTTTCTCGCTGGATCTGGATGTCACAAAGCAAAGCCCACATTTTGTAATTAACCCCCATGCCCCGTTTTGGCTGGCAGAGTGCTGCAGGAAACTGAGTGCTGTCATATCCACCCTGGCCACACCCACCCAGCCAGTCATTAGGGGACCAGTTGTTAAATTATTTGAATCGCACCACTGATTGAATAGCTGCCAATTTTTAAGAATACTTAATTTCTTAAGATCTTCATTTACAAAAGGAATGGCTATAATGTTGAAAAAAATCCTTTTATATTTCAGAAAATTTTTAAAAGATGAATAAAAGAAATGTGTTTTTATACAAAGCTTAAAAGAAGATGGGAACCACACACAGCTTGCTAAATCACTTCAACTAATGTTGATGCAAACAAAATATCATATCTATGAAAATAATTGATAGATGGGACAGTACTCCCAGAAAACTTTTTCAGATATTCAAATATTGGACCCCGTGGTGTTGGAGAGGTTGTGAAATATATGACATATGTGCTAGAGATACACAAGGATGATATCTTCTGGGGATGAGATATTTGAGAAATGTTCTTTATAAATCTATAAGTGTCTTATAAAATCTATAAATATGAAAATATTTTAGTAGAGAGAAATACAAAGAACTTAAACAAAAATTCAAATGCACAGATATTGAAGATTTATGGGTTGATAAGAACACTTATAAAAAAATAGGTTGGAATGGTGGTTGACTACAATCAGATAATGAGGTAGTAGAATGATGTGGCTGTAGGAAAAAAAGCAAAGTCTATTTTAGGTTGCACCAATAAGAACATTATTTTCAAATAACAGGAAATAATTGTATAGTGTGCTTTGGTAAGACTTTACCTTGAAATCCAGCTATGGGTATCACATTTTAGAAAAGATTCAGAATAAACTAGAACACATTAAAAAAAACTTCCACAAAGATATCCACGGATTAGTAAATAAATCCTATGAAAAGAACTTAAAAGAAATGATTATATTAAGCTTGAGAAAACTAAAGAGAAACATGTTGGCCCTGTTCTATGGAATCAAAATTACCGAAGGGAAGATTCCAATTGGAATATGAAAAAAAAAACCAACTTGAGCAGTAAAAGCAGGTTCACAGTAAAATCAGCTATCATTGTGGAGGTTAGATAGCCTACTGACCAAGAGATTTTAATTTGGATTATGGCACTAAGTAGGGGAAGGTTTGATTTGATAGCCTAAATGGCAGAGGTATGATTCAGCTGGTTTGCACCAGTTCAGGCGAACCGGTTGTTAACTTTTTGCCCAGTTCACAGAAGTGGCTAATCCCACCTCTGGCTGGTCCTGCCCTGCCCTTCCAGGAGTCATCTCCCCCCGCATGCCCCGTTTTGGCTTCCAGGTTGGTGCAGGAGGCCGTCTACGAGGCCAGGATTCCTTTAGGAACCATCAACATGCAAACTGTGGTTACTCATCCTAAAATGAATCCTCTTTACCTGGAGCTTCAACATTTGCTGTTTGCTGGGGAGGTGTGTAGCTAAAAGCCAGTCCACATTTAGTGTACATCTGACTTTGGGGATATTTCTTCATAACCAAACAAAAGTGTATTTTCTGTGCAGTTCACACCCCTTGCTCGCTGGATCTGGATGTCACAAAGCAAAGCCCACATTTTGTAATTAGCCCCCGTGCCCCCTTTTGGCTGGCAGAGTGCTGCAGGAAGCTGAGTGCTATCATGCCCACCCTGGCCACACTCACCCAGCCGGTCAGTAGGGCAGAGAACCGGTTGTTAAATTATTTGAATGCCACCACTGCTAAATGGTCTCTTTCAAATCTAATTTACTTGGAAACTTAAAAAGTAGAACAGATTGGGAAAGGATAATGCCAAATAGTAGGAATAAGAAAGAATGTTGAAAGTATTATGTCGAAGCATGTTATGGTTTGAGTCTTGAACTGGTCTCATAGTTCTAAATGTGACCTACTTTTTGACATCATGTTAAGCTTTTAATCTGTGTTTCACATCAAGTACTTTTTAAACTACTAATAAGTTTTTGTGATAAGTATGTGATCTTAATGATGTGATCTTACTACAAACTACCTACTCTTCATGTATTGCAGTGGTAATATTGAAAACATGGATGCTTTAAAATTGTTAGGAGAAGATAATTATGATAAAGAAAAATCCAAGTAGTTAAAAAGAGAAAATTATGAATATATATATATTAAAGGAACATTTAATGGAAAGTTTCATTATAACAAACATTTGTGGCATAATGCTAAAAGAACTGTAAAAAACCGCATTACAGAAAGCAAAAATGAACATATATCTTTTAAAAGAATTTAGTGAGCAGTATGCTGATTTTTAAGGTGTTTTCACAGCGCTAATCCCTCTTTGCAGAAATATATTCTATTGATCCAAGATAGATGTAAAATGGTAACACAAGTGACACTTTAGTGGTATTAAAATGTTAAAGAACAAAGAGAAAATTACATTAAAAAAATCTAATCTAGAATTTAGTATTCTTGGAACTGTGGTTTATTTTCTGTTTTATCATTCCAGTGCATCTCCGGCAGTAGAGTGGGCTGTTCCTCAGTCATCAAGACTAAAATACAGGCAGCTATTCAATAGTCATGATAAAACAATGAGTGGACATTTAACAGGTACTAGGACATGCATTTTAATGAACACTTTCAAAATTATGTTCAGTTTAAATAAAATACATTTAAAATATATTCAGTTTTAAAATATGTTTGGTTTGATTAATTCTGCTAAATATTTCGGAACTTGTGTAAATGTAGCAGTTAAAAAGTCATGCCAATCAATGAGATATTAGTTATATTGGTGAAGGGGAACTTCTGGATTTAGAAGCACTATGTCTCTGAATGCTAACTATTAGGGAAATAAAAGTGAGCCAGCATCTTGTTGTGCAATGTGGGATTTTGATTTGATTCATCTATTTTATTTATTTATTTACCTGTAATCTTTCAGACCAAAAATTTTTTATAGCTGCTTGCAACCAATATAAATAGTTTAAATTAAGAATCCTGTTGATAGTATTAGATAAACACACTTTTAAAATTGTCTTTTCCATAGAGCAGTTTGTGGTAATGTCTTTCTGGTCAAATACAAGAATCGCTTTTTTAACAATATCTCACCTTTTAAGAAAAAATAATAATGCAGTTTTTAAAGCATTTTATTTATTGTTACAGTAATCACAACCCATGGCAATTCTAAAGGAGACTCAGCAGCAGTGGTGAAATGCTACTAGATCGCACTAGTTTGGGCGAACCAGTAGTGATAAAAGCTACCAGTTCGGGCAAACGGGTAGTAAAAAAAAAAAAGCTACCACTTCATCCGAACCAGTATTTCCAATGATCAACTGTGCCACATGATTTATATTCGCTAGAAAGCAGGAAATCCTGCTTTCTAGTGAATCTAAATTGTCTAGCACAGCTGTTTCCCCCCTTGCTGTTCTATTTACCTTGTTAAGCCTCCTTTTTCCGTGTGAAGTACATGTTTGGTGCACACTTGGCATGCGCTGCACATGTGCATGCAGCGTGCTTTTGGCACACTGCATGTGTGTGCAGCGTGCTTTTGGCATGCACTGTGCATGCGTGTGCACACAGCGTGCTTTTGGTGAGCATTGCACATCCTCATCAGCAGGCAGCAAACTGGTGACAATCTGCAGAGGATTTCACCACTGCTCAGCATCCTACAACATTAGCAAAAAGAACCTAAAGGCATAAAATCAGGACATAAAAACAAAGACAAAACCAAAAAATAATCAGCACAAACAAAAATAATCCTGTAAGGATCAAAACTGTATGGTATAGGTTTTAGCCTGTTTCTAGAATTATTGCAAAATGGTTGCTCGACTGACTTCCATGGGGAAATATTCCATAAGGTGGGAGCTATTATAGAGACGGCCTGCTGTCATATCTCTTTTTGAAGGCAACAAAAGGGAACTTTTGGCTGAGGACCAGTCTGGATTGGCCAGACTGGATGAACAAATTGAGTTCTAACAAGATGTTAACCTGATTAGAGCTGTTTAACTATTGCAAGTGCTTTGGCAAGTTTATGTATATTTGTTGCTTCCATTCCCTTATTGTGATTGTTAGATGAAATATTTTTAAGGCCAATACTATTTCAATATTACAACATATAGTTTGGTTAGATGAAATAAAATTAAGTATTACTGTTACTGAGGTACAGTAATAGTTCAATTGCAAATCATAATAGTAGACTGTGAATCTATGCTGTGCATATGAAAGCAGTATGATATATGTCCCTTTTCATTTTTTTTTGCTGTTATAAATACTTATTATTAACTTATTCGTAGAAATTGAGCTCTAAAGAAAGTCTCTTATTCCTTAACTTTCATCAATATTCTTAAAAAGAAATATGGTATACATGAAGTGCGTTAACTCTTAACATAATAAAGATTCTGAAACATGTTCAGATTCAAAATTCTTCTGAAACATGTTCAGAATGTCAACTAATCCAGAATGTGATGCTCAGGAATGGAGCAGTATTTGCAGATTATCTGTTTCTAGATAGCTAGAGCAGTTATCACTTCACTTTTGAATTACATTTATCACTGTTGTTTCTTACCTTTCTAAAATAGTTTTAGTTTTGATATGTGAGCCCCCTTTATCCTGTGTACACTCTATACCTTTTATTGAGGCCCTGTGCAAAAAAATCATAATATGGAAATGTTTGTCATGTTAGTATATAGCAGCAGAAATCAGACGGTAGCACCTTTTTTAACTAACAAGTTTTATTAATGGAAATATCTCTATGTATACATACATAAAATGCAATATACAAAGCTGTAGAAGTAATTGTTCCATCAATTAGAAACATTTCCCTTTGCCATTAAAACATGTTGATAATCTTCAGGAAAGTAGATATTAAGAGTTGTTTTTATATTTCTTTGAAATAGAAAATATTTTTTTCTTTTCTATATATAAATATTTCATCAGCGTCTACTGTACTTGGGCAGCTACTAAATTTGAATAAATAAATAAAAATAAATAAAATCAAGGCAACCATTTTAAAAATTCTGTATTAAAATATATATCATTGTAGCATGTTTCCCTTTTACTAGGTCCACAAGCAAGAACTATCCTTATGCAGTCAAGTTTACCACAGGCTCAGTTGGCTACAATATGGTAAATATTTTTCATAAAATTGTTTATCATCAGTTTGTTTTCCAGATCTCACTAGTTTGCTTTATTTCAGATTTAAATTATCAACAAACTTTAGGATAGACTTTTGAACAGAAAAATACTTATTTCAATAAATTGTTTTAGAATTTGTTCCAAACATACCTCTTAATGTTCTCTTGCCTATGTAACAGAATATGAATTATCACCATGTTCCCAATTTAAAAGAGCTACAAATATAAAAGGAGAGCTTCACTTTAGATCTGAAGCTGAAAAAGATATAAGAAAAGCTACAGAGAAAGTGCTTTGGCATGAGTGTGAGCTTATTGTTTGCATCTTCTTGATTCATATGCATATTTACTTGGGCTTGAATAGCTACCATGCAAGTCCAGGAAAAGATAAAAGCCAACAGGTGCGCTGTGCATATATTTCCTCTTCCAAATCCCCTTTTTAAATTTGGAAATAAAGAGCAGTACATCTTTAATAATAGCTATATGATGCCAAGAAGAAAATAGGACGGAGGGATTAAATGCAAAAAGAAATGGAAAAAGCTGTATATGCATCGGCACAGATTATTTAATGAGTACATCTTGAGTAAGGTAATTGGGAGCACTAAGGTAATTGGGAGCACTAAGTCTCTTCCTTCTTCTTAGTTTAGCATTAATAGAAAAAGAAATACTGAAAATGTACTTAACTCTTTTCCCCCACCCAATAGGAATCTTTCAGATATTGATCAAGATGGAAAACTGACAGCAGAAGAGTTTATTCTAGCTATGCATTTAATCGATATGGCTATGTCAGGACAGCCATTGCCACCTGTGTTATCCCCAGAATATATTCCCCCTTCATTTAGGTAAAATTTACAGCTTTTCATTTTGATGCTGAATTTTATCTTTGGAATTCTACTCATGGTTTTGCTGTACTTTAGATAGCTTTATTATGTAAAAATAATATCCAAGCTTGCATTTCTTCTAGTTTAGAGAGGTGGTTTTTTGTCTAAATTTATTAATCAAATTTATATTATTCTGCAATCATAAACAGACTGTCACTACATAAAACCCAAAAATGTAATACCCAGTATCTCCCCGCCCCACCCGAAAAAAAAAAATCCCAAAGAAAAGCTCTGTTTTTTATTTTTTCCAGAAGACAGATAAGGTTGGGGACAAACTAACATCCAGTGGAAAGCTATTTGAGAGGCTCAGCCTCATTATAGAAATACAGTGATTATGGGTTTTGGCCCCCTAACCAGTAAATGCAGCACAATTAGGCTGACTCTAATGGGGAGATGTGTTTATCTGCAGATAAACTGATATCAAGCTACCCAGCCTTTTTACAAGATGGGCAGCCATATAAGACTTTGGAATAAGCAAACAAGCCAGCAAGCCATAATTTATGGGTTAAAGCCAGCATGCTAAATTGCATCCAGAAACTAATAATCCATTGCAGGGCTCACAAGGCAGGTGTAATGTCTCTCCACTGGCAAACATTTGTTAGAATACAGGCCACTGAATTTTACAAAAACTGAAGCTTTTGAGTGGTTCTTTAAAGGAAGACCTAGGTAAAGCTTGTTATAACAGTTAAATCAAGCAGGTTTTGGGCCACGGCAGTCAGGCCCTCATGACGCAAGTGAAGGGGCAGCTAGCACACAAGACTGAAGCAAAGCCTCCCCTCTCCACTACCACCTCCATCTGCTGATCCAGCAAAAAGCCCCTCAGATTTTGGACGTGCTCCTTCAAGAGCAGTGGAATCCCATATCAAGGCAAAACAACCATAGAGGAACAATAGCTCTATCTTACTGTTAAGTTTAAGCCTGTTTAGGATTTCATGTAGTTGTCAAATAAATTATTAAATTTAATTTATTAAATTGAACATCATTTGGACCAAACAGAGTTCATTAATTAGAGTGATTGATGCTGTCTCCGTCCTGTACCTGGATTTGAATCCTGACTGAAGAGTCCACATATTCTGCTTCTTCTAGTGGATCCTGTAATTGGTCATAAATCCAGCATCTGAACAAACTTTACCAAAACATGAAGATTAGAGACTGGACTGTATTAGTTTATTATCTCTAGAGTCTCTTAAAGAAGAGATGAACCAATCCCTTTGTTGGGGTTCCAAGTAACACCCCCAACTAAAGAAGACTCAGAGGCTAGCAGTTCCTCAAAGATCCATTTTATTAGAGATGTCATATTGGCACATCTGGGAAAACTTGAATCTGAAAGTTCCCAGGTTTTCCTCACCCAAAAGAAAGTCAAAAACCCATCCCCTACACCCAGGCATCTGTCACATGATCCAATCAATCCACTGTCTGAACTGGAGACAGCTCCCAGTGACTCCCATCCAGGTGCAGGCTGGACGTCCTTGACTTCCAGAGAAAAGAATATTGTCATGGCTATATATCTTTATTACTCCTTGCAAATCTCCCCTCCTGTTTTTCCAGGCACTAAATGTGGCAGCCCTGAAGCTCCAAAGAAAAGATGGCCTCCAGGGCTGACACACTTTTTATAAAGACTGCCAGTATTGACCCCTCCCACAATGAGACAGCCTCCCAAATCCAGCGAAATCCAAAGTTATCCAAAGAGTCCAAGAGGGGCCCCAGTCATCACCTAGACTTCAGTCAAGTAGTGTCTACATAAGAGCAAATTTGAGTGACGTTATTGGCAAACATGTCAGAGCAGTCAAATGATAAATCAGCAGAGCAGCACTTTACAAGTGAGTTGACCATCAAATAGGGCCTCTGGATGGCAGCCTGAAAGATAATAAGAGAGGAGGAGTCAGAAGGCTTTGCCTGCCTTATCACCATAGGCCCAACTTAAACATGTATCTATACTTGGTTAAACTCAAATACTTTGGCCACCTAATGAGAAGGAAGGACTCACTGGAGAAGAGCCTAATGCTGGGAAAGATTGAGGGCAAAAAGAAAAGGGGAAGACAGAGAATGAGGTGGCTGGATGGAGTCACTGAAGCAGTAGGCGTGAGCTTAAATGGACTCCAGAGGCCTGGAGGAACATTGTCCATGGGGTTTCGATGGATCAGACACGATTTCGCAACTAACAACAACATACTTGGTTAAATTCAGTCTCAGCTTTCTTCTGTATCATGGGCATTGCTTCTCTTCCTCTACCAGAGGCCCTTGGAAAACCAAGGGCCACCTGAACTCAGCCAGAAAGAAAAGTCTCTTGGAACAACTTTATCAAATGTTTAAAATGCCACTTCACACCAGTCCTGAATTAGGCCATCAACAATTTACCTGCTAGATCATTGGGGAAATCCCCAATTACTTCAGAAAACAGATGGTGTGGGTCATTCAAATGAGTACAGCCTGGCAGAGGAAAGCATGTGGATCAGAAAATGATCAGATCATTACAAATGGTAGATCATTATGTCCCTCACATTCAAATCACACAGCAATTACTAAGATATGAAAACCAGGTCTAACATATGACCAACCATGTGTGTTGACAACCACGTCTGGGAATTCAGGAAGGGATCCTCAAGAACAGCAATGCAGCCAATTGACTTGGCTTGACGAAGATACCTTGACGAAGATAGGCCAGATCCATTTCCAGTGTGTCAAGATAAATATGGTTAAGTCTAAAACAAATTCTATGCAGTTATGTTGTAGGGAAAAGCTAGGGCTCCTTTTGTGTACCAGGATCACCTACTTTAATAAATCACAAATTTCCTGTGGAGCTGCTGCTTGGTCTAGTGGTTTACCCTGGTACACAAAAGGATTCCTAGCTTTTCCCTAAAGTGTAACTGTATAGAAAGGTATTCTGTCATAGATGAGATGTTACACTTGATCAATGCCACCTTCCCTCTCTGACATTCTTATTGGTGCAGAATCTGCAAACTATATGGGCAGATTTAATAGATGGCAGCATTGCTTCCCTGCCTCTGCCAGGTCTCAGTTCTATGTTGCTTGTTCCTGCTTGTTCGCTTCATGTTCTTGCTTGCTTGTTTGCTTGCTTGCTTACTTACTTACTTACTTGTTCTTGCTTGTTCATCCTGTTTGTTCACTACCAAATCATGAACACATATAGTCTTGTTGCAGACAAAACTGTTATATCACTGTTTCAATCAAATGGCTTTGTAAGTTGAATCCATCCATTGTAATAGTTTCCAATGAATGTCCTGCCCTGCAGTTTATTTAGGTTTAATGATCTTGACCTTTAACCTTTAAATTGGTTATCTGCATAGTTGGGTAGGAAATAAAATGACAATATTAGAATGAATAACAGTAGCTTTGTGTGTGAGCATATATTTTAATGTATTCTTTATTGATAGAAGAGTTCGTTCTGGCAGTGGTGTATCTGTCAGTAGTTCAATGTCTGTAGAGCAGCGGTTACCAGAAGAACCAGTATTAGAAGAAGAACAGCAGCAACTGGAAAAGAAATTGCCCGGTGAGTGAAAATGTTAATGAGTAAAATTGGGATGCCTATTTTTAAAAGATACTACATTCTGGAAAACCAGAGTTTATTTGAAATTAAGAAATATATTGTATTTTATGGTAATTATGTTGTGTGATACATAGGTTGCATTTGAACCAAGAACCCTTTATTACAGTATTCGTTGGTTTGAGAAAACCCCAAAGAGATTATGTAAAATAGAACACAAAAACTATATTTGCAGAGGTCATGTCAATAATAATATTTTTCATCTTAGCTTTACTATCCTCATGATGGCAATGCAACTGTTCAGAAACAGTCTAGCAGCAGATTGAGATTGATGCTACTCCTGGAAATTGCCATGAAAATGATTTCTTCAACATTATTTAGAATTTCCAACATTATTTTTGCACTAACAGGAAGAATTGTACTATAATAGCATTGGCATCATGAAGATCATGCAGAGTATTTTTTCGATTTGGGAGTCCTTATTAATAAAGGTGTTTATTGTGTGATTCATCATTCCAATGTTAGTAAACCAATTACTGCTCCACAAATCATAACTGATAGTATCTATTTGCTGGAGGCCAATTTCCATTTGATAGCATCAAGTATATATAATGGTTATGACATATAGAAGAAAAATGCATGATAAGAAATTTTGCCTAAGGTCCATGATTGCTAACTGTGGTACATGGAAGACAAATGATCACTTATGAAGTGGCCTTAGCATTATTTAACTGTAAAGTGTTAAGGAATATTGTGTTTCTTATATATATCCATTTAGAAGAATAATAAAGATCAGGCGTTTGTATATAGGGTTTTACAATGTTAAAGTACATTCCAGATAGACTATGTGAGTGTGCAGTGGCCTAGAGGTGGAGCTCTTGCCTCAAAATCAGGAGGGTATGAGTTTGATCCTAGGTAGTGGCAGATATTTTTCTCTCTGGGCACAATGAGTAAACTATCTGTTGTGAACTCTGCATTGGTGACAGGAAGGGCATCCGGCCAGTAACACTCAGCTCCATTCAGCTGCCCTGACTCCACCCCTATGCAAGGGATTACGGGGTCATTAAAAGAAAAAAAGTCCCAAAAAATCATCCAGATAGACTATATAACTTCATGTTTATATATGCACAAAACATATCTGAATTCTAATCGTAACATTTTTTAAAAGTTACATTTGAAGATAAAAAACGTGAGAACTTTGAACGTGGCAATCTAGAGCTTGAAAAGCGGAGACAAGCTCTTTTGGAACAACAAAGAAAAGAGCAAGAGCGCCTTGCACAGTTGGAAAGGGCAGAGCAGGAAAGGAAGGAACGTGAACGGCAGGAGCAGGAGCGGAAAAGGCAACTGGAATTAGAAAAACAATTAGAAAAACAAAGAGAATTGGAACGCCAAAGGGAAGAGGAAAGGAGGAAAGAAATAGAAAGGCGTGAGGTAAATAAATATTTTCAGAGGAACACTCATTTGTCAAAATTTATAATTGAAAACTTATATTGGGAAATAAATATATTGTATTTCTTTTTCTTTTTTCTGTTTTCTTTTCAAAATTGTGTAAATGAGATATTTGGCAAAATGGGGGATGGAATCATTTAATGTTTTTGCATCATTTTGTCAGAAAGGTATCATGACCATGTAAACTTTGGCTTTTATGTTGCACTGAATCTGAACTATTGCTGCCCACTGCTTATCTTTTAAGCATAAATAAATGGTCTGCTACTGAAACTTTAAAAAGTCCTTGCCAGCTTGGAATTTAAGGACAGTGAGTCTCTAAGAAGGCACTGTTTACCTCACATGATCACTATGTTTCTTGTGACCAGGGAACGGTGTTTAGCAACTTATTTATCAAATATATATTTGATTAAAATAAGTTTAAATCAAATTTATATCAAATGATATTTGATAGTTGCTTTTATTATTTAATTGCTAGTTACTGAACTTTTGTAGAATGTTGTCCTATGCCTTTCAAACAGGTTTTGCCTGATTATCAAATTGCCTGATTTTTTAAATTAGTATACTAATTTAGTTATTAGCTATCTTCTCTGTTCATTTTAACAGAAAAATGTTTTTGTTTTTCATTCTTCTTCTGCTTTGTAACCTCCTTTCTACCTATGATCTTTCGTTCTGTAGAATAACACTTGAACTAACTTACTAATATTTGGATGGATAGGAACTTTCTAATCTGGCTACTTTTCTTACATTCATAAATTATGCATTCCTGGAGAGAGAGTTAATTTGCATAACCACACAAATGTCTAATTAAAATCTATTTTAATTAAAATGAAATACTGGGAAGGAAATCCAGGACTTATTTAATATCTAGTTTTGTGTTAGGAAGATGACCGGGAGATGTATACATTATTATATAGGTTGGAACTTTTTATTTAATAGAATTACAAAAGTGAACATTTTTTTTCATATTTTTAAACTAATGAAGGCTGCTAAAAGAGAACTGGAAAGGCAAAGACAGCTTGAATGGGAACGTAATCGTCGTCAAGAATTGCTGAATCAAAGAAACAAAGAACAAGAAGATATAGTTGTTTTGAAAGCTAAGAAAAAAACTTTGGAGTTTGAACTGGAAGCTTTAGTAAGTGAGAAATTTTTGCCAGATATTTTCAAAATTATAGATTTTTTCTATAATTTTTTTTCTAATCACCAAAACATAATTTCATGTTTTTGTTTCATGCAAAAAGTGAAGGGGTTTACCAGTCAGCATTAAACTTAGACAATATATTTTCTGTAATCAAAGCTGCCAATTTGGTCATTTCAGCAAATTCCATCATGTTCACCATCTATACCTCCATTGTGCGTAAAGCTGAATTTTTCCCCCTTTGTGCATGTAATAATCTTGCTGTAAACTTTTTATCCATCAATCCCAAAACAAAGGTATCTGGTTTCAATTGCATACTGGTCTTTAAACTCTCCTGTGTTGTATTAATATATATATAATTGAGTACAGAATTTTCTGGGATTTGCCTTAACCCATCAAACATGATAAAGCATCTTTTCTTGTTTGGCTTTCTGGCATAAATTGGAAGTACCTTTATAATTCTCAACAACTTTTCTGGTGACATATACCAACAATGCATCACTTTGTAAAAATTATTTTTAAGATTATAACAATGTAAATTTCACTCCTTTCAACTACATATTCTTCCATTGTTCCATTTGTATACAGTATTAAATCAAAGTTTTTAGGCCATTTTATCATATATTCATTCACATGTTCTGTAAAGGTTTATATATTTTAACAATAACATGTTCATCGTTTGTACACAATTCTGTTTCAAATTCAGTCATACAGTGTTCAGAATCAAAAGTTCTCTTATTTAATTTACATCTTTCCAACAAAACTGTTGACACATGTATCCTTCCACCGCCAACTCCTCTCTTGATTTTATTTTACACTAAACCCATGATCCACTGAGTCATCATTTCAGATATATTTCCTTAATATCTCCTTTCCAAACAGAGAAACAGAAATGAACATGGGCAAAAAGCAGGCGTGACTTCTGACTTCTTGCCAGCTTGATTGCAGTTGACAACCCGTCTACTGGGCCTGAGGAAGGCTAGGGTGGGACTGGCCTATCTAATCTCAAATAGCTGAAGGAGAGATCAATCTACTGAACCTCCTGGTGGCAGCACTGACACAGCAATGCAACAGAACTGAAGCGACCACAAATTTGTGAAATTTTAATCCCCCGGGACTCATGGTCCCAGATTTTGGACACATTCTATAAATTAGCCCACTTGAAGAATGGGATCCTTGATGCACTCTGATCTTGGTGGTTTTCTTGCAGATGTTTCATTATCAAACTAGCTAACATCATCAGTGTATACTGATTTTACCTAGTTGGATAATGAAATGTTTGCAAGCTCGGAGAGCACCAAGAACCCCACAGTTCAACTCTGAGCTACAAATATTCCCGTCTGCTGGTACCATTTGAAGTACCTTGGTTTAAAACTGTTGCCCTATTTCACCCAACTGAAGGTTAAAGATAAAGAAAGATGAAAGTATTAATAATATATTTTACATTGTCCTTGGCAAAATTCTAGTATATCAGAGCAAGTTAACTATTTGTGTTTACTATCATTTCTCTTCTATAAAATGCTTCTTGTGCTGAGAGCCACAAAGCTACTTTTGGGCACAATCTAGGTTTACATTTATTCCATTTTCTGAATATGGCATGTCTAACAAAACAATATTTTATAATCTACATTAACCTTAGTTTTGTTGTATTATAAATATCCATGCTACACAAATGTGAAGTTGTGTCCTTCTAATTCCAAAAGCCTTCTGTTTTTCAGTAACATCCATTCTTTCATTCCATCAGTAAACAATAAACTACAAAATATAATTTCAATCAGGTAAACCCAATCCTCATCTTTCTTTTACATCTTATAACAGCTTGTTACAAGCTGTTGTAACAAGTGTTTTGTTATTTAACATGTGTTTTTCAGCTGCTCCATAAATTTAGTTATATCTTTCTACTATTCTTTTTTGGTACATCAGTCAAAATGGTATATTGTCTAGAAAATAGCATTTAGGTAAAACATTCATCTGGGTCATAAAAATTCTCCCCGATGGCAAGTGCATTTTCTTTCATCTTAACATCTTTTTGAACTTCATTCCTAGTTGTAACATAATTATCTTGAAATAGCACACAGTTCAAATTTATCATATTCCCAAGTATTTTATTTTCTTCTTAATCTGGTAATCCACTTTGTTGATTAATTATATTTGATCTTGTTTCTTTTTCCCCCCCCAACATCTTTGACTTCTGTTTCTTATTCTTAAAACATTGTCTTATTCATTTTTGTATTTCACATGATTTAGCTAAATTTCCATTGATGATTTGTGCTTTTTATGAAATATAAATCAATTTTATTCATTTATAAAATTATCTTCGAAGTTTATAACTTCCAAAAGTTTAAATAGAAAAATCCAATTCAAATTACCAAAAGTTTTTTTGGCACTTAAAAAAAATAATGCAGCTTGTTTTTCATTATGCTGTTCAAAAGATTCTAAAATATCCAGCACAATTTTAACTTTCTATTTACTGTCTTTTAGGTAAAAATCCACACTGATCTTCATGAATAAGTTGTTGTAAAATTTCTTTCAATCTGTCAGCTGGGACTATTGTGAAAAATTTGTTGTCATTATCCAATAATAATATTGGTCTGTAATTTCTTGTTGAAATCAAATCTTATCCCTCTTTAGGTATAAATGCTATATTCGCAGTTTTTCAAGTTTCTAGCATCTTTCCTCTTGTAAAATAAGATTACCTGTGTTTTGCAAAGGTTGTAGAAATTAATCCTAAACTTATTTATAGTAAGAGTCCAATAATCCATTTGAGGTTTTTTGTTTAATTGTTTTTATAGCTTCAGAAACTTAGCGAAGATGATAAGGAAGGAAGAAAAAAGAAAGAGAAAGAAGGAAAGAAAGGGAAAGAAAGAAAAGAAAGAAAGAAAGATAGATTATGAATGGATCTACAGCTATAAAAGGTTGTAGATTCATTCATAATCTTCCTTTCTTTATCATCTTTGGTAGATTTTTTAAAAAATCCATCTATTTTCTCCAAAGGAGTATCATGCCTTTTATATAAATTGGAATAGTACTGACGGAATACTTTTTATATTGCCGTATTATCCATTAATACAGTATCTTTTTCTCTCTCTTGAAGTTTCAACATCATTTTATTTTATTTTCTTAATTTGGATGCTAGCCATTTCTCTGATTTATTTGCAAATTGAAGATTTGTTTTTGCTTTACATAAGTTCCCTTTACATTTCTCTTAACTTCAATATCTATAACTCTTGCTGTAAGAGTTTAATTTGATGAGAGATATTTATTTTTCTTTAATTCTTTTTATCTCATCTAAAATAGTCAGGGTTCTCTCTTGATTCTTTTTAAGTTCAGTATTATTTTCTATGAAATATCCTCTAATAAAAGTTTTACTTGCATACCACACCATTCTTAAATCAATATCTTTATTTAGATAGTTTTCAAAAAAAATACTGCTTATTTCCTTTTACAATTCTTTATTATTTCTTTCTTTGTGTAATTGCATTTTATTTACTCTTCATCTAAAAAAAGTATATTTTCTTTTTGTAGACTAAACTCAAGAGGTTTATGATCAGAAAAAGGAATCTTTTTCAGCTTAGAGGTCTAACTTTAAATTCCAATTAAAATCTGAATAAACCAATATTTTCTTTTCCTGTTGAAGAATGATAAAAAACATCAACTGGAAGGGAAGCTTCAAGATATCAGATGCAGATTGGCTATTCAAAGACAAGAAATTGAGAGCACAAACAAATCTAGAGAGCTGAGAATTGCAGAAATCACACATTTACAACAGCAGTTACAAGTAAGTTTATAGTTTTTAAAAAATGTTTAAAATTATATCTTATGTATTCTTATATGAAAGAATAGGCCTTAATTTATGAGAGTTGAATATACTAGTTGCTTAATTAGTATATGTGTTAGGCAATAAGTATGTGGCAACAGTGAAAATAAGCAGTATCCTAGGGAAATAAACTAATTTGTTTCCCATTTTTTTTCTCCAGAAGCCAGTGCACACGATGGGGTAGTTTTCTTCCCACGTCCCACAGAATCTATTCTGATACTGAAATTCAGTTAAGTTCAGTAGCTGTTAAATTATGCTGCTTAGGAGCAAGTGTACCTTAAAAAAATATTCCCACAAGATACTTGAGATTGGTCCCCTGGTTTTCTGAAGCAAAAAATGTGACATCTGGGATTTCAGGCAAATTTTCACTTTAAAATGCTGTCATTTCTTAATTTAGATGTTTTTCTACTGCTACTGCCTGCTTTATACTGCTGGCATTTCCCTAAGTATCTTTCAAAGACTATATTTAGTTTACTTTTGCAGATAATCATTAGTGGTTGAATTACTGAATTACTTTCAATTGGTCATAACACAAATATTAACAATTAGAATATGCATTTTCATATAATTTTCAAGCAGAATAATTCTGTTAGATAGCAACGATTATAGTAATATACTTGTTGAACCCTATAAAATTACACTTTCATCCAAATTGATTTGGAATTTCTGTGAAATGTCTTTACCCCAATATCTGTTGTTTCTAAAGGCATGCACTCATATCTGGCTTACTGATAATGACAAGTGCTCTTCCCTTTCACAATACTGTTCTATTGTAATAACTCCAGTGAAATAAGGAAGACTTAGGTGTGAAAAATCTCTTCAAAATCTTGATAAGTGAAAAATTGGGTGTAATTTAAGCAGGTTTCTTCGGAGGAAATATCCTAATGTTATCTTTGAGATGGTATTCTTCATTAGTAACACAAATTTGTTTTCAAGATTTTGTATGGAATTTTTCTGTGACTTCAAAGTGATAACAATAACACGTGCAGAAATCCTAGACATCATCATCTATCTTCTTGCTTTATTCTATTGTGTTGTGAGAGGAAGTTGTGACAAAATAGGGAGAAATGTTTGGGGAATATTCTACACAGTGGCTTTTCTTTTTTAGCAGGCTTAAGGAACTGTTTTCTCAGAAAAGCGGTTTTTGGCGAATGATGAAGCAATTGTGATATGATACTTGTGGTTATAGCTACAACATCTCATGTTATTTCTTTTAGGAATCTCAGCAAATGCTTGGAAGGTTGATTCCAGAAAAACAGTTACTCAATGACCAGTTAAAGCAAGTTCAGCAGAACAGCTTGCATCGTAAGTTCATTTAAAAATGGTTCTCTGCTTGCAGAAGTACGTGTATTGTATAATTATTCCATTTAAAAATCACTGAATCTGGAGAGTCTTTTTAAAATATTCATTGTCAGTATTTTTTTTTAATAGGAGATTCATTTCTCACTGTTAAAAGAGCTTTAGAAGCAAAGGAGTTAGCATGCCAGCAGCTTCGTAACCAGCTAGATGAAGTAGAAAAAGAAACCAGATCAAAACTTCAAGAGATAGATATTTTCAACAACCAACTAAAGGTAAACAGGTTTAAGTTATATTATAATTAAGCAAGTCCTCAACTTCACCATTGGCAGTATAAATTGTGAAAATTGATGTGAGCATGTATATCCAGTTTTAATAATAATAAAAGAGACCTGGTCCCTGTTTTCAGGTTGAATATGTTTTTGGTGGTAAAATATGCTATAATGATAAAAATGCAAGAGGACAGAAGAAATTATGCTGATCATCCAGATGCTAACATTTGGAAAAATGTTAGCATTTCCTAGTGCCATTGATAATTCTTCCCATAAAAGTCTGAGAGTCCCAAAAGATAACATATTCACGTTTTATTAGAATGTACCTCTAAGAATTAGGAATTCTTAGGAATTCTTAGAAAGCTAAATGGACAATTATTAATCAGGTCAGAATAAGCTTTTTTAAAAATATCAGAACCTCATTTGACTGATTTAATTCTTCAAAGATATGGATTTAAGGTACTTAGTACAATCAGAGCAAAATTGTCCAGGAATGTAATATTAGTATATAATTATCATCATACTTTTAATATTTCTATAATACTCATTATATATATAGAAATTATTATTTCTATAATTCCTCTCTGTATTTTTTTTTAAATTAAAGTGTTCTGAAGATAGGATATGCACTAGATAGGGTGCTAAAAGCATGATGACAATTATGGATCAATGGACAATCTGGACAATCCATGTTTTAAAGAATTAAACCAGGCAATTGTTATTCTGATTTTTTTTTTAAAGCTAATTCTGACCTGGTCAATAACTGCCCATTTGGCTTTCTAAGTATTTAGTAACTTGTCTGTCTAGTAACTACTCCTGTCTTGGAAACTGCTTGCTGGTCTACTCAGAATAAGGTTCTCTTCAAAGAGTGAGTGGGATTTAGGCCAGGGAGATCCATAATCAGTAACTGCAGTCTTATAGGAAAATGTGATCATTGAACAAAATTCCATTAAAAACATCTAAAAGTTTAAAGCACATAAAATTTAAAAAGCAAAAATAGCTATATAGTCAATATGAACAGATCACAGTGAATTTTACAAACATAAAACAGAATTTTAGTTCAAATTGGAGCTTGATGCTAGACAGCCTTTTTATTGAGCTCCTATCATATACTCAGAAATTGCAGTCTTGATTAAATAGCTTAAATCCAGTGATAATTTTATTATTGTTGAAGTTATCTGCAGTAGTTTGGAATGGCAGATAGCTGTATTAACCTCTGCTTAATTTTACAGATTGCATTGTACTGATTCCTTAGGAGTAGCTTTTACTTATTGTAGTGACTATTTACAAAAAGACAATCAAGACTTAACTGCTAGTTATCAGCTTATAAGTCTTTTAAACATGATTAACAAACTTTTTGCTAAACATCTATATAATAATCTACAGTTCTTCATGGAAAAACATCTATTGCCCTAAAGAACACCCCCAGTCTGTATTTATTTACTTAAAAGCAGCATATGATTCAATTCCCAGGAATAGCCACTGGGTGAAATTGTAAACCTCTAAATTATATGACAGTATTTCATTACAAATCCACTTGCCTCTGTGTTGCCAATTTCTGTTCAAAAAAGAGTGAAGCAAGGTTGTCTGCTTGCTACCTTCCTTTTAAATGTCTACATAAACCCCATAATTCAAACTTTAGAAAATACTGAATTTCATTTAGCCCAGTTGGGTAATAAATGTTATCTCATTTTTTATATGAGATGATGCCATCATTCAGTATTGAACAAACCAAGGCATTTAAATATCCATAGTGTGCAAGTTCTTGATGTACGATTAGATGAACTGCTAAACAAATTAATCGTATTCATATATTTTAGGTTAAATTTGATTTTAATCATAACTTTATATTTAAATTATTAAATAAGTTTCAGTATTATTTGAGAACACTCTAGCTACTATTAACAAGAAAAACAGACTGAGACTGATCCAGTTAGATGGTGCAGATGATGAATATCTGAACTATATATTGAAAATATATTATACAATATTATTGCACTTAGATAGAAATACTTATACAATGATTTTGTTTTCCTTAAGTTGTTGTCAGTGCTTTTTTGATGTGTACTCCTGCTTCTTTTAATTTTATGGATTTTGGAATTTGTGTTTTTGATTGACATGTTCAGTATATTAATGTTAATTTTATAATTGGAACATTTATGAAGGAGCTGAACAGCTTCCCTATGGGGAAAGTTTGCAATGTGTTTACCTTTTTAGTTTAGAAAAAGAGTGAACAGGGTAGGGCAGAAAAAAATCATCAAGATTAGATACTGAGAAACTATTTTTTTGGTTGTTATTAGAATATTGCTATAACTTTATACCCAAATTCTGTTAACATATTTTGATAGATTTTAACATTCTAGGAACTCATGTTTGTTAGGCATTGTTAAGATGGTAAAACTAGAATTGTGACTATAATTTTAATACAGTTCTGTTGAGACTTGACATATCTTGTCCTATATGAACATAAATTAGTGATTGTTCTAGGACAGCGGTTCTCAACCTGTGGGTCGGGACCCCGTTGGGGGTCGAATGACGATTTGCTAGGGGTTGCCTAAGACCATTGGAAATATGGGAAGTATACTTGCAAGTCGAAGAATCACGCTCCAATGGTTGACTCCACAAGTCAGCTGCAGGCTCTTCAAATCGCTAGCCGAATTCGGCTTCAGGTGCGATGAATTAAAAAAGAGAGAAATCTTTGCTCTGATGTCTCCCTCTCAAGCCAGCTGCAATCACTCCCAATTGCTAGCCTAATCTGGCTTCAGGCGCGATAAACTTAATAGGGGAGGAGTCTCTGCTTTAATGCCTCCGTCCTCAAGGCAATCGCAAGCAGTTCAGATCGCTAGCCAATACGGCTTCAGGTGTGATAAATTCAAAACGAAAATAATTTTATGGTTGGGGTTGCCACATTGTGGGGAATTGTATTAAAGGGGTCGCAGCATTATAAAGGTTGAGAACCACTGTTCTAGGACATCAGACTTCAGTTTTTGAGATTATAAAAATTATTCTGATGTTATTGACAGCACATCAGATCCAGAGCTTCCTGTTAGATTTCCATCTCAAGGGTATGAGAATTGATGTTTGAAAATTATTATCTTAAATGACTAATAAGAACAAGGTGCAGGGAATGAACGGCATTTTGCAGATAAGCCAATGGAACGTTTGAGAAATTTGAAAATCTGTTTCAGGATGTACAAGCACTTAAGATTCAGAAACAAAAGCAAACAAGTTGAATTTGAATTGTGGAATCCTTGGTGCTTTCTGAGTTTGGTTGTTTGCTACATATATTCTCTTTTATTGGCAAATTTGAATTTAAGATAATAAGTCATGTAGACTTTTTATAAACAATACTTGTCATTTCGTGTTGTCCAATAAAAGCAATGAACTTTTAGCTTTGATAGTCATTTGAATAACTACAACAAATATAATATCAGATATAAATCATACTACAATTAGTTTGAAGTAAGGTAATTACATAAAATTTAAAATTAGTTTATTTGGTTATTTGGGATGAGCTTTTGTTCTTCATGCTGAGAAACAGGGAACTGATTAAAATGTCCTGTGCACTATATAGTAACCCACCATTTCATTATTGCAGGACCTGAGGGAAATACATAACAAGCAGCAGCTACAGAAGCAAAAGAGTATAGAAGCTGACAGACTAAAACAGAAGGAGCAGGAGAGAAAAACAGAGCTGGAAAAACAGAAAGAAAACCAGAGGTAAGTTTGAATTTGGAAACCATATTGTTTCATAAAGGAACGGATCAAAATCTTGAACAACCAGTTATTTATACTCTGGAAGGACTAATTGTGCATATGTTTGGAAAAAGCCTGGCATGGATGCATAATTTTCTTTTTTGGTTTCTTTCAAATAAATTATGTCATATTTTAGTATTTTCCAGAAAAGTATTGATAGAAACATTTTATATTTAACGAACTAGCAGTACTTCTTTAATTTAAAGTATTTTCCTGGAAGTGCATGGCTAAAGTTTGGCTTCTCCGAGGAACCAGATGATACCATACAATTGATCCAAAGCATGTTTTTCACTTGGGGTTCAACTATCACATGTTCGATTTTTATTTATTAATATTTTTTTGCAGTTGTATGTCAGTATGTGTATATGTGCATAATTATATTAAATTAAGATGAATTTAACTTTACTTGAAATAATAACCTAAATATTAGATAGCTGATTATCTGTTTGCTATATTAGATTCAAGCTAACAGTAACTCTTTGTGAATGGGTCCTTGGTGCTTTCTAAGCTTGATTGTTTTCTTGTAGACGTTTCATTACTCAAACTAGGTAATTTCTTCAGTGCTAGTAAGGAATGGGGTTTGCTCTCAACTTATATTCTAGTGGCTTACCCCGTCAGTGTTGCTGGGACCAACAATCAAGAAACAATGCCCCAATCAAAGAACTGCCAAACAAGCTAACAGTAAACAGCCCAGCCAAAGAGCTGCCAAGACCACTTCCACCAACATCTCTGAATATCTCCCTGAATTTTTAAGAAATTTTACAGTTAAGGCAATATATTAGAAGTTTTGCCATTGTTGAAACCATTGAGGCATCTAGCAAGGAAATATTTCAGCAATGACATGGTTTGTATATTTCTAAATATCATTTATATGTTTGCACTAATTAGAAAAACCCAAGACAGAGAAAGACAGTGGCTTGACAGAATACAACAGGAAGAAGAACATTCACGGTCAAGAAAAAATCAAGAGGAAGAAAAACAAAAATGGGAAGAATTAAACAAAAAGAAAGAAAATGATGAGAAGAGCAAACAGGAAGTGCAAGAAAAAATGAATAAATTTTTTCATCATCATAAAGATTCAACAAAACCAACTATCCAAGCCCCTTGGTCAACTGCAGGTACAAAATAATGGAATACTCAGATTAAATGTTCATAAAATCTTACATTCTTCTCTTCATGTACTGTGGAAGATTCTGCTGACTGAAGATTGGATAGTTGTCTCTGTTTTTCTCATTTTCCAACCAGCAATTGAATATATTTTTATATTTATTATTTTTATGGTTGCATTTTTAAAATTTACCGTAAATCATTTTGAGATGCATTTTGGAACCAGCGTAGAAGCAATGAATAATAAATACTTTGTTTTCAATAAATTATTACTATGAACTACGCAGATTAAATTGGAAGCAAATTAGAAGCAGATTAAATTTGAAGCAGGCTACAATTTATCTTTTGTTTTTCCCCAATGCACAATAGAACCTCAGTGTTTATTTAAAAATCTCTAAACTAAACCTAGAACTATATTTGAATACATTCATATTACTGTTCCAGATATACAATTTAAAACTTTTATTGATATCCTATTTTTCCCATAATTTAAACTTTGTATGCACGCTTATCTTCCTGTAAAGGAAGCTTCTTTTGGGGGTTCAATGAAAAGTACTTACCCTAAAAACAAAATGCAGTTCAATGCTAATACAATCTTTTAACCATGAGTTGAGTGCAGTACTTAAATAAGAACAGCACACTCAAAAGGAGATGCAGCCAAAATAAAAATTAAAAAATGCATTTTTGCTGCTTCTTTTTCCTTCCTCAAATTTCTTTTTAGATGAAGTCAGTTTGATTATTTTAAATATAATTTGATGTCACACTTTCATGCTCGTGTACACACAATTATATACAGTGAAAATTCAACGTAACAGACTTTGACACAAGACACTTCACATGCTATAGAACATCTGGGAGAGGAGCCAGCTGTTTTATTTCATTTGAATAATAATGTAGTCACTTGTTATATGCACCATTTGAATGATAACATCATTGGGCAAATGATGTAAATGGCACATTGTTCAATTTATTGATTAACAGAAGACCTGTCCTCCTAATTAGACATTTCACTCTTACTTGGTACACTCTAACTTGGTACAAGCACATCTTTTTTTTTCATGTAGTAGCATCTGAAATTTTATAGTATGGTTGTGATTAGTTTTTATTCATTTATTTTTTCATTAAAATAGTAAATGCAAATAATGAAAACACCATCCAAAATATAGTTAACAAACTTACATACAGTATAGTGGTTAAATAAAGTAAAGGTAATATCAAGAAAAAAAAACACTAATTTAGAAAGTGGTGAATGTATTCTGCAATCTGCAGTTTAGCCTCATATAGTAATTGTGTTTAAATGAATGAATGCTGCTTCTGCAAAAATTTAGATTACATTGAGAATGTGAATACAAATGATTCTGTTGCATGCAAATTAAATTTGTCTCTTGAGATATAATTAAAAAACAACGTATCTGTTTTTGTGGCTCTAGAAAAGGCTCCACTAACGATTTCTGCTCAGGAAGATGTAAAAATAGTTTATTATCGAGCTCTGTATCCTTTTGAAGCCCGAAGCCATGATGAAATCACTATCCAGCCAGGAGACATTATCATGGTAAGAGAAAAATGCAGTTTTACTCCAAAATCACAGATACTTTTCATATTTTCATATAAGGGCCGCGGTGTGGCTCAGGCTGTAAGAAGCCTGTTATTAAAACACAGCTGCCTGCAATTACTGCAGGTTCTAGTCCCACCAGGTCCAAGGTTGACTCAGCCTTCCATCCTTTATAAGGTAGGTAAAATGAGGACCCAGATTGTTGGGGGGGCAATAAGTTGACTTTGTAAATATACAAATAGAATGAGACTATTGCCTTACACACTGTAAGCCGCCCTGAGTCTTCGGAGAAGGGCGGGATATAAATGTAAATAAATAAATAAATAAATAAATAAATAAATAAATAAATATCTTAATAGAGGGTACATGTGAAAATAATGGGGCTCTGTAATAATATCTGGGGATGTCATAGAGACTATAGGGCTATAAGAAGGCAAATAGTGAAAGCGTGATGAATAAGGCTGTGCCGTATTTTGTATCTGAAGGCAAAAAGATGCTTTGGAGGTTATTGGGCCATGACCATCTGCAACTGGAAAAAGACGTACTTGTTTTAAGGAGTTGCTGGCTGGTAATCCTTAAACTAAGGAGTTCTAAACATCTAAAAAAGTTGGCTTTTAAAATATTTTTTAAACTTGCATTCTATTTTTTTCTATAGATGTAACTATTTAACCTTCCTGAAGCCTAGAAAGTTTTTACAGTTCCTGTATAAACAGGGATAAGGAGGGAAATATCAGTGGAAGGTCCTTGTTTAGAATGAATGTAAGCCTTTTTTTCGTAGACAGAGTTTTAATTATTTGACGTATATAATGTAAATACTGTGTACTTACTTTAGAGTACTAGAACATGGTTTTTTTCTCTGTGTCATAAAGTTTAAAATATTGAATCTTATATGAACATTGATTTGATGTTCCAGGTATGCTGCTAGATCTTAACTTTATGACTACAGGAAGTTTACTTATACTTAAAGTTGTGTTTATAGTTTTCTAGTTTATTTTTCAAATGAAAGAATAGCATGAAGTCTGGTTGTATGTAGTTTTTTTTCATGTTCGGTTTAGTAAAAATTTTTCATATACAATACATTCAAGACTGTAAATATGTGTTTATATGGCAGTACTAGTACAAAGGATTTGCATCACATTGATTGAACATGAATAGGTTTTTTTAAAAATTAGGGATACCCAACCTGAATGCTCCATGCATTTTCGCAGCATTCTGAGAGGTTATTATTATTATGGTTTGTCGCACATGTCAGGCAAATGTTCAAATTGGATTTGCATTTTTATCCACTTACCAAATCCTTCCAAAGGATTTGAGATAGGCAGATGTTGATGTTTGATGATACTAAAGGTATCATTATTGGACAATATAAGCTGTTCTAAGTAAAGCTATATTTGGCAATTGACTGATGGCAATTTTGTCAATGCCAATGGTGCCCCAGTTATTTTGGAATTGCACTCTATTACTACTGGTACTACCTTTGTAGTACCTATTACTACTGGTACTACCTTTGCTTTCTTTTGCCACAATTGTTTTGTAATTTGTTATCTTTTCCAATTCTTTCTCTTCTCTTCTGCTGTCTCCATATACAGCCACATGCACTATCCAGACTTTTTTGTTGTTCTTACCAACAGTTGTTAAGTCTGGGGTGTTATGTGGCAGGTGTATGTCAAATTCTAAAATCCCAGAGCACTTTAGCTTCATCTTTCTATTACTTTCTCTATTTTATTCATATGCTTGAAGGCAAATTTTATTTCTTGCAGATTTTCCAATCCACCATTTTTGTTACTTTGTCATGCTATTGCCATAGGTAGTCTATACCATCTTGTTTCAGCAGCTAACTAGGTGATCCACTCCTTATTCAGCTTCTTTGCAGAGGTGGCCTTTGACTTCTCAATTCTGTGAATATATTTGTTCTTAGCTTGGTCTTATAGCTTATACAGCCCCTCTGTCTCTTTCTTAAACCTTCCTGGTCTTACATGCTACCAGGTCTTGGTTTTATCTGCTTTGCCTGCTATTTTTTAATGTACAGTACTGGCCATATAATACTTGTCTTCCCATATCTCTTTACTGTTCTTAATTTGGTCTTTCTTGTAGGCCAGTTTTGGTCTCTCAATAGGCCTTCCTAGTATATTAGCTCCAGTGCAATTTCTTCATTGTCCTTCAGATATTCCTCTAGTGCCCTTTTTTTCTTTCTCAACCATCTGATGCACTTGCAATATTTCATGTCCATCTATTTTCCTTGGCAAGTAGAGTCTGTCAATACCACTGCAAAAATGAAGGGCATGATTCATTATTATTATTTTTCTGATCTTCCTATCCAGGGCTTTTACTTCCAGTCTACTATTCAAACGGTGTATCTAATAACTGGAATCATCCAGGTGTCAATTGTCTTGATAGCATTTCCTCCACTGAGTTTGGACTTTTAAGAACTTCTTCACTTTCTTGATATATTCATTACTTTTCCTTGATTTCAATATGCTTGATATCAGCTTGAAAGATGCCCAGGTATTTGTAGTGGTTGTCTTCATCCAGACCCTTGATGTTATTTCTATAGGGCATCTTGATTCCTTCAGTTTTTACTTTTCCCCCATTTGATAATGAGGGTGGCACACTCCAAACTCCATTGTAATATCTTTGTTGTATATATGGACTGTATTAAGCAAGAATTCTGTTTCAGATGGTATTTTTCCATACAGCTTCAGATCATTCAAGTAAAGGAGGTGGGATAGCCTCAGACCAACAGCCTAACAATATTACCTTTGGTGCATTTTTGATGTTTGATAGCATGGCTTTACAGACCTGTAAAAATTATAAATGCAAAGATTGCTCGCAAACTTTTTCATTATTGTCATAACTGTGAATGGTTACTAAAAATAGTTGCTAATTTAGGAACTACCTACTAGTATATAACATTGAACAATCCCTCTCAGCTCATTCATATATATGCATACTTCTGGAATGCTTTTCTTTATATCTTTTTTAAAATTTAAAATGTTGTTCAAATATTCTTTCTAACAAGGAGCCAGACACATGCAATTAGTTGTATTTTTTTGCATTTTTATCTTAGTATAATAAACATATTTTATGATAAATTTTAATACAGTATATAAATCTAATAAATAATGAAATATACACTATTACCTAGTTGAAATGTATTTGAATATAAGTAGCTCAGGTTAGTAGTTGAGCTGTTGGTCTGAGCTCCGAGTTTGGCCATTTGGTTGCAAACATTTCATCACCATTCGAGGAGACATCGTCAGTGCGCTTTGAATTGTGCTAATCTGTCAGAGCATTGGTCTTTAAATACCTTTTTATGTGATGCAAATTAGTGTAGATATTGTTTGTTCAGCTACTTCTGAGTCATGGTCTGAAGGCAGATTGGTAGCAATTGTTTTTTCTGCAGTTCTAATTATCCTCTGAAGTCTGGGTCTGTCTTGTGGGGTTGCCAGACAGTTATAGAGGTGCAAATGAAGCATAGTTGCATAAGAGGAAAATAATTAGGCTGTAAATATTAATACAGGTTTAATATAAGTTTATTTTTTATATTTTATTGTTATTTGCATTCAGTTATATATGTCATGTCTCTTATATTTAGATTATATTGTCCTAAATTGGTATAATTGGAATTTCTGTCTGGTTGGTTTCTTGGATACCATCTGTTTTCACTATTACTGTTAATATGGCTTTGTCAAAGCTTTTTGTTTCAGTCAGTATAGATTTACTTACTTTTCATTAATTATAGTACTATTGCTCTAAAATTCTTAAATATTCTGCATTTGGTGAAAATAATATTTATCGAAATCGTTGTAGTTTTATGCTTTGAATTAACTTATTACATTTGAATAGGTGGATGAAAGCCAAACTGGAGAACCAGGATGGCTTGGAGGTGAACTGAAGGGAAAAACAGGATGGTTTCCTGCCAACTATGCAGAAAAGATGTCTGAAAATGAAATTCCAAGTTCCATAAAGCAGCTAACTGATGTGACATCTGTACCTAAAATTTCATTACGTGAAACCCCTTCAACACCTATGGCACCACCTGTTCCTACAGATTCAAGCCCTACTAGCAACAACTGGGCAGACTTCAGTTCAACGTATGATTTCATTGGAATTTCAATTTTTCTTCCTTTTGGTAATTGTATAAGTGAATGACTGAGATAAATTATACCACTTTCACAATTAATTTCACAGGAGGTTTTAATTTACATACTGAAGCACATCTGCCCTTAATTTCTGGCATATTAGTGGTTTGAAAATTGGTCAGCACAGTAAAATTGAGTCTCTGCTCTTAGAAAGCAGTTAAAATTTCTGTTTTTAAATTACAAACTTTAGAAAATATTCCAAAAAGAAAAGTATTTGAAGACTTTAAAAAATGCAAGCCACTTAAAGAAATCCATGGTCAGAATTGCCTTCAGAAATTCCAAGCAACTATTGTACCTTTCCCTCTTTGTCACTCTGTTGACAAGGTGGCATAAGGCCTCCAGGGCTTCCAAGACCTCATGGTGAATATCTGTTCTGAACATTTTATGTCTTCACAAGATCACAGAATAGCAGTAATAACGAAAAAGATGCAGGAATCACCAACGATCCAGTATTATCATGATTAGAGAGAAGAGAAATCTTAACTGGTAATGATTATATTCATCATCTCCCTTTATGCAGTTGGCCAACAACTACTAGTGATAAGCAAGAAACAGATAACTGGGATGCTTGGGCAGTTCAGCCTTCCCTTACAGTTCCAAGCACAGGACAGTTAAGGCAAAGATCTGCGTTTACTCCTGCAACTGTTACTGGATCCTCTCCTTCTCCTGTTTTGGGTCAGGTGAGTTGATATTTGTGAGTAAGATAAATACCATACGGGCATAAATGTTATGAGGTACTTTGTATCGTATTTGTGCTCTTGCTTTATGAAATAAACAATTAATGGGTTAGATAAATAATAGAACTGATAGTTTCACTTTACGTGAATAGGCAGGAAAACAACAATTTAAGAATTTTGGGGTCCATACTGTCTGAATTGAAGAATGCACAGTAATGCTAAACAAATACATTGGAAATTTCACAGTACATGATAACTTCACAATAATCTATGAATGTTGTGCCTTCTCATGCCCATTTTATATTTTATTGATTATTATAGTATATCAAATAAACTCAACCTAACTTCAATATCTAACTAGGGTGAAAAAGTAGAAGGACTTCAAGCACAAGCATTATATCCTTGGCGAGCCAAGAAAGACAACCATTTAAATTTTAACAAGAACGATATCATCACTGTATTAGAGCAGCAAGATATGTGGTGGTTTGGAGAGGTTCAAGGACAAAAAGGGTGGTTTCCTAAATCCTATGTGAAGCTTATATCAGGTCCTATAAGGAAATCAACAAGGTAATTATTTTATTTTGCTATATATAATAGTAATGGAAGGATTATTTTAAACAGCTGTTAAGATAATTATGTATATGGACATGTGTATGTAAAGATTGTTTAAGAGAAAAAGTAACTTTTCCATAATCTAGAAATAACAATATATATTCACACATAGTAGGTCAATGTATTGTATATTCTTTTTGAGTTGTCCTCACTGAATAAGCTGCCAAAAAAAAATATTGATTCTTCTTTTCTTTTTTTCTTAGCTTGGATTCTGGATCTTCAGAAAGTCCTGCTAACTTAAAGAGGACATCACCAGTTTCAAAATCTACATTTTCAGGAGAAGGTTAGACTTTTAACTGGAAATATAGTGAATTGTTATATGATAAATAATTATAAATAGCAACTGAGAGCAAATTTGAAATAAGTGTTCTCTTAAATGTTAAATTAAATTAAATTCTATACATTAAATTTTATGCATAGTAAATGTTTTGGATTACAAAATAGCCAAGCTCTATCCAGATTTTCCTTTACCTTATTCTCTTTACAATTCTATAGAATTGTTACTTGTAGAGCTACTCTATTGTTTAGCAATAACATTTTGCGTGAGAATTCTAGCACATCTGAGAGCACACATTTGGGAAACATTACTTTGTCATGTGCTAAGTTTTTGTATATCTTATTGTCTAAATTATTTCATGCTTGCCTATTATATTTAAATTTATTTTTGGGGTCTTTTAATTGAACCCCCTTCTAGGTGGGCTAAAGTATTTTGGACAGATCGCATTTCTGCTGAAGACCTCCAATAGGGAATCATGCCATTTCATGACACTATTTATTCCATTAATTGGCAACTTTATCATCAGGAAATTCCTCCTAATAACTACCCTGAAGCTACTTTCTGATACTTTCAACCATTGGCTCTGAATCTGTCTTCCAGAGCAACAGAAAAACAAATCTGCTGTTCTTTAGAAATCGAAACATTACAATCATATCTCTCCTCATCTTTTACAATCTGAACATATCCAATTTCCTCAGATAATTTGTGTCTCCCTTCCTCCCCATTTTGGTAGTCCTGTTTTGAACTTGCTCCAGTTTGCTGGTGTCTTTTTTATAAGTGTGAACTTGAGATGGTATCCAAGCGGATCTGACCATACAAAATAAGTCCTGGGATGCAGACTTTATGTTCTTGTTAATACATCCCAAAATAACAGTTGCATTTTAGCAGCTGTTTCACATTTCTGGCCCTTGTTGAACTTGTGTTCTAGAATACCCAAATCCTTTTCAAATGCATTTTTACCGAGCTAAGCTTCCATCATCCAATACTTGTGTCTTTTATTTTTAATCCCCCCCAATGCAGTATTTAGCATTCTTTTTATTAAATTTCTTTCTCTTCATCATTTCATCATACCATTCAAAGACGTCTAGATCTTTGTGCTTTAGAAGTTAAAGCACTTATACCTTTTATAATAACTTCCCCAAAACTTCTTATTTGGTTTTGGATTGAGAACTAAGATGTGTACTGTTCACAAGAAGTGTTATTATAGTTAGGCCTTCATACACTCTGATGAGTATATTAAAGTCCAAAAACCAGAAGTTCTACTTTTTCCCTTTAACAGAGGAGGAACATTCTGTTTGGAACACCAAATGCTCCAAACAGCATTTGGAGCTGCCGATATCCAAAATTTATTTAAAAGTGTTTTGTGGGCCATTGAGTTTTATATGACAATTATTGTCTGATAGGGAAAATAGATATTAGTTTAAATTTTCATTTATAGAATAGAACTGTTTAAGTAGAAAACATGCAATTAACTGTAAACTTTGTTGTTTTGGGCAGTAAGATGCGTAGCATATAAATTTAATAAATAAACTAGACAACCTATGCCCCATTGGATCGTTGTTTCAGAAGTATTTCCTTACTTAAACAGAGAAACAAAATGACTGTTTTTTTATATTCACACGCTAAGAGAAAATGCTTTTCCAGGGGAAGTAATCCCTCTGAAATTACTTTTCTTTTTATTCTAGAACCCACCTGCAGTAAATTTGTGACAACTAAAAATCCTATTTAAGGGAAAATCCGAGACCAGAAATTAGTATATGCCACATTGCATGAAATTAATCTGCAGATTAATTAATTATAAGCATTTTCTCACTTCCAAATCGTTTTGCTTTTTAGAATATATTGCTATGTACACATATGAGAGCTCTGAACAAGGAGATTTAACATTTCAGCAGGGAGATTTAATTCTTGTGACCAAGAAAGATGGTGATTGGTGGACAGGAATGTTGGGTGAAAAATCGGGAGTGTTTCCATCTAACTATGTTAGACTCAAAGACTCTGAGGTAAATTCATACATGTATATTTATTAGAAATAATTTTGCTATGTGACTGAAAATTTCAAATATGATTGGTGATTACAAGCTATTGAATTAAATAACGATGGGGTAAAGGCAGAAACATAAGATATGCTGAACTAAACTATATCAAAAGTATTTTTTATTCATTGGCAATATTCTTCAGATTCTGAAGAGTATTTCAGATTCTGGTGAATTACTGTGTTCTGGAGGATCAGTTATGCTTAAAATATTATTCATCAATATACTGTATGTGTATTCTATGTCTTAGCATAAAATGAAAATATATTTGTGAGGGTATAAAAGTATACAATTGTGGGCTAAACCATTTTACAATTGACCAGGCTTTACTTTTTGGTAAACATGTGTACAGTGTTACTTTTTCTTTGAACTAACTGAAATTAATATAAAACACTAATTAAGTTATTTTGTCATATTTTTTCTTAAGTAACAGTATTAACAATTCTTTATTGCTAATACTTATACAACCTATGCAAACTTATTGTTTTAGATCTTGATCATCATGGTTCAGTCTATTTTCTATCATGTTTCAGTCTATTTTCTACAAAGAAACTTAATTGATGTGTGATTTAAAAACCAAATCTATAGATATATAGATATATAGATATATAGATATATATAGATATATAGATATAGATATAGATATAGATATAGATATATATAAAAATTGATTCGGTTTTTAAATCACACATCAGTTAAGTTTCTTTGTAGCATATATAAATACCAAATGTCTAATTACATTTAAAATATGTATATAGAAATTGTAACATTTTATATTAAAATATAATAATTATTTTGACATGTGAGATAAATATTTTTCAGTGAATAATTGAACTTCTAGGCCGATGGAAAGTGATATGTTTTTAAAACTGTCTAAATGCCAGTTTGAATGGCAAAACCCATATTTTATTAAGAAGTGGCGTCTACAAGTGTGGAGCTATCAAGAACAATACTGTATTTAATTCTGAATGACAACTAAAAAGGCTAGTTGCCATTCAAAACATGATTCCTTGGATGACATTTGTGAGCACTGAGTATCTTGTAGGATGATGCACTCTCAGATCCTATAACCAAGCACATTAGGGCTTTAAAAATAGTAAATAATACTTTGGGGAAAGAAATTGGCAGCTAATACAAAATTTAAGAAGCAGTTAATATGATTTATATAAGATATTCTGGAGACCAACATGATTGCAGCATTTTGTCCAATTGAAAACTCTTAAGTGATATACAATACAAGGCGAGAAAAGAATGTTCTGATAGCCAAGGGAAAGGCAGCCTGTGTCTCAGAGTAAGGCAAGAGGCTATGTATCAGAGGTGGCCAACTTTGGCAACTTTTAAAACTTGTGGACTTCAACTCCACAAGTCTGCATGAGTGGCTGGGGAATTCTGGGACTTGAGGTCCACAAATCTTAAAGTTGCCAAGGTTAGACAACCCTGCTGTATATGGAAGAAAAAAACCTGGCTTCTCACCAAGCTCTCCAATCTGTTTTCAGCATGACTTGGTTTTTTGTATTGAAGTATCCATCCTTCCTCTCATGTGGTTGTGGAGTTTGACTACAGCTTGTCAGGGCAGAGTTGAAATTGACAGAGAGAGGAGTGTTCAAGGACTCTACTTACTCTCTTCAAAGCCAGATAGAAAGGCAGGCAATTTAGCCAAACCCCCCCCCCAAACCCTTTTTAACCTAACTTTGTTTTGTAAAATATTCTTCTGCTGAATTTAAAATTATGCTTATTATTTAAAGGTTCCTGGAACTGCTGGAAAAACAGGAAGTTTAAGCAAGAAACCTGGTAAGCTGTAAACTGTATTCTGAGGAAAATGATGTAGCATTTGTAAAATATTTCTCACTCTTCTAATTTCAAATTAATGTATTAATCAAGATGTTTTAAAAGATATAAGCTGCTATTTTTATTCTGTATTTGAAAAAATAAAATGGAAATATCTCAGAATACATTGTTTTGGATAGATGAATCATTTTATTAGTCTCTTTTTCTTAATCTAAAATCAATTTTTATTTCTTTTGAAGATTTTAAAAAATATAATAGGGATGAGCTTTTCAAATTAACGTAATCCGCTTTGATGAATTTCCAAACATACCAATTTATTTTGTATTTTAATTATTTTATGTATAATTTAAAAAATAAAATATTAGGAAATATGTCATAATCCAAATTTTGAATTAAAAAAAAATCAATAAAGATTAAATAAGAAAAAAAAGTTTTATTCTGTCTCTGTCCCTCAGTTTTTCTGTCAAATTTCTATACCAGGAAAAGTGGGGTTAAATTTCATGGTTAGTAATATATACTTTCGTTAACTGCTATGTTCTGTCAGACTGCAAAGAAAGGGGGGAATTACTTTGTAATCCCTACTCCAGAGCTTTGCAAAATAAAGTGTAGTAATCAATGTAAAATTGCAATGCATTAATTTTGGGGGGAGAGGTGTACGTTTAGGGTTCAGTATTACAATTATAGTAACTCTTGTCTTTTTGCAATTTTCTGATTGATTCTTAAGCTTCAGTTCAGTATTGTCTCCCATCCCATACAATTAGATATTGTACTTTACAAAAGCAATTTATTAGGATTAGCAAAAATCTTACAATCTTATTATATTTACAATACTACATTCTTTGGTAAAATTAGCACAATTTAACAAGGGAGGGAATTAGGAAATTGCCCTTATTTATTTCTTCATTCATTAAATTTATATGGCGTCCATCTTATACAAGTGATTGTGGGACACTAACAACAATACAAAAATCCAGAAAAAAATAAGAAAAACCACAAATGAAATAAACAAGATAACAAAAACAGCAAGAAAACAACCATCAATAAATATATTTCAGGAAAGCAAATTCATAGGTCCAGCAGATGCCTTATATTCTTTTGCAGTGTAGATGGGATTGACTTCAGAGCTCACAAAAATGAGACTTGGAATTACTTAATACCATAAGCCATTTGTAGGCAACCTGCAGGCTTTATGCAAAGTCCAGAAGGATGTGATGCATCTATCATGTTGTGCCTAAACAAAATAAAAGGAGTTAGGATCAATATATTTCTACCATCACATCATCATTTCTACAATGGAAACAATGGGAAGTCAGGTTTTTTTCTCCCTTTGCAACCACTAGGAAATCCTGCAGCTCCCTCTTTGGTCCTAGGAAAAGGAGATCAGTGTTATTGCCATTCTGCTAATAACGAGCAAAGAGACAATGGCTTGTTTTGGTTTAGTGCTGTAAGAGAAAGTAATTATTTATAATGAATTTGGTCCTGTATAATAGATTTGCATATTGTATATTCATGCTTATGCCAGGGTACAGACATGAATGCCTGAACTGGCCTTTGGAGCAACTCATGAAGGATAAAATGACTGCATGGCTTGTATTTTCTTATGCAGTTGTTCTGTTTTTCCCCAATGTTATGTTATGAAAAGTGTCTGTATATGTATTACTATATATACATACATATACATACATACATACATACATACATACATACATACATACATACATACATACATATATATATATATATATATATATTTGTTTGTTTTCTGAGGTTTTCGCAGATGTTTGTATGTAGGTCTTTGGTTATTCGGGTTTTCTCCCGCGTAAAATTGGAAGTGTCTTGGCTAAAATTGGCCAAGACACTTCCAATTTTACGTGGAGAAAACCCGACATATATATATATATATATATACACACACACACACACACACACACACACACACACACACGTACGTGTGTGTGTGTGTGTGTGTGTGTGTGTGTGTGTGTATATATATATATATATATGTGTATGTATGTATGTATGTATGTATGTATGTATATATGTATATGTCTATGTATATATGTAAAATGGGCTGTCTCTTGGTATAATTGATAGTACAATAGATGTGTGGCTAATTGAAGTCAAAATATAACTTTCAGATTAATGAAAATATTTTTTTTAATATATGAACAGAAATAGCTCAAGTCATTGCCTCATACACAGCAACAGGCCCTGAACAGCTTACTCTTGCTCCTGGTCAGCTAATACTTATAAGGAAGAAGAATCCTGGGGGTTGGTGGGAAGGAGAACTCCAAGTAAGTTACTGGTGTTGCTTTAGAACTTTGCGCATATATATGTAAAGTGAAAACTGTATAATTGTTGAACTAGTATTTAAAGTTCATTTACTATACCCAAAAATAATGCAGACCATGTTTAGTATTGTGTAAGGTAAGTACATATGTATTCCTGATTTGCTGAAACTAAGTTGATATTCCATTCTTATTAGGCTCGTGGGAAAAAACGGCAAATAGGATGGTTTCCTGCTAATTATGTGAAACTCTTAAGCCCTGGTACTAGTAAAATCACACCAACTGAGCCCCCTAAATCAACAGCATTACCTTCAGGTAAGTAATATTGTTGAATTTAATTCTATGCAGAATTCCCTCTTAGGAAAACATTTTCTTTTTAAAAGCCAAATACATTTCAGAAAAAAGCCAAATACATTTCAGATGCATTGTTTGAGTGAGTTACTGGCTAGTCTTTTACAAATTCGCTGTTTTTTTTTCTTTTTCTTTCAGTGACTATTTTATTATATCTAAAATATTGCTGTCAGTACTCTTTTCTGGGTATAACTTGCACATAAAATAAATAGGAGTGGCCAAGTTGTCTTCCGTATAATATTATCCATCATTATTGAACTTTTTGTCAAATATTTTCTTGAACATAGTTTAAATATGCATGCAGATATCAGAAAGCTGCCAGAAGTCATAAGGGCTTCGAATACAGTTTCCTTCACTTCAAATGCAAGTGACCAATTTCAGGAAAATTTTAAAGAATTAAAAACTCATGTTCAAACCTAAGCTTGCCAAAATGGAAATCAAAAGGATCCATATAGTGGCGTATTAAATTATATCTAGAAGCAAAACTTCCAACATCTCCAAATGGCTAGAGAGGTCTAATAGACAAAACATTTTCCCCAGTTCTTCAGAGCATTCTCTTCATAAAATCTGTCCCCTAGAGTTAAAATACCTACTTTACCACATTCTTTAAAAACACTCCTTTAAGGGAATCTGCTGCCATTGTATATAGTAATCTCATGTAGTCAAGTTAGTTCTCCTTTGGCAATTTTGCATCTTTATCAAAATAACCAGCTAATTCCTGCTTTCAGTGATCAGAAGCAAATATTTTATGCTTCACAGGAATATTCCACTAAGGAATTTTTCAGATAAAGATACATTGACTAAACAGGTATCAGTCAAGGGAAATAATTATATTCAGTCAGTCATTCAGAAACACTTTGGTTGGTTGTTTTGTTCATTTCCCTATAAAGTCAAGCTCATAAAGTTCTCATACAAGTTTCAAACAGAAGCATTCCAAGAAGGGTCATTGAAAGTCTGATGGTGCACAAAACTGATATATGGAGAGATTGAGTTTACCAGCCACCTATACACATACACACACTAAGGATAATACACATACCTGAATGGAAAAATATACCATTTATTTGTACACCCAGCAATTGCTAAAAGAACGGAGATTTCCTAGAACCGTGATGGCAAACCTATGGCATGCATGCCACAGGTGGCACACATAGCCATATCAGCAGGCACACGAGCTCAGCTCCGGTGGGACTGGAAGTTGGCAAATGTGCCGTTGTTTTCACACTCCCCCCAGACTCCTAGAGAGGCTCTGGAGGCTGGGACAGCAAAAAACGGGTCTTCCGGTCCCACTGGAAGTTGGCAAATGGGCCATTTTCAGCCTCTGGAGAACCTCCGGGGTGGGGGGAGGCTGTTTTCGCCCTCCCCAAACTCCTAGAAAGACTCTGGAGCCAGGTGAGAGGAAAACGGGCCTACCGGGCCATCGCATGCCAGGAGCGGGGGGGAGTGGGGTGGCTGTATGCGCATGCGTGGGGGTGGGGCAGATTGAATTATGGGTGTGGGCACACGCACACGACCCTCCCCACACACCCTTTTGGCATGCAATGGCAAAAGGGTTAGCCATCACTGTCCTAGAAGGATCCACTTGTTGCCTCTCAGACTACAGTTTTCCTTCGATATTAAGACTTGCCCATTGAAGATCATTTTCTATTCTGATCCAACATACCTATAATTAGCTACATGGAAATTGACAACTGCTTTGAAAGTTGGAAAAAATATTTTAACATCTTAATATATCAGCTGTTAGCATATATGCCATTGGTCGGTGCATGGAATAAATAGAAGTAGAATAAACGATCTGTCAGCGTTCCAGAAAACACCTCCTGCAGAAAAGATCCGAAGCCAACATTTTTCAAAGTTCTTTTACTAGCATAGGTAAACTGGCACAGTTGGATGAAAACCAAAACTGGGGATTCGGGTTCCTCCCTCAGTAATACAAACTCCAAAATCTCCACCCTCATGACCCCTCTGCCAGTCACATGCTCCAATCCTCAACCATCCCATGTCGAAGCATCACTCCGGCCACTCCTTCTCCAGTTGCGAGACCAGCCTGACCTTGAACAGCAGGAAGAATGTTGTTATGTCTAATAGCCCCTTGAACCCTCACCCCCCTTTCCTACTTTCCCACACCGGAGAAAGTGGCAGCGTGTGCAACCTTCAGCCTAGTATGGCTTCCAAAGCTGACACAATCCTTGAAGTACTTTTCAATTGATTTTATTTTTTTAAAAATCAAGAAACAGCTCTCAAAAGCCTTCAACCTCTGTGAAGTTGGACTTTAAGCCAATCCTTTTTAAAAATAGAACAAGCCACTTTTCCTCTATCCTGTCTAGTGGAATTCTATCCACTCTTCTGCTCATTAGAAATTCTTCAGCGTATTTACCAGCAGGACTCATTAACTATTCTGCAAAAATAAGTTAAGAAAGTGGCTTAATACAGAAAGCAAAGACACCTGTCTTAGTAGATGTTAGCGCGCATTGTCATAATCTCCTTAGCAGCATTTTTTGTTTGGTCCAGCATACTTCAGTTCTTAAACTGCCTTTCCATTCCCTATAGCATAGGCATAGTAGCTTTGTCTGTGTCTTTTTAATTTCTTCTGAAAGAAGTAAAAAGTGGAGAACAATGAGTACTTATAAACTGAGGACCATGTAGCAGTGAAGGGAATTGAGTAGAAAGAGAAACTAATAGTTCATCCTTATCTAATCCAGTGATTGGAATGGGATTGGGTGTCATCCTTGAGCTGAATAGGCTTTTGTCTCCAAAGTTCGGCATCGTGCTGGCACAGGACTTTTGCAGGTCCGTATTTCTCACATTTTTTCTGTCTTTCCAAGATCTGGCAGAATTGGAATGTTCCAGAACCCATCAATCAAGCAGTGTCAACTCATAAAACCCAGGGGGCTGTCTTCTCTGTTTCTGCAGCTGGAACAGCAATTTCTATTCCCTGAGTTCCAGATCAATCAATCCTAATAACCTTTAGAAACCCAAAGACCTGGTTCTCCCCTCAGGAACCTAGGCTAACTAGGCTGATTTAATAGGGCCTTTGTCCCCAGCATGATGTTTTTGTTATGTATTTTGCTTTTTTTTTTGATGTTACTGTTTTTAATGCTCTTGTAAAGCACCTAGAGTTGTTTGTCAGGTAAGCAGCATTAGAAATCAAATAACATAAATACATAAATCAAATAAATAAATACATAGAACCAACCTACCATGACTTTGATACCAAAGCTTTGGGAAGCAAGAGTTCTGAATGTACCATGGGACTGCTGATTTGTGTGCAAGTTATATTATGAGGTGTAGGCCTGTGAGTGATGCAGGTATTGACATGTCTCTTGTAGATATTTTTTTTCCTTTATGAAAATCTCTAGCCTTGCTAATTGTTTATTGTTTTACAGTGTGCCAAGTGATTGGTATGTATGACTACATTGCACAAAATGATGATGAACTAGCATTCAACAAAGGCCAGATCATTAATGTCCTTAATAAAGAAGACCCTGATTGGTGGAAAGGAGAAGTGAATGGGCATGTGGGTCTCTTCCCATCCAACTATGTGAAATTGACAACTGATATGGATCCAAGCCAGCAATGTGAGTGATTCTTTTTCTCAATAGTTGCTTAAGACAGTATTTAAAAAGAAACATGCAGCATTGCTATAACTCTGCTGTGTTTTGCAGAATGTGGAGCTTGGCTGTGCTATATATTTGCCTAACTCTCTTTGAAGACCTTCTATATTGCAAGCCTAAGTTTGTGTTGGTTTTGAGTTCCATTTCCCTTGTAGCATGATACCTTTATCATTTTGCACCATGCTGTTTACATGCCTGGCTCATTTTCCTAGCTTGAATTTTGCTCATTGTTTTGTTTTGCTTATGTGTTGTTTTCCTCCTTTTTCTAGGAATCATATGTTGTCCATCCCCCACTCAGGCTTGAAAGTCCTCAAAGAGACCCACTATCCCATATCACTGTCCAGAGGGATGATGGGAGATGCAGCCTTGATCATGTGACTTCCAGCATGATCATCTACTGCCTTCTGAGTAGAAGAACACACTGCAGAGCAGTTTACCTCATTTTACATTAGTTGCATGTAATCGCAATGTTTTTAACTTAATATCTAAGATATAGAAGCAAAATTACAAAAAGAGTCAAAAACACAGGATAGTGGGTCCTTTTGTGGCTTTCATAGTTACCCACCTATTTTTCACCTTGGCATAGGTGCTTTCAAGGGTATAAATATTTTAAAATGCCTATTTTAGCCTTTAAAAAAAGCATTTTTGTCATTGCAATTTTGTTATTGCAAAAAGACCCACTATCAAGGAATGCTGCATGTATTATTAAAATTGTTCCAAATGTCCATAAATCTGAGACTTGTATTTTTTGTTTTGTTTTTGTTTTTCACTTGTCCAGTGTACCTGGTGTCTGTCTTTTTCCTTTTTATGTACTACTAAAAGAACAGGATTTAGTCTGGTTTAAAGAAAACTAAAATGTGCTCAATTAAAAGTTCAGCTTAAGGTATTTGTACCTTGTATTGTTATATGTTGGGTGTTCTTTTAGTATCTCTGTGAGTGTGTGTGTGTATAAATACATCATGGACAAGAAGTTAATTTCCTTCCATGTGCAAGAAAGGATATAAGTGTATAATACAGTTATTCCCATTACCTTATATTTTGCACGTTTATTTGTAACTACACATAATAAGCACCTTTTTGTTCTGTGTCTCAGATTTCTTTGGGTTTTTTTGCCTTTTTATATAAAAATAAAAGAATATAGCATTTATCTATTTCTTGACAATTAACATGCCTTTTCAAGTTGAAGTTTTATCATCACTGTAATTTAATGACTATGGAACAGACCCTTTAAGCAAGTATCTTATTTTGACAAAAGAATGTATAGAAATACCTTCCTGCAATTAATTTCCAATGTTTACATTTTTTTTAAACTAGACTGTGGAATTTATACAAGTAACATTAAGTGGAGCTTACAGTTAAATTTTATGTTCATGTGTTGTAGCCTAAGCTATGTTTGTCTTTTAAATATTAGTTATAAACTCTCAATTAAATATCTGGTGCAGCCAGCACATAGGAAGGAAAGCCCTATGCCTGAAGCACAATATAGCAACTTTACTAATAACCTTAACTTTTTCCGTTTGTTTATGTATTTTATCTAAAATTTCTGCTGGCAATGTTGTAATTCCTTATGTCCATTCACATGGTGCAAAGAACAAGAGAAGCTCCTTATACACTTGCACTTCAGTATTTTCATTGGTATGAATGTAAAATATATAAATATATAAAACCTGCAGCTTTAACAATTGTAATACAGTCTTTACAATTAGCTACATGTATAGATAATTAAATTCTTCCTATAAAAGCTAGACTAAATGTCTCTGTGTTCTTGTTCCTGCGTATCTATTGAATTTAGTTTAGTGACGCTAATCTCAAAGGAATACCCCGTATTTCGGTTGCAGTATCAAAGACCATCAGCAGTGGCTTATTTTAATTTCCAAGTACAGCTGGTTGTTTTTCAACATGCATCCAAAGTATCAGCATTGCTGGAATGCCAAAATGGCCAATACTAACTTTCTATCTTCCTGTATATATTTCAGTTTTTATCTGATTAAAGCTTAAGACTGTTTTTTTTCTTGAGATAGCATTCTCTAAGACCATGTTTCTCAAAAGTTGCTACATACTTTAAAAAAATTTCTTTACCTGGTGTGGAACAGCTACTTCTTCATTTCCTAGCAACTAGGTAGCCAGCTTTTGTATTTGTTGCAATATAAATTAAGGTTGTTTAATTAATCCACTGATTAGAGTCAGTTCCAGAATGTCCTAAATGAAAGTTTTTTTTAAAAAAACACACACACAATCTAATTAGAGTATTAAGTGAGTTTAAAGACATGCCCAATTATTGCTAGAATGTTCTCTAAGGGAAGAATATCAATGTGGGAATTGCTAGTGGGAAAGCAATGAACCCTGAATTCACCCTATTTTTATTCTATTTATTTGAATATATTATTGTCATCATTGCAAATTGCATTACTGTTGCCACCAATGAGCAACTAAGAGGTTGGAATAAACTTGCATTTCAAAAATTGCATTTTCACTATATTCCATGTGGACGATTAATTTTTTGAAGCATAACAATTTAATCCACCATTGTGGACTGAAGAATCTCACTACAGAGTTAGGGCCATTTTCCAAGTGGCCCATGTACCTCTGCATTTTGTTCCATGGTGAAACATTCAGTTATTTTCACAGTCAACATACTAAGATTCTTTTGTGCATTTTAGCGGGCTTTTATCTTAGATATCTTTATACACTCATTCCTTAGGAATTTAGTAAGAGTCATTGATTTGTGGGTTAGGAAACGTAATTTAGAGCCTGCTAAACAATGAATGTACTAGGTATTCAGGCAGACTTAGTTGGTTGTTGAGTATTAATTATTATGTTACCTCTCGATAATATGCATATTAAATTGAAGCTGTCTAACGTGATGAGCAGGTTTAAGTTGGTAATGAATGCATATTTCAGAGACTCATTGTTATTTCTTAGAAAAAGTCAGTAATACAAATCCTCAAGATACCATTCCTCAGCTCATACATACTGGATATCTGTTGACCTATCTTCAACATTTCTTTTGGGGGAAGGGTTGTGGAAAGAGTGGTTTGGCTGAAGAGGGCCCCAAAGAAAACAGATTATGTGGATCTTTGCATGGAGACGACATTAATATATTGATGCTGTCTCCTTGCAAAGATCCACATAATCAGTTTCCTTTGGGGCCTATAGTATGAATGGGATAGCAGTAATTCACCTCTCAGAGGCTTTTAATACCTTTGAACATTATAGCAGACCCTTCTCTTTGGAGCACCCTCCCTTTTGGGATCCAATAGGCTCCTTGTTTTCCAAGGAGCTTTGAAGATCTGACTTTTCTCACAAGCACTGAAGTAGTAGGAGGCTACAACTCATTAAAGTTATTTCTGGATTTGAGGGGTGTGTTGTTTTTGGGAGGCATTGGGAGTTTTTGTGCTAGTTTTCACACTTTTTACTGTATTATTGTTTACAAGCTGCCCAGGATTATGGTGCATAAGAGGGATGGTAACATAAATCATTTAAATAAATAAATGATATGATCAGAATGGTGTATGTGATTGTAATGGTATTTGGAAATAACCTTGGGAGACAGACAAAGAAATGGAGCCAAGGGAATGGTCAGATAAAAAGCAACTTAGTCCCCACAAGGAATGTGGATGGGGTAAGAGGCTCAGAAGAGACCCTCCCAAGTTTCCTGGGCTGTAAAAGGGATGGGGAGATAGAAATGTACTTTTAGTCTTGCAAGATTGATGTTAGCCTTGCAAGGTAGTCCAGAGAGGAAACACGGCCAGATGAGCTAATACTACTTTATAGTAGAGTTATATTAACAGAATCTTGCAAGTCTGAAAGTACATTAAGCCAGATGAATATTTTCAAGGCCTTATGACTTTTGAGCAAAGGCAGAATGGGGTAGGAGCTGGCCAGGTTGCTATTTTACAAATAACATTTCAAGCAAATGATAATCTAAGAACCAAAATATGGTTGTTAATGCATTTTTGCATTGAAAGACAATAGATTATATGGGGGGGAGGGGTTTACTTCTAAGTAAACTTATTTTATATATCCTTCTTGGTTCTATAGCCAGAAGAAACTGAAATTTCAGTAGAAACTTTTTAAATGTCTTCCAGAAAGAATAGTGTTTAATTTAAGGGAACAAGAAATCTTATATGGTATGACATAACTTCTGATTTATATGATAATAGAAAAATACGATAAATAAATATCTTTTAAAATATAATTACGAATCAATTTAAAACACTGTTTGAAATACAGAAATAGATCATATGGATCTATTCCTCTGAGAATTTCTCTCCCAGTATATTTCATTTCAGTTATAATAAATCTGATACAATTAAGACTAAAAGAGGATAATATTTATAAACCTATAAAAGAAATAAAAATTAAAATGAATAACTGTAACAAGACTTGAAGAGATATTTCTCTTTGGATTTCTATGTTACATTTTTGATCAATAACTCAATAAAGTACGTTGTGTTTAGAAGCAATTTCCTCACCTTCAATATCTTTTCATTTGAATGGAAGAATTTTCAGTATTTTATTAAAACGTATTGGGCCTGATGAGAATGTATTTGTTCTTACCTATCATCTCTTTGTTGGATCATCATCTCTTGACTAGCAAGTCAGAGGAATTAGAGGAACTCACCAGCCAGTTGCCTTCTAACAAAGCACACTGTGAAAATGGCACACTTGCAAATATTACTGCACTGCAATTCTCATCTAAAATTGGTGTATTCGCTAGGGCGAATAATATCCTTTTGTATTAAGAATGAATAGCTTCTGCTTACAATATTCATACAAATCAAAAGAGGATGATGTGAACTATTAATCCACAAAGTCATAAAATGAAAACAATAATGGGTTTATGACATTTCTATACAGAATTCAAAAATATCCACTGAATCATGCATAACTGTTACTGTATAAAGATAGCACTACGAATAGGGAAGAGATGGTGCTGAATGTTAGAAATGGAGGGCTGTCAAGAAATGATTAAAAGGCATAAAGCACTTTGTGAAGCTATAATTGAATCTGATTAGCTTTAAGGAGCTATTAAAATTACTCTTGTAATTTGTGAAATAATGGGAAGTACACAAAATTTTATTCAAATCAAATCTTCATTATGGTCATAGACCAACATAGAACTTTATTGTTTCTATAATCTAAGATTTAATATATGGATTTCCTGTTAGCCTGATAAAACATTCAGATTTTTTTTAAAATAGTAGATAAATTCTTAATTTATTGCATATAACCTAAAATTTCAAAATATGACCATGTAGTGCAAGTGGAAATTATGTTTAATAAAGTGGGATGAGAATCAAGAAAACCTACAAGGAAGTCAAAGAGAAGGTGATTTATTTACTAGAAACCAAGTTAGACTGTAGTAATAACATTTGGAATTGTGGTCATTTTCCTTTAGATAAATATCTATCTTGGGGAGACCTCTTTTGCTGGTAACTTGCAACCCAAAGGAAGCCAGAAGAGGAGGATGTTTGGAGTTGAAGTTCTGCAAACGCTGATAGAATATAGTTAAGCAACAGGCTAGAAGCCAGGAGACTGTGAGTTCTAGTCCCACTCTAGGAATGAAAGCTAGTTGGGTGATTTTGGGCCAGTCACTCTTTCTCACCCTAACTCATTTCACAGGATTGTTATGGAGAAAATAGGAGGAAAAAGGAGAATTATACGTATTTGTTGCCTTGAGTTATTTATAAAAATAATAAAAGACATGATAAAATTTATGCATATAGAGGCCTCTGGCATTAACATTTTACACTTTTAAGTTTCTTTTGCTATGGTTCCTGTTTAAAACTTAACATTTGTGTCCTATCAATATTCGTTTTAGATTATATCTAAGAATAACAGAGAAAACAAAAAAATAGCAAGAAACTGTATCGTAATTTCATTTTAATGTAAAGGTGAATGTTCCTTTCAAAGTCACAGACAAATGAAAGTATGATATTTTATAACTTAAATTTGAAACTTAATTTTGTAATAGTTGATGGACAACAGAAAATGAAATCATTATATAACAATAGATCTATATCCTTGTAGAGTTTATTTTTTTAGAAGAATGGACTCTCTCATACTGTGAAAAGTGTACCTTAAGTGTATCAAAAGTGTATCTTAAGTGTATAAAACAGTTACAAAAAGTTACCAGGGTTCTTCAGGGAAGCAGCAATACATGGTTAGTTGTGGACTAATGGATCCCATCTGTCATCTTTGTCTGGTTAATATTCTCTGCTGCTAATTGTCATAATTTTCATACCTAAAAGATTTTTTAATCCTGCTGTATGAACTACTTTTAACTGTATGTTCTATTTTTTTTATTTTTTGAGTATAAACTACATATGTAGATTACGTAGTTTTTACAAGTGTTCACTGCTGTGTGCAATAAATTGTACTCCTCTAAGCAACAAAAATGAAGACAATCTGAATGTTGTGATGAGCACAAAGTGGTTAGGATTGAGGTTAAACTCAAATTACAATGTGGAATCTCATTTATCCTGCAGTGAGAAGAAACTAAGGCAGTATGTGAAAAATGGAACAAAAATGGATGATAGTCATCAGGCTGGTAGTTCCAAAAAAATCAAAGGGCCTAATGCAAAGCCTCTTCATTATACTATAGCCACAATCACTGTGACGGCAGGCTGGTAATAAAGTATGTCAGCTGGATTTAAAAAGTACAAACCTGGGTAGATTATTAGCTGTCTATGCATCAAACATCAGCTTTCTAAGGTCTACAGCAAAAAGAAATATTGCCTGGAGGAAGATTTCCAGATACTTTCAATTTGCTAGAGTCTTATGATACTAAGGAATGAATAGTAGTCAATTTTTACATGTTGCCTCGTTTTCTTGTAATATCCAAGGCTAGTTACAGTTAAGCTACCATATTTTCCTTAGTATAAGCTGCTCCGGATTATAAAACGCACCTACCTTTTTTGATGAGGAAAACAAGAAAAAAAAATCTGCCTCTGCCTCCCAGCAATTTTGCCTCCTTGCAGCAAACAGCAAATAGCCTGCTTTACTTTCATTTTCGTTTTCAGCATAGCTTGGTTAGCACAAGAAAAAAAAAAATCTGCTCCCAGCAATTTAGCTCCTTGCAGCAAGCAGCAGAGGCCAGCGCAGCAATAGGCAATGGCAATCCCTGCAGCCTGAAACAGCTGTGAGTCGGGAGGCTGATCCAACTCACAATCAACTTGTGCTAATTAGGCTGTGCTGAAGCTGAAATGGGCTGTTTCTTGCTTGCTGCAAGGAGGTAAATTGCTGGGAGGCAGAGATCAAAGGGTGGGGGCCAGTGGGTGGGTGGGGCTACATTCAGTGTATAAGATGCACCCAAATTTTCACCCCCTTTTAGAGGGGAAAAAGGTGCATCTTATACTCTGGAAAATACGGTAAATAACTTGACTCATACCATGGGAAAGATGTATTGGTTCATTGCCTAATGTGATATTTATTCAGTTTTTAATTTATTTATTAGCAGTGCTTCACAGCATTTTAATATCAAGGAGCCAGTGTTGCTTCTTAAAAGTTTGTATTTCTGGTTAAAAATAAAAAACCAGCAGTTCTAAAAGCAATACCAAAAATTGGAACCTATAAAAAGGGTAGCATATTGTTTCAGCCATATTTTTCAGGTGTATTATCAAACATGGAATATGTTTGTTATTAAACAATAACAAAATGTCATGGTTTTCAACACAAATCTTCCTCCAGGACAATGGGATATGATAATGTTGTCCACCACAACTAGAGAGTATTAGTTGAGTTCACTAATAAAGTGACAACCAATTTGAGCAAACCCTCAAAAATGCAACACCTAACTAAAATGATATATGACGCATTAGAGCTCCAAATGTAAAAGTAAAGTAAAGTGTCTCTGAAAAGCAAAATTACAAAATGCATGAGTTCTTAATCATTTCCACTGTTCAACTTAGCCACATACTGTTAAGGAATCCAGCAATCTGAGAAAGGCTACTTTAAAATGTAATTTAAAAAAATATTGAATTCTAATATCATTGAGTAAAAGCCTTAATTAATTACTTAAATTAATATGCAGCCCATCTCACCATCAAGAGACCCTGGGTAGTTTGTATTGCATTGTAAAAACAAGTACAAAATATTAAAATATTAAAATAAGCAGAGAGTAAATAAGTTAAAAACAAAGCAGATTAAAGATCTTTCTCCTAGACCACTAGCTATCGCCAGCATAGAATAATGCCCCCATTAGGGTTTGAAGCCCTTTTCCTCGACCTCATCAATCAGAATTCCTTGAGTGGGGTCTTCTGTGGAATAAGGAGTGAGCCAATTCCATTGGGGTGAGATCATTCCTTGGATGGTCTGGACTCATGCCAAAAATTTTAAAGGTGATAACCAACATCTTGAATTGGTGTAAATTTTAAATTTAAAGTTTAAATTGTATTTAAACATTCCTTCTTTAGCAATCAGTATAAGTTTGTATTCTGCCTCCCATCAGGTAGTAATTGGCTAGTTGTCATTACTACATTATTTTAATAGTAGATAATGTTGCTTATACTCTTACACACATTAGACAATACCCATTTTTCTAGTTTTGGGCATTTCTTCCAAACGTTTTATGATTATTATGTTTCTTATTTTTCACACTGAAACTTCAGAAACTGCCTCATACTATGTCAGACCATTGGTCTACTTAATCAGTACTAGAAGATTTAAGAGATTCAGAAATAATGTTGGAGTTGTAGGCATTGGGCCTAGGAAGCTTTTTCTATATACTCCAGTCAACTGTTGACATTTTGTTGATTTGTATGCCAGGTTTTAATGCAGCATTCAGTAATTTGGAAAGAAGCTAGACATCCTTCACTTTTTTCCCCTTGGGCTGAGGTTTGGGCTTTCAAGAGGCATATTGGGAAGGACTTCAGATTTATGAACGAGGTCAGGACACAATTAAATTTTTCATTTTATTTATATTTAAAGTAATTCAAATTAAACCCAATTAATGTGATTTCTATCAAGGCATGAACTTTTGGAGGTCTCTGGAGGCACCCAAGGCTTTTGAGAACCACATAGAGCTCTGGGTTTAACTATCAGAGTATAAAAAAATACAGATAATGAAATGCCAACTTGAAAAAATAAACTACAATATAGATGAGCAAAGCAGGGGAGCAATGTAAAACTAAACTAAAAGGTTGTTAACAATAAAAATATGTTTTCCAAACTGAAAAGTGAACTTCATAGTATCTGATTGCTTCAGAGTATATATCTTCCTGGGCATATTGTATATTTATATGTGAATGACTCTGGACTACTCACTCACTCTCAGCCCAATTTACTTCACAAAGGAATTTTGGGTAAAACTGGAGTTCGTGAATGAATGATACCCTGAGTTCCTGGAAGAAATGCGAGATATAAATCAATCAAACAAAGTACATACAGAGTATTGCTGGGCAAAGGAATGTTTGCAAACAATGCTTTAGCTGGTCATCAACTAAACTAAATTTCATTTTGACTAAGGTGGTAAGCTGCCCTACTTAAAATGCATGGTCTGGTGCTGTTCATTAATTCAAATTCAAATTCTATTCTATTAAACGGAATGTACAAAACTATATAGAAACCTGGTTTTCCAATTAATCAATATTTTAATGCAAAAAATATAAGATATATATTATATAAGATATAGATATATAAGTACAAATTGGAGTACAGTGTTCTTAACTGCTGTATGCACACGCATGTTATGGAAACTATGAGGTGCTAATCTTTTAAGCAAAATGTTTCTATTTTCCTCCTTTGGCTACTGTGTGAATGGAGCATATATTTCAATTCAAAAGTATAAAGGCACATTTTTTCAAAATCTTAATATTTACAGTTTGGTAAAGTAATGCCGAACAAATTTTACTGTAGTGCTGTTTAATGCTTTAAAAAGCATTTATATGCTTATATGTGAATCATTCAATCATGTTAAATTCTCTTCTGCAATCTAAAATTGTTCAACTTGGATACATTTTTCAGATTTAGTAACATTATACCATTAAAATGGAGCATATCTGAAAGAGAATGAGGTTTGAGTTATTTGCAGTTTCAACAGCAACAGTCAATCAATAAACATCATCATGTGGATTTTATGCAGAATTTTGTTAATAATCAAAACAATAAATAGTACCTCTTTCCTTGTGTTTTTCAGGGTGTGCCGATTTGCATCTTCTAGACATGTTGACACCTACAGAAAGGAAACGGCAAGGGTACATTCATGAACTCATAGTAACAGAGGAGAATTATGTGAATGATTTACAATTAGTAACAGAGGTGAGCTTAATCGTTCATTATTAAAAATAACACTTCCCCAGATTCATTTATTACTTGCTAGATTCAACACAGATAAGATATGCCTATGGGACATAGATAATCTTTACATTTATAATGATCTTAAAGTGCCTTTTTTCCTGAATTAGAACTTGAGCCCATTGGTAAATTTTCCTGATGCTTGCAAGCCTTCTTGTTCATGTAATTGTGTTTTGGCTACTCTGAGTTCAGCAGCTAGTGCAGTGATGGCGAACCTATGGCACGTGAACCTCTGCGGGCATGCGAGCTGTTGCCCTAGGTCACCTCTACCATGCATGTCCGCGCACCAGCCAGCTGATTTTCGGCTGGCCCCGCCCATACCGCCCCTTCCCTCCCAGTGGCCCGTTTTGGATGGCAGGTAAGTACAGGGCTCGTGCGGAGGCTCTGGGAGGTGAAAAACAGGTCTCCCAGAAGTCCAGAAATGGCCCATTTCTTGCCTCCAGAGGGCCGGGGGAGGCTTTTTTACTCTTCCCAGGCTCCAGGAAAGCTTCCGGAGCCTAAGGAGGTCAAAAAATGGGCCTAATGGAAATCTGGAAATGAGTCGTTTCAGGGCTCCGGAGGCTTCAGGGTGGCCTGTTAGGCCCAAAATGGGGTGCTGGGGGGTCGTGCACACATGCATGGGGGGTGCAGGCACATGTGCAGGGTACAGGGCAGCATGGGGGAGTGCGCATGTGCGGGGGGCATTGCATTATAGGTGTGGGCACGCGCGCATGCAACCCCCCCACGCTTCACCCGCTTTTGGCACATGATGGCAAAAAGGTTTTCCATCACTGAGCTAGTCTTCTGATGTAATTACTGAGATTTTAAAGTGCTGATCTTTGACTATATTACATCCTATGAAATTATCAAGGTGATGCAGGAAATGACATTTTCAGTACTTTGATCTTAAGCTGAGAGCACAAATGAAGTACAGAGTAAGTTCTCTAAATTGTTTATTTAAATCTTCAGATCTTTCAGAAGCCACTGATGGACTCTGAACTGCTGACAGAAAAAGAAGTTGCTATGATTTTTGTAAACTGGAAAGAACTTATTATGTGCAATATTAAACTATTGAAGTAAGTTATTCTGTAAACATATTTTGGTCAGTATTGTAATATGTTGGGGAATTTTTCTATTTCCTTGGAAAGGAAAAATATAGAAATTAAAATCATGTTCTTTTTCATCATTTTTGCAGACCAACAGTGTATGGGAGGGAGACAGGATGATTCTCCAAAGCCGGAAAGGTTGGGGTTGCTGCCCTAAAATATATCAAATGTGGCCCATGGCCAGCAAAAAATAGCCCACCCCTTTGAAAGTGGAATTGGGAGGTTCCACAATTGGAGCTTTGCACACACATGTTCACTTGCTGTTTCCGCGACCCAGTTCCAAACGGGCCGCAGGCAGGGGTGGCGGCCTGTTTTAGGGAACTGAAAGGTACTGATAATTCTGAAGGTGAAACGGCATTATAGGTGGGCAGGGTTCTGTGAAGATTTCCAGGTTCTTTGTTTTCTGACATATACACTTATTTCATACCTTATGCTATAGTTTCCAAGTTTTCTCTCCTCATAATGGAAGGAAATCATTGCAATGATCAGAGGAAATTCCCAGAGCAACAGAAATAGGATTCAGTAGCCACAGGCTGTTAATCCCTGAATTTTCAGAAAGTTCTCCTGGTTCAAAAAGCTTTTCCTAATGGAGGGCCTCCAACTGTTTATATTCTAATGCTTTGATTTATGGGATATTAGTAAAGGGATTAAATCAAATACCTAACCAAATATCTGTTTTACTTTTTGCTTTTTAGAGCACTGCGAGTTCGTAAAAAGATGTCAGGTGAAAGAATGCCAGTTAAAATGATAGGTGATATCCTGACTGCACAGCTTCCTCACATGCAGCCCTACATTCGATTCTGCAGCTGCCAGCTTAATGGGGCAGCACTCATACAACAGAAAACAGATGAAGTGCCTGACTTCAAGGACTTTGTTAAAGTAAGAGAATGTCACCTTTGCTTCTCTTTTATTTGCAGAACCTTCTGCATTTAAAATATGCCAAGCAGAAACACAGCTTTGTAACTGAATACTATTTTTCTCCCAGTGACCATAATTTGGTCAGAGAGGACTCAGAAGTAACAACTGCACAGTTCATGAATTAATCATGCAGTTAAATAAGGATGCCATACTTTAGAGTTTGACATATTCAATTCCAAACGCAAAGGAGTCTTTTGACTTTGTTCGAAATAACTGACTTTTACACAGCATGGCAAAATTCTTTGTAGAATTAGGAAGTTTGAAAAACAAATTGTGATTCAGCACAACAATGATGAGTTTGTTAAGAACCGTTCATTTCAGATCACAAATCTGTTTTAACCAGCATCCAATTTCTAGCAGCAGCTAAATAAATACCACTCACCAACAAAGGAGTGGCCTAAACAGTTATCTGGAACACAAATAAGAAATAACAGTAAACTGTACATTGCCATTATCTGGAATACAAATAATTCTGCACCTGTTCTACAAGTAAATGGTGAAGCCAGGAAAAACAATTTGGGGAACAGAATAATAAATATTGGATATATGATATTTTTCCATGTCCAAAGATATATCCAAGGGGATACTGTTTCTTCTCTTAGTTGTACATACATACTTCGCTGTTAGCAGAACTGAGGAAATCTGTGTTGAGTGCATTCTCCGTAGCATTTCCTTCAACACCTAGTCAAGGAATGTTACCTTTCAGTCTCCCAAATAGATTGGTGAAGTACCTGCACGTATATCTCTTGCAAACTATTGCTCAGTATCTTTTAATGTAAGCCTGTGTTTATTAAGCCCTTATGTTTATCAGCTTGGGACACTGAGAATTTTAAAAGCTTCTCAGTATCCCAAACTGAGATTTCTGTGACATAGATCCACAGAAATGTATCTTGACATCATTATCTAAAGCAAATCTCTTTTCTCTGTTTTTAGTAAAAACATGCATATGTTGCAAAATCAAGTACATATCAGAATCAGTTTCAAAAGATTGGATTAGTACCTCAATATAATATTACAATTCACATAAATATAGTCACAATACATTTTAAAACCAATATACTGATATATCAAAGCTTCTCTAATAAAACAGATGCGTATCTGAAATAATCTATCCTTAGTCTATGTGAGGCCGGGGGGTGGGGGTGAAGAATCTTCACTAGAGACTCTTATGCCTCTTTGAGAAAACTTTGAATTTTACATAGAATCATAGAAACATCGGACTGGAAGGGACCTTGCAGGTCTTCTAGTCCAACCCTCTGCCCAAGACAGGCATCCTTATACTATCCTAGACAAATAGATGTCCAATTTTTTTCTTGAAACCTTCCAGAGACAGAACACCCCCAAATCCAGGAGGCAAGAGTTCCATTTATTAATTGTTCTTGCTATCAAGAAAATTTTTTTGTTATATTGTTGGATCTCCCTCTAACAAGTTTCCACCCACTGCTTCTTGCCGTGCATTCAGGTGTTATGGAAAATAAATGTATAGTTTACCTGTTAATTCTTAATATGTGCTTGGACTAATAATCGAGATAGAGAAAAATAAAATTTCCCAAATCAGAAAGTCTATGCTCCTGGAGTAAGAGAAGGCACTGAATATTCTTTGGCTTTTAGTCACCATGCTCATGCAAGAAAGACTGGATTAGGAATTTTGATCATGAGTGAACCTCACTGGTGCATGAACAAATGTCGACAGCTCAAAATTCTATTTCTCAATGACCAATAGATAACATTTGTATAAGCAATTTAGGCCTGCTATACATATTTTAATACTATAGATTTACAAGCAGAGAGAGAATTTGATAATTTACATAATGTAAACAGTAAAGGAAGATCCTGTTTGATTTTAACTTTTTAAAAATACAATTCATAATCAGCTGATATTTCTTACTTTCTCAACATTTCAGAAATTAGCAATGGATCCTCGCTGTAAAGGAATGCCATTGTCAAGCTTTTTGCTAAAGCCTATGCAGCGGGTTACACGATATCCTCTAATAATAAAAAATGTAAGTCCTTCTGTTATCGGATTAAAATATTGAGATCCAAATTTACTTTGTTAATTTATCTGATATGCACTACTGTCACAGCCAGTTCTAACTTGGTAGTCACCAGATATGTTGGATTGTAAGTCTGCCCACCCCTATGTCTGTAGCCATGACAGCTTTGAATGCTAGACCTTCACAAGCGTATGTAGTCTACCTAATCCTAAACTAAATTGCATACACTTTGTTATATATAGGTCTATTGCTTTCCACTCTCCTCTATTAGTTTTATTTGGAGGTTCAACCCCTCCTTACATAGATGAAACTCAAGTGTAAATTGATCTGGTTTTTAGTTCTTTAAGAGTATGATTAGGTAAAACTGAGGAGTGAACAGATAATGAAAGGTTCAAATTATGTTAGAGTAATATAAGAAAGATTAAAATAAAATTGCTTTGAAAATGAGTCAGCCTTAATCAGTTTTAGCAATCAAGAAATGGCTTTTCTTTATTGGTTTGGATGGGGTCTTTCTTAAGTTAATTTTTATTTATTTTTATAATTAATTCCCTTATAAGGGAATAGATTTGGAGGTTTCTAAGGAACTAAATTGGTTTACTATTTTGTAGATATTGGAAAATACTCCTGAAAATCATCCTGATCATAGCCACCTGAAACATGCTTTAGAGAAAGCGGAAGAATTGTGTTCACAGGTGAATGAAGGTGTACGTGAGAAAGAAAATTCAGACAGATTAGAATGGATCCAGGCTCATGTTCAATGTGAAGGATTATCAGAGGTAAAGCTTAAATATATTCAAACAAATTGTATTTTTTTAAAAAAAAGATGGCTAATGAAATAATGTTAATAATTCTGTTTTGTTAAAAGAGATACTAACAAGATTTTTAAATTAATTTTATCCTGCTCTCCATTAGACATAACTTCTACCAGTGTCAATTTTTTAGTTTTAATTTCTCTTTGACTCTTTTATTAAGCCACAATATGATGGTGACTCTTCTTGTGACATAATATACTCTACTTTATTGAGTCAACTAAGTTCTTTTCATACCAGCAAGCTATTTCACTAGAAAAATCAACTGTTTTCTATATCAGTAATGCTGAAAAAGGCTGTGTTTCTTCAAATCAAAGATATAGATTAAGGCAGTTGTTGTTGTTATTTATAGTGGGTTTATACATCCACTAAGTCATAATCTTCTTTGCTTGATTTTAACTAAGTGTGTAGAGGAAACCCAGACATTCTTCATTATAAATGGTGGTTTATGACTTAGAACAATATGTAAATGGTGTGATTGCAGGTTAGCACAATGTGAAACTAGACAGCCTGTGTTCACATGTCACATAATCATGGTTCAGCATAAATGAAGTTGCATCAGCGTGCCTTAGGCTTTGCATTCCCATTCATCCGCCCAAGTTATATGGTCAGATAGAAAAATTTAGATTTTTCTGTCCCTTTTCCTTGTTTGATAGTGGATAGTTTAAAACAAATCATCTTCAAATGCTGGTTTTTGAAACTGCCTTCTTTAGATTAAGCAGTTAATTTTAACCACAGGTCCACTTTGGATGAGAAGCAAAGCCGTACTAAAAAACAAGCGGAAGAAACAACTTGTCAATTTCAATTCTTGTCCATTGGTACTTACTGGCACTTACTATACTAATATAATTTTAATAGTTATAATAAATTAATAATAGCTGAAGAAGCTTCTTGAATGAGAAGTTAAACATCTTCAAAGAAAAGCCAGAAAGTTCAGTTGCACCTTAAAAAAAACAACACACCTTTGGGACAATTCTGACCTGGATGACTGAGAATCTCCATAGAGAATAAATTAGTAATAAAACTTATATTGATCTATGTCTTAATGTGACAGCAAATATGGCTAGTGTTACCAACAGACAAAAAACAGTCAACTGGCAGCAAAACTAGTTCAGTGTATTATAAACCTATAGTGCCAATGTATTGTTACTGGTTTTATTTGTATACATCCTTCAATTCTTTAAGTTTTCCTACTTTCAAATCTGTTTGAAGGACACAAACCTAAAGGAATAGTTCCACAAATAAACCTTATTTTCTAGTCACACCACCAAAGTACTGACATTATACTGTTGGGTTAAACCACATTTCAGACATCAATACAACTGAACATGTCCAGAAATATTTTACAAGAAGAGTTCTCCACTCCTCTGAATTTAACAAAATACCTTATGCCACCAGACTTGAAATCTTGGGTTTAGAAAACTTAGAACTCCGCCGCCTTCGACAGGACCTATGTTTAACTCATAGAATCATCTATTGCAATGTCCTTCCTGTTGAGGATTACTTCAGCTTCAATCACAACAATACAAGAGCAAACAATAGATTTAAACTTAATGTTAACCGCTTCAATCTTGATTGTAGAAAATATGACTTCAGTAACAAGTTATTAATGCTTGGAACACACTACCAGACTCTGTGGTATCTACTCAAAATCCCCAAAACTTTAACCAAAAACTATCTACTGTTGACCTCACCCCATTCCTAAGAGGTCTATAAGGGGCGTGGATAAGAGCACAAACGTGCCTACCGTTCCTGTCCTACTGTTTCCTTTCACTATATCCAATTTACTATAGTTATTACATACTTATACTCATATATATGCTTATATATTATATAGTTAATTCATGCTTATGCTTATATATACTGTTGTGACAAAATAAATAAAATAAAAATAAAATAAAATAAAAAAATAAAGCATTTACCCTGAACAGTAGCTGATGTCATGAGTTCAATTACACACAACGATGTCATGATTGGTATATTTTTATACATCTCACTGCTGCTGGGTTTGTGTGTGTGTATGTTTTGTTCCCCCTCAGCAACTTGTTTTTAATTCTGTTACAAACTGCTTGGGGCCACGCAAATTCCTGCACAGTGGAAAACTCTACAAGGCCAAGAGCAACAAGGAATTGTATGGTTTTCTGTTCAACGACTTCCTCCTGCTGACGCAGATCATAAAACCTCTTGGTTCATCTGGCACAGACAAGGTTTTCAGCCCCAAGTCTAATCTGCAGTATAAAATGTACAAAACCGTAAGTATCACTTTTAAAAGGGAAATACTGATTTTTTAATTAAAATATCCTTTTTTCATACAAAAGCATGAAGGTCCCAAACCTCTTGAAGCCAATATGAATCTTTGGAATTTTGAGAACATAGTTTGGATATTTTCACAAAATGAGTCCATGCTTGTTCCAAAATGGTTGCTATTGTTGCCTAAAAGGAAACCAGTGAGGAAGTTTTTGTCCGGGAAATACAGGGCCAATGAGGTAGCTACACTGTGTATAGGTAGCTAGTTCATTCTCCCATGGTCCTGTTTATATCTGTGTTTAAATTGTTTTTACATTATTTCAATTTTTAAATTGTTAAATTTTGCTGTTGTTTTTTAATTCTTTTACCTGATCGTTTTATTTATGCCACCTAGAGTCACATCTGTGAGATGGGCAGCTATGTAAATTTCATAAATAAATTTCCTCTAGTGTTCTTCACAGCCGAGGTGCCCAGTTAATTTTGGACTTACTTTGAAATAAAGCACTGGGTGTCAAACTTGACAAAGGTTATCCAAACACTGGATGCAACATGGCTTGATAAAGCTCTTTAATGCATACTAGAAAAAACACACCTTGAACAGTTGAATACCCTCTATCAATATGTGTAGCTCCTTACCCCTAACAGTCTAAATCCAGCCCTTCTTGTTCCTGCTTTGCCTATGACATAAAAATATCTTGTTCTGTGTTTCTCAGGCTTAGTGCTAGGCAGCAGTTGACTGTTGATATAATGAATTACAGTGTTCCTTGTCCAGAGCACTAGACATTAAGATAATTCTCAAATGAGCTGAAGGCATCCACTGATCTTTATTTTTCAATAAGGTATAATGGCACAATGTCATAATCAGAGGAATTCCTTGGAAGAAGAATGATGTTAATAACACTGTACGTAGGCATTTTTCTTTGCAGTGTGCAAGCTTATTTTATAAAAAATACATATTATAGTAAGTAATGAAATCAGGTGAACAATATGATCAACAAGGAAAGTATTTTCATCATATCACTGTCAACCTTCATGTGATCCATCAAATATTTTTAAATGGGCTGCTTCCCATTCAAAAAAATTTGCATAGACGACTATATAGTAAAATCATATCTATCCAGTAAATTGTAATAAGCCTAAATGTATTTGTTTTGCTGGGTGCACATGCAGCAGATCTTTTCAATTACCATAATTCTTTCTTATGTCAGTTCAGGTTTTTTTCTATCTCTTCCTTCTGCTTACCCTTTCCCCCTCCAAATTACATATTCTGGAGTTACTGAGCATTCTTAATCCCCATTAGTTTAATGTTGGCACTTAGAAGGTTAATTGCAATCCTTAATATTCCCAAAGCACCCTGATTGCCCTTATTTGTTTCTTGGGACCAAGCTAGAAGTCTTCCTATAATTAAAATTGTATTAGATAGTTTAAAAAACTAATTGGAGATGCAGGGAAGGAAATTTTATTATGACTTGAAGGGGATGCTTGCTTTCTCTTCCCTCATATTAGCAAAAATTTCTTCTCTTTCTTTCCCAGAACTGTTTGAGTTTGAGGGAAACATTAATGTGAAATGGTTCTAATAAAAATGACTTTAAACATGATTATGTTTAAGACTAGGCAAGATTTGGAATGATATATTCAGCTTAGCCCTCATGGCTACAGACGAGTCAGCATTCACTAGCTGTTTGGAAGAATGATGGAAATACACTTGTGTTCAATTTCTGATTCCTCATACACAATCTGCAATGTCTTTAGTGATTGTTTATAAATGTACCACTTTTTTAGGTTACAAAGAAAAGAATGTCCTGCCCTCTTTTTTGGTTTGGTTGCGTTTATGTGTGTTGTTTACCCCAGAAGCAGAGATGGAACAAAAACATACAGTATCCTCAATAGTTCTCATGTAGTCTAACTCTGGCAGATCTTTATATTTTCCCACAAGCTGCGGATTGGTAATATTAGTGAATTAACAAAAGTAATTAGTGAATTAACAAAAGCTTATGTCAAACTTTTGACAAATCATTTGCTTTAGTTTAAAAGCATACGTTTACTATTCACATGGAATAAAAATGGCAGAACATTTTCTCTGCTTTGAGATCTCTTCCTGTTTTCAGATAAATTAACTAAATCAAATCACTATTTTCCACTTAGACATTTAGTATAAGTGAATGTTCCTGGTGGTGATTAGCTCCCAACAGAATTAAATAACTATTTATAAATTGAAAGTACAGAGGGTACACAAAACAAACAATATATGTGCACAATATACTATAAACGTCTAAAATTGATTCTCATCAAATATAAGATACGTTGCCTGAAAAATAATGTCATGGACATCATTTACTCAATGCTAAATCTAAAAAAATAAAATAAACAAGTTGGCTAAGCATGCAGATTTAAACTTTGAGGATATAAATTGTTTTATGGGACATATCATATATCATGGGCATCACAGAATCATAGAGTGAGAAGGGGCCATTTAAACGACACAGTGAGATTCTATATCTGGCAGTGTCTCGCACTACCAATGAAATGTTTTGGGTATTTCTGAGGCTGTAGCAGTTTGTAGGAGCCTTTTCCCCATGTTTTGGCCATACTATTTATGGCAAACCCGAGCTTGGAATGGGACCAGCATTCCAGTTTTTTTACATAATGTTGGTATTCTGCTTAATGCCCCTGTTTTGACAGTATTTGTAGCATTGAACTAGAGGTGATACTATAACAACTGTATTTCAGTATAGGTGACAATATTCTGGGTATTGTATTGCTCATATAATTACTGCCTTGAGCAGATCAGTATACAGCCTTTGTGGAAAGAAGGACCAAATGTATCTTTGCAAATATGCTGAATCTTTTCCTAGAGGATAGCAGTCTTTTTTTTAATGACTATGTTGCAAATAATGTAGTTATGGCCTGTGGATACACAAAAGATTTACATTGCAGTGGATAACTGGCATATATTTTATGTGAAAAAGAAAAGTACTATCTATCCAGCAGCATACCAGTCAGTTGCGTGCCAAGCTTAACATCTCTTCTAAGGCTTTCATTCCAAATTAAACTGAATGTTGCGTAATATTTCTGCAGCCTATATTTCTAAATGAGGTTTTGGTAAAACTGCCTACGGATCCTTCTGGGGATGAACCCATCTTCCACATCTCACATATTGATCGAGTCTACACACTTCGTGCAGAAAGTATAAATGAAAGGTAAAATACCATTGTATTAGCGCTGAACATTACTGGACTTTCAATGTTCTCTCTTTTTTTTTTTTTTGGTTCTATCATGCAAATGTGCTACATATACTTTGTTTCATTACCTCGTAGCATCGAGTGTTATTAACATTTAACTTTGCGTTCTCCTATTTTGACTCCATAGCAACTATATTTATATACTTATTTGCTCCATAACAACTTTGGTCAGGACAGAGTTTTAAATGGGAAAAGAAGCACAAAAAAAATGGAATAGACCCTTGATCTCCCTGCATTATCAATCTCCCACCCCCCTGTCATCTATTTTTCTTGGAGAAGATATTGTGCACAGATCCTTCATATCGCATCCAGTTTGGCTATAAAACTTAGAGCTAAAATAGGTTCATGCTTCCATGCAATCAGATTTGCTTACCTGATACCCTAAATGACAATGGGTAACTTTGTTTCCACCTTCTCTTTCTGAAGGACAGCTTGGGTTCAGAAAATCAAAGCTGCTTCTGAACTTTACATAGAAACAGAGAAGAAGAAGAGGGAAAAAGCATACTTAGGTACTGCACTGGGGGTACAGTTTTAAGTTTTCCCCAAAATAACAGAAGAATATTATAATGAATCTTGCCTGTTCTTGCCACAGTCCGATCCCAAAGGGCAACAGGTATTGGAAGGTTAATGGTGAACATTGTTGAAGGTATTGAACTGAAGCCCTGCAGATCTCATGGTAAGAACATTATTCTTTTCCCCCCACAGTGTGACAGAGGGCACCTCTTGGGGTTAATTTAAATTAAATTAAATTAAATAAATAATGTAATCTGCTTAATGGAAAACAATTTGTCAGAAAAAAATTACATTTTATATTTGTTTGAAAAATGTAATTTGAATCATCCCATGCAGATTAGTATGTTGACTATTATGGAACACAAGATAGGCAGCAATGGGAAACCACTTCCATACTGTTGCCAAAACCCTGCATATGTCCATGTATTTGTCATAAGCTAAGCTTGAGAGCATCTTTACCTTTACCTATAGCTACCTAGACTAGCACATCCTGTATAATTTTAAATACAGGTAGTCCTCGACTTACAACAGTTCATTTAGTGACCTTCAAAGTTACAACAGCACTGAAAAAAAGGACTGCTTGTGTGACTGTTTTTCACACTTATGACTGATGCAGCATTCCCACAGTCACTTGATCAGAATTCAGATGCTTGTCAACTGACTCATATTTATGATGGTTGCAGTGTCCCGGGGTCAGGTGATCATCATTTGCAAACTTCTGACAAGCAAAGCCAATGGGGACGTCAGAGTCACTTAACAACCGTGTTACTAACTTAATTACTACAGCGATTCACTTAACAACTGTGGCAAGAAAGGTTGTAAAATGAGGCAAAGTTTACTTAACAACTGTCTTGTTTAGCAATAGGAATTTTGGGCTCAATTGTGGTCATAAGTTGAGGACTACCTGTAATGTTAGTAACTTCCATATGTTTCATAAATCAGTCCACCTATTTTTGGCAGTTTCACGCAGACAGATAAGGTGAAGTTTATTGATTCCTGCTTTGTCCCCTCTCCAAGGAAAAAAATTGAAATTCACTGCCTGAGCCATTTGGGTTTAATACTAGTAGTTAGTTAATATATGAATTTCAAGTGGTAAGTCACATGTAACATGATTAACTTTGAATGATGCAAGATTTCATTTGGCAGCATTCATACACTCAAAAAGCCAGATGAATTTCCTTGTTTAAACGCAAATGATGATATCTTGTGAAAAGAGTAAAAATAAATTACTGACATCATAAATTCAAATATGTAATCAGTCCTATACCATCTATGTAAATTCTTCTATTAGGAAAGAGTAACCCATATTGTGAAGTGACAATGGGGTCACAGTGTCATATCACCAAGACTATTCAGGACACTCTCAATCCCAAATGGAATTCTAACTGTCAGTTTTTTATCAAAGATTTGGAACAAGATGTGCTATGCATAACAGTATTTGAGAGAGATCAATTCTCTCCTGATGGTAAGTGGCACTTCTCATTTTTCAACTTAGTTTTGTATTTGAAGCAGCTTTTCTCAACCTATATAGTCAATGGGGAGAGAAGTGTGTTTTTATGGCAGTGTGCGTGCATGGAAAGTATCAGGTTTCTCATTCTTACAGCATGTCTTGACAATAATTGAAAGTACACCTTGAAATGGCAGAGAACTTCCAATGAGGATATGAGACAATAGAAGTAGTTGCAACTGAAAGGAAAGTTAACTGGTCTACGTTCATGCCTAGAGTTCTTTGCTTTGTGGCATTTTCCTAGAAATAAAATATGCACAGGATATGCTTGTTTTTCAGCTTGATCACAATATTCACGTTCATTATAATTGTGTGTTTCCTATTTCAGATTTCTTGGGTCGAACAGAAATTCGTGTGGCTGATATTAAGAAAGACCAAGGCTCAAAGGGACCAGTAACAAAGTGTCTTCTCCTGCATGAAGTCCCAACAGGAGAGATAGTTGTCCGACTTGATCTGCAGCTGTTTGATGAGCCTTAAAAACGAAAGTGTGAGAGGTTTCTATGAAATAGCTCAGTTCTTTTAGAAGAGATAAATAACTTGCCCTGCAGATGTTATGGACTCTTATTAGCCAGATTAATTTTTGACAATACTAAATTCCAAATTGTGAGAAAAAATGTTATTTTTCATTTTATTTTGTTCTGTGGAATTTCTGCTGCAGTATTCAGGGTTTCTAGAATAACAGACCTTAGTCTGTGTTCTGACAAGGTAGAGAAAACATTGCACTTTTTCCTGGTTCCTGCAGCATGCTATGTCAAGAGGGTGTCCTAATATGACTTTTTGGACTTTCTAATGATTTATCCTAGTGTTGTGCCTATTGCCCCTCAGAATAGTATATAAACAAATTGTGAATATATTTATATAAAAATACTTATAATATGAATGCATTCTTGCCATGTAAGATATTTGGATTTTTTTTTTAGGAAGTTCATGATGTTGATTGTTTTTTTAAAAAAAGAGGAAAGAAAGAAATGTTGAAGTGACAGGTAGCCTGGAATGTTTTCCAGAGCTTAGCTGAAGGCTTCTTTTTCATAGCATTTGTTGAAGCAGACATTTTGTGGATTAAGAATAAATTGCTGGCCCAGGATGCAGTAATTTAAAACCCTTCCCTTTAGCAGGCAAGACTTTTAAGTGAACCTGAAACCTGTTGCCTCTCATATGCATTAGTCTTTCACCAAATGGATTAATCCCTATTCATGCATCAGTGTTTCAGGTATTTGTATTTTACTTGAGTTGGAAAGGATTTTTGATCCAATTAGCAAAGAGTCGCCCAAGTCCTGCAGTGTATTTGCTGTACCTTGCAATAAGATTATTAAATTGCTGCTGGGGGATTAATCTAATGGTAAGGAAAGGTTGCTTTAGTTCACAAAAGCCGTTATTGTCATGAAGACAAGGCTAAAATATCCAGACAGGACAGTTTATTACGCTGCATTGTGTGCCTCTGTCAAATGAAATGATATACCATAGGTTTTGAAACTACAGTAACATATTGTAACTCATCAAGATAGTTGCAGATTTGCCTGTCAAACATTGGATTTGCTGAGACAAAGTGAGTGATCTCAGTCAAAGGAACCTGTTGCTATGCTGCAAATGTAAAGATTCACTGGTGTTCTGCAATTTCAAATAGGAAAAACTTGATTCAGATGAGAGCTTAAACAAGAGACTATTTGCTTAAGAACTTGGGATGAACTTGACACATTGACAAGAATTAGGGTCAGTGCGAGTACATTTTCTTTCCATTTTTCAATTATTCCATTTGATACCCAAGGATCATGCTTAAAAGGGGATTTTTGTAGATTTTCAGAATGAGAGATGTTGATGGTTCTGTTAGCACGTCAATGTACTTGTGAGTTGTGTTGGCTTTGCTGTTCTTTGCATGTTGTTTTGGTATCAGTTTTCATGTTTCCTGTGGAGATGAATGTTACTTAGCACAGCGAATCTTTATTATTTCCATTAGGAAATTAGAATAACTTTATACTTGATAGGTATATAAGGTCTGGTGATAAATGTAAATTGTGCTTGAAACTGTTTGTGTATTATTATTTTCAAGGAAGCCACTGTATTATTTTCAGCAGTCATTTTTTTAAAAAATCCTGTATGTTGGAAAAACAACAAAGTTTACATTTCATACTTTTAAGAATTGGTTTACTATTTATTTATTGAAGATAGTGTAGAATTTTGTATCAGAAATGACATACTTATGTATTTTTTGACCAGAGAAACACACTTTAGTTAAAAACTTTAAACTGACCAAGTTTTAGAGTAAGTTTAACTTAATAGGCATGCAATTATTTAGCACTGACTGGTTGAAAACACAATGAAAAATCACTTGTTTTTATTTTTCAATGTTGTTTGAAATGTTTGAATTAAGATATGTAAATAGTACTAAGCTCACCTTTTCCTTTTTTCTGTATAGTACATTTTATTAAATATAATGTATATGAAAATAATACATTATGTAGAAAGTAAAAAGAAAATTCCTTCGTGCTGGAAAAATATTAAATGTCTTTGTCTAACTTTCTTTGGCTATGCTTGAGCTCAGAAGGTATTTAAAAAGGTGGCTATTGTTTTCCAGATTTTTAAAAAATCTTATTTGTTTAGAGAAATCTTACTGGACAATAAAAATAGCAAGTGTGTTAGCTCCGGTGTCAAAACAAATTAGCTGCATATTCGTAGAAGACGACAGGAAGCCAACAACTTGAAGAATAATGAACCATTCAAAGGACGTCAATAAGTAGACCTGGCAATAAAACTTTGGCAAGTTTGGATAAATCATTTATTTATCTGTCTAAAAAGATCACAGACATGAATGGAAAATTCAAATCTAAAGGATTTAATTCATATTATGGATAATGCAAAATTTAACGGACCTATGAAGAAAAATTCATAGTTCAGTATATAAACTCTAGTTATTCAGTTAGTACTATTAATGGTCCTAGAAAGATATATACGCCTTCTCTAGATCTGTCAATATTTGCATTCAACATCTTTCACCAACACATGTTCATATAGTACAGTAGTATCTTGGTAAAAAGGTAAAGGTAAAGGTTCCCCTCGCACATATGTGCTAGTTGTTCCTGACTCTAGGGGGCGGTGCTCATCCCCCTTTCAAAGCCAAAGAGCCAGCGCTGTCCAAAGACGTCTCCATGGTCATGTGGCCGGCATGACTAAACTCCAAAGGCATATGGAACACTGTTACCTTCCCACCAAAGGTGGTCCCTATTTTTCTACTTGCATTTTTTACGTGCTTTCAAAATGCTAGTTTGGCAGAAGCTGGGACAAGTAACGGGAGCTCACCCCGTTATGTGGCACTAGGGACTCGAATCACTGAACTGCCAACCTTTTGACTGACAAGCTCAGCATCTTAATCAGTGAGTCACCGCGTCCCATTAGTATCTTGCTACTCAGGATTAATTGGTTTTGGGAGGTGCAATGGGTACTAAAAAGGACGAGTCCCAATCAAACCACATGATTTGCCATGTAACCCTTTGTTTCAGCCTGGAAGAACTGTCTGTCCCTTTTCCTATGTTAGCGACCTTCCCAGCATGGCTGACTTCCTGTCTGCCCTCTGTGGCCATCCCACTCCTTTTGCAGCAACCTTCCAAGCCTGGTTGGCTTCCTGTCTGTTCCCCACAGCATCCTCCTCCTCTTATAGCAGCACGTTAAGTCCTAAACAAAGGCCAAGTACTGGAACATTTTAACATCAAATGCGTAGAATACCAAATTTGTTGAGTTTTGAAGCACTAAGAGTACTAAGATACACTGTACATTATTCAGAATGACTAAATAGAGCTGTCTCCCATCATTCCTGGCCAATGCTCACCTACCTTTTGCATTACTGAAGCCTACTGTTAAGGTTGAATATGCCACTGCAACTATGTACCTGATTTCTTTGACCAACTAATTGCTGTCAGCATCTTGCTGATATCAGCTGATCTCAAAAGCAATACTTTCAGCATGTGCTGAAAACTGTTTGAGTAGGGAGAAAAAAAACACCCTGCCAAATATCTAAGTCCTCGTCTTGATTTAATTGAGCCATTTAATATAAGATTGATCCCTTTTTATTCTAACCTCAAATCTACAATAATGAAATCTAGTTAATATAAAATGCAATTCTGAATCCCCAAAGAATTCCTCCTCCTTGATCTATGCCTAGACTTGTAGTTATTCCTGACAAATATATGACATTTAATGTGAGATTCTAGCCTCACATCTTGTCGGGCATTATGTGGTCATTGAGGAATTTACAATGATCCAACTGGATTTTAATCTTCCATTATATACAGTATCCACTTGAAATTGGAATTCAGTGATATTTGTTTTCAAGTATTGTTTAGAAGATTATGGCTTTCAATGCAAGATGCACGGAACAATCTCTAGAATTAATGGCTAGTTTTGCCTTAATAGGAAAGAGCAAAAAACAAAACAAAACAAGGTAGCAAAGTTTTGCATTAATAGGAAAGAACAAAGAGCAAAAAAGCAAAGAGGCAGCAAAAAACAAAGACAACCCAAAACATTAATCTGTTAGGATTCCGGTCTATCAAATACAAATATGATCCAAAAGAGAGACAAGATGTTTTGGGAGGGTAGGCTCTTCACCATCAGATGATAGCATAAGAATGCAAAACCAGTAGTACTAACCACATTTCCAGTTTCACAATTGGTGGTTCCCAGAAGCACACTTTTGAAGAAAGAATTGGTTTTTTTTAAATAGCAGCTACAATGGTGTGCATCTTAAACAGGACAAAGACTTATATATTCATCACTATCAATGTACTACCAAATCTAATAGAAAAGTACTATAAATACAATCAACTATTTTAAGGATAAACATTTTTATTGTTCTCATTATAGTCCTTACAAGTTTTTGATGAACATTCATAACTGGATGGACATTATACAACTTCTTTCATGATCCTGCTCAGTTTTTGAATTTTGGTCTTTGTAGACATGTCAATGTACTTGTCTCCAATGCTGATAATCATTCCACCCACGATTGATGGATCGGACTAGAAAAAAAAACGATTCTTAATTAGATAGGCTACAACCACAGTATAGTCTTGCTGTACTTGAAGTCATATTTAAGAAATCATTACAATCAAATTTATGACAGAATAGAGATGTCAAACAATCTTGACAGTTCTTTGAAATCTATAAAAACAACTTGATTGAATGTTGGTGGTTTTTAGCAGTCTCAGAGTCTGTCTGTTTATCTGCCAAAGATATTTCTTTGGAACTGCTTTCTTCCAATTATCTCTAACTGATCAAAGAAATCAAGAATTAATTCCTTTCTGTCCCCTCAGGTGAGGACTATCCCTTCAGGGACCTTGAATATGGGCCTTTTCAACTGTTGGTGGTTCTTCAGAACAACATTGTCCCAGAAATTTAATATGGTGCCAATCTTACTAAGCTTTGCAGGATCATTAAGATCAGCTTTTCCAGAACTCTGGCTATATAATTATTAACTTTATTTTATAGAATGGGATATGATAAACTGCTCAAAGTTGGTGGTGATTGGAACAACATATAACTCTTGTAAATAAATAATAAAAATAACTTGACCATGCAAGAGAGGAGGATTAAAATGGTTAGTAAATGTATTTGATAGTGAATGACATAAATGTTATTTCTAGTTATTATTCTGTGAACAAGGTCTTAAAGCAACTTTCCCCAAGTTTGGGAATTCTGGAAGCTGATCTCCACACATCTGGAAGACACTTAAGTTTGAAAGTTTAAGAAGTCCAACATCTAAGGAAATGTCAACATTAGTAGGCCAAAGAATTGGTAATTAATTCTACTGTTAATTTAAGGCTGGCTACAAATGTGATTTTTTTTTGCCACTTGTAAAAGTAGTTTGTTCTTATAACCTAGGGTAAGACTCAATCATCTATTAATCAACTTACAATAGTTAGATTTGGAAAATCAAAACATGGAAAAGGTTTCAAGGACAGATAAAGGATTACTAATGAGGATAACAGAGTTAGCCCACTTTCTCATCTTACTTTTAGATTAAAAGGAAAGGGTTTTGCTTTAAGAACATTTATGTAACTTGCATCAATACCTTAATTTCCAATTTTAGAGTTTCTCCTTTGGCTAGAAAACCATTCAAAGTTGTTTTCAATTCAGTAAGATTGGTCTCATCTAAGGTCTAAAATATTAAGAAAAAAGAAAAAAGTTGAAAAATTGACAGATATCATTCAATTCTAAACATATAAGTAAGGTAAATGTATGGTATCTCTTTACTTAGCAATAGAAAGGATAGTTATGCACAGCATGCAGAATGATTAGTTAAAAACATTTCATTGCTTTTACTCTTAACTGAAATTCTCCATTCAATAATGCCCAAGTGACATGTTGATTTCTTTTTTTCAGAAAAATATTTTAAGATGCGTAAGACACTGGCAAACATAATACATAGCTTCTTACTTTACTGTGATACATTACGCTATACTATACAGTATCATGCCATGCCATGCCATACCACACCTAATTTTAGAAACAAGTGACTCATAAGTTAAAATACCCCAAATCCTAAACTTGCTTAAATCACATTTAAACCAATAAACCAAAAATGTAAAAGCATGGCATTGTGCCAACCACAGCTCACAGACAATACAGTCACCTTGCAGGCTCACAATGTCCGTGCAATCCCCAGGCCTGATGGCACAACCTTGTCTTCAGGGAATTTCTAAAGGCCAACAAGCTTGAAGACCAATCTAACTATACGGGGTGATATTCCATAGGGCAGATGCTATAATGAAAAAGGTTGCTTCCTGGACCATATCAGATGGAATTCCTTTTATGAGGAATTACTTATTTTCATTGTGTGTAGCCATGTGATTTCCTCCATCCTCAATATCTAATTACCAGTGACTTATCTACGGTATAACTATTAAAAATAGATAATACAAGTAATTTTAGTCTATTTTCTTACCTGAGCAGTAGTTACAGAGCACAATATCTCTCCACGATGTGCACTCATCATCTTACCAAATGCAGAAATTACACCTGAAGTGTAAGGCAACCGACTGTTTTCAGCAAGGGTTTCTTGAAAAACAGAAATATACGAAATTACTAATAGTACTTAAGGACATCCAAACTGTATTAGAAGTGCAAACACATTGACAAATTACAAAGGAAAGCTTTTTCATTCTGAAGTATTTTACATATTTATTCAAATCTCATTTGTAGAGTTTGGTCCAATTTACTATGAACAGTATACATGTACTTACTGACAAAATTGATAGTGAGAGGAGACAGCTTCTCTTTAAGTAAAAGATCATTCACAACTTGTTGTTTTACTTTGGCCTTTACATAAGGATTCACGACAATGCCGGATAATTTAGGCTCCTTCATTACTGCCTTAAATTGTAACAAAAAATAGATCTTGATCAAAATAATATTTCTAGCCAGTTAACTCATGACATAGTAGTTCAATTTATCAAAGTATGCTCCATGGTTTTATATTGTTTAATGATACTACCACATTCACAATACTATTCATCTTCTGATTAATCTTATTTATAGTTACTCAAAAACAGTTCTCATCACTTCCCATTTTAGTAAATGTATTTCAGATTCTAACTTAAATCTGTACAACTTTATAAATGCTGCAGGTTATTTGGAGCACAAATTTCATTCCAAAAGTTTTTAAAGACATTTAAAATCCATAATAAACCAACTGTTTAAAATAAATGAATAGAATACATTGCTTTACTTTTACAACTTGTAAGAAAACTAAATAATGGAAGATTTCATTTGTTAAAGAAAAAGTTACTTTTTACATGTATTTCAAGGTTCTTTGATTTTTCTGCTTTCAGTGTAGAAAAAACCTCTAAGCTATTGTGTGTGGTTACAAAGGTCATTTTATTTTAACAACAATATCTGGGCATAAAAAGGTCTTGTCACGAACTTACACAGAAAACAGTCCTATACATTATCAGCGACCCCAGATCCCTCTCCCCCCAAAAAACCCCTTGAAGAGAACTTATTTCTCTGTTTTTTATAAGAAACCTGTACTACCAATCCAGTTCAAATGCTGAATATTCATATATTCACTTAAGTCTCCATCCAACTCCCAGCAGTTCTAGGTGGCTCTCAGAATAAAAGACAAAATAATATCTATTTTTGCATGTTAATTACTCTTCTTTATTTTTATTTTAGTTTTGATATTCTCTATTGTAATTAAGGAATTTCTACTTGAACTAGAACAATTAAATACGTATTCTTAATATTTCCTATAAAAATACTTTAAAAGTAAATTTTGTAGTTCTATAATAAAATGGGAGAGGATTCATTTTTTGCCTAACATGGAAATCAAAAAAAGACCTTCCTCAAATACTCATGAGCACAAATAGGCACCAAAAGAGTTGCAATACAAAATGTTATTACCAACACACGAGTCAGTTCTTTTTCTACTTGATCCAATTTCTTCTGCTTAGAAGCAGCAGAGTAGAGTGCAGTGGCATATCGGCCTTCTAACCCATATATTTGAATTGGGGGCTACAGGGAAAAAAGCAACACATTAAAACATATCGGTACATGGAGTCCTTGACTTGGGACTAGCTGTTTAACCACCATTTGATGTTACAACAGCCTTGGAAAGGGTGCTTTACAGACTTGAAGCATTTCTAGCTGTCGTAAAATGTCACCCTCCCACACAGTCATGTGATTGCAATCTGGGTGCTTGGCAACCTGTTCACACTTATGATAGGTTGACAAGCACCCCGCAATTGTATGATTGCCATTTGCAATTTTCTCTGCTGACTTCCCTAGAAAGTCAGGTGAGAAGCCACGAAGAAAGATTTTAAGTTGCTACTGCCTGCCAAGAGGACTTCCTCTCATCTCTGGGGGCTGGATCAGAGATGGGTTTCAGCAGGTTCTGACCAGTTCTGGAGAACCAATAGCGGAAATTTTGAGTAGTTTGGAGAACCAGTAAATACTACCTCTGATTGCCCGTCCCTATCTATTCTCTGCCTCTCGAGTCCCAGCTGATCGGGAGGGAATGGGGATTTTGCAGTATCCTTCCCCTGGAGTGGGATGGGAATGGAGATTTTACAATATCCTTCCCCTGCCATGCCCACCAAGCCATACCACACCCACAGAACCGGTAGTAAAAAAATTTGAAACCCACCACTGGGCTGGATGAAAGAGTTTCCTGCTGAGGGGAGTTGAATTCCTTCAGTGGGGTTGAGAAATGGAGTTCAGATTCTGAAGATCTGAGTTCCATTCCTGTGCCTCGTCAAAGGAGTTCTCTTCTGTGTGTCGAAAGTTGACATCCTCCTGTGGGGTGCACAAATGGAACTCGGATCCTGGTGATCTGTCATCCATTTCTGTACCTCAACAAAGGAGTACCCTTCTGCATGCAAAGAGAGATTATATCCTCCTGAGGGATGCAGAAATGTAATTCAGATACTAATGATTTGAGCTGTTCCTGCACCCCAATGAAGAAATTCACTCCTGCATGTAGAGGAAAGTTAACATCTTGCGGGGGCGCAAAAATGGAGCTCAGATCCTGGTAATCTGAGCTGTTTCCACACCCACCCAAATGGGTTCCCTTCTGTGCAGAAGGGAGTTCACATCCTTTGGCAGGCAGCTCTTTCAACCAGCCCATAAGAGACAAGAGGAAGTTGAAACCCAAGCAGTGTGTGGCGAAGCAGTGCAATAAAGTAAGGAATGAGGGGTACTTCAGGCTGGGTGAGGGAGGACTTTGGAGGCCCAGCACAGGCCATGCATGAGTGTCTTTGCTCAGGGGCTGGAAATTACTGCTTGGATTTTGGCAGGGAAAATTTTCAGCTTCTGAGTGGAGTCTCCCAAGGTCTTCTCCCATCAAGGCACCGTGAATACCTTATCTGCTATCCCATCCACTTAACAACTCATGGAATCACTTAACAACTGCAACCTGGAGTGCCAGAATTATGGTTGTTGAGCGAAGCAGTCATGTGAAATCTTGCTTAACAACCACTTCACTCAATTGCCAAGATTCTGAACTCAATCATTGTTTTAACTCAAGGACTACCTGTAATATTATAATGATGTGATCTTGGACAATTTATAACAGTCACCTAAACACACTACAACCAATTCACTAAAATTGATGGGATGTGAAGGTTTTAGTCCTGTTATTAAAAAATATCTCATGTATCTCTGGACGTCAATGGGCTTTTGTTCTTGCTTTCTCATATTTCCTTGTCCACTTATATAGTTCTTTCCCCACCTCTTTAACAAACACCTATTTTTCCTCTCCTACCAACTTTATTCTTGGTTCTCTTTTTTCCTCTCATTTCACGAAAACATTCTGCTTCTTTTCTTTCTTGAATTTCATAAGGTAAAGGTAAAGGTTCCCCTCACACATACGTGCTAGTCGTTGCCGACTCTAGGGGGCGGTGCTCATCTCCGTTTCAAAGCCGAAGAGCCAGCGCTGTCCGAGGACGTCTCCGTGGTCATGTGGCCGGCATGACTCAACGCCAAAGGCGCACGGAACGCTGTTACCTTCCCACCAAAGGTGGTCCCTATTTTTTCTGTTTGCATTTTTATGTGCTTTCGAAACTGCTAGGTTGGCAGAAGCTGGGACAAGTAACGAGAGCTCACCCCGTTACACGGCAGCACTAGGGATTCGAACCGCCGAGCTGCCGACCTTTCGATCAACAAGTTCAACATCCTAGCCCCTGAGCCACCGCGTCCCTTATATTTCATATTAAATGTAAATTTTGAGAATAAAATAAGATTGAACCCAATGCACCTGTTTGAGAAAATGTGTTTACAATTCATAGTACATGACCAAAGAATATAATTAAAGTGCACTTCATAAGTGAAAGGTGCTAAATGCTATCTTTTCACAATTTAAATTACAACAATTATTCAATAATGACATGTTTATTCCCTTAGAGTAAAAAAAAAACCTATTAAAGTTATGGTTTAGCAATACGTTGCTAAATTTAGCAATACTTTATGTTAAACTTAAGATTACCTGTACTAACTTGGATGCTGGCCTAATCACAGAGGTACTGAAGTGCCGCACCTATAAGAAGAAAACTATTAATTTTTTTTAAAAAAAGAAAGCTATTACATCAACTGAGTAAAAAAAAATCACAGTAATAAAAAATTTAATTTACAATCACAGTAATAAAAAATTTAATTTACAATTGAGATAGGTCAGTTTGCAAAACTTAATTCTATAGATTTGAACCTAATGCATCTTCCAGACATACAAAATGTAGCTTTTTAACGAAGTATCCATAGGAATTAGTTCAGCGACCAACGGCTGAACAAGGCATACTTTCAACATTACAACAGCATCCTATTAATTCAGCAAATACAATACATTCTTAATATGAACAATTAACATAATAATTGATTTGATTACTTCTCAATGTCGTTCAGTATTGTATAGTCTTGTGGAATGCTACTTCTAGGGCTGTAGACATTTCAGTGATGATTTGCAAATTGTGTCCAACCAAGACTCTGGAAAAGGATCTATGCTACTCTATCTATATGGTTGCCAGACAATGTCTTGATGGTACATAATTTTCAATCAACAGCATTTCAACAGTGCAATCACATTGTGAGTTTCCCTTCACTAGATGTTTTCAGAGAGGGCGGGTAGCAATCTTGGATTCCTGCACTGTGTGTGTGTGTGTGTGTGTGTGTGTGTTTTGGGGGGAGATACTCAAAAGCCAGAAGGGTCCCCAACTCTGTGAATCTATGCATATGCAACTAGTTTTTCTATTCTATTTTGGGAATTTCTTTCAACCCAAGCAATTTACCATGCTGCTTTTCCTTTCTGGAAGAAAGAAGCATTTACTTATCGCGTTCCTGGCATTTTATTTCTTTAGCAAATTGATTCAACTGCCCATCTCACAAAATGTGACAGAGCATAAACAGGTTTCAGGCTTCAGCTGAATTCTGGCAAGATGGAGAGGATGTGCATGCAGGAGACATCGCGATCTGATTATCATCTTTACTTCTGGGTGGGATTACCCTCCCTGTGTTGTCCATCTCCTTGATTCTGGGGTGTTTTTTTGGGCTTTTTTTTTTTTGCATAGTTTTGAAATTTTAATTGCTTTTCTTTTTATCTTTTTCTATTCAGTAAGCCGCCCAGAGTCGCCCTCTCAGGGAGATTAACATAAGCTGACCAGATGTCCCGCTTTTGGCAAATTTGTCCCGTGTCCCGCTTTTTTTAAAAAAGCCCCGCTTTTTCCTGCGGAGGCAACAACTTTTAAGACACGTGGACTTCAACTCCCAGGATTCCCAGCCACGGCTTCCCGTGCTGCACCACGATTGGCTCCCTCTGGCCTCCTCTCAAAAAGAGAGCTTTGCCATTGGTTGTGCAGATGGGGCACGGTGGCAATTGGGCGTTGCTAGGGAGACGGAGGCATGTTCCTGCTCTGCCCGGGCCCCATTAGACTTTCCTGGCGCCAGCGGACAAAGTTCCCTCAAGCCAAGCCCGTCCCAACAGCGGGGAGCAGCCGAGCCCTCATAGCAAGGTGGGTGCGTGGGAAGGCCCGGGGGTGTCGCTCGGTTCCCGCAGGAGGAGGAAGGTCTCCGTGCCTGGACAGGGCTGCGAAGCGTGTGTCAATCGCCTCGGCCTGCTGTCTATCCAGCAGGACTGTCCTGCGGCCACCTCCCACCCACGCAGCGCCAGCCTACCCTAACCCATCTGGAGAAAGAGTAATGATGGAGAAAAAGAGGGGGGCAGAAAATGATGAAGGAGAGAAAGGGGGAGAAAGATGAAGGAGAGAAAGAGAGGGAGGGAGAAAGAGAGATTGAGGAGAGAAAGATGGAGAGAAAAATGAAGGAGAGAAAGAGATTAAGGAGAGAAAGGGGAGAAAGATGAAGGAGAGAAAGGGGAGAAAGAGAAGGAGGGAGAAAGAGAGATTAAGGAGAGAAAGATTGAGAGAAAGAGAGGGAGGGAGAAAGAGATTAAGGAGGGAAAGAGAGAAATGGAGAGAAAGAGGGAGGGAGAATGGATTTGTTCTGGTAATTGGTTTAACAAGCATGGCACCGAAAAAGTGACATGGCTGTTTTTTCACACATAAGAACATCGCAGCAAACAGCCATTAGGGCAAAGAAGCTATGTCACATGACCACCTGGACATGCCCACCCGGTCACATGAAGCACCACAGTTGTGACATGAGTGACATGGTTATTAAAAATGCTGCAACAGGGATAAATGATGACCGGTCATAAGTGTGAGGACTGGTCATAAGTGTGAGAACCTGTCAGAAATTACTTTTTTTAGCCCTCTGAGTAGTTTCTATGCCTTAGCCAGGGCCACCCGGTCACATGAGCAGCTAGCCACGCCCACCCAGTCACATGACCACCAAGCCACACCCCAAAATAAGCCACACCCACAGAACCGGTACTAAAAATTTAGGAACCACCACCCCCGCGCGCCCTGCGCCCCCCCCCCCCATCAATGGTGTCCCACTTTACCAATGTTAAAATCTGGTCACTATAGATTAACAGTGTTATGTATTAACAGTTGTGCCTTTAAATATTTGAGCGGGAAATCAGCACGTTGCTGATTGGACGAAGCCTCCAGCAGAACTGTATAAAAGGAGAGGTTTTTGCCCCAGCCTGTTGCTGGGTTCACCCTATATTAAAGAGCTGTTGTCACTACCCTGGTCTCCAGCCTCGTTACTTCCCGAACTTAACATTGGCGACGAGGATGGGATCTCGAGGCTAAGGAGAACCAGAACCGAGCTGAAGCACGCTAGTCCCGAACCCAGCAAACTCAGGGCAGAAAGCGGAAATGGCAAACACGCCACCCGCACCGTACAACCCGGCAAGGAGAAATGGGGAACATATATGACCCGTTTGAAAGCTTTCTAGAAGCCAACGAACTACAGGATCCTGATAACCGCAAGCGGGCTTACTTCCTAAGCCATTGCGGGCCGGAGGTAATCGAGATTGCGGAAGCCCTGGCAGAGCCAACGCCGATACAATCGGTATCGGGGCCGACTCTGGAGACTTTGCTGAAGAACCATTTCGCACCGGCGCCGTCCAAATCGTGCAGCGGTTTGAATTCGGAGAACGTAGACAGATGGAGGCGAGTCCATCGGTGACTACATGGCCGCTTTAAGAAGGCGTCCAAGGACTGCGGATACCGAGACTTAGGCGAAGTGCTACTCGAGCAACTCATCCGAGGGGTCAAGGACATCCGCCCACGGCGACGACTGCTAGCCAGGAGCACCCTGACACTAGCCACCGCTCTGGGCGAGGCCAGAGCACACGAAATGTCTACTAAAGCAGCAGAGTCTCTGCAAAGCCTCTTCAATCCAAGGCGGCGCAAAGCCAACGCCAGTACACCAGGAGGAGATTCAGTCCGAATCCGAAGGTGAGGCGAGGATGAGGAAGGGTCTGCCGGACCGAGAAACGCGACACTGAGGACCGTGGCGAGTCACGGAAGCTGCGGAGGGCAACATCAGCGCCAACGCTGCAGGTTTAAAGACGCAACATGCCGGCGGTGTGGGAAGAAAGGACACTTAGCTCAGGTTTGCAGAGCGGCCCAACCTTCCGCCGAAAATTCAAATCGACCAATCAAAGCGGAACCGGAAAGGCGGCCCGCGATTGGTTCAAACAAGAAAGGCGAAGTCTAACCAAACGACTGTCATTATAGGCGCGCCTCAACCAAAGTGGAAAGAAGATTTTCACAAAGCCCAAGATCGAGGGAGTACGGTGCAGGCTTGAAGTGGACACGGGATCAGCGATCACCATCATGTCCTGGGACACTTTGGCGAAGTCGCTGCCGTCCGTCGCGGCGCCATCTGCAAGCACAGCGGCTACGAGTGCACGACTACCAGGGAATCGCATCCCTGTTCGAGGACCACCTCCGTCCGAGTCGAGTACGGCCCTCACAAAAGACCCTGCCCATCACGATCGTCGAAGGAACTCTGCCCAGTCTGTTGGGACTAGACTGGTTTCGTGCCCTGGGCATGGGAGTGACTGGCATCTACAGAAGTGACTGCAATTTGAAAGACATTCTCTTTAACGAGTTCAAGATGTCTTCAAGGACTGCCTGGGCAAGTACAAGGGACCCCTATTTCCTTCAACTTAGACCCCAGGTAGCCCCATTAGGCTTAAGGCGAGGAGAGTCCTTTGCCCTAAAACCAAAATTGATAAGGAGCTGGACAAGCTCATAAATCAGGGGTTTTGGTGCCAGTCGATCACGCAAAGTGGGAGACGCCAATCGTCACCCCATCAAATCGGACGGGTCAATTAGAATTTGCGCTGACTACAAGGCGGCGCTTAACAAAGCCTTACAGAAAAGCGTACCGGTTCCGTGGTGCAACATTTATTGCACTCTTTGGGGCAAGGGCAAGTCTTTGCAAAGTTAGACTTGGCCCAAGCCTACCAACAACTGCCAGTAGACGCCCGCACAGCGAAGCCCAAACGATTGTGACGCACAGGGGGGCATTCAAGTGCACCCGATTGCAATTTGGGGTTAGTGTGGCACCAGGGCTGTTCCAAAACCTGATGGAACGACTACTGCAAGGGCTCCCAGGGGTAGTTCCCTACTTCGATGATGTCCTAATTTCAGGGGAAAACATGGAGGAATTGGGGGAGCGGTTAAGAAAGGTCTTGAGCATTTTCCGGACAGCCGGATTAAAAGTCAAGACAAATAAATGTCAGATAGGGGTCGAATCGGTCGATTTCTTGGGCTACAGGATAGACAAGAAAGGAATTCACCCTACTGAGAGCAAAGTTAAGGCAATTAGGAAGGCTCCAGCGCCCAAAAACAAAGCAGAGCTGCAGGCATTCCTGGGATTGGTTAATTTTTACGCGGTTTTTTTAAAAAACAAAGCAACCGTTCTTGGAACCGCTGCATAGGCTCTTAGGAAAAATACTGTTTGGTCTTGGGGAAAGTCAGAAAATAGGGCTTTTGAAGCAGTAAAGAACCTGCTCTCAAGTGATAGCCTGCTCATCCAATATCACGACTCACTACCCCTAGTGCTGGTTTGCGATGCGTCCCCTTATGGGGTGGGGGCTGTACTCAGCCATAGACTTCCAAACGGCACAGAAGCCCCTATAGCGTTCTACTCTAGAACGATGTCCTCCCCAGAGAGGAACTACAGCCAATTAGACAAAGAAGCATTAGCCATTGTATCAGGGGTCAAAAATTCCATGAGTATGTCTTTGGGCGGAATTTTGAAATCGTGACTGACCACAGACCGTTACTGGGATTACTGGCTGGCGACCGGCCAACGCCTGTGGCACTTTCGCCACGCTTGACTCGATGGACTATATTTTTAGCCGCTTACTCATACAAGCTGCAGCATCGACCGGGGAAAGAAGTGGGGCATGCAGACGCATTGAGCCGATGCCCACTGCCAGGGGCGACCGAAGACCCCACTCCGGGGACACCCATCCTCCTTATTGACTCGTTGGACTCTGGCCCAGTCACATCAAAGGAAGTGGCTCGGGCATCATACCGGGACATTGTGTTAAGGACTGTACTCGGTTGGGTACAGAGAGGGTGGCCCGCTGCGCCGGGCGAACGGTTCAAAGAATTTGTTAAGAAACGTGATGAGCTCTCGGCTCAAGGGGGGTGCCTGTTATGGGGTGATCGTGTAATAATTCCTGTTAAGTTAAGGGGCAAGGTATTGGACCTCCTCCACGAGGTCACCCAGGCATCGTAAGGATGAAGGGTTAGCTAGAAGCTATGTATGGTGGCCACTCATGGACGCAGAGATTGCTGAGAGGGTAGGGAAATGCCAAGCTTGCCAAGAGTCCAGACCGCTACCCCCAACAGCCCCAGTCAGAGAATGGGAAAAGCCCCAAGGGCCTTGGTCAAGAATCCACATTGACTTTGCTGGCCCCTTTCACGGCCAAACGTTCCTAGTGGTGGTGGGCGCATTTTCCAAATGGTTAGAGATCATACTTATGAAGTCCACCACAGCCGAGCAGTAATCGCAACCCTCGCCAGCTTTTCGCAACTCACGGGTTGCCGGACACTCTGGTGTCCGACAATGGGCCCCAATTCACGGCAGCCCAGTTTGAAGAGTACCTGGCAGAGGAAGGCATCCGACATGCCCTCTCTGCACCTTTCCACCCTGCGTCGAATGGCCTTGCAGAGCGTTCCGTCCGGAGCGCTAAGGAGGCATTGTCCAGGCTCAAGCCAGGTGACTGGCAAACAAAAATAGACTTTTTCCTAGCCGTCCAGCACAGAACCCCAAGCACAGCCACTGGGAAAAGCCCAGCCGAATTGCTAATGGGACGAAAACTCCGGTGCCCACTTGACCGTTTGAACCCCCAGTACACACCCGAGGGTTACAAGGGGGAGCTAGAAAAAACAAGGGAAATGAGCATAGGCGACCGGGTGTGGGCCCGAAACTATGGGGACGGCCCGAGTTGGGTCGCCGGACAGGTAACAAAGGTAACAGGGCCAAAATCGTACGTGGTAGAGCTACCAGACAACCGAATGTGGCGGCGCCACATAGATCAGTTAAGGAAGCGAATAACTGGCCAAACCAAACCAACAGAGACAGGTAATGACCAATACCACTTTGAATCCACAGCCGACAATGACCCGGGGGAGGCGCAAGACTTAGCTGAGGTCCCAGAGTTCCAGCGACGCCATCAGGTCCCCGAGGGAAACAGCAAGGAAAATTCCAAAATTAATCCAAGGCCGGATGGCCAAGAAAAAGAGTCGGCCAATAATCCAGAGCCCGATGGCCTAGAGAAAGAGCTGGGAGGAGAAAACAGCCCCTCCGACCAGCTCAAAACACCACCCAGAACTGAACCGCGCAGGTCAGAAAGAACTAGGAGACGCCCAGGTTATTTGCGTGACTACGTCGAAAAATAACATGTGAATAAATATGTAAATAAGACCAAGTGTTTTCTGGGAGGGGAGGAGTGTTATGTATTAACAGTTGTGCCTTTAAATATTTGAGCGGGAAATCAGCACGTTGCTGATTGGACGAAGCCTCCAGCAGAACTGTATAAAAGGAGAGGTTTTTGCCCCAGCCTGTTGCTGGGTTCACCCTATATTAAAGAGCTGTTGTCACTACCCTGGTCTCCAGCCTCGTTACTTCCCGAACTTAACAAACAGCATATAAATTTAATAAACAAACAAACATTCCCAGATAGGGCCACAAGGACTTTCGCCGAGCGCCCACGGGGAGACGGGGTTCACGAGTCATACTGGACCACCATCAAACCAGAAGGTGAGTTCGCACAACGGTGGGCAAAAACGAGGTTAGCTTTTTTTGGGGGGGGGGGGTTTGCTGTTGATTGAAGAAACTGCTCCGGCCTGCGGCGGTTCTTAAATTCCAGGAGGAGGATTTTGCAACAAATCCGGCAGCGAAAATGGAGACCGCTCGCTCAAAGCATCCCCTTTGCACCTTCGTATCAATCAGAGTCCTCATTTTTTTAAGCAAGCTCCGTATCTTCGGAATCCTGCTTGATCCTTAAGATGTGAGCTTTCCTTCCCCGAACTCTCACAGGAACGGGAGAAACGTTCTGATAACGGGAAGACCATAAACACAGGACACCCACCCCCCCTTTTTGTGTGCGTGTGTGTGTGTGTTTTTAAATCCGCGAAACGTTACCGCTCACCTTCAGACCCAAACCTGCCACCGAGGCCGCCATCTTCTCCTCTAGGTCAAACCGGCCCTTCTCGGCTTCTCACACAGGAAGCGCGCGAGGAGACTGACGCACAACTGCGCCTTTCTGGGAGTCGTAGTTTCTGCGGAGCGCCTCATTGCTCAGCGCACAGAGAGAGGCGAACGTTACATACCGAGGGAGGGGAGCTCTCTCGTAGTTCCAGGGGACAAAGGAAGTCTTAAGGGGGAGTCGGGGCAGGGAAAGCAAAGGCGTTTGCGTTGTTTTGAAAGTGTAGAAAAACCATGGGTTAGGCTTCTGCGGACCGATCGTAGTATGCACAAAACCTCTTGCCTATTAAGGGGCGTGCATAAGAGCACAAGAGTGCCTACCGTTCCTGTCCTATTATTTTCTTTCGTTATATCCAATTAATATAGTTATTACATACTCATACTTATATATATATGCTTATATATTATATAGTTATTTCATGCTTACGCTTATATATATACACTGTGTATTTCATGCTTACGCTTATATATATTGTGTGACAAAATAAATAAATAAATGGAAAGATGGCTATTGTATAAAACCAGTATTTTTATTGTCCTATTTTCTGTATTTGTACCTTTCCTGTTTTACATAATTATCAACATCAGCTATATTCATAGATGTACTTATGCAAGAGCAATTGATCAGTGATTTGAATGAGGGCTAGTAGAAAAACAAATATGCTCACATGCCATTACTGATGTTTCATTGAACACATAGTTAACCACGGTTGACTGAAGTGGTCCAATATCAATGGACCCATAAATTAACAAATAATCACACTGGCTGGATTTGCATAATACATTAAGCCCCAAATTTAACAACCATGATTCATACAACCAAGGAAGATGCACTCACCCTCAAAAATACACAAGAGCAGAAATAGTAGAAATGAAAGTTAGCATTTCCTAAATGCTAGTAGCCAGTTACATTTGTATTGCATCTTACCAATCTAGGCCCATTGGCTAGGAACACTCAGAATGCCATTCCAAGATATCCATAGGTGTCCGGATTAGGACAGCCTGCATTATCTCTTTTTTTTTATTTATTTCTTTTTGTCATAACAGTATACACAAACAATTGTCATAGATGAAACAACATATTTTGAAGAAAATATATACATATATGTAAAAAAATATGCATCAACTGTATCAATTTGATATGATGAAGGGAACAATAGGACAGGAACGGTAGGCACTTGTGCTCTTATGCACGCCCCTTATAGCCCTCTTAGGAATGGGGTGAGGTCAATAGTAGACAGTTTTTGGTTGAAGATTTTGGGATTTTGAGTAGAGACTATGGAGTCAGGTAATGAGTTCCAGGCATTAACAACTCTGTTACAGAAGTCATATTTTCTGCAATCAAGTTTGAAGCGGTTGACATTTAGCTTGAATCTATTTTTTGCTCTTGTAATATTGAGATTGAAGCTGAAGTAGTCTTTTATAGGAAGGATATTGCAATAAATGATTTTGTGTGTTAAACACAGGTCATGTCGAAGTTGACGGAGTTGTAAGTTTTCTAATCCCAGGATTTCAAGTCTGTTGGTATAAGGTATTTTGTTGTTTTCGGAGGAGTGAAGAACTCTTCTAGTAAAATATTTCTGGACTCTTTCTATTGTATTTATGTCAGAGATGTGGTATGGGTTCCAGACGGATGAGCTGTATTCAAGAATAGGTCTGGCAAATGTTTTGTATGCTCTAGTTAGTAGTGTAATTTTTAGAAAAGCTGCGTAAAATTAGGTTTACAACTCTTAGGGCTTTTTTCGCTATGTAGTTGCAGTGGGCTTTGGCATTAAGGTCATTTGATATGAGAACTCCAAGATATTTGACAGGGTGGGGGTCATCAGTTAGGTAATGTCCATCAAGTTTGTACTTGATGTTAGGGTTCTTTTTTCCAATATGTAAGACTGAGCATTTGCTGGTTGAGATTTGGAGTTGCCAAGTTTTAGACCAATCGGAAATTAAGTCGAGGTCTTCTTGAAGGGTAGAAGTATTATTAGTGGTATTAAATAGTTTGACATCATCAGCAAAGAGAACACAATAACTTGAGATGAGGTCGCAGAGATCATTTATGTATAGTATGAAGCGTGTTGGTCCAAGAACACTACCTTGGGGAATGCCACTTTTGACAGGAACAGGATTAGATATAGCGTTGCCAATTTTGACCACTTGTCTGTTTGACAGGAAGGCATTTATCCAATTGTGAAGAGGTCCCGAAATGCCATAGGATTTTAGTTTGAGGAGTAGTTTATCATGTACTACTGAATCAAAAGCTTTGCAGAAGTCTATGTAGATTGCATCTATTGCTTTTCCTTGATCAAGGTTGGTAGTCCATATGTTTTTGCAGTGGAGAAGTTGTAGACATTTTTTTTCTGAAACCAAATTGTTTATTAGAGAGAAGGTTGTTTTTTTCGAGATGGAGTGTAATGGATTGGTTTATGATGGATTCCATTACTTTGCATGAGACACAACATAGAGAGATAGGTCTGTAATTTTCAACAAGGCATGGATCTCCTTTTTTGAAGATAGGGATGACTGTGGCTAGAGACCAGAGTTTTGGAAGGGAACTAGTTTTGAAGGCTTTATTAAAGATAATGCTTAGGGGTTCAGCTATATTAATTGAAAGTTTTTTTAAAAAGTATGCACATAGTCCATCTGGTCCAATAGATAATGATGGTTTCAGGTTGCGAAGGGCTTTTTCAACATTATCTTCTGTAAAGTCTACGTGTGTTAGGTCGTTGTTTTCTTCTGTGGAGTCTATATGTGTTGAGTCGTTGTTAACATTTTTGATACGATTGAGGAATGTTGGATATGAGCCATCACTGTTTACAAAGACTAAGCCGAAGAATGTGTTAAAGAGGTTTGCTTTAATTGTTTCGTCAGTACATTCTTTACCGTTAGATTCTTTTAGTGGTGGAATGGTTCTTGTTTCTTTTAGTTTATTGTTTACAAAATTATAAAAAGCACGACTCGAATTGGTGCGTAGAGGGTTTTCTTCTTGTTTAGTGTGCTAAGTGCTACATTCTGTTTTTATTTGGTTGCAAATATTTTTGTAGCGGTTTTTGAAGTTTGCTACATAAACTTTTTTGTTTTTTTTTTCAGAGGGATTTTTTTTGGATTGCAGCTTTTTTATTGATATGGGAAATTTGCTTTTCCTATTGATTTGGGTGATGATTTGTGGTACATATAGTTTACATATATATATATATATATATATGTAAACTATATGTATATATTATATATTTATTTATTTTATTTTATTTATTGGATTTTTATACCGCCCTTCTCCCGAAGGACTCAGGGTGGTTTACAGCCAAGATAAAACGACAATAGTGTACAAATAAAACAATGATTTAAAAAACTTATTAAACATATGGCCGAATTAAAACATATAAAATCATAAAACCCCATAAAATTTATAAAATTTATATCAAATATTAAAAATATTAAAAATCCTATGCCAGTCCTGCGCGAATAAACAAATAGGTCTTCAGCTCACGGCGGAAGGTCCGAAGGTCCGGCAGTTGACGAAGTCCAGGGGGAAGTTCATTCCAGAGGGTGGGAGCCCCCACAGAGAAGGCCCTTCCCCTGGGGGCCGCCAGCCGGCATTGCTTGGCGGACGGCACCCTGAGGAGTCCCTCTCTGTGCGAGCGTACGGGTCGGTGGGAGGCATTCGGTAGCAGCAGGCGGTCCCGTAAGTACCCTGGCCCTAAGCCATGGAGCGCTTTAAAGGTGGTAACCAAAACCATATATATTTGTGGTACATATAGTTTACATATAGATATCTCCTCAATATCTGCCCCTATGAATAGCACAGATTTATAATAACCTACTCAAACTCATGGTCATTGAGGAACAGTAAATAAGCCGTCTAAAACGTGCCACTTGGATTATGTTAGAAAATATTTTACCATAATTTATTTTTTATTTTTTATGCCAGTTACCTCTATGCTTTTTACGATCGGATGCTTTTTCCGCTTCACTTTAACTTATAGTTTTGCAGGATCTATTCTGAACACCAGGTGTCATCATTTCAAAAAGATTAGGCATCTTAATAAATTACAATACTGTCAGTGTAATATTTGAATTATTTAAACCAAAATTCAAATTCCAGAATCATTCGCAAGCCTGGCCATGGACAGGGTGTTTGCAGGGATATGGCAAAACGCAGAGTGACAGCCACAACACACAGCAATCAAAGCTTTGTCTGTCACACATAAAAGCACCCTGACTGTGTTCAAGCTTGGAAAGACTATTCTTGATATTGATTAGAATGGAGATGGAGAATCCCATCATGACACTGGGAAGAACTTTATGGATTTTGTGGCTCTACCATTACTTTTCCCAACCCAGTCCATCCACGGTGCTCAAACTTTCTTGAAATCTATAGGATATCAGAGTCTTTCCTCAGTGAACGGCTGCTTGCTATGAAGGGGGAAAGATGTGTTGAACATGTGCCTAATCACATTTTGCACTCAGGCTGCTACTATAGATCTGAAATTGAGCACTGTGGGAGGCTCTTGGTTAAATTTTGGAAAGTCAAGGCTTTCACAAAAATGCACTAAAGGAATAAGGATGGAAGAAAAGAGGCAAAGAAGAAATACTATGGTGAAAAGAAATACTGGTGGAATAAAAGTGAGAAGAAAATCCAGAATGATAAGTATGTGAAGAGATGGAAAAGATCATGGTTTTAGAATAAAGCTGAGAAATGAAGAGGGGAATGGTAAGATGAATGAGGAAAAAGCTTGATCTTTAAATAATGAATTAAACCTTGATTACACAGAATGAAGTCTTTCTTTTTCATCAATCAAGAGCCAATTTAAGGGCTAAGTGATGACACATTTCATGAAGCCAAATATTTGCATCTGGTATGCAAGTTTCTTTCCAGATGCATATGATGTTTTTAGCAACAATCTATACATGGAAAATCAAAATTTTTCATAAGGTTATTATGTTCAAAGTTTTTGGAATGCAGTTTATAAAACATTAATAACATGAAAATAAAATGCAATTTTTGACATTAGCGCCAAATTCTATATAACTGCTATGCCAGTGCATCAACATTTGATTAAAGAATGTGAGTTGTACTGTTATATGATTGGTCTGAGTTTTGTTTTAAGCTCATGTTTTAGCATTTAGACTCTTAATTTGGCTGATTGCAGACCATGTTAACACATACCTACATATAGCAGACCTTACTAACATATACTTACACACACACACACGCACATACACACACGTATTAACACTGCAGATTTATATATTGCTAATACGCTGACAGTCTTGTTAGTAGCTCTCACAGAAAAGATGCTTGCTAAAATATGCCCCTTCTGGGACAATATCCTCTTGGGGGAAGGTGAATATATGTGTCCTAGGATAATGTTGCAGGATCCATTCTAGGTCGGCCACCGGGGCCAGAGGTTTTATCTTCTGAGCTTTTGGACTCGTGCTGGAGCCCATTTTCATTGCTGGCTTCTAAAAAGCCATTTCATAATTCTGACAAAACAGTGAAGCTTTTAAAATGTAACCCAATAAATTGTAGCTGCTAGAATTATGAAATCTCCATCACATTTCTTACAAAAAGCAGAAAGGAAGAAAAAGAGAAAACATGAAGCAAAAGTAGATATATTGATCCATGTATTTTTAATCCTTCAGAAATATAGTTTACTAATCAACATGGCACAAAATAATAAGATTTTATCTCAAGGGACCATGGGAAAAAAATTGGAAAGAGATAGGGATGGTATAATCTGACAATAATATGTAATCCATGGTTAACTTAACCATGATTTACTAAATTATCCAATTGCCTGAATTTGTACAACATGCTAATTTGCATTACACAAACCAGTCAAAACTTCTACTCAAAACTCTAACAAATTCCTTAGTCTCCTGTAATCACTGAAGCATGATTGATGTGTCTACTTTGGTTGGCAGAGCATCTGAAGATGGGCAAACAATTCTAAGTTTCTGGAAATAACTTCAAAAATGTACATCCAACCTAATCCAAATCCAAATCCAAATGGACTCAAATGTCTATACACCAATGCACAGAGTATGAGGAATAAACAGGGTGAATTAGAAATCCAAGTAAATGAGGGTAGATATGATATTGTTGCCATTACGGAAACTTGGTGGGATGAAACTGACAAATGGAACATACAGTTAGAGGGATATAAATTATTCAAAAGAAATAGACCAAATAAAAGAGGAGGTGGAGTTGCACTATATATAAGAAATAACTACATCTCTACAGAAATAGAGCACAACAATGATGAAAATCATCTTGAATGTATTTGGGTCAATATAAAAGGGGTGAAAAATGATATTGCCATAGGTCTATACTATAGGCCACCCAACCAAACAGAGGAAGTAGATGAACTTTTTGCTAGTCAGCTAACTAAGGTATGTAGGAAGCACATCACAGTAGTAATGGGGGATTTTAACTACCCTGACATCAACTGGGAAACAAACTCTGCACCAAGTGGAAGATCCAACAGGTTCCTAACAAACCTAGCAGACAACTTTGTTTCCCAAAAAATAGAGAAGGCGACAAGGGGATCAGCCATATTGGACTTAATTCTCACTAACAGAGATGAAATGATAGAAGGTGTTGAAGCTACAGGAACCTTGGGGGCAAGTGACCACGCAATATTGGAATTCAACATTAAGCAAATACAAGTAGTAGAACAAAGTCAAACTAGAGTCTTGGACTTTAAGAGCTAATTTCAATAAACTTAGAGATCTTGAGAAGGATTCAATGGATGAGAATCCTCAGGAAAAACAACTCAAGAAGCTTGGGAAATTTTGAAAAGTGAGATTATAAAAGCACAGTCTAACACAATACCAATGAAGAAGAAAATAGTAGATCACAAAAGAAACCAGCATGGATGCATAAAGAACTATCTGACAAATTGAAAGACAAAAGGACAAATATAAAAAGTGGAAAGAGGGCAAATAACTAAGGCAGAATATCAGCAAATAGCCGAGCCTGTAAAGATGAAGTGAGGAAAGCTAAGGCTCACAATGAACAAAGGCTAGCGACAAAAGTAAAAATAATAAAAAGCTTCTTCCAACATGTTAAAAACAAGAAAAAGTCAAGGAAACAATTGGCCCATTGCTGGGAGAAAGTGGCAAGAAGATGACAAGCAACAGGAGAAAGCAGATCTACTTAACTCATATTTTGCATCTGTCTTTACACAAAAGGAAAAACAATCCAACCTATCAAAAACAGCACTACAAAAACAGATTAGAAACACAAGTTAAAATAGGGAAGAAAATGGTAAGTGAACACCTGTCTACCTAGGCGAGTTCAAATCACCAGGACGGATGGATTACACCCCAAGGTTCTGAAGGAACTGGCAGGCGTGATCTCAGAACCACTGAACTATATCTTTCAAAGATCCTGGAGCACAGGGGAGCTGCCAGAGGACTGGAAAAGAGCTGATGTAGTTCCCATCTTCAAAAAGGAAAAAAACAGATCCAGGAAACTACAGACCTATCAGTCTGACCTCAATACCGGGGAAGATTCTGGAAAAGATAATCAAACAACGAATCACGAACACCTAGAAGCAAACAAAGTAATAACCAAAAGCCAACATGGGTTTGTCAAAAACAGATCATGCCAGACTAATCTTATCGCATTCTTTGACAAAATGACAAAATTAGTAGACCAGAGGAATGCTGTTGATATAATTTACTTGGACTTCAGTAAAGCATTTGATAAAGTAGACCATAACCTACTACTAGATAAAGTAGAAAAATGTGGGTTAGACAGCACCACCACCAGATGGATTCGTAACTGGCTGACCAACCGCACTCAACGTGTAGTCCTCAACGGAACTACATCCACATGGAGGAAGTATGCAGTGGAGTACCCCAAGGCTCTGTTTTAGGCCCAGTACTCTTCAACATCTTCATCAATGACTTGGACGAGGGATAGATGGGAACTCATCAAATTTGCAGATGACACCAAGCTGGCAGGAATAGCCAACACTCCAGAAGATAGGCTCAAGTTACAGAAAGATCTTGACAGACTTGAACATTGGGCGCTATCTAACAAAATGAAATTCAACAGTGAAAAAGTAAGGTTCTACATTTAGGCCAAAAACAAAATGCACCAGTACCGTATATGTGGTACCTTGCTCAATAGTAGTACCTGTGAGAGGGATCTTGGAGTCCTAGTGGATAACCATCTAGATATGAGCCAGCAGTGTGCAGCAGCTGTTAAAAAGCCAACACAGTTCTGGGCTGCATAAACAGAGGATAGAATCAAGATCACGTGAAGTGCTAGTACCACTTTATAATGCCTTGGTAAGGCCACACTTGGAATATTGCATCCAGTTTTGGTACGATGTAAAAAGATGTTGAGACTCTAGAAAGAGTGCAGAGAAGAGCAACAAAGATGATTAGGGACTGGAGGATAAAACATATGAAGAACAGTTGCAGGAACTGGGTATGTCTAGTTTAACAAAAAGAAGGACTAGGGGAGACATGATAGCAGTGTTCCAATATCTCAGGGGCTGCCACAGAGAAGTGGGAGTTGGGCTGTTCTCCAAAGCACCTGAGGGTAGAACAAGAAGCAATGGGTGGAAACTGATCAAGGAAAGAAGCAACTTAGAACTAAGGAGAAATTTCCTGACAGTTAGAACAATTAATCAGTGGAACGACTTGCCTTCAGAAGTTGTGAATGCTCCAACACTGGAAATTTTTAAGAAAATGTTGGATAACCATCTGACTGAGATGGTGTAGGGTTTCCTGCCTGGGCAGGGGGTTGGACTAGAAGGCCTCCAAGGTCCCTTCCAACTCTGATGTTATGTTATGTTATGTTAATAATAAAATTCTACCAAAAGATCCTTAGGATGAAAGTTTAGGAATTGTTTTCAAGGGTTGCTTGCCCTATCCTAGTCTAACTAATTATTCAGTCAGCTTTTTCCTCACCTTTCAAAGTAACTTTCTTTTGCAGTTGGTTGTGGTCATAACATGCTATTCCCCTGTGGGCAATCTCTTTCTCAAATCCCTGCCCTTCAAGCACTTTATATATTCTGGATGGACTCCACCTTCCCACTTAGCTTTCCAATAATATTTATAATACCTGCTTACAATACTTTTCTCTTGCCCGGAAGAAAACCTTTAACAAACTTTGAGAATACCGTGTTTCCCCAAAAATAAGACCCTGTTTTATATTTTTTTGAACCCTGAAATAAGTGCTTGGCCTTATTGCCATGCGCTCAAAAGCCCGATTGGGCTTATTATCGGGGGATGTCTTATTTTGGAGAAAACAGGGTAGAAGAAAAATAACCAAATTTTGCATGCAGAATGAAGATTTAGCCTGTATGTATCTATCTTTAGCTGCATCAGTGAGTCACTTCATTGTGATCTAACTGTGTGGCTAAGCAGAGGTAATACACAGGCCACAGAGGCAAAACATGAGGAGATTAAGCTGTAAAATTCCACTGCTCTCTAAATCAGGTTGATAGAGATTCAAGTGACCGTGAGCTTTTTTTGTTTTCAGTCAAATTATCCAGAATGTGATATAATATGATTCAGTGCCACACTTCAAAGAATGAGAAAAACAACAGAAGGATATTCAAAATCCATCAAAATTTGATTCAGGAAAGCATTAATTTTTTTATGCAGGTTGGTGCACAAAATGTCACATCTCACCAGCCCTACCAGCCACTCCAAGTTAATGCTGGATTTTGCCTGGATGATGCCAGGTTGCTAAGCAACATTGCTAGGCAGCAGGCTATACATGATGCATAGAACTAGCTCTTGTGTTGTATGGTGCTGATTACAATGATTGTTTCTCAAGCTGTAAAATATTAATTTGCTGTGTGCAAATAGTAGGAACACTGAGCAATTCGGAGCCAAGTTCTTCTACCCCACCCCCAGCGGTGGCTCACCTATCTTACTGATTTTCCAAGTGGAAATTTAGCCTGAGATGTGTAAAACATGGTTGGAATTCATAAGATACAAATACCTCTCATTGCCTGGGGTAAAAGAGTTTGGCATGTGTAATCATTTCTCAAGGTGACATCATGTAAATTAAGTAGTATTTATGTACAGGCAGGCACTCCAACAGGTATGGGGAAAGTAACCCGATTTTTTCCTATGGTAGTTTGGATAGGATGGAGAGAAGGGAATTAAGAGACAGCTTTTATTTAAATGTTAAAAGGTGCTCTTCATAAATCTACTATCTACTATCAAAGGCATGTTGAGATTAGTTCAGATTAAGAAAATAAAGAAAATATTGTGGTATTTTCTTGGCAACAGTATAATATATGATTTTCACAACTTCCCTCTAGAATGGGTTTTTCAACTTCCCAAATCTGGAAATCCCGGGTGAGGTTTCCATCCAAATACTTACCTGGCTCAACTTTGCTTATTTTTTTCAAGATCAGGAAAGGTCAACTGAATGCTACCATCTGCTGTAAGAAGCAAACAGCGTAATTTATACCACATTTTCTGAGATCAACTTGCCCTGTGTTATCCCTCAAACATTGTCCTCCTAAAAGAGCTACCTTTCACTGTAAAACTTTCTAGAGAATCTCATTCTCTACAGCATTAAGTCATAGTTTGTTGAATATATCATAATGTTTGGATTTACATAAATGTTTGGAATAGTGTGTTCTAATTCATTAACCATGGTTTATAAACCATAATGGCCGAGTTCTCAGAGCTCATGCTAAACCAAATCCAAGCAAACAATATGGCTTACCACAATATGTAAACAAAACATGCACTCCCTTACACATATTCAAACACTACATAGCCCGGCAGTTTAAACCTTATATTTGCAGGAAGATATGCTAATTCTAGCAACAATCCTGAAAGAAATGGTAATAGTCACTTGATAAATCTTGTGTTCACATTAGCTTTCACCCTAGGCAAAACCATAATGATAGAGTTGATCATAAATCAAATCACCATTCATAGCACAAGAAAAAAAAATCCATTATACCCTTAGTTACTCCTTAGTTGGAATGTAACCTCATAAAAGCAAATATTCACATTAAGATACACCATTAGATCCATTAGATAGATTCACACAAGTAAATTAATTACATTGACTGTAGCAACAGTAATTTCCATTTGTGCAAGATTTTACAGATTAAGCACATGTCCTATTTTATTTGTTATACGCCTCCATTGTTTGAAAAGCACTGCTCTAAGTCATAGATATTTGCTCTGAATTGACCCATGATGGTGTTCACGGTCCCAAACCAATTAAATTCTTCTGAAGGTAATACATCTTTCACATGAAGATAATTCCTTGCCATTCAAACCAAGGTTCTTCTAACAACCTTTCATCAGAGCATTAGGTTCCTGAAGGCAACATTTTATCTCTTGAACCAAAGTTTGAATTCAGTGACCCAGTTATAACTTCTTGCTCTGTAATCTCCAACTGATAACCATAGGGCTCCCATAGGACTAGGGGAGACATGATAGCTGTGTTCCAATATCTCAGGGGCTGCCACAAAGAAGAGGGAGTCGGGCTGTTCTCCAAAGCACCTGAGGGTAGAACAAGAAGCAATGGGTGGAAACTGATCAAAGAAAGAAGCAACTTAGAACTAAGGAGAAATTTCCTGACAGTTAGAACAATTAATAAGTGGAACGACTTGCCTTCAGAAGTTGTGAATGCTCCAACACTGGAAATTTTTAAGAAAATGTTGGATAACCATCTGACTGAGATGGTGTAGGGTTTCCTGCCTGGGCAGGGGGTTGGACTAGAAGGCCTCCAAGGTCCCTTCCAACTCTGATGTTATGTTATGTGATGTTAAAACTCAATAGTCCTATGAAGCCACTGCCCCACCTAAAACTAATAGCGGCATGACTTCTCTCTGGCCATCACAGATCTCTAAACTACACCATAATTTCCTCAACATAATTTCCCAATCCTGCTAAAAATCAGGATTGAATTTTAAAAGCTGCTCATACTCTCTACCAATAAATGTCATGATGCTTCCAAAATCTAAGTGACCCTATGTTTTTATAAATTCCACTTATTTGCAGATATTTGTATGTAAACCTTAAGTCACCTTCTCTTTTCTTTCCATTCATTCTCATTTTCCAGCATCAGTCTGAGAGAGTGAGAAATTTTTATTAGGAAACCATGAAATCAAGAAACTTCATTTTCCACTTTCTCATCTGAGAAAAAAAATTACTTAGGCAGGAAGTCTCCATACATAATATTTACTGAATACAGTAATGTACAGTCATTTTCGCTTAGTTGTTTATTCCCTCAGCCAGCTTCCTCTTTCTTACATGTGGTCACCTTTTTGGCTTTGAGCCATGGTGGCAAGTGGTTAGAATACAGTATTGCAGGCTAATTCTGCCAACTGCCAGCAGTTTGATCCTGACCGGCTCAAGGTTGACTCAGCCTTCCATCCTTCCGAGGTCAGTAAAATCAGGACCCAAATTGTTGGGAGCAATATGCTGACTCGTAAAACACAGAGAGGGCTATAAAGCACTATGAAACAGTATATAAGTCTAAGGGCTATTGCTACTGCTATTTGACATTGCTTAAAGTCAATCAGATTGAAATAGACTGTAAATAATATAAAATAATGATTACTATTAAAACTCCTCAGATTCCAGTGGGCATACATTCATCAATCAATCAATCAATCAATCAATCAATCAATCAATCAATCATGTAATTTAGATAAAGAAAATCTAGAATTTTGTCTGTCCCATTGAAATTTTTTAATAGTTGATGAATTTGCTTAAAACAACTTAAAAGCATTAGCAAAGGTACATAGCTAAGTAAATATTTATATCTTGAAGGAGTTCTAACTATTTAAGTGGAATAAAATTTGATAGATTTAGGTCCCCAAATGAGGAAAATTTCTTTGGAATAATTATTAACAAATATTGCTAGAATTCAATATTTAATATCTCAATTTTTGTAATTTTAATGGGAACATTAAAAATTTAATGGAAACAAATTATATAGATCAATTCCATTTAACAAAATAACTTGATACATTATCATACGATTGCACAATACCAATAAATTTTGGTATGGAAAATATATAATCATCAATGAAAAACAATGCATCATTATATAACAGCAGTTGTGATTAACTCCAGTCACTATTATACATCTTTCAAAACGTCTTCCATTTATTTAATAAGGAAGGCTAGAAGTTGTATTCTCATATTAAATGTAAGAAGAAATAAAGGCTATTGATGGTTTCCATGAAACATCTTGATAGATGGAGAGATAGAGATATAATTCCATTAATAAAACTTCTAGCAGAAGGAGAATTGAACCAGTTAATAAAAAACAAGAAAATGTAAATTTATGCCACTATACCACATGAAACACCATCAATAGTGTGGGTTAGACAGCACCACCACCAGATGGATTCGTAACTGGCTGACCAACCGCACTCAATGTGTAGTCCTCAACGGAACTACATCCATATGGAGGGAAATATGCAGTGGAGTAGCCCAAGGCTCTGTTTTAGGCCCGGTACTCTTCAACATCTTCATCAATGACTTGGACAAAGGGATAGATGGGGAACTCAACAAATTTGCAGATGACACCAAGCTGGCAGGAATAGCCAACACTCCAGAAGATAGGCTCAAGAGACAAAAGGATCTTGACAGACTTGAACATTAGGCGCTAACTAACAAAATGAAATTCAACAGTGAAAAAAGTAAGGTTCTACATTTAGGCAAAAAACACACAAAATGCACAGGTACCGTATATGTGGTACCTTGCTCAATAGTAGTAAATGTGAGAGGGATCTTGGAGTCCTAGTGGACAACCATTTAGATATGAGCCAGCAGTGTGCAGGAGCTGCTAAAAAAGCCAACACAGTTCTGGGCTGCATAAACAGAGGGATAGAATCAAGATCACGTGAAGTGCTAATACCACTTTATAATGCCTTGGTAAGGCCACATTGCATTGCATTCAGTTTTGGTCACCACTGATAGCAGTGTTCCAATATCTCAGGGGTTGCCACAAAGGAGTCAAACTATTCTCCAAACCACCTGAGGGTAGAACAAGAAGCAATGGGTGGAAACTAACCAAGGAGAGATGCAACTTAGAACTAAGGAGAAATTTTCTGACAGAACAATTAATCTGTGGAACAACTTGCCTGCAGAAGTTGTAAATGCTCCAACACTGGAAATTTTTAAGAAAATGTTGGATAACCATTTGTCTGAAATGGTGTAGGGTTTCCTGCCTGGACAGGGGGTTGGACTAGAAGACCTCCAAGGTCCCTTCCAACTCTGTTGTTGTTGTTGTTGTTGTTGTTGTTGTTGTTGTTATTAATATTATGCTTATTTATTTATTTTTCTGAACGTATGTCCATAATTTCAGTTATTATTATCATATGCTTGGCAGACATGTTATAAAATCAAATTGTGAAGGATGCATCATCAAAGATAATGGTATCTATAATCTGCATGTTATGTAGTTTCAATGTAGTTTCAATGTCAGTTTCAACGGCTTCTTTACATCATCATTTCATGAGAAGAATTGATGATAATTTGGACGGTTGGCAGCCTTCAAAAATCAGAATTTTAAGCCTCACTAAGGAATTTGACACCCATGAGATAGAGCATATCAGCTATATTATATTTATTAATTCATTCAGTTAATGTTTGAGGTAACAAAATCTACTCAAATGAAGAAAAACTCTGATGTGTAGGTGAAAAAAACATCTTATTACAGCATATATCAGGATTGCCAAATATCCACTAAATTAAATTCCAACATAATTAATTGATAGTACTTTCCATATATGAGAATTACTTTTAGATAAAGTTAGAACTGCGGTTTAATAATTGACTTAAAACTTGATTATACTCTATATAGCCATAATTATCTAATCAACAGCCAAAGTACAAAGTTACTTAAAACATCAATGTAATATAGTTAGAAATCCTATTGTAGAACTATAATAGCACTTAAAATATATTTATATTAAATCACAAATATTAGAAACCATCTTCTAAACCATTTACACAAATTGTGAACACTTGTTAATTAATTTTATTATAGTACTTCTAGCAGGTTCTGAAGTTTAACTAATATATACTTATCAACTCTAATGAAAATCACCTCCTTTCAAGTTGAACTTTAGACATTTTAAATTAAAACATAGATTTATATTTTGATCCAAGTGCATCAGCAATATCTAAAACTGCCAAATCATTAGCAGTTGAGGACTGCATTTTGAATTATTTTAAATCTGCAAAAAAATCCCAGTTTTTTGAGCAAACTTAAAAATAAAGAGTACTAAATAAGCACTTGAACTATAATAGATTAACAAATCAATGCTTGTGTTTTAAGTGCAATTTAATATGTTTGTTATGATATTTAAATGACATGAATGCAGCTATTTACATTCAGATATAGTTTTAAAGGATAGGATGACAGCTTCCTGTTGTGGGCCACCGGCAGCCTGCGGAGCTGGCTCCCTTGTTCCTCTGCCTCGCTGAGGTCCGACTCTGGAGGCTCCAGAAGCAGCATGTACCTCTAGGACTAGCCCATGTTCCTCCCCAACCTCCTCACTGTCCGACTCTGCTGCCAGCTTGACAGGCTGCTGGCGGACTACAACAGGAGGTTGCAGCAGTGTGCTGATGAATGCGGACCAGCTGGTTGGTGGAGAGTGGCGGGGCAGTGTGTGATGCAAGCGGCCTGCCAGGCTTCGCAGCTCCAGAGACAGGTTGACAATCAGCTGGTTGACGCAGCAGTCACAACGGGCCGATGATCAGCTGGGCCATGAAATGGTCGGGTGGCATCCAATCAGTCATTCCGACATACAGCAGATAATGGGGCGAGGACAGCACTGGCGGAAGAATGTGGCACGCCTAGAATAAATCCACTGGGAGGCTGATGACTTTACAACTTTGCTGCATTTGCTGTTGGAACTCATTGTGTGCTAGAGTCCAGCTAAATAAATCCACTTAGCCTCCATGCGATTGACTTCTTAATGCTGGTTTAGGTCTGGAACTAGGACCCTTGAGAGGAAGTCAGTGTTCTTCCTATTTTCATTTGCCTGCTGTTTTCTGCTGAAAGGTAGAGAAGTGGGGAGGATGGTGGAGGGGATGGCTCCAGTGACTGATGTGGGTGCCGCAGAGGAGCAGGCTGTGGAGGTGGGACTCATGCTGGAGCAAGGTGGGGAGCCCCAGGGATGATATTCACTTACCTTCGCTACCGGTTCACAAATGTGAACGCACGCTGAATTGTAAGGAGGAGGAGGAGGAGGAGGAGGTAAAGGAAATAGCAAAGCCAGACTTTCAAGATTCTGTTTAGAACAGCCAATTTCAATAAAACTAGTTGTAAGATATCCTGCGGACTTAACTCCACTATCTGATCTACCTTAGTGAAGCCAAACCACTTGGCTTCTGAAGAGGCTGTAATAGATCTAAGGAATGAGCTTCAAATGAGAAACTATTTATTCCTCCCTGACTGGTGAAAACATTGGTTGGACCTGAATTCAAATGGAATACATACAGAAAGCTATGTTTATTCCAGAATTTCCAATTAATGTCTTATGAAATAAACAAATCTGAGGGTCTTGTTTTGTTAAATTTGATAAATAGATGTTTTCAGGCCATGTAGATAATATTGGAAAGATTGAGAGGAGATACAGTAAAATAAAGAGGGTATTAACAACAACAACAACAACAACTTTATTGTCATTGTACGTATATACACAGTGTTAAAAGAACAAGTTAACATTGAATTAAATAAGAAACCCACTGCTCCTTTAATTGTTTGAGACATAACAGTAATCAGAGTTAGTATTATGTCAAGGAGCCTTGAACCACTTTTATAGGGAAAAAAATGCCTGGATTTGTTTATCAACAGCACAAAGAGACTTTAGAGAATAAAAACTATTAAATCTATATCAGATACATTGTGCTGAATCTGCCTGAGTAGTCTATTGTGTGCCATCTAAATACGGGTCTATTGATGCTGTCCTAATCGAATTTCTCCATGTAGCTATTTGAGACAAAATGTTAGAAGTAGTCAAAATCATGTTCCAACTTTGGAACATTCGGACCAAAAAAAATCTTATATTGTTTCCAGATATATCTTTCAGTGTGGTCCTGAAGCACAAAGAATTCTACTAGGCTCCTCTCATAGCTAGATATCAAAGGATAAAGACTTTTTTTCTATATTCAATAATACCTTCCAAACTTCTTTGCTTGCGAGATTCCCCCGCCTCGCAAGAATGGCCCTCCACGTTATCAAGGGCCTGCCTTAATGAAGGGTCTTGGGACCCAGAGAGGTGGCATAAGAAGAATCTTTGGGGGTTTTTAAATAAGTTTTTAACTAAGGGTTTTTTAAAGGGGGGGAGGGTAAGGACGGGTGGGGGGGATACCCGTCGGGGAGGGTGCCAGGACAAGTGTGTGTTCGGCCGTTACGGTAACAGGTCCGAAGGTGACGGGGGAGGTTTCTGTTCCAGTCTATCAGGGTTGTTCTATCAATACGGTAAGCGGGAGAGGCAGATATGGCGGAAGGGGGGTGTCAAATCAGGTTTCGGGGGTACGTCCTCACTATTTGAGAGTGATCGCGTGCCCCCCAGATTTTTCCCGTTCCCCGAGTGGCCAGAGTACTCAGGACTTGGGCCTCCAGCTGATGTTATGCAATGCAAGGTCCGTGGTTAACAAAGCCCCCCTGATTTTAGATCTAATTCAGGAGGGGACCACGGACGTTATGGGCATTACAGAGACCTGGTTGGGCACGGAAGGGGGGGTCCCCCTAGTGGAGATGTGCCCACCAGGTTTCCGAGCATTCCATCAGCCAAGGGCCCAAGGTAGGGGTGGGGGGGTGGCGGTCATTATCAAGGAAAGCCTGGAACCGAGGGAGACCACTGTGCCTCAGATAGCTGGTTGTGAATCCCTCTATGTTAAGTGGGGTCGTAGGACTCAGGTGGGCTTGTTGATCACGTACCTGGCTCCTTGCTGCGTGACAACAGCCCTGCCCGAGCTGTTGGAGTTGCTGGCCGGGTTGGCAGTTGAAACCCCTAGACTGTTGGTCATGGGGGATTTCAACCTGCCATCAACTGGTGCGGCATCCTCAACGGCTCTGGAGTTCATGGCTTCCATGACAGCCATGGACCTGACTCAATTAGTGGACGGCCCTACTCACATCGGGGGAGGCACTCTAGATCTGATTTTTGTCTCTGGCCAGTGGGCGAATGATCTGATTTCAAAAGATTTAGTTATCGAACCTTTGTCATGGTCAGATCATTCTCTTCTTCGTCTGGACTTTCGAACCGCTACTCACCACCGCAGGGAGACGGAACCAATGCGTTGGTTCCGTCCCAGGCGGCTGATGGACCCAGAGAGGTTCCTGACGGAGCTTGGGCCGTTTCCTGAGAACCTGGCCCGCGGCACGACTGAAGAACTAGTCGTGGCCTGGGAACAGGCCGCGGCTGGAGCTTTGGACTGTGTCGTGCCTTTGCAGCCTCTGACCCGGCGCAGGTCTCAACCAGCTCCTTGGTTCTCTGAGGAGCTGAGGGAGATGAAACACCGGAGAAGATGCCTAGAGAGTGTCTGGAGATCCAGCCGTTCTGAGGCTGACCGGACACTAGTTAGGTCCTATAGTAGGACCTACCTAGTGGCATTGAGGGATGCGAAGCGTTCCTACGTTTCCTCCCTCATTGTGTCGGCAGATAACCGCCCGGCCGCCCTGTTTCGGGTTACCCGCTCTCTCCTTCAACAGGAGGGGTGGGAGGACCCATTACAAGGGCGTGCCGAGGAGTTTAACGGTTATCTATACGATAAAATCATTCAGCTTCGGGATGGATTGGATCAAAATTGGGTAGAGCCAGGCGAGAGTTTCGAGACCCGTCTTGTTGAGACTATTTGGGATGGTTTTGACCCTGTGACTCCCGAGGACATGGACAGGTTGCTGGGAAGGTTGAATGCCACCACATGTTTACTGGACCTGTGCCCCTCCTGGTTGGTGCTGGCCACGCAGGAGGTGACACGAGGCTGGCTCCGGGGAATTACAAATGCTTCTTTGCGGGAGGGGGTCTTTCCCGCTGCCTTGAAAGAGGCGGTGGTGAGACCTCTCCTCAAGAAGCCTTCCCTGGACCCAGCTGTTTTAGGAAATTATCGTCCAGTCTCCAACCTTCGTTTTACGGTGAAGGTTGTAGAGAGTGCAGTGGCATGTCAACTACCCCAGTACCTGGATGAAACCGTCTATCTAGACCCGTTCCAGTCCGGCTTCCGGCCTGGATACAGTACGGAGACGGCTTTGGTCACGTTGGTGGATGATCTCTGGAGGGCCAGGGATAAGGGTTATTCCTCTGCCCTGGTCCTATTAGACCTCTCAGCGGCTTTCAATACCATCGACCATGGTATCCTGCTGCGCCGGTTGGAGGGGTTGGGAGTGGGGGGCACCGTTTATCGGTGGTTCTCCTCCTACCTCTCTGACCGGACGCAGACGGTGTTGACAGGGGGGCAGAGATCGACCCCGAGGTGCCTCATGTGTGGGGTGCCGCAGGGGTCGATTCTCTCGCCTCTCCTGTTCAATATCTATATGAAGCCGCTGGGTGAGATCATCAGTGGTTTTGGGGTGAGGTACCAACCGTACGCTGATGATACGCAGCTGTACTTTTCCACCCCAGCCCACCCCAACGAAGCTATCGAAGTACTGTCCCAATGTCTGGAAGCCGTACGGGTCTGAATGGGGAGGAACAAGCTCAAGCTCAATCCCTCCAAGACGGAGTGGCTGTGGATGCCGGCACCCCGGTACAGTCAGCTGCAGCCGCGGCTGACTGTTGGGGGCGAGTCATTGGCCCCGATGGAAAGGGTACGCAACTTGGGCGTTCTCCTGGATGGGCAGTTGTTGTTTGAAGATCACCTGACGACCGTCTCCAGGAGAGCTTTTTATCAGGTTCGCCTGATTCGCCAGTTGCTCCCCTTCCTGGACCGGGATGCCCTATGCACAGTCTCTCATGCTCTCGTTATTTCTCGCTTGGATTACTGCAATGCTCTCTACATGGGGCTCCCCTTGAAGAGCACTCGGAGGCTCCAGTTAGTCCAGAATGCAGCTGTGCGGGTGATAGAGGGAGCTGTTTGGAGCTCCCCTGTAACACCCATCCTGCGCAGACTGCACTGGCTACCTGTTGTCTTCCGGGTGCACTTCAAGGTATTGGTTACCACCTTTAAAGCGCTCCATGGCTTAGAACCGGGATATTTATGGGACCGCCTACTGCCATCTTGTATCTCCCAGCGACCGGTGCATTCTCACAGAGAGGGATTTCTTAGGGTGCCATCAGCCAAGCAATGTCGACTGGTGGCCCCCAGGGGAAGAGCCTTCTCTGTGGGGGCTCCCACCCTGTGGAACGAGCTTCCCCCTGGACTTCGACAAATACCTGACCTTCGGACCTTTCGCCGCGAATTTAAGACTTATTTGTTTCGTCTTGCTGGACTGGCCTGAATTTTAATTTTAATTTTTAGCTGATTTTTTGGGGTTTTAATTTTATATTAACTTTTAGTGTTACTTGTATTTTAATATTAGGCCAAATTTAATAAGATTTTTAATGTTGTTTTTAATATTGTATGTATTGCTGTATTTTTATTCTGGCTGTAAACCGCCCTGAGTCCTTCGGGAGAAGGGCGGTATACAAATTAAAATATTATTATTATTATTATTATTATTATTATTATTATTATTATTATTATTATTATTATTATTATTATTATTATTATTATTATTATCATTATTATTATTATTATTATTATTATTATTATTATTATTATTATTATTATTATTATTATTATTATTTGGCTTAGCCTTAGATGGCATGAATAAATTGAATCACCTGATAATACTGCTAATTTACTTAAAGCTTAAACAACTGAAACCTACTTATTCTGTAGATATTTCATATCAGTCCACTCAAATTATCTATTTGCTTGAAAGGTCCTAAGTTTACCACCTATACAGAATTTACTTTCATTTGTATTTTCTCTTATTTACAGTCTTATGACTGTAACTTATGATTTATTGATATTGATTGTTTCCTGATTGCTTATTTGTACTCTATGACTATCATTAAGTGTTGTACCTTAGAATTCTTGATGAAGGTATCTTTTCTTTTATGTACACTGAGAGCATATGGACCAAGACAAATTCTTTGTGTGTCCAATCATACTTGGCCAATAAAAAATTCTATTCTATTCTATTCTTTCACTTCCATTTGCAGCCTTAGTTTGTGAGAATGATATTGGGTTGTTGGCACAGTCAAACCAAGAGCACCTAATGTACACTTCCCTGGCCTATATCATTTGAAAATGACATTTTAAATAATTTTTTCTTCATTTTAGACTGTTATTCTATTTTTAGAGGTTACTTATTACTAAGATTTAGCTCAGCAGCAACTTGCTATCTAATGTTTAAGAAGATTGAACCATTAAAGAAAGCAAATTCACTCAAACTGAAATTAATGAAATCTTATATTTTTTCAAGAAACATACTTCGGAATGGAAAAAACAAGATTTTGATAAGAAAATGGATCACACAAAGCTTCCTAAGTGAAAATCTAAACACTTGCCAGAGGATTGCCAAATTTAGTGGCAACATCTTCTAATTTTATAGTTGAATAAGCGATCTTAGATACTGAAAGTTATTTTCTGATCCATGATCATAATAATAGAATTTTATTTTATTTGATGCTGAGGGTCACTATATAACTTTGGCAGCTAAATATAGAATCTCTGGATAAGATGGATAATCTCTGTGCTTCAGCTAAAGATAAACCAGACATATAGCAAATTTCTCTACATGGGACAACACTTGAAGACCATCATATATATATATATATATATATATATATATATATATATATATATATATATATATATATCTATATATCTAAATTTATTTTCTGAGGTTTTCGCGGGTGTTTGTATGTAGGTCTTTGGTTATTCGGGTTTTCTCCCGTGTAAAATTGGAAGTGTCTTGGCGGCGTTTAAGTCTCATTCATCTTCAGGCTTCAGCTTCGTGCTTCTGGGAGCAATGTGTGATTGCAGCTGTTTCTTCCTTTTTAACTGCTAGTGGGGGTTTGAACTGATTGGGTGGGAGCTTGGCTGTGCTCTGATTGGATGTGGGTTTTTTGTGCTCTGATTGGCTGGGGGTGTGTCCTGTTTGGGTGGGGCTTGGTTGTGCTCAAATTAGTCTGAGTTGCAGGGGGATCTGAGCTGGTGAGCTGCACTGCTGCTGTTTGGCTTCGTGTTCGTGGTCGTGCTACATCTTCGTAGTGGGTGTCAGTCTGCTGCATGTATGGATTGGAGGGGTTTGAAATGGCTAATGTTGCAGCTGCGGTCTGGCTTCTGGTCCTTGGTCGTGCTTCCTGATCAGTGTGGGTTTGGGTGTGCTTTCTGGGTGGATGTGTGGTGGTGACATCCTGTGTGGACCTCGTGAGTGTGGGTCTGGTGTCATTCCTCGTGTTAGGGACACGTTTGTCAATAAGGGCAGGTTTCAAATGGCTGGTAGGCGGAGGTATCATCTCGTTTGTTCATGCTGTGTGGGCGTTTTTCTATCTCGATGGCTTCTCTGATTATTCTGTTGTTAAAGTGTTCAGTTTTGGCGATAGTTCTGGTCTTTTTAAAGTCAATATCGTGTCCTGTGACTTTAAAGTGTTGGACCAGGGAAGAAGTTGGTTCCTCTTTTGAATGAGTTCTTGTGTTCTTCAATGCGTGCACTTATTCTTCTGTTGGTTTGTCCAATGTATGTGGTGGGGCAGGCGGTGCATGGGATTTCATATACTCCTTGATTTTCTAACTCAATTATGTCTTTGGGGTTTCTTAGGATGGTGGATAGTTTTTGGTTTGTGCAGAATGCTGTCTTGATGTTATGTTTGTGGAGGATCTTGCTGATTCTGTCTGTGGTGCCTTTTATATATGGGAGGAGGGCTGTGCCATTTTCTTGCTCTCTGTCTTGGGTTTTAGTGGGGGGTTCTTTTTGGATTAGTTTGGTAATCTTATTTCTCTGGAATCCATTGGATGTTAGTACGTTTGTGAGAGTGTGTAGTTCGGTTTTTAGGTGTTGTTCGTCAGCTAAGCATTTTGTTCTAGAGATGAGTGTCTTGGCTACGGAGTTGATCTGTGCTGGGTGGTGGTGTGAGAGTGCATGCAGATAGCGGTTTGTGTGTGTTTTCTTCTGGTAGATGGTGTGTCCTAGGGAGCCATTGGGTTTCTTGTAGACTAAGACATCTAGGAAGGGAAGTTGGTTGTTAACTTCTGTTTCCATGGTGAACTGTCCCTAACACGAGGAATGACACCAGACCCACACTCACGAGGTCCACACAGGATGTCACCACCACACATCCACCCAGAAAGCACACCCAAACCCACACTGATCAGGAAGCACGACCAAGGACCAGAAGCCAGACCGCAGCTGCAACATTAGCCATTTCAAACCCCTCCAATCCATACATGCAGCAGACTGACACCCACTACGAAGATGTAGCACGACCACGAACACGAAGCCAAACAGCAGCAGTGCAGCTCACTAGCTCAGATCCCCCTGCAACTCAGACTAATTTGAGCACAACCAAGCCCCCACCCAAACAGGACACACCCCCAGCCAATCAGAGCACAAAAAAACCCACATCCAATCAGAGCACAGCCAAGCTCCCACCCAATCAGTTCAAACCCCACTAGCAGTTAAAAGGAAGAAACAGCTGCAATCACACATTGCTCCCAGAAGCAAGCTGAAGCCTGAAGATGACGAATGAGACTTCGTCGAAACGTCGCCAAGACACTTCCAATTTTAGAGAAACCGAATAACCAAAGACCTACATATATATATATATATATATATATATATATATATATATATATATATATATATATATATATATATATATATATATATATATATATATATATACCGTATATACTCGAGTATAAGCGAGTTTTCAGCACGTTTTGTGCTGAAAACGCCCCTCGGCTTATACTCGAGTCTACGCCTCGGAACCCCGCACAGGAGGGGTACCGAACGGACTCCCATGGGAGGGACGGGAGCGGGCCCGCCGAGGTCTCGCGATTTGTCGCCCCAGGCCGGCCCCATTCCCGTGTCTGGTGGGCGGACGGCGCAAACTTGGCGGGCTGTGCATTGGCGCGGGAAGCCCTGGTGGTGCAGTGTTCCCGTTCGCCCTGGCCTCCGTCCTCCGATCTCCTGCGCTGGAGCGAGCGAAGGCCAGGACGGCTGGCAGGACTGGCAAGGAGGAAGGTGGGAGGCGGAGCTGCCGGCTGTGGGGGTTGAGGCGTGCAAGAGTGGCGTGGAAAGGCCTTTTTGTGTGTGTGTGTGTGCGCCTGTGTGCCTAGGGAGAGCGGAGCTGCCGGCTGTGTGGGGGTTGAGGCGTGCAAGAGCGCGCCTCCTCCTCTTCCTCACGCCGCTCCTCTTGCACGCCCCTCAACCCCACCATCCCCCACCCTCTCCAGCGTGAAGGTCACCTCCTCCTCTTCCAGGCGGCGGCGGCGGCTCGGCTCGGCGGAGCGCCACAGCGGCAGCTCCGCTTCCTCACTGGTCCCAGTCCAGCGAGCGGTGGCGACATGCGGCGCGCTCCGCTTTCACCGTTCGGCTGGATTGGGACCGCTTGGTCCGCGCGGGCGGGGAGCCGCCAGCCTTCTCGGCTGAGGAGGAGGTTTCCCGAGCGGTGGCGTCGGCCGAGAAGGCTGGCGGCTCCCGCCCGCCGCGGACCTGGCCGTAATCCAGCCGAACGGTGAAAGCGGAGCGGCGCTCGGCATGTCGCTTTCACCGTTCGGCTGGACTGGGACCGGTGGGAGGGAAGCGGAGCTGCCGGCTGTGGCGCTCCGCTCGGAGCCGGAGCCGCCGCCGCCGCCGCCTGGAAGAGGGAGGAGGTGACCTTCACGCGCGGAGAGGGTGGGGGATGGTGGGGTTGAGGGGCGTGCAAGAGGAGCGAGCGTGGAGGAAGAGGAGGAGGCACGCTCCTCTTGCACGCCCCTCAACCCCCCCACACAGCCGGCAGCTCCGCTTCCCTCCCTAGGGCACACAGGCGCGCACACACACGCACACACACACAAAAAGGCCTTTCCACGCTCACTCCTCTTGCACGCCCCTCAACCCCCCCACAGCGGCAGCTCCGCTTCCTCCCACCTTCCTCCTTGCCAAAGTCCGCGGTGCCCGGTTGCTCGCTGGCTCGCCGCCGCCTCCCAGCGCAGGAGATCGGAGGACGGAGGCCAGGGCGAACGGGAACAGCCCACGCCCAAGAGGGAAAGGGAGCGAGTGGGTGGGTGGCTGGGACGAGACCCCACCACAAACACACACACACACGCCCGTGAGGCGTCTTGCTTGCATGTCACACACACGCACCGCTCGCTGGGAAAAAAAGGATGGATGGATGGATGGAAGTAAGGAAGGAAGGATGGATTGATGGATGGGCGACCGCTTGAAGCGCAACCCTTCTCCCGCAACTAAGGGGGTCAATGTTTTCCCCAATCCTAGGGTGTGGGAAACAGTCATTCTTTCTTCCCCTAGTCTCTCCCGAGATCGCACTGCAGCGCCCATCATCCCCAGCCGGCAATCTGAGCTCGTGCCATCGATGTGGTCCTTGAACTTCCCCTCCTTGTTTCTAACCCAGCCTAGGATGGCCGCGTGAGTGTGGTGGTGGTAAACGCCAGAGAAAGCTTCGCTCTTTTCGAGAGGTCCTCTTGGAAGGCTGCCTTGGAAAGGGAAAGTGGGAGGGGCAGAGATTTCTCCTCAAAGGTCCCCTTGGAAGGCTGGGTTGGAAAGGGAAAGTGGGAGGGGCAGAGATTTCTTCCTCGGGTCCTTCTAGAGTCCTTGAGAAACTGATATCATACAAGGTTAATAAATTATACTCCTCCTCCTCATTGATGAGTTTTCATCCTGAAATTGATTGAAACATTGTACCATCATATGCTGCCATAGTATAGTGTTAACAACATCTGTAAAGATGATATATGAGCATGACACTAAGTTTTCTCTATATTTCCCCCTTTATTGAAAAACTTCCATCATGCTTCTTTCTGAAAACAAAGGTCATTATAATATACCTCATTATATATTTGATTTGATGATATTTCAGTTAATAAATACCATTTAAGGAGTTAAGCTTCTTTTCTTTTTCAGCAGCAAAGTGAATTACAACTTTAAAGAACTTTATTACTTTATATTCATTTATTTTAAGTATAGATTTTAGATTTTTAAACAAATATGTTTAGAGCTTTTATATCTTTCAAGTTATTCAAATTATCCCCTCAGCAGGTATATAATGGCATCCAATTCCAATATCATGTTGGGGCTTTTGAGCAAGGGAGGAGGAACGTGAGCACCGCCTGCGCTGGCATTCCGGGATTTCCCTTTGTTTAGAGCTGGGGATCCTCCTTCCCCTTTGCACTCCCTCCCTCTCTCTCTCTCTCTCTCTCTCTCTCACACACACACACACACACACACACACAGACTTCTAAAGTCGATTGGCACAATGAAAGGCAAAGACCACAATTGTTTTAAGAAAGAAGCTTTAGCAGGGAGGGGGGATGGGAGGGTGTTTTAAGTTTTGGCAAACAGCCAGGCCAACTGTATTGGAGAAGGTCACACAACTGGCCTTAACATTTTAGCTGCTGTCTTTTTCCCCACACTTGGGTTTAATGATATTAGAGACCCTTATTGCCCTGCCAAAAAAAAAAAAAAAGAGCCACCCCAACGTCTATGAAAATTAACCTTCTCTGCCAAGAGACACTGTGCAGGGTATTTTCACTATTGGTGTGCATACAGGCTTAGATTTGTGCTGGGTTCTTAGTGCTTAGAGCACTGACCTTCAGAGGCACCCTGGTCCCTTGGAAGCTAAAGGAGGACTCATTTTCATGCTTGCAGTTGTATTGTCAATTTCTGTGAGACAATGTTGTTGAAGTAACTCACTCACTCATTCATTCATTCATTCATTCCTTGTGTGTCCAATCACACTTAGCCAATAAAAATTCTATTCTATTCTATTCTATTCATTCATTCATTCATTCATTTTATTTTGTCAAATACATATTAAATAATTATATAAATATAAGCATGAATTGAATACATAAAAGGAATACAACTAAAGGGAACATTAGGACAGGGACGGTAGGCACGCTGGTGCTCTTATGCACGCCCATAAGACCTCTTAGGAATGGGGTGAGGTCAATACTAGATAGTCTTTGGTTAAGGCTTTGGGGATTTTGGGAAGAGACCACAGAGTCAGGTAGCACATTCAGGCATTAACAACTCTGTTACTGAAGTCACATTTTCTGCAATCTAGATTGGAGGTTCACTTTTAAGTTTGAATCTATTGTGTTCTCGTGTATTGTTGTGGTTGAAGCTGAAGTAGTCATTGATAGGAAGTACATTGTAGCAGATAATTTTATGAGCTATGCTCAGGTCATACCAAAGGCGGCGTAGTTCTAAATTTTCTAAAGCTGGGAATCCTCCTTCCCCTTTGCACTTTTATTGTTTTCGTTCAAATAAATATTCATGTTATTTTACTTGGCTCTATCTTTATTTTTACATTGACCAGTAGCTGCCTCATTTCCCACCTCGGCTTATACTCGAGTCAATAGTTTTTCCCAGTTTTTGTGGTAAAATTAGGTGCCTCGGCTTATATTCGGTTCGGCTTATACTCGAGTATATACGGTGTGTATATATATATATTTATATATATATATATATATATATATATATATATATATATATATATATATATATATATATATATATATATATAAACTGTCCATTTTGAATACTTAGCGGAAACAGGAAACTTGAGATATAGAGACAATATAGGGTTTCTTTCTTTTATGGAATAGGCCTCCCATTTTTTTTTTCAACAGACCTGGTAAGGAAGGTTAATGTAATACAATTAAGGTAATACAAGCTGTTTTTAGGCACCACCTTCATACATTTAATCCAATATAGAAAGACTGGAAGGCAGGTCCTCATTCCCCTTTTTAATATAAATGGTTGCACTATGAGTAGAAGAAACAGAATACTATCTGGCTCAGGTAATCCCACACATCACACACTCCATTTCAGCAATTCTTCTCGAGCCTGGGAAAAAGGATGGCAATTTACAAACTATTACAAGTTCAGAAAAATCAATTATTTCTCTTATATTAGGAAAATGTATACTGTAGTCACCTTACCACTGCATCAACAGGCAGATATCAAGAAGATAATTGAATCTCCCCCAGAAAACGTAAGAGATAAATGGGTTACTACGGGCTTGGCAAGGATTGCTCAGAGACCTGTTATATAAAGATCTATTTCTCTTGTCCTGACATTTACCCCAGGATGTGAGCTGGTCCCAAAAGCATTAGATTTAATAGGTAAAGGAGAGGATGGGACAAATGACTAAATGTAAAGTTTGCTGTTATGATTGACAGATGGTTTAGCCACTGACTGTGACTTTCAGTCAGTGAAGAGAGACTATGTTCCCCTGTAATGTACAACAAATGAAGATATTGTCCTCCAGTAGCAAGTAAGAACAGAGCCAGTAGAAAGTAGCAAGAATGTGGTCTATGCTGGTTTTAGCCTTTTGCTGGCTCACAGAGAAGACAGCATGTTCACTGAACCAAGGGACGAGGGGAACATCCTTTCTTTAGCTTAGTTAGCTAGATGCTAGATCTATAAAAGGGGTTACCAAACATGAACAAACTATGATAACAATGCCTCATTCCTCTGTAAAATGAAAAATTACAGTTTTACAATTTTACAATTACATGAAAAGCCTCAGTTGGAAGCTGTTGGAAGCAGTTTAGCTCCTATTTCCATTCATTTAATTACCATTATAGCACCTGAAGTGCTATAGTTGGAAAGGACAAGGGGTAGAAAACTCATCTTTTTCTTAAAGCTTCCTTTAGCTTCTTATGGCATAAACCCAAGCAGTTTATACGGTACTTTTGACTATGCAGGCCACATTCAACTGGTATGCATATTAATGCAAGCCTGATATGCTGACAAAATGACCGGAGGCAAATGTGAATGCTGACCAATACATGCACAGAACTTTGCAAAATACATCTGGCTCATATTCATGCTTTAATAAAAAAATTTCCATAAAGTTTTTTTCCATAAAAAACTTCAGGTCACATGTGATATTTGTTGCAATTGTTGATAAAATGTAAATTTCCATTTAAAGGCAGCCTGATTAAAAAGAAATAACTGAAAGGCAGAAAGGACAAGTTTTTATAGACATATGTAACAAGCTAATTTGATTTTATCTTCTCTTAGGTAACAAAGTGCAACTCTTTTAGCAAAGATTATGGTGTAGGTACTTAAGTTGATAATGGCTAATTGGCTGGTTTTCTGGTTTTGCCTAAAAGACATTTGTAAACTAGAAGTCCATTTAATATATTTCAAATAATTAACTTCTCACTACAGTAGAATATTTAACTTGGTTCAAATGATAATTTATTGTGCTTCAACAGGAGAAAAATAATTTTAACCTGGACAAGAATGTACAAGAAAGAAAAGACAAGAAAAAGAAAAGTTCTTTTTCCTTACTGAGTTATGACTTATAAAAAATATTAACATATCTTCTGCATAATAATAACTTTAATACAGTTTCTCATTTTGTTAGAAATGGTTCACTGCTCACAGAAAAAGCAGATACAGAATCTGAAAATATACCTCGATGCAATATTGTCACTAAAGGCTAGAATGTCCACAGTGGTATCCAGAAGATCTTTTTCCTGATTTAGATATTTTGTTCAGAACATTTTTGAGTAAGGACAGCTGCCCCACGCAATCTATGCTCTGAAAACCCCCAGGATGGATGACTGTTTTAACATATAACATTCAATGGCAGAAACTTCAATGGGTATAGAATTGTGATGTGGTTAAATTGACTGGTGATGCAACTTCTGAAGGAGCTACAGCATCTATTTCTAGACATGGATGTTTGGAATTTGAACAAAGTAAAATAGATTTCATGTCATATTTCTACTTATGTAAGTATAATGTATATATACTTTTGAAAAACTCATGTAGCATCATTAATGTATCAGCTGATAATGAAGGTCAGGCCTTAGGACGAAGTAGTAGATGCCTTATTGATCAAATGTCTAGTCTGCCCAACTCCAAGTGACTCTGGATGGCTTAAGACAACAAAAACAATACAATTTACAATAACAGGCAATAAATAGCATTACCTAGAAGGAGCACCAACCAAACTCTCCCACCCACCGGTAAAAACAAAACCGAAGAAGGATTCAAGAATGTATATTACTGTACTGTATTTCCTTGTCTCTCTCTCTCTTTAAAATGAATACAGAGACAGCTTGTTAAAATAAGTAGGGCTTCGGCACAACTTCTATAACAAAGCCACTATGTTGTCTTTTAAGGAATGCTTATGTAAAGTTTTCACATCATGAATGTGAAACCAAGAATGTAGCTATCTTGTTGGCTTAACAGATGTAAACCAATGATCTCTATTAAGGTCTCCCTTTAATACAAATATATGCTCAGCATGCTATTAATATTTTAAATGAAACCTATCTAATCCTGTGATTCTTGCTTCTAGTTTGTTTAACTGCAAGAGACACATTGTAACCTGCTAATTTTGGTGAATTAGTGAATTTTCTACCACAAAGAGTTTGGAGACAGATATATGAATGACCATCTGCTTCCGGGGTGTCAAACTGGAAGCCTGTGGGCTGCATGCATCACATGCAGACCCCAGCTCTGCGAATGGGAAAATGTTGTGAAACATCATGTGACAGCAATAGAATGCCACGAGTTTGACACCTATGATCTACTTAGTCATCAATAGTTAATGCATTCAAACTGTTGGAGATACATGATACATTCACATATAGGAGGAGCTAATTATGCATATAATGGTTTCCCTGGTAATGAAGCATTTTCTCTGAATCATTTTCCTAAGGATGTTGGCCTTGACACTGCCTTTTTTTCCGTTCTCCACACCAAATGTATTTTTCTTGTATTTTCAAACATCATTTCACCAAGACTGTCATTAAATGCTTCTTTGTCTTCTTCCAAGCTAAGCTCTCATTTGTGTCATCAGTAATAGAACACAAAATGATTCAATAATATTGTCCTCTTTCTTTTGTTTTTGACTTGCCTTCATATTATGTATTTAAATATTTGAGCTTTAGTTTCTTCATTAATGCTCACTGTAAGCATGTATAAACAGTAAAACAATGTGGTTTTATTTCATCCATTACTGAATTATTTATACTTCTTGCCATCTACAATATTCTCCAGCAGCTCACTGAATACTTTCAGACCTGCTGATGAATACTGGTTGTATTGCCATTTATTTTCTTGCAGGATACCCAGATGGACTGCTATTTCCTTCTTTAATTATATGTCTTATTATCATTTTAGCCATTGTCTATCTAATGCAAGATGAAGGCCTCTTCTGCATGTTTCTAACCAATACGATCTTCAGCTGTTTTTGGCCAACTGGGGCCACAATACTTGCTGATGTTGTCACTTCATCTTGTTTTAGATCTCTTTCATGGACACTTTTTATCAAGTGAAATCCATTCTATAATCAATATTAATAAATAATTAAATGAACAAATAAATAAATGAACAAATAAATAAATAAATAAATAAATATGTTTTTTTCTGGATTTCTCCATTCTACTGATACCCATAGCTTGTTGACAACATCAAACCATCTTTGTTTGTCTTCTATATCTCCAAGCAAACTAGTAGTTCAATTTCTTTTCTGCTCAACTGTGGGTCCCTCTATTAGTAAATTTGAGCCTATATGAGTCATGATTTAAAAATAAAAATGAGTTTAACTCTTTCCATGAAAGGGAAATAACTTTTTAGACTTTGACTCTTCCTGCAATCCATCTATTTATGATTATTGATGGTATTGAGAGAAGAGTTTTTAAAAAGTAAGGAAAATTCCCTGAATGCAGCAGGGGCTTTAACTGTAAACATGAAATAGAGAAGTTATGAGTATTAAGGTGTCATATTTGTCCATGAAAGTTCTTCAAATCAATTCCTAGAAGTTAAAATGATAGCCATACCTGGATAATTTTCCATTAAAAATGGATTTTTTTTCCAAAGTGACAAATATTTAGCAATCTCTAGGGTGGGTTTGGCAGCATGAAAATGGCCAATCAATGGGGCTTCCTGATAGTGGGAGGTTCAGGTGCTATAAAATGTATATTTCCTTCTACAAGCCTGAAATGCCATTTTACTTCCTAGTTAATTTGACTTCTACTTCATCAACATATATTCTTTGATAGATAGATCAAAGAATCCTTTTACTGAGTGAAGATGGTCCTCTTTATCCCTAACCCAAATATCTTCCTGAAAATTGAGCGACTATCCCAGAGAATAGAGAATAGTGTCACTTTTAAAGACCAAAAGATTAAAGGCTGAAAAGGAATTGTAGCATCATACTTTGTGCTTGATGCCAGATTCTGGAGCCGTAACTTACCACCTATAACTTTTCTCCACTACCTTTTTAGCTGTCCTCTCCTAGCAGCAACAGAAAATACAAGACCTATTTCCTTATGGAGAATTTTCTCTGGGGAGAGGAGAGGATTTATGACAACACAAGCAATGTTAGATAATTATCCCAGAAAATGACCTAAAAATATCACACAGATTTTTCTATTCTTTGCCTTCTTCCAAACATTAATCACCATGGTCAACATCAACATTAGATATGGTTTATGAGTGATCTAGATTCATAATCTGGATAGTATTATGCTTGGGAAGACTGTCACAACATATAAGCTAAACCAGGGATCTCCAACCTTGGTCCCTTTAAGACTTGTGGACTTCAACTCCCAGAGTTCCTCAGCCAGCTTTGCTGAATGTATGAATTGGCCTTTTCTTTCCTTGTTATTTCTTCATCATATAAGATAACAAACTTTATTAAAATGATTAACTGAATCATTATCAAGCTCCACAGATGTTTCAGCTTGAAGGATTTATTAATTGCTGCTTGTTCCACATTGAAACTCTAGAAAAAGTGCAGAAAATAGCAGCAAAGATGATTAGGGACTGGAAGCTAAAACATATGAAGAACAGTTGCAGGAATTGGGTATATCTAGTCTAATGAAAAGAAGGACTAAGGGTGACATGATAGCAGTGTTCCAATATCTAAGAGGCTGCCAGAAAGAAGATGTGGACAACTTATTCTCCAAAGATCCTGAAGGCAGGACAAGACGCAATGGATGGAAACTAATCAAGGAGAGAACCTACCTAGAACTAAGGATAAATTTCCTGACAGAACAATTAATCAGTGGAATTGTTAGATTGGGCAATGGAGGACATACGAGACCAGACTAGTCACAACAGCTCTTTTATTTAGTGTGAGACTTCAGCAAAGAATACAGGCAGAAAGTCCCTCTTTTGTACATACCTGCACCAGGTGTCAGCCAATAGGATTTAAATGTTTTCCTGCTGGAAATTCCCACCAATAGGAACATACACAACACTCTTTCCCCCACCCCGAGAATGCACTTCGCCCTGTTTTTTGCATGAATTAGCATACATAATCGTGTAAATAGCCAGGGCATTCCCTGTGTCTACTTGACTTGCACAGCTCAGTTTTGGCGGGGGAAGCATGCTGGTCGGAGGTGCTTTCGGTTCCTCCCAGCTCTTCCATTGGGGCACTTTTTTGTGGATTATTGGCGGCTATTTCTTCAAACCCTTGTGGATTACTAGCTGTTGGGTCATCGGCGGGAATTGTAGGTGGACCCGAACAGCGCTGGACACCTAAGTCATCAGGTAAGTCATCCGGTTCCCTTGGGTTTGAGTTAGCTGTTGGAGTAATTGGGTTGTAGTTAGGGCCTGGTTTTTGTGTTGTTTGGACTGCTCGTCTGCAGATTTGATCTATATGTTTTCTTTCGACCCTGCCGTTTCCCATATCTACGGTGTACAATTTGGGCCCGGTTCTTTCTGTTATTCTGCCGGCTACCCATGCAGGGCCTTCGGCATGGTTTTTTGCAAATACCGGGGCGCCTATCTGGAACTCCCTTGTGCCCTCCCCTGCCCCCTGGTACCCATCAGGTGAGTAGTTTGGGTTAAGGCGGTTGAGTCTGCATCTTAGCTTTCGCCCCATTAGAAGTTCTGCCAGGCTTAGGCCTGTAGCCGAACAGGGTGTCCCATGTTGGGCTGTTAGAAAGACATCAATTCTTTCCTGCCAGTCCCCCGGCCCCAGGCGTGCCAATGCCTCCTTGGTGGATCGGACAAATCTTTCTGCGAATCCATTTGTGGCCAGTTTGTAGGGCGCTGAGAGGGCATGGCAGATTCCTAAATTTGCCAGGTAGTCCTCGAATTGTAAGGAACTGAACTGAGGCCCGTTGTCTGAAACTAGGGTGTCCGGTAGCCCGTGAGTGGCGAATAGCCTCTGGAGCACCCTGACCATAGATTCCGCTGTGGTTGATTTCATCAGGAATACCTCCAACCATTTGGAAAAAGCGTCTACGATTATGAGGAAAGTTTGGCCGTGGAATGGCCCAGAAAAGTCAATGTGAATGTGGGACCACGGGCTTTGGGGTCGTTCCCCATACCTTACCCTGGCTGCGGGTGTGTTGGGTCTGGATTCTTGGCATGGTGAACATTGTTTCAATGTTTCAATATCTGTATCCATTTTGGGCCACCAGACGTAACTCCTGGCCAGACTCTTCATACGAACTATGTCTGGGTGCCCTTTGTGCAACATTTCTAAGACCCTCGTCTGCAATCCTGTTGGCACGACGACTCTGTCCCCCCACAACAAACAACCACCTTGTGTGGCTAATTCAGTTTGCCTCATTGCGAATTGCTTGAACTCGTCTGCCGGCCTCCCCTTGGGCCAACCCCTCTGTACCCAGCCCATGACAGTTTTGATGGTCATATCACACTGCGATGCCCTACCCAGTTCGGATGATGTCAGGGGCCCCGAGGTCACTGAGTCTATTAGCAGGGCCGGTCTTCCCAGAGTCGGATCGTCCACCAGCTTCGGGAGTGGGCATCTGCTTAGAGCATCGGCATGGCTTAAATCCTTGCCAGGGCAATGAACCAAAGTGTAGTTGTATGCAGCCAAGAAAAGCGCCCATCTCGTTAGTCTAGGTGACATCGCAATGGGGGTGGATCGGTCACCCGCCAACAGTCCTAGTAGGAGCGATGGTCGGTAACAAATTCGAATTTCCTCTTGAATAGGTATTCGTGAAATTTCTTCACTCCGGCCACGGTGGCCAGGGCTTCCCTGTCCAGTTGGCTATAGTTCCGTTTGGGGCTGGACAGGGTTCGGGAGAAGTATGCGATAGGTGCTTCTGAGCCATTGAGCAGCCGAAGGCTGAGGATGGCACCCACTCCAAAAGGGGATGTGTCACAGACAAGGACTAGGGGAAGTGTCTGGTTATATTGTATCAAGAGGCTGTCTCCAGCTAGTAGTCCCTTGACTCTTGCAAAGGCCGCGGCTTCCTCTTTGCCCCAGACCCAGGGGGTTTTGTTTGCTAATAGTCTATGGAGGGGTTACACTACTGTAGCTTTCTGTTTTAGGAAGATGGCATAGAAATTTAAAAGGCCCAGACAAGCTTGTAGTTCAGTTTTATCTCGAGGGGTAGGTATCTCCCTGATAGCCTTGATCTTGGATTCGGTGGGGTGAATGCCTGCCTGGTCGATTCTGTAGCCCAGGAATTCGACAGATGGCACCCATATCTGGCATTTCTCTAGCTTGAGACAAAGTCCCGCAATTCTAAATATGCTGAGGACTTCCTGTAGTCTAGTTTTTAGTTGTTGGTGATGGTCTGCCAACACTAAGACATCATCAAAATAGGGCACCACCCTGGCGATTTCCTGTAAGAGTCTCTCCATCAGGTTTTGGAACAATCCTGGTGCGACGCTGACCCTAAATTGTAACCGGGTGCATTTGAATGCGCCCCTGTGGGTCACAATTGTTTGTGCCTCTGCTGTGGCATCATCGACGGGCAGTTATTGGTAGGCCTGGGCCAGGTCGAGTTTTGCAAAAAAATTTCCTGGCCCCAGGGAATGCAGTAGATGCTGCACGATTGGCACCGGTTAGGCACTCTTTGTAATGCCTTATTTAGGGTTGCTTTGTAGTCCGTGCAGATGCGGATGGATCCATCAGATTTGATGGGGGTTACTATGGGGGTCTCCCATCGTGCATGGTCAATGGGAATGAAGATCCCCTGCTGGACTAGTTTGTCCAGCTCTTTGTCTATTTTTGGCTTAAGGGCAAAGGGAACCCACCTTGCCTTTAGTCTGATAGTGGCTATCCCAGGATCTAGATTGAAAGTGATAGGAGTCACCACGTATTTGCCAAGGGTTCCAGTGAAGACATCCTGGAATTTGTGTAGCAGGTCATCCTTCATGCTTCTGCAGCTGGTCTGGATCTCCCTGACCCCGTAGAGTCCCATTCCTAGAGCCTGGATCCAGTCCCAGCCCAGAAGGCTTGAGAGGTGTCTGCGGACAATGGTGACAGGTAGTTTTGTTTGGTAGGGACTGTACGTAACGTTGACGGTGGCGATGCCTTCTATAGGGACCCTGTTCCCTTGGAAATCGCGCACTAGGAGTCGTTGGAGTTGGAGTTGGTTTTTTTGGATGTGTGGAAGTGACTCTTGGACTGTGTTCCAGGAGATGATTGTGATGGATGATCCAGTGTCGATCTCCATCTTGATCCGTTGTCCATCTATGCCAACCATCATAAACTTTTTGTCTTCGGGTCTTGTATTTTCCTGGCCAATTGTGACTTGGTTTGAATTCGCACTCTTTTTGGGGTGGCCATTTTGGCTGCCCCTGTGCGAAAATGGCTGCTGGCTGGCTGGCTGGAACATACGTTTCCGCTGTTGCGGTTGGATTGATCTGTCCGAAAAACTGCCTCTTCTCGTCCCCATCTTCGGCTTGGGTGACTTCTTGGGTGACCCCTTGGTAAATAGGCATTGCGAGGGCTGGAGTGTAGTTTGCTCCGGAACGCTGCATATTTTTGGTGGCTTTGCTGGACAGTTCGTTCCCCTTAGCCTCATTGATCGTGGCTTGCCAAGTCAAATCGTGCTTGGAGAGAAGTTGCTGCCGCAAACAGGTGTCTCGTACCCCGCATATAAATTGTTCGAGTAGGGCATCTTCTAGGAATCCCTTGTACTTGCCGAGAGTGGCTGCTTTCCGCAGGGCAGTGATGTATGCGCCGATGGATTCTCCCTTGTGCTGCATCCACTGGCAGAACTCGAATTGCTGGGCAAATTTTGATGGGGCTGGTGCGAAATGGGTCCAGAAGGTGTCCTTCAGGACATTCCAGTCCACTGTTTGCACCAGGGTTGGATTAATGAGTGATTCCGCCACATCAAAAATGGCTTGTCCGCAGTGATGAAGGAACAGCGCTCTTTTCCGATTGTCCGGCAAACCGTGGTTGTCGTTGGCTTCGAGGAAGCAATCGAATCTTGCCATGAACGATCCCCACTTTTCGACCGATGGGTCGAAAGGTCTTAGAGAGCTGGCGGTTTTGGACATCTCAATGATCCCCGGTCTCCCTTTGTGCTTGTGTCGACCTGATCATTTCTCCTTCCTTGCCCTATGCAAAAAGTGCTAGTGGAAATGCCCTTTTCAGGATCACTTCTTAATACTAGATTTGAATTTGATTTGATTATGAAAATAATCTCTGAATTTTTTTGGAGAAAAGCTATAAAGTAGGGAAAAAGTATCACAAATACATACAGAGATTAATAAATACTGCACAGTTTACGAGTATGGTTTTAAGACTGAGAAATATATTATTTCTAGATCTTAATTTAAAGAAAATTATAATGATGTCTCATCCTTTAGATTAGACATTTTGAGCTGTACAATTTATTGTGAAAAGATGCTCAGTTCAAGAGCACCCTCTTTTTTTGAGATAGCAAAAATCTATATAAACAGGACATTTGCTGATCTCTTCTCTGTCATTAGTGCTCTTTCTGACTCACTGCCAACTTTGAATTCACAAATTGGTCTAAGTCCTGCTATTTGATTTTTCATTTAGCATGCTCTGTGAACACAATCATTTTGGTCTGTAAGCCATGCTAAGTGCATTTCAATTGTGATTTAGTAATAAGAAAAAGAGATGGATTACACCCCAAGGTTCTGAAGGAACTGGCAGATGAGATCTCAGACCCACTGAATTATATCTTTCAAAGATCCTGGAGCACAGGGGAACTGCCAGAGGACTGGAAAAGAGCTGATGTAGTTCCCATCTTCAAAAAAGGGAGGAAAAAAAACAGATCCAGGAAACTACAGACCTATCAGCCTGACCTCAATACCAGGGAAGATTCTGGAAAAGATAATCGAGTAATGAATCAGAGAATACCTAGAAGCAAACAAAGTAATAACCAAAAGCCAACATGGGTTTGTCAAAAACAGATCATGCCAGACTAATCTTATTGCATTCTTTGACAAAGTGACAAAATTAATTAAGTTATTTGACAAAGCAGACCATAACCTACTACTAGATAAATGTGTGTTAGACAACATCATCACCAGATGGATTCGTAACTGGCCGACCAATCGCACTCAGCATGTAGTCCTCAATGGACCTGCATCTACATGGAGGGAAGTATGCAGTGGAGTTCCCCAAGGCCCTGTTTTAGGCCCAGTACTTCTTCAACATCTTCATCAATGATTTGGATGAGTTGCAGGAACTGGGTATGTCTAGTTTAATGAAAAGAAGGACTAGAGGAGACATGATAGAAATGTTCCAATATCTCGGGCTGCCACAAAGAAGAGGGAGTCAGGCTATTCTCCAAAGCACCTGAAGGCAGGACAAGAAGCAATGGGTGGAAACTAATCAAGGAGAGAAACAACTTAAAACTAAGGAGAAATTTCCTGGCAGTTAGAACAACTAATCAGTGGAAGAACTTGCCTCCAGGAATTGTGAATGCTCCAACACTGGAAGTTTTTTAAGAATAAGTTGGATAGCTATTTGTCTGAAGTGGTATAGGATTTCCTGCCTAAGCAGGGGATTGGACTAGAAGACCTTCAAGGTCCCTTCCAACTCTGTTATTCTATTCTATCATGGTAAGTTTGTTTTGTTAGGATACAAAACACACGTAACCTGGATTCACAGTACACATATTCAAATCAAACAAACTACATTGTAGTGCAATGCAATGGAAGAAAAGGTATTCATTGATACATGTGTAAAAAAGAGAGCATATGAAAGAGACCCTGAAAATGAGAAATGTGATTTATTAATTCTGTAAGAACTTTACTATGTAAGAACTTTACTATAAAATGTAGAAGTTATATTTTTACTGGTTTAAAGTGTTATGTTACACTTTATGTATGTTTTTTTTAATCTTGCAAAACACTAGAAATGTATGTGAATTATACTTCATAAGGCTTTAAAGAGAACCCTTATATATAACAAGTAGTATTGCTAGCTGTGAGTCCACATCTTTGATATACAAAATAGGTTTTTAAAAATAAAATATTTGTTGGCAATAAAATGGGAGGCTATTGGAAACAAAATCCATAAAAGGAAATAAATTGGTTCTTTGATTTAGAAGATAATAAAATATCCATCCACTGGGAGCACTTATAGTTCTGGACAGATATTCCAGGAAAAGAGAAGGAACAAAATAAGAGAAGGAAATCAGTGTGAAAAAGTGTTCTGACCAAGGCTTCCCCAGACAGTAACAATCACATGCTTAGTCCCAAAAACCCTCTTTTTTATTTCAACGGCTGTGAATTATGTTCATTCACAGCCTATAATGAGTCCCAAGCAGTTTGTGAATAGTCCAACAGAAGTCTGCCACAGTATTTCGGGATAAGGCTGATAAGCATCTACCTTTATCGCCCTTGAAATGCTGCCAAATATCTAATTGCTAATTAGCTTTGCAAGGCCAAACGGAGCACAAAGTCTAATCAGAGCTTCAGAGTTTAAACAGACCAGAACAAACAAAGTTGCTTCCTGCAAAGGCTCATGTCCCTTTGCTTCACCTTTATGTCTTATGAGAGGGACCAATCATCTCCAAGCCTTACTCCCGAATCGCCCCTTTTGTCTTAACTGTTCTTGCCTTCTGGCAGCTCTGCGCATGTGCGCACTGGGAACAGGCTCCCTCTGTTCCTTTGCCTCGCTGATGTCAGACTCTGGAGGCTCCAGAGTCAGCACATAACCCCCAGGCCCCATCTCTGCCTCCGATGCAGAGCCCTCGTCCGAGCCTTCCCCAGACTCCAGGACTGGCCCATGTTCCTCCCCAGCCTTCTCACTGTCCAACTCTGCTGCCAGCTCCTCAGGCCGCCGAGGTCCACAACAAAAGGTTATATACATGAAGGAACCTATGAAAGCAGAAGCTAGAGTGTTTATTTAATATATTGCTGGAAAAGGAGACACAGAAGGCCTCTGTGTAGAGTGAAGATTGGTTCTGTGAATTCTATGAAATCTATTTTTTTGTATTCCAATTGTTGGAAGAAAAATCCTCTGGCTCATTTTTTCAGCCAGGACTCTATAGTCGGTGCTTGAGAAGAAATAGTCAGAGAAGCTGGAAAGTAGATTTTTATTTCGGAAACTTCTCTACCTATTTCTTCTTAAGCCCTAAGTATAGAGCCCCAGCTGAAGAAAACAAACCAGAGGATTTTTCTTCCAAGACTGTTATTTGCATGGAAAAATAACTGGGCAACCACATCATCCATAAACTAAAAATGCTCTAGTTGGAATTTGAATAAATCAGTACTGAAATTGGCACAGATGCATGATAAACTTTGGGGCATTTACTTGACTGGCCTTTGGAATCCTGTGGCATTTTAAATTAGGAATTGTTGACAACAAACCCAAAGATTTATATTCCTCCCAATAAGAATAAGTAAGATTTTGTGTGTGTGTGTGTGTGTGTGTGAGAGAGAGAGAGAGAGAGAGAGAGAGAGAGAGAGAGAGAGGGAGCACCACAGTCAGACAAAGCCACAACAACAACCAGAACCTATATTTTGACAGCTCTATATTTCCATCACTCCCCACCATGCTCACTGGCATATAAAACAGAAAATCCGACAAACTGATGTCATTTTTTTTGTTTCTAAAATATATGATGGGAAATCTATATCATCATTGTCATAAATAATCCTTTTGCAAAGCTTTTAGCTAGTGTCCAGGAATGACTGGCTGATGTGTCATTATTCTCTTCAGTAGAAAAAAAAGAGAATCTTATCAGTCCAGGAGGGAAAAGAGAATGGATTTCTGATTACTTAGAATTTGAAGGTGAGAGTTGGCTGAAAATGAAGCACCTCAGCTTGAATGAAGAATCAACCCTACAGAACTGAGGTAGGATTAGTGGCAGTAATTTGTCTCAGCTGTATTCTTTTTCTATATCTTCAAAAGGTAGCATTGAAAACCTACCTTCCATCTTTTGTATTACCTCATTTATAGGAAGATAATACCTACAGTGGTGTCCCTGAAACTTTTCCCTTCTGAGAAATAGAGGAAGCATAGTAATATTATCTAAATTGAAATATTAAAATGAATGAGATGCTTCATTTCTAGAGAGATGCTATAGGTGATTTCTAATAGAAACTGAATATTATAGCTGATAAATAATGCCTGTAATTATTTTTTACCCTGATTATCTTCTAACTGATGCTGTCAAATGCCTAGGTCTATATTGCCATGTTTTAAATATCTTCCAAAGAAAACTTTGCATGAAGTTGGTAGATCATCTGTTTTTCTGACCAAAAAAAGCCCATAAATTTTAAATGTCACCATAAACTGATAAATATTCAATAAACTGAATGTTGTAACAAATAAATCAGACTTTTCTGCCATTAGCAGAAAAGAGTGAAGGACAGGATGACATACCGGTAGTCATATATCATCTATATATATCATAAAGTCAGCCTTTCCCATCAGCCACCTTTTTGAATTCAGGTTAAAATGCATTTGAGATTGATCTGGGCTATTTTCAGATATCTTTGGACATCGGGATGCCTATGACCATGGAGTCTGGAGCTTGCCAATAAGTGCTTATCTTTTCTGTCCAGTAGCCAAGCACGGAGAACTCTCAACCAATCAATGCTTGCTTTTATAGCTGAGTGCCTGTTCTCATCTACTCAGGTCGATGAGCAGGCGCTCACATTTTCGGTTCTGGGAGAACCGGTTGTTACAGTATGTGACACCCAAAATTTATGTTGCTAAGCGAGATAATTGAGGACTGTTGAGTGCAGAAAGTTTCTAAAGTTAAAGTGCAACATACACTCTGCCTCTATATGTTGGATTGCCTCTGAGGCATTTTAGCATAGCTTCCACCTGGGCCAGTCTACTGTAGTAGATCCCCTGCTGCTATGGAGCTTAGTGCCTGTTTCCTGTGCTGTTATGATCAGTGCCTCAGTGGTGTCTTTAAGTCCAACCCTTTCCAGCCACTGATAGGATTTCCCAATGTCTGCCACCTCAGCTATCTGTCATGTTGACCCATGAAGGATCCATGGTGGTGCAATGGTTAGAGTGCAATACTGCAGGCTACTTCTGCTGACTGCCAGCTGCCTGCAATTTGGCAGTTCAAATTCTCATCAGGCTCAAGGTTGACTCAGCCTTCCATCTTGCGAGATGGGTAAAATGAGGACTCAGAGAGAGAGAAAAAGAGAGAGAGGAGGGAGGGAGGGAGGGAGGAAGAGAGAGAGAGAGAGAGCGCATATATGGGAGAAAAGGGGAGAAAAGGGGAAGAAATTATGCTTTCACTATAGATACTAATTGATTGTTTCACGTTCCAATAGGAAATAGTCCAGCATACCCTGGAAAAGTGATGGATTAGATCAGCCCACCTTGAAATTAACCTCTGACAAAGCACATAGCTTTGCAAGTTTAAAAATGCAGTATAAACACACTGTTATAACACCATTTTCTTCTCTTTGTAGCTCAAAATTTATTTGTGGTAGAGGTTTAGATCATGAAATTGTATAGAATGCAAGGATCAAATATCTCTCTGTGAACTATTTCTCAAAACAAGTAACTGATGCTGAATGATGTTTGCTTCAAGTAAAAAGATAAAACAAACATAAATCTCATTTGCAATGGACTTTCTCAATCAGGTCTTATTTTTACTTAAAATGTATTATTAAATAAGCCCTGGTTTTGTTTCAAATGCTTTAAAAATGAAAGTAATCTGTTCACAGTCACATACTGTTTAGATTGCTTCTCTGCTGTATTGCAGATTATGTACGGATGGCATGTTGAGAAAGTCCTTTGCAAATGGGAACAGTACATTTATATTCCCATAGGATACATGTAAGCAAAATAGATGAAATGAAACATACCAAAGAAAGATGAAAGATGCTATTTAATTTTCATTTTTTAAAATTGGATACAGTACAAGTATATTTGTATCCTAATTTTACACTGGCAAAATTCTAACATTTTCTGCTCCTGGTGATGGGAACTGGTGCTTTAAGTAAACCATGCATACGTAGGAAAATTCCACTGACCATTGGAACTTTATGCTTTCCTGTTTTGAGCATCTTTTGTCAAAAAAACCTCAGCTACATTTTTCCACATGGACTACTGCTTTTTATTTATTTTTTCATCTTTATTAATTTTAACACCTACCCCAGACATACACACAAAACCATTAAAAACCAAAGAGAAATAAAATAATACACAAAATTATTTGTATAGTGATCAAACTTACAGTATGTAGAAAGATAGTATATTTTATCAAATAAATAAAATATTTATTTTATTAATCAAAACTATAAAGAAAGAGAAAAGAAAACTAAATACTAAAACTAAAATTAAAATATACAGGTCTATAGTCAGAATATATCCATAAAGTTCTACATATTCATTTCAACTATGCTATCATATTTTATTATAATAATCCACAATAAGGCTATACTGATAAGTAATTTATTCAAAAGTTGCTAATAACTGAGGAAATGACTGAGTGGCTGTGCCCATGTATTTATCTTTCCAGTGGTGAAAAATAATTAATTTACTTAAAAGTGGAGCATGGAAATTCCAATTTCTTTGTTCATATCTTAACATCCATGTGATAGTAATATGTTAAAATATTTTGGAAATATTAAATCTTGTCTCAAAGTTAACACATTTAATATATTCTTCCACTAATGGGAAAATGATAGATGCTGTATAAACAAAAGTTTAAGTGAATCATTAATTTTATTAACTGTCCAATAACACCACAATTTATTTAAGCCTTTTCTATATCAGTATCATTGAGTTCAATCAAAATATTTTTTGTTGTTATTGAATAAGATGTAATCTAAGTTCTACTAAAGTTTTTGGCATTAATATTAATCCTTTCCACTGTCTAAGTAAAATAAGAATTTGTAATTCTTTATTCCATTTAATGTAGGCTGTTTGTATATCAAATTGATTAATCCATATAGAATTACCACCAAATAGCCCAAATAGCAGCAAATAGCCAAAATCTGCAAGAATGAAGTCAGAAAAACTAAGAATGAACTAAGATTCGTAACAAATTCCAATGGCTGAAGCAAAATTTTACAGACTGATTATCTACAATATCATGATTGAGTTACCAAAATCATACATTGGAAGCTTTGCCAGAAGTTTGGCTTCAAAAATTACTGGAAACACAAAGTTGACAAAGTCCTTCAAAATGAACAAGTCAAGGGCTAGCGGAACTTTCAAATTCAAGCAAACACATGGTCCACAACACACTTGAGTTCACTATTGTGGAAAAGAAAAATGTCTGGTTCATTGATATTGCAATACCAGGTGATGCTTGAAATGAATAGAAACAACTAGACAAAATAATGAAATATTGTGATCTGCAAATTGAAGTTGAGCGACTGTGGAGGAAGAAATCAATGGTTGTACCAATAGTAATAAGAGCCCTTGGAGCAATACCCAAAGGATTGCCTAGATACATGGAAAATTTGAACTTCTTAGACCAGAATATTCTGACTTTGCAAAAAACTACTTTACTCAGAACTGCCTATATACTCAGATGTTATCTTAAGTCTTCGGTTAGGACTTGAATTGTTTTCACCAGTCTTAGAGACTGTGAATCAAATTGAAGATTAACCATAAATTAATAAGTTTCTTTCAACCTGTGAAAGTAAATATATAGAAAGTAGAGAGAATAGGATTATGCTAGAACTATTAGCCAAAAGAGTTGCAAAATAGTTCATTTCTAAACAAAAATGTTTAAGTAAATTACAAAAAAAATATCTCTCTTGAGATTTAGTTTAGTTGATATGCCACTATATCTTGGTACACCAGGGAAACTGGCCAAAAGAAGCAAGAGGAAAGAGAAGTAATAGCAAAAAATCCATTTCCAAAACAGTTTGATCATCAAATTATGGATGATTTTGGAAACTATTCATATTTGCTTTGTGTTCTGTTTCCAAGGAGGCATAACTTGACTTATGCCAACATAATGTTGTGTTATTTTAGGGACCATTCCAGAGATAAATCCCAAAAGAGACATTACAAATTGGAAGTGGAAACCATAATACCCATTTCACAATATTAAATAAACATTTTCAGATCACAAAATCAGTTGTTTGTGTTAAAATATGAAAATGGTATGGAGGCAATTTGGGTAAAAGACATGGTAAATTTTTATAAATTTCAGGTGGGGATTTTTTAGCAATTGGAAATGACAAAATATGATGCAGCTACTTGCCAATTAATGTTAAATTATTTAATTAATATATAGTAGGCTACACAATATGTACTCTGTATAAACTTGGTTATTGTCTTGAAGACCTCTAACTGCGGTATAGAATAGTATGAAATTAGGGTTCTGCTAAATAAATTCTGTTGAAATGAATCTGACTCCAAGTCCTGTTTCTTGCTTAAAGTCAGCATTCATAGAACAAAATAATCAATTTCAGTTAGAATAACAGAGTTGGAAGGGACCTTGGAGGTCTTCTAGTCCAACCCCCTGCTTAGGCAAGAAACCCTACACTACTTCAGACAAATGGTTATCCAATCTATTCTTAAAAACTTGCAGTGTTGGAGCATTCACAACCTCTGGAGGCAAGTTGTTCCACTGATTAACTGTTCCAACTGTCAAGAAATTTCTCCTTAGTTCTAAGTCACTTCTCTCCTTGATTAGTTTCCACCCATTGCTTCTTGTCCTGCCTTCAAGCGCTTTGGAGAATAGCTTGACTCCCACTTCTTTATGGCAGCCCCTGAGATATTGGAACACTGCTATCATGTCACTCCTAGTCTTTCTTTTCATTAAACTAGACATACTCAGTTCCTACAACCGTTCTTCATATGTTTTAACCTCCAGTCCCCTAACCAACCGTTGCACTCTTTCTAGAGTCTCAGCATCTTTTTTACATCATGGAGACCAAAATTGGATGCAATATTCCAAGTGTGGCCTTATCAAGGCATTATAAAGTGGTATTAACACTTCACATGATCTTGATTATCTCCCTTTGTTTATGCAGCCTAAAACTGTGTTGGCTTTTTTGGCAGTTGCTGCACACTGCTGGCTCATATTTAAATGGTTGTCCACTAGGACTCCAAGATCCCTCTCACAGTTACTACAATTGAGCAAGGTACCACATATACTGAACCCGTGCAGTTTGTTTTTCTTGCCTAAATGTAGAACCTTACTTTTTTCACCACTGAATTTCATTTTGTTAGATAGTGCCCAATGTTCAAGTCTGTCAAGATCCTTCTGAATCTTAAGCCTATCTTCTGGAATGTTGGCTATTCCTGCTAGCTTGGTGTCATCTGCAAATTTGATGGGTTCCCTATCTATCCCCTCATCAAAATCATTGATGAAGATGTTGAAGAGTACTGGGCCTAAAAAAAAGCCTTGGGGTACCCTACTGCAGTTCCATTGAGGACTACACGTTGAGTGCTAGTGGTCAGCCATTTACAAATCCATCTGGTGGTCATTTTGTCTAACTCACATTTTTCTACTTTATCTAATAGTAGGTTATGGTCTACTTTGTCAAATGACTTACTGAAGTCCAAATAAATTATATGGACAGCATTCCTCTGGTCCATTAATTTTGTCACTTTGTCAAAGAATGCAATAAGATTAGTCTGGCATGATCTGTTTTTGACAAACCCATGTTGGCTTTTGGTTATTACTTTGTTTGCTTCTAGGTGTTCTCTGATTTGTTACTTGATTATCTTTTCCAGAATCTTCCCTGGTATTGAGGTCAGGCCGATAGGTCTGTAGTTTCTTGGATCTATTTTTTTCTCCCTTTTTTGAAGATGGGAACTACATCACCTCTTTTCCAGTCCTCTGGCAGCTCCCCTGTGCTCCAGGATCTTTTGAAAAATATAGTTCAGTGGTTCTGAGATTTCATTTGCCAGTTCCTTCAGAACCATCTGGTCCTGGTGATTTGAACTCCTCTAGGATAGACAGGTGCTCACTTACCATTTTCTTCCCTATTTTAATTAGTGATCCTAATCTGTTTTTTGTGGTGCTGTTTTTGATAGTTTGGGCTGTGTACAGACAGATGCAAAAAATGAGTTAAGTAGTTCTGCTTTCTTTCTGTTGCTTGTCATATTGTTGCCACTTTCTCCCAGCATTGGACCAATTATTTCTTTGACTTTTTTCTTATTTTTAATATGTTGGAAGAAGCTTTTGTTTGTTTATTTTTTTACTTTTGTCACAAGCCTTTGTTCATTGTGAGCCTTAGCTTTCCTCACTTCATCTTTACAGGCTTGGGCTATTTGCTGATATTCTACCTTAGTTATTTTCCCCTCTTTCCACTTTTTATACTTGTCCTTTTCATCTTTCAATTTGTCAGAGAATTCTTTATGCAGCCATGCTGGTTTCTTTTGAGAGATGTTATTTTTCTTCTTCATTGGTATTGTGCTAGACTGGACTTTTATAATCTCACTTTTCAAAATTTCCCAAGCTTCTTGAGTTGTTTTCCCTTTGAGGATTCTCATCCATGGAATCCTTTGCAAGCTCTCTCTAAGTTTATTGAAATTAGCTCTCTTAAAGTCCAAGACTGTAGTTTGACTTTGTTCTACTACTTGTGTTTGCATAATGTTGAATTCCAATATTGCGTGATCACTTGCCCCCAAGGTTCCAGTAGCTTCAATATCTTCTATCATTTCATCTCTGTTAGTGAGAATTAAGTCCAATATGGCTGATCCCCTTGTTGCCTTCTCTACTTTTTGGGAAACAAAGTTGTCTGCTAGGTTTGTCAGGAACCTGTTGGAACTTCCACTTGGTGCAGATTTTGTCTCCCGGTTGATGTCAGAGTAGTTAAAATCCCCCATTATCATTGTGATGTGCTTCCTACATACCTTAGTTAACTGACTAACAAAAAGTTCACCTATATCCTCTGTTTGGTTGGGTGACATACACCTCTGGCAATGTCATCCCCTCCCCCCATTTAATATTGACCGAAATGCATTCTGTCATTGTTGTGCTCTATTTCTGTAGAGATGTAGTTATTTCTTATATGGCTAATACGGCTTAATGGCTAATCATTTGTTTGTGGTAGAAATGTAGATAATTTGCTTCCAATTATCCTGTAATCAGCCAATCTCCCGCTCAGTGATGGGATTTAAACGGACTTTTAGGTGAATTTTTATTCCTAAATGATACATACCAATAACTATCTAGTATGATGTTTTCTGAACAATTTCTTCTCACTTCATTTCATCCTTTGATTGTGCATGGGTCATTTAGGTTTGCATGACATACACAGGTGACACAGTTTTACAAAAAATATTTACCAATTAAAAAGGCAGAAAGAATGATACATTGTTCAAATCCATAGGAGAGTTGCTTGGAGACCAGAGCACACTGAATTCAAAGGAAGATGAAAACATGGATTTCATCTTCCATGAAAGCAATTTATATTAAGTCAATAGGAAAAAGTACAAAGAGAGACCTAGAAAGTTTTGATGTAATAAAGCCAGAATTATAAAAGTTTCCTGCCATAACAAAGATAAATACACAAACACATCCAAATAAATGATACAATATTCTCACACACACACACACACACACACACACACACACACACACACGAACTATGGAGAAATTCTTTTTGAGGCACTACTTCACTGCACCTGGAGAAATCATCATTTCTTTGTACCCAATGTACAGAAAACTGGGGAACAGACCAAAAAAGTCCAGTCTCCCATTGTTTGCCAAAGACATTTCAACAAAAACTCTTTTTTCTTAATAATATATCATACCCCAATGTATCGGATTGTTTATATCCTCCAGAATCTAAGCAAATAACTCTTCAAAGAATTTGAATCACTTTCCATTGACTTTGTTCTGATTTTTAGATTCCTAAAAATTGTTGCCATAGCAGCAGATACCATACCTAACTGAACCATGGCTTTACTTACTATTTTTCAGGGCCTTCCTTTTGGGGAACCATGCAACCTAGCTCTGCTTGGCTCACTGCCAGCAAAATCCAATCGATAATCAAATTTATCCCTTGTATTTGCCCTGTTCCCGCACAACATTTGCAAATCATTGAGAGTCAGAAAACAGTGTTCCCAAGCTTGAAAACTCTTGAGCAGTAAACTGTCCCTACATCTGTCAGTCCACAAAGCCTCCTCCATATGATACCTCTGTTGTTGCATTAAATTTACAAGTAAAATCTCTTGCTCTCCATATCTGCTAGGCTTTTTTCTTCATCTGGATAATCAGATAAACTCTCAACTTTGTTCCTTCCTCTTCTCCTTTTCTTCACATCCTATTTCTCTTTCTACTAGTTTTCATCTGAAGACTCATACATTTTACCTTCCCTTTTTTTTGGATTGCAACCAATATCTTTACCTTTACACCTTTTATCTTAGTAACAACCTTTTATTTTCTTCTGTCTTCTAATGGCTAAGCTATTACAAATTGTTCTCATTCTTCCACTCTTTTAGCCATGGCATATAAATAAATGTTGCTTGCAGTTCACCCTTCATCTATCACAGCTCAAAATTTCCATTGAGGTCTTGGTCACATAGGGCACAGAATACAGAAAAAAAAACCAACCCTCCCACTCTGCTTTCTGTCACACAAACCCTATTTTTTCTAACGTACTTCCACTGGGCAGCCAGCTGACAGACCTGCTGCTCAGCTGCAGGCAATTATATTCTGGATTCTGCCCCCTACCCAGAATATCACTGAGCTCCTTTTCTCCCCCACCCCTGCATAAAAGTATTATAGAAGGGAAGGGAAGGGAAGGAAAGGCAAGAAAGAAACCCTCTGTGCAGCATACTCAATGAGCAAAAAATATTATTTCCATAAAATGAGTCCTAAAGTCTCTCTTGCTTTCTGCTGCACACTTGACAGAGGAAAAAAACATAAAATGCTCTGTGTTGCATATAAAAACCTCCCTCCCCTCACCCTTCAAAAGATCCTAAGACCACAGTTGCACCATTATGAGAGGAAAACGTTTAATTATTGATCAATGCAGAGCAAGACCTGAACACATTACACCGTGATGGGCCAAAAGTGAATCTCAAAAATGATCAAACAAAATAACTTGTGACTCCAAAATGTACCGGACCCCAAACCATGTTTGTTGCTTAGAATCACTATTTACAGGAGATAATGACATGTCTAATACATGCAGAATCTGTGATAGCTAATTATTGTTTTTGCTCTAGATATAGTTTTTAATTGTCCCAGAATCAGCCATCGCCCACTCTCAATGATAGCATTTAAATTGACTTTTAGATGAACTTTCAAACCTAAATGATACATACACTCACTAATTAATAAAGGGCTTTATGGAAAATTACCTCACACTAATATATTAATTAGATAATTAAGATATTTAGCAAATTTATCAGGCTAGAAATTAGTAGTTCATTTGTTCTAGACATGCCTTAGACATGAAAGCTGGATGGATAACTTTGGGCCAATCACTTTCTCTCAGTCCATGACATCAGGTTCAGATGACAAGCTAATTTGTCAAATCCTGGCATAACCAGTGGATCAACACTTGGCTGATTTGAAAAAAGTGCATGCTGCACCTGCGATCACACTAGATCAGTGATGGCGAATCTATTGCACACATGCCAGAGGTGGCATGCAGCACCCTCTCTGTGGGCACACAAACCGTTGCCCCAGCTCAGCTCCGCCACCTAGCTGGTCTTTGGGTCTCTGCCATGCACATGCGGGAGGTGGGGTGCTTGCGGGGGGATGCACGTACATGCCGGGGGCAGGGCGCATGCAGGGGGCGTGCGCATGTGCGGGGGACAGGGCACATGCAGGTGCGTGTGCGCATGCACGGGGGCTGCATGTGGAGGCACGCGCATGCGGAGAGGTGGGGCAATGCAGGGGTGCATGCATGGGGAGGCGGGGCACATGCGCAGGGGCCATGCGCACATTGGGCACTCGGTCTGGAAAAGGTTAGCCATCACTGCACTAGATAGAAAAAAAGAGAACTAACACAATGCATCCATAAAGTTTCAGAACTGTTGAAATACATGATGCACCTATCGATACTATAATTATATCAGGCACAACCAAGGAATTTCCTTGGACAGAGTGGGGTTAGGAAAAACATATAAGGCAAAATAAAGAATAACAGCCCCCACCCCAACCAAACAAATTGATATCAGAAACCCTGGAATTTGTAGATACTTTTTTATTTGCTGGCAGCTTTTGTTGAAATCCAGGATATAACCTTACTCTAAAAAGGGTTCTAAGGAGAAGAAAGTGACCACCTGATTTCTACCAACAGTTTACATCCATCCATCCATCCATCCATCATCTATCTATCTCAGTTCTGCATATGGAAGATACTGCTTTCCATTGGGTTAAGATTCAATTAAGTGAATATTAATTTATTGCAAAGTGGCAGGGAAAAATAGATACCAATTACATATGTAATATATAATAGTTTTCCTTTCCCTTGACCTATTTGGTTTGGATCTACCCCACCAATTGCATCTGGTTGTGGTAGTTTAATCTGTATAAGGCTCTAAGGAGGAACATGTTAATTTAACCCAGGGGTCAGCAACCTGCGGCTCTGGAGCCACATGTGGCTCTTTCACCCCTCTGCTGCAGCTGTCACTCAAAATATGCATCACAACCGCCAATGTGCGATACCTGCCAGCATGTGATTTATTGAGTTTTTCAACCACCGGTAGGCCAATCACGGATAAATCCAAGAAAAGTTTCAGAAGAAAACAGAACATTTAATTCAACTTCATATGCTAGTTTTGTGGCTACTCAAGAAATAGTCAGGGTTTTGTGGCTGCAGTGTTTTCTTTTCTGTGGGAAAAGTCCATGTTAAGTTCTGGAAGTAACGAGGCTGGAGACCAGGGTAGTGACAACAGCTCTTTAATATAGGGTGAACCCAGCAACAGGCTGGGGGAAAAACCTCTCCTTTTATACAGTTCTGCTGGAGGCTTCGTCCAATCAGCAACATGCTGATTTCCCGCTCAAATATTTAAAGGTACAACTGTTAATACATAACACTCCTCCCCTCCCAGAAAACACTTTGTCTCATATTTATTTACATGTTATTTTTCGACGTAGTCACGCAAATAACCTGGGCGTCTCCTAGTTCTTTCTGACCTGCGCGGTTCAGTTCTGGGTGGTGTTTTGAGCTGGTCGGAGGGGCTGTTTTCTCCTCCCAGCTCTTTCTCTGGGCCATCGGGCTCCGGATTATTGGCCGACTCTTTTTCTTGGCCATCCGGCCTTGGATTAATTTTGGAATTTTCCCTGCTGCTTCCCTCGGGGACCTGATGGCGTCGCTGGAACTCTGGGACTTCAGCTAAGTCTTGCGCCTCCCCCGGGTCATTGTCAGCTGTGGATTCAAAGTGGTATTGGTCATTACCTGTCTCTATTGGTTTGGTTTGGTCAGTTATTCGTTCCCTTAACTGATCTATGTGGCGCCGCCACACTCGGTTGTCTGGTAGCTCTACCACGTACGATTTTGGGCCTGTTATCTTTGTTACTTGTCCTGCGACCCAACTCGGGCCGTCCCCATAGTTTCGGGCCCACACCCGGTCGCCTATGCTCATTTCCTTGTCTTTTCTAGTTCCCCTTGTAACCCTCGGGTGTGTAATGGGGTTCAAGCGTCAAGTGGGCACGGAGTTTCCGTCCCATTAGCAATTCGGCTGGGCTTTTCCCAGTGGCTGTGCTTGGGGTTCTGTGCTGGGCGGCTAGGAAAAAGTCTATTTTGTTTGCCAGTCACCTGGCTTGAGCCTGGACAATGCCTCCTTAGCGCTCCGGACGGAACGCTCTGCAAGGCCATTCGGCGGGGTGGAAAGGCGCAGAGAGGGCATGTCGGATGCCTTCCTCTGCCAGGTACTCTTCAAACTGGGCTGCCGTGGAATTGGGGCCCATTGTCGGACACCAGAGTGTCCGGCAACCCGTGAGTTGCGAATAGGTGGCGCGGGGTTGCGATTACTGCTTCGGCGTGGTGGACTTCATGAGTATGATCTCCAACCATTTGGAAAATCGTCCACCACCCACTAACGTTTGGCCGTGAAAGGGCCAGCAAAGTCAATGTGGATTCTTGACCAGGCCCTTGGGGCTTTCCCCATTCTCTGACAGGGGCTGTTGGGGGTAGCGGTCTGGACTCTTGGCAAGCTTGGCATTTCCCTACCCTCTCAGCAATCTCTGCGTCCATGAGTGGCCACCATACATAGCTTCTAGCTAACCCCTTCATCCTTACGATGCCTGGGTGACCCTCGTGGAGGAGGTCCAATACCTTGCCCTTAACTTAACAGGGTGTTACACGATCACCCCATAACAGGCACCCCTTGAGCCGAGAGCTCATCTCGTTTCTTAACAAATTCTTTGAACCGTTAGCGGGCGCGCGGCCACCCTCTCTGTACCCAACCGGTACAGTCCTTAACACAATGTCGGTATGATGCCGAGCCACTTCCTTGATGTGACTGGGCCAGAGTCCAACGAGTCAATAAGGAGGATGGGTGTCCCGGAGTGGGGTCTTGATCGCCCCTGGCAGTGGGCATCGGCTCAATGCGTCTGCATGCCCACTTCTTTTCCTGGTCGATGCTGCAGCTTGTGCGAATAAGCGGCTAAAATATAGTCCATCGGGTCAAGCGTGGCGAAAGTGCCACAGGCGTTGGCGATCGCCAGCCAGTAATCCTAGTAGCGGTCTGTGGTCAGTCACGATTTCAAAATTCCGCCCAAAGACATACTCATGGAATTTTTTGACCCCTGATACAATGGCTAGTGCTTCTTTGTCTAATTGGCTGTAGTTCCTCTCTGGGGAGGACATCGTTCTAGAGTAGAATGCTATAGGGGCTTCTGTGGCGTTTGAAGTCTATGGCTGAGTACAGCCCCCACCCCATAAGGGGCGCATGCAAACCAGCACTAGGGTATGAGTCGTGATATTGGATGAGCAGGCTATCACTTGAGAGCAGGTTCTTTACTGCTTCAAAAGCCCTATTTTCTGACTTTCCCCAAGACCAAACAGTATTTTTCCCTAAGAGCCTATGCAGCGGTTCCGCAACGGTTGCTTTGTTCTTTAAAAAGACCGCGTAAAAATTAACCAATCCCAGGAATGCCTGCAGCACTGCTTTGTTTTTGGCGCTGGAGCCTTCCTAATTGCCTTAACTTTGCTCTCAGTAGGGTGAATTCCTTTCTTGTCTATCCGGTGGCCCAAGAAATCGAGATTCGACCCCTATCTGGCATTTGTTGTCTTGACTTTTAATCCGGCTGTCGGAAAATGCTCAAGACCTTTCTTAACGCTCCCCAATTCCTCCATGTTTTCCCTGAAATTAGGACATCATCGAAGTAGGGAACTACCCCTGGGAGCCCTTGCAGTAGTCGTTCCATCAGGTTTTGGAACAGCCCTGGTGCCACACTAACCCCAAATTGCAATCGGGTGCACTTGAAGGCCCCCCTGTGCGTCACAATCGTTTGGGCTTCAGCTGTGCGGGCGTCTACTGGCAGTTGTTGGTAGGCTTGGGCCAAGTCTAACTTTGCAAAGACTTGCCCTTGCCCCAAAGAGTGCAATAAGTGTTGCACCAGGAACCAGTGGCGCTTTTCTGTAAGGCTTTGTTAAGCGTCGCCTTGTAGTCAGCGCAAATTCTAATTGACCCGTCCGGTTTGATGGGGGTGACGATTGGCGTCTCCCACTTTGCGTGATCGACTGGCACCAAAATCCGAGGGGTCAAAGACATCCGCCACGGCGACGGCTGCTAGCAAAGAGCAACCTAAGCCAACGCCTGGACGAAGCCAGAGCACATGAAATGTCATCCCAAGCGGCAGAGACGCTGCTTCCACAAAAAGGCGAGCGCAAGGCAACTGCACCAGGAGGAGGTTCAGACCGAATCCGACGGTGAAGATGAGGAAGGGGTCTGCCGACAAAAACGCGACAAAGGGGACCGAGACGCGGAAGCTGCGGTCAACACCAGCGCCAACGCTGCAAATTTAAAGACGCACATGTCGGCGGTGAAGAAAGGGCACCTAGCTCAAGTTTGTCGAGCGCCCAACCTTCCCGCCGAAAATTCAAATCGCCAATCAGAGCGCTGAATCGGCAAGGCGACCCGCGATTGGCTCAAACAAAAAGGCGCGATTCCAACCAAACAACGGTGGTCATAGGTCACAACCAAAGTGGAGAAGAAGATCTTCACCAAGCCAAAATAGAGGGAGTGCAGGCTTGAAGTAGACACGGGATCAGCGATCACCATCATGTCCTGGGACACTTAAGTCGCCGTCCGTCGTCAAGCGCCACCTGCAAGCACAACGCTACGAGTCCACGACTACCAGGGAATCGCATCCCTGTTCGAGGGACCACCTCCGTCCGAGTCGAGTACGGCCCTCACAAGAAGACCCTGCCCATCACGATGGCCGAAGGAACTCTGCCCAGTCTGTTGGGACTAGACTGGTTCTGTGCCCTGGGCATGGGAGTGACTGGCATCTACAGAAGTGACTGCAATTTGAAAGACATTCTCTTTAACGAGTTCGAAGATGTCTTCAAGGACTGCCTGGGCAAGTACAAGGGGACCCCTATTTCCTTCAACTTAGACCCCCAGGTAGCCGCCATTAGGCTTAAGGCGAGGAGAGTCCTTTGCCCTAAAACCAAAAATCGATAAGGAGCTGGACAAGCTCATAAATCAGGGGATTTTGGTGCCAGTCGATCACGCAAAGTGGGAGACGCCAATCGTCACCCCCATCAAACCGGACGGGTCAATTAGAATTTGCGCTGACTACAAGGCGACGCTTAACAAAGCCTTACAGAAAAGCGCCACCCGTTCCCGTGGTGCAACACTTATTGCACTCTTGGGGCAAGGGCAAGTCTTTGCAAAGTTAGACTTGGCCCAAGCCTACCAACAACTGCCAGTAGACGCACAGCCGAAGCCCAAACGACAGACGCACAGGGGGGCCTTCAAGTGCACCCGATTGCAATTTGGGGTTAGTGTGGCACCAGGGCTGTTCCAAAACCTGATGGAACGACTACTGCAAGGGCTCCCAGGGGTAGTTCCCTACTTCGATGATGTCCTAATTTCAGGGGAAAACATGGAGGAATTGGGGAGCGTTAAGAAAGGTCTTGAGCATTTTCCGGACAGCCGGATTAAAAGTCAAGGCAAATAAATGCCAGATAGGGGTCGAATCGGTCGATTTCTTGGGCTACCGGATAGACAAGAAAGGGATTCACCCTACTGAGAGCAAGGTTAAGGCAATTAGGAAGGCTCCAGCGCCCAAAAACAAAGCAGAGCTGCAGGCATTCCTGGGATTGGTTAATTTTTACGCAGTCTTTTTAAAGAACAAAGCAACTGCTATGGAACCGCTGCATAGGCTCTTAGGAAAAATACTGTTTGGTCTTGGGGAAAGACAGAAAATAGGGCTTTTGAAGCAGTAAAGAACCTGCTCTCAAGTGATAGCCTGCTCATCCAGTATCACGACTCACTACCCCTAGTGCTGGTTTGCGATGCATCCCCTTATGGGGTGGGGCTGTACTCAGCCATAGACTTCAAACGGCACAGAAGCCCCTATAGCGTCTACTCTAGAACGATGTCCTCCCCAGAGAGGAACTACAGCCAATTAGACAAAGAAGCACTAGCCATTGTATCAGGGTCAAAAATTCCATGAGTATGTCTTTGGGCGGAATTTTGAAATCGTGACTGACCACAGACCGCTATTAGGGATTACTGGCTGGCGATCGCCAACGCCTGTGGCACTTTCGCCACGCTTGACCCGATGGACTATATTTTAGCCGCTTATTCGCACAAGCTGCAGCATCGACCGGAAAGAAGTGGGGCATGCAGACGCTGAGCCGATGCCCACTGCCGGGGGCGATCAAGACCCCACTCCGGGACACCCATCCTCCTTATTGACTCGTTGACTCTGGCCCAGTCACATCAAGGAAGTGGCTCGGCATCATACCGACATTGTGTTAAGGACTGTACTCGGTTGGGTACAGAGAGGGTGGCCGCTGCGCCGGCTAACGGTTCAAAGAATTTGTTAAGAAACGAGATGAGCTCTCGGCTCAAGGGGGTGCCTGTTATGGGGTGATCGTGTAATACCCTGTTGAAGTTAAGGGCAAGGTATTGGACCTCCCACGAGGGTCACCCAGGCATCAAGGATGAAGGGGTTAGCTAGAAGCTATGTATGGTGGCCACCATGGACGCAGAGATTGCTGAGAGGGTAGGGAAATGCCAAGCTTGCCAAGAGTCCAGACCGCTACCCCCAACAGCCCCAGTCAGAGAATGGGAAAAGCCCCAATTGGTCAAGAATCCACATTGACTTTGCTGGCCCTTTCACGGCCAAACGCTTCCTAGTGGTGGTGACGCATTTTCCAAATGGTTGAGATCATACTTATGAAGTCCACCACAGCCGAAGCAGTAATCGCAACCTGCGCCACCTATTCGCAACTCACGGGTTGCGGACACTCTGGTGTCCGACAATGGGCCCCACCACGGCAGCCCAGTTTGAAGAGTACCTGGCAGAGGAAGGCATCCGACATGCCCTCTCTGCGCCTTTCCACCCTGCGCGAATGGTTGCAGAGCGTTCCGTCCGGGCGCTAAGGAGGCATTGTCCAGGCTCAAGCCAGGTGACTGGCAAACAAAATAACTTGTGACTCAAAATGTACCGGACCCCAAACCATGTTTGTTGCTTAGAATCACTATTTACAGGAGATAATGACATGTCTAATACATGCAGAATCTGTGATAGCTAATTATTGTTTTGCTCTAGATATAGTTTTTAATTGTCCCAGAATCAGCCATCGCCCACTCTCAATGATAGCATTTAAATTGACTTTTAGATGAACTTTCAAACCTAAATGATACATACACTCACTAATTAATAAAGGGCTTTATGGAAAATTACCTCACACTAATATATTAATTAGATAATTAAGATATTTAGCAAATTTATCAGGCTAGAAATTAGTAGTTCATTTGTTCTAGACATGCCTTAGACATGAAAGCTGGATGGATAACTTTGGGCCAATCACTTTCTCTCAGTCCATGACATCAGGTTCAGATGACAAGCTAATTTGTCAAATCCTGGCATAACCAGTGGATCAACACTTGGCTGATTTGAAAAAAGTGCATGCTGCACCTGCGATCACACTAGATCAGTGATGGCGAATCTATTGCACACATGCCAGAGGTGGCATGCAGCACCCTCTCTGTGGGCACACAAACCGTTGCCCCAGCTCAGCTCCGCCACCTAGCTGGTCTTTGGGTCTCTGCCATGCACATGCGGGAGGTGGGGTGCTTGCGGGGGGATGCACGTACATGCCGGGGGCAGGGCGCATGCAGGGGGCGTGCGCATGTGCGGGGGACAGGGCACATGCAGGTGCGTGTGCGCATGCACGGGGGCTGCATGTGGAGGCACGCGCATGCGGAGAGGTGGGGCAATGCAGGGGTGCATGCATGGGGAGGCGGGGCACATGCGCAGGGGCCATGCGCACATTGGGCACTCGGTCTGGAAAAGGTTAGCCATCACTGCACTAGATAGAAAAAAAGAGAACTAACACAATGCATCCATAAAGTTTCAGAACCGTTGAAATACATGATGCACCTATCGATACTATAATTATATCAGGCACAACCAAGGAATTTCCTTGGACAGAGTGGGGTTAGGAAAAACATATAAGGCAAAATAAAGAATAACAGCCCCCACCCCAACCAAACAAATTGATATCAGAAACCCTGGAATTTGTAGATACTTTTTTATTTGCTGGCAGCTTTTGTTGAAATCCAGGATATAACCTTACTCTAAAAAGGATTCTAAAGAGAAGAAAGTGACCACCTGATTTCTACCAACAGTTTACATCCATCCATCCATCCATCATCTATCTATCTCAGTTCTGCATATGGAAGATACTGCTTTCCATTGGGTTAAGATTCAATTAAGTGAATATTAATTTATTGCAAAGTGGCAGGGAAAAATAGATACCAATTACATATGTAATATATAATAGTTTTCCTTTCCCTTGACCTATTTGGTTTGGATCTACCCCACCAATTGCATCTGGTTGTGGTAGTTTAATCTGTATAAGGCTCTAAGGAGGAACATGTTAATTTAACCCAGGGGTCAGCAACCTGCGGCTCTGGAGCCACATGTGGCTCTTTCACCCCTCTGCTGCAGCTGTCACTCAAAATATGCATCACAACCGCCAATGTGCGATACCTGCCAGCATGTGATTTATTGAGTTTTTCAACCACCGGTAGGCCAATCACGGATAAATCCAAGAAAAGTTTCAGAAGAAAACAGAACATTTAATTCAACTTCATATGCTAGTTTTGTGGCTACTCAAGAAATAGTCAGGGTTTTGTGGCTGCAGTGTTTTCTTTTCTGTGGGAAAAGTCCAAATGGCTCTTTGAGTGTTTAAGATTGCAGACCCCTGATTTAACCCATTCAAATTCACATAGGGGTTGTGTTATTTTAGGGAAACTAGATCTTGGGCTCAAAGTGTCTGCCTCCATCAGGAGAATTCTGTTTTGTACTTTTACAATATAGGACCAAAGGAATCTAGATCTTTGCCCTGGGTTCTGTAGTTTGTAGTGTATCTCTGTATCTTTAGGGTGAATAGCAACTGGGGGCTGATTTACACGGTATTTAAGACTAGAAGATAATATACTGTATTGTATTCCGTTTCCTGACTGACTTTCCCTTTTTGGGCATGCCAATGGTTGGGGAACAGCCTGAATACAAAAGGTATGTTTTTAGAAAGGCTAAACCGGCAATAATGGAAATACAATTAGAGGGACTACAACAGGGCAGTGAAATAACACTGGGTTCCCATCCCCATTGTAGACATCACAGCAATTTATTTTTGGGAAGAGGCTTGAGGTTTATTTTGGCGGGTGTATGGTAAACTTCTGTTTCGGAGAAATGTGAAATATGTCAGAGCCTCGGTTAGCTTTGCTAACCATGCGGCAAATAACTCCGTGCGGAGTTATTTGCGGTATAGGCGTTTTATTGTGGCTCGTGGGAATGTCCCAAACGCCTGCGGTGTTGTGTGCACGAAGGCAGGTTTTTTTTTCTTTTCTTTTCCGGAGCTTAAGCTTTGCAAACCCACAGGTGTTTTCTGGAAGCTTCTGGAAGGTGCTGGCAACGGAGGCAGGGAGGACACTGGCATCGCACAGGGTCGGCGGCAGAGCCGCTGTCCGTTTCATGTCTGCCGGGGGAGGAAACGGCTTGGAGACTTGCAGGTGGGGCTCTGGGTCAGAAGGCGGCTTTTACTGGCAGGGGTCTCGCAGGGGCAGCGAGTTCCCATGTGCAGCTTTCAAGAGGAGGAGAAGGGGGCGGGATTCAGTGGAAATTTCCACTCTCTGCAGTAGTATTTGCGGCCACGGATAAAAGAGGAGGAGAAACCAAGCGGCAGAAAAGGCGGGACGGGCATCACTACGGGGAAGGCGAGGCAGCGCCCGCGGGGGCCTTCTTTCAAGCGAGGGGCCGCCTTTCCTAGGAATCGGACGAGTTGAAAATAAAGGGTCTCCCGGCATAATTCGGGACCGGCCCGCCTAAAGAGTCCCTTTCCACCCCCACCCCCCAGTCCTGGGAGGACGAGGAGAGGGGAGGGGGGAAGAGTAGCGCCGCCTGACGCCAGCAAAGGGGCGGGCCCGCCGGGTGAGCGCAGCAGCCGACCTCTTTTAAACACCCAGCCGCCTCCTGCTCGGGACAGCTGGGGACCACCGCACTCCTCTTGTCTGGTGGGGCTGAGCTGCTTCTCTTCCGCCAAAGATGCCCCGTTATGAGTTGGCTTTGATCCTGAAAGCCATGCAGCGGGTGAGTGAGTGTGGACGTTGTGTAATTGTGCGTGCGCGTGTGTGTGTGGAACAGCCACTGCCCTTTTCTGTGCCCTTGCCTTCTTTTCTCCGCCAGGTATCCTCTCTTCCCTTCCCTTCCCTTCCACGTTTCAGACGTTGTGGGTTTCCCCGGGCCGCCCAGCTTCCAAAAGCCCTCTGAGGCTTCTGCGCGCCCCGGGTTTCTTCCCGGCAGCCCTGAACGTCCGACCATGTGTCCTCCTTCCTCTCCGCCGCAACGTGTGGCTCCGAAAGGACGGCCTTTTCTCTCCCGCCATTGCTGGCTTTTCTTTCATTATCGCTCGGCGAATCACTTCGGGAGAATCCGACGAGCGCTTTCGCAATTCAAACAATTGAGTTGTTCTTTGCTTCTTAAGCGACTTCTCCCCCCCCCCCATCTCCCCAAACGCTGAAGGAGCACGTGTAGTCTCGTTGCTTTTAAAAAAAAATAATAATAACAAAACGCGATTAAAGGAGCCGCTCTTCGTCGTAAAAGGTGCCAGGTTTAAACTTACTGTATTTTTTTTTCCCTTCTATTTCCCGAGCGCTTGGGCTTCTGCACGGGCCGCGCTCATGCAGGCGCTTCCCTTTCAACGCAAAAATCGCCCCGCTGCCCCTTGTTAATTCTCGGCGGTGTTTTATCGAGCCTGATCGCAGCTTGTTTGGACCGTTTCATTTTGGCACTTCTGGAAAGCTGCGTGCTTGGTAAACGGCTCTCCTGATAGTTGTTACTTGATCACCTTTTCGATGCTTCTCCCCACATTGGAAGGTTTTGATTTCCAAGAGATACAGAAACATGAATTTTATACATATAAATAGAACATAAATTGCTGGGACTGACTTTTTTTATTTAAAGTTTACTGTAGGAGCCTTTAGACTTTACCTTTGAAACTAGCTGGCGTTTTCTACCGCGCTTGAAGGGTAGCATTGAAAGATTGCTTGATTTCTTATGAAGATACATGATATTTTGAACATCATGAATACATGATGTTCAAAATACAGATAGGAATCGGGTGGGAGCCCATAACTCAAGAACAGAGGGCTTGTTTTTCACATTGCGGGTTTGAGATTCATGCAGAAATAACCCAACTACTCTAGAAAATTCTGGGGAAGTTTCCTGAAGCACATACTGGTGATTCATTACTGATGAGTCTGACTCCATATTACTTCTGATATTGGTAAATACTGAAGAGCATGACATAGTTTCGAAAAACGAAATAGATAATGATGCTCTTTTTAAATGTATTTATTCAGGTAACCTGGTAATGAATGCTTTAATTAGAAATTTTAGTTTTCTCATCGATACAGAAGACTGGAGCTCACAGTATTTCCTTGCACTATAATTCTACATGCAGCATGTGCAAAGTCCCACTGTGGTTAGTGAGGTTAACTCAGAGGAGATGTGTATATGTTTACAGCCTTAAAATATCTTTGCTTATGGAGGTCTTTGCTTAATAAAAATTCATTATACACATGGGAGATATTATATATTCTACATATGATGTTTTGAATACGCGTAGTCAGTTTTATTTGAGTTTTGTGTTTCTGATGTTTGAGGCCTGGGTTTACAGATTCTGGAGTATCGTTACATATTTTTTTTCCTGATTGCTTACTTTAATGTTGAATATCCATACATTTCCTGGGGTGTGCTCCCATAGAATGCAAGATAAATTAGCTATGTTTCAGGATATACAAGTTGTTGGACCATATAATTTTGGGACATCTCAGATGTAAAGTACAGTACATTTTAAAAATAGAAAGCGTAGACAGATTCTGTTGAAGTGCTACCAAGCATTTTGTGAAGCAGCATGTAGACATTTCTGAATTAAAGTCCAAAGAATTAGGATCTTGCAGCTGAAAAGTTCACTATCCGCAAACAAACAAACAAACCCAACAACCCTGCCATAATGTCATATCAGACATTTAAATCAGATTGTCCGCTGATCTAAAGAAACAGAGATTACCTTCTTAAAGGAAACACGTGCCCAAGAAATAATCTTTATCGATCATCTTTGAGTTCCATGTTTAGATAGAAAACTTCCAAATCATTACTATGTAGATTTAAGAATACAAATAATTCAGTGTGGCCTTTTAATGAACAAACAACATAAAGAATTGCTTTAATTTGTTCTGCATTTGGTCTTACATTTAGAATTTTCAGTTTAAAAGGCACTATTGTACTGGTGTATTTGCTAGTCAGGTGAAACTGTTCTGGTGGATTGATATTGCCAAGAACATACATTTTCTGAGGATAAAAATACCTGAATCAATTGAGATAGAAATACAATAGAAGCAAGAGTGCAAACCATCTAGAATATTTACAGTATTCACTGTTATAACGGAAGAAACTAAACAACAACCATCCTTTGTCTTAATGACAAAAAATAGGTGTATCATATAATAAACATGGTATTTAAAAATGGTATATTTAAAAAGGTATCGAAAATAATTTAAATCCAATCACAGTTTATTAAGCTTGAGATGTATTTCTCATTCCTATTTTTTGTCCTTTCAGAAATGCATGTACTTTATGAACTTGTCCAGAAGAGGGCAAGAGAGCTAAACTTTTTTCTCATTAAAATACCGTTTTTTTCCATTCATAGAAAGTGATTCACTGACTTCATTTGTTTGTGGATAAAAACTGCACATTTAAAATTGACTCAAGTAATATATGTTATTTCAAATTACTCAAGAGAATTTTGTACTGTTTTACTATATAGCAAATACAATTTTACTCAATACATATTTGAAGCTATTGATTTTTCTGCTTTTGGTAGAAAGTATTTAGATATATAACTTAGGTATTGGGAAATAGCAAAGTTCATTGTAGAACAGGTTGTTAATAAGGAAATTACAAAAATATACTGCTTTTCCCCAGTATATAAAGGAATAGAAAAGAATGATGAAAAGTATAGTAATGCACTGAACAGTTAATTTGATCAAACATTATGAGTTTTTATATCATTTTTTCATTTGGAATTTTTTCCAGTGCATTGTCTTAGAAATGAGCTTTCATTTATGAACTGATTTGTTTATGGCCAAAATTCTATTCTTTTTGATATATTCATGGAGGCTAGAACGTGGTCATACTTAGAGATTCCTATTACTTATTGATTGCTTCTTTGAATTCTTCTGTTGGTTGATAGGCTTGAAAAATGGTCACTGACTATTAAATATTGACAGTGTGCCTTAAAAACAGACTTTATGAAATTTAGTCATACATGCTTTTGTAAGATATCATCATAGATAGTCCTCGACTTATGACCATAATTAAGCCCAAAATGTATGTTGCTAAGCAAGGCAGTTAAGTGAGATCTGCTCCATTTTATGACCTTTTTGCCATAGTTGTTAAGTGAAAGATGTGATCATTAAGCAAATCCGGCATCCCCCATTGACTTTGCTTTTTGGAAGCTAGCTGGAAAGTTTACAAATGGTGATCACATTATACCAGCTGATGGTCGGGAGGCTGATCCAACTGATAATCAGCTGCTTGTGCTGAAGTGGGCTGATTGCTACAAAGAAGCAAATTGCTGGGAGGCAGAGGCCAAAGGATGGGGGTGGGCGAGGCTACATTCAGTGTATAAGACACACCCAAATTTTCACCCTCTTTTGGGGGGGGAGTGCATCTTATACTCCGAAGAATATGGTACATGCCAGTTGCAAAATGTCCAGCTTTTGATCATGTGACCATGGCATTGCTGCAGCAATCAAAGATGTGAAAACCATAAGTCACTTTTTTCAGTGCTGTTGTATCTTTGATTAGTCACTAAATGATTGGTTGTTAAGTCAAGCCCTACCTGTACCAATAGAATGATGGGGTAATTGTTATGTAATTGGCAAGTTTCATTGCAAGGCTGTGTCAAGAGTGTAGGGTCCACACTATATATGCCTAGCATCAGAATATATATGTAATTAAGTTTATTAAATTGTGTTCAAAGCAGCAAATAAAGACTGGAGAATAAATTGCAGTAAATTACAACAGTACCTCTCCATGTATCTCCAATTGTTCAATTATACATTGTATGTATATGGATTTAAAGATAAAGCTTTTTATCATTTTTATTTGGGTTGTAATTACTTTTTATATAGGCTGGCGGATGTAGACCATTCAATAGACCAATGCCCGTTTAAGTTGGAGCTAATTGATTTAGTTGGCATTAAGGAGTAGGTAACTGCTGGCAGGATCAAATAAATGGTATATGGACAAGGGTGCTTCTGCATTAACAGATTGAACTGTTGAACTAACAGATTGAAATGCTACTTCTGTTTAGTTTAAAGTTCCCTGCTGACAGTACAACTGTGTGAAGTTTCTTGGTACACATGAACTTTGATTAAAAGGTGCATGAAAGTAATCTGTAGTACTGATAATTGATCATTTTTGCTGAAAACAGCAAAACAGATCTTCTCTAGCCCAAGTAGAAGGTCAATCATAATCAACCACTGATCTGTTGTAAAGTATCAGTGAATTCAGCTTGAGGGAAGCCAGACCATTTTTTAAATTTGCAATTACAAATAATTTTTTTCAGGAAGATATTTTCATGATGGAGATTCTAGGAGGAGGGTCAAATTAGTCTGTGGTAGCAAAAAATCAGGAGTTTAGTAGTATCTTTTCTGATTGTTCGTTAAGGTTGGTAAAATGCTACCAGAGGTTGGAAAAAATGCTACCAGATTCCTTCTGATTTTTTTTTCCAGGATGGGATGGTCATAGAAAAAAAATACCTCAGAACTGCTTTAAATATTTGTGCTTGCCAAAGCAGTAGTTCATTGCTGACAAAGGGCAAAAATATAAAGAAATGTGAAAGAAGTTGGGCATCTTCAGACATTCAGTGAATAATTCTTCCATGGGCCTTCTGTCATTTCTAAAAAATATCTGGGAAAAAAATTCCCAGGTAAACCTGGAGATAATTTGCAAATCTTCACCTTTCTCACCAGTCTATTCAATAAGTAAATAAAATTGTAAATAAGACAATCATTTATACATGTGGACTGCAGGATACCTTACTTATAACAGGCAAGCAATTGTAAGATCCTGAATTGGGGTGAGTTTACTACTGATTTAAATCATGATTTAAATCAACATGATTTAAATCAAATCCACCCTGGTTATAAGTGTTATATATCATTTTTTCAATGTCTTTGTAAGTTTGAATGGTAATGAGATGAACTGTTGTAAGTCAAGGACTACCTGTGATGTGTTATTTGATTATGTATTACCTTACTTTGTATGAATTTGGATGTTCAAGGATTGGAATATTGTAGTTTATTTGTAAGGTGCATAAGCTTTAGTTCTGTCAGAGTTGTAGTGGGTGGAGTAGCAGTAACAGAGTTGGAAGGGACCTTAGAGAGGTCATCTAGTCCAACCCCCTGCTCACGCAGGAGACCTGTACTAGGGATTCAAGCCAGATGGACTAGTTCTGTTTGAGATAGAACCTAGAGTTTCATTTCCTTGCCAAAATGTGTACCTGGATGAAACTGTCTATCTTGACCCGTTCCAGTCCGGCTTCCGGCCTGGGTACAGCACGGAGACGGCTTTGGTCGCGTTGGTAGATGATCTCTGGAGGGCTCGAGACAGGGGTTGTTCCTCTGCTCTGGTCCTATTAGATCTTTCAGTGGCTTTTGATACCATCGACCATGGTATCATGCTGCAACGGCTGGAGAGTTTAGGAGTGAGGGGCACTGTTTTTCGGTGGTTCTCCTCCTATCTTTCTGACCGGTCTCAGATGGTGTTGGCAGGAGGGCAGAGATCGGCCACGAGGCACCTCATGTGTGGGGTGCCACAGGGGTCGGTTCTCTCGCCTCTTCTGTTCAACATCTACATGAAGCCGCTAGGTGAGATCATTTGTGGTTTTGGGGTGCAATGCCATCTATATGCTGATGACACTCAGCTGTATATTTCCACCCCTAACCACCCCAACGAGGCCGTTGAAGTGATGTCCCAGTGTCTGGAGGCCGTGCGGGTCTGGATGGGGAAGAAAAGGCTTCGACTCAACCCTTCCAAGACTGAGTGGCTGTGGATGCCGGCATCCCGGTACAGCCAGCTGATTCCATCGCTGACTGTTGGGGGTGAGTCATTGGCTTCTATGGAGAGGGTCCGCAACTTAGACGTTCTCCTGGATGTACGGCTGTCTTTAGAAGAGCATATGACAGCCGTTGCCAGGGGAGCTTTTTATCAGGTTTGCCTGATACGCCAGTTGCGTCCCTTCCTAGACCGGGATTCTCTATGCATGGTCACTCAGGCCCTGGTCACTTCCTTCCTGGACTACTGCAATGCTCTCTCCATGGGGCTCCCCTTGAAGGGCATCCGGAGGCTCCAACTGGTCCAGAATGTAATAGAGGAAGCAACTCGAGGCTCCCATGTAACACCTCTCCTGCGCAGGCTGCACTGGCTTCCGGTGGTCTTCCGGGTGCAATTCAAGGTGTTGGTTACCACCTTTAAAGCGCTCCATGGCATAGGACCGGGTTATTTACGAGACCACCTGCTGCCACCAATAGCCTCCCATCGACCTGTGCGCTCCCATAGGGAGGGTCTCCTCAGGGTGCCGTCACCTTCTCTGTGAGGGCCCCTGCCCTCTGGAATGAGCTGCTTCCAGGGATTCGTCAACTCCCTGACCTCCGGACCTTCAGACGCGAGCTGAAGACCTTTTTGTTTTATCGTGCAGGGCTGGCTTAATTTATCAGGGTTTTATCATGGTTCTATTATAGTTTTAAATTTTGTTTCGGCTGAATTGAATTAGATTTTTAAAATGTTCTTAATTTTTATGTAATCTGTTTTTATCTGGCTGTAAACCGCCCTGAGTCCTTTGGGAGAAGGGCGGTATATAAATTTAATAAATAAATAAATAAATAAAATAAATAAACACAGAGGTGTCAAATTCAAGGCCTGGAGGCTGGATCCGACCCATAGGGTGCTTAGATCTGGCCCGCAGGGCCTCCCTACAAAAAGCAGAAGACCAGCCCGTGGTGCCTCTGCCAGCAAAAACGGAGCTCGTGAGGGCTGCGGGCGGACCTCCTGAGCTCTGTTTTCACTGGCAGAGGGTTGCAGGAAGCTGTTGTAGCCAAAAACTGAGCTCAGGAGCCCGTTTTTGCTGACAGAGTGCTCGGGCCACCACAGGTGCCCTCAAGACAAGTAAAGTCAAGCTGGCCACCCCCCCCCCACGTCCATGCCCACCCCGGCCCCCCAAGGTCAAATACATCCCTGATGTGGCCCTCAATGAAATTGAGTTTGAAACCCCTGGTGTAACAGGTCACTTTGAATTCTTTCAATGTGTTTTCTTAATATATAACTTGAAGAGTATATAACATCTAAATTTATATCAGTAGATATGTGGATGAACAGTAACTGGTAGCATTAAAAAGATTAAATTTGTTTCTTGGAGCTCTTCACTTTAATCTTTTTCTCTTAATTCCTGCTTTTTCTAAGTTCATTTTCAGTGGTTTTGAAAAATAATCCGATATTGTTATTATCTTGTTATTATCTTGTATTATTACATTGATAAATTATGTTCATATTAGTTTGTTCCAGTCAGCTTTATTCTAATTTCAGTTATCATGTATGCTTCAGCCTACATTCCTTTTGAGTGTCCTTGTTCCATGGTTGTTTATTTTTTCAGAATATTTAGAATATTTTTCTATTAGCTGCATGATTCCCTATTACTAGAAACACAGTTACCGTCACAGTTTTAAACAAACAAAGGATAACGTATGAAACTGAAAGGCCCACACTGTTTTACTGAGGATTTTTCTAGATTACACAGTTTTATTTCGCAAACAAAGTTGTAACTGATAAAGGAGAAAGATAGGTACTCAGAGTAGCATAAAGATAGACCTGTTTTGTGTCCTCCAAAGCATTCTAGGGTGGGGTGGTGAGTGAATAGAAGCAGTATTGAAGGTTGATATTCAGTCACACTCAGACCCAAAATTGCTTGTACATGCTGCTGCAACTATTCATTCAATTCCATCCCCTCCCCCCCCAGCAAGCACCCAAGGACCTGAAATTGCTCACATATGCCTCTGCAGCCACCTCCCTCTCCCTCTCTCCCCCCCCTCTCTCTCTTTCTCTCTCTCTCTCACACACACACACACACACACACACACACACACACACACACGGCAGCAGTCACTTACTTGGCTGCTTGCCAGCCTATTTGTAAACTATCTGGGACATGCAACGTCTTGCTGGCTTTGGTTGTTAGAAGCCAGGAGGAAGCTGCAGAATGTCCTCACTTAACAACAGCAACAGGGACTGCCAGGATTGCTGTCACTAAGTGATGTAGTCACATAATATCATGGTTTATGACCACATGGCTTATTGATGGAAATTCCAATCCCATTTATTGTTACATAAGAACTATCTATACTACGAATGCAGTGAAACAAAGAGATACTGGATAAATAAGTTTGTTTATTTAAATAAATACCCAGATCTTCTCACAAATGCTATTGATAAGCCAGCTACCTGACACTTGTACATCTGATTTCTTATTTTAGTGCAGAACACTACATTTCTTGCTATTTACCTGCATTTTCTTGGAAAGTGTCTAATATTCAATTCTATCAACATATTTTTGAATTTTGAGTCTATTTTCTAAGAGGTTAGCAATCCACCCTCCCAGCTATCTGTCATCTGCAAATTTACTGAGCAGTTTTTCTGTCCACTGTTTTAAGTCATTTCAAAAAACATTGAAGAGCACTTGGTCCCAGGACAGAAGCTTAAGCTACCGTATTGCATACATTTATCCATGCAGATGTAGATTTATTAAAGATATGTTGAACATTGCTGTTTAACCAACTGTGAATCCATCTGGTAGTAAGACTATACATCCCTCACTGTTCTGTTATATGAGAAGGTGACTATGGTCAACTATTAAATTTACTGAATTCTATCTATATTACATCCAGAGCATTCCCTTAATCTACTAATCTAGTCATCATAATCATTGAAGAGCTGTGTTAGTTTGGGGTGGCAAAAAATCTGGGATGTGGTAATACATTTCCTAAATAACAACTTTTAGTGAAAGGCTTAAGCTTGTATGAATTGCAATTTTTACTCCATCAGGTGCTACCAGGATCCTTCTAATCTAGCCAATTATTTTTTAAAAAGCCATAAAATCTGACATAACCTGTGACAAACTCATGCAGGTTTCAGATAATTACCTTGTTACTTTCTAAGTGCTTGCAAACACACTGCTTTATGATCTTTCTATGATTTTTTAAGGTACTGAAGTCAAGGTGATTTGTCTACAGTTTTTATTTACCTTTCTGAAAGATCAGAACAGTGTTAAACAGCTCTTTTCCATTCTGTTCCTCTGATGCTTTCCCTACACTCAGAAATTCTCAAAGATTACAGTTAATGGTTCTGAGATCATTTTATCTAGTTCCTTAATAGCCAAGGATGTAATCCATCTGACTTGAATTCATTCAAAGGAACTAGCATTTTTCTTACCACTTATATGTGCCTGTTTTAATCTTGGCTTCTCTTCTGCCCCCCATCATGGTTCACCTTCCGATAGCTGGACCTCTTGTCCTTTTGTGAAACTACAGATGCGAAGTAGGAGTTAAGCAGTTCAGCCTTTTCCCTGTTGCCATCTTTTCCAACCAATGGAATGACTGTTTCCTTAATCTTCTCATGTTCCATCCAAAGAAATATTTTTGGTTATTTTTGCTTTCCATGCAAGCCTCCTCACTGAGACCCTTAGTCTTCCTAACCCCATTCTTAAAGAGATTTGGACTATTTTCCAATATTCTTCTTTTGTTATATGACTCCTCTTTTCATTTTTAAAAACGTATCCATTTTGTTTCTCAGTTTATCAAAGAGTTCTTGCAACCATACCAATAACATCTCCTGTCTCTTGGTTTTTTTTCTAGTGTTGTTTTAATTTGGTCCCTGATTAATCTTATTTTTCAGAATTTCCTAATTCTACTGAACCCTTTAGCATTTCCATCCATGACATGCTTCCCACAATTTTTCCCACATTTTTTCTTAGTTTATTGCAGTCACCTGTCTTGAAATATAGGACACTAATCTAATTAACTATAGTTCTCCCTGTATGGTGAATTCTAGGATGATACAATTATTTCCCAAGGTTTTCACAACTTCCACTTCCTCAACCATTTCTTCATGGAGGAAATGCACAACTTCAGTAAAACAACTCCTGAACTCATTACATTCCTAGAAGTCCTCCATCTTGCCAGAATTTAGCTTTGGCCTACTAGAGGTGAACTGCATTATCATTAGACATAAAAAAGAAAAATCCATATTGAGCATAGAAGATGAATATATAAAGCATGTTCATCTTCAAGCTTTGAAGAAATTATATGAAAAAAATGCGTATGTGCACAGCTACCATAGGAAAAGGGAACTGGGTGCAATAAAGATCAGTTTGGAGAAGCAAATGAATAGGAAAAGGAACATACTTTTATAATTTCCCACATGATTAAAGCTTTTGCAATTACGTTTATAACACTATTCATACAATATTGCACAGAAACATCAAGTTAGGTAAATCATGTTTGGAGATCATTGTGATTCTGAAAGAATTGAAGGGTGCAATATATAAATTCAGAATAGACTCCTGTGATGCTGATTTACCATCATTTTGAATATCAGAACATTCTGTCTGATCAAGTTAATGCTTAGTGTGCAAATTTGGTAGTTTATTTAGTGAAAGCATGCACTTTCTTTTACTTTACTAATATATCTTGTTTACAGTCTTTGAAAGTTATGTGTTAAATTATGTAAAATTGAACATTGCATTTCAAAGGGAGGAAAAGCTATGTTCAGCTACTTGTTATGACAGAATTCAAGTTTTTCTGGTGCATAGTAAAGCCTTCTCTAATTCAATCTTTTATCTTTTGTTTTTGCTGCCTTGCAGGGTTGGTACAGTAGGCCTCACTAAACTTAGCTGCAACTAAGAATTTCTCCTACATCAACAAAGTTAATGATGATGCTCTTGTGGATTGGAGAATAAAGTGCACACTAAGTATTTAAGAAGCGGAAAAAAAATTATCTTCTCAGATTTATACTGCATCCACTGCTATCAAGACAGCAAACCAAAGGACAGATTTTTGATCCACAGTGTTTATAAAACTAAACTGATTTATCTTACTAAGGCTCGGGGTTTGTGACCTGGACATCAGCATTTGGAAGTTACTTGTTTTACAAAAATGAGGGCGGCTTTGCAACCAGCAGACATTGCCATTGTGGCGCTCTATTTTGTGCTTGTTTTGTGCATAGGCTTTTTTGCCATGTGGAAATCCAATCGAAGCACTGTAAGTGGGTACTTCCTTGCAGGGCGATCTATGACATGGGTTGCAATTGGTGCTTCTTTGTTTGTAAGCAACATCGGAAGTGAACACTTCATTGGGCTTGCAGGATCTGGAGCAGCAAGCGGATTTGCCGTGGGGGCATGGGAATTCAATGCCTTATTGCTTTTGCAACTCTTGGGATGGATTTTTGTTCCGGTCTACATACAATCTGGAATATATACCATGCCTGGGTACTTATCCAAACGATTTGGAGGGCACAGAATTCAAGTATATTTTGCTGTTTTGTCTCTAATTCTCTATATCTTCACCAAACTCTCAGTAGATTTGTATTCAGGAGCATTGTTCATTCAGGAATCATTGGGCTGGAATATTTATTTATCAGTGATACTTTTGATTGGAATGACTGCATTGCTGACAGTGACTGGAGGTCTTGTGGCAGTTATCTACACAGACACAGTTCAAGCTTTGCTTATGATTATTGGTGCCTTCACACTTATGATCATAAGTATTACAGAAGTGGGTGGATTTGAAGAGCTTAAACGAAGATACATGTTGGCCAAACCAAATGTTACATCGATTTTATTGACACATAATCTTTCCAGTACTAATCATTGCCATGTTGACCCAAAACCTGACGCACTGAAAATGTTACGTGAACCAACTGATGAAGATATACCTTGGCCTGGTTTCATTTTGGGACAGACTCCAGCTTCCGTATGGTACTGGTGTGCAGACCAAGTAATTGTCCAGAGAGTGTTAGCAGCAAAAAATATTGCTCATGCCAAAGGATCCACTCTGATGGCAGGTTTTTTAAAACTCTTACCTATGTTCCTTATAGTTGTTCCGGGTATGATATCACGGATATTGTTTGCAGATGACATTGCATGCATCAATCCAGAACATTGTATGAAAGTTTGTGGAAGCAGAGCTGGATGCTCTAACATTGCCTATCCGCGTCTGGTAATGAATCTTGTTCCTGTTGGTCTGCGGGGCCTTATGATGGCTGTAATGATTGCTGCACTAATGAGTGATTTGGACTCTATATTTAACAGTGCCAGTACCATCTTTACACTGGATATATATAAGCTCCTCGTAAGGAAGAATGCATCATCCAGAGAACTGATGATTGTTGGAAGAGTTTTTGTTGCTTTCATGGTTGCAATAAGCATTGCTTGGGTCCCAATAATAGTGGAAATGCAAGGAGGTCAAATGTATCTATATATACAAGAGGTAGCGGACTATTTGACTCCTCCAGTGGCTGCTATATTTCTTTTAGGTGTGTTCTGGAAGCGTTGTAATGAACAAGGGGCTTTCTTTGGTGGGATGGTTGGATTTGCTTTAGGAGCTGCACGGCTGATTCTGGCATTTATCTATCGTGTCCCTGAATGTAACCAGCCAGACACTAGACCATTCTTTATCAAGAACATCCATTATATGTATGTTGCTACCGGACTGTTTTGGATCACTGGAATTGTGGCTATAATAATCAGCTTTTTGACCCCACCACCTTCAAAGGAACAAATTCGTACAACTACATTTTGGTCTACAAAAAACAGAACTGTGAAAGAAAATACATTAACAAGCAGTCCATATGAAGCCCAAGAGAAGAATGTGTTAAAGTATGGTGTAATGGTATCTTCAAATGGGAAATCTGAAGAAAATGTTAAAAATGACCAGCCTGAAAATGTCAATCTTCTAATTACTTCCAGGGTGGATAGCAGTCCAGTGATTACTTTTAACTGTGAAGTTGAAACACCAGTTGATTGTTACTCTAATGGGCAGGCAGCTCTTATGGGTAACAAGAAGAGTGAAGAGATTGAGAGTAATGACAAAGACTGGAAGTTTATAGATTGGTTCTGTGGCTTTAAAAGCAAAAATGTGAACAATAGAGTCATCCAAGAAAAGAGGGAAGAAGAGACTATTTGTCTACAAATGCTGGAAGAGACTCCAAAAGTTAAATTATTACTTAATGGTGGATTATTTTGTGTGTGTTTTCTTGGAATATTCATGTTTGTTTATTTTTCTTTGTGAACAGTTTTTTAAAGAGTGTGGCCTGACATTCAAAAAACAGACAACAGGTCCTTGGAGAAATACATAATTATGTGTGTTATATGTCTCATATCTCAGGCTTCCTTTGCATTATTGTTTTCAACCAGCTTGAAAATCATTACAAATCGTGTAGCTTAGTGTTTTTATTTCAGTGCAGAATGGGGATTTTATTCAATACCAAAAGTTGAATTTCAATATATCAAAGTAAGAAATTAATTTGTTAAAATAAATAATCACAATAATTTGCAAATGGTCACGGTGAAACTAGTGTTAGTGTTGGTACTAACACTTCAAATATTGGTAAATTACACATATACAGTTATGAGTCATCTTAATAATTTCTGATTATTTTCCTTTTACCCAGTACTCAAAACATTGTTTTTGACTAGGTTCCCAACAAATATCTAAGTATTAAAACTGAATTACACAATGATAATTCATATCATCTAAAATTATTATGCACCCACTGAGTACAATACTTCCCTTTCTCAATTCACTAGATGAAGTATTTATCAATAATAGCAGTAAGTTTGAAAAAAAAATTCAAATTACGCAGAAAGAATGGTCCAGTTTACATCTCCCTAGTTGATACTCTACAAATTGATTTAAGTTTTCTTTGCAAATTATCCTGTTTGGTGTTACAGTTCAGATTACTTGGAGACAAAATGGCAGTATAAATGGTGGTAAACCCCTCCCCCCAAATAATCCCCCAAGTATTTTCAGCTAAAAATACTTCTTGGGTATGTTGGGATGTTTTCCTAAAATTGAATTTACACATTAACATTGTAGGACTAGGTGATTCCTCCAACCTCTTGCAGAATGAAAAGTAAAAAAAAATCCCTAACAACCTCTAGCATCCTCTTTGTGAAACCACCCTTTGTGAAATCTTTTCCACGGTAAAAAAAAAAGCCACTGTGAAATAAGCAATTTTGTACAAAAGAAGACTTTTTTCTTTTTTTTATTGAAAAAGTTTTTAAAAAACAAAAACATTTCCCCCCCCCCTTTTTCCCCCCTCCCTCCCAAACCGCCCCCCCCCCGCTTCCCGGGTCAATCACAAGGTATTGTTATACATAAACCAAACATAGAGTAAAATTTTTCCCTTCTAATCCAATTAACCTCATCCAAGAAGACTTTTTTTTTTAACTTCCCTTTTTCCAAGTTCAGAATTTAGTGACATCCCCTCCCCCCATCTTTCCAGCAACTCAGATGGGGTTTATGTTCTTCTCAGCCACCATTATCACTCCCTCCAATGTTCCAACCCTCTCCCTATGCATAAGCCAAACAAGCCCTGGGTTGTGGTGGTTTTTTTTTTAAACTGCATAGACTAAAACAGTGGAAACATCACGTTTTAGTTTGGGCTCAGATAACAGAAAGTCAGCTGTTATGTGTTTGGAAGAATCTCCTGTTCTGAGGCCGTAGTTATAGCAAAGACAGAAAAATGACTCTTACCTCCTCCCTATCTCGTGCCAATTTTTAATACCCAGTTTGAAATGGCTGTGCGAGGAGCAATAGATGCACTCTCCATTACAGTGCTGGCATTCACAGGGCCAATGGAAGCAGAAACTGGCAGACACAAATAAACTTATGACTTTTGACAAAAATATATACCATTCTATAGTATCATTCATAACTGGCTAGAGGGAATTTGTCCTTTGTTTAGAATTGAGCTCACCTCTGCAGTTTTGCAACAAAATGCATTCTTGCACTTCAAAGTGGTAAAGTTATGCCCCATCAGATGCATTGTACTTCTCTTGCTCCCTGGCCTTTGGTCATGCTATCTGCAGCTGATGGAAATTCAAATATTCTAACATTGGAGGACCATAAGTTCTGTCTGTAATTGGAACTGCAGAACTGAAGCATCTAATGCAAAAAATACATTTACTTTCTTTTCTTTTTTATCTGTACCTTAGAACAGATTGAGATTGCAGTGACTATTATAACAGCATAATAAGATAACCAAAAATTGACTTGACTCATTGGCAATAGCATATTGAGTCATTTTGCTTTAGACTTTTTCCCACAAGGTTGGTGAAAAAAATGTCATTTATTACTGAATAATAAATGATATTTATTATTATGGCATTAAGTGACATTTATTACCGAATGATGGAATTAATATGAAAAATATAAAGACATTAAATTGTGGTTTCAATCTTGATTATACGATATAATTTTAAAAGCAGTGTATGTATTTTGTAAATACTGTAGCAGGTTTATGTTTTTATTGGCTTCTACCATGAATTGAGCTTCTTTGTGAACAGGACCAAAAAGCCTTTTCAAGGCACGTGTAATAAATACTTCATTGATGCTAAAAAAAAGTGCTTTAGAGCAGGTAGTGGGTTATTCTGGTACCTCACAAACTCAAATGCATATTTTCCTGGGCTATAGCTGCTTTATAAGCCAAGAAGAAAGTACAGCTTCTTTAAGGAGGTATTGACCAATGTGGCATGTGTGTTCATGCTGGCTCCAAAGCTCCTTTTTGGCTTCAGATCTGAAGTAGTGCACATATTTGCCTTCCATGACTAGAGACCCCAGATGATGCTAGTGATGAAAGGTGGATTTCTCCTGAGGTAAGGTAGCATTGCTCTTTCTAGTACTCTTAAAGTACTCAGTATATTGAATGAGTTGCTAGCATTGACATGCAGATTGGCTAGCTCAGGGATCGATTTCCCTCCCTTTTCCTCCCAAGGTATTTCCCTCAAAATACCTTGAATAGCCTTACAGACACATTAAAATAGCAGTGTCCAATACTCTCACTGTCTTAATCTCAAGTAATTTATTACGTGTGTGGTATTATGAATACATATGGCAGAGTTAATTCTGAGTCTATTTGAAATTGGACCAATTAACCAGTAAGGGAAATTTTGCCACATTTTAAAAATGTATCAATTAATATTTGAGAATTCCAGTAACATTCCCTTTCCTACTTTATATAGTTTAGACTATATAAATGCTAGTCATATGTTTAGTTCTTTTGTTATGTGTGGAGATCCTGAATAATGCGTCTCTGCCTTTTGACTAAGATTCAGTATAGTACAGGCAGTCCTTGACTCATAATCATAATTGTGGCCGCGATTACAGTCATAAGTCATGCTGATCATTAACCAGATCATCATATAACTGACCTGATTTTACAACATTTCCTGCAGCAGTTAAGAGAATTACAGTGGTCATTAAGTGACATATGCCACTGTTAAGTAAATGCTGTGATCATTAAGTGAACCCATTGTCTACAACGGGCATTTTTTGCTGGAAAACAGAAGTAAACCTTGGTTTCTGGCAAAATACATAAGTTGAGGACCATTGTATCATGTCAACAAGTAAGTAGCAGCAAATGAGTCTAGAATACATCATGCCATCTTTGTGGGAACAATAGTTTCCAAATCACTTTGGAATTAACAGTGAGCAAACAAGCTATTTGAATACACTGTGCACAATTATTGGAATACAGTATGTAGTGAATGGTATTGTGCTTATTTATTGAAATCTCTTAAACTTGAATTAGGGAACCAGTTTGTAGACTTTTTTTAAAAAAAAATGGTTATATGGGACAGATGGATGCCGTAGTCATCAAATGGGTAAAGCCAGTTTTTCCATTTTAAAACATTTGGGGGGGGGGATTATAGTGCAATAATCTTTCTAAAGGTACAACCAATGATTTTTACCATCCCTTTCACCTGTAAAATCAGTGCTCCCAGTACTGCTTGATGATTAACTCCTGAGCTTCTGCAGTGATGGCAGAACAGGATTTGGGGGCTATATGTAGCTACAGTATAGGTTGTTTATAAGTTGTTAACCTTTGGTTAAATTGTTAAATGGGCAGTCAGGCCACAATTTCATACTTTGTTTTGTTAATTAGGGTTAATTGAAGTAGACTGCAAGTTTCTACTTAACATAGAAATATGGTATGTTCTTTTTGGTTGTGAGGGTTTGCTATGAGTGTGACATTTTGAAACACTTTTATTGATTCCCATGTTCTAAGATGGTTGTCTATACTGGGCTGCATAATGTTCTAAATTCTAGAATGTGACAACCCTGTTTTTGTTATTTGTTTGTGGTACAGGAAAATCTAAGTGTTACTTCTAGTTTCTTTTATCAGTATAAGAATCATTTCAACTGAATTTTCTATATTCCTTTATTCTTACTACTGAACATTTCTTTTATATAATTCTTCAAATTAAGTAAGTAAATGTGTAATAGCTTGTTATAGTGCCTTTTAGTAGCAAAGTATAACCTTGTCAGGTTGCCACATCTCATTGTGATGAAAACATTTATTTTTTGCTGACTTCACATTTTTATCTATGCCATAAAGGAGCACATATATTTTTCTAAGTAGAACTGTAAGTCTAGTCTTGAAGACGAATTAAATAGTAAATCATAGCCTACATTGATTGATAATGGCCGTTCAGTATTTATTTTTACATTAACGGAAGGCATAATATGTACAACACTCTTAAAAATTAGGAAAGTGTAGCATTTTAATAAAGATAAACAATCCTAAATTTCTAATACCACTGCAAAATCAGTTCTAATAAATAACACTAAATAGCATTCCAACTTGGATGATCGTTTTGACTATCCTGGGAATTCTTTTACATTCCATGAATAAGTGTTTGTTGGTCTTCTGATCAGCAATGTAGACTCTTTAGCTAATAACAGTCCTTCTATTTTACGGTTTAGTGTACAATTTCTGGTGGTACCCAAACGAAAGTGCAAATTTCTCATGGATCAGCTTTACTTCTTAACACCTAAGCAATTTTCCAGTGTGTTTAATAGTTTAGATTTGCCTTCCTCAGTCACAGAGCTGCTGTCTAATGCTGGAATTCTGGTAAGTGTCTAGAACATCTGGAGAATTCTAGTTTAGTCTACATGCAGGAATGTACAAAAATTTCTCTTAATGTATCCAGGCAATTTCATGGGATCCCCCCCCCCCGAATTTTTGTGACATAGTATTGTCTTGTATATTATCATAGCAGTTGATCAAGAATACCTTTTTAAGAAATATAATGGGCTTTTAATTTGTATATTTAAATGTACGGAAAGATGTATGAGGGCTTTATTTTTCTACTATATTCAGGGAAATCATAGCTTCTATTCTGGAAAGTACTTTATTCTCTTTTTTTGCCAAAGTTGTCCTTCCATCCCATTTCACTGCTTTGCTATACAAATACAAAAGAAGATGGTAAGCTGACTGCTTCACTTTTCTTTCTATAATTTTAAACTAGTATTTTAGTGTCCTTACACCTCAGAAATCAGTTCTAATGAATAATATTTTCCTAAATGAAAAAAAGAAGGGTGTGGGCTGTAGGCTGTCAAGCTCTAATAAGCAGGGTGTCAAACTCGGATTTCATTGAGGGCCACATCAGGGTTTTATTTGACCTTGGGGCCAGGGTGAGCGTGACGAGCTCAATGTCACTCATGTCGAGGATCCCTGTGGTGACAGTGCTCTGGCAGCAAAAACAGCTCCTGAGCTCCGTTTTTGGCTGTGACACTTTCTGCAATCCTCTGCCAGTGAAAACAGCTCCGGAGGATACCTCTCGAGCTCCGTTTTCACTGGCAGAGGCACGGTCGGCCAGTCCTTTGCCCTTTCCAGGGCGGCCCCACAGCCCAGATCTAAGCACCCTGGGAGGAGGATCCGACCCCCAGGCCTTGAGTTTAAAACCCCTGTAATAAGGACACTTATCAGAAAACAATGATTTAGTAGCATACCTTTATTTTAAATTCTTAATCTAAGGTAAATTATTATGTTTTGTATGAGTTGTCTACAAGAGAAACTCCTCCCTCCCCCAGAAACTGCATACTGAATTCATAAATTTAGTTTTTTACGGAAAACTTTAAATTATGTATTTAAAGTTAGGAATTTAATTGTTCAGTATATTCTGTATTCTGTGCCCTTAACGTTTTGAAAATAAAGCTAGTGTTATTACATGTGATGTTATGAATTAAAGGTGAGTAAAGTACTTAAAAACTTTTTCAAGATAAGTGTATAATTCAGTGATGTTTAAATGTATTTTTGTTAGCTTTAGAATAGTTGAAATGTAACTTGATATAATTAAAAGTCCTTATTTCAGAGTTTTTTAAATCCTGCTTACAAAATAGCACACTCATAGGCACACACACATAAACACACACACACACTGCATAACTATTTCTGGGAATGTTTTGTTTTTTTAAACAAATACTTCATTTGTGTTCTGATTTTGTGTAAAATGTTCCATAGTGCTGTAATGCACTATGTAAGATTCTTCATGGGCAAAGTCAGGTACTGAGCAATGATGGCAATGACATACGACAGTCATTGTTTATGAACACATACGAAAGTGTTTATGAACACATGCTTTTAAATGAGGTGGTTATAAAAATAGTTGCTGTGCAAAAAAAAAACCTAGTAGTCTTCTTCAAGAAGAAAGCAAGTTCTTTTATTAAGTAAATACCTTTTTCTTCATCCTTTAAGTTTTAAATACAGTGTCAGTGTGATGCTAATTTTTCTTTCACCTTTGGATATATATAAGTATACTTTTAAAAAAATGTTTGGTATCTTGTTTTTGTTGCTGTTGTATTTTCTACAATGTGTGTAAATTAGAAGTCAATAGTTTTTTAAAACATTTCACAGAGCAAAAAAATAAAATGGTAATGTGGAACATGTCAAGTGTTTAAACTTTAGGGGAAAATGAATCAACTAAGCATAAATATGTATAAACTTACTTCTAGATGTCTTAAATAAAAAATCTTAAATGCCCATGATCTGTCGATAAAGGACATATTATTCAATGAAATAGAATTATTACAGTAGGAATATAGATCTAGAAATGTTAAGGAAATGAATATTTCTTGATAGAACATTACTATGATCTTTCCCAGAGTTTGTCATGGAATGAAGGCTTAAGTATAGAACATTGTCAATAAGATATTGAAGAAAACTGTTTTGGAGAACTCTGATCTTATTGCTAGTTGTATGTATATTGCTTGTTGTATACTGTATCTGTATTTTTGCCTCCTCGATTAGTCTTCAACATGAAACTCTTATTAGAGTATTTGTATAATTAAAACTGTATTTCTTGCAGTTTACATTTTTTGAATATAGAATTTTGTCCTGTCCAAGTTACTGTGTGAAAATGTTTAAAACTTCTGTACAAAGTTTAAATAAAAAGTACAAAAATGCAAGTATTTCTGAAATGATCTTAGAAGTTAACTTAATAGGTAAATATTCTTGAGAGTCTGCTGTGTCTAAAATTTTTATTCAATTTTGTTAAGAGATTTATGTGAACAATTTATGATACTCCAATTTAGACAGTGGTAATTAACAGAAAATAATTCTAGATAGCTTACGGCACCAATATTTTAATGGAATCATTTGTCTGCTTCAATTCTGTGTGCATTTTATTGTTTTCTAAAATGCAAAACAAGGGAACTGGTCTCAGATGCATTGGAAGTTGATTATAAAGGTTTGCTGCCACATTAGGGCTTTACTGGTAAGTAGCTGACTTTAAATTGAGTGCAGTACACTATATTATCTGCAGCCAGTATAGCACCTGAAAAGTAAGGATAACATGGCCAATATACTACTCTAGACAGTTTAGTGCACCAGCTGTAATCTCCAGATTGTTTCAAGGGTAGAATTATATGGAATAATTTAGTTGAGATTGCCAGAGCACGTACTGCTGAGATCAGGCTTTTTTATCCATAAATTGCTAAATTTGACTCACTGTCTGAAGCTGGCATAGGTTCTCCTTACTGAGGCACTTTCAGTGATTATTTGGTATCCAAGAGTAGCCATACATCCTATACTTGGTTTTATAGGGCAAGTGTCATCCTATGTAGTATTGTGTTAAGGACAGTTTCTGGATAGACTTATTCGGAGATGATGAACTTCCACGCTAATGTTTATCTTTCTATGATTCATCTTCAGGCAATTGGCCTTCATCTAGCTCTTCACAGCCCACCAGCATTCTTCTATTAGCATTCGTCTATTGATTTGCCTGGGTCAGACGAAAAAGACAAAATTGAGAGGCATTTGTATATCTCTTTTCAAACCTCAGCCTTTCCCAATGGCTTTATACAGGCTTCAGCACCATGGGAGATCAGATCAAATGCAATGGAATTCCGTACATGATTACCATGGTATTGAACAGGTCCTCCAGTCCTATTTTGATTATGGTTCTGCAGGCAGGAATACAAACACTACAATACAGTGTCTTTAGTTGTCAACTTGCTGAACCATCCAATGAGATACTATGGTCTATGCTATTACAAGCTTCTGAGAGATTAAGGACAGTAAATAAGAATAGCACAGCATTCCTACTCATTTTTCTAAATGTTAGGCAACCAATCTGCTGATCTTAATTGTTTTTTCCCCAATTAGAGTAGTTCCTAATTCTCATAGAAATGGGAGCTATGGGCCCATAGCTTGCTTACTCTGATAGTACATAAATACTGGTGGGTTTTAAACTAACATTTGACTAATTAAGAAATAACTTGATCATGTTGGATAATTTAATGAAAATTACAACTCGGGTACAACAGTTGTGAAAAGTGCAAATCCCCTATTATGAGTCACGAAGGAGTTGAAATGACAGTACTGAATATCTCTCAGGAGTACTCTGTTTTAAATACTGTTTACAGTCCTGGTTGGTTTATCCAGAAAGAAAATTGTAGAGCTGGGAAAGAAGGATGAAATTTATAACTAGTAAGTTGTACTTTTAGTTAAAAAAAAGGAAAAGAAAATATTTAGATATTGTAACTAGTTTATATTTATGAGCCACAGTGGTTAGAATGCAGTAGTGTAGGATACTGCTGGTGACAGCCGGCTGCCTGCAATTTGGCAGATCCAATCTCACCAGACTCAAGGTTGACTCAGCCTTTTATCCTTCCATCCTTCCGAGGAGGGTAAAATGAGGACCCAGATTATTGGGGGCAATATGCTGACTCTGTAAACCACTTAGAGAGGCTGTAAAAGCACTGTGAAGTGGTATAGAAGTCTTTATTGCTATTGCTATTACTATGATAGTTGCAGTGTCCTGGGGTCATCTGATCATCTTTTGTGACCTTTTGACAAGCAAAATCAACAAGAAGCCAGATTCATCTAACCCATGTTACCAATTTAACTGTTGTGATTCACTTAACAACTGTGGCAAGAAAAGTTGTAAAATTGGGCAAAACTAACAACTATCTTGCTTAGCAACAGAAACTTTGGGCTCAATTGTGGTTGTAAATTGAGGATTATGTAATGTAGCTGAGGGGAGATATAACCAATGATTAGAAAATAATGCATGCTGTAATAAAATGGATATTAATCATATTTCCATCTTATACTATAGCTCTGGGGAGACCGACAGGTGGTGGATTGAAGATGTGATAGTCTCTAGCTTGCATTATTTTGGTAAAATCAGAGCCCGAAGGTAGTGATTAAGCTACCTGGTTCAAAGAGAGCAATAGATATGGTGGAAATGCTGAGGAGCAGATTGCTATTACTATCTTGAAACATTTTAATTTTATACTAGATTATCTTTGGTTTGACCCAGCAAGAATCTGTTAAATGTTTCAGTTTAAAAGCTTAGAGTAACACAACCTATATAAAGTTGAACGGAGATGCTATAGACAATAACATACAGCTATACAGATATGATAAAATACATCCTTGTTTCTTTAGAGTTGTCGTGTCCCACTCCCACTCTCACGAACGAGTCAAGGAAGTCCGTAACAAACTTGGCAAAGAAGCCTTTGCAGCTTGCCAAATTCCTTCGAGGTTTATCAGGGCAGGCAGGAGTCCAAGTTGTGACTTCAGCGATAGAGTCCAATATCAGCAAACTAGATAAGACTTTGCTTGACTCAAGGTTGGAATGCCAAAAGCAGGTCCTTTATATAGGCTGTGGGGTGTGGCTCCATGACTCAGCATTTATCCAGGCCTGCCCCACCCCTCCTTCTGCTGGCATCGCCTCTCAGATCTCCGGAAGCGAGGGTCCTCCCAATCTGAATTGTCTTCAGCTCGATCTGCTGTCAGGGAAAGGGAGGGGTCAGAGGGAGTAGGGCCGAATAATTCCAGCACCTGGCTGGCTTCCTGCTCTGAAGGCTGAGCCGAAGGAACATACGCTGTATGAGTGAGGTTTATCGGGCTTGTCCTTTCACTCCTGGAATCCTCTCCGGGCATGGGGCCAGGGCCAGGGGATGGAGGCATGACAGGCCATTCATCTTCATTATCAGACTCAGAGTCTGATAAAAGGCCCGGTTGGAGACGGGAGGGGCCCGTCTGAGGAGAGGAGGGAGGACGAGTCACAACAAGAGTATTACTTAAATATCTGTTTCCCCTTTCACATCAGATTATAGGCAGGTCTAACCCATGAGTGACATGCCGCCCTGGATAGTTAATGCAGCTTCACAAAATAATAACCTTTAATATAATTATGTGATTAAGATTGGTCAACCATATTATATATATTTTATATGCACCTCAAGACAATTCCTCTTCACGATCTAAAATATTGAATTCCTCTCTTAATTGAATTTTCTTAACTATACTAAAGTGTACCTAAGAAGGAGTTGTTTTCAGTTTTTTGTACATTCTTGCAAATAGGTAAGAGAGTAATCAAACTTTTGGGACTTCTCCTTCCTTTAACGTCTGTCTTTTCTCCCCTTCTTTTTTAGTCCAGCCAGTTAAAAGTAATTGCCAGTGACTTTATACACATTATTTTGAAATACCTACTTTATACATGGACATTGACAGTTGAATAATGTGAGTGATCCCTTTTTGCCCTAATTATTGTCAAGAGATTAGTTCTTCAACATTGGAAAGACAAATTTTTGGCCCTACTAAATTGAAGATTTGTTACTTGTGCCTTTTGAATGAGTCAATTGAATGTCAATTATAAACGAACTATTACAATATAACATGGATACATTTTACTGAAACCATTTTATCAAAAAATGCCACACACACACACAGCATTTTATCGGTTTTCATTGTGTTTTCATTCCCCCCAATTCTGTTTTAGTAAATAAAGTAAGATAAATGATAATTAACTATACTATAAATGTATGTTTTTCTTTCTGTATAAAGCCAGAGACAGCTGCAGCACTGAGGCGCACAGTGGAAGCTTTGCTGGAAAGAGGAGCAGTGGTGAGAAATTTGGAAAACCTGGGAGAAAGAATGCTGCCATATAAGATAATAAAGCATGATCAGCATCACCTCAGAGGAGGGTATGAGCTATTAATTCTGGCATGTAATTTTGCTAGATTGAATATAATTCAAAGAAGTGATGATAGCACAGAAATCTACAGAAGAACAATACTGAAATTGGAGCTTTGGTATTGCCTTAGCAGCTGCTCCTACAGTGTCCCAAAACTTGATGCCTACCAGATTAGTTAAACTACACTGCTGTCTTTTACTACCAATACATGAAATTAGTGATGGTGATAGGAGTTGTGGTACAACAAATCTGAAGAATACCCAAATTGAGGAATAGCTTAAGGGAAGAAGATGATTCTTTGTCAAAGCTACTATGTGCATCCGTTTCTTCCCTGTGCATACATATCACTTCTTTCAATTGCATCCAATGTTTGAAAAATACTATCATTACTGTCATTTCAATGAATGAAAATCAGCGACATTTGTTTGTTAGTTTGTTCATTAGATCAATTCATATAGCTACCCATTTTCCAATTGCAATTCTTGGCAGCAAACCCAACCAATGGTATACATATTCCTAAATTATATGAATCAATATTTAATAATTGCAAAATGAGATACAAGAGTATTCCCCCAAATAAATAAATGGAATAGGCTTCATTCAGTAATTGACTTCATTACTTGTTTCTATTCATAGTATTTTGCATTCCTGTTTTTCCAGTAAGTGTAGTGTGTATAGAAACAAAATTTTATATTCCCTTCGCTAAGAAATATATTTGGTATATAGATTTTTTTAATCTAGATTAGCATTTTTGTTTCATTAAAATATTTCAATATGATATGTATGTATTTCTGAAGAGCCATGGTGGTGCGAGGAGCCAGATTGTTGGGAGCAACATGCTGACTCTGTAAACTGCTTAGAGAGGTTTGTAAAGCACTGTGAAGCGATATATAAATTTAAGTGCTATTGCTATTGCTAACTGGATCAGAACTGATTCATTATCTTTGATTTATCTGATATAATTATCTGATAACTATAATGATAATGGATAAATTTGATTCTGCTTGTTATTTATTTCTATATAGAAATAGAACGGAGATGCTTGAAATGAATAAACAATTCAAAAACATATTTTTATTTATTATAAATAATCAAACAAATAAATAATAAAATAAAATTAATAAGCTCATCTGGTATAATATAATTGACGGATACACTACTGAATTAAGATTCAAAAATGTTTAAAAATTGTTTTTTTTTCAAGTTCTGTTCTGAATGTTGGTACGTAAAGGAACAAATAGATTTAATCACAGTATTCCTGTGTTTATTTATTTTAAAGCAAATGTTATGAGCAAAAGCAAATGCCATGTCATGATAGTATTTGATATAGTGAGAATTATTTGCAGGATTAATTATTTAGGTGGTTGTTTTTTTTTTTGTAATGAGTCTTAAAACTCTAATAATACCTTATCAAAGACAACTTCTCAATAAAGAGAGACAAATGTTGCTAAACAACTAGTATTGTATAAAGATGACATTCAATAATGAAAACAATCAAAATAACAATCTGTAACATATCACCTATATTAAATGTACAAAATTTGAAGGGAAAACTTGACATTTATTATTTTTACTTAGCTGAGTCCAAATATTACTTCTATTGCAGCTTTTATTGTTGTGGGAAACTGCTATTGTAGAGAAATGTTACTATTCTGAAAAATGGGGAGAATTGAATTTTTAGAGGCTGTTTTTAGCCAGGGTAGGATCAACCAGAGAAATAATGGAACAGAATAACAATAGCAATAGTATTTAGACTTATATACTGCCCCATAACGCTTTACAGCACTCTCTGGGCGGTTTACAATGTAAGCATTATTTGCATATTGCCCCCAACAATCTGGGTTCTCATTTTACCAACCTTGGAAGGCTGAGTCAGTCTTGAATGCTATCAGGATTGAACTCCAGGTGCTGGCAGAGTTTGCCTACAATACTACACTTAACCCTTGTGCCACCAGGTTTCCAATAATCCATTGACCATATTTGCTTCCTTGAGAGGCAAGTAGTAAAATATTTGGTTCAAACAAATATTGTTAGACAGTGTGCTGAACACTCTAGGGATGGTACTAACTGAATCTGCAGTGAGCTCTGCTAGAATCTAAATGTTTTTATTTCTAAAGAACCATACAAATTGTTCTTAACTGAACTCATATGTTACTATGGTATTGCCTGGGACGTCTATTCTTCACCAACTTTTAGATTAGAGAGTGGGGCACCTCTGTGCTTTTTCTATCAGCACATGTTCTTCACAATGTCTTGTCAGGCTTCTCCCTAAATTTTAACCACCTGCTTTCACATTTTTTCACGGGAAACTGCTGTATGTATCATGAAACAGGATAGGATAGGAAACAATTAATAACCAATGCATGAAATGCCATGTATGTGTGTCATGTTTTTCCATGTATAGATATAAACCTATAGAAAAACGCTAAAATATATCTGTCCTATTAAACTTTCTTAAACTGTTGCTGTAAATTAAATAAGTTGCTTAGCAAGCAGGTATACTTTCAACAAATTAACTAACATTATATAGTCTCAGGAATTTAAACTCATCTATTGCCCTCCTGAATAAATAGATAAATTTAATGGCCTTGAAATCCAGTTACTGTTCCATGTTTATATAGCAGCAGTATTTGGCTTTGAAAAGAAATGATTCCTGCCTTAGAGCTGGGGGGCCCGAAAATTCAGAATTGTTTTTATATATCCTGTGATGATAGGTTTCATAAAACTTTATTTGTGATGAAGAAAATTGTAATAGATTTGGACTTTTAGATCAGATCCAATCTTTCTTAAATTCATATGAATTTAAATTGTGGCTCATTATTGTATAGGATACACTAGGCTTCCCAGTATATCAAACCATTAACATTCAGTTGTTTGGTACTGTACTCCTGTACTAGGAGTTTCTGCTCAGCTGGATGCTAGAACTGGATACTAAAAGTAGAAAGCTGCATTCCATTTGTCCTTCTATAATATGCCTAGGGAATACTGTTGACCTATATATGCGAAGGTTAACCATGTTTCAGATGTTAAAATTGGTAATTTGAACTTTTCCATGTGTGTTTACCAAACATTCTGAGTATCTCTGAGAAAACCAACTTGAGGCCTGAGAGTTAGTAGACAAGCACTTTTCTAGTCCCCTTCTAAATCTCATAATCAGCTATATTAATAATAATAATAATAATAATAATAATAATAATAATAATAATAATAATAATAATAATAATAATTTAATTTGTATACCGCCCTTCTCCCAAAGGACTCAGGGCGGTTTACAGTGAAAATAAAAATACAGCAATACATACAATATTAAAAACAAACATTAAAAAACTTATTAAATTTGGCCCAATATTAAAATACAAGTAACCCTAAAAATTAATAAAAATTAAAACCCCATAAAATCAGCTAAAAAATTAAAATTAAAATTCAAGCCAGTCCAGCAAGACGAAACAAATAAGTCTTAAGTTCGCGGCGAAAGGTCCGGAGGTCAGGTATTTGTCAGAGTCCAGGGGGAAGCTCGTTCCATAGGGTAGGAGCCCCCACAGAGAAGGCTCTTCCCCTGGGGGCCACCAGTCGACATTGCTTGGCTGATGGCACCCTAAGGAGTCCCTCTCTGTGAGAACGCACAGGTCGCTGGGAGATACAAGATGGCAGTAGGCGGTCCCGTAAATATCCCGGTCCTAAGCCATGGAACGCTTTAAAGGTGGTAACCAATACCTTGAAGCGCACCCGGAAGACAACAGGCAGCCAGTGCAGTCTGCGCAGAATGGATGTTACATGGGAGCTCCGAACCGCTCCCTCTATCACCCGCGCAGCTGCATTCTGGACGAACTGGAGCCTCCGAGTGCTCTTCAAGGGGAGCCCCATGTAGAGAGCATTGCAGTAATCTAAGCGAAAGGTAACGAGAGCATGAGTGACCGTGCATAGGGCATCCCGGTCCAGGAAGGGGCGCAACTGGCGAATCAGGTGAACCTGATAAAAAGCTCTCCTGGAGACGGTCGTCAAATGATCTTCAAACGACAACCGCCCATCCAGGAGAATGCCCAAGTTGCGCACCCTTTCCATCGGGGCCAATAACTCGCCCCCAACAGTCAGCCGCGGCTGCAGCTGACTGTACCGGGGTGCCGGCATCCACAGCCACTCCGTCTTGGAGGGATTAAGCTTGAGCCTGTTCCTCTCCATCCAGACCCATATGGCTTCCAGGCACCGGGACAGCACTTCGATAGCTTCGTTGGGGTGGCCTGGGGTGGAAAAGTACAGCTGCGTATCATCAGCGTACAGTTGGTATCTCACCCCAAAACCACTGATGATCTCGCCCAGCGGCTTCATATAGATGTTGAACAGGAGAGGCGAGAGAATCGATCCCTGCGGCACTCCACACATGAGGCGCCTCAGGGTCGATCTCTGCCCCCCTGTCAACACCGTCTGCGTCTGGTCAGAGAGGTAGGAGGAGAACCACTGATAAACGGTGCCTCCCACTCCCAAACCCTCCAACCGGCGCAGCAGGATACCATGGTCGATGGTTTCAAAAGCCGCTGAGAGGTCTAATAGGACCAGGGCAGAGGAGTAACCCTTATCCCTGGCCCTCCAGAGATCATCCACCAACGCGACCAAAGCCGTCTCCGTACTGTATCCGGGCCGGAAGCTGGACTGGAACGGATCTAGATAGACAGTTTCATCCAGGTACTGGGGTAATTGACGTGCCACCGCACTCTCTACAACCTTCGCCGTAAAACGAAGGTTGGAGACTGGACGGTAATTTCCTAAAACAGCTGAGTCCAGGGAAGGCTTCTTGAGGAGAGGTCTCACCACCGCCTCTTTCAAGGCAGCGGGAAAGACCCCCTCTCGCAAAGAAGCATTTGTAATCCCCCGGAGCCAGCCTCGTGTCACCTCCTGCGTGGCCAGCACCAACCAGGAGGGGCACTGGTCCAGTAAACATGTGGTGGCATTCAACCTTCCCAGCAACCTGTCCATGTCCTCGGGAGTCACAGGGTCAAAACTATCCCAAACAGTCTCAACAAGATGAGTCTTGAAACTCTCGCCTGGCTCTACCCAATTTTGATCCAATCCATCCCGAAGCTGAACGATTTTATCGTATAGATAACCGTTAAACTCCTCGGCACGCCCTTGTAATGGGTCCTCCCGCCCCTCCTGTTGAAGGAGAGAGCGGGTAACCCGAAACAGGGCAGCCGGGCGGTTATCTGCCGACACAATGAGGGAGGAAACATAAGAACGCTTCGCATCCCTCAATGCCACTAGGTAGGTCCTACTATAGGATCTAACTAGTGTCCGGTCAGCCTCAGAATGGCTGGATCTCCAGGCACTCTCTAGGCGTCTTCTCCGGCGTTTCATCTCCCTCAGCTCCTCGGAGAACCAAGCAGCTGGTTGAGACCTGCACCGGGTCAGAGGCCGCAAAGGCACGACACTGTCCAAAGCTCCAGCCGCGGCCTGTTCCCAGGCTGCGACTACTTCTTCAGTCGTGCCGCAGGCCAGGTTCTCGGAAAACGGCCCAAGCTCCGTCAGGAACCTCTCTGGGTCCATCAGACGCCTGGGACGGAACCAACACATTGGTTCCTTCTCCCTGCGGTGGTGAGTAGCGGTCCGAAAGTCCAGACGAAGAAGAGAATGATCTGACCATGACAAAGGTTCAATAACTAAATCGTTTAAAATCAGATCATTCGCCCACTGGCCAGAGACAAAAATCAGATCTAGAGTGCCTCCCCCGATGTGGGTAGGGCCGTCCACTAATTGAGTCAGGTCCATGGCCGTCATGGAAGCCATGAACTCCTGAGCCGTCGAGGATGCCATGCCAGTTGATGGCAGGTTGAAATCCCCCATGACCAACAGTCTAGGGGTTTCAACTGCCAACCCGGCCAGCAACTCCAACAGCTCGGGCAGGGCTGTTGTCACGCAGCAAGGAGCCAGGTACGTGATCAACAAGCCCATCTGAGTCCTACGACACCACTTCACATAGAGGGATTCACAACCAGCTATCTGAGGCACAGTGGTCTCCCTCGGTTCCAGGCTTTCCTTGATAATGACCGCCACCCCCCCACCCCCACCTTGGGCCCTTGGCTGATGGAATGCTCGGAAACCTGGTGGGCACATCTCCACTAGGGGGACCCCCCCCTTCCGTGCCCAACCAGGTCTCCGTAATACCCATAACGTCTGTGGTCCCCTCCTGAATTAGATCTGAAATCAGGGGGGCTTTGTTAACCACGGACCTTGCATTGCATAACATCAGCCGGAGGCCCAAGTCCTGAGCACTCTGACCACTCGGGGAACGAGAAAAATCTGGGGGGCCGGAGCACGCGATTGCTCTCAAATAGCGAGGGCGTACCCCCGAAGCCTGATATGGCCCCCCCTTCCGCCATATCTGCCTCTCCCACTTACCGTATTGATAGAACAACCCTGATGGACTGGAACAGAACCCTCCCCCGTCACCTTTGGACCTGTTACCTTGGACTTGGCACCCTCCCCGACGGGTATCCCCCCCACCAGTCCTTACCCTCCCCCCCTTTAAAAAAGCCCTTAGTTAAAAACTTATTTAAAAACCCCCAAAGATTCTTCTTAGACGCATGCCACCTATTAATAAGTGTTCAGTGGCAGAGCCTAAAAATAATGATGATATAGTCTTAAAAAGATGAAGTTCAGTGTTCATAAAACATACAGCTTTTCTGGCCCTGTTCTAAACAGACTGTCCCATGGGCACTCTGTCACACTAGATCATCTGAGAACCGTTTTCCCATTAGGGTTGTGAGACAGGTTGGATCCAGGTGCTTGTCTTTTGCTGATTAATTTTTTAAAAGTCTCTTGTGGGAATGTAGCTTGTTAGCATATATTTGAATTCCATAAAATGTAATATTGATTTAAATTAATAATATCAATATCAAATTTATAATCTTGACATTTTAATTAAAATCTATACATTTTAAATTTGGTATCTATACAATCAGATATTTTTGCCTCTCTTTTAACTTGGAAGAAATAATTCTGTGACTTTTTTTCTTAAGTCTTTGTAGCTGATATTTTGATGGGAAATATAGAGTACAAATATTACCCCATATTTTCATTGCCCATCTATATACAAAGTACCAGAATTATGGTGAGTTTGCAATGAATTACTGGGATTTAATTGAACATTTTTCTCCTACATTGGTAATACCACTGAATACTAGAATATTTCCTCCTAGACCTAATGCCATCTAGACATATTATGCTACAGTTTCTATTATTGCAACTGAGATAAACAACTACAGAGTTGTAGCCTAATATTTCTGGAAGGCTATAGCTGGCGTGGACTGCTTTGGAGAATTTGAGTTATATTTCATTCATTTGCTTGCCTTTTTGCAAACAATTCTTGACCTTGGTTCCTTTCCCTTCTTAATTCCAAACAATATTTACATGTCAATTCACAGTTCATTGCTCTAAGTGAAGGCAAATGTTGATGCTTCTTTGCAAATTGCAAAATTGTTGCGTTGCATAAAACTATAGTTGTTGCTGACTTGTTAATCTATTTTCTGTTGACAGGCAGAACATTAGCCAAAACTTCTAAATTGCAGTATTTTTTGCTTGTTATACTCCAGAAAAGAAAATTGATGTTTCTAAGGTAGTTTTTATAGTTCAAAAGAATAAATCAAATTCATGATTTTGCCCCAGTGCTTTAAAGAAGATGTTGAATACATGGTTGCATTTGGGTATATTTAATTTCTGGGTAGAACAAGGCACAAGAAAGGGAGCAAAAACTCATCAATCCCACCATTTAAAACGGAAAGCAAGATTTCCATGTCAGTGGGAGAAATGTGAATTTTTTATGAGCTCTTCCTATCAAGCACATACTCCCATCGTACTGGTTGCAGATTCCTTCAAATCAACAGGGAGTTTTATAGATTGAACTGTATTTAATTTCATGGCAAGGCTATATTAAACTATTCCTTTTTGAAGTAGCCTATTTTTGCTTGAAAAACTGTTCATGGCTAATGGTAGGGAGATCATTTTTTTTTTGAGTCAGCATTGTCCAAGATGCAAATTTTGTACATTGAAACATTGAAAAGAAAAAAAAAGGGTTCCAAACCCCATACCTGGGTCAAGTTTTCAAAACTCTATGAGTCTTAATCAGAGGAGATGGTGAAAAATGGAAAGAAATAGAAAAAATAGCTTTGATTAGGGCAGAGTTAGGGAAAGATCTTTCTGCTAAGGCTATATTTCTGCAGAAATAATCTGTTGGGTGGCATTTTTGCCAGACATTTGAAATAAATAGTACATGGAACCAAAATGAAAAGTGGTTAAGCTACTTTATAGCCTCCCATATATAATGACATAGGTCTCTACAAATACCTCATCTATATTCCTTCCATTCTTTGACATCTTGTTTTGTATATCAACTAATGAGGAATATTCTAAAGTTAGAATAAATGAGTTTTTGTGATTTTTCAAGATTTCTAAGAAATCAAGATAGCTTTTAAATACTGAATAATTTTCTGTTTTTTCTATTACCATATAAGGAGTCTAAGAAACTTTTGAACGCTCTGTAGAAGCTCATTCTAAAGAATTACTGTCTTGTAATATGCACATTGAGATAGATTTGTTGGTATATCTCTGAAAAACTTGTAAACAGCTAGCAAGGATTTTCTACTCCCAGTCTTTAAATGGGAGTAACGTCAAGCTCAGCTCCTGGTAACTTCCTGGATGCAGCCATGCCATTTGCAATAATATGAAATTGGTTTTGCTGTTGCTTTTTTAGAATTCTTTTACTTTCCAGACTAGTCTATATTCATGAATTCCCTGGAAGCTCCTATCCAAAAGAAAGCATGAGATGTGTAAGATGAATAGAGAAAAATGTCTCAGAAAAATATAAATTGTTTAGTGTATATTGGATTTTGATTGGTGAATCTTGAGGTTTGAGTACAAATAGTTATTTCAGCCTTAATACTTTCCATTTATAAATATTAAAATGAAAAACACCATAGGATGAACCTGAAAAGAAATATATTAATTTGGGTATGATAGTTGAGCTTTTTCTCTATTCAGTCATATAAAATTGCAATTGAACGTGAATTCACTTTCACGTTCATGTCACATTCTTCGGTAATGGCTTGACTCAAGCAGTTTTAAAGATTGATCCATAAATTTCTTAAAAGAAAACACTCCTATAAAATACTGATGTGAATTTAAACAAAATAATTGAGGTTTGTTTTTATTTCCTTCCATTTTGGTCAAATATTTTGAAACAGCATTTTTTTAATGAAGCATCAGTTCAGTTTTGAGGTTGCTTGTAAGGGCTGAACCTTTCATATTGAATCAATTCCAAGTTATGATGAAGAATAGCAGCCTTGTTTTTAAATATTATAATGTTTATAAGCATGTTTTAACCAAATATTTTTGTGCATTTCATTTAAAGAAAGATAATTCGAAAATAGAGGGTTCAATTTCAGTTGAAGAGTTAATGATTATGTATGCCTAATTCTCCCACATCTGCTTATTTTCTTCTGTTCCTTTTTATGCAGGTGGGTGGATGTAAACTGCTGGAAGAATTATATAATCAGACCCCAGTTCTCTGCATCATAGTCTGTTCTCAAAGCTGTTTATTTCCAGTGAAATAATCAGCAATGGGTGCTGCATTCTCTTGAATTTAGCCATTCTTCCTCAACAAGAACCTAGTTTATTAAGAATATCTAACTGACAAAAATACTGTTTTGCCCTCATGAAACTAATGTCTTTTATTCTTGTAAGCTCATGAATAAAATATCAAAACTTAAATATATCTTTTTTTTATGTTGATCAAAGTAGAGGGGAAAAGTTTAAGTTGATGATTTTAGGCAGAGCTTATGAAGAATAAATCTCTGTAATATTTCCAAGGGTACAGAAATCTCCAGTCTGGTTAGTAGGTTGAACCGCTGAATGAAAGACAAGTGGTTTAATTTGGGGCAACTTGTCTTTGGAAGTTCAAAGTACAGAATTTCAGGTTAAGGGGAAATGAGATATAAAATAGACCATTTTCTCTTTTTAGGCAGACATCTTTGCTGGCTTCTTCCCTTTCCGTTGGACCCTTCCCCCCGCCCGCCTGCCCCCCCCCGCCCGCCCCCAGTGTCAGCCTGGCAGATAGTTCAGTAAAACTACAACCTTGAACCAGGTGTGGAAAGAGCTTGGAGGAGACCTGTGGTTTGAAAGGTCTGCAGCTATCAGCAAATGGAGAAAAGCAGCCAAATAAAGCAATGCATTTTTGCTGCAAAGGGAGTAGATGATGAAAAAAGTAAAGGAAAACACAATGTGTAAATGTGTAATACTCTACAAACTGGCTGTAAACAGAGAGAAAAAAAACCCAGAAGAAATTCTAGAGCGAGGATAGCAATAGAACAGAATAGCAATAGAATGGGTTAGAGATAATAGAAAGCACTCACAGATTTGTAAGTTTGACATTTCATATTTGTATCATCTTTTTGTTGTTCTTTTAAAAGAAAACATCTCCCCAATCTTCATGGGGAGATATACAAAACTACCTGTTCAAGATCCAGTGCTACTGTGGCTGTTTTGTATCTGTGTCAATCTAATTGGGTACAGTTTAAAAAAGAACCCATGGCAATTTTTCTAAACAGCTTGCTCTTCCACCTTTCTCAGAATAAGAATAAATTTTGTTTGAATAGCATGCATTTGTAGTTTCAGAAACTCTTCAGCAAGCAAGTTGATTAGGGAGAAAAAAAGGAAAATGAGAAGTTAGAGAAATGTGACCAATCTTGGAGAAGTTTTGTATTACCGTAATGGACAAATGATTTATTGGGAAACTTATCTGTCAAATGGATAGTCACTCTCAAGCCACAAACGTCACCAAGATTCATAGAATGCAGACATATGGCACCTTGTGTACAGTTTCTGAACCTTTTCAGGTGAACAATAAAGGCTAAGTAATGAAGTTTTTTTTTAAAAGTTATCTTTCCACTTTCCAGTTTATTGCATTTGATAATACATTCATAAAAACTTTTTTATTTTTCATATGACTTCTTTGTAGAAGACTGCCAATTTCCCTTCTCCCGAAATTAAAACTATTTATTTAAATAACTTTCTTAACAACTGGTTTACACAGGCTGCAACATATATCAGTTGGGTTTGCTTGCACCAGTGTTGCAATTGGAATAATTTTAACAGTTTCATTAATATTCTTCCTATTTTAGCCAAAGTTTTCATGTAATGTGTTTCAATTTTGACAAATGTATTCTTTCGGTTCTTTCATTCAATCCTTGATTTTCCCAGCTGGATTTTGATTAACCAGTAGTGCTTGCAATCCTTTGGTAACTTCAGTTTCTTTTGTTTTTCGTTAATATCAATAGTCTCTTCACCTTCTACTGTTCATTACTCACGCTGCGAATTGGTATTATTATTATTGGCATTTCGGAATTAACCCAAATTTTAGGTTGCTTGTTTTTCAATTGCTTCCAATTCAACATTGGTAAAGAACTTGTGTTTCAAAATTATAGAACTTTAGTCCATAAATCTCTGCTCATTAACTCCTAAATCCAGATGCATTTCCCCCCAAAGCTGGCACTTTCACTTTTGAAATCCATGTTTTGATGTTTCTGATTGGTAGAAACATCTCATAATTAGTAGGTTTATTCCTTTCAACAAATTTTCTATTGCTTTCCAGTAGCCTGTCAGCTTCATGCCCTGGTTGCCTTGCAGAGGGAGCTGAGCCTATAGCACTTTTTTCAGTGAATGCCCAGGAACCATATCATCCAACACAACACTTGTTAATATGCATGACAGTAAATCTAGCATGGAATTCAAATTATGTATTACCATCATATTGAATGTCTATGTAGATTCTCAGTTATCCAGGTCATAGTTGTCTCAAAGGTGCTTTTTCAAAAGGAAAAACAGTCCAGTTGACTTTTGAAAAAGAAGCACTTTTGAGACATCATATTGAATTGATTTTTTGGAACAGATTTAGACTGACTTCCAACTAAGACCTGTCTGATATGGTTGCGCCTCTTCAGCATAGCCTTTAGCATTGTTAGAACACACAAGCCCGTCAACCATGATAAAGTACTGTTCTTTTGAGGGGAATATTATCAATAATAATAAAGGAAAGAGGAAAATAATATAGGTAAATATTTAAATTCTGACTTGCCCCTTTATGGGTTCTCATACCATTTGGCAGTACTACTGGAGCAAATTTTAGAAATCATACTCTAGTTTTTGTACTTACCTTATTGTGTAATATATACAGATGCCATTCATGCTTAAATTTAGTTAAACTTTTTGTTCAGGCTGAGCCTGAGGGAAGGGTCAAGCATGTCATCAGTTTAGAGTCTCATCATGCCCAAAAGATATAGCAAGATATGTCTTTTAACATAAAAACTTTTAACTCTGTTTTTTTTTCCCCGTTATTTCCAGGTATTTTTTGGTAGACTTTGATTCTCCTCCAATAATTATTACAAATCTGTTGGACCATTTAAAACGGGACATTGATATAATCAGATCTAGTGTTTTAAAATATCGTATAGAGCGGACTGAAGAATGTATAGGCATAATTCCAGTCAATTATGTAGAAGAACTACAGAAGAAGAAATACCAAAAGTGATAGTAATATTATTATCATTAATTCAAACTTTATTATAAGCATGTGTGAGATGTGGTGATGTTTCAACCTAGTTTAATATTTGGCTACTATAAAGCCCATATCCTTGTTTTAAAAATCAGAAAGCTTTTTCTCCCCCCTTATTTAAACCTGCTGTGCCCCAAAAATCTAATCCTAATATTTTTTAGAACTTGTTTCCAAATAAACATTTTTAAGAGCAATTTGTATCATTTAGATATGGCACTTGTAAAAACTGCAAAGTGTTAAATGAAATTGTTGAGAATTACAATAAAATGTTCAAAAATCAGTTTTATAGATCTACATAGTCTGTTCTCTGACATATTGTTTCCTCCGTTCAGCACAGCTAAAATCTAATGAGTTTGAGTTCATGGAAGTTTAAAAAAAACTATACAGCTTTTTAAAATCCTAACAGTTTTAAATATAATTTTTGTTTTCAAAATAAGAGAAGATACTATTTTGTTATTTTATTATATTTTTAAATGTAATATCTATGGACATCTTGTTTTCTTGCTACAATAAGTACATAGCATTGAAAATTGAATCAGTTTCATCATCTTACCAGCTTTAAATGCATTCTCTGTGAATGAATTGATTAAATTAAGTTGTGGCAATTGCCTCATTTTATTCATTTTTTCTACATCTTGTTTTCCCCCCCATCCCTTAATGTATCAATATGTTATCTACCAAACTGGGAAATCCTTAAATCCTTTCCTTAAAACCAACTAAGCATTAACAAAAAGAATAGATTCACGTGGTTACTTCTTTAAAAAAAACAGGGCTATGTTCAAAATAACATAATTAAATATTTAAAAGTACTTTTGATTTTAAATTCTTAAAAACTAACATCAGACATCAGCTATTACAACAGGTGTTAGTCTGCCCCACAGAAAACAGATCTGTTCTATATTGTTTGTAGTTGTCTCCTTTTGCTTACTTGAGCCATCTTCCCTAGCCTGGAATTCCTTTTTTGATTCATTGTTATAAGAATCCAATAGATCTTCAAATTGAGGAGATTGCACTCAAGGAATCAAAACTCTTGAAGAGTTATATCCCAGTCTAAAAAACTTGAGTTCAGAAAATTGCTGGTTCTGTTCTGGTAGAAATCAGTGTGGACAAATTCTGTTAATGTTAAGGAATGTTATGCAAATTTGTCTAAATAATTTAAAATAAAAAACCATTGTGTTAAAGGAAACGCTGAGGAAATGAATTAAGGCATTATTTAATGCACATTTTTCAGTGACATGTACATCAAGATGAGAGCCACAGATGTGGTAAACCAAAAAATGGAAATTTGTCCATTATCAATTACAGCAGAGCATTGTATTGTACTATGGTTGTATTCATGAGCAAATATTTTCATCAAAAATATCTTTATGATCTATTTGTGGCTGTCTTGCAATGAGATACATTCACTTCTTTCAAATTCCTCCGCTTGCCCTAGTATGCAGTTTCCTTTTTAATCCAAATATAAATATAATTGAGTCTTTCTGCTGCCCAGATCTGTAATTAGCTATTTAAGGTTTGTAGTATGCCTTTTTAAAACTCCAAATAACTGAAGCTTTCTTTGGAGTACACATTGACTTAATTCTAAGGAATAAAAGTATTTCTGGGAAAATGTTGTTTTTAATCAGGTGAGAAGAGGAGTTGTATATAAAGTAGTAGGTCATATTTTCCTATTTATATGTTTATATGATATTTCAAGATCTGGAGTCACTCAGAGCTATAGATAATTAGGTTAGCATTTTCAAAATGCATTTGGCACTGTCCTTTAAATAACTAGGAATAGAAGATTAGGAATAGAGAAACAAATAGTACCATCCTCTTGGACCCAAACCAGCCTTGTTGGGGCAAGGATGATGTGAGGTACTTATAAACTACTTGAAACCAAATATAGTTAGATGTACAAATTATTTTTTGAAAATTCCAAGTGGGCTTTGAAAATTATGTGGGACTGCGGGGGGGGGATCTTAATTGCCCTTCAGAGAGAGAGTTTTTAGGCTACCAATTAAAAGATACCTTTCAGCTGTTCTTCGGGTTTTTTTTTTCCTTTGAGTAGTAAGAAAGGGCAAAAGAAGTCATGGGAAAACAGAAGAGGGTTGTAAATGAAAACTAATTGGTGGTATCTTCTGTTTTCAGCAAAAGAAACAACTTTTGGAGCTATGCCGTAACGATTTTAAATTTTTTAAAGTCTTTCACAAAATATAATTCCCAAGTCAAAAGAATAGTAGCAATCCATCACTTTTTCTGGAAATACGAAATTGTTAAAATGAATAAAAATGATTCCAGCTTCTCCCTGTCGGGGGAAACGGCCGTCAGGTCTGGGTTCAATCTCCTCGCTGCCGATTGGACCGAGTCTGCTAATTTCTTGTTTGAACATATTTTATATATTTCAGACAAAATAAGAATTAAACCTAATATCCCAAAATTTTTCATTTTAAGGTCAATAGCTTTTCTGGGGACTGGGAGGAGTAGGATTGCCTCTTTATTTAGACAATTTATGTAGCTGCCCATCTCAAAACAATGGTTGTGGATGGCATACAGAGATTTAAAACCAATGAAACATACAAGAATAGAAACTAATAATGCATAATACATCCCGGGGTCTAAAATCCAGTACTGAACAGTACAGATCAATCAACAAATTCACTAACTGGACTGATTTAACCTTCCCTACTCAGTGCCTGAAGGGTTATACAGATCTTTACTGTTTTTCAAAAAGCCAGAGGAATCAGTGTCATCCAAATCATTAGAGGATCCTGTTCCATAGGGCAGTTGCTACAACAGAAAGCACAACCTCTAGGCCCCACACAATAACCTAAGGTAAATGGAAGGGACCTTGAACATGCCATTTTTGAGCAAAACCTGTCAGAATTTAACATTTTTTAAAGGAGACATGGTGCCTGGACATTTCTCATTTTTTGCCAGAACATCACTCATATAACATCCCTGCCTGGCAAGACAGTGATCACATCTAGGCAATTCAGATAGATAGCACATATTTTGGGTTAATTCTTAACATTAACGTTTATCTTCCCAAAAGATGGAACCCACCTCTCTGGTTTAAGGTTTAGTTCTTCCTGCAAATCCTTTTGAAGAGAGCTGAATAAACATTACCAAATGCAAATATCCTATGGTTGGTAATTTCAACAGCAGAATTGGCAAAGATATCAACAATTTAGTCCAAAGGATAATGATATTTGCCCTGGTTCTCCATGAACAAATTACTAAAAAAAGGGGGGGAAGGGGTTTCATATTGAGTTTGGCCTTTATAAGTTATACAGTATCCATAGCTGTAATTAATGGGCATTGTACTTTTTCTAAGCTCATCTGGAGCCAGTGTCATCAATAGGAGGTAACTCAGGAGGTCTACTGAACACTAATCTCAGTGAGAAAATTATTGCTTTTAAAAAAAATCCCATTGATGGTGAATCAAAGGGATCTTGCACTTTGATCCAATTCCAATGTGTGTCATACTTTTAGTTCAATTAATACTGTAGTGAGCTAAGCTGCCAGTTTACTACTACCCGTCACCTTAGACTGCTTTCAAGATTTTTGCAAACATCACAGTGACAATTGGGTCAAACATATTTTGTCTCCACTGATGTCTAAGAGTTGATTATTGTCTCCTTATAATGGATTTAGAGAAACCAATTTTTCTGTTGGGATAAGAGTCATAACTAACTGGTAGAGTACATTCTTTACATTTTACAAGCTAAAAATCAGAATCTCCAAGAATAGCTGGAGTTTCTAACATAAATTTTATGACCTTCAAAATTTCCATGGTCACCCCCTTTGGAGCTCACCAAACTGTCTGCTCCACTTGCCTTTTAATACTGTTCAATATTCTGTGAATTAAAGGTAATAAGAAGACATGAATTTTCTTAAGAACTGATTGCTTGTTTTTATATCAAGTAACACTTTCCAGACTCAGATTTGCTTCACAGAAATTTTAGGAATAATAAATAAGTGTCTGGCTGCAATCTAGTATTTATACAACCACCTTTAAAAAAATTAATGTAAAATTCTTTCTACAGCATCAAATGAACCTTGAAAGTGGCATGCAGCAGCAAGGACTTGAGCGCCAGTCTCAACATACACAAAGGAAACTTGTTTTACTCTAAAAGGTGTGAGATAGCAATAGCACTTAGACTTGTATACTGCTTCTCAGTGATTTACAGCCCTCTCTAAGCGGTTTACAGAGTCAGCATATTGTCCCCCAAAATCTGGGTCATCATTTTCCCGACCTAGGAAGAATGGACAACTGAGTCAACCTTGAGCCTGGTAAGATTTAATCTGCAAAATTGCAGTCAGCTGGCAATCAGCAGAAGTAGCCTACAGTACTGCATTCTAACCAGTGGTGGATTGCTACCGGTTCACCCCAGATTGGGCGAACCGGTAGCAGCATCGTCGGGAGGCTCCGCCCACCCTTCTGAATGTCATCCTACGATCTGCGCATGCGAGAGCAACCCAATAGCAAAGGTAAGTGAAACCCACCCCTGATTTTAACCACTGCAGCTCAGTGTAAACAATATGACTTCCAACTGACACAGAGACTGAGACCTGGATTTAGAAGGAAGCAACCTTAACTGATCTACAATGAACCTCTGTCACCCCTTAAGGAAATGGTGGTTCCCCAATCATTTGGATTGCAATTGCTTTCTTTCCCAACTATCAGTTACATTTATTGAAGCTGAAATAGAATTCCAATAATTTCTGATAAATACTCACAGCTTTCTGCCTTAAAAATAAGAATAAAAAAACATTTTGGAGCTCGGACAGATTTAGAATTTAATAATAACAACAACAATAATAATAACGCCAGATATCACAGTTGTCGAAAACTGAAGCATACAATTTATTAATATCGCTGTACCAGGAGATGCCAGATTCGAAGAAAAAGAACTGGAAAAAATCACGAAATATTGTGACCTGACCATCAAAACTATATGATTATGGATGAAACGTGTAACTGATATCCATTGTCATTGGGTCACTTAGTACCATGTCCAAGAATTTTACAAAATACATCAAGAAATTGCAGCTTCCTGCAATAACACCAGTGGAACTGCAAAAAATTCTGCTACTCGGAACATCGTACATCTTAAGAAGGTACTTGATTGATACCTAGGATACTGACAGCAACCTGTGTCAATCATAGCACCAGTCAATAGTATTGTGACACATTTTTAAATGTTCAATTGACTGAGTTTCATGTTTAATGAATAAAAGAGATAATAATGTTTTTGAAGAATGGAATTCTAAGAGCATGTCATTGGTTTTGTTACTAATAACAGGTGGACACTTGCCTACTTACAAAATTGGTTGGACGATCAGTAAAAGATCTTATCAATTTTTGAGAAGTTTTAAGTACTCCAGTGAGTTTCCTTCTCACCAACTGCTCTAGCGCTCTAAGGCAGGGGTCCCCATTACCAGGCTGTGGCCCATTCAGAATCGGGGTATGGAAGCCCACTGCTTGCATGGAACCATCCCTTCTCCACCACCGCCAGTCCGCAAAACTGGAAAAGTTGGAGACTGCTGCTCTAAGAACTATAAATCAGCATTCTTAATATGTTACCAAAAAGGTATTTGGTCACTCATTTTATTAATTATTATTATTAATAATTATTAATTATTAACCAACATGACGTGTTTCAAGTTGACAATACATGGAAAATAAACTATTTTGTGATCTGTAGCTCTGTAAAACTCCTTTTCCCCTAACTTTATAAACAGTAGAGAATTAAAACAATTTTGCCCATTTTGATCTTTGGTTGGACCTATCTTAGACATGTTTGGAAGAAGATAGGCCTACTTAGACTCAAGATGGGAAAGGGTTGGTCCCCAAAACACTTTAGAGCAACGGTTAGAATCAAATATGTCTGTTTGTAGGGAAGAGACTGAATGAATAAAGAAGTCTTTAGGAACTAGGAATTTATTCCCAGAGGTTTTCATCTGAAGGTCACAAGACTCTACTAAAAGTGCTTGAAAGAGTCTTTTCACACATTATATTTTTAAATGTGCAGATAAAATGTCATATGTGAGTAAGAACAAGAATACATTGAGATATAGCCATGCAAATTAACCCATAAGGGATGTAGGAAGGATGTAATCCCATAATGTCTGTTTTGATGCAAATATAGCTTGTATGGCAAAGAATCTACTATAAAAACTAATTCCCAATTATTTGACAGAGATGCAGAAAGAATACTCAAAACAATCCCTTGTTATCTAGATGTATGAGTTACAAAGAGTGGATCAAGAATAACCTAAGCATTAGTTTTAAATATACATTTAATATATGATGAAGCAGCACACCGGAGTCCAGGAAGCCAGACAAACTGCATTATAGAAATAAGGCAATTGTGTAGGAGTAGGATTCATTTAGAATAATATTGGATGAAAATAAATGACTTTTAAAATATCTTTCAGTATTTAATAAGCCACTTGAAAGCCAACAGGATTCTCAGAAATTTTTCATACAGACAAATACTAATTTATAATCATTGAGATTTGGGCGGGGGGGAGAAGATATATTTCAACTTGCTGTTTTAGCTATCAAGGCCATTTCCCAGTACCCTATTCCATACAATTTCAATTACTGAAGTTAGATACCCCTCTTAACAGTTAAAATTATGTGATCACTGACTGATCAATACTGACTTTCCAAAACGTTGCAATGTTGCCAGTGAAATTTGGCAATATCCATTCAAAATATAATGCTAGCTGTAGATATCGATCAGCTACAAAATTACTTTCTTTTGAGAAGATTCTTTCATTTTCACATACTGGCATTAAGAATTTATTTCATATTTGCTTATGCTTCTACAAAAGCCATCTTCCTATCCAATCATTAACAATTACAGCAATTTTTTTTTACATTCATTTGCAGAATTCTTTTAATTGATGTAAATGGTACTCTCATATTTTAGACTCTTTTGTCCTTTCCACGTAAAAGGCATGCTCTATAATGTTCAATATCTATTAAAGTACTTTAATAATCTGTCTTGTTCCTTTTGCCATTACCATTAATCAAGCAGAGTCATAATAAAGTATGAACTAAATATAGATCAGAGGGAAAAAATAATGCTTATCAGTAGAAATAAAATCATTCAACCAGATAATATACTAGTGGAAAAAGAAGTACAGAGGGTGAAACATTATAAGCACCTGCATTTTGAATGTCAGATGGGATGGAAATAAGGAGGAGGATTAAATGGGTGAGAACAGCATTTCAAAATATAAACAAAGTTCTTATTTTGACTGGAGTTTTGTTTGTAGATTATATGTTGTTATGTTTTCCTAGGTGTTTTGTATGGATTAGAAGCATGGATTATGATACAAATCTGCATATAGCATCAACATCACAGTCGTTACTAGCATTCTTTATCCTAAAAATACGCCTCTTTCTGCTGGCAGTAGCACCTGGCAGATACCTGATCTCTTTCAGAACCTCCATATCCTTTCCTAAATTTACATCCCTTTTAAGAACATTAAGAACAGGATTACAATTAAATTCTCAAGAATAAAATTTGGTGTCCTGTCTTTTATTGTACATCCATTGTATAGTCATTTCTCCTCTAAAATAGAGACTCCTAGCCCCTTCATCCTCCAGTGAGAGAAATTAATGTGTAAATAACTTTTTCTGGGTACAGGAGAGGATAGGGAAATGTTCTGACTGCATGTTCACTTGGAGGCAAACCCAACTATTAAAGAAGTAGTAGTCCCATAATAATGCTGTCCTAGGGCAGAGGGTTGAAGTACAGTGGCTCAGATAAGCTAGGTTCAATGAGAAACATGACAGGATGAAACACAGTCTTTGACATTTGCCTCACCCACAGCCATTAGAATTCCATTAATAACCAACTGGTGATTATGTCAAATTATTTATAGAAATTTAAATTGCTTCTGGTCATTGTTCTTTCATAAAACATTTTCCCTTTAAAATTGTATTAAATTTGCCTTGTATATTTTGTTTTTTACTTAAACTCAGCTATTTTGTTTTTTACTTAAACTCAGTCATACTTTTCTCTTATGTATAGTGAGAGCATATGCACCAAGACAAATTCCTTGTGTGTCCAATCACACTTGGCCAATAAAAAATTCTATTCTATTCTATTCTATTCTATTCTATTCTGTTCTGTTCTGTTCTCTTAATTTTACCATCTCTGGGGCTTCCGGCAGTGATCTCATCGTGGAGCAGGGCAAGGGAACGAATCTCTGTCCCTAAACCCTGAAAAATCTTAGCTAAGAGCCCGCTTTTAGGGCACTATCGATCGATTGAAATCCACAAATTCCAACGATTGGTGAGCGAGAGACTTAAAGAAAAATGAGCTGAGATAAATAAAAGGAGATGAAGAGAATTTGAAAACATAAATAAGGACTGATTAGAACTAAAGATTTAAATTTGAACCGGAAAATAGAGACTAAAAATACTGGCTAATGAAATATAATTTGGCAAGACAAACGATTTGTGAAATTTGAACTTTGATGGACAAATACTTCTGTAAAATGGAATAGTGGATTGATTGGACATAGAAAAGGAGGGAAAAACAAAAAGAGGAGAAGTAGTAGAAGAAGAAATAAGAGGAGCCGTCTGGCGAAATTGTGGATATATTAAAAGCTGAGTTTGAAGAGGAAATCGGAAATAAGATTGATGTAATATTGGATTTTTAAAAAGGGGGGGTATAAACCGAACGGAACTGAATGAATTATTGAACTGAATTAAGTTGATTATTGGAATAACTGGAATAATACTGGATTTATATTGACAACTTTATATACTTATATTAATGTTGAGTAAAGAAATATTGTTAAAAGTAATTTAAGAAATTAAGAGGAGTATAAAAAAATAGAATTGTATAAATATATGTATTACATAGGGTGATTAAGAACTATGTATATAAGTATAATATACATAAGAAAGTGTTATAAGTGTGGGAGAAGAAAGGGGAAAACTGCATAAAGAATAATAGAGATACAACGATTGTAAAAATAAGATATATTTGTATATTTAAATATAGAATAACCTGTGTGAAAAATACCTAAAAAAGGGAACACCTAGATATACTTTCTCATATGTGAAGGTGGGAGAACTTGGTTCAAATGATAAACATGGCAACTAAAGTAGGTAAAAAAATAGCGACAATCCCTTCACCTACTACAGCTTCACCTACGACCACACATGGCAAAGATAAATCTGATCTGGCAATGAACATGCAAAGCATGCAAGTAACTTTACAAACATTACAGGAAATAATGAAATAATGAAGAAGCAATAGCCAACAACCATGAAGAAAAAAAAAACGCTACACAAAGAACTAAAGACTGAAATTGGTGAAATGAGGGAGGAAATTAAAAACATCAAAGATAAAATTGGTGATATTTAATAAGTAATGCTAGAAAATGAACAAAGAATTCAAAAAGTGGAATCTAAAATAGAGCAAGTTGACAATAAAATAGAAAAGATGGAGCAGAAAGCCTTAAAAATAAATAGTGAGTTAAGCGAGAATTGCGCATCTGGAAATGGAAAAAGCTTCATTATTTTTAAGATTCCAAAATATTTCAGAAGAAAAAGATGAAGACTTGGGTGAGAAAATGGCAGAGATATTATCAGAAGCCATAGGAAAAGACAAACTAGAAATAAGAGAATTGGACCAAGTTTGTCGGGTATACACAAAATACACAAGAAGGCACAGAAAGGCGAGAGAGGTACATATAAGGTTTATTAAGAGAGCAACGAGAGATGACATATACAAACAAACAAAACAGGAACCTATAATATACAAAGGTAAAGAAATTATAGTATTAAAACAAATACCACATAGAATAAGGGACCAGAGACATCAATACCAATTTCTCACAACACAATAAGATACAAGGTCAGGTTTAGATGGTTAATACCGGAAGGCATACTCATAACATGGCAGGCATAAGGTAGACACAACTGAAGAAGCGCAGGAGTTTTTTGAACAACACTTTGCACAGGAAGAAGAACAGGAAAGTGAGGAGGAACTTGAGAGCAGAAGTCAAGACGAAGAGATACTAGTGGAAACAGAAGAAGAAAGAGAAACTCAAAAGAGACAAGAAAAAGAGCGGATAGAAAGAGAAGGAGAAGGAGGAAGGCGAGTAAGAGAGACAATAAACACAAAAAAGATAAGAACAAAAAAAAAGGGAGAGACAAATAAGGTGTTTTTAGTAAACATTAACGGTTTAAAAATATCAAGGAAGAAAGCTCAAACCCTCAACGAATTTAAAAAAATAGAAACAGATGTGATATGGCAAGAGGAGGTCCACATCAAAAAGGATTATAGAAAATTGCTAGAAAACGTAAAATTAGGGAATTGGCTGGGGACTAGAAATATTAAATGATGGGAAAAGGCAAAAAGTTTATACATGAATGTATTTGAAAGAAAATTAATAGTCAGAAGGATAGATAAGATAGAAGGTAAGTTTGGCTTCCCAGTCTGATATTGTTGGCAAAGTATCTCTTTTCCAATGACAGAGAAATGTGGCTTTGTTACTGCCAGCATTTATATGTTAATAGATTGTATATTTTTTTCTGGAAAGATTTCTAGTAAAAATTCCTGAGATTTCAGTTTAAGGTTTGTTTTTAATATTTTTTTTAATAATGATGTATATTTCTTTCCAGTGCTTTGAATATTTGTATACGACCACCAGATATGATAAAATATTCCTTCTATGTCACAACATTTCCAACATTTATTATTTTAAGAGTTTATTTATTTTTGCCATTCTGCAAAAAGTTATATATCATAATTGAAACATTTTATACCATATTTTCTCTTAAATTATAGCCTGGAGTGAATTATATTGAATTTTTCCATAATTATTTTCATTGTTGTGTTGTAATTATTTCTTTAACATTTTGCTTCTACTTTATTTTACAATCTTTTATTTGTTCTTTCTCCATGTCATATTTTAAGAGCAATTTATACATATGTTCTAAAAGTGGTCTTACTCTTACGAGTTTCAATTCTATCATTTAACTTAAAAATGCATACATAATTAGTTTTCTTATAATAATTATCTCCAGAAAAAAGGTATGTTTTAAATTGACAGCATAATCAAATGCCTGACTATGACAAATGAAATGCTGCCTTTTCTCTCTCACAAAGATCAACAAAATCTGCGTATTTTTGGATAAGAAAGAGGATTCAGAGAGCTGCTAATTCTGCTAACAAAATGTGGACTTAGGAAGCATCTAGAAATCCCAATTTTACTTATAAAAATGAAATTAATATTACACATAGCACATAATTTGATTTGAAGCTGCCCAGAGTTGGTCATAAGAATGATGGCTATATAAACTTTTTCAAAATAAATAAAAATTATTAAAATTAATATTACATATCAGGCATAAATCATAAATTGTCACTATATTATTTTTCTATTTTTATTAGATATTTTAAACAAAATAATGAACTATTAGAAACTATTATTTAAAATACAGAAAGGAAGTTTTTTTTTAAAAAAGAACAAAACCAAAAGTGCAGAAAAAAAATATATATAGCAATTACTTTTTGTTGTCAGTAGATTCGAGACAATTCATTCAATTACTCTGTACAGTGTATCTTCCAGAAAATGTAACCTCAACCGGCATAGAATTGTCCCATTCTATGAATTGATATCAATATATCTGGAGGTCTAATAATATTCATACAGTCCAATACGGATGCAATTAATATAATGATAAAGTAAAGGTCCCCATCCAGTCATGTCTGACTCTAGGGGGGTGATGCTCATCTCCATTACGTAGCTGAGGAAGCCAGCATTGTCCAAAGACAGTTCCATGGTCATGTAGCCAGCATGGCTATACACCAAGGCACATGGAACACTGTTAATATACAGTACATAGGAGTATAGCGGGGTCTCACCAGCAAAAGCCATTTGTATGCCTTCAAAGATTCATATGACAATGCAAATAGTATGTAACAAAAAACATGACTTCTAACCTTACATATCTTATATAAAAAATCTATGCACATATATTTGCAGGCATGTATGAGATATAAAAATGCTGTGCATTTGCAGCAGGAATATTGAATGAGTAGTAAGATTATGTCCATAACATTTGAGTATGCATATTTTTGATTTGCTGCTATTGCAAAATTTTGCTCTTTTGTTATTCTGCAATTTATCTTTTTTTTAAAGAAAATGTTGTTTTAGAAGATTTTTATTGTTTTCCTGCAGAACTTTTTATACCAAAGATGGGAAATATTTTTTAAAATGGTAGAAGGAGGTATGATGGAGGATAGATAAGAGAAAAATAAATATTGGCAACAGTTGAAATGTAGGACTTAGCCCTTTTGGGCTGCCACGGTTAAGACAGTTTAAGAATGTGAAGAATGTGAAGAGCTTTCTACAATTAATTAAAATAAATTCTATAAAAGGAGTATTGAAGTTATGTTGTACATGACTGAAATTCTCTGGAATGATTGAACACAAGCAAGGCGGCATAGAGTCTGCTTCGCGTTCCTTCTCACACAGCAATCATAATTCTTAGCCATTACTAATATCACTACTTCTTGCTATTCCTTTCTGGCCTATCTGTTGTTATTATTATTGCTTCTTATGCATTTATTTGCACAGAACCACAACACTGGCAAGATACATGGTGTTTATGTTGAAGGGTTTACAATCCCAAAGTAGGGCAGAAAGACACATTAAATAAAAGGAGAAGTATGTAGAAGGAGAAGGGAGGGGGAAAAAGGCAAAGTGTACACTACAAGTACATTCTTCAGGACCAGGATACTAGCAAGGTTTTTCCCAGCTATCACCAGAGAGTTATTCTGCCTTTTTTCAGGGATGGGTGGGTGGGTGGGTGAGTACATGTTTTGTTTTTAATCTCTTTTGCTGTAATAAACTGGTTATAATTTTTTCCTTCCTTCTCATGGAGGAACCTTTGTTTAGCTTTTTCTGACAATATTGCAATAATTTCAGTAATCTAAATAAATATACAATATATTATAATATAAATATAATTGTGACATTGATATCGAACAAGTATAATTGTAAAATGTAACGTTGTCTAACTATTTTAAAGGATTCTGCTGCACAAAACTTGAGCTGGCCTGTCTCAGTTTCATTGGCCACATTACTTTTTGTAATGTGTTGTATTGTGTTGTACAATTGTGTTGTAAATGTTGTACCTTGAGGAACGTATCTTTTCTTTTATGTACACTGAGAGCATATGCACCAAGACAAATTCCTTGTGTGTCCAATCACACTTGGCCAATAAAAAATTCTATTCTATTCTATTCTACTTTGCAACGCATTACTACAGAGCACAGATGAGAAAATGTTACTGAATAACCCACAATCAAATTAGCATTAGCAAATATGTGGCCATTATGGGAATCTAATATTGAATAAGTAGAGACTTCGATCACATCTAGCATGACTCTTCCTCAATACAAAGTTATTGAGTTATACCGAGTGCCTACTTGAGGTGTCTGCTGTATGAATGGAAGTGGGGGTGGGTGGTGAGATGTGCCTGCCTCAAGTTCTTGGGTCTCAGGGTTTAAACATTTTACTTTGGTTAGGCAACAATAAACAGCTCTTTACAACCAGCCACAGGAAAAAGAATTACCAAGAGGTAAAACCCAGCTCATTAAGCAAATGTCTATTCCAGGTAGCCAAGCCTGTACAGAGCAAGCTTCTCTTCCTAATTAATGGATTTCTCTTCCTTAAGAAATTATTTCCAAAACAAAACTCTTTCAAGATGGCATTATAAAAAATCGGAAAAGGTGGTACCAGGCTCAGATAGTGAACTTTTTGGCTCAGGTATTAATTACAGCACTAATATGTATGAATTTCTTGCTCCGTTATATAAAGTCTTTTCCTTTAGAACAATCTTTCTCTTTTTCACTTTATTGCTGTTGTTCTAGGCTTCTCAGTTCACTCAAGTATTTCAAGGTTGTATGTTTGGAAGCTATTTTATCTTTACCACCAATTCACAATTTGTTTTCCTACTCTTCTTAGTTCAAATTTCTACCTTCTTTCTCAGACTACAGACTAAATGTTTATGATTTGTTTAATTTAAGCACTGGATCCTTCTGTATCCAAATGATACTTTCCCACTAATCTCTGTTTAAAGTCAATGGATAAAAGTAAAGCCAAATTCCTTCCACATTCATAATAAAGCACTAAAAACATACGCAAATAAATGTTTTTGCTATTGCCTTTGAGTTCTTAACTGGTACCATGTCAGGAGGCTCCAGTCATGTTTTCCTATATGTTATAGAGGGGCATTTGTGCTTTTCTTTTATCTACTTGTCTCAATAAATGGCAGCAGCTAGGCAAGCTTGCCTGATCTAGCTCAAATTTGCACTCTATGACTATCATTAAGTGTTGTAAGTGTTGTACCTTGATGAACGTATCTTTTCTTTTATGTACACTGAGCATATGCACCAAGACAAATTCCTTGTGTGTCCAATCACACTTGGCCAATAAAAAATTCTATTCTATTCTATTCTACTTTGCAACGCATTACTACAGAGCACAGATGAGAAAATGTTACTGAATAACCCACAATCAAATTAGCATTAGCAAATATGTGGCCATTATGGGAATCTAATATTGAATAAGTAGAGACTTCGATCACATCTAGCATGACTCTTCCTCAATACAAAGTTATTGAGTTATACCGAGTGCCTACTTGAGGTGTCTGCTGTATGAATGGAAGTGGGGGTGGGTGGTGAGATGTGCCTGCCTCAAGTTCTTGGGTCTCAGGGTTTAAACATTTTACTTTGGTTAGGCAACAATAAACAGCTCTTTACAACCAGCCACAGGAAAAAGAATTACCAAGAGGTAAAACCCAGCTCATTAAGCAAATGTCTATTCCAGGTAGCCAAGCCTGTACAGAGCAAGCTTCTCTTCCTAATTAATGGATTTCTCTTCCTTAAGAAATTATTTCCAAAACAAAACTCTTTCAAGATGGCATTATAAAAAATCGGAAAAGGTGGTACCAGGCTCAGATAGTGAACTTTTTGGCTCAGGTATTAATTACAGCACTAATATGTATGAATTTCTTGTCTGCTATATAAAGTCTTTTCCTTTAGAACAATCTTTCTCTTTTTCACTTTATTGCTGTTGTTCTAGGCTTCTCAGTTCACTCAAGTATTTCAAGGTTGTATGTTTGGAAGCTATTTTATCTTTACCACCAATTCACAATTTGTTTTCCTACTCTTCTTAGTTCAAATTTCTACCTTCTTTCTCAGACTACAGACTAAATGTTTATGATTTGTTTAATTTAAGCACTGGATCCTTCTGTATCCAAATGATACTTTCCCACTAATCTCTGTTTAAAGTCAATGGATAAAAGTAAAGCCAAATTCCTTCCACATTCATAATAAAGCACTAAAAACATACGCAAATAAATGTTTTTGCTATTGCCTTTGAGTTCTTAACTGGTACCATGTCAGGAGGCTCCAGTCATGTTTTCCTATATGTTATAGAGGGGCATTTGTGCTTTTCTTTTATCTACTTGTCTCAATAAATGGCAGCAGCTAGGCAAGCTTGCCTGATCTAGCTCAAATTTGCACTCTATGACTATCATTAAGTGTTGTAAGTGTTGTACCTTGATGAACGTATCTTTTCTTTTATGTACACTGAGAGCATATCCGCATATAGACGAGAGGTCGAACGCATATCCGCATATAGACGAGAGGTCGAACGACTAGCCTTGTGGTACAACCAAAACAATCTGGAACTGAACACACTCAAAACCGTAGAAATGGTGGTAGACTTTAGGAGAAACCCTTCCATACTTCCACCTCTCACAATACTAGACAACACAGTATCAACAGTAGAAACCTTCAAATTTCTAGGTTCTATCATATCGCAAGATCTCAAATGGACAGCTAACATCAAAAACATCATTAAAAAAGGACAACAAAGAATGTTCTTTCTGCGCCAACTCAGTAAGCTCAAACTGCCCAAGGAGCTGCTGATTCAGTTCTATAGAGGAATTATTGAGTCTGTCATTTGCACCTCTATAACTGTCTGGTTCGGTTCTGCAACCCAACAAGAAAAACACAGACTTCAGAGGATAATTAGAACTGCAGAAAAAATAATTGCTACCAACCTGCCTTCCATTGAGGACCTGTATACTGCACGAATCAAGAAGAGGGCCGTGAAGATATTTACAGACCCCTCGCATCCTGGACATAAACTGTTTCAACTCCTACCCTCAAAACGACACTATAGAGCACTGCACACCAGAACAACTAGACATAAGAACAGTTTTTTCCCGAAGGCCATCACTCTGCTAAACAAATAATTCCTTCAACACTGTCAAACTATTTACTGAATCTGCACTACTATTAATCTTCTCATCGTTCCCATCACCAATCTCTTTCCATTTATGACTGTATGACTATAACTTGTTGCTGGCAATCCTTATGATTTATATTGATATATTGACCATCAATTGTGTTGTAAATGTTGTACCTTGATGAACGTATCTTTTCTTTTATGTACACTGAGAGCATATGCACCAAGACAAATTCCTTGTGTGTCCAATCACACTTGGCCAATAAAAATTCTATTCTATTCTATATGCACCTAGACAAATTCCTTGTGTGTCCAATCACAGCTGGCCAATAAAAAATTCTATTCTAAATGGATCAATCTTGGTTGATTTTTAGATAAGAGACCTCCTAAGACCTAGGAGTTCAAAACATTGAACAATTATCCAAGAAGAAAACAATGCCAAATCCTTTCATAGCAAAATTAACAGGAGTTGGGCTTGACCCAAGGGTATGTTTATATCTAAATACATACAATAGCTGAAAGGAAATTATGAAAAAATTGCACTAATGTATCTTGAATAAATCTTGTTGTAACATGAACAAACAAAATATTTAGAATTTGTTCATATTTTTGGAATATCCAACTACGTATTTTGAGTGAAAAATAAGTCATACAAATAAGTCTGACATTGGATTAGCATATTTCTCAATATTTGAATCAATATAATATTTTATCCATGATCTCCTGGGTACTTAATGAGTATTAACTGAACAATGTTCAGTTGTTTCTATTTTTGCTGGGGAGACCTTTACCCCAAAGAAAGTTAGCAAATTAAGGAATACAAGTAGTTCTCATTTAGTGATTTTCTCATAAAGCAACCAATCATACGACAGTTACGACAGTGATTAAAAAGTGACTTTGTGCCCAATCCTTGCATTTATGATCTTCACATATGAAGTAAGATCATAAGCATAATTGCAGTTTCTCTTAGTGACTGTTTTCATGAATGATGGAATTGCTGGTCCCAATTGTGTTCACTAAACAAGGACTATCTGTATGACACTACAAAGAAAGAAAGATCTGGAGGAAGAAGTGCAGAGGACAGCTGAACTAAGCTTCTTGTTTTAACGATGCATCAGCCATTTGGGAGATATAGCTACAGTTGTCTTTCAACCCAGGTGTTCTGTTTCCCTCCCCCAATACTCCCAACAAAGAGTCAGTCAAAGGCCTTCTCTTCTAATTTAATTACATAGATAAATGTCCTGGCCACGTCTACCCATGGGCCTGCCAAGTCTCTGGAGATAACGAGGAAATTATAGATAAGGCCAGAATTACTCACGAATATATTCTTCCCTCCATTGATACAGTTTGCCCGCGCAAATTCATTGCTTTGTCCAAGACAAAAAACCAGGAAGTCCCGCCTCCTATTTATAGTCTCTGCAGATGTCACTGCATTACCATCATTCCTTGGCTTTGTCCCAACGCTTCCTCTGCTGCGCGCGCCAGTCACGTCTGCGCAGTCTTGCATCACTCCAAAACTGTTCTTGGGGCGTTGCCAAATCAGAAGAAGGCTCGGGAGAATCAAGCCTTGCCGGCCCCTCCTCCTCTCTTTGAGTGGGTGCCAGGGAGGGAGAGGGCCCAAGAGAAGCATGCCTTGCCAGGTCTTCTCCCTCACTTTCTGAATCATCCGAGTCCAGGAGTCCGGGTCCAGGAACCTGGGTCACAACACCAGGTGTTGCTCTTTGTTGCGTCATCTGTAAAGTTATGGAATCAATTATAAACCAATCCATCACCCTCCACTTAGAGACAAACAACCTGCTATCTAACAAGCAGTTTGGTTTTAGAAAGAATTGTCCTGTAATTAGCAACTCCTACACTGTAGAAACATTTGGACTGCACATCTTGACCAGGGTAAAGCAATAGACACAATTTTCATAGACTTCTGTTAAGCCTTTGACTCAGTGGTGCATGACAAATTACTGTTGAAACTAAGTTCTTACAGCATCTCCAGATCCATTTGCACAAGTGGATAGCCACATTCCTGTCCAACTGGCAACAAATAGTCAAAATAGGGAGGGCCCATTCAAATCTGGCACCTGTTAACAACGGTGTTCCCCAAGGCAACATTTGAGGACCCACACTCTTTCTGCTTTACATTAATGACCTATGTGATCATATTAAAAGCAGCTGTGTCCTCTTCGCTGATGACGTAAAATTATTTAACTTCACTGACAATGCTGCTGCCCTACAAAGCGACCTTAACTATGTGTCTGAATGGACACATAATTGGCAACTCCAAATCTCAACTAATAAATTCTCTGTCCTATACATTGGCAAAAAAAATCAGAACACCAAATACAAGCTGGGTGGAAATGATCTTGTAGATGACTCACTATGTCAACGACCTAGGAGTACTCATCTCAAATGATCTAAGGACCAGAGCTCACTGTAACAGCATTGCCAAAAAGGCATTAAGAGTTGTTAACCTAATTTAGCAAAGCTTCTTCTCCAGTAACCTTGTATTGCTAACTAGGACATACAAAACCTTTGCCAGACCAATTATTGAATACAGTTCATCCACCTGGAATCCACACTGTATATCAGACATTAACACTATTGAGCAGGTCCAGAGGTATTTCCTGAGAAGTGTACTCCACTCCCAGACTTGAAATTCTGGACTTGGACAATCTGGAACTGTGCCGCCTGCAGCCTGATATAAGAATAGTACACAAAATTGTTTGCTATGTCTTACCTCTCAACGACTTCTTCAGTTTCAACCACAATAGTACACGGGCAAACAATCAATACAAACTCAAGATAAACCATTCCAAACTCAATTGCAGAAAATGTGACTTCAGCAACCAAGTCATCAACGCCTGGAATGCTCTACCTGACCCCATTGTTATAGCCTCAAACCCTCACAACTTCAACCTCAAACTGTCTACTGAAGACCTCACCCCATTCCTAAGAGGTCCATAACGGGAGTGCACATAAGTGCACCAGCATGTGTACCGTCCCTGTCTTATTGTCCATTTATCTGTACTTACCTCCTTTGTATATGTTTATGTTTATACCTATACCTGCTATCTTGTACACGTTTGACAAATAAATAAATAAATGCCAGAGGAAGCATGCTTTTTCCTTATCCTCCACATTGTACATAAGAGGGAAAAGAATAGAAACTCACACTTCCTACGATTGCCTCAAAGACAAAAACTTAAATATGGAGGGGTTTAAATTCACAGCAAATTAATTTTTAAAATATTTAAAAAATGGGACTAGATGGTTTAAGGAAAAATAATGCAATATTTAAATGTATTTTAAAAGAGGCAGGAAATGCTTCTGAATGAGAAAATGTAAAGTTACTATGGAAGACTACAGCCACTATATCAGGGGTCTCCAACCTTGGTCCCTTTAAGACTTGTGGACTTCAACTTCCAGAGTCCCTCAGCCAGCAAAGCTGGCTGAGGAACTCTGGGAGTTGAAGTCTACAAGTCTTAAAGGGATCAAGGTTGGAGACCCCTGCACTATATGACCTTCTTTGGAACAGCCACTTCAACACACACTTAAGAGCTTAGTAAATGCCCATGAGTCTTCTGGATGTTTTAAAAACATTTATTTTTTGTGCCATAAATAGTGAATCAGCTCTATGGAGAATGAAGAAAAAAATATGAAGAGTAAACTATGATACTTGAGAAAACAGCTTGTGATCTCCTGGATGAAAACATTGCTTGCTGGCTAGAATCCTAAGCAGAGTACTCTAATTAAGATATATGGCAGCATTTTGGTGAAGTTCCAACTAATTAAGAAAGGACATATGAGGAAATCATCCATCCTGTGAAGCTTTCAGTTGCAGTCCTAGTACATTACACAGCTTTGGATACTACAAATCCCCCTAATGATGCAAAAAGATTATTTGGAAACAACATACACCACTTTTTCTGGTACATTATCTTCCAAATCCCCTTTTGTGATCTGTTTCATCAGGCATTTTCTTTGTATTCCTTCTGGAAAGCAGAAGAAGATATAAACTCTTTTCCTTTGGAAATATATATAGATAATGCATCATTTTGTAGAGTGATACATCCAGAAAACTAACCCTGAAAGAAAACTAACCCTGAAACAGTTTATTTTACTGTTACCTGCAGATCACAAGGTTCAGGAAATCAAGAAATTAAAGAAACCTCTGCTAATGTATTATTTTACTGTTGTCACATGTAAAGCAGATGTTTCTTTATAAGAAACAAATCAAAGGCCATTACCTTCTGAAAGAACTATTTCTTTTGAATTCTGATTGTTTCCCTGTCTTTAGAAATTGGATTGAAACATAACACATTGACTTGATGGCTCATCAGCATGTCTGGGGTTTCACACAACAGGTCAGTAAAGTACCCAGTGTGATGAAACCAGGACAACTTGTAACAAACATGTGGTCAAGGATCAAGGCAGAGTTCAAAAAGCTATAGCAGCTTTCTACAGGTCAGTCCAGTAGTGAAAATGCACATTGTCAACAAAAAGTTCATAACACAAACATAGTTATAAAACAATGTACAAAAAGAATACTATATTATTTTACTCATAACTACTTTATGTAATCTTATAAATTATACCTAAGACCATATTTTTACTATAAACCAGTGTCACAATATAAAAGAAGTTCTGAAAAAGCCCTTTATCTTGTGAAACTCATTTAGTTTTCACTAATATGTTTTAATGGGTACAAGTTTATGTTCTGACTTGAATGTTTTTATCTGTTATTTTGGTTTTGTGATTATATAGCTTATTATTCTAATTTTTTGTGGAAATTATATATAGAAAAGTACAGAAAAATATATATTAATATTAATAATAATGACTGTGCAGCTGAGCATTTTCCAAGAGTCAAATTTTTCCCCTTGCCCCAAAACACGGAATGACAGTGAAGATTCTTCACTACTGTTTGTTCTTTTTTCTTTTCCAACTTACTTCAGCAGATATTTGTAAATGTCTAACCAAAGCTGATCTTGGAAGCTAAGCAGGAGAAAGCTTGGTTAATAGTTTGATGGGAGCTCTGTAAGGAATCTCAGGGCTGGTTGGAGGACTGAGAAGGCAAAATAAAGGTGGGTTAAAACATTAATAATATATAAATAATACTTTATGGACTATTACCAGAAAACTGCTTGGATCTATCCATGAAGCCCTTAGTAGTTGCATTTGATGAAAAGTTCTGCTATACAAATTAAATATCCACCTTTTTCATTGTATTTAACAATCTTTAACTCTAGCAATCTGTAGCATCAGCCAAAAAACCTAATGGAAAAACTACTGTATGTACAGGTAATCCTATAAACTGCTAGTGTGGAAATCTCTAGACTGCTGATGGTCACAAATATAATTGGTCTTGGCATGCCAGGAACACAAAGGATTACAATTTCTTTAATGATTCTCTGGAGCTGCTGACTCAGGCACCAATACTGGACTGCCAGGGAAACAGCTGATGTTATGCCAAATGTGAAAAACAGATATGTTTAAAAGTACCTTCTAATATCAGATAGTTCAAATGTCCGTTCCAATATCTCTTTTTTAATTATACTTTAAAGCAGGGGTCTCCAACCTTGGTCCCTTTAAGAGTTGTGGACTTCAACTCCCAGAGTCCCTCAGCCAGCAAAGCTGGCTGAGGGACTCTGGGAGTTGAAGTCCACAAGTCTTAAAGGGACCAAGGTTGGAGACCCCTGCTTTAAAGGAATGGGTTTTATTCTCTATGATTTCTTTGGGGTGGATTGGTGTATAATTAAATAAATGGAGTATCTGTAAAGGGAGATAAGTTTTGATCATGACAAATTAATTGCTAAAATTGGTCCTGGAGTCAGAATAGTGATATCTTTCTCTCTTTTATAATCACAGCATTTGAAAACAATAAATCAAAGTATATCGGGTGGGGAGAAGAGTGGGGTGATTATAAGTTTTGTGATAAAACCTATAAAAGGAAGATAACTTTTTGAATCTGCAACATAGTCTTCCATGTATCTCTAACCTATTTTCTATTCTTTTCTTTAGCACACAAGTTCACATTTCTGGAGTGGTAAAATAAAATATTGTGTGCTAAATACATGAATAAATTGAAATTCCATCTCTATAGAGAATTCTAATTTTAAAGAAGAATTTGTCTTTTCAATCCCAATTTATAATGAAGACACCATAGAGAAATACGACCCCTTCTAAGCAGAAGAACCATCATGGTGTAAAATATACCGGTCAAGCTCCTTGTGGGTTCTGCCAGTAGCCTCTCTGGCTTCTCGCAGCACATGCTAGGTATCACAGCATTTCTAGTTCAGCCCTTCTGGTCTCTCTTATGAGGGCTTTTGCAGAGCAAGCTCAACTGACTGGGATTTCAGAGATCTGGAACTGTGCCAATGACTATGTGTAAGGAGTAGCTCCTCAGTTACTAAATTCATATGCTGAGATCTTGTGATTTATGATCACCGTATCTGAAATACAAAGAGAGGGAGACAAAGTTCTGTTTGCTGCTATTTACTAGTCTTCTGGATGTTTGCAGCCCAGATATGGTTGACCTGTGATTTATGGAAGTAATAGCTATTATTTTTATGGCTGTATTAACTTGTTTCCATCTTGTGTACTTTCTGGGGAGGAGTCCTGTACTGTACTGGCAACAAAACCAGTGATTAATGGTGCTCTTATACAAGTAATAGAGGATCTTTAAAAAGATAATTGGTAGGTGTTACCTACTGGCAGGGAAAACAGTTAGTGATCTCTCTCCTTAACGGAGGAGACAGGTTTTGACAGATAACTAGACCAGTGTCTGCTTTAACAGGCATAACTGATTGCTCCCTAGATTAGATGAAATGACACTTTCTCTGCAGGAGGATGGGTTCTGTCTGATAAAGCAGCATTTAATCAGTGACTGAATAAGCATTTAATGGTAAAGAAAAAAATCTTTACCAGAAACCACTGACCCACAATCTGGATCAGTCTGAAGAGCACTGACTTATCTAGCAATATTTCAGAAGATCATCTGACACATGCTAAAAATGCAGCTCTTCTTTTTCCAATCCCTTTACGGGCTGGTAATAGAAGTGGAGAGACATGGCTTCTTAAATCACACTATTGGATCAAGAGCTAGTAGCTAAACATCCACTTGCCATGCTCAGGGTTCAGAGCAGTGGCAAGAGAAGGGTAGGAGTGGGAAATAAGAGGGGAAGTAATTCTTTAACCACAATTCCCAAATTCTGAGCTGCTTCCCTGTTTATGTCTCCTCTTCTTCAGTTCCTTGCCTGTTCCCTTGGGTGAAGTATAATAAATGAAAAATGCAGTGTTATCAATATAGTTTGTAGTCATTATTTCTCTATGGATGCCACTGTGACAGAACTAGCAGCCCAGATAAATTTAGTCTTGGCATTCAGCTACACAAATTATCCATCTTCTCTGAGTCACAAGCTGACAACATCTCATGAGATACTCAGTGTGTTAAGTTCTGGAAGTAACGAGGCTGGAGACCAGGGTAGTGACAACAGCTCTTTAATATAGGGTGAACCCAGCAACAGGCTGGGGGAAAAACCTCTCCTTTTATACAGTTCTGCTGGAGGCTTCGTCCAATCAGCAACGTGCTGATTTCCCGCTCAAATATTTAAAGGTACAAACATGAATACATAACACTCCTCCCCTCCCAGAAAACACTTTGCCTCTATTTACATATTTATTTACATGTTATTTTTCGACGTAGTCACGCAAATAACCTGGGCGTCTCCTAGTTCTTTCTGACCTGCGCGGTTCAGTTCTGGGTGGTGTTTTGAGCTGGTCGGAGGGGCTGTTTTCTCCTCCCAGCTCTTTCTCTGGGCCAACGGGCTCCGGATTATTGGCCGACTCTTTTTCTTGGCCATCCGGCCTTGGATTAATTTTGGAATTTTCCCTGCTGCTTCCCTCGGGGACCTGATGGCGTCGCTGGAACTCTGGGACCTCAGCTAAGTCTTGCGCCTCCCCCGGGTCATTGTCAGCTGTGGATTCAAAGTGGTATTGGTCACTATCTGTCTCTTTTGGTTCGGTTTGGTCAGTTATCCGTTTCCTTAACTGATCTATGTGGCGCCACACTCGGTTGTCCGGTAGCTCTACCACGTATGATTTTGGGCGGTTATCTTTATTATTTGTCCTGCGAACCAACTAGGGCCGTCCCCATAGTTTCGGCCCACACCGTCGCCTATGCTCATTTCCTTGTCTTTTCTAGTTCCCCTTGTAACCCTCGGGTGTGTAATGGGGTTCAAGCGATCAAGTGGGCACGGAGTTTCCGTCCCATTAGCAATTCGGCTGGGCTTTTCCGGTGGCCGTGCTTGGGGTTCTGTGCTGGACGGCTAGGAAAAGTCTATTTTGTTTGCCAGTCACCTGGCTTGAGCCTGGACAATGCCTCCTTAGCGCCCGGACGGAACGCTCTGCAAGGCCATTCGACGCAGGGTGGAAAGGCGCAGAGGGCATGTCGGATGCCTCCTCTGCCAGGTATTCTTCAAACTGGGCTGCCGTGGTGGGGCCCATTGTCGGACACCAGAGTGTCCGGCAGCCCGTGAGTTGCGAATAGGTGGCGCAGGGTTGCGATTACTGCTTCGGCCGTAGTGGACTTCATGAGTATGATCTCCAACCATTTGGAAAATGCATCAACAACCACTAGGAACGTTTGGCCGTGGAAAGGGCCAGCAAAATCAATGTGAATTCTTGACCAGGGACCCTGGGGCTTTTCCCATTCTCTGACTGGGGCCGTTGGGGGTAGAGGTCTGGACTCTTGGCAAGCTTGGCATTTCCCTACCCTCTCAGCAATCTCTGCGTCCATGAGTGGCCACCATACATAGCTTCTAGCTAACCCCTTCATCCTTACGATCCCTGGGTGACCCTCGTGGAGTAGGTCCAATACCTTTCCCCTTAATTTATCAGGAATTATTACGCGATCACCCCATAATAGGCACCCCCCTTGAGCCGAGAGCTCATCTCGTTTTTTAACAAAGTCTTTGAACCGTTCGCCCAGCGCAGCGGGCCACCCTCTCTGTACCCAACCGAGTACAGTCCTTAACACAATGTCCCGGTATGATGCCCGAGCCACTTCCTTAGATGTGACTGGGCCAGAGTCCAAAGAGTCAATAAGTAGGATGGGCGTCCCCGGAGTGGGGTCTTGATCGCCCTGGTAGTGGGCATCGGCTTAACGCGTCTGCATGCCCCACTTCTTTTCCTGGTCGATGCTGCAGCTTGTACGAGTAAGCGGCTAAGAATATAGTCCATCGGGTCAACCGTGGCGAAAGTGCCACAGGCGTTGGGCGGTCGCCAGCCAGTATCCCTAGTAGCGGTCTGTGGTCAGTCACGATTTCAAAATTCCGCCCAAAAACATACTCGTGGAATTTTTTGACCCCTGACACAATGGCTAGTGCTTCTTTGTCTAATTGGCTGTAGTTCCTCTCTGGGGAGGACATCGTTCTAGAGTAGAACGCTATAGGGGCTTCTGTGCCGTTTGGAAGTCTATGGCTGAGTACAGCCCCCACCCCATAAGGGGAGGCATCGCAAACCAGCACTAGGGGTAATGAGTCGTGATATTGAATGAGCAGGCTATCACTTGAGAGCAGGTTCTTTACTGCTTCAAAAGCCCTATTTTCTGACTTTCCCCAAGACCAAACAGTATTTTTCCCTAAGAGCCTATGCAGCGGTTCCATAGCAGTTGCTTTGTTCTTTAAAAAGACCGCGTAAAAATTAACCAATCCCAGGAATGCCTGCAGCTCTGCTTTGTTTTTGGGCGCTGGAGCCTTCCTAATTGCCTTAACCTTGCTCTCAGTAGGGTGAATTCCTTTCTGGTCTATCCGGTAGCCCAAGAAATCGACGGATTCGACCCCAATCTGGCATTTGTTTGCCTTGACTTTTAATCCGGCTGTCCGGAAAATCCCCAAAACCTTTCTTAAACGTTCCCCCAATTCTTCCATGTTCTCCCCTGAAATGAGGACGTCATCAAAGTAGGGAACTACCCCTGGGAGCCCCTGCAGTAGTCGTTCCATTAGGTTTTGGAACAATCCTGGTGCCACACTGACCCCAAATTGCAATCGGGTGCACTTGAATGCCCCCCTGTGCGTTACAATTGTTTGGGCTTCGGCTGTGCGGGCGTCTACGGGCAGTTGCTGGTAGGCCTGGGCCAAGTCTAATTTCGCAAAGACTTGCCCATGCCCCAAAGAGTGCAGTAAGTGTTGCACCACGGGAACCGGGTAAGCGCTTTTCTGTAAGGCTTTGTTAAGCGTCGCCTTGTAGTCAGCGCAAATTCTAATTGACCCGTCCGACTTTATTGGGGTGACGATTGGCGTCTCCCACTTTGCGTGATCGACTGGCACCAAAATCCCCTGATTTATGAGCTTGTCCAGCTCCTTATCGATTTTCGGTTTTAGGGCAAAAGGGACTCTCCTCGCCTTAAGCCTAATGGGGGCTACCTGGGGGTCTAAGTTGAAGGAAATAGGGGTCCCCTTGTACTTGCCCAGGCAGTCCTTGAAGACATCTTCGAACTCGTTAAAAAGAATGTCTTTCAAGTTGCAGTCACTTCTGTAGATGCCAGTCACTCCCATGCCCAGGGCACGAAACCAGTCTAGCCCCAACAGGCTGGGCAGAGTTCCTTCGACGATCGTGATGGGCAGGGTCTTCTTGTGAGGGCCGTACTCGACTCGGACGGAGGTGGTCCCTCGAACAGGAATGCGATTCCCCTGGTAGTCGTGGACTCGTAGTCGTTGTGCTTGCAGGTGGCGCTTCGCGACGGACGGCAGCGACTTCGCCAAAGTGTCCCAGGACATGATGGTGATCGCTGATCCCGTGTCTACTTCAAACCGGCACCGCACTCCCTCTATTTTTGGCCTGGTGAAGATCTTCTTCTCCACTTTGGTCGAGGCGCGGCCTATGACCACAGTTGTTTGGTTGGAATCCGCGCCTTTTTTGTTTGAGCCAATCGCGGGTCGCCTTGCCGATTCCGCGCTCTGATTGGCCGATTTGAATTTTCGGCGGGAAGGTTGGGCCGCTCGACAAACTTGAGCTAGGTGCCCTTTCTTCCCACACCGCCGACATGTCGCGTCTTTAAATTTGCAGCGTTGGCGCTGGTGTTGACCCCCGCAGCTTCCGCATTCGTCTCGGTCCCCTTTGTCGCGTTTTTCGGTGCGGCAGACCCCTTCCTCGTCTTCACCGTCGGATTCGGTCTGAACCTCCTCCTGGTGCACCGGAGTTGCCTTCGCGCTCGCCTTTTGTGGGACCGGCTTCTGTAGCGTCTCTGCCGCTTGGGAGGACATTTCATGTGCTCTGGCTTCGTCCAGAGCGTTGGCCAGCGTTAGGTTGCTCTTTGCTAGCAGCCGTCGCCGTAAACGGATGTCTTTGACCCCTCGGATGAGTTGCTCGAGGAGCACCTCGTCTAGGTCACGGTATCCGCAGTCCTTGGACGCTCTTCTTAGGGCGGCCATGTAGTCACCGATGGACTCGCCCTCCATCTGCCTTCGCTCTCCGAATTCAAACCGCCGCACGTACTTGGACGGCGTTGGTGCGAAGTGATTTTTTAGTAATGTCTGTAAAGTTGGCCACGACACCGACTGCAACGGCGTTGGCTCTGCCAGGGCTTCCGCGATGTCGATGACCTCCGGACCGCAGTGGCTTAAGAAATAAGCCCTTTTTCGGTTGTCTGGAACTCCGTGCAGTTCGTTGGCTTCTAGGAAACTCTCGAAACGGGTCATATACGTTCCCCATTTCTCCTTAGCCGGGTCGAACGGTGCGGGCGGAGTGTAACTGGCCATCTCCGCTTTTCTGCCCTGTATTTGCTGGGTTCGGGTCTATCGTGCTTCAGCTCGGTTCTGGTTCTCCTCAACCTCGATATCCCATCCTCGTCGCCAATGTTAAGTTCTGGAAGTAACGAGGCTGGAGACCAGGGTAGTGACAACAGCTCTTTAATATAGGGTGAACCCAGCAACAGGCTGGGGGAAAAACCTCTCCTTTTATACAGTTCTGCTGGAGGCTTCGTCCAATCAGCAACGTGCTGATTTCCCGCTCAAATATTTAAAGGTACAAACATGAATACATAACACAGTGGTTTTAAGAAATATCTTCCAAGGATAGGACAAGGACCAGAGGATGAAAACTCTACAGGGGAAAGTAAGAAGAAACTATTAGAACAATGAAGCAGTGGAACAGCATTGGAACAGTCTGCCTCCTGGATTTGTAGGTGCTTCATCATTCGAGGTTTTCGGGCCAAGATTGGACAGCTATTTGTCTGGGAAGGTGCAAGGATTTCTGTTCCCAGCAAGGGTGGACTCCTTAAGAATGAAATGGTGCCTTCATTCTTATGAATTTACGAGTGGTGTTGCATCAAATCACAGCTTCATTAGGACTATCAGCCTTTCTGTTCAGTAGGCACCTCTGGAATGTTAAAATATGCTTACAAAATTGTTTCCATGGTGACCATGGTCATAAACAAACCTCTCATATAGCTGAAGGCAAACAAAGTACTTGGCTGCAATTAACTATCGTTTTATTTTCAGAGACCATCTCTGGGTGTGTGGGATTCCGACAGATTAGAAATACTAGTTATATTTGAACTGATGCATTGCTCAACAGTATGCTAGTTCCCTACTCATTTTTTTAAAAAAATTGCACAGTTCCTTGATAAAAAAAAATTAGGGATGGTGGGGAGCTTGCCAATTGCCAAGAAACAGGTTGACTGGCAGACAGCAGCTCCTGGGCACTACAAGGGAGATGGGAATGAAAATCCTGCATTCTAATAGAGACTAGCATTATTGATCAGATCTTAGCTTACTGTAGCTTGAATTTTATCTGCAAGGCAGCCCAACTTTTTCTAAAAAATATGAAGTGTAACATTCCTTCACTCCACACAAACAACTAGATAGTGACAGTTGCTTTTTTAAAAATATAAATGCTCTGCTAGGTTATGCCATCAAAAGGGGGAAAGGGGAATTGATTTATTTCTATAATGATTTTAGCTGTTCTATTTGTCTCTTTCATTTGATGGAAATAGTCGTGATATTCTGGCTGATTAGATTTAGAAAGTCATGCTCATTTGCATTAATATTTCTAAAAGAACTGAAGACCATAAATTCGTCCTTTTTTGCCTATTTACAGCTGGTATGATGCATGAAAGCACAGCCTATGGATGCATATCCAGCCACATAATGCTGAACCAAATTGTGTTTTAGACCAGCTTTGTTGACCAAGCCAGAATCTGTTTTGCAAATATCATGCCAATGACTCAGCTAAATCCTGGTTTGCCCCTTTCTCCATTTTCTGCCAAAGCCCATGAAATATTTTGAATATCCTAGCAGGATGCATTTCCTGATGCTTACTGGAGTTTGGCTCTCATTGCTTGTAGTGTTTAGCTTATGTGTTGGAGATGGCTTTATGTGGTGGTTCATTGTTTATATGTCGTCCGTCTGTCTTTTGGGATTCTTGCCTCATTTTTTGAGTGAAAATACTGAAAATAATGAGAACAGCTTTTCTAAACTGTTCCTAATTTTTACCTTTGTGACTTGATGGAAAAACGTCTATAGAAACCCTTGCCCCCAAATCCATAGGAATAAGCTCAGGATCCTGAGTTAAAACAACTTCAAACCATTATTTGCAGCTATAGTTCAGTTTCTTGATAAATGGTGATTAATTTCCATGGTAAGTTTAACTGCAGTTCACTTCACATATTGTACTAACGCAAGATTTTTAACAATGTTCTTAAAATAGATTTGCTTGGTTTTCATATAATAATAATTTATGGTTGTAAATTAATGCGTGAATCCAGCCATTGCGGCAAAATACATCTAAATAGAACTAATATTGGCTTAAGTAAACCAGGCTTGTAAGTTTCTCTGCTGGTCCAAAAGAGTATAATTTTTTTAATCTAACATCACTCCATGTTCACATTTTGTACCAAGCATTATTTTAAAAATCATTTGGAGGAAATAATTTGATATTCACTGGTGCGTACACATACAAAGCAACCCTGCTGTTTAGAGCATGGAGCAAACAATTGTCTGAGTGCCTATTGCCACATTATTTCTAATGACTGCCACTAATCAAGGTTCATATCAAGCCAGTGGGACTCTGGCAAAATGATGGACAGCCTGTTCAGAAAACACATTTTTGTATTATTCCCACTGGGTGAAAGAAAAAAATAGATGAATGCCTCCATATGGCACAGAGAGTATCTCTGTATACAACAATAGCAGGTATGTGATCAGTAAGTTTCCAGGGACATTTCCTCCATGACCTGTCTCATCCCTCCTGTTTGAAGCATTATGGACAGTTAGATTGGAGGTTGTCTGCTGCTCATAGTACAAGTCCTGGGAAAAGTAGTACAAGTCCTGGAAAAAGGGGACCCTGAGCAACGGCATCAGTAAATCGTTGCTGGATCCTCAATAATTTTTTCATATTCTGCTCTGGCAATCGTTACACAACATTGAAATACCAAGGAAAGATTCCTAGTACATAATTTCAGGAGATTTCAGGAGATATTTTCCTCTTTGCCTAATGGTCCAAGAAAAGTTTTCACTGCAGTTTGAGATTTAGATGCATCTGGAACAGTGGTGGGTTCCACTTACCTTTGCTACCGGTTTGCAAATGTGACTGTGCACGCACCGCGCTTCTGCACATATGCAGAATCTTCTGCACATGCGCAGATAGTCCGTGATGACCTCTGGGCGGGTGAGTGGAGCCTCCAATCACCGCCACTATTCGCGTGAACCGGTTCGTGTGAACCGGTAGGAACCCACCACTGATTTGGAATCATCATTATATCTAAAATATCTTACAACAACTTTAGCCAGGCTATACAAGTCATGCTGCCTTAGGAGAGAAAGTACACAGCAGTTTTCTTTTAATCTATTAAAGAATCAGTGACTCAGAAATAGTAACAGCACTTAATAGTGCTAGGACAGGTATATTGCTTTTTAATTTAACGTGGAGATGGAAATGGAAGTCTGTGGGAGTATGTGAGAAGGTTGCTTACAGCCTTGTGCACAACACAATCTTCGTGACTTGAAATGTTTCAGATTCACATTTCAGATTCACATTCAGTAAAATTTCTACAATTTCCCCTTCTTTCACATATCTTCTGAGATTGGTTCAATCCAAGGTAAAAATAACAGATGTACAAACCTTTATAGTAATGTATGCAATTTGTTCATTAATTGTGATATTCTCAAGCCAATTGTACAGATTTGGATCTGCCGGTTTTCCAAAATTCCACAGGGACTCCTGGCATCAAGTTTGGTTAGAATACCAAAGATGGCACATTTCTTTTCTGAGTACATCTGGGAAGAAGTTTTAAAGCAAAGCATATATTCCCTAATACATTTTAGAATAATGTCATACACGATGTTTTTCCTTCTGAGTAAAAAAAGTTGACATTTGCATTCTGTGAAAGCAACATCTTTTTCAATATGTCCCTTATAATACAGAGTCTTGTGGTTATTCACTTTGTCCACAAAATCACGGGAAAATATTTTCAGTTTTTAAAAGCAGCCCATGGTTTGAAAACAAAAGTTCACTTGTAATGAAATATTTTATCTTTATAACATATTTGACTGATACCCTGGAGGTTGCTGTCTTTCTATTACACATTGTCTCATGAACAGCCTCAGCTTTATGCTGTAGGACTTCAAAGCTAAACTTTGATAATATATGTATTATTAAAAAAATCTTTGAGCTGTGCAGCAGACATGGTATAAATCAAAAGGCCCTTAAAATAATTTGTACTTTTTCCTTATAGGATTTGGATTGATGAAAATCAACATTCTTTAGAAAGAAAATAAACTCAGTGGCTAAGATGCTGAGCTTGTCGATCGAAAAGTTGGCAGTTCAGCGGTTCAAATCCTTAGTGCTGTGTAATGATGTGAGCTCCCATTACTTGTCCCAACCTACTAGTTTGAAAGAATGTAAAAAATGCAAGTAGAAAAATAGGGACCACTTTTGGTGGGAAGGTAACAGTGTTGCATGAGCCTTTGGCGTTTAGTCATGCCGGCCACATGACCACAGAGATGTCTTCGAACAGCGCTGGCTCTTCGGCTTTGAAAAGGAGATGAGCATCGCTCCCTAGAGTTGGGAATAACTAGCACATATGTACGAGGGAAACCTTTACCTTTACCTTTAAAGCTACTTAATTTTATTTTCTTCATCTGTCCTTCTTTATAAAAAGAAGGAAATCATAAAAAGAAGTCATCAAGATGAATATAAACTATAAACAAAGAGAATAGATTTCAAATAATTCTTAAGGATGGCTGGTATCTCACAAAGTCACAAAATCAAGTTTTGTAAAATATAATAACAACACAAAGGGGCTTCATTCAAAGCCCAACATTTTTGGATGCCAAACTGTCACTCCACATCCTTGCAAGGGAAAGCCGCTCCTGGTGTTTGTTACATACAGAGATACCCCTGCCCTTCCTTTGGTTTTTCCTATTCATTTTAAAACAAAAGGCAGAAATCAGAAGAATTCCACTGAAGGCTGTGGACCAAAGCTGGGGAAAATATAGGGCTGCCATTGTTCCTTGCAGCTTCTGTTTAAATTGGAAATCAGTGTTTTATTTCTGTTTTCTCTCTAGCGTATAATCTGTAGTTCTTTGTACAAATTAGGAAATTGGGTATCATTTCAACCTTTTTCTTTTGAATCTCATTAATCTATTAATTAAATTATAATTTCTGTTTAGAAACTTTAATAATCTTTAATACTTGGAATTCTTTCCCCAGAGAGAATCTCAAGATTCAAGCAGAAAATGATCATTTGAAGTAGTGGGATTTTCTTTTCCAAGCAAGTTATCAGGTGTTGCATAATGGTGATCAGGACAGCCCTGTAATTTACACGTTGAGCATGGAATGTTTATATTGTACTGCTTGAAGTTTAAACTTTCATATTTTATCCCTTCTTTTTAAAAAGGTTGCTTTTTTTTGGTTGACTGTCTCCCACAGTAGGAAGGAAGAAAGGCTCCTTGCAGTCACTATACTCCTATACAGTATTATGTGGCAGGGAAGTAGCATTATTACAATTATTTCATCTTTTGTTTTCAGCTTTTAATCATCACATGTGGGGTATTTTTTTTTTGCTGTTCACTTAAATACATATATAAATACCTAGATACAGAAACGTATACACACACGCACCCACACCCACAAAGACACACACAGAGTATGAATGTGTGTATCCATAGCCCCATCATCTTTTTTTTGCATTTGAAAAATGAGGAGGGTTAACTGTTTCCTTTTCATGTCACCTTCCCCCCAAATAATATTCTTCAAAGTGACACTTAATCCTGATGCTAGTGCAAGATTTCCTTCTATCCTGATAAGTGAGATTTTACTCTGGACAGATGAGGGAAGAATTAAGCATTTCTATCCCTGTTGCTCTTTCTACAGCTTTGAAGGTTCATGAAACTGCAAGTGACATATTTGATAGCCCATGGGCTTTGGATTTAAGTGAACAAAACTGAAAGGATTATCCTTTATACATGAATTAATAAGGACTGGATTTGTACAGTCCGCCAGACAAGAGTTGTCATGTTGAATTCATCCATTCCTTCATCATTACCTTTGCAAAATAAATATCTAGTTGTAATAGCTTATTGATGTGCATTTCATTATCTCCATCTGGAGAAGACATATCATATAGTTGTGGAGAGAGACTTTTGGAGCATAGGAAAACCTTGCTGGACCAAACTCTTTTGATTTTTACAGTAGTCAATCAGGTGCCCAGTGGAGTATCACAGCAGACCAACAGCACCCTCCTATTCAGGTTCCCTGGAACTGGTATTAAGTTCATTTATTGAAAAGGTTTAAGTATTTGGCCACTTATCTTATACAGTGTAACTCTGGATGGCTGTAACAATCAAAACAATATAAATATAATAGCAATAGCAATAGCACCAATGGTGGGTTACTCCTGGTTTGGTCCGGTTCTTGTGAACCAGTAGTAATGGCAGCAGAAGGCTCTGCCCACCCGCCCCAACTTCATCACTGATGATCTGCGCATGTGCAGAAGTGCACGCGATCTCGTTGCGAACTGGTAGCAAAGGTAAGTGGAACCCACCCCTGAATAACACTTAGACTTATATAACGCTTCACAGTGCTTTATAGCCCTCTCTAAGTGGTTTACAGAGTCAGCATTTTGTCCCAACAATCTGGGTCCTCATTTTACCAACCTCGGATGAATGAAAGACTGAGTCAACCTTCAGCCAGTCGAATTGAACTACTAAATTGCAGGCAGCCGGCTACCTGCACTGCACTACCATGACTCATAAAAGATGCATACATAAACTCTATAAAATTAAACATTCTTTCTGATTCTTCTGTGAGACAATGTATAGGCATAAGGTTCTGTAAGCCACCGATCATTCCCTTTTCTATGAAACTGTCAAGTCCCCTTTTAAAAGCACTGATATTGTTAGTCTTTAATTTGGCTTCTGGTAATGACTTTATCACATTAAGAATACATTGTGAACATAAGTACTGCTTTTATCTGACCTCAGCCTCCTGCTAGTTGTAATATTATATAAGGGAGAAAAATATAAAAAGGACTCCAATGTAGTAAATCAGGAGCATGCAGTTCCTGTCATTCAAGAGTTGCACAGGACTCAGTAGGTTACCTCAAGGACCATTTAAAAGCAGGTGGGACCAGGTCCCCTGGGGGCAGGATAGCTAAGGGTGAAAACAAGATTTAAGGCATTAGGTTCCCACTATCTGAAAAAAGTAAAACAAAAGATCTGGAAAGTACACACACACACACACACACACACACACACACACACACACACTACTTCTAGGGGTCTCCAGGACCCACCTAGGAGATGCCAGATTCCAGACTGCACTCTCTGCATCCAAATTGTGACCATCTCCCTGGGGAGTCATTGCAGATTATCTTTTCCTGTTTGGAGATAAATAATAAGACATCAGTATTCTGGTGAATTGATTATCTGTGCAGAGGAAGAAGGCAACCAAGAGTGACTCTGCTTACTCTGTCTTTATTATATTGTGCAATGATGTGCAATTTTATCTAAAATTCATTGGTGGCACAGAACTGTTTTATGAGAAGGCACTCTGAGAACTGTAAGTATTTTATGGTTTCTAGAATCCTCATAAAGTTATTGAGGACTTATCAATATCTCCCCTTTGTCATCTGCTGTTTTGTTTACTGAACAGTATACCAAAAGCAAACATATTCCATTAGACCAAAATCCATAATTTTCAGTTAAGAATTTCATGTTTGAATTCATATTCAATATTCATATGAATATTTTCACCCTTGATGTTTACAGCATTTGCTTAGGATCTAAAATGTTGTCGTTACAACAGGCCATTAAGTCTTGCCTGGACTGGATCTTGGGCTCATGAGTCCCCTTTTACAAAATGTATTTGTGCATTTAGTTTCTTCACACCTTGATATGAACAGCTTAAGAAAAACTCAATGGCCATTTACATCTCATGTGTGAAAATGCTTCCCAGGGTGTATTGTTAATAAAGTTTCCCCAAATTCTTCTATTGGAAACTGTTGTAAAACCCTTTTTGAGATCACATTATTCCTCACTGCAAATCCACACTGTATAAACAAGTACAGATTTTCAGCTGTTTGTTTTCTAAATCAGTGTATCTCACTTTAGCAACTTTAAGATGTATGGACCAACTCTCAAAATCCCCCAGCCAGCAAGGTTGAGAAACACTGCCTAAATGTTGCACCTGGCCTTTCCAATGTGCATCCCTCTCCTGAGATATTTGGAATGTGACTCTGAGATTTCCCAAACATGAAGGCTGCTGATTATTGGCTGAGAATCCTAGGAGTTCCAGTTTCAACCTGTCCAGATGGTTAGGAAGGGAGGCTGGTGCAGTCTCTTATCTGCGATAATTTTCCCTTCAAATAATAACTTGTCAGGTGCCTATTTGTTATCCCCTCTCAAGTGCTATTGAAGCATGAAAACCATTCATTCGATAAAAAGCCTAGAAAGTCAACATGACTGGCATTCAGTTGCTAGTCTCTTAAGCTGAGCAAGTTTAGATATGCCCTCCTCTGATTATTGGTGCTGATGAAAAAAGATCCCTCACTGATGGAAAAGTACTGAGCCTGCTCTCTGCTTAACATTAATGCTAAGAAGCTCTGACAACAGTTGGTCAGTGGAAAATTGGAGAAAGCCTGCTGCATGTAGAGCATTAAAGGCATTATTTTTAGATGCCCATTTATTTTCCTTTCCACATCACTGTGGAAAGAAAACAAAAAGACAAGCTTGCTACCCATTTTTATATGTTGATTGGTAGCTTTTTATTGGTATGCTGGCATTCCAAGCAAAGGAAAGAGGAAAACAAATGTATACTCTACATGTGATACACTAAGAAAATTATGCAGCATTTCAGGAATAATCCATGAAATCTCAGGATGCTGAAAAGGACCAAGAAACAGCTAAAGTGCCACCGGAGGAAAATTAAGAATGAATCTGACCGAAAACAAGTCAGAACTGCTATGAAGGCCTATGTTGTGGCGGTAAGAATGGCAAAATGTCAGTATTTCTCCATGCTTATTGCATCCAAAATGTCACCTGCTGGCCCTGTTCAAGGTCACCTGGCCCTTCCTCAGGAAGGAGAGCTCAGACAATCACTTTCAAGGTTACATGGAACAGTTTGCTCAACACCCAACAGATAAAATCACTCATATTTGTTCTCGGTTGGCATCTAAATGTGAAGCAAGTTTATTAGAGATGCCTCAGGAATGCCTATTCTCTGGCAGCAGTTTGATTCTGTTGGACCAGAGGAAGTGGACAGGGCAAGGGTGAAATTCAGCAGGTTCTGACAGGTTCTGAAGAGCCAGTAGCGGAAATTTTGAGTAGTTTGGAGAATTGGCAAATACCAACTCTGGCTGGCCCCAGAGTGGAGTGGGAATGGAGATTTTGCAGTATCCTTCCCTTACCACGCTCACAAAGCCACACCCACCAAACCACACCATGCCCACCAAGCCACATCCACAGAACCAGTAGTAAAAAAAATTGAATTCCACCACTAGGATAGGGTACTTGGGGTTCTTAGGGCACTACTTGTTTATTAGATGCCTTCCATCTTGGTTAGTGAAAGCTTATAGGATGGTGACTTCTGGTGGTGCATGAAGTGATTAATACATCCTTTAAAGAGGTTTCACCCTTTCCTTAAGAAACCATCATTAGATCCCACCTTACTGGATAATTTCCATCCAGTCTCCCACTTTTTTAGGAAACTGGGGACCGGTTCCATGGAGAGAGGCTTTTCCATGGACCGGAGGGGCTTGGTTTCATGTGCTGCTTGCATCCCATGGATGGGGTTTCACTTGTTTGAACGGCCCAGTTTCTGGCATGTCACGGCTCGGTGCTAGTCCATGGACTAGGGGTTGGAGACCCCTGATCTAGATGCTTTTCAGTCAAGTTTCAGGCCTGGTTATGGCGCAGAAATGGCATTGGTATATTTGTGGATGATCTCTGGCAACAGCAGGATGGTGATAGTGCATCCATTCTTGCTCTCCTTGACCTCTCACTAGCTCTTGATACCATTGTCCATGGTATCCTTTTCAACCAGCTGCAGGGTTTTGGGACTTGGCTGAGCATTGTTGTGCTGGTTCGGTTTCTTTCCTACATTCAGTTCCAATAGGCAAGGAGTGAGAGGTCCAGCCCATGAGTGCTCCTTCGTGCAGTATCACAGGGCTCAATTTTCTCTTTGCTCCTTTTTAAAATCTACATGAAGCCGCTGGGTAAGATCATCTGACACCATGGGATATGATGATACTCAGTTTTTCATATCCATCCCTGATGATCTAAGTGATGCTGTGACCTTTTGTGATGCCTGGAGGCTGTAAGTCCCTGGATGGGGGACAACAGTAGGCCTTTTCTGTCAGCACGAGTGAGGTGGGGCAAGATGGCTTCTCAGATATCTTGGATTTATGTCATAGGGAGCTTTAAAGATAATGACCAACACCTTGAATTGGACCCGGAAGCAAATTGGCAGCCAGTGCAGCTTCTGTAACACTGGTATTATGTCTGCCACCCTAGGAGCCTCCAAAACTGTACACACCACTGCATTCTGCCCCATCTCACTCATGCTGACAGAAAAGGCCTACTGTGGACCCCATCAGCCAAAGAGTTGTGGCTGGTGGGACTGGGGAATGATCCCTTTGTGCAATCGCCCCCTCCTTTTAGAATAGCTTGCTGCAGGAGATGAGGTCCACCCACCCTTCTAGCCTTCAGGAAATGCCTTAAAAATTGACTATGCTGGTTGACATGGGTCCCTGAAGGAGCAGCTGTTGACTGGGGGTGGCTAGTGTTGTATTAGAGAAGCCGCTGCCACCTCTCCTCTCTAAACCCACTTTTTTGTTTGTTTTAAACTCCTGTAATCTGTTTTAATATTTTATAATTGTTTTTATTTCCAGATTCTTTGTTATGTTACAAGCCCGCTCAGTGTCTCCTTGCACCACTGGATGAGCAGCATATAAATTTGATAAATAAATAATAATATAAATAAATCTTCTTGGACAATCCTTCCCACTTTTCTTTTGTTTCCAGGAGAGACTTACTGTATTATTTCTAGCTCCAGTGTGTCTGGGGAACAGACAAATAATCAGACTTGTCTGATTTACTCAGTGCACAAATATGGGCCATGTACCACGAATAATTTAAAGTCCAAGTTGAAACTGATAATACAGCCTACAGCACCAAACAGAAAAGTGTGATTTTTTCCCCCCGACTCCATATACCTGCCAGGCAGACAATGTTACAATTAATAATGTGAGGATGTACTTTGAGGGGAATAATTGCGGGGGAGGGAGAGGGATATTATACCATATCATTAGGTGATAAGGTATAATTCCACTCACACTAAATATTTTAATATTTAGAAACATTTATTGAAATAGAAAATCAGTGGAATATGTCATGGAGGAGAAGTCTGTGATTAAATCATGTGTGGCTACTCATTCTGCTGTCCAAGGGCAAAATAGTCTTACTGGTCAGTGATGTTATTTTTCCACTTCAGTTTATATAAATGATCAGAACTGCTTTGAGTACAATAAAAAATTTTAAATTAAAAGTCAACATAGACTGAGGTATTTTTAACATTATTAAAGTAAAACTGGTGAAGAAGGCACAATCTCTTGGGCATGTCTATGGCAGGTGGGAAGACTAAAAAAAGACCCAGTGAACAACTGAACCAGTTATCCAGAGTCAGACGCTGGTGGTCCACAGGCATCAAGACAAGTGAACCAGTAGGGAATATTGCAACCTGACATATTAACCTAAACTGGCTTTTAAGATGCACAGCTGCCTAATTCCTAGCTAGTTACTATAGAACTATCACAGAGAACTATAGTGTAAACCAGGGGTCCCCAATCCCCTGTCCATGGACTGGCACCGGCCCCCGGCATGCCAGAAATCAGGCTGAGCAAACAAATGAAACCCCATCCTTGGGATGCAGGCAGCACACGAAACCACATCCCCTCCAGTCCACAGAACAATCTCCCTCCATGGATCCGGTCCCTGGTGCTCATAAGGTTGGGGGCCATGTTGTACTTTTATATGTACACTTTAAAATGATTTTAAGCTGGCTTTCCTTTGACATGGGAGCTCCAGAAATAGACATGCTACTGTTTGGTGGTTCATAATCAGTCATTTTATTAGAAAAACTGAAACAATAAAGAAAGGCACATAAAATAGAATAGTTTATTGGCCAAGTGTGATTGGACACACAAGGAATTTGTCTTCAATGCATAAGATCTCAGTGTACATAAAAGCTATAAGTGATAAATCATGATCATAGTCATCATGAAAATACATTCATTAAAAATCATAAAATACAACACTTAGTGATAGTCATAAATAAGCAATCAACATAAATCATACTAGGAAACTAAAACAATATAAATCATAAAGATACAATCAACAAAGTTATAGTCATAAGTAGAAAAGGAGATAAGTAATAGGAAAGATGAGAAAATAATAGTAATACAGGCTTACTAAATAGTTTGACAGTGTTGTGGGAATTAGTTGTTTAGCAGAGTGATAGCATGGGGGAAATGCTATTTTTTTTTAAATTTACATTTATATCCCACCCTTCTCTGAAGACTCAGGGCAGCTTACATTGTGTAAGGCAATAGTCTCATTCTATTTGTATATTTATATACAAAGTCAACTTATTGCCCCCCCCAACAATCTGGGTCCTCATTTTATCTACCTTATAAAGGATGGAAGGCTGAGTCAACCTTGCGCCTGGTGGGACTTGAGCCTGCAGTAATTGCAGGCAGCTGTGTTTTAATAACAGGCTATCTTACAGCCTGAGCCACACTGTGTTGTCTAGTATTGTAAGAGGTAGTAGGAAACCCGAAAGGGGAGTAACTCTAAATTATTTAATTTACTGGTATTGCTAAGAATGTCCTTATATAAGTTTTCTGTCCACAAGTATTGAATCTACAAAGCTCAATTATTGTTGTTGCATTTATAGCTTGTATTTCCCTTGGGAGCTCTGGATGACTGGGGAAATCTCACTTTTATAGCACAACACCCTTGTGAAGTAGAAAGAAAGTGAGTGATCCAAGAGCTTCATGCCAATGCTAAAGGGCTTATCAGTGCTCCAGCCGCAGATGTGCTCTTTACAAATTGTTTGCTAATTGCAAGAAATCATTCATAGTATCTGAGCCTAGAATAGAAAATCTCTGAAATAAGACTTACATTTTTGCTGATTGTATTCCGAAAATTGTATTCAGTCACTTTATTGAAATAATTGTGAATTCTAGCTGGTGACGCTAGGAATGACAAGAATTGGGAACTTTGCCTCCAAAGAACAAATCAGAAAATACAATGTGTTTTATAAATTAGTTAGATACACGGTGTTGCGGTCATGTGTGATCTAATTTGCTGGATTTCCAGAAAACTTTGTTTAAAAATAATGGTGGAGGTGCTTTGAATCTGTTGAACCAATTTTACTTCTGAACTAAACAAATTTTGACAAGTCCTTAAATTATTGAATTGAATCTGTTGATTCAAAAATATTCCGATAATATTCATTTCTTGTTTCTAAGGTAGTAATAAAACAGAAAAAAATTGGTCAGTGTGCTAAAAACATTTTCTGTTGAACTGCAATGAGTAAAATATGATGATATTTTACTCGTCATAAAATCCTATCCATCCCCAGTGATCAATAGTTTTTTTTTCCAGATTAACAATTCAAAAAGTATCTAACTCCTGTCTGTAAATCAGACAGGAAACAGGTTTTGATGCATAATTCTCCTTTATTGTAAAGCTACATCAGGGACCCCCAATTCTCAGGCAGCAGGCCGTTCAGAACTGGGTCACAGAAGCAGTGGGCGAGTGTGTTTGTGCAGCTCCATTTGTGTGAGCAGCAGATACACGTGCCTGCCACTTGTGCAAATGGAGTTGCATGTGCTCACCTGCCACTCACACAGAACCATCCCCTCTCCCCCCACAATCCCCAAAGCCAGAAAAGTTGGAGACCGCTGGCCTACATCAACAGAACTTTCTGAATCTGAAGGCACAAACCTTTAGCCACCACATTTAACTGCTTGATCCAGTAGGGTGGGTTTTTCCTTCCTCCGACCATTAAGCCACTGAGGGTTCCTGCCTCTCTTGTCTGATGTCTCCTCCTTTTCCCCTAAGGTGATTCATACATTCCATTACACTAACACATTGTATAACTGTTACTGTATTGTTATTCAAGCTTGTGCCACATTATGAATGCAGCTTCTGTGCAATATGAAATTATACATATTTTTAAAAATAGGCATGGCCTTTCAACAAACTTGGAAATCGCGATAAACACAGTGCCTTTCATTGCAAAAACTTCACAAAAAAACCCAAAGGCTACTTGAAAGGAAATCAAGCTACTTGCAATTGAAGAAAATATTTTTTAGAAGAAACTGTAATTATGATGTCTCACCATGGAACTATTATTATGATTGTGGAAGGGAGTATGATTCCTTAAATCAGATGATCTGCAACTTGAAGATACATCATGTGTATTGCTATAAGCGAATTACTGTGTTCTAGATAAACAGTTAAGTGTTGCTATCATATCAGATTGCTTGTCTACAATATCAATTCTCTATAAGTTTAATGTGAAAATTTTGTTACAATTTTGGAAAAATAAATCTAAAATGATAAAGACGTAGCTATGTTTCAGAGCTTGACGTGAATTTGAACCATATGATAATTGTTTGGTGCATCAGTGCTGGACTATTCACATGATGACCTATAATCACATAACACTTGGAGATAAAATAACCTTAAATCCCAGCTGCCCCCCCCCAAAAAATTATGATATTTGATTGGGACTTTCAACTCCAAGCATGTCCTCAATCATACATATCTAGATAGAGGACACCTCCAAACATGGAAGTGTTGCTCTAAGACTCCTTAACTAACTGTGCCATATAAACATGCAGATATCTGTACTCATAAATTAATATGAGTTCATCCACATTCAAGTTCAGTATAATGTTCTCTCTTTCTGGTGATTTCCATTTGTCATGAAATGTCCTCTAGGACAGGGGTCTCCAACCTTGGCAACTTTGAGCCTGGTGGACTTCAAAGCTGGCTGGGGAATTCTGGGTGTTGAAGTCCACCAGGCTCAAAGTTGCCAAGGTTGGAGACCCCTGCTCTAGGACCACTTTCAATAGGAAAAAATGCATGTGGTTATTAAGGTCACAAGCACTTTGCCAAGGATTAAGCCACCACTTAAAAAGTTCTGCAGTTTGTAAGAATATAAGATATTTAATTACATAAACCTAATTAATGAAACATGAAACTCTTTATATAATAAATTTAGTCTTACAGTAAAAAAAAGTTTAAAGAAAACTCACTTTTCTTTAGAAAAAATCTGTAGCATTTGCAGATACAAATGAAGAGGAGAATTCATATTAAGGTCAGTTAGATAGGGCCAAACCATTGTAGAATTATGTGTCCTAGGCCAGCTAATCTAAATCTTTATTAAATAGTTATTTGTCTATGACAGTGGAGTTCTTTGAAAACCTTATCCATAATTGGTGACATCCTAACTAGCAAACAACATATCAGGTTTTGCTGGGCCAGAGGTTAACTAAGGAACATCTATGCTTTCCATGGAAACCATATTACATGAAAATAGTTAGGTCTGAATAATGATTTTTCTCCAAAATTATAATTGTATTGAAACCTGGAACTAATTTCCTGTGAAAATTCAGTGTTATGGGTTGTCACCAAAATCCATCATATTCTATTTATTACATTTTAATGCTTTTAACAAACATCATATCTCACAAAGTTCAATACAATTAATATATGTAGTATATAAGTGAGATGCTATTCCATTTGATATAAAATTGCATATATAGAAAGTTTATCTTTCATACATCTTTAGAGGCTCTGAACAATTTTTCATCTGTTACTTATAAACAACAACAACAAAAAAATCAGAAAAATGATACAGTGAATTGTAATCATGGAAGAAACAGAGGAATTCTTCTGTGAGCAATATTCTGAATGTAGTCCGGGGGGAAATATTCTACTAAGTGACAGGAGTGGAAGGATGGGAAGGAACAAGAGAAATATGCATGGAAAAGCCATTGGGAGACTTTGCTATTTGTATTTCACAAGAAAAATAAAGTGAACAATTAAAAGATGTTTTAATTGTTCACTTCATTTTTCCTTTGAAATGAAGTGGTGAAAAACGGGAGGAAATGGATTATACTGCGTACCTTAGTAAAATGTTTCTGACATATGGGAATAAGAACGAAGTCGTTGTAAGATGTCTATGTACTGATAGAAAAGTATGTACTATTTGTCAAAAGAAGTGGAAATGATTCCTTCTCATTTCCTGAACTAGTGTTTAAAGTTTGCTGTCTCTGATTCTGGACCACCAAACAACACCAAAAGTAGTAGTTATTGATAGCTTGTTCCACTATGAGTCTGTCCAGTGGCTTTTTAAAACCAGCAAAATTGGCTGTGATTTGCACAACTGCTAGCAATGAATTCTACAGCTTAACTATACACTATGTAGAAAGCTATTTCCTCCTGACTACTCTTAATCTCTGTTTTTCATTTCACTGATGACTTTCAGCTCTAATGCTATGAGAGAAGAAAAAAGATTTCTCTGTCTCCACATTATCTGTCTAGTATGATTTTGTATACCTCTATCATATTCATGTTACATTCCCTTATTCCAAACTAAAGTGTTGCAGTTACCCTACTTTAATCTTTAACTCTGCGGAACTGTTTTGGCCCCGTAATCATTTTGATTGTCTTCTTGGCATCTTTTCTAGTAACATAATATTCTTTTAAACTAGAACTGTACAATACAAAATACATGACACGTGGTCTAACCATGGATTCATACAATGACATTATTATATCAGTAGTTCTAATTTCAGTAGCTCTAATTTCTCTTCATGAAGCTGAGGAAATTTTTTTAATTTTACAAGTTTAAACTCATTTGTTGCTTAGTTGTGCTTTCAGAAAGCATGTTGCTTGCAACACAAGATGAATGCATAGTATTCAATGTGGTTGAAAATATTGTAGTTATAAATTATCTAAAAAAAATTCTACTTAAGTATATAAATATAAATGGCCACAATGAGAAGAATTCCCTGAAAATTATTTCATGCTGAGCACTCTGTACCAAGAGGCCGTCTGCATATTAGAAACCATCTGTCAAAATCTTTTTATGAAGTAGTGAGGATAAATGTGCTGGCTGGAAAAATATAATGTAAACTAGACGGAACAGTATTTGCATATGATGGACATTAGGACAGCATGAATAGGTGAATAATGAAATTTGAAAATGTTGCTTTCTCTCTCTGTTTTTAGAATATTCAATGTAGTTAACACTTATTTACATAGAAATGTAATCCCATTTTAAAAATCTATTTAGGGAAGGTGAATGTATTCTGGCCTACAATGATGATATCATTGCTTGTTGGCAGAAACTGAATACATACCGACACTGAGATGCCATTTCTATATACATGTTCTTTTTTCTTTTTTCTATTTATTTACTCATTTAATTTTAATTATTTATATAATATATAATATTGTCCTCCTCCTAATTTGTCCATCTTTGTGGAGTACATTAGTAAAAATTCAAAACAGAAACAAAATGATGTAAACTCAATGTAACAATATTCAATCATCATGAGGTCAATGAGGTCAATGCTGGATAAAGCAAACACTCCTTCTTATAACACAACAGGCTCATCCTTTTGTCTCCCCCTTTACAAAGTCAAGATCCGATTATACAGTTCCTCCTTCCTGTCTGCACTCGCAAAATCTGCTCCGAAGAGTCCAACACTCTTTAAAAGTGAGAATTGCAATATAATATTGCAATGGGAATTGTGGGTTAAGCCATTCTTGGTCTTTTGAACATTGGATCTGCGGCAGGGACATCTGCAGCAGGAGAAGTAAAACAAGTGAAGATAATGGTTGTGATTACTAACTTGATTTCTTTTGCATCTCCTGTGGACATCCTGGGGTACTAATTTAGTCATCATCATCACCATCATCATCATCACCACCACCACCATCTTCATTCTTGTCTCCTCCTCTTCACTTCTCCTCTATTTCATTCACTTTTTACTGATGACTTTTTAAAAATTCTTTGACTTTTTACATCAATAGAATTTTTCCCAAACCTGTTCTTGCCTCTTCTGTGTGGGCAATTCTGCTGCTATTGTAGAAAGTTAGCACCCACCCATTCCTAGAAGAATGAAAAATTCTAGGAAATATTAAAAAGGCAGAATATTATACCTCCCTGGATGAGAAAAGGAGAAATATACTCTTGGAAAGCAGCCCCCCCTCCCTCCCTCTGTCCCAGATGGACATTGCTTCCAACACTATAATATAAACAATGGGCCATGAAATCTGAATATTGTAACCAGGGAAAATTATACTTTCTGAAATTTAGCAGATGATAACATAAGAAAGTATATCTCCATTTATCTATTTATTTATATGTATCTAGAGCAACAACATTATACTTTCTTCTCCCACTTTTTTCTTTGCCAGCTCATTACTAATTGTGCTATTATTCACGTTTTTTTTCTGTGCTTTTCAGTGCAAATGATTCATAATGACAAATTCTATTTTTTTTAAAATTTGAATTTATATCCCGCCCTTCTCTGAAGACTCAGGGCAGCTTACACTGTGTTAAGCAATAGTCTTCACCCATTTGTATATTATATACAAAGTCAACTTTTATTACCCCCAACAATCTGGGTCCTCATTTTACCTACCTTATAAAGGATGGAAGGCTGAGTCAACCTTGGGCCTGGTGGGACTTGAACCTGCAGTAATTGCAAGCAGCTGTGTTAATAACAGACTGTCTTAGCAGTCTGAGCCACCAGAGGTCCCTGTTTCCTCCATGGCTTTTCTGAAAAGAATTCTGTATTGTCAGAGGTCTTGCTGTATAACTTATGTGTATATCTACTATTTTTTCTTTTTACCTAGGATTATTACAAGTAGCCAATTTTTATTGGTAATATAATTACCGTATATACTCGAATATAAGCCGATCCGAGTATAAGCCGAGGTCCCCAATTTTACCCCAAAAACTGGGGTAAACTGGGGACTCGAGTATAAGCCGAGGGTGGGAAATGAGGCACCTACCGGTTGGGGAAACCCTCCCTCCCTCAGCTGAGAAGGCTGGCGGCTCCCCCGCCCCGCCCTCTCACTGCACCGGCAGGGCTTCCCCGCGCCATCCGGTAAAATGTGAAAAAAAGAAAAGAAAAAAAAACTCGAGTATAAGCCGTATATACTCGAGTATAAGCCGAGGGGCTTAAAAAAAAAAAAAACTCGAGTATAAGCCGTATAGACCCGAGTATAAGCCGAGGGGACGTTTTTCAGCACAAAAAACGTGCTGAAAAACTCGGCTTATACTCGAGTATATACGGTATTTGAATGGGAAGGGTTATAATGTCTCTGAGGTGAAACATGCTCACATGGTAAAATCTTCTGTCTCAAAGCGGCTGTTAAGAAGCTGGATATGAGATATACTTTACCTAAAACAGCCTTTATACAGAATTCAGTTTGATCCCTAAACATTAACTCATTTTCAATGATGTCATTTATGAACTGTTGTGACTCTGTGTAGCTCTGTTTCACTCAGACTGTGCAGTTTTGTTGATGCATTGTGTGTACATTTTTCTTTATTATATTGCTACTCATCTCTTAATTTATTAGTGTTATAGAATCTTGGTGACCACCAGACAGTAGCAAAGGGATATTAAAAAAAAAAAAATTCTTGCTGCCACCCAATGGTCATTTGGACTTTTTGTGCACCCTAGATTTAACAATGTTATCTTTAGAGTCCAACATGGAAAATAATTTGCTGTTTTAATCACACTTGAGTTTTTGAATTTAAAATAATGTCCACAAAGACTGAAAGAACTATTTTTAGAACATGCTTAGTGTGGTGATTCCATATTGTTCACTGAGGCAGCTGACTGCATGGCAATCTATTATAAATATAATTTAGAATTAAGTAGGACAGAAAGTAAATATAATTTAGATTAAGGAGGATAGGAAGGGTACAAAAGCCTGTTTGGTGTAGTGATTAAGGCATCAGGCTAGAAACTGGGAGACTGAGTTCTAGTCCCACCTCTCAGCCCTAGGAAGGATCCAATAGAAAATCACTACCAAAAACCTTGCCAAGAAAACTGCAGAGATTTGTCCAAGCAGTTGCTAGGAGTCAAGACTGACTTGAACAAAGAAAGACAAAGACACCCTGAAAAAAATATAAAAAAAAGTAAAAATGCCCATAATGCTAAAAAACACTTTGTCATTCATCCTAGAGGGTATAAGGTTTTACATTTCAAAGTTCTACTATTTCTTAATTAATAATTCCTGCTTAATTTGTTGTAATGTTGTAATTATTCATGGAACAATTTGTAAACACTTTATAAAGTGGAGATAGATCAAGCAAAATGTATGTTGTTAACTAATAAATTATTATTGGAAGATGGATAACTAGAAAGTCCTAATGATGAGTACTTGTAATTGGAATGGCTATGCATAGATAGGATTATGCAAATAACTAATTCTGTCCTGTTGAAATTGTCTACCTGTAACTTCTGGGTCACCCGCAGCTCCTAAATTTCATTTTTCACCCCTCCCCCACCACTCTTCAAATCTCTGAACTGACCAATTGAAATTTGGCAGCAAATATCAACAATGTAATTTCCTTTGAATTTCCAGCAGAATTTCCAAACAAAATGAAATGTTTAAAGCCTAAAGAGAAAACAAACACTGGAACTTAGATCTCTGAGTTAAAAATAGAGACAATGAGCACATTGTATCATTCCCTGGTCATCAAATATATTATTTTTAAAACATGAGCTTTAAATAGTAAAGCCATTTATTCCATTTATCTGGGAATAAAATCCATTGTTGAAGATAAATAGGACTTATATCCATAAGTGGACTTGCACAGACTTGCAAATGAGCACGTACATGCTTTTCGTCTTTCTTGTAGGTTGTATGTCACCCAGTCCATCCATGAATTAAGTTTGAACAAGTCCTGCTGCAAGGCAGATTTCCTAAAATGTTTGCATCTCACTACCTTCAGGAAGCCACTTAGTCATCAAATGAAATTCTCCTGTCCTTGTGAACATCATTTTTTTTTTAAAAAAAGAAGCTGAGATAATCCTGCTGAATAGAGGTTGGACATTTCAGCAAGACAAATATATGGACCATATCTCCAAAGTAGTACTTACAGAAAAAAAAATTAGATTTAAAATGGAGTCCCCAGATATAAATATTGCTGCAAAAGGGGGTAGCAAACACATAGTGCATGCAAAGAGACCTAAGAATATTTCTGAATAAGAAGAATTCTGCAAGGAGGAGTGAGATAAAATTCAAAAAGTGAAAATAGAAAGATTCTCAGCTGACTACAGGAAACATTTGGGATTAGTTATTTCTGACCAAGAACTGGCTGGAAAGAGATCCAAAATTTTGCACTTGCCACATTCACCATTTTCATATTGTGATTCTGTAAACATCTCTAGAAAGATGCTTTGTTAAACATTGGCCCATTTGATCAGAGTGAATAAACTTTATATACAATTGTATATATTGTATATTTTTTATTTTTATTTTGTCACAACAGTATATATAAGCATAAGCATGAAATAAATATAAGATATATAAACATATATATATAAGCATAAGTATGTAATAACTATACGAAATTTGGATACAATCAAAGGGAACATTAGGACAGGAACGGTAGGCATGTTGGTGCTCTTATGCACGCCCCTATATAGTATACAGTGTTGGGATTCAGCCAGTTCGCACCACTTCGGGAGAACCGGTTGTTAACTTTCTGAGCACTTTGGTGAACTGGTTATTGGAAGAAATCACTAGGGCAGAGAACCGGTTGTTAAATTATTTGAATCCCACCACTGATAGTATATATATGTATATAGTTCTGTAGTGTCCCAAACTTGGAAACCTGTTGTGCTGCAGTGTTAAAATATGAAGTTAAAAGGGCAGAAATAGATTATAGCTATGCTTTTTAACCTGTAACCACAATACATTTTGAAATTAGAAGAAGAATATAAGAAACAGTCGCATTTTTCAGTCACAGATCTTCGTTTCTTTTTATCTTCCAGAACATCTCACTACTAGGTAATGGCTCTATTTAATAGGCCAGTTCAGACCTGCATTCTTATTAACAGTTTTGTTTATTCTCCTATTCCTGAGAGATAGGGCATGCCTTAGGAGAGTGTTTTTGTTTCCTAGACAAACCTTTCCAAACCAAGAGACGTATGAGAAAAGAATGCTGTGGCCCTCTAGTGATGAAGCTGAAGAAATAAAATGGGTTTCAGAATAGCAGAGTTGGAAGAGAACTTGGAGCAGAGGTGGGTTTCAGCAGGTTCTGATCAGTTCTGGAGAACCGGTAAGCGGAAATTTTGAGTAGTTCGGAGAACCACCTCTGACTGGCCCCGGCCCCATCTATTCTCTGCCTCCTGAGTTCCAACTGATCGGGAGGAAATGGGGATTTTGCAGTAGCTTTCCCCTGGAGTGGGAAGGGAATGGAGATTTTACAGTATCCTTTCCCTGCCATGCCCACCAAGCCATGCCTACCAAGCCATGCCCACCAAGCCATGCCACACCCACCAAGCCACACACACAGAACTGGTAGTAAAAAAATTTGAAACCCACTACTGACCTGGGGGTCTTCTAGTTCAAACCTCTGTTCTGGCAGTAAACCCTATTCTATTTCAGACAAATGGTTATCCAGTCTCTTCTTAAAACTTCCAGTGTTGGAGCATTCACAACTTTGGGTAAATAAGTTGTTCCACTGATTAATTGTTCTATCAGGAAATTTCTCCTTAGTTCTAGGTTGTTCTCTCCTTGATTAGTTTTCACACATTGCTTCTTGTCCTGCCCTCAGCTGCTTTGGAGAATAGCTTGACTTCTCTTCTTTGTGGCAACCACTTAAATATTGGAACTCTGCTATCATGTCACCCATAGTTCTTCTTTTCATTAAATTAGACATACTCAACTCCAGCAAGCATTTTAGCCTCCACTCTCCCTAATTATCTTTGTTGGGGTTTGCTTCCCAATGGGATTTTACCAGGAAACATAAGGAAGACTCGAAAAGTCCAGACTCTCCAAACCGTACCATGTATTATGAATCCATTGGTAGTGTCTGTTTTGCTGCCCGAATTCATGAGCACCTAACTCTAACCTTAAGTGGGTTTGCCCCCCAATGGGATTTCTCCATGTATTTTACCAGAAAACATAGCTAGGGCATATACAAAAACACCACACCCTCCTAAGCATAACTATACACTACGAGGCACCATTGGTGATGTCCATTTTGTTGTCTGAATTCATGGGCACACAACATAGATAGGGCAGACTCAAAAAGTCTGCACCCTCCTAAATGTATTGATGTGACATGAAACCGTTGATGAGTCATATCACATCAAAAACACACTTAGGATTAGGTACCCATGAATTTGAACATTAAAATGGACATCACCAATAGATTCATAGTTCAGGTATACTTAGGGGAGCCTGGACTTTTCGAGTCCGCCTTATCTATGTTTCCTGGTAAAATACATGGGAAAATTCTATTGGCAGGCAAACCCACTTAGGGTTAGGGGCCCATGAATTCAGACAGTAAAATTTGCCATCATTAATGGCTTTGTAGCACATCAGTATGCTTAGTAGGGTGCAGACTTTTCAAGTGCAGCCTAACTACGTTTCCTGGTAAAATACATGGAAAATTCCACTGCGGTGCAAACCTGCAACCTCTCTATCTGTTTTGGTAAGTTAGGTAAGATAGCTTAGTCTAGAGTTTAAAGCAGTAAGCTAGAACGCCATAGATTCAGAGTTCAAGTCTCACCTTTAGCCATGAATGCCTGTTGGGTGAATTTGAGCCAATTATTGTCTCTCAACCCAACCGACATCACAGAGTTGTTGTGGGAAACATAGAAGAAGGAAGGTGTGTTGGATATGTTCACAGCCCTGGGTTGTTTGTAAAAATAATAAAGGTGGGATATAAATAAATAAATAAAATAAAATAAATTCAGATGCACTTCTACCAATTTTAACAATGGGATCTTGGTCTGCCTCTTTTCAAATCTTAGATGGTGGCCAAAACAATGTGCGAAAATTATTCTTCCAGGACCTATATCATGACAGGTTTTGTCAGTCACAATTAGAACCTTGAATTGCATCCAGAAGCTTACTGGCAAGCAGGGCAGTTTGCATAGCAGGCATGTTACATGAGCATCCTGACATGTGCCCTTAACTACATAGGCCACAATATTCTGGACCAGCTGCAGTTGCTGAGTGGCTTTCAAGGGTAGATGATTTTTAAGTCAAGGCACGAATATAACCAGACCCCATTTTACAAGTTTTTTGTGATGGTTGTTAAATAAATGCAGCAGTTGTTAAATCCATATGTCACTATGGATGTTTTTTTTCTGGAAACCAACTAAGGATGGAAACTGCCAAAAAATCTTGTAAATCATGGTCATGTGACTGTGGAATCTATAATCAGCTGTAAAGGTCAGCTGGTTGCCAAATGCCCAAAATACAGTTGTGTGACCATGGGGGAGGGTGTAGCCATTGCAAATCCAGAACTGGGTTGTAAGTAGTTTTGAGGGGTCTATTACAACTTTGAATGGTCACTAAGTCTCAGTTGTTAAGCAGTAGCAGAGAAATCTGGGCAAATCCATTCCCAAAATACAGCCGGCAAATTATTTCCCGAGTAAAAGCTGTGAGTCCAGGAGGATCTTGTAAGCTGTAGAAAGCAAAGCTGCCGTGTTGCTTCAATTATGTTGCTCTGAATGCCTCCTCTACCATATCTAGCAGTGCTGTGAATTGCCCTGACACTTTGATATCATGAATCAAATTCCCTCCATGGTACAAAAGATAGTGTGATGAATAAAGGCCTTACAAACACCTAGTGAATCATGCTGCCTCTCCTCTAAGCTAGAGATACAATTAACAGTTGACTCAGGCAACATGGAATGCTTTTAGAAATATGACTACAAGTATCACTTATCAGAAGCATGGTGCCTTCTTAATTTATTAAAACAAAAATAGAAGGACTATTGGGAAAATGTGGAGCATGGCAAATGAAAATTGTGTTTAAAATGCTATGAATAACAAAGGGAAAAAGAATGTTTTTGGAAGCCAATTTTCTTTGGATACTTTCTACAGATGAGCAAAGTTTCCACACACACTGATCCCCCATAAATCATTTGAAGCTGACTTTCGATTTATCTTAAGTTCTGCCAGTTTCAGAACATTGAGAAACAGGCAAGGTACACCATGCACCAATGACTTTTCCCTCCAGCTGACCAATAGAATTTAAAAAATGAAGCTCGAACAATATCTCTCTTTGTGAGTTGTTGCAACAGTTGGAATAAAAAAAAGGGTTGGGAAGCAAAAGGTCTCACTCTCCTCCAATTCCACATAAACTTCCTCATTTTTATTCCAGTTCTACTACAACTGATTCTCTGACAGATTAGCTCTTTCAACTAATGGTAACTAGTGTTATGTATTTGAATTTTGGAGGGAACTTTTGGAGGGAAAATGCACATTGTTGATTGCCTGGTGCCTCAGCCAGTACAGTATATAAGGGGCACTTGCCCATTGTGCCAGTTGTTGGATTCACACCATGCATTAAGAGCTGTTGTTGCTGATGACTTGTCTCTTGCCTCCTCATTCACCCAACAACACAACAACTAGTAGCAAGGATAGACTGTTTTGGTTTTGAAAAAGAGCAAGAAGAGCCAGCACCTCTAGGTGATCTCAGAAAGGTGAGAGAATCTACATGTAAGGGTTTGCACCATGGAGGTTGGTTGATAGTATATTACTGCATAGTGGTTGGCCTCTGTATAATGCCAGACTTTCTGGTAGCAGGGTGGTCTCCTCCTAAAATGCGATGCACTTTTTTTGCCTCTGGACACCCCATTTTTGGAATCAGGAAGGGGATCACGGGTCTGTTGCCTGAAAACACTTTCCTTTGGAATCGGGAAGGTGTCGTGATCCATCAGCAGCCTGCAGATCTGTCAACGGAATCAGACTGCGATGAGCCTGTTCCTAATGCCCTTATGAGAAGAGCTGCCAAGAGGCAAGAACAGCTCAAGTAGAGAGGTCACCTCAGGAGTAGGGCCAAGAGATGATTGGCCCCTCCCATAAGGTTTAAAAGAAGACCAGCACTGGTGTCTCAGTTTGCTGGAAAGCAACGTTGCAGCTATGTTCTTTGTTCTGTTCCCTGTTCTGGACATTTATCAGAAAGGACCTTGGCAGTTATCCAAACTGAACTCAGGTTTGTGATAACCGAAGAATGTTTGTTTGTCAGTGAAGCCTTTGTTTTATTTTGAGTTACACGATGCTGGGAATGAACTAATTCCCAGCTGTTCGAATAAAGTGTATTTTTCTTAAGAACTGCGTTTGTTGCTACCTACTCGGATCTGGGTCACAACAGATTGCTTTCCGGCCCACGAGGAGAAGTAGTCAACAAACCTCTAAGAATGGAGGAGCTTTGTGCTGTGACTGCACAGCTTCAGCAGCAAGTAGCTTTGTTATCTGCACAGATGGCTCAGCTCCAAGCTCCAGCTCCTCTCCCTCCCGGTAGAAGAGCTCATATTGCCGTGCCAGACAAATTTAATGGTACTCAAGCCATGTTTCCTGCTTTTATGGGACAATGCCAGCTTTTTATCAGCCTGAAAAGAGAGGACTTTCCCACTGACCAGGATAAAGTGGGGTTTGTACTCAGACTACTTTCAGGCTCTGCAGGTCGCTGGGCCACGCCCCTGATGTTGCAGGATAGTCCTCTGTTGGATGATTTCAGGGGATGTGATCATGTCCAACTGATGTATGAGGACCCCATCCACATGCAGACTGCCACCAGATGACTGAAGACCCTGAAGCAGGGCCAGAACCCACTGCAGAAGTATATCAATGAATTTAGGCTGCTTAGCCAGGATTCAGCCTGGAATGAGGCAGCCCTTATGGATGCATTCCAGGATGGCTTATCAGAGGAGTTGCAGGATGAGCTGGTTTGGGCAGATATCCCTCCAACCCTCAATGGGCTGGTATATCTGTGCCTTAGGATCGACGCCCGATTGCAGAGACGGACCAGTCGAAGTGCCTGCCAGGAGACCCATGTGGTTCCAGTCAGGCGGGAGTCCTTGGCTCCACGGGTGAAGCCCATGGAATTAGGCGCAGTCAGACACCGCCTGTCAATGGCTGAGAAAACTAGATGACGTTCAGGAGGGTTGTGCTTGTATTGTGGGGAACCTGGGCACATGGCCACCTATTGCCCACAGAAGCGACAAGGGGAGCAGGTTCCTGCGCCTGCCCCAAAGCCACAGAAAACCTTGTCAGGAAAATGCCCTGAGCCTGATTTAGCAGAGACTCTGGATCGGGTGCGCACCAAAACCAAGGAACGCCCAGCAGATGTGGAGCCCGGACCCCCCTAACACCTGATTTTGGTGGCAAAGGTCTTCTTGCCCAATAATAAGCAGGGGATTCTGGCTCACACCTTGGTGGACTCCGGAGATACAACTAACTTTATGGACGTGGCGTTTGCAGCCAAATATTTAATCCCTCAGTGTCCGGTGGATCCTCCCATGCTCATGGAGACCATTGATGGCCGGGTGCTTCTGTCTGGGCCTATTACGGCCATCACGCAACCCTTGCACATGACCATCGGATCTTGTTCTGTCCCCTCCCAACCACAACCAAAAAGACACGAGAGCTGACTATCTTTGCCAGCAATTTACTCTGACGACAGATAACAGTTCTGGCAACAAGCCTGCGATTGCCTGCCAAGTTCTCCTCAGACCAGCGTAATTGCAGTTCAGAAATAAACAGAAGCCAAAGTTTGAATCACAAAATAGCACAGCCAAAGCTCCCAAAAGTCTGTTTTTGTCCGTCACGGAGCCCAAAGGCAGCTCCACCCACTTTTATACCCTGTGGGGTGTGGCTTCGTGACTCAGCACTCCCTGGGCTGGCCCCTTCCTTCCTTTTGCTGCGCACGCTTCACTCTGTGTCGCTACCTTGCATCTAGCCACAATTGATTCTCCTCAGCTGGCTCTTGGAGCTCTGCCAGGGAGGAGGAGGAGAGGTCGTGGGAAAGAGGCCGTGTCAGTTCCTCCTCCTCCACCTGGCCTGCCTCTGGGACCTGGAGCGGAGCCAAAGAGGAAGGTTCCACAGACGGAAGCCCTGTCGGCTCTTCCCCCTCACTCTCTGAATAACTCTCAGCCAGGAGGCTTGGCTCGGGGGCTGCAGCAGACATAACAAATCTCATGAGGAGGCCATTCAGTTTTATATTACATCCGGCCTGCATTTTCCAGTGGTTTTGGGCTTAGCTTGGCTCCGGACACATGACCCGCAGATTTATTGGTCCCAGAACGTCATTGCTTTTCCGAGCCTGCAATGTGTAGACCACGTCCGCCAAGTCTACATAGGCCAGTTGCAGGATCCAACCGGGGTGTCCTTGCCTTCTGACCTCGAGGACTTTGCAGATGTTTCCAGTGAGAAGGAGGCAGATCGATTGCCCTCGCACCGACCATACAACTGCCCCAGTGGTCCCAATCAAAGGGCGGATGTGTTCTTGAATAAATCAAAGTATTCCGGGACTTCCAGTGGCTCCGCTGCTCTGATGGCAGCCTTTTTTTAGACCGCCAGCTCCGCGATCTCATAGAGCCGTCCAGACAGCATAGATCAGCTGTCTGGTGGCTTGAAATCTTCCCCTCGGGCAAAGAGGGGAAGCAGAGCATTCGGGCTGAAGTTGAGCCCCCCGGAAATCCTCAGAAATGATTTTGGAGGCTTGAGGGTGAAGCTCCTTCTAAAGCCCGAAACAAGCTCTGGATCCGGAGGCGCCTCTGTCCAATGAGCAGAGCTAAAAGCAGCGTCCACTCCTGCCATCGATATGGATCAATGATTGGATTTTAAGGCAGGCAGAGCGAAAACAGGAGTACAGGCATGTATGTATCAATTTAAACTCCTTAATTAGACGATTTAGCTTGAAAGAATAGAGACGAAGAAAAGAAAATGGTGTTTGTGAATTGAAAGCGAAAGTTAAGGAAATGCCTGTTAGTTGTCGGCGTTGATGTTAATTGAAGAGATTATGTTAAAGGAATAAGGATTTGAATTTTTTTTAATATACCGTATATACTCGAGTATAAGCCGAGTTTTTCAGCACGTTTTTTGTGCTGAAAAGCGCCCCCTCGGCTTATACTCGAGCCAAGCCGTTCAGCCCTTCCTCTTGCAGCGAGTCCTTTCTACCGCAGGCAGCTAGCTCTCGTTAGTGCGCGCGCATGCGTACTTATTCCTATGTGGACACACGCGCACACCCCCTCACGCACAATTACCCGCGCGTTAGTTATAATTGTTGACAGCGTTGACAGAGAGGGCACGAGGGAGAGGCGAGGCAAGGCAAGGGACCCCGACCGAAGAGTTATAATTGTTGACAAATACACACGCGGGAGCGAAGAGTGAAAACCCTCCGGGTTTCAAGCGAAGGAAGGGCGCCTGGCTACACACCCGCCTTCAAAGAAATAGCTGGCATTCCTCATGGTGACGGGCGCAGACACACACACACACACACACACACACACACACACACACGCTCGCCTCCTAAATTCATTTCCCCACCCCACCCCACCCCTTTTTCTTGGCTGCTTCTTCTTTTCTCCCTCCCAGGCGCCGCAGGCCGCCTAGGGCTCTCCTTACCCAGCCCGTGCAAGTGCGGTCAGCTGCCAAATCGACGCTTCCTCTCCTCCCACTGAGGAGGTTTCAAGCTCTGGATTTAAATACAACCGAAAGGGGCGCTGGGGCTACAAACAAGACAGGGAGGGAGGGAGGGGAAGGAAAGGACGGAGGGAGGAGGGAGGTTGAGGAAGCGCAAGAAACTTGTCAGGTAAAACTCAACAGGCAAGGCGGAAAAAACAGGAACTGGGAAAACGCCCCAACTAGGGAGAAAAGGGAAGGTGGTGTTTTTAAAAAAAAACAAAAGTCCCGAAACCCAGCGACGGAACCTTTTCAAAACCGGCTGCCGAGCCGAGAAGTGACGGACGGACGGACGGCCGACTCGCGAGGCCAGAAGGTAGCCCAGCCGCCTCGTCAGGCTTTTCTCAGTTACTGCGGCCCGCTCTCCCTCCCTTCCGTGGCGGTTTAGCAGGGCTGCTTTGGAAGAGCCTTAAGCGAGCCCGTCCTCAGCCACCTCCCTTCCCTTCCTTGAGCCTCCAGCTCCAGCAGCAGTCTATCCCGGTGGACGACGCCTCCCGTTTTGCCTTCCTGGAGCCTAGCCGGCCCGCTCTCCCTCCCTCCGTGGCGGTTCAGCAGGGCTGCTTTGGAAGAGCCTTAAGCGAGCCCGTCCTCAGCCACCCTCCCTTCCCTTCCTTGAGCCTCCAGCTCCAGCAGTCTATCCCGGTGACGAACGCCTCCCGTTTTGCCTTCCGGAGACTGGCCGGCCCGATCTCCTCCCTCCGTGGCGGTTCAGCAGGGCTGCTTTGGAAGAGCCTTAAACGAGCCCGTTCTCAGTCGCCTCCTTCCCTTCCTTCGAGCCTCCAGCTCCAGCAGCAGTCTATCCCGAAGTAAGAATCCGGCCCGTCTACCTTCCCGGAGACTGGCCGGCCCGATCTCCCTCCCTTCTCTAGCGGGGCAGGTGTCTAGGGCTAAAGAACCTTGAGCTCCACCACCCCCCTCTCCCTTCCCTTTCCTTCGGGCCTCCAGCTCCAGCAGCAGTCTATCCCGGTGGATCCCAGCAGTCTATCCCGGTGGACGAACGCCTCCCGTTTTGCCTTCCCGGAGCCTAGCCGGCCCCGCTCTCCCTCCCCCTCCGTAGCGGCTCAGCTGGGCTGCGAGCCCCGTCCTCGGTCGCCCCTTCGCCCCGGCCCTTTTGCTGGCCTCGCCTGGGCAGGGCTGGGCAGAGCCGGTGACATCACCCTCCACCGCCCACCCGTTGCCGTCCGCCGTCCGCCGCCCGCCGCCGCCGCCGCTGCTCGCCTCCCGTCCCTCCCTCCGCCCTCCTCCAGCAGCCAGCAGCGTGGCCGGGGCGCTCGGCGCGGCAGGGCCGGGCTGGCGACGGCCTCTCCTGGCGGCAGCAACGGCGGCGGCAGCAGCATCAACAGCACCAGCAGCACCAGCGGCTCCCGCAGCAGCCCCCGCAGCCGCCTCCTTCCCCGGGCGCCACCTGCATGAGCCACCGCAAAGGCGACAAGCCGCCCATCAGCATCCAGGAGCACATGGCCATCGACGTCTGCCCAGGTCCCATCCGCCCCATCAAGCAGATCTCCGACTACTTCCCGCGTTTCCCCCGCGGCCTCCCCGCCGCCGCTTTGCTCAGCCGGAGCCTCCCTCTCTCTCTCTCTCTCTCTCACACACACACACACACACACAGAGACTTCTAAAGTGGGTTTAATGATATTAGAGACCCTTATTGCCCTGCCAAAAAAAAAAAAAAAGAGCCACCCCAACGTCTATGAAAATTAACCTTCTCTTCCAAGAGACACTGTGCAGGGTATTTTCACTGTTGGTGTGCATACAGGCTTAGATTTGTGCTGGGTTCTTAGTACTTAGAGCACTGACCTTCAGAGGCACCCTGGTCCCTTGGAAGCTAAAGGAGGACTCATTTTCATGCTTGCAGTGTTCAATTTGGGAAGGGCATCCAAAGAAGTGGTAGATCCTTGTGTGTCCAATCACACTTAGCCAATAAAAATTCTATTCTATTCTATTCTATTCTATTCTATTCTATTCTATTCTATTCTATTCTATTCTATTCTATTCACTCATTCATTCATTCATTCATTCCTTGTGTGTCCAATCACACTTGGCCAATAAAAATTCTATTCTATTCTATTCTATTCTATTCTATTCTATTCTATTCTATTCTATTCTATTCTATTCTATTCTATTCTATTCTATTCTATTCACTCACTCATTCATTCATTCATTCCTTGTGTGTCCAATCACACTTGGCCAATAAAAATTCTATTCTATTCTATTCTATTCACTCACTCATTCATTCATTCATTCCTTGTGTGTCCAATCACACTTGGCCAATAAAAATTCTATTCTATTCTATTCTATTCTATTCTATTCTATTCTATTCTATTCTATTCTATTCTATTCTATTCACTCATTCATTCATTCATTCATTCCTTGTGTGTCCAATCACACTTGGCCAATAAAAATTCTATTCTATTCTATTCTATTCTATTCTATTCTATTCTATTCTATTCACTCACTCATTCATTCATTCATTCATTCCTTGTGTGTCCAATCACACTTGGCCAATAAAAATTCTATTCTATTCTATTCTATTCTATTCTATTCTATTCTATTCTATTCTATTCTATTCTATTCTATTCTATTCACTCATTCATTCATTCATTCATTCCTTGTGTGTCCAATCACACTTGGCCAATAAAAATTCTATTCTATTCTATTCTATTCTATTCTATTCTATTCTATTCTATTCTATTCTATTCTATTCTATTCTATTCTATTCTATTCATTTTATTTTGTCAAATACATATTAAATAATTATATAAATATAAGCATGAATTGAATACATAAAAGGAATACAACTAAAGGGAACATTAGGACAGGGACGGTAGGCACGCTGGTGCTCTTATGCACGCCCCTTACAGACCTCTTAGGAATGGGGTGAGGTCAATACTAGATAGTCTTTGGTTAAGGCTTTGGGGATTTTGGGAAGAGACCACAGAGTCAGGTAGCACATTCCAGGCATTAACAACTCTGTTACTGAAGTCACATTTTCTGCAATCTAGATTGGAGAGGTTCACTTTTAAGTTTGAATCTATTGTGTTCTCGTGTATTGTTGTGGTTGAAGCTGAAGTAGTCATTGATAGGAAGTACATTGTAGCAGATAATTTTATGAGCTATGCTCAGGTCATACCAAAGGCGGCGTAGTTCTAAATTTTCTAAAGCTGGGAATCCTCCTTCCCCCTTTTGCACTTTTATTGTTTTTCGTTCAAATAAATATTCATGTTATTTTACTTGGCTCTATCTTTATTTTTTACATTGACCAGTAGCTGCCTCATTTCCCACCCTCGGCTTATACTCGAGTCAATAGTTTTTCCCAGTTTTTGTGGTAAAATTAGGTACCTCGGCTTATATTCGGGTCGGCTTATACTCGAGTATATACGGTAATTCAAGAGGAGAAGAAACAAGATTATTTTTTCCTTCCCTTTAAGTGGAAACTGTACGTGAAGAAAGCGAAAGTTAAAAAGTTTATTTTTAATATTGTTTTGCCTAGAACTTTGCTACTTGCTGGATTTGATTCTTATATGGAGAAATAAAGTGGAAACTGGGAAGATTTATAATTGATTTAATAAAATATTTGACTTTCATTAAATATAAAATAAAAATAAAATGGCTGGTGTGAAAGTTTTTAAGGAAGCTGGAGCTTCGTTAGCCCAACTTTATAAAGTACAAGACGAGTTGAAGGAATTTCTCAAGGCTCAAATGTTGGCTCGGGATAAAAAAATTAAAGAAATTAAGGACAAAATATTGTAAATGAAAGACACTGTTGAAGCTGAGAATGAAGATATAAGAGAAGATCTGGTGACAGCAATTAAAGCTGTGGCTGAATACACAACAAAATTGGAGGGAAAAGTGAAAGGGATTGATCAAGCTAATTTGAATTTAAAAAGTAAAATAGAGGAATTTCAAATCAAGCTGGAGGATATAAACAGCTGAATGATAGATTTGAAGAAATTAATCAAGTAAATTTGGATTTTAAAAACAAAATAGAGGAGCTCCAGATCAAGGCGGAAAGAGCAGAGGAAGAACGGGTTTTATTGCAATACAGAGTTATGGAATACGCATTAAGAGTAAGAGGTTTGAAAGAACATAAACGAGAGGTTCTAAAGAAGATTTTTGCAGAGGCCTTCGCACAGCTGATGGTACAGAGCCCAGTGGATATTGAAATTCAAATTGAAAAAATTTATCGTGTTAATTCATGGGTAGCAAAGCAGAGGCATTTACCAAGAGATATAGTAATTTATTTTACATCTAGGAAGATTAGGAATGAAATTTTGCAAGTTTCTTATAAAAATGGAATTGAAATATTGGGACAAAAGGTATTGGTATTGAAGGAAATTCCTTTTAAAATGTTAAGAAATAGGAAAGAATACACATTTTTGGTGGACCAGCTTAGAAATCTCCAGATACAGTATAGATGGAATGTACCAGCTGGAATGACAGTAAATTATAAGGGAATGAAATATTGTCTTAATACAGTTTTTAAAGAAAGATTTCTATACTAAAGTATTGAAGGCTGGATGTTTACCATTGTTAGGAAGTAAGAAGGAAGCAGAAGTGGAAATGGTTAAAAAAGGGGAGGAAGTAAAGCAAACACAGTTTGAAACTGAGACTTTAATGTTGGCAGCAGAATTACAGAAGGTTGTGGGGGAGGATCAAAGCAAGATTGTAACTATTAAGAATAGAGAGTAAGAAGTAAATTGTATGTTAAAAGGAGTATAAAATGTTTAGGGAATGAAGAAGAGAAAGGATTTTAGGAATATTATTTTTAGGTATATTAATTGAATATAAGTTATTAAATGTTTACTACCTTAAATTCTGGGTATGTAACTGTAGTAATGGTATTTGATGAAATATGGTGATAGTTTTGTAACGTATAGTGGTGGGAATATAAGTAAGATTTTGAAAATGTTGGATTTATACGATTCAAATGCTGTGGGGATCAAAGCAAGATTGTAATTATTAAGAGTAGAGAAAGAAGTAAATTGTATGTTAAATGGAGTGTAAATGTATAAATAATGAAGAAGAAAAATGATGTTAGGAATATTATTTTTAGGTATGTTAATTGATTAAGGAGAGTTTATTAAATGTTTGGTAATTTAAATGTTAGATATGTAACTGTAGTAATGATATTTGACTGATGGAGCAACATTGAAAGATGGAACATTAATTGTGGTGTTGATTGGTGAAGATTGGACAGTAAAAATTATGAAATTTGAAGAAATACATAAGTGGAGAAGATGGACTGTAACTTAAAAATGGACTGAAAGAAGAAACCTACGAAGGGAAGACTGTATTTGTATTGATGGAATTATATTTTCTTTCTTCGTTTTTATGGATAAGGGGAGTTAAAGTTTTAGAGAGGGGTGGGAGTCTATGTATAATTAATTTATTTTAGTTTGTGACTGTTGGTTATAATACCCTGTATTTGCTCTGGGAAGTCCTGGGGGGGGGAGGGGGGAGGGTTGGGGGAGGAGAGGAGAAGATGGTACATGGATTGATTAAAAATGTACAGGTATTACTGAAGATATGTAACCAAAAAGCAAAAAGAATTTGAAATGAAATCGGGGCTGCTCAAATACCACTTCAGACTGAACTGGTGGGAATAAGGGATTGGAAAGGGATTGGAAAGGAAAAGGGAAAGAAGGAAGTAGGGTGGAAAGAAGAGAGAAGGAAAGAAGAGGGGGGAAAGGAGAGGAAGGGGAAAGAAAGAGGGTTAGAAAGGGAGGAAGAAGAGAGGAGTGGGGAAGGAGGAGAGGAAGTAGAAAAGGGAAGGAATGGGAGGATGAGTAAGTAGAAGGGGGTAGAAAAGGGTAGAGGAGAAGGGAAGGTTAAGTTAAGGAAGGAAGTGGTAAACGAGCAGGCCCGAATAGGTAACAAATGAAAGTTAAAAGATGATGGATAAATGACTGTACATCAAATATGTTGATAGAAAATGAAAATAAAAACTTTTGGGAGAAAAATAAATAAATAAATAAATCAAAGTATTCCAACATCGAACACCTGCTTCCGCTCCGGACAGTGTTGCCTGTAGAACCTTTCTCCATGGTTCAGGAACCAGTGGATTTGCAGGCTCTGACACGGAAAGCGCAGCAGCCCGCCTGTCCATTCCGCCAACTGGACCGTCCCCAGCTGGCACCATATGATGGAGATGAACCACCCGTGTATGAGGTTGCCAGCATTTGGGACTCCCAGGGGCTCAAAGGACAGTTCCAGCCTCTCGTTGCATGAAAGGGATATTGGCATGAGAACTTCACCTGGGAGGATGCAACCTGCCGTAGTGAAGGCTTTCCATGACCAATCCCCATCCTAGCCGCATCCGGATCGTCAGCCCTGGGGAAAGGGCCCTAGTGGGGGATATTGTCATGATCCATCAGCAGCCTGTAGAGCTGTCAATGGAATCGGACTGCGATGAGCCTGTTCCTAATGCCCGTATGAGAAGAGCTGCCAAGAAGCAAGAGCAGCTCAAGCAGAAAGGTCACCTCGGGAATAGGGCCAAGAGATGATTGGCCCCTCCCATAAGGTTTAAAAGAAGACTAGCACCGGTGTCTCAGTTTGCTGGAAAGCAACGTTGCAGCTGCGTTCTTTGTTCTGTTCCCTGTTCTGGACATTTATCAGAAAGGACCTTGGTAGTTTTCCAAATTGAACTCAGGTTTGTGATAACCAAAAAATGTTTGTTTGTTGGTGAAGCCTTTGTTTTATTTCGAGTTACACGACACTGGGAATGAACTAATTCCTAGCTGTTCGAATAAAGTGTATTTGTCTTAAGGACTGCGTTTATTGCTACCTACTCGGGTCTGGGTCACAACAGAAGGAAAGCTGTCTTTGGAATCTACGATCCCCTTCTCAATTCCAAAAATGGGGTGTGCAGAGGCAAAAAAAGTGCATCACATTTGAGATGGTGGATCTGGCCAGGAAGAAAGAGAAGGTGAGTCTGCTGAGAAGGAGGATGAGGGCATGGAGCTCTGCAATGTGCAATGGGGAGGAAAGCATTTTCAGGCGCCAGCGCTGTGATCCCCTCCCCGAATCCAAAACGGTTCCTGGTTCCCCACTGCACATTGCAGGGGAACTGGCCGCCGCCTGAAACACGGCTCTGAAATTTCATTGGGGAATTGGGCCAACAGGCAGCGGTGGCTGGAAAGGAGGGACGTTTCACTTTAGGGGCTCCCGCTCGGCTCAGCTCCTGGGTGTGGAGAGGGCTTAGGCAGTGGGGGCAGGAATGGCTCCTCACGTTGCTGGGGAGTGAAGTCATCGCAACCATTGTCTGGCCTGAACTGCCCACTTGTCAGCCAGAGGGGTGACCAGCCACGAACCATGGGGCCCGCCTTGTTCCCCAAAGCTGCCGGCCAGATTCTCCCACCCAAAACTGTCCCGAAGAAGTTTGTTCCTCAGGCTGTGGCCTGACCCAGATCCCCGTTGCCTGGAACTGCCTGAAAATGTCCAAAGAGTGGGGGCCAGTGCGTGGGCGGGGCTACATTCAGAGTATAAAATGCATCCAGATTTTCTCCCTCTTTTTGGGGGTAAAAAGGTGCGCCTTATACTCCGAAAAATATGGTAAATGATCTATGCAGTAGATTTTTTCAAATACCACAAAAAGACTGACAACTGTCAATAACAATCATTTAACAAATAAATAACAAATAAGTTAATATTTTACTAAAAATATTTTCTTTTTCGAAATTGAACCATTTGCCATGAAATTTTATCTAATTTATTAATAGGAAGCACATGACAATAGTTAATCAAAATGTATTCAGAGTCACATGAATTTCATGTTTTTAACACAATTGCTAGAACACTTTGAAATATCCACCTTAATAAAGGTCAAAGGGCATCAGGCAGCCATATGTTACGAAACTTTCTGTATTTTTAGCAACTAATTCTATTGCCAACAAAGAGAGAAAGAAAGAAAAAATAGAAGCCCATCTATTGGTATAATTAGAAAGAGTTATAAGTTAGTTCAGTATACTCTGGAGTATTTATAATATTTTCTAACCTCTACATTGTTAAGAAATTGGAGCATTTAATATTGTTTGAATAATATAAGAAGTATTGCACACTACTATTTAGCAATATTTGACCGCTTACATTTAACATAAATATGTTTAATCGAACATTTGCGCACATAATAATTTACTTTGAATGAATGTAATTTAGAACCTGTAGAAAGAGTGAAGTATTTATGTTGTTTCTCTGTTCAACTTATATTTCTGTTATTTTGAATACTTGTGTTTGTCGGAAGGCGTACAAGGTAGCTGAAATTGATGTTAATTTATTATGAGACCTTTGGAATAACAAACTTGAATGCCTTATATTTTTAACACAACAGAGGTAGCTTTAAAAATGAGCTTCTTTTGATCCTAAAACTAAATCAGTGTAGTAGAAACTCCTTTGCATTCATTCAACAGTTCAGGAATATTTAATTGTGGCTGGTTATGATTTTCCCCCTTTCTGTTGTAGATTGAAACGGATACAGTTTTATGTAGGACTATCAACTCCAGGCTGCCAAAATCCAGATAACCACTGAATGATGGCCATGAGATTATTTATTTATTTATTTATTTATTTATTTATTTATTTATTTATTTATTTATTTGTCATAACAGTATACATAAGCATAAGCATGAAGTATCTATACAACATGTAAGTATAGATGAGTATAAGCATGTAATAACTATATAAATTGTATATAATGAAGGAAACAGTAGGACAGGAACGGTAGGCACGTTTGTGCTCTTATGCACGCCCCTTATAGACTTCTTAGGAAAAGGGTGAGGTCAATAGTAGACAGTTTTTGGTTAAAGCTTTGGAGACTTTGAGAAGAGACCACAGAGTTGGGTAGTGTATTCCAAGCATTAACAACTCTGTTACTGAAGTCATATTTTCTGCAATCAAGTTTGGAGTGGTTAATATTAAGTTTAAATCTATTGTTTGCTCTTGTATTGTTGTGATTGAAGCTGAAGTAGTCTTCAACAGGAAGGACATTGCAATAGATGATTCTATGAGTTAAATACTGGTCCTGTCGGAGGTGGTGGAGTTCTAAGTTTTCTAAACCCAGGATTTCAAGTCTGGTGGCATAAGGTATTTTGTTGTATTCAGAGGAGTGGAGAACTCTTCTTGTAAAATATTTCTGGACACGTTCAATTGTATTGATGTCTGCTCTCTAGTGATTATCTGGATTTTGGCAGTGATTAGCTGCTCTCTAGTGATTATCTGGATTTTGGCAGCCTGGATCTAAAAGCCTTCCGTTTATATGGTGGCTGAGTCTGTCCTACTATGATTACATTGTGGTATAAAATATATCTACAATAATTCAAGTTTTTAAGGATGTGTATGGTCTTCCAACCTAGCAGTTTGGGCTAATGTTTATGGTCCTACAAGCAGGGTAGATCTGAGTTCTACTCCTACCATAAGCAGAGAAGGCAACTGAATGACTTTGAGCCAGGCTGTCTCTCTTAGCTTTAGGAAAACAGCAATGGCAAACACCAAAAATATTACCAAATACCCTGCCAGGATTTGCCTATATAGTCCCTAGGAGTCATGACTGACGTGAAACTTCACATATGCACCCTCCCTTCCAACTCTTCCAAGCATTTTTCATTTTTTTGAATCAGAAAACATACAAAATGGATCAAGATTTAAGATAATTCAATCATTAAAATGACATTAAAATAATGTTGAAGAAAACATGACTACACATACAATTTGACTCCTTCAACCCCCGTCATTTTGTGTTACTGCTTTACTTATGCGGTCTTACATTCCTTTGGATGTTAAACCTGTCCTTTGTCCATTTTGGCATATGGGATTAATTACTGCACTTAGAACAAAGTTCTAAGGCTTGAAATGTAATAAAGAGAATTATTAATATATGACATAAGAGAAATCTAACCTTCAATGGTAGATAATTAGTATGTTTCCTTGTTGACGTTTGAATGATTTCTCCTTTTCTTCTTCTTTTTCCTGGCAAGAATAAAACTTTAAAATGTATTCAGATTACCGTATATACTCGAATATAAGCCGATCCGAGTATAAGCCGAGGTCCCCAATTTTACCCCAAAAAACTGGGGTAAACTGAGGACTCGAGTATAAGCCGAGGGTGGGAAATGAGGCAGCTACCGGTCGGGGAAACCCTCCCTCCCTCAGCCGAGAAGGCTGGCGGCTCCCCCGCCCCGCCCTCTCACTGCACCGGCAGGGCTTCCCCGCGCTAATGCAAAAGCCCGCCAAGTTTGCGCCATCCGGTATAATGTGAAAAAAAGAAGAAAAAAAAAACCTCGAGTATAAGCCGTATATACTCGAGTATAAGCCGAGGGGACGTTTTTCAGCACAAAAAACGTGCTGAAAAACTCGGCTTATACTCGAGTATATACGGTAATTTAACTGAATTGTTTACTCTAGGATTATGAACTTTTTAATGTGCATCGCATATATGGTATATGGAGAGAAGGATGGAGCTTCAATTGCGCAGTCACAAATGCCTTCTTGATGTTTTTTTACCTGGATGTCCCTGGTATGGCTCCTCTTATGACTAAAGTAATTGTCAGATTCTGAAATCACTGCCAATTATGCTTTGTTCATTTATAGTCATTATGAAGGAGAAATCAAAGTAGCCAAACGTTTTGAAAAAGGAAGAAGGACTTTTATTAGTTGAGACATATTGGGTATATGTTCTTACTATTGCTGTCACTGCTGTTTCCTTTTCCTTAAAAGCAACTGGAACGAAAAGAACAAAGCGGTGGGGATGGATTTGAAGAAAGGAAAGAGCGCTATGGGAGGGAGCATCCTCACTAAACCTAAGACAGAGATGGGAAATTGGCTGACCTCAATAATCCCTTGGAGAATTTCTTTCTCAAACACACACAGACTTTTTTTTAACAATGCAGAATTAAAATTTGTAATGCTGTACACTTTCATTCATACACACAAAATACCAAATCCTCTACTAATAATAAGACAGTGAAACTGGATCTTTGATTTCTCAGAGCAAAAGATATTATTGAATTTTTTAAGGTGACTTAATCGTTAGAGGATAGTTGCTCATTCCAGTTTAAAAATTAACATGCAATTGTTATAAAGATTCTTGCTTATTAGCTACCATAATGAAAGGCAGCATTGGAACTGTTGCAAACTACTCTTAATTTTAGAAGAACAAGGCCAACTCAACAGCCATTCTCAATCTCATCAACTGTTACATTTTATGAATGTCACAGAAACAAAGAGATATTATTACAATGCTTATATGCATCAGTTCCCAGAGTAATTGTTATAGATATTTTGTAAACAGCCATTATCACTAAGAAACTGTGCATTTCAATGTTTCATTTTGATGTAACTTCTACATTTATTTTTGCTCACATCTATCTGGAAGTGTACTGTATTTTTTCCCCCAAGATAATAGCCCCTGAATCTGTGAAGCAGACTGTTTTACACAAACACGTTATACCATAATATCTTTCTTACCTGGAGGCACCACTTGACCTATTATTTTTATTTTATGATAGAAAGATAAGAGTCAATATTCTGAGAGATCAAATGTAATAAAACCCCATCATGTCATAGGAAGTACTGGTTCATATTTCATATGTTGAAGCAAATTGAATTAGGTGTTTTGTTTCAAATAATTCCTTCTCCTTTTATTTATAAGATATTAAACAGCTGGACTTGTCAAGCAAAATAAAATTAAGTGCAGCAAAAAATATCAAAGGTTGCAGATGGGTTTTTTTTCTGGTAAGTAGTTGCTATCAGAGCTTCATAAAGAACAGTCATAATCTTTATTAGCACTATAGACATATGTTGCCAATAATTGTCTGCTTTTCTACTTATTTTTTTGTTATAGGTTACTCAAGAAAACAAAGAAACAAAATATCCTAGAATTAAAAGATTTTATATGGGACTTGCCAAAGCTTTTTTGCTTAATGTGCGTTATCTAATATTAATGAGAAGACTTTATACATTCTCTTTTCTCAGTTTTTTAATATTTGGATATATAATTTTGTGGCAGGGAAAAATTCATTTAGAATAAGAAGATGGTGAATAAGACAAATGGGCTAGTTCTCCAAATAGCAGATAAGTAAGTAAAATAAATGCTTGATGGTACATATTGCTTCTGAAAACAGTGTAGGCTTCCAGTAATGTTACATTATATAATACTTAGAAATACTTTTCTCTTTCTTCAGAGAAAAATAACATGAGAAAAAAAAACCCTTAAACTAAGGTATTCTTCACAGACACTTCTGTGAATAAGGGTTTTATTAAAGTGGAGCATTCAGTATGCTCACCTTAAGCCAGGTCAGTACTGTAATATAATTTAGATCACAAATTCTTTTCTCATTTGCTCCAGGGGTGAAATCTAAAAATTTTCCCTACTAGTTCTGTGGGCGTGGCTTAATTGGTGGGCGTGGCTTGGTTGTCAGATGACTGGGTGGGCGTGCCAATAACAATAAATAATAAAAATAATAAACAAAGTATAAAAAAACAATAACAGGTACCAAAAACCAACTTTCACATTTTACACACACACAAAACGCAACACAACACAACTGACTCACACACAATGTAAAAGCAGCTGCACTTCACACTTCACACAGCCACAAAAAGCTCAAAAACCAACTTTCACACACAACACAACACAACTCACACACACAAAATACCACATACAGCTTTCTGAGATTTTGTGTGTTTGTGTAGTTAGAGTGAAACACTACAGAAACACGCCAAATCTCAGAAAGCTGCACAAATATTTTATTTTATTATTAAGGTTTGTGGACTTCAATTCCCAGAGTTCCTCAGCCAGGAAAGCCAGCCAGCATTAATCACTCAGTGATGAAATAGATTAGCTAAATTAGATTAGTTCTGTCTGGTGCTGAAAATGAAACTGGGTCTTTCTGGCTGGGAAAAAAGCCATGAGGTCAATCAGTAATTAGGTAAGTGTCTTAGACTCTTTTAAAAGGAATTTTTCTACATGTTTTCTACAGAAAACATGTTTTTTAAGGTTCTGCTGATGAGGAACTCAGGTGAGATCCCCAGAGTAGCCTTTAATTTTTTTTTTAAGTTTAAAGGCTCTGCCGATCTCAGCTGAGGGGCGGGATCCTCAAAGGCTTTTTTTACTTTTAAAGGCATGCTGAAGCAAAACCTTCTTTTAAAAGTAAAAAAAAAACCCTGCTGATGGTGCGGCTCAGCAGAGGCAGGGGTCGGGGCCAGGGATTTTTGCTACTGGTCCTCCGAACCAGCAGCTGCCATCGCTAATGGATCGTGCGAGCCGGTCCGATCCGGGAGCATTTCACTCCTGATTTGCTCTTTGTGAAATGAGGCCTAATCTATTGCAAGGAATAGCCCAGAATCCTCTTTTGCCCATTAGTACCAAACCATGTTTTGCAGTATTTATTTAGTTTGAAGCAGGATTGAGCAAAAAAGTATGAGCATGAACCAGGAGCAAAAGAGATGAGATGGTTAATTTTTATAACATATAAATAAACACTTTCAGTATACAGACACTAGTATTAAAAAGAAATGTTATGTCAGTTATGTACTGAGGGCATTATTATTATTAAAACTGTGATTATTATGGGAAATTATAAATCTGGAAGTGAGAACATTGAAACATTTTTGGCTGATATATTTAAATATTAGAAATAAATATACTGTTACAGTAGTTGAATGCTGGGGTTTTGTTTCTGCTGTCATTTTAAAAAGAATCCAGAGCTTTGCAGAACAAGAATATCTGTTGAAGATCAAAAAGTCAAGCTACCAACCATAACCACACAATTTAAGTGATGCAAAAAAAAAAAAGAGTAAAGTTTCAATTGCACAATTGAGTTGCCATCATGCTCTTTTGCCCCCTCCTTCCTTCTCTTTAGACTATTCTGGTAAATAGTGGAAATATACAAAAAAATGAGAGATAATATATGTGTATGTATACTTGAGGGTGGAATGGAAGGTCATGCAGTATAATATGTATAAAAGAAGCATACTTTAGAATGGTCAACTGGTTCTGAAAAGAAGTTAATTCATTTCATTATAGTCTACCAACAATGGATGACTTCCTCTCCAGTGTGGTCAACCCTATTAAGTGATGATTAGGTGGGGAATTGAAAATATTTCCACTCTTCTGGAACCTCAAACTCCATCACTCCTAGTTAGACAGAATGAACACTGATTGGCTGGATTTCTTTAGCTCAGCTATTGGCCATTGCAGCTAAGCCTTTATGGGCTGCAAGTGCCCTTTGAAAGCTCCAAAATCATAAACACATGGACAACTCTTTGTTGAAAGCTTTTGAGATCTGTAGATTAGAAGTGCCCAACCGCTGATTCATGGATCAGCACTGGGCTGTGGCATGCTGGCAATCGGGCTGCACACACAAACAAAACCCTATTCACAGGATGCAGGCAACATGCAACACACACACACACACACGAGTCCTTTCTCCATGGAACCAGTCTCTGGTGCTCAAAAGGTTGGGGGCCACTGCTGTAGATGGCAAAGTTAATGTAGAGAAACAGTTGCTAACAATGATTAGCAAATAAAAAGGCTTTTGATGAGATGTTTTCAAACAGCTAATGCTAATGTTAAATTCAGCTTGCTGGAAAGGCTTAACTGAAATGGCCTCTGCGCTTTTAAAACTCTCATACTACAATTCTGCAACTACTCAAATGAGTCATAAATGAAAATTAAATGCAATAACTGAAAATTAAACATAATTGTTTTTCAACTAGATCACAGTCACCTCTGTAGCCTTTTAAAAGCAGTAGTTAAAGGAAACTTGAAAATAATGAGGAGATTCAAGATCTTCCTCTTATCTGGCGTTTTGTTCATTGGTAAACATGAACCCCCTGGAATGGCCTTGAAATAAGGACACAAGAAATAAGAACACTATTCATATCGTGTCACTGGGGTTGGGAATCTCTATGCAGCCCAATGTTGGGTATAACTGGGCTGTCTTTATATTGCCATGCAACAACACTACTACAGGATTTGCCACATATTCTTCCAAGTGCAATTTAAAATAGGCATTATCTATTTGGATTCTCTTTTTCTGGCAAGAAGAGGCCCCATTCTCATGACCTTCCAAAAGGCCTTTAAGACCTAAATGCTACATAGCTCCTGGTACTAGGAAAACAATATTACTTATGATTCTTACTGTAATTATATGTTGTATTTATACAACCTGAACAGCATAACAAAAAAATTCATAATGTATAAATAATGTCAAAATCTAAATTCCAGATGATCATCTTACAGGCTCTGCCATATATTCCACTCTCTATGCACTCTGTCATAATCATGTCTTCAAGGCCTTACAAAAAACCAACAAGGTGGGGGATAGTGTGATTTCTGGGAGAATGATGTTCCACAGAGTGGGCATCATGACCGAAAGGCTCTCTTCCTGGGTCCAGGCAGACTGCACTCACTACTGGATAGGACCCATAACATATCTTACCTGCTAGATCTAATTGGATAGCTCGACACAATTAGTAAGAAGCAGTTCCTTAAATAACCCAGCTCCATGTTATTGTGATGACCCAGGGCATAGCACAACACAGGCAGCTGGCAGTTCAAACCACCCCTTTATTGCTCCAAAGTTCTCCAAAAGCTCCACATTTCTGGTAAGTCTCAGAGCAAAGTGATGACATACACACACACCTCTAGCAGCCACTGGCTTCAAGTAGTCCAGCCCAACACTCTGAGCACAATGGCTGCAAAGCAAGAAATCCAGCAGGGCAAGTCAATGAGTCCAGGATGCAGAAGAGCAAGGCAATTAATCCAGGAAGACAGGAAGAAAGCAGGAAATACTGGAAACTTTAAACATTGGCAACAGCACTCAACACTCCAGGAATTCAGCATTTGTTCCTGACAAATGCCCCTCCCCACAGTGTCTCCTTAAGTCTCAGTCCCCAAGTGTGCCTTGTGAAGGGGGGCAAGGCGCTCTCCTCCTGAATAGTTGGGTCAGTCTGCGCTGTTCTCACCTCTCCACTCTCCATGCTTGAGGATCAGAAGGTCCTTGCTCATTGCCCGAGCTCTGTCTCTCATAATAATAATAATAATAATTTAATTTTTATACCGCCCTTTTCCCGAAGGACTCAGGGTGGTAAACAGGCAGATAAAATAATACAATATATTACAATAAAAACACTATTTAAAAAACTTATTCAGTATGGCCTAAATTTAAAATACAATACAAAATATAAAATAAGCCCCAATAAAATCCATATTTAAAAACCCTATTTAAGCTAGTCTCTCATGTTCACTGCTTAGCCTTTCTTAGTCATCCTGCCCCCCTTGCTCCCTGCCTCCAAGCCATTCCAATCCTGAAAGGCCCTGGCCTGACTTGGCATGTTCCTCCCCACATTCCTCTGAAACCAATGAAGCCACTCCCTCGATCTCTGCTCCAGTTCCGGCTCATCTTCCTCCACAGATTCAGGATCCGATGGGGGCATGACAGTTACGATGTTATTATTGCATTGGTTATGGCTACTGCTTTTATGTAACACTTAGGATCATTTTGACTGAAATAGTTTATAAATTCATAAATAAACATTGCTTTCCTCCACTCTGGTGAGAAACGGCAGTCAGAATGATGGGTTGACCTGTCCATCAAGCTTGCAAGGACCGAGTCTGCAACTGTTTAAGCCCCGCCTCTTCCTCCTGGGCTCCAGTTTTTGACTCGGTCCCAAGCTGGATGAACATGTCTTTCTGCTCTCTTCGAATTTTTCCATCATCAATTAACAAGTTCAGAGGATTCATTCCAGCGTGGAGGGCTTCTTATGCCTGATTCCGCTGAAGGCCGTGGACAGGCTTGGGCTGCAGTCTGGCAGCACATTAAAGTAGCGATCTTTGCCATGAAGCAAGCTGCGATTTTCCTAGCCTAATTTATAGCCTAATTTCGGTGCCTCAGTATCTATCACATTGCTGGCTTTTACACCTAACAGCTCAGCTGCTGGAGATCTCTCCCAACTCAGCAGCAAATTTCAATGAGATCGGAGCAGCGCGCGCTTTTCAGACAGCTGAGCGGCGCTTATCTCTCCGATCTTTTTTCCTCCTGCCGCTTGAAGACGCGCGGCTTGCCTTTTCATCGGAGGAACGATCGAGCTAGCACCGGATCGCTGCGAAGCCCATAAGTCGCTGTTGGTGCGGGGGGCGAGGCAGCTACTTGGGAGTTAATCTCCATAGCCTGTTGGGCTGCGTACCTATGCAGGAGCGTTAATTTTGGCACAAAAGTTTGGACGCCATTTTGGGGACGTTCTCCTTTAAACGGATCGATTCCCCTTTTCTTCTGCCTTAATTTCCGGCTGATATACTCTCATATAGAGGACAAGCCTCTCATTAGTAATAGTTTTGGCCATTTTATTCTACTAGCCATACCAAGGAGTCCCTCTTCTGCCTGGGGTTAATCTTCTCCTCTCTCCAAGATGGCGGATCAGGCACAGGCACAGCCTAGAAAGGCTACTGCCAAACACCACCACATTGAGGACCCATTAGAAGGGTCATCAAATACTCTAGCCAGGAAAAAGGACAGAGGAGTCAAACTTCCCTCTTAGGCCCCTACAAGAGAAGAAGCCAGAAGGCACTGAGCCCTGGAAAGGGTGGTTTCCAAAGCTCAGCAGCAAGCTCAGGATATACCTGGCAGTCCTGCTTCTTCCAGCCATAGGGACCAAGGGGTTGCTCCTTCTAGAGCACAATCATCTATATTAGATAATCCTCCCAACTGGTCTCTAAATCGTTCAGTCTCAACTCCTCTAATTGATCCTACTACTTTATTCAAAGACTTGTCTCAGCAGCAACCTACAATCTTATCTCCTATTCCAGTTTCTGGAACCAGCGTTAATCCAGATCCTCAACCAATCCCTCAGGTTACAGGAGATTTTTCCAATCTGCAATTACCACCCATGTTTGGAGTTCTCATTGCAGAAGCCATTAAGTCTAGTTTAGTCCAATGCCTTCCTCAACTGGCTGCTCCTTCTACTGCGGGGGTCCAGACTCACCAAGATTTTCACAGATCAGACCTTTCTGTCTCGGAACAGGGTGGTCATCATTCCCCAGAGCAATCGGACCATGATTCCTTATTTGAGGAGGGAATCATCCAGCCGATGATCTTTCAGAAGATGAGGGCTAGATTCTGACCAGTCACCCTTTGTAGGTCTGTTTAAGCCTCAACTATTTAAATCTCTCCTATATAAGGCACAGGTTTCTACCGGCTAACGAGATGTCTCCTCTTCTAAGAATCGTAATCCAGTAGGGGAAGGTCCCTCAGGTTCTCTTTTTTCAGAACCATCTACTTCTAATGATATGGTTCCGGCACCCAAACTCTTCACTGAAGTGGTACAGCACCAATGGATAGTCCCAGGTTCTGGTCCATATCCAAACACGATTGACAAACGTCTTTATAACATGGCACCAGAGATGTCTAATCTTTTACAGGTTTCCACAGTAGACACTCCCATAGTAGCTCTGGCTTCATCCACTCATCTCATGGGACTGCCTGAGGAATCCCTCCATCCTGAGGACGAACGGTTTGAGAAGATCTTAGTGAAAGGTCATCAAGCAGCGGCCTGGTCGGTCAAAGCAGCAGCTTCTGCTTCTTTTTTCAACAGAGCTACCATCCTTTGGCTCAAACAATTGCAAGCAAGAACCCCACCTGCTGATACTAGGTCTCACCAAGACCTCAATAAGATTATAGCTGCACTGGAGTATTCCGCTGATGCTACACTCAACATCACTAGATTTGCCTCCAAGGCAGTGGGGTCGTTCATCACTTCCCGCAGACTATTGTGGCTTAGGAATTGGCAAGTGGACAACAGAAATAAATGGAGACTAGCTTCTTCTCCCTTCTCAGGTGACAAATTGTTTGGAGCTTCTCTGGATCCTATTCTCATTGAAACACGCGACAAGCGAAAGATCCTTCCCTCTCTTTCAAGACATACTGACGTTCGAGCTTCATCATATTCACGTCAACAGTTCTTTCGTCATGCAGACTCCTCCTTCTTTCAGTCCAGAAATCAAAGACCATTTCAGTCCAGAGGGAATTTCTCCCCGGAAGGCCAGGTCAGATCCAATCCCAAATACCCTTCCAAGAAATCTTTCAGAGGTGGTAGGGGTAGAGGATTTTGCAGATCAAGATAAATCCCCTGCCTCCCTTCCCATTGGCGGCAGGCTCATCCATTTCGCTGATCAATGGGATCTTTCAGTTTCTGACGCTTGGGTTAGACACACAATTCAGTTTGGCCTTTTCAGAGAATTCCTCTCCTCCCCTCCGAGGGTTTTCCTACCTTGTCCGGTTTCCTGCAATAGAGCTGACCGAACGATTACAGAGGAAGCCATCCTTCATCTGTTACAAATCAATGCAATTCAGCGGGTTCCACCTCTCCAACAGGGTCAGGGATTCTATTCGCGCCTTTTTGTGGTACGCAAATCCTAGGGGGGTTGGAGAGCAATCCTAGATCTAAAATCTCTAAATCGTTACGTTTTATATCGGAAATTTAAAATGCAGTCACTTCAATCCATTCTGGAGTCCATCAGGCCAGGTGATTTTTTATCTTCCATTGACCTCATGGAGGCTTACCTCCATATTCCCATAGCGCAAGAACATAGGAAATTCCTTAGGTTCTCCTACAAAGGTGAACATTACCAATACACCGCCTTGCCATTTAGGTTGTCATCGGCCCCCAGGGTGTTTTCCAAGGTTCTAGGAGCCCTAATTGGCCACTCGCATACAATTTTACCTTGATGACATTCTCATCCTCTCTAATTCGGCTTTGACAGCTCGCTCTGATCTGTCTTACACCATTGAAATTCTCCAAACACATTGTCGTGTCCCACTCCTCCGCTGACGGCTGGGTTGTCATAAATTGGGAAAAAGCCATCTCTCACCTTCTACAAGACTTCTTCATTTGGGGGCAGAAATTGATACCATCTATCCATGGTATATCTATCTCAAGAGCGCCAGGATAGTCTGAAACAATTAGCAGAAAGAGCCATTCAGATTCGCTCAATATCCCTTAAATCCCTTTCTCAACTATTGGGGAAAATGGTGTCTACCTTTGGTATTGTTCCTTGGTCTCACCTCCACAGCAGGGATCTTCAATGGATGCTCCTCCCGTATCAGAAACAACAACTAGCCACTTCACTGGCATTGGTTCATCTTCCTCAGTCGGTACATGCCTCTCTGCACTGGTGGACCACCGAGGCCATCTCCAGAGGTACCAGGTTCAGAGAACCAACCAGACTCACCTTCACCACAGACGCGAGTCTCACGGGATGGGGAGCACATCTCGGACATCGGATGGCTCAGGGCACCTTGTCCCTTCACGAACAGACCCTTCCTATCAATCTGCTAGAATTGAGAGCCATTTATCTAGCTCTACTACACTTCAGCAACCAAGTTGCAGGGCAAGATATTCTGATTCTCACAGACAACGTATCAGCGAAGGCCCACATCAACAAGTGGGGAGGGACTCACTCAAAATCTCTCATGAGAGAGACCTTCAGATTAGGTCAATGGGCAGAACATCACCTCCTCTCCATTCAAGCAGATCATACCTCAGGAAAGGCCAACATCCAAGCAGATGCCGTCAGCAGACAGAGGATAAACCAAACAGAATGGAGTCTTCCTCCGGATCTCTTCATGGAAAGAGTTCACCGGTTCAGTACTCCAGAAGTAGATCTGTTTGCTTCAGAGATCAATCACCAACTTCCACGGTTCTTCACCAGATTCCATTCCCCCAGAGCCGAGAGAGTGAATGCTCTATGTTTCCCTTGGCCTCCAGGTCTTCTTTATGTGTTCCCTCCACTTCCACTTATCAACAGGGTAATCCGCAAACTAATTGAGGAGAAAGCAGAGTTAATTCTTGTCGCTCCACATTTGCCTCGAAGACCACGGTTTGCAGATCTGCTAGCCTTGTCAGTCGCCAGACACTGGAGAATTCGAGATGACAGGATCCAACTACAACAGGGGACATTGTCACATCCGGAGCATCAATGGTTTCAATTAACCATTTGGAGGCTGAGCGGGACATATTAATTCGATTTAATATTCCGTCGGAGGCTATTCCTACTATTCAGGCATCTCATCATTTGTCTACTATTAGGATTTACCAGACTACTTGGAGGAGCTTTGTTAGGTGGTGTCATAGGAAACAGGTTACTCCAACACAAGCAGAGGTTCATCACATCATCGGGTTTCTTCAGGAGGGCCTAACTTAAGAATTATCATCCAATACCCTCCAAAGACAGGTGGCAGCCATATCTTCAGTACTCACCTGCACCAAATCCGATTCCTTGGCTTCTCACCCAGTCATTCGTAGATTTCTTAGAGGAGCTTCCAATCTTCACCCTCCTACAGTTCACAGATACCCATCTTGGGATCTCAATAAGGTCCTCTCGGCTTTGACAAAGTCCCCCTTTGAGCCTCTCCAGGAGGTTTCCCTCAGATTCTTAACTCTGAAAGTTTGCTTCCTAATAGCCATCACGTTGGCTTGTCATATCTCAGAGATCGCAGCACTATCCACACATAACAACCTCTGCATTTTCCATCCAGACAGGGTTGTCTTACATCTCGATCCTACATTCATGCCCAAGATTAATTCCCTTTTCCACCGATCACAGGAACTTGTTCTTCCGAACTTTTGTCCTGACCCATCTCACCATCTTGAAGCTCTATGGCACACTTTGGATGTCCGCCATGCTCTTAAGATTTACCTACAATGCACTTCAACTATTAGAAAGATGGAAGCGCTCTTCGTCTCTTTCCTTCCTGCACCCTTGGGTCTCAAGGTATCAGGTCCTACTATAGGTGGATGGATCAAATCGACTATTGCGTCAGCTTAAGATACTCAACTCCTGCCTAGACCTTCCAACATTACTGCCCACTCAACCCGAAGTGCGGCAACTTCAGCAGCCTGGGCTATTCAAGCTCCTTTACACGAGGTCTGCAGGGCTGCAACATGGACAACTCCTACGCCCTTCATTCGTCATTACAAGCTAGACGCATATGCTTCCTCAGACGCAGCATTTGGCAGGAGGGTGTTACAACGTGTCCTTGATGCATAGTAGGATGGCGGCCGGGATCTTCCCACCCAATTGGACAACGAGCTTTGGTATGTCCCATCATTCTGACTGCTGTTTCTTACCGGAGTGGAGAATGGGGCATTGGACTTACCTGACACGCCCTTTCTCACGACAGTGAAAATGGCAGTCAGCCCCTCCCTATCTGGGCCGGCCTCCAGCCAAAGGGGGGGGGAGAGCTATCACTAACTTTTTTTAATTTCAGAAAGACACGCCAGTCTGCAATAGTCCCTTTGCAAAAACTGGAGCCCAGGAGGAAGAAGCGGGGCTTAAACAGTTGCAGACTCGGTCCTTGCAAGCTTGACAGACAGGTCAACCCATCATTCTGACTGCCGTTTTCACCGTTGTGAGAAAGGGCGTGTCAGGTAAGTCCAACGCCCCATTTTCAAGACCTGCCATCATTCCAGACTATTGACTAGAGTGACTGGAATTCAGAAACATGTAGGAATTCAATAACAGGTTCTACAAAGTCAGAACTGCCGGCAGCAACCTATGGGGAGATAAATCAATTGATTGCTTTCTTATAATGAAAAGTATTTACCGTATATACTCGAGTATAAGCCGAGTTTTTCAGCACGTTTTTTGTGCTGAAAAACGTCCCCTCGGCTTATACTCGAGTATATACGGCTTATACTCGAGTTTTGTTTTTTTCTTCTTTTTTTCACATTATACCGGATGGCACAAACTTGGCGGGCTTTTGCATTAGCGCGGGGAAGCCCTGCCGGTGCAGTGAGAGGGCGGGGCGGGGGAGCCGCCAGCCTTCTCGGCTGAGGGAGGGAGGGTTTCCCCGACCGGTAGCTGCCTCATTTCCCACCCTCGGCTTATACTCGAGTCCCCAGTTTACCCCAGTTTTTTGGGGTAAAATTGGGGACCTCGGCTTATACTCGGATCGGCTTATATTCGAGTATATACGGTACTTATTTAAAATACCCATAATCAATTGTAATCCTAAGGATTCTGAGTGCCGTACAACACCAACATAGTCAAATCACAGATCTGCTCTCCCTTAAATCAGTTAGGTACCAAAGCCCCACTGAAACAATTCAGATTTAACTAGTTGGAATATTAATGGAATATTAACAAGTTAGGGGATTGTATATACTTATTGGCTGGAATAGGGAGAGAGATCTACAAGTGGGGATTACCATGGAGAAGGCCTATTACCTTGTCTACCTCCTATGAACTTTGCAGGCAGTGGGAATTTATATTAGCATTGTATGACTACAATGCTAATATAAATTCCCACTTTACATTCACCTTTAAATCATTTTAAAGGTGAATAAAAGCTCTTCCATACATTTATTTAGGAGAAAAAAAGGCACGAAGGCAAGGCCCTGAGAAGATAACACTAACCATGCAATTTTGTGTATAATTCTTCCTGCGAAGAAGCAGCAGTCTTGTGGAAGAATTTAAGTGCTGCTGAGCATAGCAAGAGTTTAAAGCATGGCAGCCATGAATTAGCTAGCATGCAGCACAGTTTCAATCTTGTATTAGCAGTTAGGTTTCAAGAGAATTGGTCAGACAACTAGAGTTAGATGCAGTTGTGGCTTCATATTTAACAAATGTAGTATGCTGTATCTATTGCGATTTTCGCCTTCTTTGTAACCAATTATGGCTTTACACATTTGTAGTAATGTTAAGCACATTTTTGTGCTTAACATTCAGCTTTCCTTATTTTTCGGTCTTACCTCTGGATTGTTACAGAATATGTCCACATTCTGTTTAAGCATATTTTTAAAAAGTACATGGGTATTTATATGATATAAAAGATTTTTGATTTGTCAAAAAATACTAGATAGTGCTCTCTTAGTTACCTCTGCTCAAAATAAATTCACAATATGTCCTAAATTCTAGAATATTGCAAGCATTGAAATGGTTTACACTTCTTTTCAGCAAATTGGTAAACCTTATAATTATTAAAGTAATTCAATTAATGGTGGCATTTGGTGCCTTCAGATACGAAAGTGTTGTCTGTGGACACACAGTATCACATCTTTTTTCTATGTATTCAGAGGGTTTTTTAAAAAGTCCTTTATCCCAGTTTCACTCATGGAAGATATTCTTTCAATCATAATAATTAAATTTGACCATGACTGCTGAAATCTGATAGCAGAGGCTCCTGTCATTTTCAGATATGAAACAGAGTATACAGTGTAAGTGCTTTGGTAGAAAACTCATCCAATAAATGGCAACAGCCAGAGAGTTCCAACAACCGTTTCTGAACAAAAACTAGCAGATTTGAATAGTGAGTCACTGATCTGTATCCAACGGGGCCAAGAGAAGAGACTGAAGCTTATTATGAATTTTATATAGAATAATGATCGTAATATATTGAACAGAATATTCTATTCTAATAGAATATATTCTAGAATATATAGTATATTTTTATTTATTTGTATCTCACCTTTCTAATTACTACAAATAAGGCAGCAAAAGTATCCAACACAGTATTCCTTCTCCTGTTTCCCTCACAACACCACAAGGGCTGTGGTGGCTCAGGCTGTAAGATAGCCTGTTGTTAAAACACAGCAGCCTGCAATTACTGCAGGCTTGAATCCCACCAGGCCCAAGGTTGACTCAGCCTTCCATCCTTTATAAGGTAGGTAAAATGAGGACCCAGATTGTTGGGGGGGCAATAAGTTGACTTTGTAAATATACAAATAGAATGAGGCTATTGCCTTATACCCTGTAAGCCACCCTGAGTCTTCGGAGAAGGGCGGGATATAAATTAAAAAAAAAACCAAAAACAACTCTGTGAGGTGGATTGGGCTGAGAAAGTGTGACTGGCCCAAGACAACCCAGTTAATTTTCATAACTGAGGCAGGATTTGGACTCTTGGTCGCCCACTTTCTAGTCACTCTTTATGTAAGATATTATAGAGTCACAACTGGATATATCATTTTCCAGAAAAAGTGAGGAGACAATTATTTAATGTTTTAGATTTGAAAAACTCATTGGGTGATCTCTAGCTCCCAGTATCAGATACAGCAGGTAATGGCCTTCAAATTCTAGTTCCTGCTACTACCAAAAACAAATTTAATAGAGTTAGATAAGACTTCACATCTAGTTGAAGAATTGCAGCTGTATAAAGGATCATGTCCTCAGAGAATTATGAAAAGCAAAGTTCAAAATGTTGTGTGGGCCACAGTTGGGAAAAGATGATGTACTTGAATTTGGGGCACTGTTCACTTTTAAAATGAAAATTTTACCAATCAATTAAACCATTAAGAACGTGCACCTTTTCCCTCTAAATGAGTCAAGTCAAGAGTTATAAAAAAGGACAAGGCAACTTATCCTTTTTGTCTCCAATATTCCCCCTTTCTTTTCATACAACCTTTTCTTCTCCCAAACAGCTGCCAGCAGGAAATCAATTTCCAACTTTTATAGGATTTTTTAAAAGAAGGCAAAGACTTTATGAAATTACATCTAAGTTAAATGTTTGCACAGACATGCACTACAATACTTGATTGGAAAAACTTGATTGGAAAAATTGACCCCATAATGCCAGATTTAGTTATTTTTAATGTGCATATGTTCACAATGCAGTTGATACATATGTAGAGCAGGGGCAGGTTTCAAAACCCATTGCTACCGGTTCGCTCATGGGCGCGCATGTGCAGACACTTGTGTGCATGTGCAAAACTTCTGTGCATGAACAGAAGTGTCCAGGCGGGTGGGCGGAGCCTCCCGCCACTGCCCCTACCGGTTCGCCTGATCTGGGGTGAACCGGTAGCAACCACTGATGTAGAGGAATGAGCAAAAATTTCTAGCAAATTATGGTTGATGCAGACAATCCATCTGATAAATGCCCAAATTTTATGACTTATAAAAGTCAGTGGAAATTGCTGATTTTAGTTAGTGGACAATGGATTGTTACCAATTTTTTTTGTCTCTACTATGCTCCGTTGTTTCACGTTCTTTGGTGTCAACACAAGAGTAAAATCAACTATATGGAATTAACATAACTAATCCTAAAGTTGTGCCCAGAGTTTGGTATAAGATGGGCAGCTATATAAATTTTTTAAATAAATAAAGAGATTATTAGCAATATGGCTATCTTGATGAAATCAAGATAACTGCATCTTGGTGACAGTTGATACCAATAAATAATTAGCTGAAATGGGAAAAATGCATAATTATTAATAGTTTTCATTAATGGAAGCCACTCAATCATCAAGTCAGAAGGCCAAATATAATAATTTTGAGATCAACATTATTCTCAAGTAAACACAGTTTTATTTACTATTTTTTCTTAAACATTCTACTTCCAGTTACCACAAACATTTTAAAGTGACAAAATAGAATAATCTTTGAAGAAAATTGTATTGTTTATACAGAAGAGTCAGAAAATTTGAAATAGTCTCTGCACATTCTTGAGTCAACATAAAATGTTAACAAAAATTGGCTAATCACTATTGCCTCAGTTCCATATCTCTGCCAATCATCTAATTTTCCTTTAAGATAATGGCTGAGAAACCCCGACATAAAACCATAAAACTGCCACTGAATGTGTCAGAAAAAGAGGAAAATGCTACTTTGACAGGGATATAGGAAAGGGCAACTTATGGTTGTCTTATTTATGAGCTGGAGATGAGGCTAAAACAATGTTACACAGACTTGGCTGAAAATACATGTAGCTACAGCATGTTTGAGCCATGCTTAGATGCAAATAAAGAAAAAAAATTTGTAAGAATAAACTTAATAAACTATAAACAATAATTTAGTACATTGCATATCTCAGAGCTCTGAGAAGTCCTAAAAAGTTTTTCACAATCATCCTGTGACTTGTCTCAGAAATCCTTATCACCTATCTTAATAACTAGATATGGAAAAAAATAGTAAAATTAGGAGCTCATTCACACTCTGATTGACCTCATCCTACTAAACTGAGAAACACAAGGGAGCCAAATACAACTACATGGGTAGAGGTTTGCCTCTTGTCATTTTTGGCTGAGAACCTGATTAGTTGCCAGTAAAAGCCAGATTAGGCTGTGGATTACTTCATCTTTGAATTCAGCTATAACAAAAACTCTCATATGAAGACAAACTAAGAGAGCAGAAGCACTTAAGATATTTGACTTTTGCTCCTTACTTTCAAAATTAGGCAAACTCTTAGCTACTTTCAGAATACTGTGTACTAGAAGGTTTATTTTTTGCAAAGAGAGATAAATCGAAGCAGAGGTTAGGTCTAAAGTATTTTCTCAAACAATCAATCAGCTACCAGATCTGGACTAAACCACCATGTGCCTACTAGATGAAAGCAAAAATTTAGTATTTTTGACAACTATTCCAGTGCAACATTCTGCCATTGCTTCAGAGCAAACTTCTTCTTTCCCTGCGCTGGAAAATCGCCCCCCCCCCATTTTCCTACCAATTCTTCTTTCCTTGGGACATCAGGACGTGCCCAAAGACTTCAGCTTTCAGGATATGCCTCTGTGCTGCGATCCCCATCACTGCCAGCTAGTTCTTGTCCAGATTTTTGCAATATAGATCTGGCAGCTCCAAGCATAACATGGTTATGCTTGGAGCTGCATAGCTGGATAGAATTTTTCCTTCTATCTTTCCTATCACTGCTACCATTTGTCATCTTGTGGAGTTGTTAGTTTCAGAGACAGATAAAGCTAGTTTTTGAGTAACAAAAAAAGCTAGTTTATTATGACATCTTTGATATCAAGAATTCCCAACATGACATATAGGGTAAAAATGTCTGATATATACCACAGTTGATATATACCACTTGCAGGTCAGATATTTCCAAAAATGTCTTTGGTTTCCAAATGGAATTGAAATCCTTAGCATATGGGAGGCTGTAGTAGGCTACATGAGCTAAAGCAAGCCCAGACGTTCCCTGTTACATGCTGCATCTGATATTAGGAAAATATCTCAGGCACTCCTACAGTTGACTTACTTTCATCAGTCCACTAAAGAGTTAATTTCATAGCCAAGTCCTTTGCAAGTGACATTTTATCTGAAGTTAATTAACAAAAATGCCCCTGCTTGGTTTGCAAGCTTTTTACTCTGCCAAAGGCTTAGCTTTCTGGCTCCAAACCACTATATTTTATTATGGAATTTCTGGAGTTAAGTCAGATACAACCCCCCACACTCCACCCCATCTAAATTAGTGTAGGCAAGTATTTAAAACTAAAAACAGGATTTTGTTCTTTTCAAAGCCTTGCAGCAGAATTTTGCTCTTTGGGAAACATCACATATGATAATAAGAATGGATAATTAAAATCCTGTAGTCTGATATATGATCTTCTATTTACAAACCGCCTTTCACTTTTAGGCTAATTTAAAGAGGGAGTGAACAAAACAGAAAATGCATTGACTTGGTATTGCAACCAGATTTCTCATACCTTGCTAAGGCTCTTACTGTTCTTCAGTTAAATCCGTATTGGCTGGTATATGTTTATGTATTGGGGCAAGTTTAGTTCTCCTCATCCTTTTGAGATGGTTCTAAAGAGGAAAGATATAGAGAAATGCACATATATAGTGGAAGCAGACTGTATTAAAATGCTTCTTCCTGGCATTCTAAATTTCTGTTCATATAAGTTTGGGAAAGCGGGGAAGCATTCACATATGAGATTTATCTGAGAAATGATAACATGTAAACTTTATATCTTATCCTCTTTCACACTGAGAGCAAGTCTGTACCAATTATTAACACAGAATAACAACATTGGAAATAATCATTTGGCAATAAGTGAGAGTGAGACGTGCAAGAAAGAATATGTTTCAATGATTTTTTTTATTCTTGCCTAAAGAACTTTATTGTATTTTTTGTCTTTTTTCGGTCAGCATCTTGGGCTCAATGGATGTGCTCACAAGCCCTCTATTGTCATTTTATGCACACTCAGAGAATTCCCTCATTTTTAACAGATACACAAACCTTTGTTTATTGCATATAGGTAACCCTCAGTTTACAACTATCATTTAGTGACCAAGTTACAGTGGTACTGAAAAAAGTAATTTATGTCTGTTTCTCACATTTATGATCGTTATAGCATTCCCATGGTTATATAATCAAAATTCAGATGCTTGGTAACCAATTTGTATTTATGATGGCTTTAGTATTCTGGGATCCTGGGATTATCTTTTATGATCTTCTGACAAGACCAGATTCACTTAACAATCATGTTACTAACTTAACAACTGTAGTAATTCACTTACCAACTGTGGCAAGAAGGGTTGTAAAATGGGGCAAAACTCACTTAGCAACTATCTTGCTTAGCATTAAAAATTTTGGGCTCAATTGTGGTCATAAATCAAGGACAAGCTGTGTAGGATTAAGGGTTACATTAGCTCCTACATCAAACATATCATAAAATATGTTATTTCTATGGATTACTTAATTTCCTCTGGTCCTCTGGCTTACATCAAGCACAATTGCCTGTTTTGTAATATTCAGCACTAATAGAAACCCTATGGACCCAGAGGCAGAAAGTTTTGCAAAAACTGCAATATTTGTTTCAGTGTTATTTGTAGAAGCTCAATGCCAAACTCTGCTAGGTTTCGGTTGGCTAACTTACTTTCTGGCTAAAATTGTACTATTGTTACAGTGAAGAAACTGATTTTAGTTAGTATGTTTTTAGCAACAATTAACCCATAATATGGAGTGGTGAAATCCAATTTTTTTTACTATCAATTCTATGGGCGTGGCTTGGTGGCCGTGGTGTGGCTTGATGGGCATGACTTGGTAGGCATGGCAGGGGAAGGATACTGCAAAATCCCCATTCCCACCCCACTCTGGGGCCAGCCAGAGGTGATATTTGCAGTTCTCTGAAGTACTCAAATTTCTGCTGCTGGTTCTCCAAACTAGTCAAAATTCCTGCTACCGGTTCTCCAGAACCTGTCAGGTCCTGCTGGATTTCACCCCTGATAATATGGAATGAATATTGTCTTTATCCTGTTATGAAACAGATTCACATACCTGATAGGAAGACAAACTACTCCACACATTTATGTGATAGAGTATCACAAAGTAAAAAACAACAACAACCCATCCCTTCCTCAGCTGTAGTGGAGCATAGACTTTAGAGAAAACATGTGAAGACTTAGCAAAACATGAGTTCAGACTATTAGGAAATTCTGATGCCCAATGAGAAATCAAGAAAGTATAAATAAGAAACTTAGAAATGGTCAAACAACTATGAAAGGGAGTGAAGGGGATATGCTATCAGTTTTTCAAGATTCTGTTATAATATATGGAAATGTTTAACTTTCAATTTAAGTGTTTAAATTTAAAGTAAGTGATTTTAAACATATTCTGCCTTGTTCATATTTCAGTGGCAAATCACATATTTTTTATAATGCAGTGAGAAACCAAGTGCTCAATTGCAAATAACTTTCTCAGCTGAGTAACTCAAACATTGCTGTCAGCAAGAAATCGATGGGGCTTTTTGGAAATCTAAAATGGAATAGGTAGAAAAACATGAACAAGTGAGAACTCAGATTAAAATAGTCATGACACTGGGTTTCCCATTACGAAGGGCCTTTTCCCACTGCTAAGTTTAACTGTTCTCCATTCATTCTTGAGTTGGCAGAAAGATATAGCAGAAATTTGCTGTTCCCTTTGGCATCACTTGGGGTTTTTATCACTGCAACCTTTGGCTACTTGTTTCCCATGTATGTGTATCAGCTGAAAATGAAGCTGGCTTCATAAACCCTACTCGAGATTTCAACCTTTCTCCACTTAGGCCACAGTCTGGGCCAGGTTTCTGTCTGGATGGCAGACCCTGAGAGTGTTGGAGGCTGTCCACTTAACAAGAGAAACACTATGTCAACACTGGTGCATGTAAGGACAACTTATGCCTATTTCATCCATGGGCTGCAATGAAATGAAGGCAACATCTTATGAACATGACAGAAAAAAAAAGAGGTAGCAAATACATGTTTACATTTACTGTTAGGTGCAAATTGGAAAAGGGTGTAGAGCAAGTAAAAATGCAATGTCCATTCTAGAATGTTGGTCATTTCTTTTAAAATACTAAAATTTGCCTGGTATGTGTTATTTATGTTCCTTTCGTGAAGATCTGCAATATGAGATATGCCTGTATATTTATGTTGAATCCTACTCTTATTCTCTAGATGAAGATGGTGCACAACATTGTAAAGGGGGATTTTGTATAATACATTGGTCCAAATGAAGAACTTATTCTCAAACCATCAAAGTAGTCGCATTGTTTGGAAGGTTGTCTATACTTGCAGTTGTGTGCCCAGAGAAAATTTCCACTGGCATTACTAGTGAAGCAAAATGACAGTGCTGCGCACTTAATAGAGACAGCATTTTACCGAGGCTACCATCGGTGGTGCAGTTGGAATTTTTTTTCAAAGCACCTGTTCTAAGATTCCTAGAGTGTATGAGCACTTTAACACTTTAAGAAGGAATGCTTCATTTATATCAATTCAATTTTGAAAGGACCTATTTATAACAAATTGTACAGCCCTAAGGCAAATAAAAGAATCTTCATACCTACGTTTTATCAAACCAGGCACTGCAATGACAAGAAAAGGAATGCATTTAGAATTTCAACCCGGCACTCACCATTAAGCCAATGCCAATGTAATTTTATCAAAATACGACAAAGTATAGAAAGTTAGCACCCACTCCTCTCCTAGAAGAATGTAATATTCTAGGAAATATTTAAAAAGCAGAATATTATACCTCCTTGGATGAGAAAAGGCGAAACATGCTCTTGGAAAGCAGCCCTCACCTTTGTTAATAGCCCCAGAAAGACTGGGCCATCTTATCTACAAGACAAAAGGCCTTCAGCTCCAAGGTGATAGGATTAGCCCTCACTCAAGATCCAAACCAGGACAAAGCCATTAAGCTATATTGCCCAACACTCTTTCAGAACACAACCCTTTTCATTGCATCATCACCCAGAAAGATTCAACCAAGCCTGGGACTCAAGACAGCCTACAAAGTTACCCCTGCATAGCCCCCTGGGAATCTGACAACCAATCAGAATACAAGCTCAAGAGAGGGTATAAATCTCTCTCTCTCCCTCCCTCCCTCCCTCCCTCCTCCCTCCCATGTGCTCATTTGCCCAGGACCTCAAACCATGTGGTTCTATCCACCATTCCTGTCCACCATGTTTCCAGTGTCTCTCTCCCTACTTGGAACTGAACCCAGATGGTCATTTCTTCCAACAAAGGTTATCATTGTCTGTAATATTATGATTATAAAATGTTGATTTAGTAAGAAGGTTCAGATAACTCATTCTCTTATCTGTTTTAAAGTTGTACAACTATTGTTGTACAGCAAAACTATTTTTGTTACTGTGTAGAAGACTTTAAAAGTAAAACCACAATAAAGACAATGGAAAATATGTTAAACCTTTTAAAGAAAACTTTGTCCAAACTGCTGATGCATGAAATATGACTGCTTTCAACCATGTCATTTTTATCACTTTTTATAAAGGAGGTGCAGTAAGATTGTGCATGGACAAGCACAGCTTATACTTCAGACCTCTTGTGAACATAAATAAAACACCTCTTTGTTTTTAATTAATAATGGAGCCATGTTATCTTTCACACATACATTCACACATACTGTCTTTGAGCAAGATACAAAACCCAATTACTAATAACATTTTGAGAGCGTGCCCAGTGAGAAGGAAGGTTTTTCTCCTATTCCTTTAAATTTGAATTCCAAATACCAATTCTAGAATCATGACCATTTGGAAGGGATGTAAATTCAATGGCTGTAGTTCATTTGAAAATCATCTCACTACACCAGAGCTCAGTCCAGATTAGTGCTGAAAAGTCCTCCTGTCTGACAATTTGGATAACGGACACAAAGTTCAGACCTGATAAATAAGACAAGTCACCCTGTTGTGTCTGATATTTGCTGACATTTTAAGATTTCAAAAGTGGTAATCGGTTTAAAGAGAGCCACTGAAAGTTTCTTTTAAAAATTATCGATGCAGTTAATCACTCTAAATTGACAGTAAAAGTTAAGTAAATGGTAACTAACATCTTCTGGACTTAAGCCGTAATTCACTGCATTAGTATCAAGGAGTTATTTCTGATGAACAAGAACATACAGGTCATTGAAATATCCCTAAGGGCCCAGTAAGCAGCAAACAGGTACAATGTCCCCTCAATTGCCAGAAAAATATACTATAAATCTATAGAGAACTTCTTGTTGCTTAGGAAGTTGTTCTATCTTAACAGATTCAAGAACATTCTTCCACTGACATAATTCTAACTGGACTGAGGTATTTTCCTTTGCTATAGCTTGGAAGAACCAAGGGTTTGTGTTTCACTCATACTTGTTTCATTTCAAAAGCTTCTTGGACAGAATGTTTCATGCTAATGCTGTTTTACAGCAGTTTTGCAGCGTTACAATTCAAAATTTGAGCTGCTTTCAAGCAATGCCTAGCTACTGCTTTACTCTCAAGGACATCCAAGGAAGTAAGGCTCAAGGCAAGCCAAGATAAGTAAGAGTTTTGCTACTGTAGTGCAACAGTATGAGTTTTCTGAATTTTTAGCTAGTTGGCAACATCGCACGATGCTTAATTATACACTAAAATATCTTAAACTCTTAGGCAGTTTAAGTTTTTTTTCCCCAGAAGCATGTGAGTTCAGCGGTTAGGTTGTTGTTTTTTTCCTTTCACTCTCACGTTGGACATTTCTGCTGAGGTTCATAGGATAAGGGGCTGACTACAAAGACGTCTACTGATTTCTACATTGTAAAGAGGAATTTAAAGAATCTTTTTTTCATGCTAGTAATGTAGCTGAGATGTATGAGATACAAATCAATTGTCATTTTGGGGAAGGAAGAGAGGGAGTTAAAGAGTTAGTTTTCTTATTTCCTTACTAGCTGATAACCCTGCGTTGCCCAGGTATTTATTTATTCCAATCCTGTATTAGATAGAAAAAGCCATCGCTCACCGTGGTGAGAATTAGAGACCTAATTGCCCTGGCCAACAGCCTGGGAAAAAATCTACAGGGAACAGCCTTTGAGGTGATTATCTGCATTAGCAGGCACCTTCCCCAACAACTTGCCCTCTTTGCTTCAAGCTGAGGGCCTAGGGGGTTTATTGTTTGTTTGTTTGTTTAAGAACCAAGCCCCCTTACCAGAGGGAGCCCCCTTGTGGAGTACTGTGAAGCCATTACCATGGCAACTCTATTGTGATGTACACTAGAAGCCATTTTAAGGCACAATAGGCTGTCTCTTAACAGAACTTGAATACAAAATGCACACTATCACTGTCAAAAGTACTGTGATTTGAAACTATAGATATAATTGATTCCTTTTCATTTCAGCAGCCTAGGCGTTCCAGAATTATGCTGGAACACAGACACACATAGACACACACCCCGAGGGGTGTTAGGGGTGTCTTACCCCCACAGTATTTTTTTGCAGAGAATAAGTCATCTGTGTACCAAGTTTGGTTAAAATTGCTCGAGGCATTCCAGAGTTATGCTGGAACACACACACACACACACATCCTGAGGGGTGTTAGGGATGTCTTACCCCCACAGTATTTTTTTCCAGAGAGTAAGTCATTTGTGTACCAAGTTTGGTTGAAATTGCTCAAGCCATTACAGAGTTATGCTGGATCGTGTGTGTATATATATACATATATACATATACACACACGATCCATATATATATATATGTAGGTCTTTGGTTATTCGGGTTTTCTCCCGCGTAAAATTGGAAGTGTCTTGGCGATGTTTCGATGAAGTCTCATTCGTCATCTTCAGGCTTCATCTCCGTGCTTCTGGGAGCAAAGCCTGAAGCTTTACGAAGCTGAAGCCTGAAGATGACGAATGAGACTTGTTGAAATGTCAAGACACTTCCAATTTTACGCGGGAGAAAACCCGAATAACCAAAGACCTACATACAAACACCCGCGAAAACCTCAGAATATATGTGTGTGTGTGTGTGTGTGTGTGTGTGTGTGTGTGTGTGTGTAGGTTTTTGGTTATTCGGGTTTTTTCCTGCGTAAAATTGGAAGTGTCTTGGCGACGTTTCGACGAACTCCCATTCGTCATCTTCAGGCTAGGTGTTTACAGCTTCGTGCTTCTAGGAGAAATGTGTGATCACAGCTGTTTCTTCCTTTTAACTGCTAGTGCGGGTTTGAACTGATTGGTTGGGAGCTTGGCTGTGTTCTGATTGGGTGGAGGTATGTTCTGATTGGTTGGAGGTTTGGCTGTGCTCTGATTGGATGGTGGGGTTGGCTGTGCTCTGATTGGATGGGGGTGTGTTCTGTTTGGGTGGGGGGGCTTGGTTGTGCTCAGGTTAGTCTGAGTTGCAGGGGGATTTGAGTTGGTGAGCTGCATTGCTGTTGTTTGGCTTCGCGTTCGTGGTTGTGTTACATCTTCATGGTGGGTGTCTGTTGCATGTATGGATTGGAGGGGTTTGAAATGGCTAATGATGCAGCTGCGGTCTGGTTTCTGGTCCATGGTCGTGCTTCATCATCGGTGTGGGTTTGAGTCTGCTTTCTGCGTGGATGATTTTCACGTGGAAAGCAGACTCAAACCCACACCGATGATGAAGCACAACCATGGACCAAACAGAGCTTCAGAGGCTTCTTTTCTGAAGCTGTTTCAGAAGCCTTCAGAGGCATAAAAAAAGCCAGGCACAGAGCTCACAACCAAGGAACCTACCTGTTGCTAAAATTCACCTCTGGAACAGCTGATTGGGGGTATTCCGGGAGGATATCCACCTGCCAATCAGATTTTTTCTTATTCCCCCCCACAAAAATTAAGGTGCGTCTTATACTCCGGTGCGTCTTATACTCCAAAAATATGGTAATATACAGTATACATGTTTTTGTCTATCCAGTTTTTATAAAGTATCTTCACTGAAGTATTGCATTTGAATTTCAGAAAGGTTCAAAAACAGCAGGAGACCTGTGTTCCAATATGTTTTACTAATTTTTTAAAAATGCAAGTTGGCTGGTTCATATTAAATTATGAACCACACAAATTTGTGCCTCATTTCTAGTCTTTGATTACAGAAATAATTTCATTGGAATGCTTAATAATACACTATAGCACTCTGAGGACACACTGTGGTCACTTTAGAAATGGTAATTACCTCTCCAATTCCTCTTTTTTAAGTAGCAGAGGAAGCCACAGAATATATAGAATAATACAGTGAAAATAAACAACTCTGTAAGGTTTTAGCCTAGTTTGTGTTCCATTCGTTTTTTAAAATAGCCACCGATCTAATGCATCCTTTCTAAATGAACTCTGACCAAAAAGAAAAAGAGGCCTAAATATTCTAAGCCAATTTGAAAGATAAACTAAAATTGTATTTATTCAAAAATGTAATATATTAGGTTTTAAACTAAGTAGATAGTATAAAAGGGTATGCATGCATTTACCTATTACATGTTGCTTATCCATGCAGGAATACTTTGTAGCCAGGAAAAATAAGGGAATATTTAGACTCTTCCTTGTCAATGATTTAATATTCTATTATCAATTCTTGAGCCAACAGAAATCAATCAATTAATGTGTTATCTTTCTATTACCAATGTGGGTTGATCTTAATGTCCTTCAGAAACAAAATAATGGTTTCCCTGCACAAAAACTAGCATTGTCTTCTTAATGTTATAGTATTGTTTTAGACAGCACATCTGCCCTAAATAAAATAACCAGGTGTTTTTGATTTTTTTTTTAAAAAAAACCTTCCGTTCAGAAAGTATTTGCTTGTTCATCTGAAGTGTTGGGGTTCCAAGTAACAGCCCATAGGAAATCAAAACTCCAAGGCAGTTTTGGACACTTAAAGATGGCTCCAGGGTTGACACAAGGCAGATTAGAGATATGTATACAGAACAGGAATACAGGTAGTCCTCGACTTACAACAGCTCATTTAGTGACCCTTCAAAGTTATAACAGCACTGAAAAAGTGACTTATGACCAGTTTTCACACTTACAACCATTGCAGCACCTCATAGTCAGGTGATCAAAAATTCGGATGCCTGACAACTGGTTCATGTTTATGACAGTTGCAGTGTCCCTAGGTCACACAATCACCTTTTGCAACCTTCTGACAAGCAAAGTCAATAGGAAAATGAAATTCACTTAACAACTGTGTTACTAACAACTACAGTGATTAACTTAACAACTGTGGCAAGAAGGTCATAAAATGGGCAAAATTCATTTAACAAATGTCTCGTTTAGCAACCAAAATTTTGGGCTCAATTGTGGTTATAAATCGAGGACTACCTGTTTTATTTCCAATAGCCTCTTCTGGAATGATGTCAAATAGCCTCTACTTTTGTTAGGTCTATAAATAAAAAATTGCCAGATCTCCAGACAGAATATTTTCTGCTTCTTTGTAAAATAGACATAAAATATATTTTGGAAAAAAAATGTATTTCATCTTGGACCAGGTGATATCAGGGATGGAGAGGGAGGGCTAGTTTATTTAGTTAGTTTATTCATGGTCAAACACGTCAACAGTCAAATACATCAACACAATACAATCAAAGAAAATCTAAACAGGAAATAGCCATTAAAAAACCAAATGATTCATCATGGGTAAACAGCTATAACTCTTCAGTGATAAATCCACCTGTAGGCATTTCTAGCTTGAAATCCAGAGCTTTTATGGCAATTATAGTCAAATAACACTTGGCAGTTCTCAGAGATTTCCATAGACTTATCTTAAAGCAAGAACAAAGCATTCTTCTCTTCAGACTGGTCTAAATACTTGGCTATCAAGGATGTTACTATTTTGATATAAAGGACATCAGAGAAAAACATGAAATGCTTTGAAAACTGCACATCCAAAGAAGGGTTCACTTGAATGTGGAGTAGTAGTAAAACTTCCCACTGGAATTATGGGTGGCAAACATTACAACCAGTCAGTGAGAACACTGTGCAAGATAGATAGGAGGTACAATCTTATTTAAAGAAAGATGCAGTATAAATACTGGAAACTGTGTTCCTTCTAAAAGCAAAAGATGGTGGTAACTGCCAAATGGGAAACAATGCTACTGAAAAGCAAAAAGTAGGTGCTATTAGGCGAAGAGGACTACAGGTTTACAAGTGCATGTTCAATTGGCCCAGAACTGCAGAGTGCTTACTAGAAAAGAAAATGGGAGGTGTTTTTTGTTTTTTTTTGTAAAGCTGCAATAGTTGTAAAACTGTATTACAAGCTTTTGGTGGTATTTTTCTAAAAATAAAAAAATTGCTTTCTCACTTCCTTTACTGTTATTGATTTTAACAGTACTAATCTTAAACACTGAACAATTACTGAATTGGACGGAGTCATTTGGCTATCAAGTTCAATCCCTGTTCGGTGCAAAAATCCAAATTAAAGCAAGTTCTGTTTGAATACATCAAGGGAAAGGAAGCTTCAAATTATAAATGGCTTAAAAATAATGTTTTTGTTGCTGAACGTTAATTAAGTCAGACCATGCTTATTGTGATAGTTTAAAAGGGTAAAATCTCAAATTCAGGGATCAAAATTCAACTAATGGGTTTATCTTTTGTTTAAGCAGGGATTTAATCCTGACTCTTATGTTCAGAAGAACCCGATGTTTGCTTTTAAAATACCTTCACAAATTATACTTACCTGCAAAAAGTAAATTTAGACAAACAGATTTGTCGAAAGAAGTAAGGAACAGGTAAACATGAAGAAACAGTTTCAGAAGGGTGGTTGTATTTTGTATCATATATTTCTCTTTAAGTAGAATACTCAGGTTGGGTTAACCCCAGCTGCTAAAGAGCAGTGCTTTTCTTTTTGGTAATGGAGATAGGGACCAAAACTCTGGCCTCATGGAAGACTCTTAAGCATATGTTTATGCAGGTAGTCCTCAACTTACAACAGTTCATTTAATGACCATTCAAAGTTACAACAGCACTGAAAAATGTGACTTACAGGCATTTTTCCAGAGTTATGACCTTTGCAGCAAACCTATATCTTGTGATCAAAATTCAGATGCTTGGCAAACTGGTTCATAGTTATGACTGTCGCTGTGTCTCAAGGCCACATGATCACATTTTGTGACCTTCTGACAAGCAAAGTCAATGGGGAAGCCAGGTTCACTTAACAACCATGTGACTAACTTGCCGATCGCAATGATTCACTTAACAACTGTGGCAAGAAAGGCTGTACAATGGGGCAAAACAAATGTCTCACTTAGCAACATAAATTTTGGGCTCAATTGTGGTTGCAAGTGGAGGACTGCCTGTTCATATGGCACCCTATGAGGGGAGGAAATGCAAAAATAGACCAATGTGCTAGAAACTAAACATAAGAAATACCAAGGATTTGGATTCTTTGCAAACTGTCTGCTTTCTGAAGTGCATTCATCTGAATAGAGATGGAGATGTTCAGAGCTGTTTCTTTTGGTGGAAAAGGCAAGGCAGCCTGGATATGCTAAAGTCCAGCACTATTATTTCATACTTCCCCAAACTCAGCCATCGTATCATGAACAGGATATAGGATTTTTCCCCCTGGAGTTTTCTAGTTTATAGCGCAAAAGAGATATATTTATTTTAAAAATGTATAACTTCTTGAACCATCTTTGGTTCATGTATTCATGTTCTAGGAAATAAGTATGATTCTTCACATTATGTCTTGACTCTAATTTTTAGTCTACTCCTTGCGACTCATTTGTTTTATGTCGAAGGTTCCAGGTTGAATTTCTGCCATCTGCAGGCAAGCCAGCACCAGGCATGAGAGAGTAATTGGCAGACTGCTGCTAAGCCTTCTTCTCTCCCTCAAGTCACCTCCCACTGTTCAGGGCCAAATTTCCTCACTGTTGTCGCCTTAAATCAATTAAAATTATTTGTTCAGACTATGATTTTGGCAGAGCCAGCAGGCTAGCTGCACTTACATTTATCTTGGGTGCATTCTGTTTTTCAAAAAAGTTATCAAATTAATTATTATAGCAAGAACAGTTTTGATAGAGAGGTTTCCTCTAATACATATTGAGAATCAATACGTTCTATTAACCCTTCATTTCTTCAGCTGAAACTGCTTATCTTTCCTTTGTACAGTCTTTAATAAATACCTAAAATTGCCACCATGACCATTTTGAGTTTAAAAATATCTGCTATGGAAAGGATTTTAAAAATGTGCCCTTCTACTAGCCTGATTAGGTGGTTTAGTGGCTAAGCTTGTCAATCAGAAAGGTCAGCGGTTTGAATCCCTAGTACAGGTCTCCTGCGTGAGCAGGGGGTTGGACTAGATGACCTCCAAGGTCCCTTCCAACTCTGTTACTGTTATTACTCCCAATCACAGCTTCATAATCTGTTCCTCTCCTCACTCATCTTCTCCCTCCCTTCCCATCCTTTAGCTATTGTATTCTGTATTTTGTAAATTTATATTTTTGTAGCATTTTATTTATATAATTTCATTTTTTAAATATTATAAGCCGCCCAGCATTATCCTGTGGTAAGATAGGTGGCCAATAAATTTAGTAAATAAAATAAATAAATAAATAATAAATAAATACATGAAAGTATGTTGCGACATATTACTTGCATTTCTATGAAATGTACAGATAGTCCACCCAAGTTCTGCAACTTATCTGGAATATGACTTAATAACAATTATCACCATTCTACGAAACTGGGTATAGAACACTCTGTTTTGAACCTCAGGGCAGTTTCTGATCCAGTATTATAAACAGATCTAGCTGTGAAAATGCTACTATTGGGGACGACGAGTGGTCAGACTTAATTACGATTGAACCATTTTAGGATTTAATGATAGAACAGTGATATAGTAGGTTGCTAAACTGGTTGGAGAGAATTGATCCAAAATAATAATAATAATAATATGTTTGCGTGTATGTGTATATCCACACACACACACAGAGAGGGAGAGTATATTCCTATTGTCACAAAAATTCATAGCTACTTTGATCTGCACTACAGTATTCTGCAACAATATTCTTGCTTCTGACATGCCATCTATTCTAGACCATTGTAAATGCCTCTGGTGTAACTATACTATGGCTTTGGATGGATGTTGGCAGAAACAATGATAGTGGTGAAAATTAGGGAGGGGCAATGTGACAAGCATCATGTGTTGCTTTGCTTTCTGTTGCTGTCACCACAGTAACTTATTTATTTTTATTTATTTATTTATCACATTTATATACCGCCCTATCTCCCTAGGGACTCAGGGCGGTTCACAGGCAAGTAAAAAGTACATATAAATACAAACTAAAATAACAGTTAAAAAACTTATTCTACATGGCCGAATTATTAAAAAGCAATATAAATAATAAAACCCGTTAAAACCAGTATAAATTTAAAATCTAATCCAGTCCTGCGCAGATAAATAAATGTGTTTTAAGCTTGCGATGGAAGGTTCGGAGGTCCGGAAGTTGACGAAGTCCTGGGGGGAGTTCGTTCCAGAGGGTGGGAGCCCCCACAGAGAAGGCCCTTCCCCTGGGTGTCGCCAGACGGCACTGCCTAGCTGACGGCACCCTGAGGAGTCCCTCTCTGTGAGAGCGCACGGGTCGGTGAGAGGTATTCGGTAGCAGTAGGCGGTCCCGTAAGTAGCCCGGCCCTATGCCATGGAGCGCTTTAAAGATGGTTAACAAAACCTTGAAGCGCACCCGGAAGGCCACAGGTAGCCAGTGCAGTCTGCGCAGGATAGGTGTCACACGGGAGCCATGTAGCTTGGTAGCTTCCCTGTTTTCTGGTGACCTCTTGAGCTTGCTTCTATTCTCCCTGCTAAGACTTGCCAAGGTAAAGACAAGTATAAGGACATTCCAAGCCAAGGTTATAGAGAATTGCAATAATTATAACAGGAACAGGCTCTCATATCTTAAAAGTGTTGACACTGTTCATTCAGCTTATTCTACCGAGCTTGACTCCAGTTATTATTCCTGATAACACTGGCTCCTTCTCAGGTTAGGTCCTTCAAATGTTTGGATTACATCATCCCAAGCTATTCCTATCATTGTGTATACTGGCTAGAGAAACAGGGGAAAAATAAAATTATGAATGTATTGTGAGTTTTTCAGAATTTATTGGAGACTCCAGAGAAACATTGGCTTTTAAAACAGGCTTCTGCCCAATGGTATTATTTTGGTAATCATTGCAAGGACAAACTGGCCATAAAATGGTAGTGATCTATTTGGATCATCAAGCAGATTTGGATCATATCATTAGTTAATTTAGTATAGTCCTGAATTCTTACTATTCAGCAACAGCAGCAAGACACCTCAAGCCTACATATTCTACCACTGTCACGCTCACTGCCAAAATGTTTGGAAGTGGTCTGAAGGGTAAGACATGTTTGTTTTCACTTCTGCTGACATGACATGGGAGCACAAGCCATTTCATGCCCTGAGGTTTTGGAAGTTCACCTACCTCTCTACAAAAAAGGGAAAGAGAAGAAAAATATCATTTGGCAAATTGGCTGCTTCTCTGCTGGGAACAAAGGGAACACTGAAAAACCAAATCAGTCTTCTCCAACAGTTTCCTTTACATTATTGAGGGAGAAAGAGCAGCAGGTAAAACCATACAGTAGCATTTTCTCTTAAGACAAAGGATGGAATGTAGCTCTCTGTCTTAGCAAACCTAAGGAAATGGGAATATGACAGTAAAAGTATGACAGCTTAGAATAAAATAAATGTTGAGTGTAGTATTGTTTGATATGGACACACTAGTATTGTTTGATATGGACACCTTCATGCCGGAATATTTTTCTCTTTTGAAAAGAGGTTTTTAAGAGCCAGAGATTTTAATAAGGTTATAAAGTCCCAGGTTTGGTCAATAAACTCTTATAACTGGAAAGTTTACTTAAGATAATAAATCTTCTAGTGAGGTACTTTCCTCATATGAATAGTATTTGCATGGTGCGAAGAGCAGTAATGGTTGGCACTGATTGGCAGAGGGCAAACCTAGATACAGATCCATCTTCTCCCACCACAGCTTTATTGGAAAACTTTGGCCTAGTCACTTTCTCTCAACCCAACCTATCTCACACTGTTATTATAATGGGGACAAATGGATAAAGGAAGGCTGCAGAAGAATATCCAGTTTGTAAAATGTCTTATGCTCCTGTAATTCTAACAATTAAATAAAAATATACAAATTAGTAGCCTGGAGTACTAATTTGACTAATACTTCAGACATTCTGAAGAGTATTGGACCATATCTTTAATCACCAGTCACAGGAGGTCATTGAAATGAATAATCAATCAATCAATCAATCAAAAGGCCCTCTGAAACAGCTCTCTTCTTTTCAGAAGGCCTGCTTGGCATAAGATGGGGTGGAGCAATATGATGTCTAAAGAAAGTCTTAAAAATGTACCCTTGATATCTTCATCTTAAAATATAAGCCCACTAATTCAATTGTGCAAGATATCAAGTGAAAATGGTGGGTCTTAAGTGAGAGTGAGAATATACAAAATACTGCCAAGCTTTGAATTTACTTAAACAAGTGTTACTGAAATCAACAGTATGGCTGCAGTTTATTTTAAAAAGTCTTATTAAAATATTGTGGCACCTTTTAATGTAACAATTACGGACACCTTCGTTTTATTGTTCTTTTTTCCCTTACTTGCAAATCTGATTTTAAGATTTTCTCTCTTAGAAGCTGGAGAACTTGCACCACTCTTCTTATAAAAATGACTACCTTTCCCATTCAATTAAATAAAATGAAGGTATCCTCCCAATCCTGTTTATCTGATGAGATATGGTTTGTAGTATTTAAAAAGCCAAGGATAGCCTCAGAGTGGCAAAAGCGAGTGTGCTGCTATCTTTAACTTTCAGATCACAAGAAGTGTCCAGAAACATACATTTCAAACCACTTGTTCTGCAGTATTTACAGGGCTGTGGGCTTTTCTCCAAATTAGATTCCCAGAAAATCATAATCATGAACACTAACACATTCATCTAAATTCAAATGTTGAAGTAAGTTAAATGGGAGTCATAGAAGAAAGCTGAAAGTTTAAAATAGAAGTTAAATATAGAATAGAATAGAATAGAATAGAATAGAATAGAATAGAATAGAATAGAATTTTTTATTGGCCAAGTGTGATTGGACACACAAGGAATTTGTCTTGGTGCATATGCTCTCAGTGTGCATAAAAGAAAAGATACGTTCATCAAGGTACAACATTTACAACACAATTGATGGTCAATATATCAATATAAATCATAAGGATTGCCAGTAACAAAGTTACAGTCATACAGTCATAAGTGGAAGGAGATTGGTGATGGGGATGATGAGAAGATTAATAGTAGTGCAGATTTAGTAAATAGTTTGACAGTGTTGAAGGAATTATTTGTTTAGCAGAGTGATGGCCTTCGGGAAAAAACTGTTCTTGTATCTAGTTGTTCTGGTGTGCAGTGCTCATTTTGAGGGTAGGAGTTGAAACAGTTTATGTCCAGGATGTGAGGGATCTGTAAATATTTTATATATATATAAAACACAGATTTTACAAGAGAAATGTAGCAAAAGCAAAGTTGTTCCTTGTTTTTTCACTGAGGCAATGAAAATGTCAGACTGCCTCTGATTATAACTAGGAAAGAATTCACCTTGACTTCATTTGCAATAAAGAAAAGTACTTTTACTAGTTACAGTCTTGATAGCAGCTTAGTAAAGTTGGATCTGAGACAGAATATGGCTAACATATCATATCCCCCCAATGGTCCCTCCTCCTTCAGGAGGTCAGGCTGGTCTGGTCCAATGCCAGCTCCTTCTTGACCCCTCGTGGTAATCTTCTTCCTCAGGTCTGTAGTTGTCAATCATCTTAGGAATGCAGTTTCTGTTGGAAAAGCCCGCGCTCCTAACACTCAGCCGTTAATCACCCCTCCCACACTGTTATGTCAGCCGACACTCTTAATAGGCCCCTTCCCTTACCCTGTATGGTGCTATGATACATCTCATTTTCAAACGCTGCTTGACATTCCATTGTCCATTCGAGAGGTAATGATGGTTTGGGTTTTGTGTCTCCTTTAGTTTTCAAGAGGTTGGTTATTGGTAAAGCAATTTGAGCAAAGGAGGGGATGAATTGACGATAAAAATTTGCGAATCCTAAAAAACTTTGCAGCTGCTTGCGTGTGCGTGGGGGGGCCCATTCCAAGACAGCTTTCACTTTTCCCGGATCCATTTCTAATCCATCAGCTGAAATGCGATACCCTAAGTAGTCTATTTTAGTTTGATGGAAATCACATTTGGATAGCTTGCAATACAGTTCTGCAGATAATAACTTTTTGAGAACAGCTCTTACTAGTTTAATATGTTCTTCCATTGTTTCTGTATAGATAAGTATGTCGTCAAGATAGACAAGAACCCCTTTAAACAAATGCTGATGGAGTATTTCGTTTATCAGCTGCATAAAAACTGCGGGAGCCCCCTGCAGTCCAAATGGCAGTACTCGAAACTGGAAACATCCTAGTGGACAGTTGAAAGCAGTTTTCCATTCGTCCCCCTCTTTTATACGAACTCTGTAGTAAGCTTCTCGTAGGTCCAATTTGGTGAAGAACTTTCCTTTCGCTAAATGTGCTAACATATCTTTCATGAGCGGCATGGGGTATATGTTTTCGGCACACACTGCGTTTAGGTTCCTATAGTCAACTATCAGACGAAAGGAGCCATCTTTCTTTTCCCGGAACATCACTGGCGCAGCCACGCGAGGCCTAGCCGGTTGGATAAAGCCCCGCTCTAAGTTTTTGTCTATGAATTTACGTAGCTCCTCCAATTCCTTTTGGGTCATGGGGTAAGCTTTTGGTTTTGGAAGCTTTACCCCCGGAAGGATGTCTATGGCACAGTCAATAGGCCTATGGGGAGGAAGAACGTCTGATGCTTTCTCACTAAAGACTTCTCGCAAGTCCCAGTATTCCTTAGGTATCCTCTCCTCCCCGTCTATCCGCTCAACCATTGCCCCCAACGTATCTTGGAACATGGCCACGGTCGATCTCTCCTTGGGTTCCCCTTTTTCCCTTTTTAATGTTCTTGAGCGGAAACGTAAGACTCCCGTTCTCCAGTTAATATGGGGGTTCCATTTCCGCAACCATGACAGCCCTAGCAGCAAGGGTTGGTCCATCCCTGGGGCTACTATGAAGTTTAGAATCTCGCAATGGTCTCCTATTATCATTTCTATGGGTTCTGTTATGAAATGGGTGGGTCCTCCCCCTGCCACAGAGCCATCCAACTGGGCAAACGCTATGGGCCTACTTAGGGTTCTCAATTTTAGTTCCATTTTTTCTACTAGTTCGGGACTGATCATGCATCTAGTACATCCAGAATCTAGTAGTGCAAGCATTTCCCCCTTATTACCCGAAGAGGGTACATGCAGGTTGACTGGAATGTCCAAGGGGCCCCGTGTCCAACTCACCAGAAGGTCTTCATCGGACTCTGACGTGGTTTTACTGTCATCAGTATCGGTCGACGCTTCGCAATCCTCCTTCTTGGCAATGCACTCCCCCACTTTTGCCGGCTTTCGCGCCTTAGCAGCTGGTTTCACTGGTTCCTTTTCACCACCAGAGGTCGTGCTTGGCACCAACTTCACCCGACAGTCGGCTGCTCAGTGGCCTTCTTTCCCACATCTGTAGCATGCAGTCGAACGTTGTCTCCCTCCCTCCGGTCTAGGAGCGTCCCTGGATGGGCCTCCAGAGAATGGGCCGGGTACGGTCTTCTAGTGCACTGCCTTCTGCCACGGTCCTTCACTAATTCGATTTCCATCTCCGCTGCCAGGGTATACCAGCCGTACAGCGTGGTTGGAGATGCTCGTGCCCGGCACAGTTCATAGAGATCTCCATTCAGACCATCTTTGTAAATGTCGACCAGGGTCACCTCTGACCATCCTCTCATCAAGGGGACTAGATCACTGAACTCCTGGTTGTAATCAGCCACCGGCCTTCTCCCTTGCCTGATGGTCTTCATCCGGCCTTTGGCCTTCTGCTCTGCCAGGGGGTCCTCGAATCTCCTCCTCAGCGCAGTAATAAAATGCTCGTAGTTTTGCAGTAAGGGGGAGTGGTTGGTATATAGTGACACAAACCATGCAGCTGCTCTTCCGGTTAAATTGTGGGTCACAAGCTCTAACTTGTGCCGCCTGTGACCAATAATCTTCCCCCCAGTCTAACATGTGGTCATTCACTATCGCCAGGAACATTTCTAGCTCCTTAGCATTTCCATCAAATTTCTCTGATATGGGGGGAATTTTTGGCTTTTTCCTTCCCCTGCGCAGCCTTGCTTGATCAGCAGGTGGCGTGCGACCCCCATCCAATTCAGTTGCCTCTGGGAAGAGGGTTCCCGGCTCTGGGACTTCAGAAATCTCTCCACCCTGGGAATCTCCTCCAGCTAGCCCCTTTGTATTATCTTCCTCCTCTTCTCCCTCCCACCTGGAGGACCGAATAGGGGATTCATACCTTTGGTGAGCTGCTTGTCTTTCTTTCACTTCTCGGAAAAGGCGCAAGGCCTCCTCCAACTGGAGCTTGTCCCTTATCTCTTGCTCCTCTTTCCAATCCGAAAGTCTTTCCTTCCCCTTTTTTTTCCTTTTTGTCACTCCAAAGGGAAACTCTTCTGTGTCTGGTTTCCAACTTTTCTCTTCCAGCTTTAATTGCTCTATCCACAGAGCTCTGCAATCTTCCAGCTCAGAGTTAAAAGTGTCAGCAGAAATTCCTCCGGACGCCTCCCCCGGCTCAGCCGGCAGCTGGCCTTCCATCACATTTTTTCTATCTCCCACCTCGGTATTGCGGTTGCAATCCTGGTTGGTCGACATGCTGGGGAGATCCAACTTAATGTCAGACTGCCTCTGATTATAACTAGGAAAGAATTCACCTTGACTTCATTTGCAATAAAGAAAAGTACTTTTACTAGTTACAGTCTTGATAGCAGCTTAGTAAAGTTGGATCTGAGACAAAATATGGCTAACATATCATATCCCCTCAATGGTCCCTCCTCCTTCAGGAGGTCAGGCTGGTCTGGTCCAATGCCAGCTCCTTCTCGACCCCTCGTGGTAATCTTCTTCCGCAGGTCTGTAGTTGTCAATCATCTTAGGAATGCAGTTTCTGTTGGAAAAGCCCGCGCTCCTAACACTCAGCCGTTAATCACCCCTCCCACACTGTTATGTCAGCCGACACTCTTAATAGGCCCCTTCCCTTACCCTGTATGGTGCTATGATACATCTCATTTCCTTAACTGTTTTATAATACAGAAATAAACATTTCACATTCTATCTACTGATATAAATTATACAAAAGTATACACGAAGATTGGAGTGGAGGCTGACAGAAATCTCAATTCTCAAGGAAAGAAATTAAATAGATCAGTGAAGGAGATAAAATTTGCTTAATTAACATTGAGCTGAAATGTCTTTGAATATTAGTAGCTTGGGTTGGTAGTTATGTTGTTGCTTTGAGCTCTGAGCTTGGCAATTTGGTTGCAAACGTTTCGTCCCCATTCGAGGAGACATCTTCAGTGCGCTTTGGGTTGACCAAGTGAACACTCCAAAGTGCACTGAAGATGTCTCCTCGAATGGGGACGAAACATTGCAACCAAATTGCCAAGCTAGGAGCTCAAATCAACAATATAACATTAAGCTTTTCTTAGTTTGAGCTTTTTGAAGTAGTATATGTCAAAAAGCGGCAAATAGAAAAATTATGGGAAATAGGCATGTGCAATTTAAAAAAAGGTAACCTGAAATTACAGTAAACAAGTTAATGAAGAAACTGGTTTACAATTTTATATATTTTAAATCTTTTCCATTCAACTTGTGAATTATAAATCACTTAGAATGAACAGACAGTTTAAAGAGCAGAATAAATTGATCAGCTGAAAACATGAAAATAAGAAAAAATTAAAACATGGTGAGCAAAGCATGTGAGCCCATTTCCTTTTGCAGCACACAGAGGTTCCCCAGCCACTTCTTTAACTACAGATAGTCCTCCACTTACAACAGTTCATTTAGTGACCGTTCAAAGTTACAACGCCACTGAAAAAAGTGACTTATGATTGTTTTTCATACTTACAAGCTTTGTAGCATCCCCATGATTGTGAGATCAAAATTTAGATATTTGGCAACTGACTCATATTTATGACTGCTGCTGTGTTCCAAGGTCATGTGATCACCTTTTGTGACCTTCTGACAAGCAAAATCAGTGAGGAAGTCAGTTTCACTTAACAACCATGTTACTAACATATCAACTGCAGTGATTCACTTAATAACTGTGGCAAGAAAGGTCGTAAAATGGGGTAAAACTCACTTAAAAAATGTCCCACTTAACAGAAATTTTAGGCTCAATTGTGGTTGTAAATTGAGGACTACCTATATAGCCATCCTTTCTTTGGTCAGCTGGAACTGAACTAAACTCACCAGATCATGATGGAGTATAAAAAGATCTCTATCCAAACCTTTTGAATCTTTTACTAAGACTATGCAATCAACCTTCTGTACAGGTAGTCTTTGACTTACAATCACAATTGAGCCCAAAATTTATGTTGCTAAGTAAACATTTGTTAAGTGAGTTTTGCCCCATTTTACGACTTCCTTGCCACAGTTCTTAAATGAATCACTGCAGTTGTTATGATAGTAACACAGTGAATCTGGTTCATCCACTGACTTTGTTTGTCAGGTTGTGATCGCATGATGTCAAAGCACTGCACTTGTCATAAATATGAGTCAGTTGTCAAGCATCTGAATTTTGATCATGTGTATTAGTCATAAGTCACTTTTTCTGTGCCATTGTAATTTCAAATGGTCACTAAATGTACTGTTGTAAGCCGAGAATTACCTCTATTCACTTACTCTTATGAGAGGTCTAGAGGTTTGCACTCCCCCATTTCATCTTCTGTCATTTTCTTGCAGAGAAAATGTATTAAAACAGAAAAGGCAAAATGCTTTTAAATGGAGTACCCTTGACAAACCCCATTTTGTTTTCCCCACTCTACTGAGTAAAGCCCACTTGAAAAAGTAAGAAGTAAATCAGTACCAGGAAATTGCAACCACCAAAGTTTCCCAATTGTTCTAAAGTTTTGTAGCTGCTTACAAATTGGAATTTGATGGGCATGTCTTATCCAGAAAATGTCATGTTTTTAAAAGCATGTAACCTATTCAGTAACTCTACTGGATGAAGTAATGGGAGTTCATGTATATCTAAAAACAGTGAGTTGGGGAAACAGAGCTCTAGACAGTTTAGTGTAAAAAAAATTCTTTTAAAGAAAAAGATTATGTTTTCTGATCACCTTTTGTTTTATTTTTAAAGTTAATCCTTTCCCACTGAAAGTTACAATTTCAATTATAAGCCACGTTATTACAACTTCAGTAGAGATATTGTCTAATACAAAACCACTGAGTGTAAAAACATGACTGTAACTTTAAATTTTTATATTCCAATAACTTACAGGCCCAAAAGTATTTTATGTACCTTGCCAAGCATCAAGGTTACTTGTTGAGTAAGCCAATATTTAACTTCCCAGTGAGATTAAATGTACGAATCCATCTACTTTAAAGACAGATTACAATGAAGCAATTATTCATAGAACAAGATGGATTCTTCTGGTTGATGGTTTCCTTGTTCTCCTCAAGAATATCACAACAGTATTAATAAGTACATGTTCTTTGCTACTGATATCTTTTTATACAGAAATCCAGAAGAGGTAAGTCTTTTATAACAATAACTAATTTTCCTTAAATAATTTGTTAACTTTAAAATTAAGCAAGAAAAATAGTATACCGAGTCAGGATAGATAAAAAACTGAGCAAAATTTTGAGATACGAAACCAGAATACGTAAAATGCTTAAGCAAAGAATTTAATGAGTTAGATTCTAATTCTTTCACACTTAAGCCAATGTCATTCATATATTTCAACTGAATCATTATGATCTTCAGCTCCACTGATTTCCATTTGAATGAGACTACATGTCACTTTAACCCAACATATGAAATGTGTTACTGGCATTCAACTATTTAATAGCAGAGACATAATAAGGTCCAACAACTGAAATATAAATGGCAAAGTGAAATGAAGGTTGAGGAAGGGAACAAGATATTCAGTAAGAGCTTTTAAGGCTTTTAAATTACAATTAGATTAGACAACATTTTCAAGGGCAAACTGCAGGACATACAAACATCAGTAGGTTTCTCTTTACTTTTTAATTGGGCAGATAGAATAACTCATCTATGCCAAGGATTTAGTGACAGTCTATGACCTGTACAAAATTGCCAGCAGAATATGCCATATACTATAGAGACAACCAGAGTGAATTATTTTATTACGTTTTCCATTCTCAGAGAGTGGTTTTGCATTGATGTAGCTGGTACAAAAACCAGTTACACTATTTCCAAAGGTACCAATGGGTAAAGCAAGGATCCTTCATTACATTTACATTATAGCTGGTACAGACAAGATCCTATAAAGTATTTCAGAGATCAAAAAATCTCCCAACGTGCTCACAGATAGTGTGTACTTTAAGAATATACTTTACTTAATGAATATAACAAAATCAGGTAACCTTATCAGCTATTATAAATTGTGATTAAGGCTATGAGAGCTTGTTTTTTAAGAAAAGTTTGAAGTTATTTGTCTTCTTACATGTAAAATTGATAACTTTGTGATTCAAAGCACTTTTATGACATTTTAATGTGCCCAGTCAGATATTCTAGGTATGTGCCACTTCTCCAGCAATGAGCTGGAGAAATTGAGCATCAGTATATTGTTTTACTAAAATAAAACTATAAGTTAAAATGTATTGGTATAATTCAATTACAGAATATATAGGTTTTATGAAGAACACATTTTCCTGGTAACACTTGACAAATAGATGAGTTATTCTTATACAGTAGCACACATTACTCTAGCAATAATTGTTTTTCATTGTTAAAAAACCCTATAACCTTATTTATGCTGGAACAATATATTGTTACAGCCTTGAAAAAATAATCCCCGAAGCCTGTAAAATTTCAAAGTCTTTTTTTAAAATTTTCTACAAATGTTAAACTTCATTTGGTTAAAATGTTTACAACAATGTTAAAGTTGGCACTGCAATAAAGTTTTGCAAATATCAAGCCAGGTACTTTCTGCTTGTTTTCCAATCTGCACTGAGTCATGGCTGGTCTGCTGCAGCTATCTAAAAGGCCTGTTTCTGAGTACAGTCAAAAATTAATTTCTAATGATGGTTGATCCATGATATTCTGAATTTAAAATGCAAATGTTTCAAGTGTGTCCATTTTATCTGTTTATATAAATGTAGCTGCATATACAGGTTTTTCTGTATTTTCTAGCTTTGTTCCACATGCTGTGCTAGGACTATATTTCCAAAAATTTCCAATAAGCATGGACACATATGTTTTATAGACAAATGCCATATATTCCTCTCTGAATATAATTGTGAATTCTTATGAATCCTACCATACATAGGGGACTGACACATATTTTTATTTTTCAGGTTAACTGAAATATGGCTGCTTTGCAAAACTTCACCCATGCTCTGGAAGAGACTTTCAAGAAGATTTTCATTGACTATATGAACAATTGGCGTAAAAATACCTCAATGGAACAAAATGCTTTGCAAGAACGAGTTGATGCTGAAAATTTAGATTATGTAATTTTGTATCTTATGGTAATGATTGGCATCTTCTCTTTTATTATTGTGGCAATTTTAATAAGCACAGTGAAATCAAAGAGACAAGAGCATTCCAATGACCCTTATCATCAGTACATTGTGGATGATTGGAGCGAAAAGCTAAAAAACCAGATTCTTTTCCAAGATGATCTTAAATCCGTTGTCCATGAAAATTGTGGAGCAAAGGGCAAAGGTAGTCCATAATTACCAAAAACTGAATTATGCATTGAAGAACTGGGATCCCTAATATAGTGGCTTTAATATTAATATGCTAGAGCTTGTATTCTATACATAATTATAGGATACTGGATTAAATTAAATATTAAGATTCAATATCTACAGGCAGAGCACTAACCAACTATGCACTTACTGGAATCAAAACAAAGCTTTCTAGACATCTTCATCAGTTCAAGAAATTACAAAGTGGGTTAAATCAGGGAAGCTAGTTTACATTCTGAAATTCCAGGCACTCTTTTAAGAATTATTACAAGATTGAGTGATTAAATGAAGATCCTTCAAAGAAATTATAACAAATTATAAAAATACATTGACTGCTTTGTTGAAGAAAATCGGTGATTCTATGCAGACGCCATGATATCCTTTTATTAGAGGGATTTTTAATTTTCACCACCGCCACCACTCTATTTGTGTGTGTGTGTGCTTCAACTACCGTGCCAATGGAAGAAGCCAGAGGACCAAAATTCTCTTACCTCCATTTCTGTTCTGCTTCATGAAGCTGTAACTGGACCGTTTCTGCTCAGTAAAACCCTTGGAATCTGCCACCCAGGAAGAGAGAAAAAAACTGGAATAATTATCTTTGGGTCTGTAGGCGAAAAGGTTGGCAGTTTGAGAGCCAAGAAGCACATAATGGGGTGAGCTCCCATTCTTGCCTGAGCTCCTGACTACCTAGCAAATCAAAAGCTTACCAATGTGAGTAGATAAATAGGTATCACATCAGTGGGGTGGTAACAACATTCCATGCACCTTGGCTTATAGTCATGCTGGTCACATGACTATGGAAGTGTCTTTGGAGAATGCTGGCTCCCTCAGCTAGGAAACGAAGATGGGCACCACCCCTTAGAGTCAGAATCAACTGAACAGAGGAAACCTTTACCTTACTGATTTTATGAAATGGGTATCAGCTGCTTTTTCTGTGAATCAGATGAAAAACACGGGAAGTTGAATCAGTAGGATTCCACCCTTTACTAAGGAACTTATTAATAGAATAACTGAACGTTTTGTTTTATGTAACCTAAAATTACAGTTCTTTTGTGACTCTATGACTTTTATGATATCCAATCCATTTAGAATCCATTAACACTGTGAGTTGTAGTTGTTATATGGTTCTTATCTGATATTTCAAATGTATAAAGGTTATTACTATATGTAGTAGCACTTTTTGTTTAGAGGCTTCTTATCTTTCAGCAGTCTACACTGTGATTAATTATACGTTGCTTAATAAATACAATTTTTCAGTGCAAAGAAAGAAAAAAGGAAGCGATTTGAATTTTGCTTCTGGGGTGTGGCAGACAATGTTATATTGAGTTTTGGAAACATCTTTAGAATGTAACGGTTGAACAAACATTTTTTTGAAGTGTTAATGCTCTGAATCTCACTCCATGCTCCACCTATACCTGAATTTAAATTTATATTCAGCCTGTAAATGCATGTAAATTTACATTCAGCCCATAAATTAATCACTTTTTACCAAACAGGTAAGACAATCAGGGATCTGATTATGGGGAACCAAAACTTGATAAAGTCTCTGCACTACTGGAAAATTGCTAGTGCTTGGGGTACAAGGATGCAATATCATGCTCTAATAAGCACCATATTTGATCAATATGAACAATGCAAATGCTGGTCACTACCAGGGCTTTTCTGTGATCCTCCCACTTTTGTATATGGATAAATTAATGCAAAATGCAATTACTTTTAGAGAACTGAAGATTTTCACCATTTTTATTTTTAAAAATTATAATTCTAATTGTTTTTTTTTACAAAAATTACAAATATTAGAAAAGAAACAAGTTAAATAAAGTATAGTGAATAGGTTTTATAAAACTTTAATGATGTAAGCAGTATCATAAAAGAGTTTATGACATAATGCAAATGTCACAAAACATTTCCTGTGCTGATGTTTGTGGTAAAAAGTTCAACATGTGTCATTTTCAAGGCAGATACTTCTCTGATTGTATCCCAACTTTTCCACTGAAGGCAGTTTATTAGAAGAAGTGTCACTGTTGAAGGCACTGAGGAATCTAATAAGGAAATATTGGACGAGGGGATAGATGGGGAACTCATCAAATTTGCAGATGACACCCAGCTGGCAGGAATAGCCAACACTCCAGAAGATAGGCTCAAGTTACAGAAAGATCTTGACAGACTTGAAAATTGGGCGCTATCTAACAAAATGAAATTCAACAGTGAAAAAAGTAAGGTTCTACATTTAGGCCAAAAAAACAAAATGCACCAGTACCGTATATGTGGTACCTTGCTCAACAGTAGTACCTGTGAGAGGGATCTTGGAGTCCTAGTGGATAACCATTTAGATATGAGCCAGCAGTGTGCAGCAGCTGTTAAAAAAGCCAACACAGTTCTGGGCTGCATAAACAGAGGGATAGAATCAAGATCACGTGAAGTGTTAGTGCCACTTTATAATGCCTTGGTAAGGCCACACTTGGAATATTGCATCCAGTTTTGGTCGCCACGATGTAAAAAAGATGTTGAGACTCTAGAAAGAGTGCAGAGAAGAGCAACAAAGATGATTAGGGGACTGGAGGATAAAACATATGAAGAACGGTTGCAGGAACTGGGTATGTCTAGTTTAACAAAAAGAAGGACTAGGGGAGACATGATAGCTGTGTTCCAATATCTTAGGGGCTGCCACAAAGAAGAGGGAGTCAGGCTGTTCACCAAAGCACCTGAGGGTAGAACAAGAAGCAATGGGTGGAAACTGGTCAAAGAAAGAAGCAACTTAGAACTAAGGAGAAATTTCCTGACAGTTAGAACAATTAATAAGTGGAACGACTTGCCTTCAGAAATTGTGAATGCTCCAACACTGGAAATTTTTAAGAAAATGTTGGATAACATTTCTGAGATGACTGAGATGGTGTAAGGTTTCCTGCCTGGGCAGGGGGTTGGACTAGAAGGCCTCCAAGGTCTCTTCCAACTCTGATGTTATGTTATGTTAAAATATCTCTGAAATGATGTCCCAAGGAGCCATGGACTGTCTAGTTGTAAACTAAATCCCTCTGCAGTAAAGTCCTCTCTTCATCTCATATTTTCCATGTTCCTGTTCCAACAATTCTCAGTAAGATAACCATTTTATTTACTATTTCTTTTCTGTAAAATGCTTCATGTGCTGAAACCCATAAAGGCATTTTAGGCACAATTTGGGTTTAGATCTCTTCCCAATATGGCACTTTTAATATAATGATTCTTAAAATCTACTTTTACCTTAACGTTATTGTACATGGCACAATGTTTTTTTTACAACCTGAGATTGTGCCTACCTAATTTTAAAATTCCCTTATTTTTCACCAAAAACCCATGTTTTTTTATTTGTCAAATAAATAATGAGTATCTGTGTACAGATTCAACACAGTATCCTTAGGGGTGTATCCATCTTGTCAGGTGTTAGCAAGTTTGTTAGTATGTCCAGCTTAACTGAAGCTCATTGAGGAATAAACGTTGATTGATAAAAAAAATAGGTAATGAAATGTCTCTAAATGAGTCATGCCAAATACTAAAAACTTCGTTGCTGAAATAAATGATTTGGCAACCTGTGTCTCAATAAAAGAGTTTCACGCTGCCCTGTTTCATAATTTAGCAGGCCAGCCTGAAAAACAACCAGCATTTGGAGAAAGCCCGAAAACTTGTGTTTGCTAAAAACCTGACTACAAATTAAAGGAAATTTCAGATTAAAGAACCTGATCCTGTTTGGTTGAGGATTTGATCAGATAGGTAAATTTGCCTCATCAAATTGTTAGCTCTACAGCAATTTCTAACATTTTTCTGTAACTCAAGGTACCTGCTTCTATCAAATAATCCAAAATAAATTTATCAGTGAAAAGCAGGATAAAAAGAAAGAAAGCAATAAATTTGTCCAGCTTCATACTGCAAACATTAGACCAAAATCTTCAAAATGCTCTTTCATTATCAGCCTCCTTTAAGGAATTAGCAAAGGTTCATATTTCTTTTGTTTTGCTATTTAATCTGTACAGTATTACATTTTAATCTTTTGTAAACTGCCTGAGAGCATAGTGAAAAAAAACAAGTTCGGAACAGTTTCCTGTCATTCCTCCCACATAACCCATCTTTGAAAGTAAGCCACCTACTGCAGAAACCATTTGATATTAGGCTGGCTGAACTGGTATGCTTTGTTCACTTTAGTGCAGGGCTGTCAAACTTGTGTGGTCACAGCAGCATTATGTGACATATTGCGACTCCCCCCCTTCACTAAACTGGGCATGGCTGTGGCCAGTGGTGTGATACATCCAACTCCCAACGCTGGGAGTTTGACTCCCCTGCTTTAGTGACTGTGTTAACACATCACCTGTTCTAAACATGGCTTGTTCAACAACTCAAAATTGGTCTGCTTTGTGCTGAAGCATAATGGAGTTCACATATCACACCTAGCAAAAGACATTATAATCAAAGTAGAAAGGCAAAGCTAGCAGAAGGTCATAGAATTGGTGAATTTATAGATTTTCACTGTTTTGCTGTAACTCCTATTCACATGGGAAGGTGTACTTAACATCCAAATTAATTTGAATTTGAAAAAGAAACTAGGCATGGCTAGTCTAGTGAAAAGAAGGAATAGAATAGAATAGAATAGAATAGAATAGAATAGAATAGAATAGAATAGAATAGAATAGAATAGAATTTTTATTGGCCAAGTGTGATTGGACACACAAGGAATTTGTCTTGGTGCATATGCTCTCAGTGTACAGGGGTGTATAGGGGTGTACAGTGTATAGGGGTGACATGATAGCAGTGTTCCAATATTTGAGGGGCTGTCACTGAGAGGAGAGGGCAACCTATTTTCCAAAGCACCCAAAGGCCAGACAAGAAACAATGGATGGAAACTGATCAAGGAGAGATTCAACCTAAAAATAAGGAGAATGTCAGCGTTATTTTCTGACATGAGAACAATCAACCAATGGAAGAGCTTACCTTCAGAAGTTGAGGGTGCTTCATCAATGAAAACTTTCAAGAAGAGACTGGACAGTCACTTGTCAGAAATGGTACTCTAGGGTCTCCTGCTTGAGCATGATGACCTACAAAGGGGTCTCCAACCTTGGTCCCTTTAAGACTTGTGGACTTCAACTCCCAGAGTTCTGGGAGTTGAAGTCCACAAGTCTTAAAGGGACCAAGGTTGGAGACCCTGACCTGCAAGGTCCCTTCCAACTCTATTATTCCGATCTGTTATTCTGTTAAGAGAGGAGATAACGTGCTTCTGACTTCAACACCGGTGATAGTAAAAGGGGAAACTTTTTCTTTCCTTAACACGATTCGAAATCTCAATTCCCTTCGCAGCACTAATACCGAAAGGGTTAACATCTACGGGTTTTTTTCTTCTTTGCTGACGTATTGGACTCTGTAGCAGCAAGGATTCTGGGAGTCGTAGGCTCTAGTAGTTTCCTGTGTTTTATGGCTCCTCGCTATTAAGGTACTGTAGCTTTTGCATAACAAATTACACAGCATTTTAGGCTTATTTACCAGAAAGTCCGATTTAAACAGAAAGCATATCATGAAAAGTGTCGGTGCTGTAGACATTATGTTTCATATTTTAACCTTTACATTGCATGAAGGGCAATGATTTGTAAATTCTTTGGTCTGCAATTCAGAATCTCATAGCAGTAAATCTGCATTTGGAGTTAACTTTTTTGGACACCAAGGCACGTAGTTTGAACCAGCATGCGTACAATTCAGTTACACAATACAGACTAGGCAGATATAAGGGAAGTTTTCTTTGTTTGCTGCTTGTATAGGTTTAACCGTTTTCCGAATCATCGTTGTAGATGGAGTATGTTGCAAGCCGGGCCAGGCCATGTAGTTTTCTCCGGAAATAAATAGCGCTTATCTCATGTAATAGAATAGAATAGAATAGAATAGAATAGAATAGAATTTTATTGGCCAAGTGTGATTGGACACACAAGGAATTTGTCTTGGTGCATATGCTCTCAGTGTACATAAAAGAAAAGATGTAAGAGAACTTGGTGCTTAAAGTTTTGGGAGGAGTAAAGGAATCAAATAAAATAGACTTCTCAATATAGAAAATTGTACTGAAAGTGCTCTTAGGACTTCATCTCTGTATATTTATTCTATGGAATTTTTACGAAATAAATGTCAATTTCACAATGAAATTTTGCATTTTGTGTTACCGATTAAAATATTTACATCCTCGCAGTCTAAATTCGCATTTCTATGCCTAGTAACAAATGACTTAATCACATTGAGGTTTATTTTAGTGTGAACATACACAATATCTAATTTGAAAGTCACCCAGAACCATAAAGTAGCTGATCACATCTAAAAAAATCAGCACATAACTAGTTTATGGTGCAGGATGTCTTGCAAAACCAAGAAGGTGAACTGTTATGCAGATTAAAACAGGATGGAGAATATCAAGCAATGAGGGCAAATATATGTAGTATAGCTAAATTAAATGATCAGAGCAGTTTAGTATGCTATATCCTTATATAGAAATTTGCATGTAGTGTTGGGTGAGAGTTAAACTAAATCAATTCTTTAAAGAAATGAATTAAAAGGCAACAGGGCTAAACTAGCTAACAAGCTATACAATCAAAACAGGAATATTAAAACATGTATATCACTCTTGGCCTGAACTCCTATAAAGATATGTACAACTTATGTTACAAATAATAGTATTACTTCATAGAACCACAGAATTGAAGGATTTTGAAGTTCAGCTTCCTGCACAGTGTAGAAATTCACTATCGTAGCAGCACGTCTAAGTTGCTACTTTATGCCCATTGTCCCAGTTTATCAAGATCCTATTGAATCCATATTGGAAATGCAAAAAAACTCAGGGAACGTATCACCATCTATGGTGGACATGTCCAGTGGCAAAAAAATTCTGGGCAAATATTAAAAAATGGCTAGAAAAAATAACAGAACCACCAGTTGAAAGAAAACTGGAAACATTTTTACTAGGAATCTTTACGAGAACATACACCAAGAAAATAAAATATCTGATTTTATACATTATAACAGCTGCACGAATAACATATACACAAAATTGGAAACAGGGAAAGATACCAACAGATGAAGAAGTGATAGGGAAAGTTTTAGAGTGTCGAAATGGACAAGTTAACAAAAGAAATTAAAGAGAAAGAAGAGACAGATTATTATATAATCTGGAATAAATGGTATGAATTGACTCTAGAAATAAAGGGAAAAAAATAAAGGGGAGAAATTAGAATGTACAGAATGTATTAGAAATGTACAATATGTAAATAATAAATATATAAGAATCTAGAAAAGTAAAGCTATTAGTATTAGATAATTTAATGTAAATAAAGAAAAGGGGATAAGAAAGAAAATAAAATAACAAATGTGATATGGGGGAAAAGGTATAAAAGCGAAAGAAGACCAGTAAGAAATGCTGTTTAGAAATAGGAAATATTTATATGTTATATGTTGTGTGTTTGTCAGATTGTGTGTCACATTAAAACAATAAAAAATTTTTTTAAAAAGATCCTGTTGAATTTTGGTACTGGCCTCTAAGGTGTTTGTTATCCCCCCATTTTTGTGTGATCTGAAACTTTTATATATTTTCTAACCATTCATCCAAGCCTTTTAGGAATATGTTGAACAGCATAGGACTCAAAAAAGGAGCTTTCAATATGCTACTTGATGTTTCCATACAATTTTACATGGAGTATACTAATTAGGTACAATTGTTCAGTCAGCTCTAATTTCACATAATGGTAATATAATCCAATCCACATTGTGCCTTTTTTTTCCTATTAGAATCTCATGAGAGATTTACACTATCCTGTTGGTTTATATTCCAGGCTCTAGTGATGGGTTAATTTTGATCAAGGTCTTCACATTTTGGAAAGTTCTAACATTTGATTATTTGTCTTATTCACAGTATATAACAGAGAGCTGAACAAGTTTTTGAATGTAGGCTGCACTCAGCCATGCCAAAGTCATTCTCTGATGGATTCATAAGAAACACTAAATTTAATTTTAATTAAAACTGAATTAATATGCACATATATTTTCTAATATATTTTCAGTACTTCCTTTCTTCTAGCCTGAAGTGTTTTCATTTTGTTTTATAAGTCTCTGCTGAAAGCTTTAAATAGAAAGATTCTTTTAAAGACATAGTAACTGTAACTGTTTAAAACAACAGCCTATTTTAGCATATATGGGTACTTTAAATAGTTGCAGATAGATACTATGTTTTTATACCCATATATTATGAAACAACTTTTGAAAATCAAATGCGAAGCATTGTATAGCTTTAGTGTATAGATAAATATCAATTATTTATAATGCTACTTTTTTATCCATGTTGTGACATTAACAGGACTTTCTGGATTAATTTGGATGAACCTGACCCTGTTAGTTTTTCTTAAGAACTTGGAAACCTGGTTCTTACCTCCCCCTGGTGGCTTCGGGCCAGATCATTGGTTGAACTCATTCTGAAACGATTTTGCACTTGAATATGTTGTGACTTGGCTATATTGTAGTGTTTTCAGTGGTGAGATTCAGCCAGTTCGCACCACTTCAGGAGAATCGGTTAACTTTCTGAGCAGTTTAGCAAACTGGTTGTTGGAATAAATCATTAGGGCAGAGAACCGGTTGTTAAATTACTTGAATCCCACCACTGAGTGTTTTATGTAGTTTGCTATTAGTTTACTTGGTTTTTCTGTTTTTAGCTATATGTAAGTCTCTCAGAGTCTTATTTGTGAAATGGGTAGAAATATAAATCTTCCAAATAAATAAACAATATAAGCTCCTGGTAGGTCTTGTTATTTTATTAGGAGAAACTTTGCAGCTATAGGAAAATAAGCCATGATCACATATCAACCCATTAACTTACCTTTGGGGTTGGGGGGGGGGGAAGATAAATATGGAACTTGGTATATCTACATGATTCTAAGGGTCTCAAAAACATAATTTTGAAAAGTCTTTATGAATTAATCATACTTTTATTATTTTATCACTAGAGAACCTTACTTATCAGATGCATTTTTAAAAATAAATGGCTTTCTATGTAAGGCTTTGGCAAAGACATAAAAGAGAAATAGTTGGGTTTTTTTAGAAAAAATTTATTGGTTTTAAAAACAAACAAAAACAATGGACATTGCTCTATGTCTCTGGTTTCTAACATTTACGTCAAGTTCAGAGAAATAGTTTGAACTGGGAGAAGGTGCTGGAACTTGACAGAAAGGTCACTAGAAATAAATATAGATTAATATTTTTGGAATAAACTTGCAGTATATATGTAACGTATTAATATGCCATGCCAAATTAGCTTCCCTTGAAATCCTTAATTTATTTCAAATACAAATGGGTGGTATAAATTGTTGGATTTGTTTTCAGAAGAGGCTTTGATTCAAATAGAATTTTCTGTATAAAGTGAGATAAATAAACCAGGATTGTTTAAAATAATACTGAGCAATGTAGGAAAAATATGTTTGCTCACTGCTATTATGTCCATTTCAGAGTTTTTGCTCTAGAATGAAAAAAAAACTGATTCCAGGAAAGAGTCAAAATGTTTTTTTGGTTTCAGAAAATGGAACCTAGAATATAAACAGGATAAATTCTCAAATTTAATAGTGAAAATGTTGCCATTAGTGCTCAGTTTTCATTGTTGTTTTCCTTTATTGAATATTTTATTCCACATTATTAACACAGAGGATTTTCCAGTTCTCCAGCATGGATCTTTTATTACTGCAATTCTCATTCTCTTGTCTACTGTGAGAGCCAATCAAATTAATCTTAGCTATTGCTACTAGATTTCTATTGGCTAAGAATTGGGTGGGTAAGTTGAAGCCCAGTTGTTAACTTCCAAGCAGTTTGTAGGCAGCTTGGCAACTAATATACCAAATTTGGAGGATATTGAATAGTTTATCCTTTGGCCAAGTTAATGGTTGTAACTGAAATGCAGCTCCTTAAATTGTTGCAACTGCTTTATGGCCATTAGAATCTGCTGGTTCAATTCATCTAAAGTCAGATAGATATATATGTTGAGAGATAAATAAGCAGTAGATGGGATTCTGTACCATTTTAACCTGCATCCAGACATTGTGGTGGTGTCCAGAGGGGATTGGGGGTATCAGAATGACAGAAGCAGTTTTGGACAGTCATAATCCCATTTCATCATTTTGATGATGGCAGGAAGCTTCTATTGGTGTCCATGCCTATAGAGGTCTGAGTTTCAATATTTTGCCAAACAAGAAATCTATAATGGAAGATGCATCATTCAAGCTGATCAAGGTCTTAACAAGTTAAAACTGTTTCCTAATGCAAAGGGCAAACGTGTTTGGAATTTGTTGAAGTCTTTAACTTATTTCCAATAAAATAGAGTAGCCTTTACTTTAGACAGCTTATGTCTGCTTTATTTGATGATGTATTCAATCACAATATTGTTTAAAAATGCATTCACTTAGCATTAAAATTGAGGGTCACTGCTAGTACCGCACATACAAAGTGTAAAAAGCATTATTGGAATTTTTTATGGAGACCCTGGGTTGTAGAAACCGAGCAGACATTAATTGTGATTACCTCCTCTAAAAACAAGTTAGTTGTAATGGACCTCCTACAGTATGGTTTTCAGTAGGATTTATATGCAATTAACTTTAAATGAATTGGAGCCTACAGCTGTTCAGTTACCACTTGACCAGTATTTTAACAAACGGATTAATTATTGCCAGTGAGGGTTTCTTTTTTTGTTCTTTTTTTCCCTTCTCTTAAACTGAATAGCTGCTGAATAGTCATTTGCCGATGAATATGACCCCTGTCACCAACCAAGTCAAGTCTTGGCTGTTTGTACTGCAGCTGGTCACTGATCTTATCACTCAGTGGAAACACATTTCCCTTTCTTGAATGTTTTGTATCTGAGGAGAAGTGTGCTGGGAATTCTTATGTATAGGAACAACATCCTCGCCTGACCCTGAAATGAGATCAATTCCATCCTTTTGAAACTCCATGAGCCCTCTATCAAGACCTGGTTATCTTATCAGAGCTGGGGTTCCCAGGGTACCAGAGACTTGCTTTGAGGGCTCTATTGTTGAGGGGGGCATTTTTATCCTCGCTTCACTGCATTTGTATCTTTTTGGTTTTTATGTTTTTATTAATACAGTTTTTACATCTTCATCTGTTATTTTTACATTGCTATTTTATCTAATTGTTGTGCACCAGCCAGAGTATTTTTGGTAAGATGTCTGACTATATAAATTTAATAAATAACTAAATATTAAGCCCATGTCATTAATATTGACATCTCGTTAATATATATCTGTTGAAACAATTCAGTGAGCTATTTTGGCAGATGGTTTTGCCCTTAGCAATATTCCACTTATCTATGGTTCAAATGGGTTCTTTGAATATATCACTTCTCTTTCTTCCCCAGGTGACTTTTCACAAAAAAGGATTGCATTCTTATATATTTGCCTTGTAACACCCTAAACTGAAGATTATAGTTAGAGTTAAGATGGTGCTCCTGAATTGGAAGGTGAGAAAATTTTTAATGTGTATCTTAAATTTTGGTCTCCTGATTTCTTAATCACTGAGTCTGGAAGAAACAACCCTATATATTTTGTATACATCGATACCTAATCTGAGAGAGAACAACATTCTAGAAAACTACAATCTGTACTGTATGACTTGTGGCTTTATAAAAAGGTTATATAGCAGGTTCTTCCTGTGGCCTCTTTATCTTGTTTCTTGACTGGCTGTGCAAGAATGTATCTCAACCAATGACTGCACACTTCAGGGTGTGTGTTCTTGTACGTTATCCGTGTGGTCAGTTTATCCAGATTCTGTTTCCATGAGTTGGATTTTACTTTCACACTTTTTAAAGTCGTAGCCTGTTGAATAAAGAACTGCATAATCATTCTGTTCTTCTTTACTAGATGATGTTAAAATCCAGCAAAATCTTTATTGGGGCCTCCCTATGGTTAGCTTTTTAGTGAGCCTATTTGGAATGATAAAAGAATGTTGTCCATACCATCACAAGTTAACCCTTATGAAGCAAAGGAATTTTTAGAGAATTAATTATAAAGTGCCTGTACAGTATTTTAACTGAGATCATCCTCATAAGGCATTGTTAATGTGATGAAAATTGTAACTATTCCATGACTATGAAGGCCTTCTGAATCATTATAGCTGTTTCAAGGAAGTAATTTGAGTTTGACAAATTCAAATGTTCATTTTCTAGCTATTCTGTTTACATTACTACATTAAAATAACTCCGTGATTATTTTTTTTCTATTTTAGGCACTGGAAAATTTTCCATTGCTAATGTACATTTTAGCTGCTAAAACATTAATTCTTTGCTTAGCATTTGCTGGGGTAAAAGTATATCAAAGGAAAAGACTTGAAGAGAAGCTGAAAAGGGAACAAGTAGAAAAGCAGAAAAGAGAAATGGAGAAAAAAGAATACTGAAGATCTAAAGGTATATTTTCACTGGAATCAATGATATTTTATAACAAGTTAAAGAGAACACGCCATCGATTGAAACAATGCATGAAGGGAGTTGTGAAGTGACATGACCCATTCTATTCTCAGGTTGGTCAGAAGACCTCCTCCTCCTCCCCCCCCCCCTTTCTTGCATGAAGGATTTCTACACTTGTGCATATAAACAATTATTTTGCAAGCTCTGAAAACCTGGATGATTTATGTTGCTGATCTCCATATAGATGGCCCCATGGTCTCAATACACAAATGCAAAGATTCTTGATTTGTTTCAAGACTGAAGGGACTTTAATCTGTCAGCTGAGCATTGTACAGCTCCCAAATACATTATGGGGCTAAAAGCATACAATCTAGTAAAAATGCAAGAAGACATGGGTTGGTGTTTACACCGTGTTATGAGTTGTAACAAGCTTTTATGGCATATACAGTAAACTATAATTAAACAATCGGTGGTTCATTGTTGAATTCAGCCTTTCTTTCAGGGTGTGGGAGTGTTGTCGTAACTTACATTCCTCTGAATAATTTCATGCTTAGTGAGTTTACTAGAATTCTTTGGAACTTCAGTTTAGATTATATATGTCTGATAGGTATTTGAAAAGTCAACTGTCATAGTAGAAGGAGCACTTCTAAATTCCTGTTCTCTCACCCCTTTAAATACAATCATCACCCATAAATATGTACTGCAAGATAACTTATTCTTCTTTTCCTGTGAAAAAATACACTGGTATGGGAATATTAATATGAGGAAAAAAGACCCTGTCAGCTCTCTTCCCATTGCCACCTTCCATTCTCTGACTTTGCCTGATTAAAGACAAAACTCTTTCCAAGAAAGAAAAAACAACAACAACCCCATATGTCTCATCCTTCAGGTCATGATCTTCCAGTCTTTCCTGTTCAATTGTAGTAGAAGGCTTATGCCAAGATCATCATCTGGAGGTACACTATGGGAAAAATGTCAACTAAAATATTTAACTTAGTACATAAATCATGTTGGAACTGGAGCAGCAGAAGAATATATTTGAGTTAGACACATCTTGACCCAGGAATTTTATTTGAATAAGCTGCACTGCTTGTTTTACTGGGCCTCTTTGGGACAATCTTGTAATGAAGGCTGAAACCGCTCCAACTCTCAGCTTTGCAATTTCAGGATATTCTAAAGAACTGGAAATAATTGCTTTTATTATATGTGGAGTATTTGTCCCGCATCCACATGCACTTAATATACAAACACACACACACACACACAGACACACACACACACACACACACACACACATTGACCTCAGCCTATGGGAACAGAACAACTTTGTCCAACCGTTTACCAAATATGTGCAAAATGTGATTAATGTGCAAAAATGTGATGATTAACAAATATGTATAAAATGTGATTAACACTCTGTTCGACAAGTGGGAACACTAATTTATGATCTGAGAGCTTAGTAAGGCTTCTTTTATTATTGTGCTTTTGATTGGCATGTTTTATTATTTGATATATGATACTTGCTGCATGCAGAATTTGTGTGAATGGGAATTTACAAAGGTGAGTTTCAGAGCACGAAACAATTTGGTTTCCTGGGAAAACAATGAAATTATGAAATGTTATATGGTGCTCTGAACCTCAAATGGCATGTGCATTCGTAAACTGGCTTGAATGGTACCTTTTAGAAATTCAAATGATTACGTTTCTGGAACTATTTTATTTCAAACATTTCAAAATAAAATAATATTGTGCTAAAACATCGCATCACAAAATCTGAAGCAACTGTAAGAAACAAATCTTAAAACCCAAATATAAATTACATTTTGTAAGTTGAATTTAAGAAAAATATTTGAATAAAAATTGAATAGTAGCAGGCAGAATTTTGTGTCAGCTTCTTAGAGAAAGGAGAATGGGAGCTACTTGAATCTCTTGGACAGCAGATTGCGTATCATGGGAGCCATTGAAGATAAGACTACACTTCATAGATTAGATTAGAATGGCATCTGGCGTAAAACCTTGTAAAAGTAAGACTAGGGCTGAGCATTTGCTACCTGTATATAAGGTTTTCTCTTTACTTCCTTGGGCTGTGGTGGCACAGTGGTTAGAATGCAGTACTGCAGGCTACTTCTGACTGCCAGCTGCCAGAAATTTCGCAGTTCAAATCTCACTGGCTCACTGGTTGACTCAGCCTTCCATCCTTCTGAAGTCGGTAAATGAGGACCCAGATTGTTGGGGGCAATATGCTGACTCTATAAACCACTTAGAGAGGGCTGTAAGGCACCGTGAAGTGATATATAAGTCTAAGTGCTATTGCTATTGCTTCCTAGTGAGACTTACCCTAATTTTGAAATCCCTCTATCAACAATCAGTTCAGACTTTTGATAAAAATGGTCTGTTTTTTTCTTGATCTTATTTTCCAACAAGAAAGGAAAGGAAGAAAAAAAAACCCCAGAAAGGAGAATGGATTGTGCAATTCACATTCCACCCATTTTGCATGCAGCTTTCAGATTAGTTCCAGCACTGTGTGCTTTCAAATGGTTAAAGACTGCGTACTGCAGTGTAACCTACCAGGTAGGGTAACAGTGTTCTTTGGCTTACATTATAAAACTTTGGCACTGTCTTCTGCAAACAAAATAAAGAACCCGTATAAAAAGTAGGCTGGGAGGAAGTAGCAAGAAAAGGAAGAGTGATACCTCAAGTCCCCATCTTCTTTCCCAATCCTAAATTTTGGTGTGCAGAGAATAGGGTAGGCTGAGATTTGAACTGTGAAATTGCAGCCAAGCAGTCAGCTGGACCTTAGGTACAGTAGCATTAGGAGTTGTAAAGTAAGGGATTGCAGTATCACTTAGGAGCCCATGACATCAAAGCGAAACTTTTATTTCGAACTCGCATGTTGCTTTTTGCATGAGAAGATGGAGACTTACTAGCTGCTGCAAATAGAATCATTCTATTTTGTGTGCAGATTTTCAGACGTGGCAGCTGACTTGGATGCCTTTCTGGGAAGCATTGAAGGTTTCACTGAAATGGACAACAATGCTGGAGAAATGAATTCCCTAAGATCAAGATTTATTTGAACAACAATGTATTTTAATTTTGTTGTTGTTTTGTTACAGATAATAGCAGGACATTGTCACATATTTATTCAGTAAATCTTCTTTTGCAAAACTGGTACCGGTATCATTTGGAATCCTGCATGTTGTGTTCCATTTGTTCAAGTACCTTCCAGTTAGATAGATAATCAATTTTTCTCCCATGCAAGAGGAAAACTATTCCCTTTGCAACCTAATCTGGTCAGTGTTGCTCATGAATACATCCTACTAGAAATAATTAGATTGGTCCTGACTGTTCTATTGGTTTTAAAACTACACTTTGAATTGGAAGAGAAAAAGAACCAGATATTACATCTACTGCTGTCTGTCTCCCAGTAAAATATATAATGCTTAGTAAAACAGCTATGCTCTATGGCTTCATTCCCCAGTATCTGCTCAGAAAAGCACTTTGGAGCAAATACAGAGGTGCAGTCTTAACATTTCACATTTGATTAAGTCGTTACTCTTCTCCCTGTCCTGCTTTTTTAAGATGAAGGTACAAATTATATGTGGGAGAAAAATATACATGCTGAAGTCTAAAATTTGCAATGCTGTGATTCCTATTGAATCGAGTCAAACTTTTGAATGGGCCTGCAAATGACTGCACTTCGTAACTTTGGGCACAATATATCACAAAATTAAAAGCTATAGTTCTTTGCACACTTGCAAGGCAGAAAGTTCTATTGAATATAATAGGGCTTATTTCTTAGTAAATATTACAGCCTTGTGCTGCAACTTTACTTGAGTTGAAGAAAAACTTGATAAGCTCTTGTGTTGCTTTTTCTGGGATTTGAAGTTAAACATGAATACAGAACTTTAAAATCCTTAATATGGGCTCTAAATTAATACATAGTTTAAAAAGTGTATGATTGTTTGCATTGCCCTAAAAATTGCAAATAAATTTTAAATTACCTAATTCATCTCTCATTTTCTAATAACCAAGAAATTATAGGTCTCTTATTAATGTGAGACAAGATGTATTGCCTTACCAAAATTTTTAAAAACTTTCTCCTTTGCTCCTTTTATACAAGTGAAATAATGACCGTATTGTTACTGTATAAGGCTCATTAGGTTCAGTTTTAATCTTCATGTTTAAACTAAAAAGAAGCCACTTAAATCTAATATAATGGTTTGATTTATTCTTAGAGCCAGATTAGTTATAAAAGTACTTTAAATTTGCACAGAGTACAAGTCATATCAGCAGGAACAATTTATATGAATGAAAATGGGAAGATGCTGAATATTTGTTTTACAATTCTACTGTTTCCAGACAATTCGGCTCTTTTTTAAATCTCCATTTGTGTTCGCTTTTAAAAGATTCTGTTTCTCTTTTTGTAGCTGGGAGACATATTCTTCCACTTGCTGCTGAGAAAAATGATCTCTGCTATTCAATTTATTTTGTTTTAATTAACAAGTTGAAAAAGCAGTCCATGGGCCAGCTTCCAGATGTTGCTGAAAGCAACTCTCATCAGCCATCCTAGCCAGGGCTTTTGAGAAACAGACCTGGACAACATTTGGAGGAACCCATGTTGCCAATTTGAATTAAGAATGAGAGGCACTGCTTGCACTAGAACACAAAGGTCTCTGGCACATTAATATCATGTACTGCCATCCTGTGGACATGTGATGATTTGCTGTGGCTAACCATGATGAAAGTCACCCTAAATAGAAAAAAATATCATAGTACAATGGAGTACTGAATATGTTTGCAAATGACTATTACTGAATTCAAAAGGCCTTTTTATTGTTGCTGGTGGAGCAGAAATGTCAAGAAGCACTTGTATCCTCTCCATCTAAAGATGGATTTATAGGATACCAGTATCACTATTTTAAAAAAATCTTTGAATAAACAGATATACAATAAAACACGCGAGAGTCTTTCAAGGATATTGTTCCCAGTTAACCATTCATCCAGCTAAACTAGCATCTCCCAATGTGTCAATTGCTAGAAGAGATAAAAGTCTTTTCAGGTGATACTGGCAAATTTAGTATAAGCATAACTCCAAGGGGAGAAATGTTACATAGAAAGTCTGAAATGAGAAAAAAGAGAACCCAAAAGGAAGTGAGGGTAACCAATAGAGCACAGAGAACTCAAGAGAGAATTTGTGTTTAATTCATTTTCCTTGTATAATGTATCTCGTAGATTTATTTTTTGTCTTGTTTTTTAAAACCATGGAATTAAGCCCTGGATGTGGCCAGTGTTCTGCCAAATGCATCCTATTTGAAAGTTGAGTCTCAGTATTCATATTTATTTAGTGTTTTCAGGGGTGTAACCACAAGACATCTTTGGAAGCTATTTTGAATATATAAATTGCTAGAGTATAATTGTGGCTGATTATTACTTGACATCACAATAGTGGATTCAAATTTAAGTACAAAAGTACCCCTATTTATTTAGCATTGTTTGGACTCTTCCATTCATTTTTATTCTTCTGAATTGTATCACCAAAAATAAAATGTAATCATTTTAGGAACCTGAAATATGAAATCCATAGATCTCTTGGTCACCTCAAAAAGCTTTGGAGGTTTGGTGGTAATTGGATGAAATTTGACCTGAATACGTCAGTTTAAAATACAATGCAGCCAAGGGCCAGGAATTCTGATTTGTAACTAGATTTAGGGAGAGTAAAAGTTTTCAGAGAAGCTTATTTGTAAAAAACAAAGATTTAATCATACTTTTCTCCCATTCATTAGAGTGACCACTATTGTCTCTTGACTGACTTAATTACTTCTTCGCTATTCATGAAAATGTGAAAAGGTTCTAGAAGAGAAGGAAATATCTCTATTGGAACCCATCAATTCATAACACCATTATGTGGATCAATGTGATCCAGTTAAAGTGTACATCTTCATGAATTTGGGATATGGATTATACCTTTGTTTTTCTTAATTGTTAATAACTTAATTCTTAATTTCTTATATTTATTTAAAATAATTTAAGTTATTTAAGTTATTTAACTTAATGTAATATAATTTAACAAAACTTAATTTCTTACTACCTATTTTAATACTATAATACCTAATACAAACATGCAAGAGAGTCACATTATGTTAAAAAGAAATGGTCACTCCAAAAGAATTTGGTTCTGGTATTAAGTTACTTAATTTATTAAATTAAATTAAATTAAGTTATTTAACTTAATGTAATTTAAGAAATCTTAATTTCTTAATTCTTAATGCCTGTCCTTATTTTTTCTTTTTTTCCTTCTATCTCAAAGTATCTACATATTTACAAATAGCTGTTTGTCCACATCACAACAAAATTAAATTAATCTGCTTAAATGGCATGTGAATCTAATACTATAACACTGAAAGTAACTTTAAAACTATTCTTTTTATTATCACCATTGACATAGAATTATAAAGTGAAAATGCACATTTAGTATCTGAATTAGCCCATTTTCAAACAAATATCACTTGACAAATGACTGGAAGCTGTCAGGAAAACTTATCCAAATAGTAATTTTCCCATCTCCGCACTTTGTTAACAGCCACTTTCCATTTGGTTGGGCTTGTTTTCTCTATTCCTTTCCCAATCAGGTCACTGAAGAGGATGCACTGGTATGAATAGGTCCTTTCCAAGGATGTCAGAGAAAAGTCTTTTCTGTTATTGATAATAAACCATTTCAAAGATGACCAGACAGAATCCATAGGATGCAAGTAGTTGTAATCAAAAGGCACTGAAAGAAGTTCGTGACCTGTAGCCCTGGCAATTTCAGGGCAGTGTTTGATGTTCAACAAGTAGGGATGAGAAATGGCCTGAGGATCGATTATGTCCCCTTCCTGGTTAGATGCTTCAGTCTTTACCCTTAAGCGTTTTTTCTCTTTGACCACAATGGCACACTTTCCATAAGTAATAGAGAGAAAGTCACAGAATTCCTGAAACATGTCATCCTGCTGCCCTAAGGGTAAGTCATCCCTTAGATATACTCTATATCTCCAGGGTACCCATCCTTGGCTGTTGCCAGCATGTACAACTGTCCATATGGGCCAGTTGAGATTATCTTCATAAGGAAACTTGTCTCCTGTTATGAGACTTTCAGAAATATCAGTTTCACCTAAAAATATAGTCTTGTAGTCATTGAGGTGAAGAGTTCTTAAATTTTTCAAATATTGCAGACATAGTTTTCTTGATGTAGTGTCGTGGGAACTCCGATGAATAATGTGTTTTAATAGTGGGTTTACAACGCGATGCATCATGGATTGCCTGGCAAAATTGAGCTGCACAGAAAATTCTAATGATGCCCAGAGATATTGATGATCTCATAATGGATTTCACTGCCTGTATTATTTAGTAATACTGAAATAAAAACTAAAGGCGTCAGGAAAGGCATCCAGCCAGTAAATGCTCAGCTCCATTCAGTCGCCCTGATTCCACCCTAAATAAAGGGATTAAAGGGTCATCAGAAGAAAAGAAATGAAACAAAAACTGAATTATGTATTCATGTGTCATGGCTAATTAATACTGGATAATAAGGATTTTTCTTCCTGAACACTTTTCGGTGTATGTTATACACCGTTTAAGGCTGCTAATTATGAAAACAACCTATAATTTAATTTATCTTGTACTGTTTTAGTGGAAATTTTGAGTAGTTCAGAGAACCAGCAAATACCACCTCTGACTGACTCCAGAGTGGGTGGGAATGGAGATTTTGCAATATCCTTCCCTTGGAATGTGGTGGGAATGGAGATTTTGCAGTATCTTTCCCATGCCACACCCTCAAGCCATACCAACCAAGCCACGCCACACCCACAGAACGGTGGTAAAAAAAAATTGGATTTCATCACTGCCTTTCAGTATCTGTTGGCTATGCTGCATACGTGAAAGAAATATACAAAAACATGCAACTACTGTTAAAGCACATCCAATACACCAAGTACAACTAGAATATCTGTGGAGGTCTAAAGGTAGTGGCTCTGCTGCATAGAATGCAACTTGCATATGCCAAGTACTGTTCTTGCATAGACGAATGGAACAAACATGAAAGAGAGTCAGTCAAATTACATTAAAAAGAAATGGCCACCCCAAAATAATTTGGTTGTGGGACAGAAAAACATGACACATGAACCATTTGATGATGTGACAAAGATATTTTTGCTTCTGCTTCACGTAAATCTTGGACTGATGAAAAATAAAAGTTTTTGTTATTTGAGACAAATGTTTTCAAGAATAATTGATGCCAAGATTAAGGAGGGCATTTTTTTTTGGTGTACAGATCAGATACAATACATCATCAATGACGAGCAGTTTGAAGATCTGTTAGTGGGGCCAGAGAAAATTGCATTCAAGAATGTTGTTGAGAATTTCTTGGTAACCACAGAGCATCATGCTACGTTCACCCAGTTGTCAAATATCTTACACCATACAATACCATTTAGTGCAACATGTCAGTGAAGATTCATTTTCTGCATTCACATGTGGATTTCTTTCTACCGACTATCTGTGATGAGCATGGTGAAAGGTTTCACCAGGATATTGTCACAAAAGAAAAATGATATTGGGGCAACAGGAATCCATCAATGCTGGCCAACCATTGTTGGATGCTGCAGTGAGATGCATTGGAGACAACAGAAATGAAATTCAGCAGCAAAACACTTTTAGCCCTGTTGGACTCATGCACCGTATCAGAAACTTTACATGATTAAATACATTATAGTCATTCAAAGTTAATTTCATATTTTTCAAGATTCCTGTGTGATAAGTCATTCTGAAATTATATTTACGGTATGGGTCTATCCTAATCACCAAATTAAGAAAACCAAACTTGAAAAAAAAATGTTGTCCAATGTAATGGGGAAAATGAAGTGCATCTGAAAAAAAGTACATTGGAACAAACAGCATGACTTATCCTGATAGGAAGCCAAAATTTTATACCCCAAACTATTACTTCTGGGATGGGGTAGGAAGGAGGCAGAATCTTAACATTTTCTAATAAGAATAGAAGTAACAGTTGGTAAGAAAGGAGCGCAGATGGTGCAGACATCTGCAAACACCTCTGCTGAAAAGCAAGAACGTATCTGAAGATTTGACTGAAGTTCAGCTGTTACTAAGCAACAGTTCTTTTTCTTCTGTCTAGTTTTCCTTTGGGGATGGGGTGTGTGGTCAGAATAATTTTTCCAGCTAAGTTGGTTTTTTCAACTAAGTGCAGTGAATGACTCTTTGGTACATCTTAATTTCTTATAAAAATCTAAAAGTGAAAGTCAAAAGAAAAAAAATATTTCCAAGATAGAAGAATGACATTTGTGACGGACAAAAGCAGCCAGAATATTAACTGCTGTGGAAAATTCAGAACTCAACACCGAGGAGAAAGAACCATGTTTATTGCAAGTCATTGGGTGTTTTCCAAGAATGAGGAATTCTGAAAAATGAGAAAGCAAAGATGTTTGAGAGCTACATGGTAGGAAATCCTAGGGATCTAATTTGCTGGCCACTTAGGGGAAATTAGGCAGGTCTTTGTATATCTGAAGTTAATTCTATTGTTGGGCAAAATGGCCCCTTCAAGAGTGGCAACAAAGCTGGGGAAGTCCGTTGTTAAGGAGATGGAATGTCAAAGGTCATCAGACTGATGAAGATGGAATGTTGGGTTTCTTACTGTCTTACTATGATGCAACAACACAGATTGTCTTTGTTTAATGACGTGTTCAGAACCCAAAATTTCTAAACCATTTCTAAAGAATCCAAATCTGGACTCGGAGAATGAAAACTTATATGCCTGTGGCCAATACTCCTTTTTCCTTGAATGGATGCTGACTCATCCAATTCAGGCTCTTTTGATTGAGACTGATTCATCTAGATCCATTTCAATCCAGTTTCAGGCTGTCAGAGGTCATCCAGGGAAGTGGGCTAAGGTGACAGCAATATGCAGAAGACATCTAGTTCTGCTTCTCTTTTTCATGTAATGCAGATGAGGTAGTCAATATTCTGAATCAGTTCTTGGATAATGGGCCAATAATGAACCAAGGCAGGAGAGTTAGATTTCTAGCCAATATGAGCATTTGCTTGATTTGACTCTTTCATCCTTTATGTATTGCTTTTAGATTGTGAGGAGGTCTCCACAACATAACACAGTTAGAAGAACAAAAATCTTCACAAAACACACAATTAAGAAAATGAAGGAAGATGGCTTACTTAGTCCATGTGGGACACAACCCAAAAGTGCAGGGGTGAAATGCTCCCAGTTCAGACCGGATCGCGCGATCCAGTAACAATCTTGGCGCCTGGTTCGGCGATCTGATAGCAATGGCGGAGTGAAACTCCACCCACCTGTCGGGGTGTCACTACTTCCTGGTTTTAACCAGAAAGTAATGTGTTTTTTACCTTCTGTGCATGTGCAGAAGGTTTTGCGCATGTGCAGAAGGTCTGCGTGCGCATATGACTTCCGAACTGGTAAGGAAGGTAAGTAGATTTCACCCCTGCAAAAGTGCATATGAGCATGAATATAAAGAAATCATACAAGTTTGAACTCGACTACCAAACCATTTGTGGAAATTTAATTGAGCTTAAAATAGGAAAACTATAATGCAGTTTAGAAATAAACAAGTTTTTTCTTGCACTGTAGAGGGGAAGGTTGCTCCAAATGAGGCTTGCCAGGAATGGCCCAAGTTAGTGCAATCAGATCTAATACTTTAGACAGCAACAAAATCATCCACAATTAAAAATAGGTCATGATACTGCATCTTCATACATTTTTCTGCGCTGATTCCATGCTTGGAATTTCTGCCATTGGGCAACAGTTAGTCTTTTGGCATTGGCAATCTGTGTTAGCTTCTGTTGTAACACCTTTTCCAACATTAACCATTATACTGTTGCAGGAAGTTGTCCTCCTCTTTCCTGGAAATTTATTTTGAAAGAGATAGTCCATGTAGTTTTCCCGCTGCCTGAGAACAATATTGCTGAGCATCATAGAGAAAAGGAGAAAGCCAAAAAACCCAATAATAATCAGGATGTATAGGGAAGCCGAGATTTCTTCCTGCTGCACAAGGGATGGGTTTGTATAATTCAGTTTCCTTTCCCTGTCTTGCATATAGATAGATAGCAAACTCTTCAGAACAGATTTTACTTCTGTGGGGTTGACATTCATTTTATAACGTCATCTGAGCTGCAAAAAAAGAAAAAAAACACCAGAATAATATTCAGGCATTTGTTTGACTATTTCCCGTTAGGATAAGAGAAACCCACCAAATATCCACAAACTATTTTTCTTCTACCATTTTTTTCTCGAGCTGGATGTGAAATACAAGTATTGCTATAGTAGCAATTACACTGGCAGGCATGTGCCAGTGTGATGTGAGAATTGAGGATCTAGGCGTGGATCATGTTGAAACCTTAACTGAACTATTGAGCAACTGGGTGACTGGGCAGACAATAGAAAGGGTCTGATAAGCAGCTTTTCCAACTATCCCCTTAGCCCAATTTATTTCACACAATTTTGGACCAAAAATTAAGAAAAACCCTAACCTATACTGCTTTGAGTCCATAAAGAAAAAGAAATGTAAATGTAATAAATAAAGAGGACTTAACTTATCAAATTTGTGCTGCCAGTTGGAAACCATTAGATTATTTCAAAGTGCTCCTTGCGGCTAGAAACTTAACATAATTCATGGTAATGATTTATCTTTCTGTATTCTGTGATATCAGAAGCTAGATTTATAAGCAAAAATATTAATTTCTAGAATACCAATACTGTCAAGTCACACCCAAGAATGACATAGAACAATCCAACCAAAAATTCAGTTACACAATATAGATAGAATCTTACCAACTAAATCTATACTACTCTAACTCTTAACAGATATAAACTGGGAAGATTCTAGGAAATAATAACGCTCAATCTCTTCCTCTTTCTTTGATTCAGCTCAGGGCTGTGCTCTTTCTGTTCTTCCCCCCTTTCCCCAATGTGCCTCTGTCTTTCTGGGAAACTTCCACTTCATTGTAGTTCATCACACCATCTTCCTCCTCTGTAGACACACTCCATCACATCACTCAACATAGAAAACTCCTGGAAAGGATTACTTTGTTCTTTATGCTTAGTACCTACAGGTCCCCCCCCCCACTTTTTCAAATCCAGAGAAACCATTTCCTCATAATAATTTAGGACATGTTTATTTCTCATACCCCTACTTTTCAGATACTGTCTAATCTTGACCAGAATAATATGCTTCTCATCCAACATCACCAGAATTGTTAAACCAAATATCAGTTAATGCCACATGTAGATCCAGAGATCCGTGCATTGTGATAACTCAAAACTCATATAATTTTTTATGTTTAGAATTACCAAAAAAAAACCCAACAACCCATGGTTATGTCTATTAAAAAATCTATAAGAAATAAGCCACATATGGAAATAAGTAAACATGTTAGATTTACATATACAGGCCATATATGCCTTGGGAAAAGATCATAGTGAAGCAGCATGCTCAATATACATTATAGCTCCAGTTGGAATCTTTCTAATGAAACATCTCACCTGTTCTCTTCCTGTTTGGTCTCCACACTTGTTTTGTATCATTTGCTCTTCTGACTCTATGCCAAATCTTACTTTTGAATGTGGACAGCAAGGTACTTCCTTCCATGGACTATTCTGGATCCCTTTTGTGAGGTCCAAATAGGAGTTATCATTGGCCACAAGGAATTGTGGGAACATCCTGGATGATTCAGTTCTGCTATTGCTAACAACTCATCTTCCTCCTTTGGTATTATTACATTTTAATGGCAGTGTTTACTCTGCCTGAGGCTTGTGATTGAGCCACCTGGAATCTAGCACCCATTAATACTAAACAGACCCTGGGTTCCATCTTTTCTTTTATGTACACCGAGAGCGTATGCACCAAGACAAATTCTTTGTGTGTCCAGTTACATTTGGCCAATAAAGAATTCTATTCTATATCTATTCTATTGAAGAAGTGAGCGTTCCACTTCATACATGAGGGTTGCTTAATAGTAAAGCTCATAGTATTACAACAGAAGATACACACATTTGATCTTTGTCTTGTACCCATAGTAAGTTGTCAGAGAAACAGACTCTCTGTACGTTATGGAGCATACAACCAGAAGAATCTTCAGTTGAGAACATGATTTGTTCTTTTTTCCCCCCGATGGACATGTGAGCAATAATACCTTGTTACCAATGGTGTGTGTGTGGGCTAAAAAGGGAAACAGGTATAGAAACAGATGAGGGAGGGCAGGCAAACAGGAGAAAGAAGATTTTCGTGGAAATTGATGGTAAAAATGTTGAAATAATTTGGGAGGAGAAAAAGTGGTGTTGGCAATAAGACCAAATTAAAACAGGATTTTTGATTAAAAGGGTGAAAGGATGGGGACAGGGACAGGATTCTGAGTGAATATCATAACGTAAAAGTTCAGATGGATCCACTCAGATACCTATTTAGGTTAGTTTTTTACCTTCCTTAAAGGCCCAGCACCTTCCTGCATTTAAAAAGCAGACAAATAGGCTTTGAGGATAATATTCTTCTTCCATTGTTAGCAACTGGAGACTGCTGGGATTTGGGAGACATTATGGATCCATAGATCTAGTAGCCATTGTAGCCACAACTTTCAAAAATTGATCTAGTCACCTTTTAAAGCTTCCTAAATTGATATGGGACGCGGTGGCTCAGGGGCTAAGACAGCTGAGCTTGTCGATCGAAAAGTCAGCAGTTCGGTGGTTTGAATCCCTAGTGCTGCCATGTAACGGGGTGAGCTCCCGTTACTAGTCCCAGCTTCTGCCAACCTAGCAGTTTCGAAAGCACGTAAAAATGCAAGTAAAAAAAATAGGGACCACCTTTGGTGGGAAGGTAACAGCATTCCGTGCGCCTTTGGCGTTGACTCATGGAGACGTCTTCGGACAGTGCTGGCTCTTCGGCTTTGAAACGGAGATAAGCACTGCCCCCTAGAGTCGGGAATGACTAGCATGTAAGTGCGAGGGGAACCTTTACCTTTACCTTTAAATTGATATGGATCAAATTGAATGGTAACACATTGCATAATTTACTTAAAGGTTAAAGGTAAAGGTTTCCCTCGCACATATGTGCTAGTCGTTGCCGACTCATCTCCGTTTCAAAGCCAAAGAGCCAGCGCTGTCCGAAGACGTCTCCGTGGTCATGTGGCTGGCATGACTTAACACCAAAGGTGCATGGAACGCTGTTACCTTCCCACCAAAGGTGGTCCCTATTTTTTCTACTTGCATTTTTACGTGCTTTCGAAACTGCTAGGTTGGCAGAAGCTGGGACAAGTAACAGGAGCTCACCCCGTTACACGGCAGCACTAGGGATTCAAACCGCTGAGCTGCCGACCTTTTGATCGACAAGCTCAACGTCCTAGCCCCTGAGCCACCGTGTCCCTTGTATAGTTTACTTAAGTGCTGTGTAAATAAGGAGGTGTTTTTTTTCAGTTGTGCTTGATCCTCATTCAACTTCAACTGAAAAATCTTTTTTTCTATTAATAATTTCTACTACTACATTATACTTTTATCATGCTTCTCTGCTGCTTTTCTAAGCTACAAAATCCAAATGTTGCCATCCCTTCCTTATAAGATGAATCAGTCTGATTGCCTGTTTGGGTACTTCCTCTGTGTATATGTATGTATGTGTGAGACAGTATTATGTCTATCAAGAGCAAGACAGTCAACAAAATTGGCACAGCCCACTGTTTTACATACTATAGAATCCATAGATGTTTGTCAGCCGAAATAATAGCTGCAAGAAAATAAATTTAAAATGTGTTGAGCGGTATGGTGTCTCTGTGCTTCCAGGAAGATAATATTGTAGCAACCTTAGCCAAATTATTGTGAAATTCCAGATAAACTTCCTAGTTCTTATAATGAAGCATACTTTTAATAGGCCTATTTATTTATTTTCATGAACCAGGAAAGGTTTTCCAGATGAAACAAACAAAATGACACAGGTTTAAGTCATCGGCAAATGATCATCACTATGCCTAGAATCATAAAAATCCAGGAGCCAAAGAACCTGTACAAAATTGTCTGACACATGGTAACAAAACGTTTAAGAAATTATATCATCTTCAAATCACTTGTTTGTTTCACCATTTCCTTGATCAGATAAGATCAGTGACAAGGTTTTACTGAAATATCTATTAGTAACTCAGTGCTTCACTTTGCCTCCTCTGAGTTGTATGTACACATGCCATTGTCCCTCCCATCACAAAAAATAAACTCTATTACTACTGTTCCTAAAGTTTCTGTGTTAACCACTATGACAAACTTGCATTGCTTTTCAAGTGCCTAATGATGGTGTCGAGGTAGAGGGTGTAAAAAAAAAAAAAAGACAAGGTGGAAAAAGTGACAATGTAATCAAAGCTCCATGTCTTGTAATGTGCAGTTGCCCATAACTAGTGTAGCAGTAATTTTGGATTTGTTTTCTCAACCTAATCATGCTATTACCAAGATCCTAGGTGGGAAACCAAGAATCTCTTCCAGTGAAATGCCATTCACTGATTTGATATGGCCCATGGATATCATAGGGATGCGGTGGCTCAGTGGCTAAGATGCTTGTTGAGCGAAAGGTCGGCAGTTCAGCAGTTCAAATCCCTAGTGCTGCATAACAGGGGTGAGCTCCTATTACTTGTCTAAGCTTCTGCCAACTTAGCAGTTCAAAAGCACATAAAAAAATGCAAGTAGAAAAATAGGGACCACCTTTGGTGGGAAGGTAACAGCGTTCCGTGCGCCTTTGACGTTTAGTCATGCCGGCCACATGACCATAGAGACGTTTTCGGACAGCGCCGGCTCTTTGGCTTTGAAAAGGAGATGAGCACTGCCCCCTAGAGTCTGGGATGACTAGCACATATGTGCGAAGGGAATCTTTACCTTTACTTTATGGATACCATGCCACTGGAACAGCAGATAATAAATTGATCACTGTTGCAACCCACTGATGATAATATGTAATTGGGGGGGGGGCATTGTTACCATATCCCATTATAAGAACAGTAATGAAAATTATTTTATGCCAAATTTACTTGGTAAATACCTTATCCGTTATATAAACTGTAGGACCCCAACAATATTTTTGGTGAGGTGTCGTTCTAAACTCTTTAGTACAAAAAATAATGGTAGAAAAGTATTATCGCCAGCTGTTGGGATTTGAAATATTTTCTACATGGTGAATATTTTGCCTAGATGTGTTCCCTTCAAAACTGCTGAAGTTCACTCCAGTTTTAGTCTGCAAATGTGGTAGATTGGGGTGTGGGACACTGCCGCTCTACAATTCATTCCTGATGATTTATTAATTTAAACATAATGTTGTAATAGATAATTATGGTCAGATAAAATCAGAAGATTAACTCATCAGAGGTACAAGAAGAATTTTTTCAGGATGGCAAAGGCAAAGGTTAGAGCAGAAAGGTTTTGTTGTAAGCATTACATTCAACTTTTCTGAAATTGAAAGATGGAAAAAGAAAAGAATATTACAAAATTCTGCCCCTCTCAGTGACTGCTAGTCATCCTTGATCGGAGAAGTCAATACATTTTATCTTTGTACTTTAAAATACAGTTTTGTGCCCATTTACCTTCAAGACTTTTTGTCCAAAGAGTGCCGCAAATGGTAGCTTGCACAGATTGGGAAAATAACTGAACTCTCTACCCGTAGCTTTCAGTACTCCCTAGAAAATGAGAAAAATTGGTTATTCTATTGATAAGACTGTGTGGAGATGCTCTCTGTTAGGTCTCAGTCAGTGGTTTCTTATGTAGAATGTCTAACATTGTAAGCCAGGAAGGAAGAATTGATTTATGTGATTTTTATAGAAATGGCTTGTTTCTGTTCAATCTACTTTGGCTGGACTTTGGGAATTTAGGTGGTTAGGCTTGGTGATGCTTTATATTTCATTTCATCCAGTATGTTGTTCCTAGTTTATGTTTTTTATCTGGGAACTGTTTGTTTGTTTATATTTTTAGGAGTTAAGTTCCCAGAGTCTATGATGTAAGAGGCGTCTAAAGTCTGATAAACAAACCAACAAGTAATAAATGCTATAAGAAAAGTGAGAATGGAAAGAACATTTAAATAGGCATTTAAGAAGGGCACAAAAAGCAGGTAAGTCACAGGAAGGTATTGTGACATATCCGTGTATGTTTTGTCATTTGTCATTCCCCACCTATCACTTCCACAGACACTTACAATCATGGAAATAAAAGTTGAATATATTCCTTCCTGTATGTGTGGGATGATAAACTGCCTCGTGAAAGGGATCATATTATGGTTCTATGTTTTGTAATGGCCTATATTGTATTGGGAAGAACATTGCTTTGAAAAGCAGGATACAAATAGTTGTAACAAATAAAATCAATACAGTAGGACATCAGGGCCTCCTAATAGCATCTTAGCCCCAGTATCACCAATATTGACAAGCACATTTGCATACCTGCTAACTGTGGATGGGGCAGCCTTTGTTTTGGAGGAGTCTTCATGTTTAAAAACTCACCCCAGGAAGTCCTGTTTGTTGTGTTTTTGTTTTATTTACAGCAAGTGATAGCTGGGGAAAAGGAGGAGCGCTGGTGTTCCAACTGCAGAGAGACTTAACCTGAGCTGCTGAGCTTCTTGGAGCACTGCTCTGGTACCAGATTTGATAGGAGGTCTCTTGTCTCAATAAACTGGCTTATTCAAAGCAGAGGACATTATTTTCAAAAAAGCATTTCAGTGCTCCAATCAAGGATCTTTATTTTCAAGATGTTTTTCCAAATATTATTTGAATATTATTTCAAATATTTAACAGTACTCTGTTAAGAAACCAAAGAGACATTTACAGCCAAGGCAATGCCAGCCTGATACTAGGAAAGTAGTCACCATCTGTGTTGGGAGGTATTGGACAGTCAACCAGGGAAAAGCAGGGGGCAAGTAGCACTGATAATTTTACAGTTACATCATTAAAGCTGAGTGGACATCTAGATGTGATGTGCCCAGAGGCATTAGGATGTTTCAAAAGCAAATATATCTTTGGTAAGTAGAATGCCAGAACTATGAATCAAAGAAAGCTTGATGTTGTCCAGGCAGAAATGCCAAGGCTGCATATCAACATTCTAGGAATTAAGGAACTGAAATATTTTGGAATTCCCATCAAAGGAACCCTCTGCAGAAATAATCAGATCCTCTACTGCAGACTTCAAAATCATAGGAAAAACCCCAACTAGTTCTTATTACTAAAAAAGTATGCAAATGTTTCTCTTTTTTTATTTATAAAATTTGAATGATTTTTTAAAAATGTCTGGTAGCCATCTAGAGTTTTCTGGGTAGACGTTTGATTATATAAATTTGTAAATGGGTAAATAAATATGTACAAATAGATAGATGATCTCAATTCAAGTTGAAGGCTAGCTAATCACTGTTACAGTGATCTATGTATATGCTCTAACCACATATACAAAGGAAGTGGAAGCTGAACAATTCCATTATAACTTGTAACGTGATATTGACACAACTCCAGAACAGGTGCCATAATAAATATAGGATACCGGAATGCTAAAGTTGTAAGTAAAATAGCTACTGGAGTAATGGGAACATTTTGCCTTATGAAAGGAAACAGGAGACAAATACAAAAGATGCAATGTTTTTAGCAAATACTTTCCTCTATCAACCTAAAAGATTATACAAGATCTCCATTAGACAGACAAACCCAAAATCAAATTATCTACATTATTACAAGCAAAAATGGAAGCTCTAGTCTAGTCAGTCAGCAAAAGAAGACCACAATGTAGATTACAAACACCTAAAATAACAACAGAATAGAAAAAACGATAAGATCAGATATGATCAAAGCAATATTCATTATGATTATATGTTGAATAGATGAAGTGAATTAGAGTGATAAACATGTCTAGAGAAACTGGAAATAAAATTTGTTGCATCATTAAAAATGATACAAAGACAAATATCCTGAAATGTAAAAGAATTAAATGGTTGTCTATTGATATAGAATAAAATAAAACCAATGTCTATATCTCTATTTTTATAAGAATTGTATTACTCCCCAATTAATAATGTATAGAATAAACTGGCAATCTTACTTTACTCTATACAGAGTTATTAATATTGGAACTGAATTTCCAGTCATTACTTTCTCTGCAAAATTAGGTCTACTTTGATTATATCAATGAACTAGTCACCACACAGTTGTATTCTGTTCTACCTGTTGTTGGCAGTTACCGTATATTTTGGTCAGTGACCAGAATAAAAAAAATATGTTGTGTATATGTAGGAAAATTTGCTAAACAAAATGTGAGTTCTAGAGAATCTATATTTAAGTAAGCAATGCAAAGAAATTGAGTTTAAGGATTGAATGGAAAAGAGACTTATTTAAGTTTCTTAATCTTTATTACCAAGTTTCTATACTTTCAATGTACTTATTTAACTTACATGTGGAATATGTAATGACAAATGCAGACCTACAAGAAATAGAAATCAGAATTAAAATGAGTAATTCAATGTATTAGTAATCTCAGATATTCTGATGATTTGATGGCTGTAAAAAAATATAAGGAATCTCTTGCTCAAAGTAGAAAAGTGCAAAAAAGCTCTCCCTCCCTCCCCCCCTCTCTGTGTGTGTGTGTTTGTGTGTGTAGGTGGTGCCACTTCCATGCAAAGAATCAGAGAAGAAGTTGAAATAACAGACTTTATCTTCTTGGACTCAAACTTTTACAGGTGACTGTATCCATGGAATAAACAGATGTCTGTTTCTTTACTGAAGGTATAGACAAAAGATTGATTGGCTGAAGGGATATCATATTGATTACAAAACTATATATTGTTATGACTGTTTTTTCCAATTGTAACTTATCACTGTGAAAACTGAATGATGAGAAAGGCAAAATGAAGGGGAAAAAATGATGCTTTGGAATTGTGAAACTGGAGACAATTTTAAGAGTACAATATCTTGAGCTGCAAGAACAAATTATTTAAGAAAAGATGGAGTGAAGCTAAAATCTACCATGGAAACATTAACAAAGAAGCAAAAATCTTTGGGAGACATGAAATGAAGACAGCAGCCACTGGAGAATATGCTAATGATAGGAAAGCTGAAGACAATTGAAGAGATCTTAAAAGACCAAGTGGTTTAATGTTACAAGACTATCCTGCTGAAATGTACCCTTTTGTCATAAAAAATTAGACATGATTGAATGACTAAAGAACAGTCTTTCAAAAGGTAGCCAAAAATTCCATTTTTTAAAAAAATAAAGAACATTAGATTGTTTTCCATATAAATATAACATTTGGACATCTTCATTTATTAACAATGAAAAGTAATTTTAAGATCTCTAGCAAAAGAAAAGAAAGAAAAAGTTATTGTATTTCTTTTGTGTGTCCTTTTGCTTTCTGAGATTGAAAGAAATCCAAATTAAGTATAAATCTAGTACAATAGCATGTGGAAAAAAAGCACAGTAATATACTTACATTTCATGCTAGTCTTATCAAGTGTGAAGAACTGCCCTTTCAGAGATACTTCATGACAAGCCTTGAGTTGGCTGTGACCAGAGCATAAGAAAGCGGGGGAGTGTCTTCTCTTTCATTCTAAGAAATATTCAAGGAAGTCATGTGACAGAAGTTAGAATCCCAAGCATGCTTACTCATAAATGAGTCCTACTGGCATCCATGAGATGGGTTCAATTATGAATTGCTTGAGGAAGTTTTACAGTTCACTGCTGGATTTTAGGATATCACAAGTTACTTCTTCCGTTATCTTCTAGAAACTTACAGAAATTACAGAATGATTCCTGCCTATTGGAAATGTTCAAGCACAGTGATGAATTGAAGTTGAAGTACCATTACAGGAAAAATGGTACTTGAAAGAACAATTTCTCCCTGAGCCTCTGGTGTCTATATTTACATAGAGTAAATGAAGATGTTCATGTTTCTTTACTGATACTTCAGGCCAAAATATTGACAGAAAAGAAAGAAAGGAGCATTGCTGCAAGAGACAGAGATGAAGTAATGATGTGATGCACCTTCCTGTTACTCACTTTTCCTGCTATGTATCTGGCTAGGTGTTTGCATATTCCTCAAATATCAGTGTATATTGCACCACTTTGTTTATACACCTATTTCATGACTAACAGTACAGATTATAGTATTTGCTGATACAAGCCCTGATATTTTCCATGAGAGTTCCAACAACCTAAATAATTTCTTTTTCCTGAATGAAAATAACTTTCCATCTTTCCTGAGAGCCAGCATTATTCTGTACTTCATTTTAACAATTCGGATTGTGTAAATAAAAATCTGGATTGGGTGAATCCACCATTTTTTTTTGGTTAGGTAGACACCTTGTGCTGAGCTATGAGTTATTTATGAGTTATTTATCTATAATCTGGTGATTAAATGGCATAGTTTCTGATAAGAAATTACAGTAACCATAAACAAATCAATCACATTTTAGTTTAGTTATCTATTTTGCAGCAGTCCTAACTGAAATTTTAATAGATCCTCATTTGACCATTCAGATTTTTGAATTTCAAGATACCTTCAACCTATCAGCACTTCTTCCCCACATCATGTGATGATGGTTATATTAATTCAGGATAGATTAGGGTTCAGCACATTATTGTGGATCTTGTACTTACATAATAAAGACCTTGAACATTATGAAACAGCAGATTAACATTATTAATGACTTGTGAAGGACAAACAGCCTTTTCCATGCTTTGTTTAAATCACTCTCATTTTTACAAACAATAAAATATATATTGTTGTTCGGAATTTTGTGACAACACTGGAATTTTACCTATAATATATGACTGTATAATTTAAAAGGGGCTAAGGATTCCAGGCCAAAAGCCAAAAACCCTTGCCTGTGGTTTTGTCTTAGATTGGAATTTACAAAATGACATGAAGCACTACAGCATTTAAAATATTAAAGGAGCTTTTGAAGAATGGAGCCAGAAATTATTAACTACAATTATCACAAGTAATGATGTTTGCTTCTATGTTTAAAGGATGTTAATGATAGCCTGGCAGATATGAAATAGTGGAATCAGAAATATCGGATTTAAAAAACTGGATTTCAGTATAGAGAAGGTATGTAAAGTAAAAATACAAGTGGCAAGCCAAGAGAATGATCCAGATAAGGAGTTTTTATTAGATATACAAAGAAAGTTGCCTGAAATTTTAAAGGGAAATGCAACTGATAAACCATGGGAATGACTTGGACAGTGTTTTTATTATTGGATTTATAGTAATGCAGTGGGACAAAGAAAAAATGAAGAGAGATCAAATCATGCAACAATATTTGAATAAACTAAAGATTAAGATTTTAGGAAACAAAAGAAAATATAAAGTTGGTTTATTTGATCAAGGTTAAAATAAGCCATATTTTTACGATATTTTGGCAATCCTTTACAGACTTTTTGCTGACTAAGATTGAAAACCTGATAATGTCTTATGACCTTGGCATTGAATTATACTATGCTGTTCAATATATCCAGGGACATAAGGTTTATGAATCACTTGATGAACTGGAAAAAGAACAATTAATTCTGCCATCTTTTCTCTTGTTAAAAAAACCCTTGGGTTAAAAGAATGTTAACGAATTCTGCAGTCTTAAGATTTTTCTGTTTAATCATACAGAATCTGCACCTACTTATTAGATATGTTATTTCAAAACTCATTTATTATTTCATTGAAGTTAGATAATACCACATATCTATTTATGACAAAAGTAATATTGATCCACATTCAAAATACAAACATTTTCAAAGTACTACTCTTGTGGAAACAGTAGATAATATATGGAAAGCTGAGCTGAGCTATGTTCAAATATATTTAAAAGTCACAGGATATGACTTTTATGGACCTATAGTTGGACAGTGCCTTTTGTTGGTAGAAGTAGAGCCTCCCAGTCTAGAAATTTCTGAAATCACTGATTATGAAATAAAAACTCCTGATCTGAAAGTCTGAATAAAAACAGCTCAGGCAAATCTCTTGTATTTTATTCACAATTATTCAAAGCAACAAAGATTATATTTAAATTCAAGACAAAGAGACAGTAACAGGCAAAGGTGAAAACAATTTCTGAAATGTATAATAATCGTATTGTTTGCCTTCCCATCCTGTACTCTGTGATCAATCCAAAACCCAAATAATAAGTAACAAAAGCTACTTACTTCACTTGCCTTAGGTTTGGTGAGTGAGAATCCTATATTCTGCATTACTTACTTACCGATAATTGAAGGAAGTAGTTCTTTGCCAACTCTGCTCTGAGTAGTCTATTACCAGAAGCATATGTGATGCTTATCTACCTGTATAGTAAAAATTAAGGATGTACAATTGGGTGTGGAATTTGGAAAGATCATTTAGGCTCTGCACAATAACTCGATCAGCCCCAGGTTCTAGCTTACAGTAGGTGTATTAAGCTTTAATATATTGAGAGAGATAAGAAACAGCATAAAACCAACATAAAATAAAAGTAAAGAACTTTATCTTTGTGAAGAGAAAGGTTTCTTTCAGTTGTCCAATAAGAAATAATTTTAATAAACCTCCATCTTTTTTTTTAAATTTGAATTTATATTCCGCCCTTCTCCGAAGACTCAGGGCGGCTTACACTGTGTTAAGCAATAGTCTTCATCCATTTGTATATTATATACAAAGTCAACTTTTATTGCCCCCAACAATCTGGGTCCTCATTTTACCTGCCTTATAAAGGATGGAAGGCTGAGTCAACCTTGGGCCTGGTGGGACTTGAGCTTGCAGTAATTGCAAGCAGCTGTGTTAATAACAGACAGACTTAATCTGCTGAGCCACCAGAGGCCCTTATACCTTATATCTTATCTTTTGATATTGGAGAAATTTGACAGAAGGAAAAAATGTCAAAAATAATATAAAGAAAACATATTAGAGATAGCAAAATGCAAGCTTTGTGGCATCAGGAAGATTAAAGTGCTTATTATGTCATAAGCTACAATTAACTTCATCAGATGCAGGGCATGATGTCCTAAAAAATGAAACCTAGCACAATGTTTGGAGGGAGCGTTAGGAAAAACTGATGTTAGAAGATAATAAAATAAAAAAAATACAGGCATTAAAATTGTCATTACATAGAAACACCCGAAGAAGTGGTTGTGTGTGATATAAATATTCTTGCATTAATATATTTAATATATTGTATTGCTTTAATCCAAGATAATATTGTTAAAGCTCCTAATTCCAATTTAGTTTAGCACTTTTTAAAAAGAACAATTTAGAAGAGATTAAATGTATTTATTTAAATATTTTCCCATTTTCATCATTTCTTTAAAAAGAAAAACAAACGTATCTTCCCAGGTTTAAAAATTATGCATACATAAATGTGATAATGAAACAGAACATTTGTTAGCCCAAAAGTGTTTGAAGGGAGCCACGAATGTTCAAAGGGACGAGATCAGCTTGATAAGGAATGGGAAAATTCTGTTGTGATGGGGTAAAAAGTATTCCTCTCTATTGATGATGATGATGATGTTATCTATTCAGTTGAATCTGACTCTTGGCTATTTTGTGCACCAGGTCTCTATACATCTTCTGATCTTGCACTGTTTCCTGTTTTTCCTGTGCTTTGGCTAATATCAGCTTTGATGGTGTCCAGCCACCATGTTCTTTGACGGCCTGATTTCCTTTTATGGATAATTCTTCCAACATAATTGCTTTCTCCAGCGAATTCCCCACATCACATGACCAAAGTATATGAGACTCCTTTCTATTACTGGTGGCCAAAACTTATGGCAGGAATTACATTTAATGAAGTTATAAGGAAAAAATTAATCTTTGAGCTAGAAGTAAACCATTATAGTGGAGAAAGGCATGAATGGCTATTGTTATGCAATGGTGCTAAGGAATACAACAAAAAAATAATATTGATTTTCTTTTTAACAAGTTTGGAATTCAGAACAGACTATTTTGCTTACAAACAATTGATACATGTACTCAAATTATTCAAAAATATCCAGTATACAAATGTTGGAGTAGTGAAGAAAAACTAAAAAAAAATTCAATGTTAAAATTGCTGACTATAATTTGTAACTCAAGACTATGTGCAAATAATGATTTTAACTGAAGAATATTCAAATACTGAAATAACTTTTTTAAAGATAACCCAGGGGTGAGTTCTACTTACCTTTACTACCGGTTCGCAACAGGAGTGTGCACGCTTGCGCTTCTGCACATGTGCAGATAGCCCATTATGGTGTCTGGACGGGTGGGTGGAGCCTCCTGCCGCTTTTACTACCTGTTCTCAAGAGCCGGGAGCAACCAACCACTGAGCCGGGAGCAACCCACCACTGAGATTAATCTTACTATTTTTTTACAAAAAAGTAACATAAAAGGATACAAAAAAGTAACATAAATTAATAATTAACATAAGGAAAGAAAGGAAAGAAAGAAAACATAGCCAAAACCAAGAGAGAGAGAGAGAGAGAGTACAAAAACAAATATAAAATAATGACTTCCAATTTTGTTTTTATAATGGAATAATTTTTGAGAAACTGTAGAAACATAGTGCATAAAGAAAATAAAGTATGGCACAATGTTGCAATGAGAAGCTGGGTACAGAAAAAAATACAAAAGTTAAGAAAGAAATAAAAGAATAGTATTTATTGTTTTAAATATTAAAACACCAGATGGAAATTCCAGACAAGGAACTAGGTGATTATAGAAGAATACTTGACTGATCCTACTTGTTGCAAAATCTGGATTTATTAGCATAACTTTCTGGCCTCTTTTGCCATAACACAAACCTCTTCACTAAGTTTATTTTTTCAATTATTTTTTCAATTTCTTACCTGAAGTTAGATCATAACTGCAAATGCAAATAAAAGCAATTGTTGACTTTGAAGGAAGATTTAACATATGATTTAACCAGCCTGCATATTTATATGTTATACTATCTGAAATTATGATATCTATTAGGAAGAATGGTCTTTCAGTTGTAATGCTCTGCATTGGTGATACATTCTCCTAAAAAGGTTCTGTTGAATTCTTAGAAACTCCAGATTATCTTGCTCCCTTTTTGAGATATAAAGTTTTCCTCCAGAAGAAGCCATAAGAAATGTTTTGAAGAATTTAGTTCCAAGCACTATTTTTTCATGAGGCCCACTGTTTCCCTTCTCAATAATGGCAACTGTTTTAAAGGAACTTAAAAATGTTATCCTCCAGTAGATCCCAGACAAGTCCATTTCTATCCCCAAGTTACAACAGTAATTCTTAGAATGGCAATTATTCTTGCTTTTAAGAATAACTGTTCTTAATCAATTTTTTAAAAGGATGGAAAGTTGTCCTAAGTTTATTCTCCTCTATGAATGAATCAGTAATTCTGTGATATAGTCATAATCTTTCTGTCTCAGAGGAAAGCAAGATTATTTTCTCTTATCAAAAACTGATAAATCCTGATTGCAGAAAGAGGGGCTAAGAATTAGCAGGTAACCTAATAGTTCACTGAAAGTAAGTTTCAGAAGCAGAATAACATCCTTCTCTGAAGGCACGTCTTCTTTTTCAGATTATTGGATTAGTTTGGAATAGTAGTGATGATGATTAATCAGGCATGCTGGCCATTGCTTTTGGCAGGCAAATTGCCTTTCAGTAATTCAGAATAATTACTAAATGCTTCCTCAATGTGAGCAGATTGTTAGGAAATGGCTGGGGAGTGTTTGCAATAGGAGAGGCACAATATCTTCAATGATAACACCCTTTCCACCAAGGTAAAGAGAGGAATTGATTTAAACAAGGTTGTACATGTGAGTACTCAGTTGCATCCTGTTTACTAGGGTGGGAAGAATGCAGAGAGCCTGGAAGATCAATGAAAATAGAAGAGGAAGGGCAGGGACTGATGGCCTTATCCTACAGGACGGTGCAGTAGCATGGATGGTATTACAATACATTTATGCAACAGGAAGAAATGCTGCTCCATTCAGCCATGATACCAGGGAAGGCCCATCTTGTTGTGGATGTATACTCCCAAGAGAACTAGATCTAAATGGCTGCTTGAAACAATTCCATTTTGTTCTATCCAGTTAACCTCATCTCCACTTCCTATTCCATCTTCTTTAGCTCCGAGATTGGAAACTCCATCTTCACATATTCTGTGAAACATCAAATATACTAATGTATGTTTGGCTGTGGCTACATGATAAACCTAGTGTTTTTGGCAAGCGTAGAGACAAAGCCCTTTGGGACACATGTTTCTAAAAATGTTTGTCTGCTGAAGAATATACAGTATATTGTTTGCCTCCATAAATGTTTAACATATACCTGTAAAAAACCAAATATCTAAAATGCTGTAAGTTTCCAATGCTTCTGCCTCCTCACTGCAGCCATCTGTGGCTTGTTTGTTCTTCATGAAGGGATGACGGGGAAATCTATCAGGAGCACAAAACCATTGATTCTAGCACTGTGGATGTGTGCTGGCCATGATATTTTAAGAAGGCCTGCTGAAATCTCTTCCTCCTCCCAAAGGAAGGTCCTAGCATGTACCATACTTTGTAATATGGATAATGTGATTATGTCATGTGATCAATTGTGTAGCAGAATGTTATTATAACTAGGTCAAGTCAGAAATTTTCTGGGTCTTATGTTCTTGTTGGGGAAATACAAGAAAGTCTCAATTTAGACTCCTGGCTGATTGTAACCTAACTTTTTTATGATAAGAATTAAAATTCTGGTTATTCCCTTTCAGTTACATTAATAAAGAAAAAAATGACTTTTTCCAAGCTATACGTTGCACATTGCTTTTTCATAGGTGATATTTTTAGTGACACAGCATTACTAAAGTATATTTTACTAATGTCAACATGCATATAATGACTACTCAAACAATGTCTGGGGAAAAGGTTTATCTAGGTGAAGACCCCTGTATCAGAAAGAAATTCAGCTCCCCTCCTATGTATCAGTTCAATTCTTGTTTATCAAGGAATGTCACTTGGTGCAATTTAGGAAACAGGCCTTTTCTGTTGCCATGCTGTTTTTCTGGAACATCATAATCCCAAGATTCAGCAGGCCAGAACTCTGCCAGCATTTGAGAAAGACTTTGGCTATTTTCCTGGGTGTGGGGATTGGGAGGTCAAGGGAGCCCATAAGACGGATGTTATTTGTAGAAATCGTTGTTGACCTCAGCTGCTACTATATGTACATTTATTGTTGTTGTTGCTTTTAAATTTAGTTTTACATTGACTGCCCAGAGTTGTTAATGGGCAACCATATACATTGAAATGAGTGGAGGAAGAAATAAATATCTGTTATTAGTACTTTGGATGATAACGATGATGTTACATTTGCCTTTATACACAATCATTCCACCAGCAGGTGGTGCTCACACAAAATGAAACCCATTTTTTATTTTGCAAATCTGAAGAAATGAATCCTGATGCGTTTCATGTTTTTCTTACATTCTGGGCATCTGCTGCTATAAGAAAATAAAAATAAAAATCTCTTGAAAGCGTATATTGTTATAACTAAGTAGTGTGAGTACTTGAATACCATGGTGCAATACCGAGACCTTAGGTTTCTTAAAATCTGCATTAGGAATTAAAAATAAAATAAAATGTTGGTGAGAATATTATTTTTTTAAATGCACATAATGACAGAATATGACCAGAAAGCACTCAGTACCAAAAGCTGTTTTTCATTATAATTAGTATTATTTCAAACAAGAATATGATAAACATAATATTTAGGATTCTACTCTTTTCCCTGGTTCGTAAAACATGAAATAAATGTTAATTGTACCTCACATCAAGTGTCCTTGATCATCAAGTGTACCTCACAGTGTCCAGGTTCCCATATTAGATTAAATCCTTTAGTGGTGATCCCTAGTGCAGGTTTAAGCAAGAACTTCAGTGTAAATGTGGTAAATGTTGTAATCCATCCCAGGTAGTAATTTTACAATTTTTACAAACAGGATGGATGGCTTTTGCAGCGTGAAAAAAAAGCAGCGAGTAATATCATTAGGAAATATAACATGCAGAAATTAAATTGTTTCGAATAGATATATTGAGTCTTGCTTAAACATGATGCTTACTTTGGGAAATATCTCATTTTTTCAGATTATATGTTATTTGTTTATTTATTTATTTATTTATCTATCTATGTAGCTGCTATCTCAAAAGAATGTGATTCTGGGTGGTGTATAACACTTAACTAAAAAAGTAAATAAATACATTTAAAAAATCACACTTAAAACTATTAAAAAGCACACAAAACACGAAATGATAATAACTATAGTCAGGGAGCCATTTCAAAATCTCCCCAGTCTCTGGACCCATAAGCCTAGTAGCATACCCAGGTCTTGACAGACTTAAATGAACACAAAATATGATTAATATTAATAAAATGGTGTTATAATTATCTTTAAAACAAAATACTTGTTATCCTGCATTTTACCAAGTTATATGAACTGATAAAGAAACAAACACACAAATGCATTACTCCATTCATTTGACAAACTACATTTGTATAAATGAAATTGTTTTGAATGGGTGATGAAAACACAAAATTTTCAGGAGCCAATATTATTGGAAACGTGGGAAAAAATTTGGGTTAGAAATGTTAAATTCACGCAGGCACAGAATCTGAGGGAAAATTTTTATAAAATGTTTTATAGATGGCATCTAGATCCTAAAAAATTATCGTGTATGTATCCAGAAATGCAAGCAAAATGTTGGAGATGTAATTGTGATGACGCTACATATTTTCACATTTGGTGGACTTGTAAGGACATAAAGGCCTTTTGGATAAAAATTTGGTGGATTTTACAAAATGTTCTGAAAAAGAAGATAAAGTTCCTGCCGCAATTTTTCTTGTTGGGAATTATTACGGATTGTACAGTAATTGAGACTAAATTGATTTTAAATCTAATAACTGCAGCAAGATTACTAATAGGACAATATTGGAAGAAAAAAGAAGTACCAACAATAGAAGAATGGATATTGAAAGTTGCCAATTTGGCTGAGATGGCGAAGATATCAGCCTTTTGAAAGACAATACGCAAGAAAGATACTTAAAGGAATGGAAAAATGGATTGACTATATTCAACGAGATATCAGACTAAGAGTTATCAGACTGTTTTGAATGATTATGATGTATTATTTTGATTGCTTTTGGGGAAGTTAGGAATTGATGATTGTAGGGTATAATTAAGTTGGGATGAAATTTTTAGCATATGTTTGTTTTATTTTAACTATACCTTGTGCTCGTTCCGGGATGTCGGGGGGGGGGGAGGGGGGTTGCGTAGGGAGGGGGGAGGAGGGGGGGAAAGGGGAAAAAAAATTTTTTGTAAAACTTTTTGAATAAAAAAAAAAAAAAGAATGGGTGATGAAAACAATGCTTTATATAATACAGTGTGTATCAAAAGTCAGTTTGCTATCCAAATTACATTAATTTTTTGAATTAGTTCCCATTTTCTTATAAACACTTCCTTATAATTTGATGCATGACCCTAGAATATTCTGATGTGTATTGGACTACAAATTTCATTTTCCCCAGCTGAAATAACAATGGGAGCTATAGGCAACATAACTGAGGGGCACCAAATTGGGGATCCAGAGTTGGAGATGAGACAAGATCTAGATTCAGCCCTGATATTCTCTGGGTGATGACTAGCTAGCTTTTTTCCACCTCCTCATACTAAAAAAAACCCCGATAGGTGGCTAAAATATGGAGGAGAACTGTTTTAAGTGGATGAAATATTGAATACTCATTTATTGTAGCAGTTAGAAAAGGGAGGACACAAAATAGATTTTTCTGAAACTTTATTTTGATGGTGATAGGCTGCTATACCAAGAGAAACCTAGTGAAATTCAAAGAGTTAGCAAGAGAATTATTTCTGGGGAGATGATACAACCAAGGTAAGTTTGTCATGAATTGGCTGCAGGGCAATATGCAACATATCTGACATTAGCATTTTTATTACATTTTGTGATGAAAAATTACAAATGTATAAAGACTAATTACAATCACATAATGTACATAAAAAGATTGAAGTTGGAATTGAAGTTACAATTATTTGAAAGCATTTATATGGTATACTAATTACTTGCTGATTTCTAAAATCAAGATTAAGAACAAACTAGCCCATTTTTCTGGTCATTTGGCTGCCTTAATGATATATTTTTACAGTATACCATTATTTACCAATTCCCAATCAATTGTTCCTCAATAGAGGATATTGTATAAAAATACAGTAAATACAGTATTTCATTTGTTTGAAATACTACTGAAGTTATATAATAACTAGAAATTACAAACTCCTTCAATAGAAATCACTTATTAAAGGAAAATGAGAAATATCATACAAATTAAAACAAGAATCAGTGAATTATCATAAGAAAGATTGATCAGTAACTGAAAGGTTTGGAGAATTGTACTCAACTGATTTCATAAGAAATCTATAAGTGAAATGTTTATCTCATATTTAGAATCATATTTATTTATTAAATTCACCTAGTGTTTTTGGCTCTAAGCGGCTATGTATATTTATATTGTGTTTCTGTGGATTGTAAGAAAAGGAATAGGTTCCAAGCAGGGGTGAAATGCTACCAGTTCACACTGGTTCAGGCGAATTGGTAGCGGTGGCGGATGGTTCAGTGAACTGGTAGCGGTGGCAGCGCGAGGCTCCGTTCACTTGCCAGGACGTCGTTACTTTCTGGTTTTAACCTGGAAGTAACCTGTTTTTTACCCTCTGGGCATGCCCAGGAGGCTTTGTGCATGCACAGAGGGACCAAAATTGCATGTGATGCACATGCGCACACATTTCCGAACCGGTAGGGACAGTAAATAGATTTTACCCCGGTTCCAAGCAAAGCATAGAGAGAAAAGAAACTCCAGGAATTGTATGTGAACCTTGGGCCAAGGGAAAGCAAGGACTGGTTTAAATGGAGCCCATGGACCAGATTGAAGCAAGAGGTCCTGTCAGTGGCAAAGCAAATCATCCACAAGGTTTGCGAACCACTGAGATTTAAAGGCCAAAAGTCAGAATTAATCTACTGAGCTCTCCAAAACAAATATCATGAGATCAATAAGAGCTGGAATTGATCCCCAAATGATGTCCAATATTAGTATTGAAATGCTCTTAGCTGTATAATGTAGCTAAGTTTAATTATAGCTTCTCCTTCTTTACATTTTTCCTTGTAAATTCATATTTTGTGAAACTGAACAGTTGCTAATGACTGTTTCTGTAGTTCCTAAATTTAAAAAAAAATTAATTTTTTTTTAAAAATCCTAAATTTAAACAAATCTGTCCTCAGCCATAAATTTTAACTGGTTAAAAGCCCATTCATTTGGATAGCCTATATTATATTATACACAAAGAAATTCTGTGATTTATATTAAGCTGTATTGGTCTTGCTCCATCTTCTGTGAATCAGTTTCATGTTTTCTGTTGGTGAGATGGAGATACCTGCAAAATGTCAAACTGAAGCAACATTTTCATGCTTGTTGTTTTGTTAATAAGAATGAAGTCTAGAACAAGGATCTATTCATAGTACATCCAGATTTTTGAAGTGGAAAACCTACGCTGGGATAAATCATAACCTACAAATACCTCATATATTTTACTGTTTAGGTTAGAACAACTGCCTTTCCCAACATGGTGCCTCATAATGAGCTCTTCAAATAACAACTCCTTCTACTACACAGTAAGCACATATTGGTCAGGAATTGCTGGAAGGTGTCATCCAACACATTAGTGTGGCATCAATTTAAGGGAGGCAGTTGTAGTGGTTATAGGTTCTATCCCTTTGCTTTTGAAATGTATTGTCCAACTGCTGTCTCTTTGGTACTTTTGAAGGGACAGCACAATGTCTCTTCAACAGGCTGACCATTTTGTTATTAAGATTTCACTTCAGGGATATGCTTAGTAGGTTGTTCGACAGCATGCTCATTTTTCCATATACAACATGATTTATAATTTTCTACTACTTTGGCCTGCAAGTTGGCTTTATCCCTTTTCTGCCAGAGATCAGTGGCGATGTATATATTGTAGGGGTCATTGGAATGTTCCAGTTTTTTGGAGCGGATATAGCTGATCATGACCCCAAAGGTGATGAATCCAAAAATTCCAAGCAGCAGAAGTATAAACACTACTTCCAGATGGTCACTAGAATCAATGAAGGGTAAAGGCGTGGGATGGTTTTTCTTCTCTACGTAGTCTTCTAGCAATTTTGAGAGGATCAAGGTTAAGGCTGTGTTGTTGGACAGCATTGCCATTGTGTCATGAGGGATGCAGCTGTTTCTACAAGATCTAGAGAAGTTTGAAGAAAGATAGTTAAAAAGAATGCACAAAAATTATAATATCCCTTTAATATTGTCTTCAAACTGACTTTCTTTTATAAAAATGATAGAAATATAATACATTTTTAAAAAAATGGATTTGTTTCTTGAACTGTGTATGCTTCAGATCTTTATTTCATCTGAATGAATCATGTGCCCACCGTTCCCCTAAATATTGCCATTATTTGTAACCAAAAGATACTCCATGTGAAACAATAATGAATCAATTAATAATATGCTTAGTGGTGGAGATGAAATAAATCTGACAACATGTATTGCTTTATTCCTCTGTATCTACTGTAGTTGGTTATTATAATCTATCATCTACTCATACTTTTCATAAGAATGTGATAAGCATTTCCGTCATCAATATTTGTAACTAAAATTGCTGGAAGGCTATGTTATTCTGTCCATTAGGTGTTGGATAGAAATTAGTAAAAGGAAAAAGGGAATCAACAGTAGAAGGATTGCTATATTCCCTGGATGGTTAGGCATTTCCTAAATTTTAGATAAACTACACGATACCCATTTTGTATCAATGTATAACTCTGATGGTTGGATTTGGTTTTAAATTCAAAACAAAACCCTTGTAGGAAGAGATACGAAAGATTAACACTATGTCCTTTTTATGAATTAACTTCACAGGTATGAAAATTAGAAGCAGGAGAATGAAATCACTTCATTCATTAGGCTGATAATTTTAATGCAGACTAGGAGTTCTAGGGAAAATGGACAATGAATTGCTCTGCTGGTTCCACCCTTCATTCACATCAATGTAATTAATTTCTGAAAAGAGTTGTAGGGATGGTTCTTCATGCAGTTGGGGATCCAAATCATGCAGAATATCTGATCAGGTCTGATATGATTGTGCATCTATTTCCAGGCCTTCTGCTGATAATCCAGGCTTCCAAGTGTGTTTAATTTCCCCAAAATGCGGTGTGACTAAAACATTCAGAAAAATTGAGATTACTGAATTAACATACTAACAACCAATAAAAACCATAAAAATTGATGCACAGTGTTTCAGAAACATGAAAGATTTGGGACTTGCCTTTTTTTAAAAAAATGATGATGGTGGAATATTGCTGTTGGCTCAGCTGTAGGAGAAGCTTCTTTTATGAATACAAAGTTACCTAGTATAAAGAACATGGGTCCTCCATAGTTTTGTGTCTTTTTCATATGCTTAGTATATTCTTAGTGTACACTGCCATTTGTTTTTGAAGTGAACATTGTTTTATATTACATTTGTGGCACATTTTGTGGTTGTTGTTTTTTTTGTTTATGATACCTTGGAATCATAGGATGAGATAGTGATTAAGAATTATTCTTTACTAGATAAATACATTTCAGAATTTTTCGTTTCTTATTTTCGTGTGACTATTATTCAGGGGCGAAATGCTACCAGTTCACACCGGTTCAGATGAACCGGTAGTGATAAAAAATCCTGGTTCGGTAGAATCAGTAGTAAAAAAAAGCTACCGGTTCATCCAAACCAGTATTTCCAACGATCAACTGTGCTGCACGGTTTATATTTGCTAGAAAGCAGAAAATCCTGTTTTCTAGTGAAGCTAAATCAGGTGGCACAGCTGTTCCCCCCTCGCTGTTCTACTTACCTTCCCAAGCCTCCTTTTTCCACGCAAAGTGTGCATTTGGCATGCACCGCATATGTGCAGGCAGAGAACCGGTGGCAATCCGTGGAGGATTTCACCACTGCTATTTTTGTTTAATTCTTCGGGATGTATTTATTGGAAATTTCCTCTGCGCCCTGCCCTATCTTTTCTAGAAAATTATAGTGCTAATTCAAAATGAATATATCCTACTTCTATATCAGATTTCCAACTATTTGGCCATGCCCCTAACTCAGATAATCATGACACAAACATGCATTGGCAATATCTTTAATGCCATGACCTTATGATATTACCTATATTACATCCTTAGCCCATGACTGACATAGCTTTAAGATATCCTAAACTATCCCAATTTAAAAAAAAAAATTTTCCTCTTATTCAGTCCATCCAAAAGCAGCCTGAAGGGACTGTATGTAATACAGCAGACCTAGCCAAAATTACCATAACATGCTGGGAGTTATAAAGTGAAATCTGGAAGGCCACAGTAGCTCATTTATAAACTGGATGATATTTGTTCGTTGAAAAATGTGCTTTTGTTAGTCTAAATAATTGGGTTGGATTCAATTCTGTAACTAATTCTGTCATGGCTTTCAGTTTCTAAAAAAAATTGATCAGGACTGATATATGCTTGCCATATGTACACCTGACCGCTTTTGTAGTTTTTGATTATTTTTTGTACTCTGTGTGTGTGTGCGCGCGCGTGTGTAGACTTATATGCACAAGTGATTAGGTGGGGGTACTTTTCTGAGGAAGCTTTTTGTGTGCAGGAGAATAATGAGTTCTCAGCTTAGAATAGCCTTCCTCAATTTAGCACGTTCCAAATGTATTGGGATTATCACTCCTTGAAAGTTTGGCTTAGTATGATCTTTGTCTGCGAAAACTTGGGGGGTTGTAAACACAACTGGAGAACAAGACCTTGCGAAAGTCAGAAGCACCTAATATCTATGCACTGATCACATGTAACTGTATCCATTGCAGATTGCCCATACAATCATTCTTGGGTGTATATAATTACAATTGATTAATGTCAAATTAATCCATCTTCCTTGGATATTGGCTTATTGGACATATTAACTTTTTGGAAAAAGTGATCAGCTTTCCACTGAGCAGGAGGCATGCTAAAAAACCTTATTTCTGTCCCCCTTTCCCCAAATAATGTGCAATATGCTCATGAAGAGCAGCATATTTACATATAAGGCTCCAATATCTACATACAATGTAATCCACTCTTTTTAAAAATATTATTTAATTCCAAACAAGTGGATTTAATATTGTAAATAATTACTATACTGTTGTGAACAGTTAGAGTTGTTTGCCACATTCTAATTTGCATGTATAATGTGTATTTGCAAAATTCTTCATAGCGATTCTATACATGCACATATCTGAATTGTGAAGTTTCAGGCATGATGTCAACCTGGCATATTAATCAATATAACAGTGGATGTAAAAGTTAAATCCTGTAATTTAAAAGTTAAATCCTATAGTTCACCTATAATTTCAAGTATTGTGATGTTTCAAAGCAAAAATTCTTCCCATGCTTCTCTCTTCAGCAGAAAATGTATTTTACAGTATAAAATGACTTCAGGACAAAATCAATCAAGGAATAAAAATAATCAAGCCAAAGAAAAGAAGCACAGGAGATGCCAGGCACTGCCTCAGGTGCCCCAACAGAAAACAAGATTTACATTTCTGATTAGCAAGAAGCGAGGCCAGAAGCAAACTGGGAAAACATGCAAACTCACCAAGTTGTGCGAAGGAGGGAGCCTGCAACCTGGATGCTGTGAGTCAGGCTCACACTCTGAGAATGGCTAGAAAGAAGCCTGAAGTTTGGCTGTTGGGAATCCACCCAGCTTGTACGGCTGTGCCTCCTGGGAGGGACCTAGTGACTGAGCACACAGCCTCATGCTCTGAGGCACAGGAGGAGAAGGCAGCCTATAACCAGCTGGCAGAACAGCAACACGAGGTAGAGGAAGGTGACACAGACTTCCAGGCAGAGAAGGAATGCTCAGGAACACAAACAAGTAAGGAAATGGGCCATGTGCAGAGAAGAGCCTGCTGTTCGTGTGGCATCATCAGTCAGTTCCTTGGGCTGGTTTTCTTCACGCTTTTCATTGTTTAATTTTACTTTAGCTTTAATCCTACAATGGTTGTCGAGAATCGCTCGCACTCATAGGTTACGAGACAGTTTTGTAGTTGTATTGATATGTGATGCAAAGGAAATTGGAAACTTTCTCTTTGTACTGCATTTCCTTTTTTTCTTTCTTTCTGTGCTCTTACTTTTTTTTTCTGACTCTCTTCTTTCTTTCCTTTAAGGCTTTTACTCTTTATTGGTTTGTGTAACTTTTTATGTTCTTTGTAAAAATTTAATTTAAAAATCATTAAAAAATAGATCTCCAGAATTGCAATTTGGGGGGACTATATAAATCACTTCAATCACTATATAAATCTATCAATCAATCATCTGTTAACGCAAGGGTCAAAATAATTCTGACTTGTATTACCGAACAAATAGGCAGAGGCAATTTAAAAAGCCACTGGTTCAGTTCTTTGGAGCCATTTTTTTTTAAATGAGAGAATGACTGGCCCCAAATCACCCGGCCATCTTTCATGTTTAAGGCAGGACTAAAACTTCAGTCTCCCAATTTCTAGCCTGGTGTCTTAATCATCACTTTGTAGTGATGGTTAAGGCATCACTACAAAGGGTAGACCAAGCAACTTTGTATTAGAAAGTTTAGGCAAAGCCTCATCACTCTGCCTGCAGTTGTAAACCTGCACAAAGGTAGTATTAAAGTTCTTTTCCAGGACAAGAGACAAATTTGGCAAAGAGTTTGCAGTTTTCTGTCCTTTGATATACTCCAGGTCTATTGGAGTTTAGTTCCCAGAATTCCCACCTAGCATTCACATATCAGTTCTGAGCTGGGATGAATTCTTTCCTTATGACTTTATAAAAACTCTCATCTTATTTGTCTCTCATTTAACTTTTTGTCTTGTGAAAAATATAAAACAACTACCCCATCTACAATTACTCTGATCAGCTTGGATCATTGGATTCTTTCTGCTAATGGCAGGAAGCTAGATAACACCATATTAAAACAAAAACAAGCCTACCACATTTTATCCTAGAATATTCTGAGTATCTATCCAATCCAATAATTAGCGTGGTTCAGGGTGCTGTGCAAATTTTGAACACTGAGTTTATTAAATAAATTGAACCTAACTTGCCTTGGATAAATATGTCATGTGAATACTCCCAGTCTGGAAAATGATAGTCAACCGACAATGATCAGCTAATCTATGTTGACTGAATTACTGGTTCTTTCCTAGTATTCCTTGAGAGAAAGAGAGAAAGATGAGTATGAAGGTATATATTGAAAGGAATGCATAGAGATGTATATTTATTGTTGTTAGTTGCAAAGTTGTGTCCGACCCATCGTAACCCCAACCTCACAACAACTGCTTCAGTGACTCCATCCAGCTACCTTGTTCTCTGTCGTCCCCTTCTTCTTTTGCCCTCAATCTTTCCCAGCCTTAGGCTCTTCTCCAGTGAGTCCTTCTCCAGATGTATATTTATGTAGAGCAAAATGTTGTTTATCATGGTGCAAAGAGATTCACATGAATTAATGATATTTTGCATGGCATCTGAATTTACTTTCTCTAACTGCAATGTTTCTTCTACAGAAGCGCCATGAAATCATTTTAGCAACACAATGGATCTTGCTTCTCCCAGAATGCTTCAGAATTGGGCCTTCAAAGAGCAATGACTCTGAGAACTTTTTAAGAAAGTTTTTACATTTTTAAAAACAGGGACTTTTTAAAAAGTTCAAAAGGGGAAAAAAAGTACCAGCATCCCACCAGACACACTATCTTCTATAATTTTTAAGTAAATCTTCATCTGAAAACATTGTGTGCAATCGGTTTGATCACCCCATTCTATATGTCCAGCTGGCAGCAGTTAGTTTTGTGTACTAAACCATGTTCTTTTGTATCCCTTTGATTTTATCATCAAAACAAATTGCGGGTATTAGTGATTGATTTTGTGGGTAAGGAAGAAAAGACAGCTATATCCAGTACTGCATGTGGCATGGGCAAAAATGCTCTGCTGGTATCCAGTGATACTTTCCAGATACTTACGTTTAATATTATATAGTTATTTCTGAAAAAGTTCACAATGAAATCATGGCACAACTTAAGTTAAAAATAGAGAGCAGAGAAAGAATCTATTTATGAAGCATTGCAGAAAGAAGGAAAGCCAAGGTGAGAGTGTTATGTCTAGGGGATCCTTATTTTTGTGTATTGTAAATATAGTTTATTTGAAAAAAAGATGAGCCAGTGCTTAATTGGTTACAGTGGAATGCTGAGACATCATCTGTATGAAAGTTCTGCCATCTTTGGAAGCAAGATATGGTTGTAACTGCTTAGGGGGGAAAAAGTGTTTTCTGAAAATTCAGAGGCAATCTTTTTGCTCATTTAGGTGAAAACTAAATTAATTCAAACACTGTAAATTTGAAACAATACTTAGATGTTTGCTTGTGCATATTTTATGTCTTTTGCTTTCTGGATCTGTGCCTTAGTTCTTCAGTTATTTGGCAGTGTCTTGGGCAGCCACCAAGAAATAAAGCAGTGCTTTATCTCTCTTTTACAACCAATAGTTTTGTCAGTATTTGGTGACCTTCTAGCAAAGGAAAGAGACTCAGTTTAAAAAACAGCTTGAACAATCAAATAGGAGTAGATGCTAGAACTATCAACTTCCATTCATGACCATAAAAATGTTGGCCATCCACAACTGAGGTATGCTCATTCTTTGGCCATTATAGGATCATTGGCAGCGGAGGATTGTCTTGTTGGGACATAGCTGCTTAATGATTCATGGCATGATGAACACACTGGTGTAGATTTCAGGGCACTGAAATCATATGGGCTATAAACATATCTCTATTAATTCTGAAATGAATGAGTCAGCACTTGTGTAGCTTGAGGTATAGAGGATGAAGGAAAAACACAAACATGTATAGAAACTGGTTTATCCAAACAAGCAAGTAGAAGCAAATTTGTACATTTGCCTCAAGCGTGTAATTTAAATGAATGCATTTATCAGTTTATGTGATTTTAGAAGTTGAGCCAATATAGGCAAGTGGATGTTGTCAGGGTCAAATCTAAATTTGAACTAAAATGAAATCAAATTATTTAGATGCAATTTATACAATTATTCCCAATAGACATGATTCTTTTTTTCCACCTTCTATCACAAGAAAATTTCAGTCTCATGCTACTTTTGAAAAGACTTTCAAAAACTGGATCCCTAGGTTGAACAATGCTTGCCTGTTTTCACAAATAAAACTATAACAAGCCTGTGATTAGTCAAGTGAATAATTGCCTTTAATTATTTATTAAATTTATATCCAGCCTTTCCTTCAGGAGCTCAAGGAGATATACATAAACTCCCACCTCCATTTTTTCTAAAACAACCCTATGGGGTAGTTTGAGCTGAGAGAGACTGACTAATCCAAAGTTACCTAGCACGCTTTCATGGCTGAAGTTGAATGTGAACCTGGATCTTCAAAGCGAAATATTTCCTAGGTACTATTATTAGACATATGTTCTCAGGACTAGGAGGAAATTACAAATAACTAGCAGCATTGAATAGAAAAAACTAGAGGACCAAGGTCCTCTAGTAGCTACAACAAAGATGTTGTTGTAACACTAATAAATGCATAATTAATGTTCACTTACCAGTATCCTAAATCTTTGTGTTTCATAGGCACACTGCTTTTTCATATATATATATGAATTTGTGTATAACAAAAATTTTATGAGCTGGAATAGAATTAAACATCTCATTTTACTTTCAGTCTCTACGTATTTTTTCAAAAACCAGATTTGCACAACTGTTTAATGCATAAACTCTTCACTGACCATGGGCAAGGGTAAATGAGAGAAGATCAAATTAACCTCCTCCTACAACCCGGCACTTCTAAATATATAGGATTCTATGCTGTGTGAAGTTAAAATTTTTACATATCTGAAGGCATCAGAATGGGGAAGACTAGTTATATATAACATATTCAATGTCTGATTGAGTTTGATACAGTGCATCTTTTTCAGGATCCCACAGACGAAATCACATCAAACAAAACCATCTTAAGGACAAATTTACATTTTTTAATTTATTTGTAACAATGTAAGGTTTAAAAAATTGTTTCTCCAGGAGTTTGACATTTGCATTTAGATAGCTCTGTAAGTATCATACAGCCAAAACAAATAAATAACTGGATTCCATTGCTGACTTGGTTGGAAGATAGTAAAAGCAGGAAATAATTGTAACTGCTTTGCCATTCAGTGATAACTATTTACTTTCCTGCAAAATAATACTTTTGGACTGCAAGGCGATCAAACCGGTCAGTTCGAGAGGAGATCAACCCTGACTACTCTTTTGAAGGCCAAATCCTGAAGATGAAACTCAAATATTTTGGCCACCTAATGAGAAGGAAGGACTCACTGGAGAAGAGCCGAATGCTGGGAAAGATTGAGGGCAAAAGAAGAAGGGGACGACAGAGAATGAGGTGGCTCGATGGAGTCACTGAAGCAGTTGTTATAAGTTTAAATGGACTTCAGAGGATGGTAGAGGACAGGAAGGCCTGGAAGGCCTGGAAACATTGTCCATGGGGTCACAATGAGACACGACTTCACAACTAACAACAACAACAAAATAATACTTCTGATTTCATTGTGCTGATATTATTGTGACTTGTGTACTTACAACCAGGGTCCCTTTGGAGTTAATCAAGGACTTCATATAAATTTAGCTGACAATCTTACATGGCTAGCAGAATGCTAATCTTTTCTTTGGGTTCACTTTTCCTTCAGGTAATCCCTCAAAACCTGGTCCTTCACCATCTTTGTGACTTTATTCACTTAGAAGCATGCAATAGAGTCATCTACCCCAGAATTGCAGCATCCCAAACTAGCTAAATCCCACTTGCCAACTTCTCCATCTCTTCAACTCTGCTACCAGCTCCTTAGCCCATTTTAACTTCCTTCAGGGTGAGAGAGTTTCTGCCAGTGTGAAAACTTCTTATCTATTTTACCACAGTTATTTTCCACGCTTCTCAGCCATGTAGTATAGTACAGCATATACTGTATATCTGGGAGTTACACAATGACATCTGCTTCATTCTGTTATGTTGATAAGGAGAAGAGTTTCGGTCACGTTGGTGGATGACCTCTGGAGGGCCAGGGATAGGGATTGTTCCTCTGCCCTGGTCCTGTTAGATCTCTCAGCGGCTTTTGATACCATCGACCATGGTATCCTGCTGCACCGGTTGGAGAGTTTGGGAGTGGGAGGCACCGTTTATCGGTGGTTCTCCTCCTATCTCTCTGACCGGTCACAGACAGTGTTGACAGGAGGGCAGAGATCGACCGTGAGGCGCCTTACTTGTGGGGTGCCTCAGGGGTCGATTCTCTCACCTCTCCTGTTCAACATCTATATGAAGCCGTTGGGCGAGGTCATCAGTGGCTTTGGGGTGAGTTACCAGCTGTACACTGACGATACGCAGCTGTACTTTTCCACCCTGGGCCACCCCAACGAAGCTGTCGAAGTGCTATCCCGGTGCCTGGGTCTGGATGGGGAGAAACAGACTCAAGCTCAATCCCTCCAAGACGGAGTGGCTGTGGATGCCGGCACCCCGGTACAGTCAGCTGCAACCGCAGCTGACTGTTGGGGGCGAGTCATTGGCCCCTACAGAAAGGGTGCGCAACTTGGGCGTTCTCCTGGATGGACGGCTGTCGTTTGAAGACCATTTGGCGGCCATCTCCAGGAGAGCTTTTTACCAGGTCCGCCTGGTTCACCAGTTGCGCCCCTTCCTTGACCGGGATGCCTTATGCACGGTCACTCACGCTCTTGTCACTTCTCGTCTGGATTATTGCAATGCTCTCTACATGGGGTTACCCCTGAAGTGCACTTGGAGGCTTCAGTTAGTTCAGAATGCAGCTGCACGGGTGATTGAGGGAGCCACACGTTGCTCTCGTGTAACACCGCTCCTGCGCAGTCTGCACTGGCTACCTGTGGTCTTTCGGGTGCGCTTCAAGGTGTTGGTTACCACCTTTAAAGCGCTCCATGGCTTAGGGCCCGGGTACTTAAGGGACCGCCTGCTGTTACCTTATGCCTCCCACCGACCCGTACGCTCACACAGAGAGGGTCTTCTCAGGGTGCCGTCCGCCAAGCAATGTCAGCTGGCGGCCCCCAGGGGTAGGGCCTTCTCTGTTGGAGCACCTACCCTCTGGAACAAACTTCCCCCTGGTTTGCGTCAATTACCTGACCTTCGGACCTTTCGCCGTGAATTGAAAACACACTTGTTTATCCAAGCGAGACTGGCTTAATTTTTAAACTTTTTGAATTTTAATAATTTTAATTGGGGTATTTTTATGAATTTTATGGGTCAAATTTGATGGTTTTAAATTTTCGGCCATTTATTGAATATGTTATTTTAACTTTTGTCTTAATTTGTATATTGTACTGTTTTATTCTGGCTGTACACTGCCCTGAGTCCTTCGGGAGAAGGGCGGTATAAAAATCTAAATAATAAATAAAAAAATAAAGAGTTGCTGTATGAAAGAAGCATCCAAAATCCATACAGCATTATCTACAACCTCACAAACAGTATATAAGTTTTTGAGTTCTTCAAATGCTTAACCAAAAAAGAGGTTATAAAAACTGGGATTAGCAAAGGTAAACCAGTCCAAAAATTAGGACAGTGGGTTCACTCAGGAAGTCTGTAGTTCAAAGTCAGTTTCAAGTTGCAGATTGTGGATTAAATAATTGAATTATGCCATCAGAGACAAAGTAAGCCAAAGGTATACCTATATAAACAGACAAACTAAGTCAAAGGTATACCTCTATAAATAGTAATGCTTTGGGAAATATTTATGAATTATCATACCTCTGTTGAAAAGATGTTGCCTTTAGCAGTTGTTGTGGAGAAACTGTTTATATGAGACATCCATGCTCATGTTTATGGTGGAAATGACTGTCTCTCTCATAATTATTTCAAGAACAATACTACCAAGTCAGCCACAGTTATGCACAAGGAAATATCTGTAAATGGTTTCTCAAAATTACTGTGATCCGTTAGAAGCTGGGTCACTTTGTCCTGGATTATAGGCATTGCAAATGTACTTTGTGTGAAGACGTTTTAAAACCATGACACCTGGAACTGACTCTTCAAACATCTCTTTGATCAGTTAATCATTTAGGCATTTTCCTGATAAAAGTATTTGTTTGTTTGTTTTAAGTACAAGAAATACAGCCTGGTTGTCTCCATATATGTAAGTCACATGGAAAGAATGCATTCTTGAAGCTCCATTTCAAATCTCACATCAGCCATGAATTTATTGAGTGCTCTTAGACATGGTTCTCAGATTTATTTCACAGGTTACTGAATTTATGGAACAATGTCTGCAAACTTCCTTCATTATGTATGTAAAACATAATATGAATACAAGTTCTGGGTTAAGAGACATGACATTGTTTCAGCAGATTAATAACTATACCTTTGTTTCAAATGAAGCTATAAATGACCACACACATACACATGCACAGATACGCATAGAGATCAGTCTTTGCAAAAAGAAAACAAATATCTACCAAAATATGTGATAATCTTAGAATAAACACAGATAAATCACACCTAATACATTGACCAGAAATATTTAAGACACTCCCAATGATTGTTTAAACTAAGCTAAAAAATATTGACACAAATGCAAGAAATCCAGTTCCCCTAAACCAGGAATGAAAAATATTTTTTTTCTTTTTACTTCAAGGCCACATTAATTATGGGGAAACAAATAAAAATGGTATGCCTGCAAAGGCCTATATCTGCAGAAGTGAGGAGACATCCTTCCCCTCATTTTAAATTGTCTTTACAAGGGCCAGGTGGTTTCTTAGTGAGAGATCAGCACTGCAAAATAATTTTGATCTCTCCCCTCCCTCAAACAAACACCTTGATTTACATTCTCTCTTTCTCAAATACATCCGTATCATTTATTACCCCCTTCACTCACATGCATTCAGTGCAACCCAGGGAAGGGAAACCTAGCTGAGTTCTGTGAAATCTGGAGTTAGCAGATCCATGGTTGGCCTGTTTCCTTTGGTCCTCAGCAAAGATCCAAGAAAACAGCTCTCTGAAATTGCCAACACTTTGAAGCACTGGTTGATAGCTAGCTTTCCTGATAAGTACATGGGTGCAATGCAGGGGTGAAAGCCAGCAGGTTCTGACAGGTTCTGGAGAACTGGTGGCGGAAATTTTGAGCAGTTTGGAGAATTGGCAAATACCACCTCTGGCTGGCTCCAAAGTGGGGTGGTAATAAAAAAAAATTGAATTCCACCACTGGTGCAATGGGCTATGAAAATAACTTTGGGAAACAGGAGGAAGAGCCACAGCCTTGCAATCGCCTGACAAGAGATACCTCAACCTCCAGAAGGTATGGGTGTGTGTGTGTGGAGAAAGCATCTCAGAAGAGACCCTCCCTAGTTTTCTGGAAAGTAAAATCAAGGGAGAGTAGAA